>NC_088603.1:124702795-125962170 GCF_036013475.1 Columba livia | reverse complement strand
GTAACATCGTTTTTACTTGCAACTTCAACTACTGTTACCAAAGTAAAGTTTGCTAGCATTTAGTTCTTAGGACCACTTCTGTTTCTTCTTAAGGATTATAACCTCAGTGTCTGCATCTTCATCCCAGAGATCTGTAGGTGCTACGTGAATATTCAAGTTGCTAAACTGGCTAGAGGTATTCTCAGTAGTAACTTCTTTCTAGGAAATTCACTCTAAAATTTCTTGGAAAAAATGTCTTTGTTGCTAGAGATGGTGTCAGAGTCATATCAGAGAATTATTATATGCAGGATTTGACTGATGATCGAACTACGTTTGGATGGTGGTTTTTCTCCTATGTTATCTGTTATTCCAGAAGTCACATTTTTATAGCTAATTGCAGGAACTAGCCAGGAGGAATAGCTCAGTTAACAGATTTTTGTTTCAACAAGGCTGCTTCCCAATGAATGGGGAAAGTCAGGATTATATTTTTCGAGTTGGCTGGTAACTGGTGAACATCGGGACATCAGCTGATAATTGTTCTGTTACTGTGGGCTGTTGATTTATGTCTGTGTGGGACCACGGGCAAAACTCAGGTTAGCAGCTAAAAGATGCCATTTCTGGAGAGGAGGGAACAGCCACATAACTTTCTTCCTCAGAAGTAAATTTTTACCTTAAATATAATGGTCTGCTTTTGTTCAGTGGATGTACATATTTCACAGTTGCACAGTAAATTGCATATACTTTAATATTTTACTGAGTTGAACACAGAGCACTGGATCTTTTCACTCCTCGGGTAACAAGAAGGGAGTTTGGCAAATTCATTGGCAACCCAGCATGGACTGTTCAGTTTTCATGGAAGTTATGGGAAAAGCGATGGTAGTGGTTGTAACTACGCTTGCTCTCTGCTGGTTCATGAATAGACACAGTTAATGTGATTATTTTTGAATTTTTTTTACATTACTCAAGACATCATAGACAGTAATTCGGTCTGCAGCGTTAACAGGATATGTTGATAAAAGCTAATGAAAAACAAAATCTTTGGACGAAGAATTGGTAAATGACAGTATAAAAATATTCCCTTTTTCTGAAACAGCAAACCAGCAATAAAATTTTAGGTTTTGTTTAATTGCTATTGAGATGTTGTCAATGATGTCTGTTGTTTTCTATATGCATGTGTCTGTGTGTATATGTATGTACACACACAAATGCTTAAACTTTGATTATGTTTGTGAGGGTGTTCTAGCATGCACAAACAAAAGAATGTATCATGTGCTCCAATCACTTACTGTTTCACCTGAAAAAGAACAATCAGCAAATGTCCTCGGTGATGTGTACAGTATGTTATAGTTAGGAAGTGAGGCCAAAATGAATAAAGGGAAGCTAAAGTGAATAATTAAGATAACAGCAAAAAAGTATTGTGAAGTGTCTTAAGCAGATACAATTCAAATTAATGCTTTCAAACTTCCTTTTCAGGAAAGGGTGGTTGGTTATAGTCTGGAAGAACCAGATAAAAACCAAACACTTCAGTTTTGCGGAGAGGAAACATTTTTTCTTCTTGTTTTTCCTGTTGTATCTGCACCAGAATAGATAAGATCTTGTCAAAAGACTTTTAGAATTCTCTCTTGCCATGGTAGTCTGAGCATGCTCCTACGGGGAGGTGGTGATGTTGCCAACATGTGTGGCTCTATTTTGTGTTTTATAGATAACCAAATATGTTACATCTGTGGAGAAAAATACCTTAGAAAGAAGAAAGTGTTTTCTGAGTTAATCAGTATGTTTCTGTAAACATTTAGGAATTGACTCAATTTTGGATCAAATTGATGCTTGCGTACAGTACAGTGCTTCACATAGGAGAGAGAATGATGTGATGGGAACTTAAGGCTTCTTTATGACTTTGAATTTTCTAGTTAGTTGTTTATGGAATCTTTTTAGTGGGGAAAGGAAAGAAAGGAGTTTAGATTACTTTTATAGGTGATGGATGAATCTAATTTTCTTAGATTGCAAACACATTAAGGAATTCCAGAGTTTACCTTTGGTATACAACTTGCAGAGTGTTTACATGAAAATTGCAGTTAGTGGAGCGTTTTAAATGCTACTTTGAGATCTGGCAAAGATGTCAGCATCTACTATTTCCAGTGTTGTTTTGAACTTTCCAGTTTTTCACTTACCAATAGTTGGAAACGGTTTGCTTTGGAGAGGGAATTTAGACTTTTCTTGGGTGAGAAGCCAGACGGCAAAGTGCCTTAAGCAATTTTTGGAAATCTTTGTGTAACAGCACCTGGTCTGCTTTTGACAATACCATCTAGAGGCTGAGATAAAATGAGCGTAGTCCAGATGAAGTTGAGTGCCCTTTTTTGTTTCAAGAGAATAGGGAAATTACCTAGCTGAATCTGGTTAAGAGTAATTGTCTGTCTTGTTCAACAGTCTACTGTGAAGAAGGGTGAGTTTCACAATGAATAAAGTGATGCTGGCAGATTTCTGTGTGGTCGTAGTTTCAATGAAGTATTTGTTTCCCCATGAAAATACCAGCACTGAGGAGTGAAAAGCTTGTACTCAAGAGATTTCTCAAAAAGCTGCCTTTATGTGAAGGATGCATTCTGAAATTGTTATTCACAATCCAGATTATTCAAATGAATTAAAAAAATTTGCCTTCAGTTTAGTGCAGAGAATGCTGTCACACAAGGGGAGGTCACAGAAAATGTCCTAAAACCAGCTTTGGTCAAAAGAAAATGGTGAAGATAAACTTGAAGTGAAAAGTGAGCTTGGTTAGGGAAGGCTTCAGGCTAAAAGCTTCCAATTAAGAATACAGGACAGATTGTTGGGGTATTTTTGTGTGTGTGTGTTTTAATTTTATTTATTATTTTTTAAATTCTTTTGCTATCCTGGATGGTTGTTTTACCTACAATTTCTTATTTTCAAGTTCCTGTAAAACAGCATGTGAGCTCTGGAGTCTTGTACTGGTACAGCTCAGTGTTCTATTGCTGAGGTAAGTTTGGCCTTAGAAATAGACACAGCCACATTCTAGTTTCATTTCTTTAGAACCTCTCCATTGTCTCCCTTTTCCAAGTAGTTTATTTTGAAAGGCTGCTTTTTAGGTTTTTTCATAATGCTGGATAATTTGGCATAAAGTATGTGAGAATTCTTCTGTTTTCATCTCTGTTCCCAGTTTGACCTTTCTATTGACAGTCATACATACTCTTAGAGGATATTATTTTTTTGTCAACCACAATCTGTTAATTTTGAATTGTTCTTCCATTTCTGGGGGTCAAAATAGCCAAAAAAAGGATTACTTGATTGTTCCGTTATTCTATTGCTATATAACTGAAGAATTTTAGAACAACAAAGAACAGTGTTTTCTTGGAAAACATCAAGAAAAATATCTGATCCATGGTGTGGAATACATTATCCTTCTTTTGAGAAAAAGAGTTGAACCACTAAGTGTAATGAACTTATTTGTTCTTCAAAAGCATCAGTATCTTGATTAACACAGCTGTCACGGAGGCACCCCGTAGGTTAATTTAAGGGACAACAAGGTCCAAAACCAACTTTTATTAAACCGGTGAGAAACAGGGTTTTAGCACTCCAAAAGTGACTTAAATAAAGGTTCGGATATCAGTTGAGGAAAATTATTAAGAGGCAGCAACTAATACAACAGGCGGTCCACAGTGTGCATGCACGTGGCTTCACCCAAAACAATGCCGGAGCCGTCCCTGAGTCCCGGAGAAATACACACTTGCCTAAACACAGTGCAGGATTATTTTTAAGGAGATACATGCACTTGTAGTGAGTACGGGAAGCGTACACTCGCGATTCCGCGAGGGTAAATTTATAATACACCCGCAATCCTGCGAGAGTTAATTTACTTACACGTGCAAATGTGCACGGAATCCTACACGTGCTTACATGGAAGCACGGGAGGAAAATACACTCGCGATTGTGCGAGGGGCTCTCGGCGGCCACTCGCGATTGTGCGAGGAAATAATTTATACACGTGCTCGTATTGGGCACGGAAAGTTACACGTGCAAGTGTGCACGGAAGGAAAATACACTCGCGATTGTGCGAGGAAATGATTTAAAGTACGCGTGCAAATGTGCACGGAAAGTTATACGTGCATATGTGCACGGGAGGAAAATACACTCGTGATTCTGCGAGGATTAATTTTACACGCGCTCATATGGAGCATGGAAACTTATACGTGCATATGTGCACAAAAAGTATAAATATACTCACAATCCTGCGAGAAGTTTTACTCACAGCCGTGGCGGCGAGGCAAGCGGAGTCCCCATCCCGGGGGGGGCTCTCGGCGGCAGCATCTTGCTCGTGCTCCGAGAGACCCACACAATGGGCGGAGTCTCGACGAGAATCCCGTTTTTATCTGATCAGACCTGACTGTAGGCACTCTAGAAGCTTCTCTGCACCCCCACACTGTCTGTGGGTGCCCCTGAAGCCTCCAAACATCCCCCACGCTGGGTGGGGCTCAGTGTGCCTCGGCACTCCCTTCTCCTAATGGCCCTGGCCAGGGTGCTCTGGGGCCAAACAAAAGAAGCTGTTAGCCTCAAGTAGCAGAGAAAGAGGGAGATGTGCCCACTCCTTCCATACTGAAGGAGGAAGGGGGAGGGGGGGGGGGTTGCATTCTGCCACAACAGCATAAATCAGTTTTGAAAGGGATATATGTGTATTCCTCTAAATATTCAGTAAAGTTTGTTAGTTGACACTATCCTGTTGTGAGCTACAGATTTGCCTTCCCCAGTGGGTGGACTCAGGTCAAAAAAAGTACACAGCTGCAGGATTGCTGGGGTTATGATTCAGTAAATTGGTAAAGAAAGAATATGCCTTGCATATACTGTTTTCTAGTCCATTGCAAAATGTTATGCAGTCTGGCACAGGAATGGTGTTGTCCAATTTCCTTCATTTTTCTCTTCACAGTATCACAGTATGTTTGGGATTGGAAGGGACCTCAAAAGATCATCTAGTCCAATCCCCCTGCTGGAGCAGGAACGCCTAGGTGAGGTCGCACAGGAACATGTCCAGGCGGGTTTTGAATGTCTCCAGAGAAGGAGACTCCACAACCCCCCTGGGCAGCCTGTTCCAGTGCTCTGTCACCCTTACTGAGAAGAAGTTTTTTCTCAAATTTAAGCGGAACCTCTTGTGTTCCAGCTTGATCCCATTACCCCTTGTCCTACCATTGTTGGCCACCGAGAAGAGCCTGGCTCCATCATCATGGCACTCACCCTTTATATATTTATAAACATTAATGAGGTCCCCCCTTAGTCTCCTCTTCTCCAAACTAAAGAGCCCCAGGTCCCTCAGCCTTTCTTCATAAGGGAGATGCTCCACTCCCTTAATCATCTTCGTTGCCCTACGCTGGACCCTCTCCAGCAGTTCCCTGTCCTTCTGGAACTGAGGGGCCCAGAACTGGACACAATATTCCAGATGTGGTCTCACCAGGGCGGAGTAGAGGGGAAGGAGGACCTCTCTCGATCTACTAGCCACTCCCCTTCTAATACACCCCAGGATGCCAATTGGCCTTCCTGGCCACAAGGGCACAGTGCTGGCTCATGGTCATCCTGTTGTCCACCAGGACCCCCAGGTCCCTTTCCCCTACACTGCTCTCTAATATGTAATTTCCCAACCTATACTGGAACCTGGGGTTGTTCCTGCCCAGATGCAGGACTCTACACTTTCCCTTGTTAAATTTCATCAGGTTATTCCCCACCCAACTCTCCAGCCTGTCCAGGTCCCGCTGGATGGCAGCACAGCCTTCTGGCGTGTCAGCCACTCCTCCCAGCTTAGTGTCATCAGCAAACTTGCTGATAGTACACTCTATTCCCTCGTCTAAATCGTTAATGAATATATTGAATGATATTGGTCCCAGTACTGACCCCTGAGGCACTCCACTAGATACTGGCCTCCAACTAGACTCCGCACCATTGACTACCACTCTCTGGCTTCTCTCCTTAAGCCAGTTTGCAACCCACCTCACTAGTCTATTGTCTAGACCACACTTCCTCAACTTAGCTGTGAGGATGCTGTGGGAGACTGTGTCAAAGGCTTTACTGAAGTCAAGGTAGACCACATCCACCGCTCTGCCATCATCCATCCACCTTGTTACATTCTCATAAAAGGCTATGAGGTTGGTCAAGCATGACTTACCCTTGGTAAAGCCATGCTGACTGCCCCTAATAACCCTCTTATCCTTGATATGCCTTGAGATGGCACCAAGGATAAGCTGTTCCATTACTTTCCCAGGGACAGAGGTGAGGCTGACCGGTCTATAATTACCCAGGTCCTCCTTCTTGCCCTTTTTGAAGACTGGAGTGACATTTGCTTTCCTCCAATCCTCGGGCACCTCCCCCGTTTCCCAAGACTTGGCAAAGATGATGGAGAGCGGTCCAGCAATGACTTCAGCCAGCTCCCTCAGCACCTGCGGATGCATCCCACCTGGACCCATGGATTTATGGATGTCCAGACTACTTAATTGCTCCCTAACCCAGTCCTCATCGACTAAAGCAAACTCCTCCATTGACCTGGCTTCATCCGGGGTCTCGGGGGTACAGGGCTCCCCAGGGCAGCCTCCGGCAGAGTAGACAGAGACAAAGAAGGCATTCAGTAATTCTGCCTTCTCTGTATCTTCTGCCACCAGGGCACCCACCCCGTTCATTAGTGGGCCTACATTGCCTCTGGTATTAGTTTTATCAGCTATGTATTTGAAAAAGTTCTTTTTGCTGTCCTTGACCCCTCTCGCCAGCTGTAATTCTAAGGAGGCCTTGGCTATCCTAGCTGCCTTCCTACATCCTCTAACAGCAGCCTTATATTCTTCCCAAGTGGCCAGCCCCTGCTTCCATGACCTGTAAACTCTCCTCTTCTGCTTGAGCATACCCAACAGATCCCTATTCAACCACGCAGGCCTCCTGGCTCCCTTCCTTGACTTCCTTCGTGTGGGGATGCTCTGATCCTGAGCATGGAAGAAGCAATCTCTGAATGCAATCCAGCTATCTTGGGCCCCTTTTCCTTCAAGCAGTCTTGCCCATGGGATTTCCCCCAGCAATTGCTTGAAAAGGCCAAAGTTAGCCCTGCTAAAGTCCAGGGTTGCAATTCTACTTGCTATTCTGTTCCTGCCACCCAAGATGCTGAACTCCACCATCTCATGGTCACTGCAACCCAGGCAGCCCTCAACCTCTACTGCTTCGACCAGACCCTCCTTGTTAGTGAGGATGAGATCCAGCAGTGCACCTCTCCTAGTCGGCTCCTCCACCATCTGCATGAGGAAGTTATCATCAATGCACTGGAGGAACCTCCTGGACTGTGGCTGGCTGGCCGAATGGTCCTTCCAGCAAACATCAGGGAAGTTAAAATCCCCCACAACAACCAGGGCCTGTGACTGTGAGGCCACTCTCAACTGCCCACAGAAGGCCTCATCAACTTCCTCAGCCTGATCTGGTGGCCTGTAACAGACGCCCACAACAGTGTTGTGGGGTGTTTACAGAGATATTAAGGGGAGACAAAATTCAGAAGAATTACATGGGTAGAATCCTTTAGATACCTTCTCAAAATGTTTTCTTTTTACACTTTTGCTGCTGTACTATTTAATGGCTTATAGTGCTACTGGCATTTAATTCACACTGAAGTAGTCTAATCCCTGCGCTTTGAGTGATTTCTCTCAAATTAGCTCTGCTTTGAGCAGAAGATTGGACCAAAGGACTATCAGCAGTATCTTCTGTCCCTTCCAACTGAATTATTCTACTATTCTCTCTCTTGATACTTTACTAAGGCAGCATTTCATTCTCTAGGGTCCTTCAGGAAAAGAGGTATTAATATCTTTGGTGGTGGTGGTGCTTGACAGTTGCCTTCCATTGGGGGTGATCTGTTGAAAACTACTGGAGTTTCTACTGAAGTAGTGATACTACTAGAACTTCCTAAAACTTAACACAATTTTCTGATTCCAGTCAGAAGACTCTTGCAAGGCCGTGGTTGTTTAACAAATCCTTAACCCACAGCTTATTTTCCAGTGATCATTATTATGTGGATTAAAAAGAAAAAAAAAGTATGAATGTGTATATAAATACATACATATGATACATCAAAACCAAACCAGACTGGCTTAATTTAATTCTTTGAAGCAGAAGAGGAGGTATAGTGCCTTACAGTGATGCTGTCAGGGCTCCAGAGTGGTTCTAAGGATGTCAGGAAGGGTAATAAGGTAGTTTAGACACCGGTAGTCTTCATATATAACTTCAAAATCCTTGCTTGAAATTATATCTTCCACATGAAATCATAGTTTTAGATATGACTTCGGTACTGAATGTCTTAAAAGTACTTTAAAATGCAAATCGTGATTGAAAGACTTAAAGAGCAGCTAAATAACAGGACTTAAATATAATGCATTTCTTAATGGTTTGATGGGCATAGATGTGAAATTAGAATGCGCATAGGTCCCTCTAGTGGTGTGAAATGCTACGTGATACTTTCAAATTATTCATAAGTAGAAATGACTTGTGTCTTGCAAGGCTTTAGAAATATGGTTATAATTGCCATGTGAAATTGAATATTTCTTTCAAATGTATATATTTACAGTTAGTGGAAACTTTCAGATATTATGTTACATTTGAATAGTATCTTCTATGTAAAAATGTTAAACGAATGCGTAGTTGCCTTTAACATGGAAAAATTGTGAGATTTTACTTCCATGAAATTATTTCCTTTAATTTTTTTAGGACAAACTTCTCTGAGCATATGCACCTTAAACTTCAGGTTTCCTGTTCACACATAAGAAAGATCCTTCCTCACAAATATTTTTTTTTAATTCCTTTTTCTGTTAGTGATACCTGAGATCCTCAGTTAAGCTCTTTCTATTGGTAATAGTAAAATTCAGTTATTTTTATCATGCATAATTTCCTATTTACCTATTGCCTATAGCAGGGAAGAAGTGGAAAGCACAGGTTTTATGCTGGATAAGCCTTGTTTTGACCGGGACCCCATGAGAGGCTGTGAGTCCTTATCCTTTGCATTACAAGAAAGTTAAAGCATTTTGCTAAAAATTATGGTTTCTATTAAAAAAATTTTAACCAAGCCATAATTAAATTGTCATTCTTTAGTTCATTGTCTGTTCTTACTACAAAAGATGCAAAAAATTCTGAGAGTATATCAGTATATTATTATTTTTAAAGTGATTTTGACTTGTCTTCACTAATTTTTTTATTTCAACATGAGAAAACTAAGTATTTAATATCCCTGGTAAATATGACAAAATTATTTTGTCTAGTTTTTCATGCAGTACAACACACTGGAGAGATTTGGAGTGGGAAGAGAGATTAAAATAAGTGTCTTGGAATACAGATTATATCTGTATCATGAAGACAGTTTATATTTTTTTTCTTGCTGTATATGCGTGACGTTATCAAAATAACTGATGTTAGTAAACAGAATTATTGCTTTTTATTTTAGAGAAAGTTGTTTGTTTTTAATTAGTGTCTCACTAAGATGCTTAGAAACAAGAATATCATAATTTTAATTAAAAAAAAATTGGAAGTAAAAAATACTTCGGGTGATATTCTGACTTTAAGTATGAAGAAATAAGAAAGGTAGAAGATTGTCATAGGGGAGCTGCTGTTGTCTGGGCACAAAGGTCTGCAGTTTGTCTTCTGTTTCCTTGCATCGAAGGCACTTCTGGACGCTGTACCTTCTTCACACACCTGACTTCCTGACTCTGCTTTCATTCTGTTCCAGTTCTCAAGATTGTAAATGTTTTACATTTATTTATTTTCTCATGCTAATTTGTCCTTAAACTGTCCTTATCTCTTAAGAGCAGATGGTCACTGTTAGACATTAGAAAAGCACACTGAAAACTCCAAATGAAATGATGGACAGGCCGGGAGGAGGAATGGGTTTGCAGCATGGCTTTTCTTGAGCAAATGTGGTGCACTCTGCACTCCTCACCTTCTCTTCATTATAAATACATCTTGAACCTTGCTTTTGGTAGGGTCTCTGAAACTAGCATCTCGTTTCATGACTCACGGTAGAAGACAGTTGGCTGACGTTCTCATTAATCACACATGTAGCGGGAATGACTGTCCTGCTTGTGCCAGGAGGGAAATACTAAGTTTCCATCGCACAACTGTGTCATTCAGTTTACCAATCCTTCCCGTGAATGTGTCTTTGCTGGTCTGCCAGAACTGCAAAGTGGCTGATTGTTGTATCCATCATAGTTTATCTGTGAGGAAAAGGAAACTGCAAGCATGGGTGCTATCAGTGTTCCTGCAGCTTTAAGAACCTGTATTTCCCTCCCCGCCTCCTTCCTTGAAAGCTAGCTATTTTCTTTTTCAGCCTCCCTTTTAAATTAATTACCTGTCAAACCTCCACATCTGACTCACCTATTCTGAATCGTCCCATAGCAAATGTTGAGCTGTTAGGTTGGTGTAGTCCCCTGAATTAGGTGTTCTGGAACTGCAGAGGGCTGGGAGGGCTCAACAATATTTTTTTCTTATTTAGAAATTATTCTGATTGTTGCAGATCTAATTGATAGGCTGCTTGGTCAAGCTGCTATTGCCTGACTTGGGCTATACGTGTGGAATAAATAGTTCAGAGGGAATTGCAACCCCCTGCCCCTGGGGTGGAACAACCCCGGGCACCAGCACAGGCTGGGGACTGAACAGCTGGAAAGCAGCTTGGCACAGAAGGTCCTGGGGCTCCTGGTGGAGACCGGGTTGGACAAGCCATCAGTGTGCCCTTGCAGCAAAGAAGGTGAGTGGTACCCTGCGCTGCATTAGGAGAGTTGCCAGCAGGTGGAGGGAGGTGATCCTGCCCCTCTGCTCAGCAGTGGTGGTAGCACACCTGGGTCCAGGTCTGGGCTCCCCAGTACATGAGAGATATGGACATACTGGAGAGTCCAGCTAAAGGATCAGGAATGTGTTTAAGGGGATGATGAGGAGAGGCTGAGAGAGCTGGGATTGTTCAGCCTGGAGCAGAGAAGACTCAGGGGGGACCTTATCAATGTATATCAATACCTGTGTAAAATACCTGAAGGGAGGGTGCAAAGAGGACGGAGCCAGGGTCTTTTCAGTGGTGCCCAGTGCCAAGACAAGAGGCAGTGGCCACAAACTGAAACATGGAAGGTTCCCTCTGCATATCAGAAACACTTTTTCACTGTGAGGGTGACCTGGCACAGGTTATCCAGGGATGCTGTGGGTTTGACCAAAGGCCCTCCAGAGGTCCCCTGCCACCTCAACCATTCTGTGATTCTGTAATGACAGTATTGCTGCCAGGAAGGCTGGAATAAACCATAGAATAGTTTGCGTCAGAAGGGCCCTTCAAAGATCATCTAGACCAACCCCCCTGCAATGAGCAGGGACATCTTCAACTAGATCAGGTTGCTCAGAGCCCCATCCAGTCTGGCCTTGAATGTCTCCAGGGATGGGACATCTACCACCTCTCTGGGCAACCTGGGCCAGTGTTTTGCTACCTTCGATGAAGTTGGCTTGTTGTTGTTTGTTTGAATTATATCAACTGGAACGGTGCTTTTTTTCCTTTTTTTTTTTTCTTCACCCCTTTTTTTAAAGTAAAGGGGAGAAAATTGAGATTGTGTAAGAGTAGTGGTTTATGAACTGTACAAACTGATGGTAGGTTAAAAATATTTTTGAGATGGATGTGTCGATAACATATTGCAAAGTAAAGAGTAATGACTGTTCAGCTTCACAGAAAACTGAGTATTTCATTTGCCCCTGTACCCACATGATGATCAGAAATATACTGAAGCAAAAACATGTGCAACCCCCCACAAATGGCTTATGAATACAAATACAGGTTGGACGCAGGTCTGTGCTGCCAGATCCTCACATTTCTGTGTTCTGTTGCGTGCTTTGCTGAAAAAGAAATGTTTTTTTACTTGTATTACCTACATCATACTGTTCTGCTGAAGATTAATGGGTGGCATCTGTTCTGTGACAGTGAGACTTATTTGTAGCATGACAACAAAAGTAGGCTTTCGTTAACTATAGATCTGTAAAAGACTACTTACGATCAAGAAAACTATCTGTACTGCCAGAAGAGTGCTGATTTCTCCTACTCAAAATATTTAGATTTACTGAGATTTAGTGAAGTTCCTGGATCTTGCATGGGACTTTATGGATATTTTAGGTAATTTTATGGACTAAATATATACCCCCTTTATATTGTTTTATTTCAAAACTAATGACTTCTGTTCTGAAATATGAATTTTAAGGGGCTGGATCAAGATTGAGGGGGAAAAACTACTTAACTGAAACCTACGCTCTGTTAACAGGAGCAGCTGTATCGCTCCCTGCTTCTCTGTTCTGCAGGCTGGCAGTGCTCGCTGTAACCTCATGTTAACAAATGTGGTTAGAAATATTGGTAGAGTAATGCAGCATGACACAGTCTATTCATTTGCCTGCTGTATGGATGAATGTTGCTTTATAAGCAACCTTTATCATATGTAGTACCCTCGCTTACATAGCTGGGATAAGTATGTACCAGTGTCTTCAGAGGAAGCATCCTTGGCCTTAATCGTGCTGACTTGAAGTAAGATATTTCATGTGAAGGTGTCTGCATTAGCCCTTGGAGAATGATGGCAATTTGAGAATCCTGATGGAGTATTTCAGGCATGGCTGAAAGAATATTTCAGTTTTGTCAATTTATTCTCTGTTACTGAAGACCGTTGCTGTGAAATGCTGCTGCATTTGATTACATACTGTACTGTAAATGTCAGTTCTGTTCAGAGGCATTTTATTAGTGTAGATTGGAAATTAATATATTAATGAGTTAATGTAGAACAAAAAGTATGTGGAAGCCTGTGCAGGGAGAAAATTGATATGGATAAAGTTTTATGTAGAATTAAACTCCTTTCACTAGAAATCACTGAGTTTTTAATTGAGATTGTTAAGGCCAGACCTTCCCCTGTACAATAGTATAGACTGACTTAAGCAGTTACCATTTTTGTTGTTAATTTAACCTGTTTCTAATATGCCCTTTTCTTGGAAGGGCATAGAAGGGCAACTAAAAGTTGTGCTCATGTTGATTTTGATGATCTGCGTTTTTGGAAATGAGCATGTTTGCATTCACTTCTTTAATACCCATTTGTCTTTTTAACGTAAGTAATTTCAGGCAGAATGAGGGAATATCAAGATTATTGACTGGCTGTTGGTTCTGTACAACTGCTGTTGCGGGTGCTGCTGAAAAGAAAGTAAAGGCCAAGTTTGGCCTTAAGTATTTCAGAAGAAAAATATCCGTCTCATTGCAAAGAAACTGTAGATATATGTAGCTTGATCTTCAGGTTCCTAAAACACTTCAAACATATCAAGTGGAATTGAACACAAGCTAGCAACAGTCATTTGAATAGCTAAACCCCTCAACCTAATAAGAGAAAAATATTTTGATTAGTCTTTGAAAACAGGCAAAAACCATCTTCTGTAGTCATTTCACTGTACTAGGAAAAGGAATTACATATGCTATGAAAGTAAATGTGGTGCTTGTTTGGCGGAGGTGAGGTGCTGAGCATAATTATCTGCAACACTACCAAAATCACTTGAATGTGTCTAAAACTTTACTGGCAAACTTAGGAGAATTTCTGAGGTTTAAAATCTCTGTAAAAGTTATTTGTTATCTGCTCAAGACCTCCTTGTAAGTCTTGTGTCAACACACGATAACTGATAATATCGTGCTGGTGTATATATTTTATGTGATTTGCTAAGGACACAGGTTGGATGTGTATACATGAGAGCAGTTTTCATGTGTTTTTACACAATTTCCATAATTCTTTTGTCCTTTCAATAGATTTCCTTAAAAATATACATTTTAGCTGTGATGTAAATATTTGTTTTTCTTTACAGGGTGCTTACATAGAAAACCTTCTTTTCTAAGTCATATCTCTGTACTTCCTATTAATAAAAACCTCTGTGGCTGAAACACTTGATACAGCTCCTTTGTCGTACCAGATTTCCCTGAATGGGTTTTTTTTGTAAAGGTTTATTAGAGAGAGTATTTTTCTTGTTTTTTGTAGCAAATTCTGAAATCGAGGTGTCTGTGTCTGCAAGAAATGTGAGAAGGTTGCTTAGTTTTCAGCGATACCTGAGATCTTCCCGTTTTTTCCGAGGTATCACTGCTCCAAATTCTTCGAACATTTTAGATGATGATTATAATGGACAAGCTAAGGTTAGTGGCTTGATTTTTATTTTATTTTTAAAAGCATGTTTTTTAAAAACGTTCACTAGTATATAACTGTATCTTATGTTAAGAGAGCGTGCAGCCAAATGCAGATTTTAAGCATGTATTTTTGTATGTATATGTGTATGTATGTTTGTATCTTAATCACGTTTAGCCAAAATTACCTGATTTCTGACAAACTCCTTCACCTCCCACAAGTTTACTGGGATGATTTTTAGAGCTTATATGGCTGGCAGTTTTTTTTAATAACTCTAGTGAATGAAAGATACACCGTAATAACTGAAGAAAAAGTGAAAAAAGAAAAATGTAACTGTATTTAAGAAATGTAATGGAACAATGTGGACAACTGTGCCCCCTCCCCACACCCCTCGCCCCTTTTTTCCTTTTCGGTATTAACCTCATTGCTGAACATCTGGAGGAGTGACTGACTACTGAAAACTCAATAAAATGCATAAATGGGTTTATCAGAAGATTATTATGCCAAACTGGCTTTGTTTTTGGTAGCTCTCATCTCTGCCCGCGCTGCAGTAAAGCTGCTGAGATGATGGGCAGCACTTAAAGAACAGATAGTTGGATGAAGGGCTGGTGAATTGGTACAGAGGAGGGGTAGAGCTGAAGGGGAGCGAGCAGGCAAAGCTCATAGGTTATTCAGGATCCCAAAGGCTGTGTCATCTTGGAGATTGTATGTAAAGCTGCTTGTTAGCGACATGGACACAGAGAAGGAGCGTGCTGATCATGCGACATATCCATACGGCACATCATCAGGCCCCAGGGTAGGAAATACCTGATGATCTGGAGGATGGATTTAAAAAATGTACATGAAGTAAACAGTGGAAGATCTTGTTAGTGCTGTTTGTTTCTTCTGGTAGCTGAGTTTTAGGGACTGGTGGAGAAAAGCTAGAACATAGTATGAAACAGCTCTACCAATCTGATGAGAATAGGGGAAGGCCTGTTGTAAAATGCGCTGGCCAGGAATTTCTGCTAGAGGCAGGAGAGGCAAAGACTCTGACTGCTGAACTCTGGATGCTGTTTGCTGCTCCTGTTCATCCCTGTTGCCAGAAGAACAGGTCGTATGGAGCAGCTGTGAAGAAGTGCCAGTGCAGTGAGGTAGAAACTCAAAAGCCAACTTCTTAAAAAAATTAAAGGCTTGTCTTATGTCCAGTAAAGCATCTAGGTATTATTTCTCTTCTATAAACAAAAACTGAAAGAGAGAAAACTAGGTAAAGGACTACACAGAGATTAATTTAGTAACTCATTGCAAAAATTAGTGGAAGAAGTCAGAATACAGAGTCATTCTGTCATACTGCTTCTGGTTTTCACCTAATTGTTTTAAATTGTGTCTTATTTCTTTTAAGAAATTGACTGAAGGATGAAGGGAAAATCTCCAACCAGTTCTGTCAAGGCACTACTTGTAGTGTATTGTATGGGGTTTCTTTAACACGCTTTTCAGTTATCAGACAAATTTAGTTATTCTTCTGATGCTCTTTTTTGTATGTAGAAATCCTAAGACTTGCACCTGTCTCTGAAATCTTAAATACTCCACTGGGCTATGGGAAGATGGCATATACTGAGGAAAAAACATGACAGCTTTTGTTTTCTTTCAGTGTATGCTGGAGAAGGTTGGAAATTGGAATTTTGATATTTTTCTTTTTGATAGACTGACAAATGGTGAGTCTACCTCTGCTACTTCATTTGTGTTTTATCTCCTAGCATAACTATTGCTCTTACATTGCAGTATGTGATTGCTTGTTCACTAAAAAGCACAAATTTCATCAGGTAGTAGTTTCTTATTTAAGTCTTAAATCTAAATTCTAGTTTGCCTGGTCACTTTGTTAAAATACAGTTATTGTCAGTACTGGTATAATAATCACTGATTTGTAGAAGAGGCCCTTATACTTAGTAGGTTGCTGTTCTCTTAGTAATTTGATGTAAATTAATAATTTTGCTAACTCAGTATTCTTTTTTTTTTAATTATGGAATGCTGGTAATGTATATGATTGTGTCCAAAAGGTCATTTATATTGAACAAGTATTTTTCTGATCAATTTAATGTTAAATAACATAGTTCTATTGCTTTACAATTAAATAAGAAGGCGTTATGGTATGAATGCATTATAATTATGACATACAATAGAATACTTAGAGAGTTAGGAGTTGAGCAGACAGAAGCTGCTGTACACATAGCTTGCACAATATACAAAAAGGAAGAGAATACTGCGATTAGTTTTGTGTACCAATTACAATTAGCAATAGGAACTAAAGTAGAAGTAAAAAAAAAATAAAAATCAAATAAAGTGTTTGAATTATGAACAGACAATTAGAAAGGTCATCTGTAAATGTGCTGGAAAGGAGGAGGGAGGGCTGCTGCAGAGGGTAGGGTGAGGTTTTGTATTACAGTCACAGCAATGGAAGCTGAGTTTTGAATAGAATGGAAGAGGATGATCAGCAAGCCCAGCACCAAGGTGACATTTGTGCCATCGTGGGAAATGAACGGAGGGCAGCTCTTGCAGGTTTTACGTCAGTCAAATGGAGCTGGTAGCAGAAGTGCAGTTGGAGTGTTTAAAATTGGCAGAAAGAAAGATAGAAGATCAGAAAGGAAAATATGGCAGCAAAACCTAATTTTCTCTCCTGTTTTGTTGAAGAGATGCATGGCTTAATGTAGTGTAAAAGCAGTATCCTCACAGTTTTGTTTCATACAGACAATGGATATAAAAATGAAAACAATGAGGATTTTTACAAATTGAATGTTTATATAGATAGTGATAAACGTTAGACTATATAACAGAATGAGAAAAAGCTATGTGTGCAAGGCAACCTGTTTGTAAACATGGTTTATTTTGGATTAGTTTATCAGATAGGAGTAATCTCAAATCATCCTTTCTATCAGAGGCCTTCTGTAGCTTTTAAATATGCTTTTTTCGAATACATTTTAGATACTACAGTACAACTTCTGTTGTGGAAGCCTTCCTATACCATCCTTTTTGCATCCTAATTTAGTCATTTTAGGAGGACATTTTGAACAGGGAGTCTTGTTCTTGAAAGTTTGTAAGGTGAGAATGCTGTGTATGAAACTGCTTGATGAGCTGCCTGTAAATGCTCAGTAAATGTTCGAAGAATTGTGAGAAAGTGGTGTGCACATGTGAATATATTAAGCCTAGTAAGAAGCTAGATTAGCAGAAATTGTCTTTCCGTACCTCAGTTTCTGTCTGTGCTAAGCTCATTAATTCCTGCTAAATGACGATCGTCAGAGTCAATGTGCCAAGACTGAGTTGTCCAGCACTACATATTGTTTGCAGAGTAAATAATGGGCAAACTATTTCAAGTAAGCATTTGCAGACTGTGTCTCTTACAGTTTCACTTATTTTACCACTGCAAGTGATTGTAAAATTATAGCTATGAGTAGGCAAAATATATTGTAAGCTTGTAATAGTATACATTTCCTAGGGAAATTGAAAATGTTTTATTTGAATTCTGGGTGAAATAAGAAGTAGTTTACCAAAATACATCATGAAAATGAGAGCATATGTGCAATGTATGCTAATCAAGAGTGTTGACTAGTGTTTTTTCTTTGTCTGATTACTTTCCTATTTGGTTTTAAGCTGTATGTTGATTTATGAGAGTCATGACACGACATACCACGAAGTTAAATACTGTTTTAACGGGTTTGCACGTTGAAGCCTGTTGATTTTTTTTCTTTTTAATGTTCAGTAACGTTTTCCTCCTATCAGTTGACAGTGGACAATTGGCAAATGCATTGTCATGATGCAAAATCACTGCTGATTACTGGAGGAGGTAGCTAATGGAATCCTGTAATGCAGTAAGGTTTAAATATCATCAATTGGTGTAGAGAAATTTGCTTGTATAATTTTTGTGACCAATTTGTTTGAAATAATACATTTCTTATTAAAGAGTCACTGATTTCATGGCTTCCAATGAATTAGTATTTTCATCTTATTTTTAGGAAACAGTCTAGTCAGCTTAACCTTTCATCTGTTTAATCTTCATGGACTAATTGAACACTTCCAGTTAGATACGATGAAACTCCGTAGATTTTTGGGTAAATACAGCTTTTTATTATGATGAATATTGCTGTTTATCCGCATTTTTATTCCTTAAATGAAGTGCTGGTTATAGTTTAGCAATAAGGTTTGAAGAGTACCGATGTAGCCCAGATTGTGCAGTGATTTAAATTATATGGATTGAGGCAATCTCTCAAAGTTTCTACGAGTATAGAAATGTCCATGTTAAATCCAAGCAAGTATTAACAAGTTTAGTAGTTTTGTACCAGATGCTGTATTGTATTTATTAAATCTAGATGATCAGGAATATATGTGACATTGTGTGTCATTTTTACTGGGAAAGGCTAGACAGCTCCTTTCTTTGTATTGATTTTCAATTAATGATACTGTTTCCAAACTTTACCGAACATACCAGTTTGGCCGTGTTTAATGGTGCCAATTTGATGCCATCTCTTGCTTGCTCAGACCCTCCTACAAATAAGCGCTGTTCCTTGTGGCAACGCTTTCTCCATAGACAGAGCGCACGGGTGGGCCTGCGGTGCTGCAATTGTAAAGATGATGTAGAACATTCAAACCAAGTGGTACTTTGACAGCTGAAGGAGCTGTCTTTCTGCATCCCCAGACCATAGACACAGACACTGCTGTGAGACAACCTTTGGTTCTTCTGTGTCAGTACCTTTTATGTAATTTTGTAGAGTGGGATGCTTTTTTGGTGTGTGTGGTTTGGTTTTGTTTTGTTAACTGGGCAGGAGAAACAAGTTTCTGGTCCCTTTTACCAGGCTTTCACAGTTTCAAAGAAAATAATTTTGTGGTAATAAGCTTGTCATTTAACAGGGGAGAAATCACATTTGAAAGGCGCTTTTCCCCTTCCAAATAAGGGAATGTTTTTGTTTTCATCATTTAGTTCTCTTTCAGCTTGAAAAAAATTGCAGTTCTGGCTGGCAATTCATGTTGCTTTAAAGTGACTCAATTCCTTTCAGTTTCAAAAGGTAGATCAGCTGACCTTGAGGACTGAAATATTGGTATGTGAACAAAATGATCATAGAAATCTGGTCTTAGGTTACTCAAGTTGTAACTGAGTGTGTTTTGTCTTTATCTTCTTACTTATTTCCCGGTTAGTTGAGATTTAGCCAAAGACAATCCTTAAAATGAAAAGACCAGTTAGAAATGACTGGATTACTTAAATGCTTATCAGAAGAAAACAATAAGTCTTGACTGCATATGACTACTCAAAGCCATAAGTCACTAAAATTAGATTAGACTTGGAGGAAGGCAAAATTTTATTCCAGTTCTGAAGTTCACCACCTTTCCCTTTTCATTAATGCCTTCTACTTAATAGCAGTAAGAAAAACATTTCTTAGCTATGTGCTAGCCCATCTGTCCAATCAAGGAACCTTTCTTCCAAATAAAGCTTTTCACTGTAAACCCAATTCATCCTTTTCTTTTGCTACCTCTTATACCCCAGTCCAAAGTAATCTGAAGATCAAATTCCAGAAGACTGGGGCAGCTCAACTGGTCCATAGTGCCACACAAAATTCACTTTATCGGAGAACTGACCAGAATCTTTTTAAGGAGAGGAATCTGATTTTAGTCTTCAATAGGGTCTCAATGTTTTTGTGTGTGTGTATATATATCTCTATGCAATCTCTATATATACATCACACGTGTGTGTGTGTGTATACTTATACACAGTCTTTCTGTGATTTCCAGAGGTTACTTGGAGATCTTTATCCTCCTGCTGTGTGTTTTCAAATTCTTATTCCAGATCCAAACAAGGGGAGAGAAAACACAAAGTACTATGATCCTGGAAACATAGGGTCTTTGTGCCATTCTAGTTCTGGCAAACTGTGATCAAAATATCCCAAGTCTGCTTTATTAAATAAGAAAATAGTAGACTTCAGGTAGCTGGACCAGCCTATGGAGCCACAAAACAATTAGGATTAAGCCAAGGGCATCCGCATTAATGCGCTGGATGTGAGAAACAGGTGAAAGGGAGTTCCACTGCAGATCAGTAGAGCCTTAAGATGCTTGTTTTCATGATTTTCCGTATGAGGTGTCAGAGGTGCATTGAGTACTCTTGAGATCACACAGCAGTGGCAGTAATGCTCTTAACATTACAGTCACAATTACTGGAGAGTACTGGTTTGTCGACTGGGTAGGAAAACATGTTTGGGGCATATTTGTTTGAATGGGACTGACAGACTGTAGTCAGCCAGGAAGATGCTCTCCTGAGGTCTGCTTGCGAGAGCTAATGAGTTGTATCTCGCAAAACTTTAGAGTCTGATTTCATTGCTGTGCTTCAGAGCTCCATCCTTTTTAACGTCATAGTTATTTCCCTCTGTGTACTGAAGCTAATGTGCATATCCTTTAAAGTATTCTACCTGTAATGTTTAAAGACAGGACGATGGAAGAAAGCAAGGAAGAAGTTCAATAAAACATACTAAGTCTGGGAGTGGTTAGTCAGACTATCATCTAGATGAGATTCTTTTCTAAATTGCATATAGGCTTAAATTTGCCTAAGTACGAGAAGATGCCTAAACTATGTAGAGGTGGCTTCTTATGACCAGTCTCGTGAAGGGGGAAGAAAAGCACTTCATATGACAGGAAAGCAGTGCCTAATTCCTATGATCTTGTTTGTTTTCAAGGCATGATATGAGGTCTTCCTGATGCTTTGATGAATAGCATTATCTTCATTTTGTATTCCAGCTCGCCTCAAGGTTCAGACAGGCTAGATTATCAAAGGGAGCCTTTCCTGGGAAGTTCTCGAAGTACCTCAGATTATATGTTGATTTCAAGTTAATTTCAGTCTGAGATGACTTTATGTGTAGTTGATTTCCTTTAGAAAATACTGTTTCTTCACATAAAAATCTTTTATACCTCGGTCTTGGTTCAACTGAAAATTACTGACTTTGGTGCTTTTATGTGTATTTAACTTGTGATACTGCATATTTCTGTGTCTAACAAGCATATAAAATGGTACTTGAAAAAAGTGCTATTTCATTTAAATTTGGATATTTCTTATTTTCCTACAGTTATGGTTCAGGAAGATTATCACAGTCAAAACCCTTATCATAATGCAGTTCATGCTGCTGATGTGACTCAGGCCATGCACTGTTACTTAAAAGAGCCCAAGGTAAGGGAGTGCTCTCGTTTTCACATCGCGTATATGTACAGAAACACATGTATTTGTGTGTGCATATAAATGGATTGTGTGCACATATACATATATGTTTATGTACACGTACACACAAACAAGCTTTTTATTAAAAACAAACCCTAAAACCCAACAAAACCCACTTTTGAACACTAAAAAGCAGGGAATTACTGTCTGTTGCTGAGGCTGTAGGTTCACACTTAGCAGTGGGTTTTTTTTGCTGTTTCTGAGCCGCCTTTGACTTTTGTGTGACTTCATGTTGAACCGGAGTAGGGAGTTGAGATTGCAGCTGTTTAACATAGCCCTATGCCCCAGAACGTATGCATGGAATTGCATCCTGAGTCAGAGCTGTGTGTTTGTGGTTGAGGGTGGGGGGGTGTTGTTTGGTGCTTGTTTTTTGTACTACCGTTACCCTTGCTTTGTGCATCTTTGATGTTAATGCATAGTATGTTTCTGCTATAGAGGCACCTTAAAGCAAGACATCAGGAGTTCTTTGGCCTTTCTTTATAAAAAAAGGGCAGCGTGACAGACCTTAAGGAGCTGAGCTAGTGGAAGGTTTCTTACGAATTGGATTGCTGGCAATCTGCCTTAAGTAGTGTCTTAGACAAATTCAGGGCTAAATCCTGCCCTGTGTTAGACTGAAAACTGTAGTACTCTCTAGCCAGGTGAGACAAATTATCTACCTTGCAAGTTATTGCCAGTCGGGTATTCTCTTGAATAGCATGGCTCTTTATTTTGCTTCTGAGGTAAAACCAAGTAAGTTCTGGCTCCATGGGTGTTTTTCAGAGGCTCTTTGCCCACTCTTCCCACTTAGTTTCTCAGCGCTGCTCTCAGATGAATTGTTGGTGCAGGGAGCCAAATCAGAGCTGATACACGATGAGCTTTTTTTATGACATGCAGTTTGGAAGCTCTGAGCATTTTTTATTTAATACTTGTGATGGAAGTTTTGTAACGCTTCAGATTCAAGTATAGACTTTGTATTTTTAGCAACATGTACAGCTACTGGTTCTATTGCACCGAAGTATGTTATTAACATGTGAGGCATGATAGATGGCACATGCAACAGGGAACATAAACTCGTGTCCTCACAGGGTGTTTGCTGCATTTCACGTGTGTGCAGGCAGAACTGTCCTCTCTGTTTTAGTGCAAGCTGGACTTTATTACTCAGTTCAACTCTCAGACCTCCCAACCAGAAGCAGTAACAGCTATGAACAGTGAAAACAAGTCTGTGCAGTTTCACACTGAGTTAATCGACATGCACATACTTCTTGAAAATATTTATTTTTGGCTGATTTTTCTCTTTTGGTTCTTTTCCTGCTAGATTTTGAAATATAATTTTGTGTAAGAGTAGAAATCCATTCTGAACAGTTCTGAAGTCTTCCAAAGCATTAGTTTCTTCGTTTTAAGAGGAAAGGTTTCTGTGTATTTTTTTAAGACATGCTCTGTATTTAAAGCAGCATTGACACATACAGACAGATTTGGTAAATGAGATGGAGAGCTAATTTTAAGAATTTGTTGCTTTTACAGGATCTGGTTAGAAATAGTACTTCATTACCAGCCAGAAAGTAGCATTTTGTGTGCCAGCATTTTTTCGGCTGAACCTTAAACAATTGTTGAAATCTTGTAGCTCTTGGGGCAGAAATACTGTCAGAAGTCAGTGAAATATCAGTTTAACATTATTAAAATTTTCTCAGAGTTTCTATTGGCTTTTAATTACTAAAAAAGAAAAAAAATGCAACACCCATCCACTTTTTTTAAGGGTATATTTGCATTGCTAACACAATTACATTTGTTGTTACTATCTTACAGCTTTCCAAATCTTTAACTCCATGGGATGTTCTGCTCAGCTTAATAGCAGCTGCCACACATGATTTGGATCACCCAGGTGTTAACCAACCTTTCCTAATTAAAACAAACCATTACTTAGCAACTTTATATAAGGTAAGGACAAAATCAGTTGTTTTGTTAAAACCATGTTTGGAGGATGCTGGTGGAGTACAGAAAAGGAGTATAAAGTATAATGTGGTTAGCTAGTGGTACGTTGGAATCGAGACACGGCTTCCATGATACTGAGATTAAAAAATGTGCAAGCTAATAAAGTATTGAGGATTTGTGAGTTTTAACCTCTTTGGGAAAAAAAAATAACACCATCCCTCAAACCCAACAAAACTGTCTGGCACCACTTGTACTCTATAGCTCTTCAGTTTAAGAACAAGTCATCAACTGATACCTGTAATACCCTTTTCATTCGCAGAATACCTCAGTATTAGAGAACCATCACTGGAGATCAGCGGTGGGGTTGCTGAGAGAGTCTGGTTTATTTGCACATATGTCATTAGAAAACAGGTAGGTTTATACAAAATAGTATATAAATTAGTTTAAGACACAAGTAAGCTGTCACTGAAGTAAGACAGCCTTGCAAAACAAGCTGAATTACTGCATGGCAGTTCTGAATACAAAACAAAGATTTATGATCTGTTTTGGGAGTTTCCCAGATACTGTGCTCTTGGAGTAGAGCAGTTCGTGGTGCAATGTGGTATTTAGAAAATGACATTTACTCTGAGCACACTGAAGAGTATTCATATAGTTGTAACACCTGTTTAGATTTAACTAGGCAGCCTTTTCTTGTTCTGCCACCCCATCTGCAGTTTAAAATAGACCCTCTTCACCTGCTTTGACAGGAAATAAGCTTTAAATGATTAGTTTGTGCCTTTTTAGGAAAAAGAAGTGGGGGAAATCTAAAAACTGTTTCAGTCTTCCTGAAAGCTGCCAGTGAAACATTCTGGTATTTCTATGGATGTTCTAGGAATTCTTCAGGTGGGGCAACACAAAACCCACAAAGCAACAACAACAAAACCACCACCACACACACACATGCAAAAATAAACAGGTCAATAAAAATGCTGATTATAAAGCTTGTGGCTTGTAAGGGGCCTATAAAGAAAGACGTGGACAGACTTTTCAGCAGGGCCTCTTGCGATTGGACAAGCAGTAATGGTTTTAAACTAAAAGAGGGGAGATTCAGGCCAGACACGAAGAAGAATTTTTTTACAATGAGGGTGGTGAAACACTGGCCCAGGTTGTCCAGAGAGGTGGTAGATGCCCCATCCCAGGAGACATTCAAGGCCAGGCTGGACAGGGCTCTGAGCAACCTGATCTAGTTGAAGATGTCCCTGCTCATTGCAGGGGGTTGGACTGGATGACCTTTGAAGGTCCCTTCCAACCCAAACTGTTTTGTGACTAGTATAATCATGAATATGATAAAAATAAATGTGAATCTAGTGATGACTGTTGTTTGTAATTGTTTTTTGAATGTTTGGTATTGCAAATTTCAGGCAGCTGATGGAAAGCCAGATAGGTGACCTCATTCTTGCCACAGACATCAGTCAACAAAATGAATATCTCTCCATGTTTCGATCCCATTTGGATAGAGGAGACCTATGTTTAGAGAATGCAAACCATCGTCACTTCATTTTACAGGTGATCTTTTTGAAAACATCATTTTGGTGTCAAAAATAATTTAAATGCTAAATACTACTTCTTCCAGGATATCTCCTACTTTCAAAATGAAGTAGAAATATCTTTTAGTCATTTTGTTTGATTACAAAAAAGTTGTTCACTTCAGTCTCCCCCTTTCCCAGCACTTCTCCAAGTGATGTTGTGTGTTGCTCAGTCTAACTTTGAGCTGCTAAACCAAGTAGAGTTGTGTTTCCAAGACAAGGTTTTTTTTAGTTCTTCTGATGACTCCAGCGCAGGCTCAGAACTGTGAAATGCTTTGTCAGAACCTGTTTCAGGGAAGGGAAGCGCTATTGTTGGAAATCAGTTTGCAGCTCTGCTAGAGAGAGGTTTAGGAAGCTTTAAAAACAAAAGCCTTGTGAGTCTCTTTAGGTTTATAAAAATGTTTAGTATTGGATTCATATTGTGGCCTACAAAAGAAAGTGGTAAAGTAGACAAACAGATAAGATCAGTCTTGTGCAAACCATTACTAAAAATGTGAAATACCATTTTCTTCCTTTGATGTATCTTTCTGAATTTATTGTTGTCTCCTATACTAGTGCATATACTAAATATAGCGCCC
Organism: Columba livia; assembly: GCF_036013475.1. Taxonomy (NCBI): domain Eukaryota; kingdom Metazoa; phylum Chordata; class Aves; order Columbiformes; family Columbidae; genus Columba; species Columba livia. The sequence continues at coordinate 125,936,765 of NC_088603.1, read as the reverse complement.
CTGAAATACTTTGACTTGACTGAATTTCCATATTACTCAGAGATGGTCACGTGATCTGATAGTTCTCTGAGCATCTTTTAAATAGGATTATAGAACTTAACTTTAGAGAGAAGCACAAATGGTAGGTAGGTAGGTTTGTTTTTCGCAAAACTTAAAATAATCTGCTGTTGGGAAATAAAGAATTACAGATGCTTCTGTTGGAGCGAGAAGTGATCTAATGCTGTGTGTTCTGTTAACTTGCTAGATGGCTTTGAAATGTGCTGATATTTGTAATCCATGTCGGACGTGGGAGCTGAGTAAGCAGTGGAGTGAAAAAGTAACGGAGGAGTTCTTCCACCAAGGCAAGTAAGAGTAGCAGAATCTGTTGGTACATAATGTTTTTATACTGTGAAAAGAGCGACTGAATCATTGCTGCCTGCAAATAAAGGGATTTATATTTAGGACTAATACAGATTTACAGTACAGTGTGGGATTTTTTTTACTTTCAAGGATTGTACTTCTTGCAAAAGATCGGTGTTACTAAAACACAGCGACGAATCTGCATAGAATCTGAATCTAGAATGGCTGGTTCAATAGATCTTTCATCTGAAGCACCTTTCAGGGTGAATAATTACGCTCACTTTACATTTACACAGTAGTTTCAGTAAATTATTAAATATATTCATCATGTATCTTCAATATTTAAACTTGATCTGTGAGGCCTGTTGGTAAGCGGTTAAGGGCTAGGGAGGAGATTTTTAATCACTGTGCCATTAAGGCGACTTACTTACGTAAGCAGTTAATAAAGCTTTTAATTGCCAAATGGAGTGAATTTTCTCCATTATTATTAAATTGTTTTAATACTGTGGTGTGCTTCTCCTCTCTTAGGGCTAGTTTAGCTGACTTGAGACATGTTAATTTGTGCGTGGATGCAATAAATGGGGAACAGACTGCTTTATGTGGTGCTAATCATGTGAAGCTTATTCTCGGACAAATGTGATGCAGAAGCAGAACAACAATTTTCCTGTAGTGAAGAAATTTCAGAAGGCTGAGCTATTCTCTTCCATTTTGCTAAGGGGGGATTTTAATTTGTCATTTCTATGGCAGTCTACAAGGTTTTGCAAGGACGTATGTTAATCTTCAGGAAACCTGTGATCTTATGTTTTTTCTTTCATTACTGTTTGATGAAAAATACAAAGTACTGTTAGGCTAACCACAGACTTGTTTCTTTTTGGGGGGGCGTGTGGGAGGGAAAAGTGCATTCAGCCAGCTGCAAGATACTGCCCTTGTTAACCAACTTGTACAACTCACCTCAGTTGGTGTTTGATGACTCCATTTGGGTCTGGACATGGTGACCTAACAGTCATGTTATACTTTTATTTCTTTAGGAGATATTGAAAAAAAATATCACTTGGGTGTGAGTCCACTTTGTGACCGACAGACAGAAACTATTGCCAACATCCAGATTGGTAACTGCAGTTCAATTTATTTTCATACATTTATTTCATAGAATCATAGAATGTCCTGAGTTGGAAGGGGTCCACAAGGATCATCGAGTCCAACTCCTGTCCCTGCACAGGACAACCCCACAGTTCACACCATGTGTCTGAGGGTGTTGTCCAGTCTCTTCTTGAACACTGTCAGGCTTGGGGCCGTGACATCTCCCTGGGGAGCCTGTTTCCAGTGCTCCAGCACCCTCTGGGTGAAGAACCTTTTCCTAATGTCCAACCTAAACCTCCCCTGGCACATCTTCTTGCTGTTCCCTTGGGTTCTGCCACTGGTTGCCAAAGAGAAGAGATCGTCTCCTCCCCTTGTGAGGAAGCCATAGACCACGATGAGGTCTCCCCTTTGTCTCCTCCAAGCTGAACAAACCAAGTGACTTCAGCCCCTGCTCGTGTGACTTCCCCTCCAAACCCTTCACCAACTTCTTTCAGGATGCAATTTGAAAAACGTACCTTTTAGACACATTTCCTAGAGGTTGTTCCTGCTCGGTGTGTGTGTGTGTGCGGCAGCACTTCATTGCAAAGAGCAAGTTTTTTCCATTTGCTATATAACATTTCTCCCTTGAATTGAGTGCTTACGGAAGGTTCTGCCCTGCCAGTCCTGGAGACGAAGCCCCTGTGTCTCCACACAGAGCAGGCTCAGCCCGGGGAGCCGCTGTCTGACTGCTCTGTGCTGATGCCCAGAATTTCCTCACCCCAAGTGGCTGGTTTGGGAAGAGGAGCGTTTGTTCCCCTGCCTGTGCAGCCCCTGGTGCTCTCGCCGCACTCTGGGTTTAGCTCCATAGTGTTCCTTTTAAATGCGATCTTAGGAAGGCAGAGATTTGATGGAGAACGGTGAATAGCTGTTATATAATTTTTATTTTTTTGGCTAACTTGAGTTGGATTTAAAATAGTAAAATGACTTTTTATAGTTATTTTTAATGAAGTTGCTAATGTAGTTTGAACGAGACTCAGTTAAAAGCATAGTAAAGAATGAATTTTACCACAAATAGAGTGCATTAAATTAAAGACAAAAGCTGATCTATTCGATCAGCTGCACTGCTTAGTTTAGAATGTTAGAAAATCACACATTTCTGGAATCGACAGATCACCATTGACATTTTGGTTCATGCAGATGGGCACTATAAATAAGCACACGTGCATACACACACATATGCATATAAATGTTTGCGTGTTGAAGTTTCGTGGCCTTTTTGTTTAAAAAATTCTCTAATTTGTATTTTAATGTATTTTTAGTCAGCTTCATATTGTGAAAATAATCTCAGATTTTTTTTCCCCTCTGTTACATAGTTCAGACTGTCTATTTTTTTTTTAGGTAATTTGGTATAAAATCTATCTTTTAGAACTTTAGGTCTTCTAAATCAATTTGTGTGACGTAGGTGCTGATGTTTAGATTCCTCCCCACACGTTCTCCAAAGTTTTCCTTTATTTGGTCATTGTTGCGAACAAAAGATTAGTTTGTAACCCGACATAATGCTGTTGTTTTGACTGACAAGGAAAATCTCTTACCTTTTGAGAGGTTTTTTTGTGAAGATGCCCTAAATACCAAAACGAGTTTTGAAGTGCGCGTTGGAGAAGAACGGTCTGACTCATTGAGGATAGTCATACGCGTTGTTTATTTTTGCTACTAAATTTTATTTTAAATATTTCGTTTGAGGGTGTTTCTGTTTCACTTGGATGCGTGTGCTTGTTTTCCAAGGTTTTATGACCTACTTAGTGGAACCACTGTTTGGGGAGTGGGCCCGTTTTTCCAACACGCGGCTGTCGCAGACGATGCTTGGCCACCTGGGACTGAACAAGGCCAGCTGGAAGGGGGTGCAGAGGGAACAGTGCGGCAGCGGTGACGACGCCGACCCCGCTTTTGAGGAAATGGACTCAGACATATTACCTCAGGAACCTCGATTGTCCTGACCTCAGTCTTCACGACAAAACTGCCTCTTCTCTTGGTATCTGCACAGTTTGATTAAAAGAGATAACTTGCCTGCCCAAGGTTTTGGTAAAATGGTAAAACGATGCCAGCATTATTTATTTCCAAGTTTTCCTTTGACACAGACCATTTGATCCAGAATTTTTTTAAACTGCGAGATCTGACCACAGAGCAATATGCCTACGCCTCAGTTGGTTTTTGTTCGGAACCTTGAATATGCAAAGCACAGCAGTGACTGAGCCTTGGAGGAACAGCACGGAGCTTCCTTGTGCCACACGGCTTTGGTTTGTTGGCAAAATTCGGAATACGGTCTTCAAATCTGAGACTTGAGATGGATTGTTCCACTTCCTTGGAATTTAGCAAGACTTGGGTAAACGTGTCCAACGCATACCTTCCACTCAGCCCCTGTTTTAATACGGAAATGTGAAGTGCCCATCCTCTGCTGCCTCTGGCAAGACTTGATGTTTACAAATGGACTCTGAAACTATTGGTTCTAGACTTAAAACCTTTGCGCATGGCTGTGAAGGAACCACTAACTCGTTGGTTGTTTTTTGTTTATTTTTCTTTTTTAAAAGAAAAAGATCAAATCCGAGACTGCAGCTCTTGTTTCTTTGGATGCCAGAAAAGCCTCCCATTTGCCATAATTTTGTTTGTGCACTGGGAACTGAGCATTCATCATAGAGCACAGCCAAGCTTTACTCCAGTGCTGTATGGGAATGCAATTTTTTAACGGCAGAAAACACTTCTGAATTTGGGGAGGGGGGGGGGGTGGGGGTGGGGGGAAGCGTCCGAACTGCATTGCGATCCTGCAGTGGAAACATCGCATGTTGTTTTCACTATTGTACACTTGAACTGCACATGCAAGAAAAAGGTGGAATGTCTAAAACACCATAAATCAGCTCAGGGTATTTGCCAATCTGAAATAAAGTGGGATGGGAAGCGTGTCCTTCAGAACAAGGGTACAAATGCCCCTTTCGCTGCAGCGTGTGTGTATGTGTGGGTGCGTGAGTATGTTTGGGACGGGGAGGGTGGGAGGGTATCGGGAAGGGTTTGAACGGCAACATTTTTCTGTTCGTTTTTTGTTGTGTTTTTGTTTTGGTTTGTTTTTCTTTTAATTTATTCTTTAGAATGTGACAATGTCATGAACAGCCACATTGGGGAGGAAACTGTAACAAATTGCTACAGATGCCTTAAACTATGCACAAAGCTAAGTGACCAAATTTGTTTTTGATTTGAAAAATAATAATGAAAAAGAAAAAGTGCATTGTTTACGTATTCCTCCCTCTACTGAAACATTACCCACTAATGGGGTTTTGATGGGAAAAGGAGAAAATGTTTTTTAGGACAAAATTAAAGGACTAATTTTAAACTTAAAACATTCCATTTTTGTAATTTGTTTTACATTGTTTTAAGTACAGTAAGCACAACTGTAATCTAGTTTGAGAAACTGGTGCTTTCTTTTAGTTTATTTGTATTTCCCTGTTGTTATTGTAAAAGACTGTTTATTAATTCTGTTTACAGTTTGTTGCAACAGCCATTTTTGGGAGAGAGCTTCAGCGTAAAGCCATTTGTAAAGGCTTTGCCATATTCATTTTAATATGTGCCTGTTGCTGTTAACTTTTAATTAATAAAAAAGAAGTCTTTTCACATTATGCTCCTGTACATTTAAGTTACGACCGATTTCAGCGTTATGGAAAGGTAGCTAAGGTTGCAGTCGGCTTCCACTGTCAGACTAAGCCAGCTTTTGGATTTGAAAAATACTTAGTCCTCATATGCCAAACTTGATGGCCTCTTGGAGCCTGGCCTTTTACTGTTTGAAAAGCAAATCCTGACTTGCCTGATTGTTTCCCTTCTAAAATTGAGTTGTTTACTATTCGTTCATGTTCCCTGAAGTAGTACCATTAATCTCAAAGTGGCCATGTTTAAAGAAATAAATTTGTAATGAAACCATTTTTTTGAACCCGCGTGAACTTCCTTTGCTGTCAGTGCAAGTTCTCACCATTATCCGACTTCAACAGGGAAGGATCAGATGTGAGTAATGAGCCTCCGTTACCACGTGCACTAACAGAAAACCCTTATTTTAGCAGCTTGTCGCTGCAAAGGGTGATGCTTGCCAGGGGCGTTTGGAGCTGTCAGGACAAAGAGGTAACAGCTGCGTGTGAGCAACTCACTACACAGAGACTGCACAGATTCGTAGGGTTACTTGTGGAAAAGTATTGATTCCTCTTCGTTTCTGAATAAAGCATATTCCAAGCCTGCAGCTTTTTTCAGAACAACCACTGAAATTGGTATCTGGTGATGTCTTCCCTGACTCACATGTTTTAAAGAAATGTGACTTGGTTTAAAGGATCTCAACAGCAATATGAATTTTGGTGCTTGGTACGGGCTATTTATAAGCGTATTTTAATATGCATTTTAATGAAAATTTAAGCTAATTAATTCACAAATATGTGTATAGTAATATTTGCATATATTTATTAGCAACCTGCGCTTTTTGAACGTTGTGCAGTCTTGCTGTCAGCGAGGTTGATCTGCTCCGAGAGGAAAGAGTGCAGCCTGTTGACATGGTAAACGTGAATAACTGTTCTGAGCCATCTTTCCTGGAAATGGGTTTCTGTCTCTTCCTACCAGACTGGATTTACATAGACTGGTTCTAATCCCATCTATCAGTGTACATGGCAGCTACTCACATGTGAATTGAAAAAAAAACCTGAGTCCAGAACTGTGTGTGGGGCAGAGGCCATGTCCCCACCATAGATGTTAAGAGCACTGCACAGGCCTGCTCCCTGCGGGCCGTGTTCTCTGCTAACACAGATACACACCAGCCTTTGGTTACGTCTCAGGTCTGTGTCCACATACGTGAACATCCCTAGTTTGAGCAACTCCTCCTTCAAGTATTTTTCTGTGGGCAGTGGTGTTGTATGTGTAGACTATTTCAAGTAGGAAGATACAAATTAAGGTACAGAAAAGTATGAAATAAATTATTTGACAGCAGCTTTGTGATTTTCTTGTGCAGGTGACATTTATCATAATTTTACATGACCAATAAGGCTTGCTGCATGTTGTATTTTGGGGGTGCTGAATACCTGCACCTCCCAGCAGCAGTTCAAACTGTAAATGCTTAGCTGTTGTTTAATACATCAGCGAAGTCCGGAATTTTACAGTTAATGTAACTCAGTCCAGTTAATTATTGCAAAAGTCAGAGTTGAAACACTTTGAGCAGAGGTTTTGTCTCCGAGAGAAGATGAGGATTTCAGCGGAGGGTTCCTGGGCCAGCTCTTCTGCAGCTGTGGCCCTTTGGGAGGGGGCTGGTTGTCCCACCAGTGGCCTGTCGGGGAACCCCCTGCACGAGGGGATGGGGAAACTTTCCTGCTTAGTTTGCAGTGATTCCTATGCTTCGCACTGGTTCCTGATAATTTATTTTTAATCTAACCAAATTAACAGTGCTGTGCTGTCCTGCGACTAATTCTAGTGTTATTCCTGCTGCACAGCAGAATGAGCATTCCAGTCCTGGAGGAGACGCAAGTAAGTTGTCATGACATAGATCTGTAGTCACTATAAGATAAATGTAAACTACTTTATATGGCTGTTATCGTTTGTAGAGTACCACCAATCACACACCCAATCCTTATTTTAACTGCTTTTAATTTTATATAGTGGCAATAGAGCATTAAATACAAAACTTGAAACCAAAATTTAACTTTTAAAAAGGTGTCTTAAAGGCATTTAAAAGAATACAAAGATTCAACAGCCTATCAGTAAGACTGAAGGCTTGAGCTTTTTGGAAGGAAATGACATTGTGTACATATTAACACCATTTCAAGCTTCACAACAGGAAACATCCTCCTTGATCGTACAATCTACATTCCAGTTCTAAGCAGCAAAGCTTCAGCCATCTTCAGTGACCTTCTCAGAGACGTTCAGCTGTCTCTATTTAAGAAGTGCTGCTTTTTTTTCCTTTTCCTAGAAAACAGAAGCTCTAAGAGGCACTTGTACTTGTTCCAGCAGCCAGATCAACCCAGAATGCTGGAACACCCAGACGCAGCTTCTTCTATGCTCCTCTACAGCCAGAGCAAACCATGGCTTCATCTAAGTGTGCAGTAGAGCTGTAGCTCTCTGGTTCCTAAAGAGCTTTTTTCGAAATGAATTTTACTTGTATCTTGAGCCCTTCCTACCTCTGTAGCTGGGGAGGTCAGCCCAGGCGGCTGGTTGATAATCTACCTCTCTCTGTACAGGTCTGGTACCAGAAACAGCTGCCCCTGGAAAGCGGGTGATGTGCAACAGCTTCTCCTGCCTCTTCCCCACTGAATGGGAGCAGGAGGGCTTGTGCAGTCCCCTGCTGCCACAAACCCATCTGGGGGTAAAAAGGTGCCCATGAGCATCCCTTGGCACAGCTGAGGTGAGCGATAGACTTTTGGCAACTTGCACCCCCCAGTACTCGATTTTTACACCAATTAAAGTTAACACATAGTCTGACATAAATTATTTTATGCTGCTGCTGTCTGCTAGTTATTTCAAATCCATTGGACTACCTATTCACAGAGGCTCCCACAGTGGGATTTACTTGTCATGCACTCTTTATGTTTTCCAAGATCACAAGTAGGTTTTGCTCTTACCCTCGCAAGCTCATTTAAACAAGAAAAAACCAACTACCGCCCTGCACAAAAATGTGCTGCTACTTAAAATGTATCATACCAGGTGACCTCTGCAGCAGATTTAAGTTCTCACTTCCTTTCAGTAGGAAGCAGAATGCATTCAGGTTTTCTTTGGGCTAAAAACCTGCTAAAATTAAGTTTAAAAGAAATACTTAAACCTGAAAAATTCAGTATCAAACTAAACATTGTAGTGCAAGTTACAGTTAGAGCTCAAATAACTGATATTAACTTAAGGGTGTATCACTAGCATTATTAACATGTACACAATTTTTTAAGGTGGTCAGTTATACACAAAGAATGCTGTATATATAACTTAGTGTTAATAACCTAAAACCACCACATAGGTTTGAGTAGAAAGCCAGGTTTCAATACAAAATTAATACCTGAGTATAATGGTCAAATTTATTCCCCTTGATAAATCACATACAAACATGTTTAGTGCCTCAATTCTACATCTCGCATTAGTTTTTTTCCTGTGTTATAAGAGACCACTCAGTCCTAGTGCTACTTGCAACATAAAAGATTTCAGACAAAACAGCTCAACAGTCTTTCACGTAGTCATCTTAATACATTAAGATTTCTCAATTAAAGTCTTCATTTTCCCAGTAGACTTCAGCATGTGTGGTCCAAACTGAGAAAGAAACCAGAAACACATTCAGATTGCTTTCACCAGAAACCTAGCTGAACTATTATCCATCCGAGTTGTAAGTAAATCTAGAACTTGGGCAGAGATGGTTTCCTTTATCAAACTCCTTCTTTGCCTGTGGATTTCACCCGCTTTGTAGCCACAAAACAAAGGGAACTTGTGTCTGCAATGAGCTGAAACCCCCCCAGGAGGCGGGTAACCATCGGCGGGGGCAGCTCTGACCAGAGGTGGTTCCAGCACGAGAAGCAGACACGCACAACTGTCCTTAGAAGCTGACAAACAATCGCTCTAGTGGCAGTTCAACAAAATTTCTGTTCTTACTCCCTCCTGCATTTTTGTGCAAGTCCTTTGAAAAGCTGTATCCTACAAGGATATCGTACAAGGACTGATGTAGCAAAGAAGTTACATATTGGTGACAGATGCTTATTAGCTCATTACAGATCAACATTCTATCATTTACCAACTTAAACCCTTCCATTTTCTTAGCTCTTGAGGACTTGATCCACAATTGAAAAGATAGACTGTAAATTTCAAAATTGGAAAGTCATGAAAAACCCATGGGTGAATAAACTATTGCCAACTCACATCCTTTGCCTTAAAGCCCCAGAGACATTGGGGAAGAAGCGATTAATGCTTGGGCATTATTTATAACCTTTTAGTCATGAAGACCAGCCTGAACGTTTCAGGAATATACGTTAAAGGCCTAAGCCAGAAGGCAAGTAAGTAACATGAATAACCTGAAGCACTCGGAAGTCCTGAGATTTGTGGCTTGGGAATCTTACTTTTTCCTCAAAGTGCAGCCAGCTCTTAGAGTTTTATGCATATTTTTCCAAAAGCACAAAGGAAAAAAGAACTCTCTACTCTTCTTCTCTGGTTCTATAGCACAAGCTTTCAAGGATTGCTTACTAACAAAGCTGACGTGTTTTTTGTGTATTGCTAGAAACTTGCATCTTGAACATTCACAGCTAACAATCCACTTCATTTCACATTGATTTGAAATTGAACTAACTAGAAGCCGTTAATTTGTACTATGATGTGGATTTTAAATATAATTTCATTTTAACATTCTCACGGTATAAAGAAAGTGCTTCTATTTACTCAGCGTTTCCAGTTAGTCCCTACACCAAGATCCAGCAGGCATTCTGAACAATTTGCTTTCTGCAGTCCTTGGAATGGCTGATGTGGTTCAGGATCTTGCTTTAAAGTGCCACAAGCGCTATGGGAATGGCTAAGGTTGGTAACAGCAGGTAAACTCAGTTCGGATTTGATTCGGGTATAAGCCCTTAGGAATTGAGTTTCCAGAATATCACATGTTTCTGGCAGCAGAAACTATTTTTGTTTAAAAAAAATAAGAAAACTCTAAGAGGGCTTTCTAAACCTAGGGCCAAAAGAGTTCACAACCTTAAGAGTTGATACTAAAAACACACAACTGCCACAAATCCTGGCATTTCAGCCGTACTTCTTAGGGTCTTGTGGACAGGGATGCTAACTCGTAGGTATTTGTACCATGTTGGCAGAAAGACATACGTTGGCTTTCACAAAAACTAGGATTTATTCCAAACCTGTTCAGAATCACAATACTCACCAGCACTACCTCAGTCTTTGTCTTTGTTTCAGTCTTTGGAATCACTTTTTCCGTTTCACTTTGGCTATCGCTTCGGTATCGATACGCAAACTTCTTTTTGAGCGCTTCTGCTATTAATGCTGCAGGATCTGCAGGGTCAGCCGCTTTACATTTTGTACCTTCTGAAGATCTAGAAAAGAAAGTAAGTAGCATTAACATAGGCCAAAACAAACCTCTAGAATTTGTGAATGCATTTAATTCTGTTTGCCAGATGTTACATCAGCACCTGTCTCACCTTGAAGTAGTTCTGAGTCACAGAAACAAATAATTAATGCAAATGTTAACACGTTGATATTTATTTATATTTACTACCTTTTCACTGAGCGTAGTTTCACGCTGTTCATGTCCTTGAGGATTTCTAGCATGTTTGGTATTTCAGGCTTCTTTGGCCCATTTTTTGCCAGATTCTGTCCAGAGTTCGTTTTTTTGTTTCTCCTTTCTTTAATGAGCTCGACAGCAGACACACTCGGTTGTAGACCTGGGGGAGGGAGCGGTGGCGGAGGAGGCGGCGGCAGTGGTGGTGGTGGAGGAGCAACAGGGACAGCAGCTGAAGCAACCGGACTTGACCCACCTACAAATAAAGGATGCATTACACATCAGTTTACCTGGAAATCCCCTTTGTATCTCACAGATGCTCAGGTGAGAATATGACTTCAATAGCTTCAATTGCCTCCCCTCTGCCACCTTTAGATTATCATGTAACTTCTTCATTCCTAAAACATGTAAGTAGACTCAACTGAAGAGCCACCCAAAAATCCTTCTCAAAGAGTGAGAACCATTCTTTGTATTTCCAGTTGAAATTCTAGGTGCCTTCACATCTTCAATGGGATGGATGTCACAATGTCTTTTAGTTATGTTCTGATTTTAAAGTTATCAGCAATTCGCTTTCTTCTGAGAGGCAGGTACTGAGCTGGAAGTCCTATACAATCTGCCATGGGAGCAGTTCCTTCCTACTGATCATGACAAATAAAGAAATTACTATACAAGATTTTAAAATATAAATTATAGAGCTCAAGTTAAGGTTTTTTTTTAGGCCAGCTAATCATCTACTTGAAGAGAGAGTATGCTCCAGATAATCTTGATTTCAAGTTCCCTGTGCTGTTTAGGTAAAAACTGATGTTATAATAGCAGTAAGAACTTGACAAATAAATGAAGAAGCCTCTGTTCAAATGCACCTTTAAAAAAAATCAGCAAAACCAGATGAAACCGGAGTTTTGAGGCTTGGAGTATACAGCGTGTAAAGATATGTATATAGATAATTCAGGAGTCCACTCTACATACATTTATGTATACGCACACAGTGTCATTACCAGATTCTACCAGAAGAGGGAGATAAAGATGATAAAAACAAGTCGAAATTTAATTTTCTTAAGAAACGGAGGTAGAGGGAAAGCTAGGAAAAATAACTAGTTATTTCACAAAATCCCCACAAAACTTACAATTCAAGAGTAAAACCATGTGATCATTAAAACTACTTAATAGTTTTACGGATGAACAGTTAAGGAAAAATAAAGTAATTGCTATCAGTTCACAGACAAAAACTAAAAAAGGGCATCTGAAGCAGCAGAATGTGATTTTATACATAAATGTAGGCAAAACTGTACTTGCTAAGTGACCTTTGGAAAGAAGAGTGAAAACCAAATGGCTGGCATCTCCAGTCGATAAGGGGCACCTGCCCCTAATCTCTGGCAATGGACTGGAAGGATTGGAAGGCAGCCAGAGGTGAGGGAAAGAGGAGGAAGAAACTCGGGAGAATGAAGAATTACGCTGTTTACTACTAGAAATGGTGCACTGCTTTTGGTTCCATCTATACAATGTGTCTGATCCCAGAGAGGATTCCAGTAAACAATCTCCTTTTCTGTTCTTTGTTTCATAAACTTGAGATGTATATTACATATTTCAAAAGTGTAATTAGCATCTTCTATGATTACTTCATGATGAGAGAGCTTATTTCATTACTGGATGGGAAGATTTAAGTGTTAGCAATTAAGTTACATTCTTTTAGTTTAGCTTAATCCATCATGTTTATCATGAGCTTTGCTCTGAAAGCCATTTAAATCTTCTTTGCACATCCACAGACTCAAAATTCTGGCAGACACAAACATTAAGACTTTTGGAATACTAGAAAATACAGAAAATCTGGCAGGTCTCTTGTCTTCAAGACCTGTTCTGTATCCCTTGGTTATTATGCTATGTCTGTCTACCAAAACAATGCAGAGAAGTGTTCAGTGTTGCAGTATCTCACAAAAAATAAATAAGCAGGTTATTCATTATAAAAGGCACAAATTCATTAACTAATTTATGCTAAGAGTACAGCAAATTTAATACCTATTGTCAGGTTCTGTTGTTCTTGCAAGATTACAATTTTGGCTATTTGTGCTCTTAAGGTGGCTAGTTCATTCTCTAGAGCGCTGATCTTCTGCAGAGCTTCTTCATTTGCCGTCACTGTGCTCCTGGACACTGGTTCTTCTTCCAGGTTTTGTAAGGACGTCTGTCTGCATGGGGACTTTCCAGAATGATGTAGCTCACCTGAAACAGACTGGGCTGGTTTTGACCAAACTTCTGACCTGCAACAAAATACCACAAGATTCCATTTTAAAGGGCTTTGTTATAGATAAAAACTAATGTGCTGTTACAAATCAACCAGGAGTACCAGTTGAAGGCCTCACTTTAAAATTGGCGTTACACAAATCACTTCCACCAAGACGTTATATAGCTTAAATAGAACAAGAGCTTTACCTCCTTTCTGTTTGCATCAATGAGCTCTATTTCTTCTCTTCCCCTAGCCAGCTTTTTCTGGAATTCTTCATTTCAGAAGAAAAAAGGAATATATTCCCTCTTACTCCAAATGTATTTCTTTGCCTCATACATGTTGTATTTTTTTGTTGGAAGTAAGTTTGTGGGTTTTGTTTTGTTTTCCCCTCAAATGCCATTTTTCCCCCATGGGCTGCAAATAGTCACTTTGAAGAAGAAGGAAGAGTTTCTTAGTTCCACAGGACATTTTTGTACTTTCTGTACTTCTGAAGAGACAGTGCTCCATTTTAGCGGTTTTGGGAATATGGAGTATGTGAAACAGCTTAGTGGTGCAGAGGCTGCTTATCAGTAAATGGGAAAGGGTCTTATACCTACTCGTCTAACACAATAAATAAAACTATAGAGAAGAAAACTTCATACAGTTTTAAAGAGTCCATAAGCTTCCCACCTCTTTCACACAAGAGCAAGAAAATAAAACCGTTGCTTTCCGTTATTACCCACCAAAGCTCAAGCAAAGTTAAACACTGAGGCAATACAGAGCTTCTGCAGTCTATTAAGCATTTAAAAAAGGCTATATTCACTGAAGACACCAACATTTTTAAGCAGTTTCTCTCAAGTAGAATTGGTAAGGATTAATGACAATAGATTATCATAAACATTATAACTGAAAAAACCCTCAATCCTCTTTAACTTCTATCTCAAAACTTGAGGATTCCATTATTTATTCAAACATAAAAGAACAGTGACTAGTGATCAGGATTTTTCAAAATGTGTAGAGTGACTCCAGACTAATACAGCCCCATCCTTCTGGATACACAGGTTAAGAAACTATGGGTGTGCATCATGTTGTATCTGTGGTTGTGCTAGACTTAAAGCAAGAGCCAAGATTTAAGTCTAGAACAAAGCTTCTGATCACCTCCATCCAGGATTAGACACACACGCGAGTCTTCCACAACACTGGCAGAAAACATAAACGCAACTTGCAGAAATTTGGAACAGAGAGCAACTAAAGCTGAGAACTGGATGCTTCCTATAGCAGCCACCTTCTTGCTCTCCCCAAGTACATAAGGTGTAAGGAGCCAGTGGTCACTGTGCTCTTTAAAACCTGCCTTCTAGAAACTCTTCAGTGGAGCAGAATAACTAAAAAGCAAAGGGTAGTTTCAGCTCAGAGCAGTAACAGTGTTTTAAGCAAATGTCTTGACTGGAATCTAACACTGTGAAAAAAGATTATGCCTGAATTGTCACTAGTGCATTGACTACAACTAGGTGGAAAATTGTCATTTAGTTACTTCCTCTATAAAAATGCATTCGCAGAAAAAAATTACGTCTGCAAGACCATTTACTGAATTATACAGTGAATATATATTTAACAGCAACACCTATGTGATCTTGTCAAAACAGGGAATTCCAAATGCCTTGAAAACACCTAATGTGTGCTAGCTCCACTATATAACACTGTGTGAAGATGTAATAAACGGTGCATGTTGGAATACTCATATTTGTTAAGTAATTCACTCACCATGCTCCATTATAAGCCGTTTGCCTTAAGGTCACTACGTATCTGCAGGATTGTTTTAGTCCCATCCCACACCCATCTGTCCCCCTTCCCCCTTCCCAAGCAGACATCTCAGCAAATATGCAAGTCCTACGTCTTTCATAACAGGTTCTTTGAAGCAACAGAAAGATATTCTCCTTGTTATCTCCATTCTACATAACAGCTTTACAGTTCAATCCTTAATCTAAACGCTTCTGCGCAAGCAAAAGTAGTACTGGCCAGTTAATTTCATTCATATCAAATACACCTTACAAATAGTGTTTCCCAAACAAGCTTAGTTTCTGTGATTCCCCTCTGAGTTTGGGAAATTAATGTGGCAGCGCCAGAATGTTTGTTATGCAAAGCTTCACTGTGGCAAGTCATGTTGGAGAGCATCTAGGTCGTTACTAACCTATTTTGTGCTTTGAAATTAAGACCAGTATCCTCCAGTAATCTCTGAAGCCAACAATCTGTGCCTTTCTCTGGAAGGTTAGTTTGTTTAGAAGAAAAACTTCCTCTGCTCTACGGAACTGTACCCTTGTTTCTGGCTAGTCTGAGCAGTAATTTGGGTGGGCTGAACAGAGACCATCACTTCAGCCAACCAGTCTCACGCGGCTACAGCTCTGTGTAGTTCTCTTGGTCCAACACAGCAGCACCTATCCCATCATTTGGACACAGGTGCTCATGCGCTTCCCTGCCAGTTTTCATTATTAAGATTAAAGATTAAATATAAACCATAATTTTTTGTCTTTTGCAGACTGCAGAGCCTTAACCAGAAAGGTGAATAACACCGTGCCAGTTATTGAATTGTAAGAATGACCACTGTTGTTAATTAGGAAGCTGTACAGTACACCACCCCATGTTAATGAAAACCTCAGGAGAAGTGGAAAGGAATCAGTGTAAACAATTGCGCTGTATCACAGCAGATGTTTTTGTGGGGACAAGGTTGCCTGAAGCCTTCAAATGCAATTTTTTGCAATAAATAAGTACATAAAAAACAGTCTTCCTTGTATAAAACCAACCTCCTATATGTTCTCAAACCAGTCTTTCTTTCATAATCCTGTTAGTCTAAGCTCTGCTACTTCTCTCCCAAACCCTACCTGTTTTATCACTCTTTCCCTGTCTCTTCTCCCAGCATTTGAGTGCTGTTGCACAGGAGATTCTCATTAGAGACGTACTGGGTTTCTTCCTGTCAGTTCAGAAGTTCAAAGAGAAGATTTGTGGAGCATACCTGAGCCTTGTAGAAACTTCACCTTCTTCTTGCGCAACCCATCCCACATCTGCAAAGGAGGCCACTGCATCTTCTCTAACTTGATTAAGATGGTTTCCTTCTGTGGCATGAGAAGTGAGCTGAATTTTAAAGAGAAGATTGAAGGTGTTACAGTCAGTATTCTCAGCCCATGTCACAGTTATTTTACCTATTTTTAGTGAGGCTACACATAACTATTAACACATACATGAACAAAACACATCTATAGACTTAGCACACTTATTTCTGTCCTGGACTTCGTCCAGAACCTTTGCACTGCCTTCAAACAACTATTCAATCTAGTCTATTGAACGCTTTACAGAACTATTTATTTTTTAAGGATCATAGCTAACTAACTATATATACTATCACGTGACACTACTGAACACTAAAAATCCAATGCAAATTGTTACCTTAAAGACAAACAAACATCAACATTCTCAAGTAGTTTGCTATATTAAGTCAAATAATGTTTTAAAGTTATACTCATGACCAGTAGTTAAAAAAGAAATTAAGGTTACTAATACTTCTTAAGTATTTTGCTGTGATTTAGTATTATTTTAAAACTGAAATTCTGCTGGAAGTGTTTCCCTTCCCTTCCAAGTTCCAGAATTTCTGTACAAGAATTAAGGTGTGCATATTACGCAGGTTAAAAAAAAAAAAAAGCCATTTCTACTAGCTCAGTAATCACAAAGATTTCGAGTGAGAGGTAGGGTGCAGTCGTAACAGAATACACTATTTGCTAACAATCTCATTTACAACACGCCAAACAAAGTGACCGTTTCCCAGCATGGTTCTGCCATTAGCTTTATAGCTGTCTGAAGCCAAAGGTGAGCAAGGCTCCAGAGACTGGAACCATCCTCAGACTAACAGTTAAGTGACCTGAATTTGAAAAATTGTTTGGACCATCAATACATGCTCTATAGCCACAACTACACAAAATGGTTTCAAATCAACTTTGAAACACTGCCTGCTTCCCCGGGTTAGACGAGGGCATGTGTTCTCAGTCACTGGAGCAGCCTGCGCTCAGTATCTCAGCAGGTAAAACTACTGAAACATCTTCCTGTAATTTCTCCTAGTCAGTCTTGAGTTACTTATTTCCAATGCAACTATCCCACCTCTTCTGCTTGTCCTACATACAATCCATGGGCCAAATGTCACGAGTTGTTGTAGCTGTTTAAGTGCTGCCTGCTGCAGGTAGTGGCCAAGAAGCCAGTAATACTGGCAAAAATGGTGGCAGTAGGTAAGAGTCTATGAAGACAACTGATCCAGCCTGTCAGCACTTAGGACAATTTTCACGACAACTCACCTCTGTAAGAGGAAACTATTATGTAGTGGCAACTATAAAATGTTTGCATTAACTTGGATTTGTAGCAGACCTATCACAGTGGGACTTGCAGGCTGGATGAAACAAAACTACTTCTGAAGAACATCCACAGGTATTTTACTTGTAGTCTTTGATACACAAGTCCCAGGAAGACAGAAGTTGTGGGTTTAGGGTTGTTGTTTTTTTTCCCCAGGAGCTGTTACAAACAGCTTTGGAAATCAATATTAGCCATCTTCACCTCACACTCTCACAACCTGTATGCGAGCCTTTATCACGGCTCCCAGGAGTGTGTATTGGCACCATCAGATCATTTGGAAACAACAGGGTTTTTTCCAGGTAGCATCAGCACAGATGGTAATATGTTTATCACATTAACAGTTGTGCCTAATACCATCACAGTCTGCCTCTCTTTAAAACAGTCTAGAGAATACTATATTGCATGTTAGGATTTTCATAGTTTGAGGCTTCCTTGGCTTTTTTCTTTTTTAAAATAAAAAGAAATTTTCATGACCACAGCATCTGTATTAATGTTAATGGAATTTTTAAAAATCCTTATTACATTAGCCAATTCTTGCAGGTGATACAGATTCTCCTGATGGCAATGGCCACATGAGGAACTATTACTATGGAAAGATTGAAGGCACATTTAAATAGAGGCACTATATGTACTTGCATCAAAAATAATTTTATAAATCAACACTAAGGAATGCATTTACCACTGCCAGGTTCCCTGCACTGTGAGATAAATAACTTCTAATCCAACATTTAGTAGCAAACCTTCTGTTATACTGTGATGCAAGTTTCCTCTTTTTTATTCATATTTCTATGTAAACAGAATCTGCTTGTTACCCCATATACAGATGTTTCCTTTCTCCATCCCTAAAAACAACAAGGCCTTCCACAGCAGTGGATTTCAATTTTCAAGTTAATGCGAAATTTTTACTTTATTTTAAGGGTTAAAAGCCAATACTGAATCTCTTAAAACCTTTGCCTGTTTGTAGAATTACGCTTAACCAACTGTGTGACTACCATGTCCCTCCAGCCAACCTCAGCTGAAGAAAACCTGGACAACTGCTCTGTTGGCACCTGAATTGGAGAACAGAGAGCTGAAAACAGAGGCTTAATTCTACTAAATGGCGGGAACTGAATAAAACAGTGAAAGTAGCCTGCTTTATTTTTCCTCTGGAAACTATGTAGTTGCACCCTCTGCTTCTTACTTCCCAGGCTTTTTTGTCTATTACAGTGTGCACACACACCTGTGGGCTTTACACCCATTACTCCACAGATGCCTGAAGAAAAGCCTCCACATCCTGTATTGTTTCGATGTAACAGAATTGTAGCATTTCTTGAGTTGGAGGGAACCCATAAGAATCATCAAATGCAGCTCCAAAATAGGCAGCCCTGCCAGTGTTTCCGCCCGGTTTCGAACCGGGGACCTTTCGCGTGTTAGGCGAACGTGATAACCACTACACTACGGAAACGCTGCTGCTCACAAGCAAAAGCAGCATCACTACTTTTTTTTTTTTCCTCCAAGAAGTGGAAGGTAGAACAAATACTTTTATACTTTTAAGGACAGAATAAAAACTCTAATTTCAAATTACTAATACAGACAGATATTAAACATTTGGAAATACTACTTCAAGTAAGACAAACTTGCTCTGATTTTTCAAATTAGCCCAGTAAACTCTGATATTTGCTACACGCACACCAATTCTTTTGAAGACTTCTAGTGAGTTATCCGATTTCCATCAGACAGACACATAGGACTGGAACAGAGATGCTCTGGCTGAATGATACTCTCTTGAGAGACAGTGCTGTAGCTTTAGTTTAATCTACTTAGGCTATATTGGTAAGTTTAACTTTATTTTCTCCACAAAACAAACCTAAAAAATATACGAAAGAACTATATGAACCATTTTCACTTGTTCATGCCATATAGAGTATATAAGGTAAACTCTGCCACTCCTGAGTACATAAGCAGCATCTAGCAATTAATTTAAACGTTGACTACGGCAAGATCTGTAGAGATGGATACTACAACAGTCAGTAGACTCCAAAAATCAAAATGTTAGGCTACTAATCTTCAAACTAACTGAACAAAAGCATGCTAGAAGCAAGAATGAACATAACAGAGGTATTATTTCAAAGGAAAATTAAGACCTGTGGAATGTTTTGTTGCTCTCAGATAAAGTTAGAAACACTGATGACATACATGCACGCTCAGATGAGGCAAGTAAGGTTTGCTTTGTTTTTTAAATAAAGTGACTTACAGCAAGGTTCAGTGCATGGTCCTTTCATAATATAGCTAAAGCTGGCAAGAAAGAAAGAGGAAGAGACAGCTATAGGAAAGTGTCAGTTGCAACAGCATAAAAACGATCAAGACCAGTATTGAACTTCGCTACTGAATCTTAACGCTGAGATAAAGACATAAAAAACAGATGTTAGCATCACACTTTTACATCTTCAGCAGTTTATATATTAAAATAGTGTAACGCCTGCATAAACCATATAAATGTTAATGTGTTTCAAGGCTCAAAGTTTGACATTCATATTTCCATTTCAACCAACAGTGGTACTTCTACTTTTAGGATCCTTTCCTTTCCTCTAATAGAAGATGAATGTTTATACTTAGTGTGCATAAAATCTAAGCAAAGCTGACTGAATGTCTCTTTAAGAGCAAAAAAAAAGGCAAATATTTTATTTATTCTAACACAGAATTCTGACAAAAACACACATTTTTATTTCAGCACTAAAAATATTCAGGAACAGATTCCCTAGATGTACCTTACAGCTCTTTTCAAGTAATGTCTTTTTTTCTGTACCACATTAAGAGAAGGCAGCATTTGGCTGTCTGCAAATGAGCATCATCTTCCCTTGTATGGCCTTTACTGTACAGAAAATCAGCCACATTACAGGACTTCACTTCTTTTCAAATCTGAGGCACACAGATCCTTATTGCTGGCATAAATACTATTAATTATATATCCAAAAGTTCAAATCCACCATGTGCTTTTGTTGTCCTTCTCACCTGCGCAAATCCCCACCCCCACAACGTATATATTTAAAGTTTTCCCAAGCCACTAATAGAGGGGGATGACTGATCCCCTAGTTTCTAAATGCAATTATTTGAAAGGGGCAAAATGTTAGCATGGCTTTTACTATTACACCAAAAAGGATTCTATGGTAATCTGAACTCTCTGATTTTGCTGCTATAATTTCAATATTGATCATAGGTTTTATACGGAATAAAGAAATCTATTTAAACTGTGAAAATTTTAGCTGTGTGGAAATTACCTTGTCTTACTGTAAGTGATGATTCCCACCTTTCATCTTTATGTTCCCCTCCCTTGCTTGGCCCAAGAAATATTCCTCTCAGCTTGAGTTTCAAACACTAAATTTCTCCAGCTCTATATCCACCCCCTATCCCCAACACACATGCAGTTGAAGAGAATATGTGTAACAGCTTCCATTTTCCCATCTGTTCCTGAAGGACTTGTTATAAAAAGCAAGGGTTTTCTCCTCCTTAAGTTTTTGCCCTCGCTCTTTACCCTCTCACTATATGCAGCTGAAGTTAAAAGCAAACAAGTCAGAAAGCTGCACAGATTTGATGTTACCCTTTCACCTCTACAGTGCTAGCCTTGTATTTAAAACAAAAGCAAACAGGGTACTCGTTATCTTGTTACTAATTTTTTACTTTCTGTTTATTTTCCCCGAATATTTTTCAGTAACACTGCTCATCTTTACATGTCTCTTAGGCCTAGCTTGTAAGTACTGTTTATAGAACTGTTTCAAACATTTTTGTCTTTTATGAATATATATTTTTTCCAATAATAACTTTTTAATACCGTATTGCCTCATTTTAGAGTTGCAATTTTCCCTAGGGGAAAAAAAAAATCATTTCAAGTTTCATTATGCTGTGTGTTACTGCAACATAGATTCAGGTTTTACCCAGTACAGAAACTGAAAAATCCCTATTTGGAAAAAATCTGAACTGGATGTGGGAAGAACTGAAATAAACTAATTCTCCTATGTGCCCAGTTTATCACATTCTACTTTTCCAAATCCTCTAGTCATTTATTTAAACGAACTGCTTATTTGCTTAAAATCTTTTGATGTAAGAGCAAATCCTTTCCCTATCAGTATAGCGAAGGGAGTATTTTAAACTGTTGAGAACACATACCTGAAACTGAACTCTTGGACACTGTATAAGAGAGAGGTTAGTGCCAATTTTTCTTACAATACTTCGAGATGAACCATAAGGCTTGCTTGACCAAAGCACCTAGATGGGAAGCAAAAATAAGTCAACTGTTAGATAACTGATTTTTCTATCATATGGAAAGATAAAGGAAATCTATTCCAATACTACACTTGTACTAAATGTATTGAAAGTTATTCCTTTAATACTAGAATTGAATATAATATATATACACTGAAATTTTTATCAGTGAACATGCTATACCCAAATTGGCACAAAATCTGGTTTTGTCATTACAATGTAGCTAGGGCTGTTTAAGACAACCTTTGCATTAAGTTCAAATTCAAAGCAATAAACTGGGTAACACAGAAAGATTCAAGAGTAAGCAGCATCTTCAAAAGAATAATTTGTCTATTTTCAAGCCAATAAAGGACCTGCATAGGGTCAGACACCTCTTTTTAAGGGGTTTCAAGAAAAGCCACTCAATCATGAAAAATGCAAAGTTATGTAATACCACGTTTCCCATAAGATCTTTTTTTTAAAACTAATTTAATTTTTTCTCTTCTAATACAGGCATAATGTCTGCCAGTCTTAATAAAAATAAGTATCAGCTAGCATAAGCATGAAAATGAAACTGTGAAATTTAACAGCACAGGAAAAATAAATTGATGAGAATGAAATTTTGTCCAAAAAACATACATTCACCTACAGAAAACTACATTCAGCACCTCACCACACCTGACTTCATTGGAACTGTTTCTACTATGATTCAGATTTCTCCTATGATGTTTCAACAGGGAATTTATTTGCTTTCTTTTGTTGTACTTAACGATGGGAACATTTGCTCTACAATTTTCCATAGTTGTATGAAACAAGACTTTAATCCCAGGAGAATACTACAAAATGAGCCAGAACAGAAGAAAAAACAAACAAACAAAAACCAACACAAACAAACAAAAAACAGAGAAAAGTGGGAAAGACTTCAGCACAGGGAAATGCAACAAAAACAACGCAACAATTAGAACACTGTATGATAATTTAAAATACTTGGCCACTGTTATGGCTGTAGAAAGGAATTTACTACTCAGCTCTCTGTTTTTAAAGGCTTATAGCTTCAAGCAAACTCAACATCCTGTTAGAAGGTTGCCCAATAAAGAAAGCTTAGATACAATCCAGGCTATCAATACTGAAACAGCCCTCATCTGGGACGGCTGTATTCTCTGTGTGATCAGTAGTGCAGCTGGGGGAGTTTCACAACACACAGCTGTATAACATTTTGATGTACTAAGCAAAGATCACTACTCTCATGTTCTGTTAAAGAGAAAAATTTATGCTCCATGGCATTTATCCCTAGATTACACTATCTCAGAAACTTCACACAAACATTTTGCCTATTTCTAAACAAGTATCTTTCCTTCCTCTGGCTTTACTGGTATGTAGATATTTCTACAAAAGAGTAGTGTACTGCGCATATGCTATGCTAGATCTTCACATCAAAGCTGCAACTTTGCCATTAATTCACTGAGATCCATTTTTTCCATTCGATGACACAGATATTCTCTTGCTTAATCAGCTGCTAAGTTTGAACACAAATTTGTTCAGTGTAGAGTACTCTACTGATCCTGCATTTTGGATGCCCCAATGAAAGACCTCACATTTGTGACTATCACATTACTGTTTTTCTGTATGTCTGAGTAAATAGCAGGTAGATGAAGAGCCTTCAAGAAAAAGTCACTGACAGCACCACAGTAATACAGCCTCAATATTTAAAACAGATTCTGACATTAGAAGCAGAAGTGCTGGTGATAGCCTCAATGTTGCATTGGAAAAAATATTACTAGTCAAGGGAAGGCTTAATCAATTACAGAAGTACTTCCACAACAGCAAGAGAGGCTAGACTACATGCTGCATTGCCAACATAAGCACAGTGCATTTTAAACAAGTGGCAAAACGTGTTTAGTGATTGCGCAGACCACAGACAAGATGTTGACTAGCACCCAGATTCTCAAAAATATTTGCTGGCCAAATGCCCTTGGGGTTGTTCAACAACAGTGGATTGGTGCACCAAAACTTTTAATGACTTAGTTTTGGTAACTCAATATATGCTTGGACAGTATTTTCAGAAATCTGCATGCAAACTGTGCCATGAGGTATGTAAATAAACTCAGCACACTACTCAGCTGAGCTCCTAAGTCTCAGGATTGCTCTACACAAGTTCACACAACTTCTTGTTGACTCGAAGCACTGGCAGAGCAAGTCTACAAAATATTACTTAGTCACACCCTCTTATTGCATCAGTATTTTGCTGTTGTCCAGAGCAGCTGACATTTGGAAATGTAATTGCGTTATCTCAAGCTTCATAGAAGAAGAGGATGGGGGGAAACACATTAAAAACTTGTCTCCCCCCACATTTAGGCTGAAAGATGTTGCTGACAATGACCACAGTAACACCCATAGTAGTCCAGCACATTCTCATACTTCAAATTTTCAAAGTTAAACTGCATGAAATCTCAGATCCAAGTTTGAATAAAATCCTAAAATGCAGATTCTTGTTGGTAATTTTAATTTGCAATGCATAAACATTTTGGTCTCCATAAATTCCCCAAGATTGATGAAAGGTTTTACCACAAAATCCAGAGTAAGAACTGCCCTTCTATGTGCTACACATCACTGTTAAGGATTTCCCCATTGTTAAAACAAAATATTTTGACATCTTACAGGGATTGATGTTAATACTTGTACTCAAAATACCCTCCTAAAAGTCCCAGTGACAAAGCAGTCGATGTTTAATAGTCTCTCTCTCTCTGCTAAGCACTCAAAGAAAACTCTACATACACTTTCCTCCAAGAGGAGAGCTATGCATGCACATTCATCCATTTCCCCAATAAAGAAGACAACTGCGTTGCTCTCTGGTACTGCAACACTTTCAGGAGAGGTAAATATAGTACAATTATCACTATCTCAGTTTCCTGGGGCTTTTCACATCTCCAATATAAGAGCAAAGAAATAAGATTATTCCTGCAACTTCAAGGGACACATGGAAGTCCAGCATGAAAAGCAGTGTTTACAATGTAAACAGTTTGTTATTAGAGCTAGAAAGAACTGAATGGTATTTTTAACACATATGCTAGTCCATAGTTCAGTGTCCAACTAGTAAACTTCATACTTTTTCAGCAATGCAAAATCATCCAAGTACTGACTATGCTCAAAGTGTTCTCCTGGAATAAGATGAAGAAAGATAAGCAAAAGAAAAAGATAAGCACAAACTAAAAAACATGAAGAGTTTTCTATACTTGATTTCTGAAAACATGAAAGAAGTTTGAAACACTTACTGATTCCATGTTTAATCCAACTTGTTCAAAAGCCATCCTAATTAAGCGCTTAAGCCAGCAAATCATTTGGAATGGAAAAAGCCTTTCCAAACTTGGATTTAAGCCTTCCAAACCTACAGGGCTGTGGAGGTTCCATAGTACTTCTGAAATGAGAAAGATAAGAACTTTACATGCATGTTGTGGAACATACACAGAAGTAAACTGTTACATGTATTCCTGTAAAAAAAACCAAGCTTTAGTAACAGTGACTGAAAACAAGGCATGTTAGGTGACAACAATTCCTTGTACTGCAGAGCATGGGCATTCGTAAGACATTTACTTCATACTGATGACAAAGATCTTTAGGAGTGTCATTTTTAAGAAATCAAAGCTCTTGCAAAGTTAATGATTCAAAAGCCTAGGATATGATTGCTCACTTGAGCTTAGGCAGATGATGGTGTTCAACAACTCCAAAGGAGCACCAAACACTACAGAATGTCTGCAGCTGGGGACTAGCACTAAGATTAAAGGGCCATACTCCTATCTAAAACTCATTTCTCTGCAGGAACAAACTACAGAAAGCTGATCACCTCTCTTCATTCACATTCTCTGACAGCTTTGTTGTTTCCTCCTTTTTCCCACAACTGAGGACAGAAATGAAACATGGAAAAATCACTCATGAAAAAAAAAATTACAGGAAATAGCGTAGACAAGGGACCTGAAAACATTCAAGCAATTTATAAAGTTGGACAGATTTCAAATTGCATCTATTTATATGCAATACCGTTCACTTAAATCACAATGTTTTTATTGCTCCCCAAGTGAAAGTATCAGTTTTTCTTTAACCGCCTTCTACACCAGTCATAACCGAAAAGCGTATACCACCCAATACAAAAAGGAAGCCATAGATATAAGTTTACGTTTGTTTTGTGTATCAGGCTAGAAACAACACTCTGTTGAATCACCCTGAACAACATATTTGTAGCATGAACAACAGTGTTGCTGAAGCCACTAAGTATATATACAGTGATGACTAAAGCAACGGAGCAGCAAGGAACTGGTACTTGGGAAGTCTGAAAGTCAGGAGGCGGAAAAGCTGTTTCAAAGAGCCCACAAGCACTACAGTTAAACCATCACTGTTTCCATTACAAATGCTTTTTTCAACAGTTTACAGATCCTTAGTAATAACGGGCTTCTTGTGGAAACTTGGCAGGAACAGTGCAACTTGACAGTTATATTTTTTTAGATAGGCTTAAAAAAATAAAAAGTTGATATTAGATGCTCATCACCACAGAAAGGCAATCTACTTCCTAACAGGATTTTATTTTGTTTCTGAATAAAGTAGGAAGAAACTGCTAATCTATCAGGTAAAGGAGGACTAATGAAAATGTAAGAGATAAATATCTTAAAAAAAAAAAAAAAAAAAAAAAAAAAGGTAAACTAACCACTAGCAGATTAGAATGGCAACTGCAACTGTTCTAAGAAAAACAATAGGGAAGAATAGGGGTACCTCCCAAACAGCCATGCATATAAGCTACAGTCATACATAATAAATAAATAAGTCATGGGCTTGTTTATGAAAAGCTGGAAAAGTCTATTAGGGAAGCATTACCATATACTTGATCTATTCTTCCTTTAGGCATCTGTTACTTTTCCCTTAAACAAGTCACCAGACTATTTGGATTTTTGATCACATTGTACCTGCTGTGTTTTAAAAACAGGAAGAATCCCAGTCTTTCTACATGCTCCATATTAGATTGGGCATCATATCTGGCACTGCAGGCAGGCAGTGACATAAAAGAGACAGGAATGCTCCTTTAAAAGCGGAAACCTGTTCCAACAATGTGTTACATATGATGCACTCCGCCTCATTCCAAAGTTCAGGATTGTTGAACATGTAGTGTGGAAATCAAAGAGAAGAAAAATGGAAGCTGTGTCCAGAGATTAAAAAAAAAGAGGAAAAAAAGGTAGAGACTGTATTGCTGGGCAATTGCAAGGCCAGAGCTGGATGGGAAAGGCAAGTGATAGGAATACAAAGGGATGACTATATCCTGATATGTTGCTCTTTAACAGATGGCCAGGTCATTAAAAATCCCAAGATGTAGTCAGAGTTACGTTTTGTTTCAGGAAATGAAGAAATGGTATTAACTTTAATAACAGACAATTTGGACAGAAGTAAAAGGAGAGTGTTAGTGGAAAGAGAGTGTTAGAACTTCCTCTGAGGAATTATCAGGGCAGGTGGTCTAGAAAGTTTTCATGAACTCAAGAAACTTAGAGGCAAAGAGCTAAAGGCATGACACAAAACCTGGCAAGATAACCTATTAAAGGCACAAAACCAGATGCAGAAAAAAAGTAGCATAATATTATGATGACAAAGTAGTATAAATATGAAGCAGTGAGTTAAAAAATGCTAAGGTGCAAAATGGGTTCCATCTAATACAGGCATAAAAAAATCCTATGTGTATTCAAAATAAGCAGAAGATGAGAGATACATCCACGATCTAACAGGAGAGGAAAGAAAAAAAATGAGTGACAAAGCTAGTCAGTATATTATGTGTTTTTATTTGAAGACAGTAGAAAAGATACAGATGTTAGAACGGGCTACAGAAAACTCCAAAAAATTTAAGCATCCAGGACAACAGTGTCTAACAAAATTCACCTTGAGTGGCTCAGAAATTAGACAAAGCAATTTCTGAAATATTAGTGATTACTTTTAGAAACTTGTTCAATGAAATCCAGAAGACCCAGGAATACAAGGAGCATGATGACACAAAGCATTGGGAACAGCCTAAAATACTTACCCTGCCTAAAAATATTTAGGTGACTTTTTATAATTCAACGTTCCAAGACCTTGATGACTGAACACAAAAGACCATTCATTCTACAAAATAACTACTTAAGTAAGATGATTATTTATAGTTCACATTATAAATCCTTGTTTCTTCTGTAGCCTAAATACTCAAAGTACCTAAGACTGGGGTCATCGACTCTTTGCTCTTGTCAATGAGCAGTTATCTGCTTTTGTGGAGGACAGTGACAGAATTCCATCTGTAGGAGTGCAGCTGGATTAGTTTCCTTAGCTCCTGGCACTAAGGAAAACCACCATGTTTTAACAACCACTAGCTAACTTGTTATCTAAAAGGAGATATGTTTCTAAGTATATCAGCTTGATATTTTTATGAGATATATTTGTTTTCCAGAGTAATCCCCAGACAAATGTGATACTGCTTTCTTCCAGACTAGATTGCTCTATACCTTTCTTCATAAATCTCAGTTATTTCACAATTACTTTATGTGCCAAGAACAGAAAAGGTTCATTCCAAATGAAACTGCTGGAGAGTAAGAATGAAAATATCAGCAAATTTTTCTCTCATGCTCTCTATACACACCAATTTCAGAAGCAGGAGTTAAATGTTTATTGTTTTTAGTAACTTGGAATAATACCTCTTCTGAAATACTGATGCTTGCTTCATTTATCCTCCATCTTCTTTATGCCAGCTATACTAAAAATAATAGTAGTTTAGCTCCGCTAAAGCTTTCACAACTCCATTACTACAATAGAAGACCCTGAATTATAGTAATATCCTATAAAACATGGTCCTTCTGCTGTGCTTAAGCAAAACTACTACAACAATAAGCAGTCATAGGCAAGATTCTCAAGAGGTCTGAAGACTAATAAAGCAAAGAATTGCATTTCACTGTGGGGTTGGAATTTCATGGGTTCCTCATTTACAAAATTCTACTTACACAGAAATTAGCAATGCTGAAGAACCTTCCTTCTGATATGGAAATACACAGGAATTCCCAGGTTCAGAAATGAGGAGATCTACATTTCTGAGTCTTGGGATTCTCACTTTAGCCTCCTTGAACTCTCTTTTGCCCTCAGTTTTCCCAACCATCTTTGCAGGTTTCATTCAATACTGTTGTATCAAATATCAGTCTACAAAAATGAGAGATAATACCACTCATACATTACAAAACGTTCATGAAATAAATATAAAGGCTCTGGAGGCTGTACACATAAGGCATACCTCTAAGTTAACATGAAATGGAGCCCTTTGCCAGGCTCTCTAGTGACTCATACATGTGAAAGATGAAAAGAAAGAAAAATCAGATGCAATTGCTTTCAAATTGAAATTTTTCTATGTGCATTTTCCAATGTTGCATTTGTCCAAGTCCCTTTCAAATTACAAGTTCTCACTCTTAAAAAGAAATATGATATTTGTAGTTTTCTTACTAAACAAAGTTTCATTCATGTAAGACCCACACAAAAATAAAAGAGAATGACTTAATGGGCTTGATGCAGCAGATCAGCCTTAACAAAGAATAAACAAATGCATGCGATCTGAAAAATTAAACATCTAGTCTTTAAACTGGAAGGGTACGTATAACATAAAAAGAACAAAATTTACAAAGAAGCATGGTTTCAAAGGAATACCAACCACACCAAAAATCACACATAAAAAGACCAGGTTCCTCCTTAATTTAGCAGGAAAGTAGGGCATGCATATCTTCAGTCTTTAAGACTGACACATGACCCAAGCTCATCTAATGAAACTCTAACCATAAGGAAACATACTAAAGAAGTAATAAAGCTTATCTAAGCTAGCATCAGCATGAAATCTAAAGCAAGAACTGAAAATAATACATACTTGCAAGAGAAACTGTTAAAGCTTTCTTAAAAATATAGCCCGGTCATATATACCTCTAAGTGCAAAACCATATTCATCATCAACGCTACTGTAATCAAAAGCCTTTGCTCAGCAGAGTTTATATCTACACTGTGCAATATGACACCATGTAAATGAAATCCTTCAACATCTCTAAACCATACAGTATTATACTACACAGACATAACCATACACCTACACTTCCCTGCCAGGCATACAAACCTCCCTAGTCATTGCTGTGAATACCACTCCTTATGCTCTATCTTTGAGAAACAAGAGCATGCAAATGTTATTAACAAAAGGGTGTATTTGACTGAAAAAGCACTTTAGATGTTCTATTTTTTTCCCCCAACATCTCTTTTTGTAACTGTGCTGAGTTACTACACACAGCAACTGGAATTCAGCTAGTGACCTCTGCGAAGAAAATTATTTTGATTCAGTGACAGTCCACTGAAACTTTTAGAGCAGATGTGCAGAAAGCTCAGTTCCCTTCTTTTTTCCTTATCACCCACATAAAAAGCAGTGGGTATCAGAAAACAGAATTATTTATTTTCCATTTAGTCTCTTCAAGTCTTGTCTTCACAAGAGCTAGAGGACTATGTCTAAGAACAGCATGTAAATATTGTCTTGCTGACGCCATCACAGATCAATGCACTACGGCTGATGCCAGCATTCAAACTCTACTCATTCAGTATTTGGAATTTCGACAGCTTGTTAAACAAAACAAAACCAAGCACCTAGCAAGCTATTTATTTATGACAATTGCAGAAGAACCTGAGCACAGCAGCAGTATCACCAAAGGTATAAAAAGTAAGCACCATAACTTTACAGAAAAGAAAAAGAAAAGCATCAGACCCCTTAAGACTCCTTAAGACCTCCTTTTCCCTCTATACACTGCCAATGTATTTAAAAACCTCCTTAACAAACTTCCCTGAAACTCCTCCAGATTATTTTTAATTTACGTGATTTCCCACCACCTGACTCTCCCATCACAGCAACCTAAGAGGGTTCAGTTTGCTCAGCTTGCCTGCAGAAACGGCTGCTTCGACCCCAACGCCCCGAGCCGATTCCACGCTGCGCTGCTCCTCCGGAGAGGCGGCACAAAGACGGCATCTTCGCAAGGCCATTGCCCGCCCGGCACCTGCCCTGCCCCGGATAGGCGCTCGGCGCTGCCCTCAGCGGCCTGTACCCGCTTCCAGTCTCGTAGCGCCCCCGCCTCCCCTCAGCACCGAGCTCCCGAGGACACACCTCACAACAGGACAACCCCCCACCACCAGCAGCCTCCCACACACACAGCACTCCCGGTGCCGCTAAGGCCCCGTCTTGCCCGGAGGAGAGGAGCGCTGCCCGGGCCGGTCCGCGGGGCAGGCGGGGAGAGGCGTGCTACGCGCAGCAGCCTGCAGGCCCAGGTCGCGATCTCCCTCACGCGTCTCCCCTCACTCGACACCGGGCGCGACGAGAGGGGCTACCCAGGAAGCAAGGGAGGCCCACGGGCCGCCTCGGGGAAGGGGCCGCCACCCGCCCCGCCGCCCGCGCCTCACCCGCCGTCCGCCGCGGCCGCGCTCTCTCACCCGCTTCTTCCACCTCGGCTCGCGACCCCCTCCAGCAGCCAATCCGCAGCCGCTCCGGCACCACCTCGACCAATAAGCCACCGCACCCGCGGGAGGCGGGACCTCGAGCGCCCTTCCACAGGGCTGCGGCGCGGCGACCTACCCGGCAGCCACCGGGCCCGGAGGACACGGGTGAAACCGCCCCCAGCGGCGACCGCCGGGTCACGTGATCGGCCCTCTCCAATAAGGCGGGGCCAGGGGCAGCCGTTAGGAGTTGGGCAGCGGCAGAGCTGGGGGGCGGACGCGTGTCCCGCGGGCGGTGGGGCAGGGGCGCTGCCCGTTCATCGCCGGCTCGGGCGCGGCTGTGCCTGCCCGGAGCAGCCTCCTCTGCGGCGCGGCACTTGCCAGCGCTGGAAGAGCCCCGAGCGTGGCCGGGGGAGGGGAGAGTTTCCCGGGACTACTGCGGAGACCCCGCAGCGACTAACGGGACCGCGTGGTGTGGGCGGCGGCTGCTGCACCGCCGCTGGCTTTGCGAGCGGCGGCGGCTGTGCCCTGGTAAAGCGTGCGGGGAAGGGCAGCGAGCCGCCGCGGGTCCGAGGCAGGAGGGGATGGTGTGGGACCGGCGGGGCCGGGCTGCAGGGGTACCAGCCTTCTCGGGAGAAGTTCCCTCCGCTGAGTCCGTGTGCAAGGCTGGTTTAGGAGGGATTTCCCATTTTAAAAGCTTTACTAGATAAACTAAGTTTCAACGGTGATGAGCGGAGCAGGGGGATGTCAAAATGAATAACTTGTGCAGTTTGAGAGAGGGAAGGAACCCAAACCTTCAAGGGGTGTTCAGATCTGCTCGCGTTAAAATAAACTTGTCTGGATCTCGTGGGTTTCAAAACGAGGGTCTGTGCTGTGTCTCCATGCAGGATCGGGTGTACTTTACGTTATTTTACAGTACCGTGTGCACTTGAGCAGTAAGCTCAAGTTCTGGTGGTGACTGTCCACAGAAAAAGAAATAACGAATGGAACTAAGGGGCCGTGTCCCCCCAGTCCCGCCCTCCCCGCCCAGGTTCTGTCCGAACTGCAACTCCCGACGTGCAGCGCGGGGCGGCCGCCGGCAGCCAATCGTGCCTCGTCAGGAGCAAAGCGCGCTGTGAATGGCGGAGAGGCGCGGGCGGGTCCGCACCAATCGGGATGCGGGATGGTGGGAGGTGCTGGGGTCAGAGCGGGCCCTGGCGGGTTGTGTGTATGTGTGCGGCGGGCGCTGCCGCCGGCCTCCCCGCTCCCGGCCTCCCCGCTCCCTCCGCAGCCGCGCCGCCCCCGCGGGCGATGGGGGCGCGGGGCTGAGCTGCCCGGGCGGGTTCTTCTTGTGCGACGGTACGGGGCCGGGAAAGGGAACTGGCCGCGGTGGGGGGGCGGGAGCGGGGGCCGCTGGGGAAGGGCGGGGTGGCCGTGCGGCGGGGGCCATGGCGGGGCGGCCGAGGTCTCTCCTACCTTCCCTGACCGCGTCCAGGAGCTCACACCGGCCGGTTGCTGGCGTATCGTGCGTCCACCGAGCAAGGGGGCGTGGAGCCGAGTGCTGGGGCCTTGTCTCAGCCGGCCTGTCGGCTCCGCCGCTGGCTTGGAGAGCGCTCAGCGAGACGCGGGAGGTGCGAAGCTGTGGCGGTGCCTCTCACGGGCCTCCCCGGCGAGGACACAGAGCAGAAACGGAGACGGACAACGGAGGTCTGCGGTGCCTTTGTTAAGCTTTGATCTCAGAGATGCGAGGAGGAGAAAAGAGCAGGCGCCTGACTGACATATCTGCTAGGCCTTCAAATTCTGCATAACTTCTCAAAACTTTTAAAACAGCTTATTTTATTTTATTTTTTTTTTCATAAAAAATGCTGGGGGCTCCTAGATTTCATGATTAGCTGTTGTAGATGATGGAGGAGGTAAAGACTTCAGTTGTCTCCTCAGTTGTGGCTGAGGAGTGAGGGAAAACGGCCTAGGGAGGACATGAGTGTGGCTTATAGGACAGGAGGGGGTTAAAGTTTGTCTTCATGCTCTTTCAGGAGATTGAAGGGAAAAATGCAAAAGGTGATCAGGTTGGAGAGAGTTGTAGGAATGATCTGGTGCTCAGGACAGAACTGGAAGTCAGAAACTTTGACTTACAGCTGATTTTTAAGTTTTGAATAAGTTCCTTTGCCAACTGTGAAAAGTAGTTCGTAACACTTTATCAGTGGTTTTAGGGTTTTTTTTTTAGTTGTCTGCATTGTTTATTGGCTGGGCTGCTATATATCCCAGTTGATCTCTTTTGGACCTGTGATAATAAAAACAATAGCCTGGAGACTAATCCATGGCATGTACTTTTCACATTAGCACTCTTTTCTGAAGGAAGGACCAGTGATGTAGACATTAACAGCGTTTTTTCTATGTGAAAAATGTCAGAAATTATCATAAGCAAAATGCATATTCATGGTTAGGGTTTTTTTTTATGAGTACAATTAATTTGTGTTGCTGAAAGGCCTGTCTTCAGTGAGAAAACAATATAACATAGCTTTTTCTCTGAGTAAACTTACGTTTTTGTTGCCTATTAAGTAGTTATTCTTTATTAAACAACTCTGGAATCTGATACTCTCAAGCTAACACGTGTCCTTTGAAATTGATATGGTGGCTTGGACTTCGGTTGGAGCAAGGCCTGACCTGCTTGCTTTCTTTTTATTGTGTGGGTACTAGTGAGAAGAAAAAACCCAAACCCACCCTCTAAAACTCTTGTTGCCTTAGAATGAGTATGGCATTAGTTATTTGGTATACAGACCCAGGTTAAAATTTAATGTTCACTGTTCTAGATGCAGTATTAATCTTTTGCTGGCTTTTCTTGCTCGTTTTTGTGTAAAATTTGATTATTGCTAAAGGTACTCTGAAATGCATATTTTGACTTTACATGTTTATACAGAAGGATGTTTTTGGACTTCTAGGGTGCCTTATTGTGAAGTTTCTTGGAAGTATTTGTCAGTAGTATAAAAAAAACACAAAACAAATACACCCCTGTAAGGCTGACTAGTCTGAGACTATATGTAGGAAAGATAGCACAATACTATTAACCAAACCTACCTGTTCTCTGCATAGAAAGTTAGGTTTCCAGCTTACAAATTTCAAGATCCACATCCTTACCAATTCCATCCACATTCTATGAATTCTAGTCCTTGTTTTTTTTTATACTTTTATGCTTATAACAAATCAGTGCCTTTGTGGTTGTATTTTACAGTATTAGTGATAGAGATTTTTTTTGTTTAAGCAGGTGTTTTGTGTGCATGGTGCAGAAAAAATGAATTCTACTATGAGTGAGGAGCCTGATGCACTATCTGTAGTTAACCAACTCCGAGATCTAGCAGCTGACCCACTGAACAGACGGGCCATTGTTCAGGATCAAGGATGCCTACCAGGTCTCATTCTGTTTTTGGACCATCCCAACCCTCCAGTTGTTCATTCAGCTTTACTAGTAAGTGTTCTGCAGATAAATTTGTATGTCAGTAGGACATTTTGTAACTGTTAATATGTCTTAAAACAGGTAAAAATTTAAAAAATAAAATGTGGTTTTATGTTATGTTGATATTAATTGTATGTGGGGTTTTTTGAAAATATGTATTTCAAAAATTCTTTAGCAATGACACATTATTGCAGGGGAGTTTATGGGATTATTTTAAGAGATTCATTTACTTTGCACTTTTTTCCTAATACAGCTATTTCACTTTTTGTGTGGAGGGAGGTAAGCATCCTTAAATCTGTTTCTTAAGATGAAGTAATGGAGCTTGGTAAATACGCACAGTGATTTGGCATTCATATTGGAAAAAAAAAAAATTACATTAGAAGTGATCTCCAGAGGTCATGTATTCCAATCCCATACTCAAATGAAGGGTCCTCAGATCACGACTCAGGGTTGTGTCCTCTTGAGTCTTGAACACCTTGAAGGATGGAGATTCTATAACCTGTCACCCTGTTCCAGAATTTGACCACCCAGATGGTATTAAAACAAACAAAACCAATGCCAGAACCCCAGAAAACAACCCAAAATCTGTCAATAGCTAATACAACTTGTTACAACTTCTGTCTCTTTCTTCTTGTTCTTAATCATAAACACTGAAGTCCCGATTTCTCATCCTGAATCTAAATAGTAACTTTTAAAAGTGTATTTCTTGCTTAGAAACAGGACAAAAGTCAATATTTTGTTAAAAGTCTAATTCAGTTCTTCTAATAAGCTTTGAAGTTACTAAAATTTATGTGGTACTCTTCTGTTTATGTGTAATTATTGAATTCGGAAACAATGTGAAACTAAAGAATAGCTCTGGCTTTTACATGCAACTAAACATTATTCTTTATACTATCAAGACCTATCTGTACCATAACTCTGTATTTATTATTTGTTTTACTTTCACAGTGGATATCAGTGGACTTGGAATTACTTCAGTGTCTCTGATACTCTTCTGGGTTCAGGGAATGAGGTCACATAATCCAGGAGACTTGTGTCCTGCTCATTTTTTCTCAGACTAGCTTTGCCATAGCATTTGCCTGACTATAATGTTCTTCACTGGGAGAACTTTAGGTTGAGGTTACAGTTTTTGGGAATATGTTGCATTGATTTTCTTTCCAGTGCAGTTACGTTAGGTTTTGGTCTTGAAAGAGGATCTTGTTTGGATGTCTCACTCTCTTTTTTGTTCCTTTGCGCTGCATATGCTCATTGCCTGCACAAGATACTGTAATCAGTGTGTGATCATGTTATAAAAATTACCTCTACATAAAAAGGATTGACTTTGTCAGACTGGTGAGGGCTAATCCAGTTTGCAGTGTGGTTTCACAGCCCCAGATATTATTCAAGTTGTGTTGTAAGGACATCTTGTTGGGCAGGAAGGGGAAACAGCTGTGTTTTTCCATGTGGTGATAACCTGCAGTTAGAGTAGCTTAGAAATAAAGATTTAGAGGAGACCATGCTATATCCCAGGACCCTGGCTACGGTCAGAAATGGATCAGTTTTCTGTGAAAACATGTTTTAGGCTGCTACTCAGACTCATATGTTAATTAGTTTTTGAACTTCTTAGGTTCTGTAGCTTTTAATATCTTTGCTGATAACTTTATTTTTTTATATTCTTCCGTTCATAAAGGTCTTTTTGCTTTGTTTTTGGTTTGTGTTTTTTGTTTTGTTTTGTTTTGTTTTTTAGCCATCCCATTAGTCAAAAAGAAGTTCCATTTGAATGGAAATAATTAAATATAATTATTTGCCACTGAGTTCATACCTAACAAAAG
Organism: Columba livia; assembly: GCF_036013475.1. NCBI lineage: Eukaryota > Metazoa > Chordata > Aves > Columbiformes > Columbidae > Columba > Columba livia. Next base: position 125,900,577 of record NC_088603.1, on the reverse strand, counting down.
GATATACAGTACTGACTTGAAATTTCTTACTGTATTATTCTGTGATTCCCATAGCTGGAAATATAAATAATCTGTATGACTCATAATAGTTCCCTTTTTAACTTTTTTGATATGTTGTAGAATGTGTCATAGAGGGTGTTTTCCTCCCCATGTGCTCTTTCAGTTCTTTCTTCTGTGTGATCAAGAAGTGGTATGTATTTGTATAGTATTCTCTAGGTTTGGTTCCAGGAATTCTTTATGGTACACTTCAAATGCTAAAAGTTTTGAATGCTTTAAATATAACATCAGAAGTAACACAGGCAATACTACTACTTTTTTTCCCTCTCTTAAATTTGGACTAAAGTTTTCAAAAATTGGACTCTGAAGTTAAGAAGCTATATTAACATTTCACTTATAAAACATCAAAGGTGTCTTTTGTTATTAAGATTGACAACAGTGTATGTTTATATCCAAGTATGGAGATAGTCCTGTTGATTATAATGAAATTACTTGAGAACTTAGTGTTTTGCTGAACAGAGGCTGAGCCAAAGTCTATAATAGAAATCTTCTTTATGCCTTCAGTAGACACTGATTTAACAAACATCAGTGATCTCACTTCTTTGAAGATGCAGACTTTTGCATCTCCTATGGGGGAAATAATGCTTCTTAGTGTTAAAAAGTCTGGTCACTTAAGTTGTTCTGATAACTTTGTCTTTGGTCTTAATTGAGTAGAAGTTACATTTGTGTGTAAAAAATATGCAACAGGTGGAAAAGAGACTGTCTACGTATTGACTCAAATAATTAGCCTTTAAGAGAGTGGGTTTTTTCTTTGTCCAGCAACGTTACATCCTTGCTAAATTGCCTGAACCAGAGACCAGTAAAAATGGGAAACTTCCACCAGTAAGGATACATGTCTAAATACGGAAGTTAGTAGTTCAGAGCTATTTAGTTATTTCCCCGTAGTTGGAAAGTAAGAAAATAAATACATACACAACATTTGTAAACTGCAATTATTGATACTGATCCACATTAGGAAATAGCAAAACTCACATTTAGAGTTTCTATCATGCCAGACAGCAGCCAGACTTTCTTAAAGGCAATAGAATGGTTTTGAATTTTACGTAGTATGTGCTGAGGATGATTTAGAAAAAAACCCAACCAGATAATTAGCTCTCAGTCTCTGAAGGGATTAAGGAGCATGTTATTTTTAAAGCAGCCGTAGAGCAATGTAGCTGTTATATGACTAATTTTAAAGAATTGGTGCACTTCTAAACCTTGTAATCACAAACCCCTTTTGATAACCTGTTGTATTTGTGTATTGCAGGACTTTGCAAGTGCAGTTCTTGTACCTACATCAATAAAACACTGATTAAAACACAATGCACAGTATACCTTTGGAGGTTCCTTCTAAGAAAACTTTGACAGTACTATCAGTAGAGAGATGTCTCGTGGAAAGAAGGACTGACGTTTTAACTAGAAGAGTGTTCAGTTTGGAGGATCATGCAAATATACGTTTGCTGACTGGGGTCAGCAATGCGAAGTTGTGCAAAGTGTCTACCTTGAAAGTCAAGTAAAAAAATCTCGGGCAACAAATAAGTGTAAATTCACAGTTTAGGTAACAATATCCTAAGCATCTTGCTGCTGCTTATATTCTTACTCCTGCATGGAGAGATGAATATTGCAATTCGTCTTCAGAAGCTTATTAATGTGGTAGACCTCTTTCTGTGGACAGTAGAAACTTTGTGGTAGTGAGCTTTCCAGTATGAGTGTAGCCCATAGAATCAATGGAATTTATACCAGAAGCATAGTGTATAAAAATTACTTTAGATCTCGGATCACATAAATGTTTGTTGGAAGGGACTTCTGGAACTTATTCACTTCAGCTTCTTGCTTGAGTTGGGACTGTCACCAACATTTAATCAGGTCAGTTGTAGCTTTGTCTCATTGATTCTGCAGTCCCACTAGTTCAGTGTTGAACTACCTTTATAGTGGAAAAACTTTTTGTAATATCTGATGTGAACTTTCAAAGCTGCAGTTTGTGGCTACTCCCCCTTGTTACATTGTCTGCTGCTGTAGAGGAAAGTTTGGCTTGGTTGTCTTTGTAAAGGCTTTTTGCGTAGTTGTATACAGCTATTAGACTGTCCCTTAGACCCTCTTAGCGGGTATGAACAAACCCAGTCTCTCAACCTTTTCTCATACATTAGCTATTCTATGTTTTCTGTGTATTTATGAGAATAAAACAATTTGTTAATGTTCACCATAGATGATAATACTTTTTGTCTTTTCACTAGAACTCACATTGTGAATGTTTTACAGATGTACACCAATAAAAATGAATAGTAATGTACTGGACGTAATGCTGATTTACTGTGGTCATCTTTTTTTCAGGCTCTCCGCTATTTGGCAGAGTGCCGTGCCAACAGAGAAAAGATGAAAAGTGAATTGGGTATGATGCTCAGCTTACAGAATGTAATACAAAAGTAAGTTTATGATGGGCTGTTGACTCCAAAGACAGTGTAAACATAACATAATGATGCAAAATAAAACTTTGACTATGAATTTGTATAATGATTTTTTAATATTCTTCTTTGTTGAAGTGGCTGCAATGAATTAATAGTTTTCATTTTATAGTATAGCAGAGTAATTAGACTGTAGTCTACAAGAAATTTTCACTTGAAAGTCACTTGCCAAACAATGTGTTTCTTGCACTTCTTACAGATAACTAATTTTGTCTCTTATAATCCTTGTCATCATTGTATAAGAGTGCCTTGTGCTACTGCATTTAATGAAATTGCTTGACATCTGCCACATTTATTCTTTGAATCCCACCTTTGGGAAGGAAATCATATATATACTGTATTTGTTTTGATGTATTTTTGAAGGTATGTATTGATAGTTCTGTGTTGAAGCATCTTGCAGGTAGAATAGAAGTTAGCCAGGTTTGTAGTGGTCTCTAATTTCTTTGTAGAATGTGTCAGCTGGGTTATGTCTCTTAAAATTTGCAACTGTAGGATTTTCTTCAGTTTGCTAAGCATTGAGTCTTAAATACTGGAAGATGTGCGGATATATGCACACTGCAGAAGATGCACGTGTGCACTTATCAATAGAAATTAATATGATGAACTAGGATGAATCATTACTAGCATAAAGCGCAAACAACCTCCTTCAAAGTTCAGTCTGTCATAGCAAAAAATAATTTGTCATCAAGTTATCAAAAGGTGATTATTTTACACACAGATAGCACTCCGGTTAACTAGACTTTTCAGGTATGAGGGGCTGTTCTGTGAGGGAAAAGTCATACTGTTGCACTGAGATGTCTCAGATGAAGGTTTAAAACAATTATTTAGAAAAGGATAAAACACAAGTAAAATTGTCTATTAAAGATTCAAGTGGAAAGCTTTTGAATCTTTAATATGTTAGTTGAATCTCTAATGTATCACTTGTGCTATTAAGATGCAAGTTTCTGTTGGAGAAAAAAAAGCAAGGCTAGACTTTGCTAGTCCCTTCATCCCATAGCCCTTCCAGTTTTTGGTGGTGTATCTTTTGTTGTGTATCTCTCTTTCTGACACTACTTATCTAAAGGTGTAAATCTGAAGGTGTGAACCTGAAGAATTGTAGGGGAAATTCTGGTCTGTTCACAAGTTCTCTGTGATCTAACAGAGAGAGTAAAACTATTTAAGTACCTCACTAATTCTGCTGAAACTAACAATATTGTGTATTGTCCTGAAATTCAACATTATGCATAAATATCATCTTGTTATTGACCAGTTACCTGAAACACAAGGTTTTAAAACAAATGTCTTAAATAGGATGATGAGCTCTGACTAGAATTCAAAAGTGAATAGTTCTCATTTTTTTTGCGTAATGTAGTAATTACAACTTCTAAAAATGGTAGGTGTTTTTTATAGGATGTATGGGGAAAAATTGAATGAAGTCTTACAGTATTCAGTTTTTTTAAGGACAGGCATAATTAAGGTAAAATGTACACAAGTCTACTTGCTACTTTTATAATATCAATAAGAACTGAAATATTTAGGTAATAACAGAAGCACGTATTTCAGCAGAACTTGCTTTTAGTATATATTACACCTATTTAGAGCATAGAGACATCCTTAAGAAGTTGTTGAAAGGGGAATGGTAGTTCATTTCCAGTCTGCAGCTTACAAATACCACTTGGGAAACAGTCATAATTAAAACTTTTGTTTAAAGAATTTTATTAAAATCTCTTTGACAAAATTTTTAATATGTTTCAGTTACAAGGATCAAAAGAGTGCAAAGTTCAGAAACGTGCGGAAAAGGAGAGGGAAGTGAATAAAAACTAGAAATCTTCTAGGTGTTCTTTTTTTCTAGAGAGCTCTTTGGCAAGAGTAAGAACATACATTTGATTTGTATGCTTGTAACATTTGGAAAGTGTGATATCATGAAAATTTAAATATATAACATCTTCAAACACAAGACTTTGTCATGTGCTTGTCAAGATTTTAGGCTTTAAAGTTGACAAGGAATGCTGAAGCTAAGTTTTGTATTGCCTGTAGAAATATGAAGAAAGATGGTTGAAAAGTGCTGAGAAGATAGATGTAGAATTATTTTTGTCATAAAAACCCAGTGGTTTGGGGTTGTGATTATTTATTTATTTATTTATTTATTTATGGAAAGTCTGTAGGGGAGAAAACAAGGTCATGACCTTCTTCAGATTTGCTTTACAAAATGCAGATTCTAGCTTTTAATGCGATTTCAGTTTATCAGAAGATATTGTAGTCCTTTGAACTGGAACTAAATGTTAATAAATGCAGTAATAAATACTTTGGTCTTAATGACTTCATGCTGTGCGTTCCAGTGCACTTTCCAGAATCTGAATATCTAGCTTATCACTTTATCTAACCTACAGTCTTTTGATTATTCCCATAAGTTAATTTGGGGTTTATGTTTATCTATATATATATATTTTTTTTTTTAGGTGATGTGTTATAAAAATGCAAACAAATAATACAGAGAGAGATGAACTTCTCCCAGTATTTTACTTTCATAGTTATTGCACAGTTCTTTCAAGCGAGACAGAACTCAGCATCTTTTGGACCAGAAGTTGTAGTCACTGTTTTTTTGCTCTAGACAGGTTAAGCACATTGCGTGGTCTGAATCTTCCCCTTTCATCGAAGATGATGTAACTCTCGCTGTTCACTTTCATTGACTTCTCACTTCACTAAATAATAGCCAGTGGCTTTCCCTGTTTAATACCATATTGTGAGGAACTGTATTCAGCCGCTGATAAAGCTGTGTTATGTCTTTTCAAGCAATGAAATGGAGCTGGTGTGCACAGAGGCAAGTCATGAACTGAATATTTGTCATTATTTCAAACTTAAGTTGATGTTCAGGAGTGCTGAACCGACAGTGTGCTTAGGAAGATAAGAGTTTATTTAGAATTCCAGTTCTCTTTTGCTCTCAGTTATGTAAATCCTGAAGTATGAGGGCTTTTCTCAGCATGTGTGTGTCTTTTATAAACCTTGAAGGTCTCTGTACTACAGACCTCAAGTTCAGGTGTGGAATTTCTTGTAATCTGCCTACAGGTAACTGTTCTAACATATCTTAAAATGGTTGATGCCATCAACTGGAAAATAGGTGGAGTTGGTTTGCTGCTTAAAGTTTCTTGTAATAGTACATGGGAGCCTCAGGCATAGGCTGAAATCCCTTTTGTTGCAAGTAATACATAACCAGTGCAAGAAGAATACAGCACTTGTTTGAATTTGTTATTGTGAAGGTGAAGTACTATTTCCTCCAGAAGACTACTGAGGGTGAGAGTTGAAATTGAGTGCCACCTGTTTATCCAATGATAAACAGTAAATTAAACTCTGTACTGCATCTTGGAAAATGGGTGGCAAGTGTTTGAGAGACATCCAAGTTTAACTGTAGTTCTTTGAGGTACCTTCTTGTCTCATTTACTGACTTATCAGTCCCCTAGTATTATCTGATAATCTTTTTGGTATTTCCTCATAATAAGCATTAGAGCTAATTTGTGAAAATTGTTTTGCTGCTTAAAATGAATATTCAGCTTACTCCTTAGTTGATACTACATTTCACCAAGGGGCAAAGGATAGGTTTTAGGTTCACTGTGACAGCAATTTTTCAAGATGTATGAAAACTAGTTTTTGCTAACAGAAGATTAACAGATTTTAGTTGTAGAGACTGGAGCTTATAGGCTCCAGAGCAGAAATATGAAATGTCAGCTCTGAGGAGTACAGCATAAAAATTTGAAGGCTGTGAGATATTTATACTTTTAAGATTTTTTTTTTTTTTCCAGACTGAACTTGATTTGGAACATGTATAACTTTATGAAATACTTCATATGAAAGGCTTTATACAGTTCCACATTTTCTAGGATATATGAGAAGCTGTCCAAGTTACATGGGATACTTCAAAACATTTTTCAAGGATAAAAATTTCAATTGCCCTATTCTATACTTGCTGTTTTTTTTTCCTTAGTAGGGGAGATTTCTTATTTGTCCATCCAAATCTGCCTATTTTTAAGTGAAGCTTCATGCACCTTTCTGTGTTCTAAGCTGAGAGTAGTAGCTGTGTTGAATAGAAATCAGACTTTAAAATACCTACCTGCAGGTTTCCAAACTTTTTGTTTGTTTGTTTTTTATGGCTGATACTGTTTTATTGCTATCACAAAAACATTTCACTCCCTTACCAGGTGACTGACTACATGTACGTGTATGTGTAGAAGTGTTTGCATAAATAGATAAAAAGGAGAGGATAAATTGAGGCTCCTGGGGTGTATTCCAACAGTCATCAGCAGTTATTTAATATTGAAAGCTGGTTTAGTTGCTGGCTTCATGAATTGTATGGAGGACTTAATGTGTCCGTATGGACTTTATAAAATGTTATTAGCCACGTCTAAAATTAAAATTAATTGGGATTTATAGCCTACAAGGAAATACACTAATTTGTATTCAGAGTGAAAGTGACTTTTGATGGACAGTAGAGGTCAAAGTTCATAATTTTTCATAATCTTTATGAGCAGCATAATAGTACTGTTTAAATGTAACTAACATGTATTAAAAAAAACCAAACCTGATGTAGAGTCAATACACTAAATAGCTCTTATTATGGAATGGCAAATTACTGAGAGTAAAATTCCAATTACTTGGCTAAAAGAGCTTTCAAGATAGTCTTCCTTTGCCAGGGTGTCAGATTTAATAAGCTGAACTAAATCCAGTGCATTAATCAGCTCTTCCAATTTATTACTTGCCTAAGAAGATTAGGGCAATTAATATGTGTTTAATTAGAGTCCCTTGCAGATCTGGTAAAATACATTCAGTCTATAATTGCTGACTTCGTACTCAATTTTAATTTTTGGTAGTCTTAATTACCTATATTTTTGAAAATTTAATTATTCACTGAAACCAGCAAAGTTTGAATTTATGGTGTCTGACAGAAAAAAAGCCAAGTATTTGGTAGTATTTGCTGAAATTAAAATAGTCGGGATGTAGTATCATAGGAGTTTTATCCTTTTTGTTGTGTGACATACTACTTATTCCCTTTTGTGAGAAAGAAAGAATGGTTGAAGGAAGACAAGGCCAGGTATTAATTAGCAAGAAAGCAAACTATATTAAAGGGATACCTGATGATGAAGGGGATGTTACCATATCATAACTGGCTTCAAGGTAATACTTTGTGAGAAATTATACCTAAAAAAAGTATGTAATTTTTTTCATATTTACTGCATTTATACATTTATGCTGTTGTTGGAATACTTAAATTCTGATCTGTAAAGTAGAAAGGAGTAGCTTTTTACAGACTGTAGAGATTTTATTTTTCTATACTTGAATCGCTTAGTAATGTTATTTTTGTAATCCTTGGTATGTGGATTTTTCAACATTGAGAAATGGTTGAGACTGGATAATGGGAAGCATGATCCTGCTGCATTATTATTTTTGGACTCTCATACTTGCGATTCTGTACTGAGAAGTTGTGATTTTGGAGAAAAAACATGGTTATCGTATGCCTTAGATATTCCTGTGAGCAGGAGGTTCCAAACCCTTTATTTTTAGTAATTATTTATAAATTGCAGTGTATTACCTAGAACAAGAGTAATACACACATCTGTCTATTCCAAGTTAACTCTCCTGGCCTTATCTTTCCTGATATTTTTCCAAGCCTCCTTATTTTACCCGCTTTGTTGCATTTTTGTCTGTTAGAAGGTAAGTGCCTCTAGAAAATGTTACTGTTTGCTGCTGGTGTGTCTCCTTGAGCTGTGGGGCTCCAGTCTATTCAGTGCTGTAGCAATGTGCTTGTTAATAATAGATGGTCATAGCAGGAAGACGCCTGCAGGCTGTTTTATTCAGCATTGTTAAGCAAAGTGGCTTGACATCCCCCCTCCCCCACCCCTAGTTTCTTTAAGAAACGTTTTTGTGGTATATTTTGTTAATCCTACACATTTCAGAAATAGATTGGCTTTTTGAAATTATTTTTGAAAAAGCATCCTCTGCCAAAAAAAAAAAAAAACCAAAACAATTAAATATTAGGAAATATAGGAAACATCAGTACGTCCTCATTAAATATACAATGTCATTTGTTCTAAGTGGCCGAATGCCCCTTTTGTCTATCAAACAACTTCCTGGTATTTGGAAGAGATTTTGTTTTATGTAGGAGGGAGTTGGAAGGGCAGGGGAGAGGATGGGGTCAGTGCTATGAGCTACCTAGGTCAGTAAGGCATGGACTCGGTAGAAAGTTCTTGCCCTTTTTGCTTGTGGGTCATGGCAAACTAACGAGAGTTCAGACTTTCTCACAGTTCAGCAATTGTTTTTGAAATGTTTCCAGACCTCTTTCTGTATTCGCATAGGATATTTAGCGTTATCAAGGGCATAGGAAGTCATGATCTTGACATAGAGATGCAGACACAGGGATAAATGGTAGCAATAAGTAAAACACAAGAAGCATTAAGTAATGAAATTATGTAAAACTTAGTTTTACAGTGTTGGTATTAACCTGGACTTAAGTCATGATATGATGGGGTTTCTGATGATTTTTGTGAGATAACAAAATAAGGTTTAAAGGCTTGGAAATATGCATGATGTTTGTAAGAACAGTCCAAGACTCGACTGCCAACCATTCAAATGTAACTAGTAATTTAAATGTTGAAATATTACTGTGGATTTAGATTTTGCAGCAGTTAATAGAAATTACTAGTCACATAAATAACTGTCCTAAAGGTTTATTGTGAGAGCTGCAGTTTCGGATGAGTTTATTGTATTTGCTTGCATGTGTAGAACTGGTCATGGAGAAAAATATAAAGCGTGACCAAATAGAAGGGTCTGACCTGTGCCCTACAAGATGTCCTCTAATCATTTTACTTTTGGCAGATTGTTTTGTTTGGTTGGTTTGGGTTCTTGTTCATTTGGTGTGGTTTTTTGGTGTGGTGGGTTTTTTTTGTTTTGTGTTTTTCATTTTTGTTTGTTTTTGTTTTCCTAATCTCAGAACCTCTCTGTAGTCAAAGAGATACTGCAAAGCCATTACTGCTGCTTGCATGCAACTTACTTTATTCGTGAGCTCTATATGACCAGGGCTATTTCTGTACTCAATGGTTTGGGTGTTTGTCAACCTCTAGATTTGGCTTTTGTGTGTTTTTATCTTTTTCATTCTGTCATGTGTGTGTAATTTCTATTAGAGTCTTTTGACTGCAATGAGCAATACAGTTTTGTTTCACTTTTTGTTTTCCAGCCTACTACTTTTGCCTTATAATATTCCATTTGGTATCTGGCATCAGTATTGGGACTGATTGAGCAGCTTTTAATTACCTGATGTCTGTCTCAGTTTAATTCAGGTACTATAAATCCACAGACTTTTTAGTGTACCAGTTCAATACAATATTAGTTTAATAGCTTTTAGGATACTATCTTAATACATTTGCACACTCAGTGGAGCGGCCACTTTTTTTGTTGGTTTCTGTGCAGCGCTTGCAGTTACTGCACGGCTTTCTTGGTACATCTCTGACACTACAGTTGTTGCATTTCAACAGCTTCTCTCCTCCCTTTTCTTAGATATAAATATTTCATTTTCTTGGTAGTTAGCGAATTCCACATTAATTCATTGACAAGTAGTGAAGTAACAAAGTAATCATTAATGCAGTGTTTTTAATTGGTCATTTATGGAATGTGAGATTTAGAGACTATTTGTAAGTCCTTCAAAATCATAGCCTTCAGCTGGTTTATAATGACTGGCTGAAGAATATAATGACAAGGTAGTGCAGGTTTTATGGCCTATTACCCAACTATTGAAGTGCCTAAGTTCTAGAGTGGTGGCTTATGTACAATACCCGAAAAGCCATGTTACCAAGTCATAGGTTCCTAAACCTGGAAGAGTTTTCAGTACCTGTTACTGAGCGAATAGGCGTTACTCTGCTGTAGCTTTTTTGGCAGAGAGCAGGCCACAATCATAATTGCTTGGAGTGTTTTCTATTTACGTACAAAACAACTTCAATAAAAATACGCATATTTGAGAACTTTTTCTGCCCAATATCTTAGCCAGTTTATTCTTTATTTAGAAACTGACTGGAGCAATGAGCTAAGTATTTTAGAAAGCAGTACAAGCTTAAGATGATTTTACTTACTATTTTTTCCTGCAGACTTTATATTAAAACAAATCTGGGACTCTGCAAAACATTATGATTTTGAATATAAAAGAATGAAATGAGTGTGACACAACGTTCTGATATGTTAAAAAGAGTAGAATTTGAACTGGCATTTAAGTAATTGCTGACTGTATTGTAAGAAAAAAAAACCAAACCCAAACATGCTGAACACAGTGCCTCAAGACCTGTCGGACATGGCCTGCCAAAAGGCAAGTGTCTTCTCTTTGTGGTGGGATTCAGTACCAAGGTGTGAGGGAAGAGATTTTAACTGGATTGGCAGAAGAGTCAGGAATAGTAATGGCAACACGAGGTGCCTTTAACACTCAATAAACCTTGTCGTCAGCTGGTGTCGAAAGCATTTTAGGAATATAGTGACTTTGACTGGTTACTATTGAGTTTACAAGAAAAAGTGCTGAGGTAGGTTCTTGGATATGCTGACTTTTTCTGACCACTTACTGAAATAAAGAGCAAAGGAGGCTTAAGGTGCTTGGAAATAAAAGTAGCAAGTTGTGTTGTGAAATATTGAATACTAACCACAGGTATGGATTTATAGTACTGTAGGCTGGAGCTATTTATCTGTGAAGAGAGCTGATGAATACTTCGCACTGTGAGGTTTCTCATCTTTCCTTGCTAGTATCGTATGTCTGCTTTTGGCTTACAGTCAGTATGGCCATAGGTGATGCCTTCATGCTAAGCATTTAAAAAAAGTTGCAGATTTTTTTCTGTTAAACCACAAATGTCTGGATTATCTTTTTTTTTTTTTTTCCCTTTTTTTTCAAGAAACATAGTAAGGTTCTGATGTATGGTTAGAACTTGTATAGTTTCACTTGGGTATTACAGACAGTAAGTGTCACAAAGGGATGTTCCTCAAAAAAATGTTAATGATGAAACAGTCTTATTGGCAGTTTCTGAATGGAGCTGTTTTTTCAGAAGAAAGCGAATTTTAATCTGGAACAACTAAAGTGAAGTGAATATGTTATTCTGAATTAGATGTATTTATCTTCAGGAATGTGTTTTTATACTAGGCTGTTTTGCAGTACATGTTACCATACCTTTTTCTGCAGGATTGCCATTGCATTTTGCAGGTAGAAAATCATACGCAACAACTTGGAACGAATTAAAGTATTTAGTGCATTCTATGATTACACAGAACATCATCAAGTTCACACATTATTTTTTAAATTTTGGTGTATACTTCAATCTGTTTTTCATGACTGCTGTCCCTTTGACTTGCTTTAAAAAATAAATCCATTGCCAACAAATAAGTAGTTCAAGAGTATGAAAACAAAACATTTAAATAGTTGCTTTCAAAGTTACCTACTTCAGGTCTCTGCTGAATAGATTAATATTAAAGTATATTAGCAAATGAGTCAAGTACGAGGCTTATACACAGATAAATCTACATAGACTAAACCTGCTTTTTTTTTTTTTTTTCCTCTGGTATGGTTTGGTGCTGTAGTTTAATTCTTATTGTTCACACAGGTTTGTTTATGGAAGCTTTTATCCGAGAGTTTTCAAACCTTTTTTTTTACTTTGTCCAGTAGATTTCAGGGAAATAATTAGATAAAGCTTACTTCGCAAAACTAAACTAAACTGTGGTTTTCTTGAAGACATAAAAGGATTTTCCAGATAATTATATACTACTATCATATATTGTTATATGATATACTTAATGCTGTTGGCATACTGATAATACAAGAAGTGCTATTTGGCTTCCTTCAAGATGTTCCTAAAATGCAGATCCTAATTTTAGCACTACCAATACTTCTACATGATTGCTACAGCATTATTACCAGGAAGGACTGACTTTTAATGCCTGTATTTGATATCTTCCACTGGAAAGGACCAGAGAAAGTTATTACCCTCAAGATTTTTTTGTTTTAACCTCAATGCAGTTTGTTGAAGCTGTATAATAAATATGATTTCTGCCATATAAATCCATTAAATGATTACTGTTCATTAGCAGGCAAGATGTTGGAACTAGCTATGGTGAAATTCAGCGTGGAGTTTGTGTCTGTTATGCAGACTCTTGTCTAGCAAATGCTGCTCTGAAGCCTTTTGAGTTCAGTAACAGGCCTTGATTTCTTTCTTTTTTTTTTTTGTCCTTTTGAGATGGAGAATATGTCTATGTGGTAGATACCAAGCTGTGGAAGATCAAAAGTTGATCCTCCATTTAGCATATAAATAGAAGGAGCTAAACAAAATTGGATGAATAGCTGGGTTAAACATATGGCATATGTTCAAATCTGCTGTCTTATTCTTGAAAGTTTGTTCTCCTTGTCATGAGAGAACAATAGAATGAATCTGAGAAATGTTCTAAGCATGGGTAATTACTCTTTTTGCTAAATGTTTGAATCAGTCACTGATTTTACAGCAGCTAATAGCACCATACTGTGATTTTACTCACATTTACAAATTATATTTAATATTTAGGCTTTTGGGGGCGGGGGGGACTAGCAATCTTCAGAACATCCCAACGTTTACATGGGGTTTATTTAAATTTCCAGGGTCAGTAGGCATGTAACTTAACTTGAGCTGGAAGTGGCACTGGGAAATCCAAACCTCACTCCTAATTTCAGTGAGGCATACCTTGCTTGGTACAAAATCAGCTTCAAGGCATCAAGTTTGCTTGTTCTGTCCCAGACTTTTCTTAGTTTAGTGTCTTGTGGTCAAATTGTCACAGCTAGTAGTGTGAGTAGAGTCTGGAAGACTTGGCAAGTGTCAGCAATCTTGCAGGTCTAGAAAGCATTCTAGGAAAGTCTGTCTGACCTTGCCTTGTTTCCATGGGGTGGCAGCCTTGAAGTAAACACAGGTGACAGATAGCTAGGATCATAGAATAGTTTGGGTTGGAAGGGACCTTCAAAGGTCATCTAGTCCAACGCCCCTGCAATGAGCAGGGACATCTTCAACTAGATCAGGTTGCTCAGAGCCCTGTCCAGTCTGGCCTTGAATGTCACCTGGGATGGGGCATCTACCACCTCTCTGGGCAACCTGGGCCAGTGTTTCACCACCCTCATAGTAAAAAAATTCTTCCTCATGTCCAGCCTGAATCTCCCCTCTTCTAATTTAAAAATCTTACCACTTGTACTATCACAACAGGCCCTGCTAAAAAGTCCATCCCCATTGTTTTTAATAGGCCCTGTTTAAGTAGTGAAAGGCTGCAATAAGGTCTCTCCCTTCTCTTCTCCAGGCTGATCAACCCCAACTCTCTCAGCCTGTCCTCATAGGAGAGGTGTTCCAGCCCTCTGATCATCTTGGTGGCCTCCTCTGGACCCTCTCCAACAGGTCCATGTCTTTCCTGTACTGAGGAGGGCTCCAGAGCTGGACTCCAGGTTTGGGGGCTCACCAGAGTGGGGAGTAGAGGAGCAGACAGTACATCGTTGTTACCATCGAAGTGCAGTCATAACAGAATTGCACTTAGGCTCTGTGTAGGCTCATCAAGCAGTCCAGCTGCTTGATTCTTGGATTTGGAGATTCAGAGTGCTGCAGCTCTGTGTCACTTCACTACTGTTTTTCGTGTTCTACAACTGTGAATTATTTTTCCTATTGTTATGCTTGGTATGTTGTTGTTGGCCAACATAAGGATCCTGCTGTCTATATTTGTGAGGATTTTGACTTTTTTCTTTTAAGCAAGCAGGTAGCAGTCCTTTCTGTCAGCTGCTATATAATGTTATCTTGTCCTAACTGGGTGTTTTGGGGCTGGAGGGAACTCTGGTGTACTACAATGGGCAGCACGGTAATAACACCTCACTGGGACTGTGAGAAAGTGTGCACTGAAATAAATGCTCTTTTTTAAGTTGTTTTCAAATTCCTTGCCTTTGCCCAGAGTGAATCAGGAGAGCACGTATATGCTTGTGAGTCCACCGTATCATAGGATGCACTAAAAGCTCACAAGAAAGAGCATCATTCTTGGAGATAAGAAAGAATCTTGCCCTGGCACTGGAGCAGAACAGCCAGAAAAACAGCCAGATCAGATAACTGTCTTGAAACAGATTGCTTTTTCTCTAATACCACGCTCTTTCTTTAGGCTTGTCATTCATGCTCAAAGCTTTCATCAAAACCATGTCAATCACTGTGTCTCACTTCTAGAATCAAGGATTAGTGATTTCCCACCCCTCTGTTACTGAATGTAGCAATTCTTTGCAGCTTACTGCTCCCTTTAGTTATTGCTAGAGACAATTCCTGTCCTTAAATACAAGAAGAATGGTCTCTGAAAGAAACTGGTCACCTGGAAACAAATACATCAATGGTCTTAAGGCACAGTTGATATGAATATCAATTAGTAAGCCATTTTTAACCATAATTAAATCGAATTATAAATCTCCACCAAGTAAATGCTTTAAGGTTTCTAATACAGCTGCATTTACCCAACAATCTGTTTGGGTAGAACTCATGCCAGTCCATTCAATTCCTACTTGTGTTTTTTGTATCATATAGGATACTACATTTATTGCAGTGAAAGAGGTTCATTACAGAAATGATGATTGAAATATGACGGCTTAGGATTCTAGGGAAAAATATTAGTTTTGTCTTATAGGGGCAGTACTTGCATGTATGAAAAAGGATTGAGATTGAGTGAAAATACCTACTTCTATGTGATCATAAGTTTTCTCAAACATTCTGGAAAGGTGCTTGGGTCATTCTAAAAATGGGAGTCTCTCAAACTTGTATTTTGAATTAAAAATTATGCATTTAGTCCTTTGTTACAATCACTGAATTGCATAGGATTTTTATGTGATAAGACTGTAAGTTAAATTGGAGAGTTGTTTTTACTTCTGTTTTATGAGTAGGTTATTTAGTATGGGATTCAGCTGAGGTCTTGCCAAATATATGAACCTTAACTTGGATAATGAAGTAATTTTTTCTCTTTAAACTCCTCATATTTGTTAGACTTGAATTATGTGGTGGATTTATTTTTTTAAAAGAACTGTGCTTTAAGGCACTCTTTTTCCATTAGTATGTAAACTCCTTGAGATGTCAGTACAGGAAATTTTACCTGAACTGACTTTAAAAGGTTGAGATCTGTTTCCTTAGTTTTGTGGGTTGGGTTAATCTTTTCTTCACCATTGCTGGCTTTCTTTGCTTTTAAAGACCTGCTCTTAATTTTTCCGTGTGTTGGCTTCCCAAGTAGTTGTGAGCAAGAGCACAGTGATGAGCCATACGATGCAAACCTGCTCTGGTTGGCTGTAACAAGCCTTTCCCCAGGAGTTGTAAGGCTGTTTGCTCTGCACCGTCCCTTATGGGGCTGTGCATCTGAAAATATATATGCTACAGATATTTGGTATGTGCAAGTGTCTATTACATGTGTATAAGTGGTGTACTGCAAATTTAGTGTTCTTGTATATAATTTTCCTTGTGTGGATCTTAACAGAGTTCTGGGGAGTGGGCTGTTCTGTGACAGTCTACTTCTAGTTGCTCACTTCTCACAGAATCGCAGAATGTTAGCGATTGGAAGGGACCTCAAGAGATCATCTAGTCCAGTCCCCCTGCCGGAGCAGGAACACTTAGATGAGGCTACAGAGGAAGGTGTCCAGGTGGGATTTTTTTTTTGGTTGATACAGAAAGTAAAAATGTAAACTCCTAGGTGAGCTTATATACACTGTTGATCTATGTTGTGAAATGACTTGAGATTAAAATATTTCTTTGGTATTCCTGTGTGATCTCGTTTTTTGCTTTGTTCTAGATTTACTGAATACAATTATTGTGCTAAGTAAAATGCCCCAAAAATGCTATAGATTAAGGCAGAAAACTTGTGCAGTGTTTTTGTAAAATCAATGTCATGTTTGAACTAGTAAACTATTGGATTTCTAAGTTTTGTATTGAAGTTTTAAAATTGTTATTATAAGGTGTAATAAGCTCAATAGCTTTTCCTTGATGATTCTGGCTAATAAGATCATGCTATAAACTAAGGTGAAAATATTTGAAATAGCAATTGGCAAATTGTTTAGTGACTTTGAGAATGAAGAATCCTCTGTTCCTTGTAGCCTGGCCTTTAGTTCTTGGTGCCTTAAGATAAAACCATTTAGGACTAAGCAGTGAACTAAGTCTTAAATATGGGAGGAGTACATCTCTGAAATAAAAAAATCAAAATTACACAGCTGCTTATACTTCAGGCTTTCTAAGTTTTTAGGTGCATTAGAGTTATATAAGTTGTCATGCAAAACTCTTTGGAAGACAATACATAGGGAAAATAATTGGCAGAGAAATTAAATACATTTTTGCTTCACTTACATAATAGCATAACTTCTAAAATACTCTTAACCTGAAAAAATAGCTATCCGCAAGCTGATAAAAATGCATACACTTCTTGTATGTTGCTGGTTGAATTTTTCTACTGACTTCTCAATTTCTAGTATGTGTTCACAGACTCACAGAATGGTTGAGGCTGGAAAAGACCTCTGGAGGGTGTCTGGTCCAACCCCTCTGCTCAGGCAGGGTCACCTAAACCACATTGCCCAGAACCATGTCCCAGATGGCTTTTGAATATCTCCAAGGATGGAGAATCCACAACCTCTCTAGGCAACCTGTGCCAGTACTTGGCCATCTGCACAGTAAAAATGTTCCCTGATGTTCAGAGGAAACCTCCCATGTTTCAGTTTGTGTCATTACCTCTTGTCTGGGCACCACTGAAAAGACCCTGGCTCCGTCCTCTTTGCACCCTCCCTTCAGGTATTTATACACATGGATAAAGTGCCCCCTGAACTTCCTCATCTCCAGTCTTAAAAGTTGCAGCTCTCTCAATGCTTGTTCATCAGCCCCTTAATCATCTTACTGACCCTTTTGTGAACTCTCCAGCATGCTCATATCTCTTGTGTACTGGGGACCACAGACTTGGACACAGTACTCATGGTGTTGCATCACCAGTGCTGAGCAGGATCACCTCCCTCCACCTGCTGGCAGTGCTTCTCCTAATGCAGCCCAGGGTACCATTCACCTTCTTTTCTGCAAGGGCACATTGCTTGCTAACGTTGAACTTAATGTCCACTAGGACCCCCAGGTCCTTTTCTGCAGAGCTGCTTTCCAGCTGGTGAGCCCTCAGCCTGTGCTGGTGCCTGGGGTTGTTGCACCCCAGGGGCAGGATTTTGCACTTCCCCTTGTTGAAGTTTATGAGGTTCCTGTCTGCCCGTTCCTCCAGGCTGTTTAGGTCTCTCTGAATGGCAGCACAACTCTCTGGTGTATCGGCCACTTCTTCCTGGTTTGTGTCATCTGCAGACTTGCTGAGAGTTCACTCTACCCCATCACCCAGTTTGTTAATGAAGATAGTGAACAGGTTTGGACCAAGTATTGACCTGTGGGGTACACCACTAGACACTGGCCTCCAGCTACATTTCATGGCCTTGATTGCCACCTTCTGGGCCTAGTAATCCAGCCAGTTTTCAGTCTACCTCACTATCTGCTCACCCAGCTCATACTTCATCAGTTTCTCTATGAGGATTGTATGAGAGACAATGTCAAAATACAATATCCACTGCTCTCCCCTCGTCTACCAGGCCAGTCATTTCATTGTAAAAGGCTATCAGGTTGGTCAGACGTGACTTCCTCTTTGTGAATCCTGGTCACCTTCTTGTCCTTCATGTGCCTGAAGGAAATGGTTTCCGTATTTGTTCTGTCACCTCCCCAGAGGTCAAGGTGATCACTCAAAGATTATCAAGAGCCTTGAAATGTCACGAATGGGTAATTAGCTTTGTCATCTTGTTGTGGGTAGTGGACAAACTGAGCAAGTACAACCAAAAGCAGCATCACTGCAGAAGTTAGACTTTTGGAATTAAATGCCACAAATCTACTTTTGATAGAATCTGGGATATAATTGAATCTCTGACAAAGAAAGATACCCTTTTTAACTTGACAGCCTGTCTCTACGTTATAAACTCAGTAGTAACACTCTCTAATGAAATGCTGTTATGGTATGTTTGTTATCCGTTTTGCTAACATGTCTTTAGAGCACAGCGTATGTCACTACAGAAATGCATGTAATAGTTTTGGTGCTTGTGCACAAGGTCTACCGTTCTTTGAGCTGGATTATGGGTTGTATCTGTTTCCTCTCATATAAGAGTGCATCTGTAATATACACATATGTACATATATATCTATTTGAAAATATATGCATACAGTGTTACAGCTTTTTAAAAGCATTGGGTGGTCTTTTAAACACAGACATAGATCTAAAAGAGGTGTTTTAATAAACATATTTATGTCTTGCCTTTCTCCAAAAGGAGAAATTCTATATTAGTCTTTTTCAGCCTTTGTGCTTTTTCTACAGAAAGAAACATTACCTTCACATCAGATACAGCTGTGCTGGGAAGGTTGTCAGGGCCCCTCTATTATCATTTATGATGCCATGTGTATACTTAAGTCACATGCTGGTTGTATGGCCATGTTATATGCTGCTTACGCATTCCTTCCAAGCATGCATTCTTAACCCACATCACATGTACCTTTGGAGTTGTAGCCAGTAACTTTCGTGTCCTTTAAGTTTTAGCTAAAACTTTTAAAAATGTCCTGTTATGCTAATAAAACATCTGTGGCATTTGGATGATGATTGCAAAGTTATTTTTAATTGTGAAGAAGACAAGAAGCATTTTTGGTATTCTCTTCTGACAGACACTGCATGTGCCAGTTGGATTCTGTGTTTGTATTACTTATATAGGCAGCCTTGGGTGAACATAATGGACAGGCAGCAATCTAGGATGACAGGAATTCAAGAAGACGGTGAAAATTAAAGCTTTGGGATTCTGACAGGCATCTTCTGAATCTTGCTGAAGTAATGTAAGATGTTACCGCCTCTGAAAGTGTTGGTAACCAAGTCTTTACCAACTGTTACTCTGCTCTAACTAGAGATGACCATTTCCCTAGCAGGGCAGCAGAACACTAGTCATGGAATTGTAGAACAGCCCAGGTTGGAAGGGACCTTGAAAGGTGATTTGGTCTAACATTTCTTGGGAAAGTGAATCTAGATGATGTTATCTTGCATCCTGTCCAATTGCATCTTGAAAACCTCCAGTGATGGGGACTCTGCTACATCCCTGAGGAGGTTGTTCCAGGGATTGATGGCTCTCAGTCTTTAACTGCATAGTGGTTTCATAGTATGTACCTGCACCTTCTGTACCAGAATGTGAATGTGGGTGGCGGATGAGCAAGAGTTAGTTCCCTTTTGCTGCTTTGAGGGTGGCAGACACCTGTGGCAACCACAGGTGGCAACCACAGGGTTGGACACCTGGGTGCAGTGGTGTGGGAAACTGCTGACGGGAAGCGGGAAGGTGCTGGGGGGGCATGGCTTAGTGCCCTCAGAACCCTCTTTTCTTAAGGTTGCAATTTTCTGTCATTTCAGGCAGCAAACCACAGCCAACGTGTTATCCTTATTTTTACAAAAACTTCCACTATTCTACTGGTTTTTTACATGTAGTTTAGTTGTGTTTATCTTTTTGTTACCAATATTTGTATAAAGAAACAGAGTCAACCTTGAACATCACCTTGGTTTTACAATAGAGTTTATTATACTTACTGAAATGCTTTCCTATTTTAGATCTTGGTTGTTTCCTTTTTTTTTTTTTTTTTGGAATACTATCAATGTACTGAATGATCTCAAGAACTTATGTTTTGCTCTCCAAACGGATGCTGTTCAAAACAAGGTGAAGAGAAGGAAAAAAGAAAAAAAGGCTAGCTGGGGCCTCCACAAGTTGAGAACTCATAAGATGCTTGCTTCAGTGTTCGTTCTTGTCCATATGGTAGGATGAAAAATGTATTGTAATTAAGGAATTCAAATGGAAGAAAAAAAATCTAAAGGTACTTGTTACTTAGTGTTTGCTAAACAAAGCAGCAAAGCTGTCATTTATCATTTTAAGATTAATTGCAAGTTGATGCGGTAATGATTTTGTTTCTGCATATAGTTTTGAATCACTGGCATAATTAAAACAGGGCTGGATTTGGACTATAGATTTATATTAGTACCTTGTTAAAATTAGTTTTAACTAATCATAAGAAATTAATATATGTTTGGTCTACTGTCTGCACCTTTTTCTATCTAAAAAAATCATATCATGTAGTTTATACCATAAATTTTAGTCTAATCAGAAATAATCTTTGGATTCTTTAACAAAATCTGGGATTCTGCTTTGCTGTTGATGTTCAGTAACTTTGGAGAAGAAAACATTTGCAAAGATGACAGTTCTACAGAGCAGTTTTTCTTCTGTAACAAGGAAGGTGGGAAATGAAACGTATCACAAGGCAGTGATGTTTTGTTTTGTTTTTAGTTGTCAAACTGATGTATTTGTGTTGTTTGAGAACACAGACTGTTTATAATGATATTAGAATTAGCAGATAGACATGAAAATTGGAGTATGGGAAAGGAAATAGTTTTACCTAATTTCTCTTCTCCCTTTTTAAAATTTTTGCTATGTATTGTCTGTATTGTTGTATTTCTGTAGCACATGGAGTATTCCAGTTGCAAGGACATAATCAGCAGCTACTTTGAGCACTAATGTAAAAACAGATGTTTACAAATCTTAATCCCTTTTTTCTTTGAGGACCACTACACCAGGAGAGACTAAACTTTTAGCTTCTGAAGTCTATGATATCCTTCAGTCTTCCAACATGTCAGACATGGACAGTGTGAATGAGATGAATTATCGTCGACGAAAAGCACAGTTTTTCCTCGGCAGCACAAATAAGCGTGCCAAGACGGTGGTTTTGCATATAGATGGCCTTGATGATTCGGTAAGGAAACCTTCAGCGCTTATGTAAATAAGGCATGCTGTACTGAGATGTATTTTGCCCACAAAAATAATGTATTCAGGCTACTGTGTGGCATCATCAATTGTCAGCAATTTCTGTGAATCGTGTTTTGAATCACAAGATAAGTTGCATAAATTGAGCTTATTCAGAATGTCTAAAGAAGATGTTTTAAGGCAGTTTCCTTGATGTTTTTTTAATTACTCTAAAAAACTGTTCTGTTTCCACATCTCTTAATTTTCTTTCCTTTTTCAAGAAGGAATGGAATAAACAAGATACCTTTAGTAGTTTCACTTAAGGATATCTTGTGGTTGTATCGGTGTGTTAAACTAAAAGAAGTTTCCTTTTAGTTATGAGACATTTCAGACACACTTTGTTTTTTAAATTACTCTTCATTTAGAAATGCCATATTTTCTTTGGGCTGCTTTTGCTACATCTTTTCATTGTCTGTGAGATCTTTTCTGCTGTAGTGACCAGAATGGCATTTGAGTTAATGAGGTCTCACCGAGTCTTTATGTAATGTCAGAATAACTTCTACGGATTTATCTACCATACCCCTGTAGATAACACCCCAGGGCCATGTTTGCCTTTTTACGGCTGCCAAACAGCATGTAGAGTGTTTAAGCATGTTATCCGCAAGTGCCCTCCGGACTCTGTATCTTCAGTTTTGTACCCATTTTAAATGATCAAACCTGATCCTTTGCTTTGTTGCTTTACATCTTGCCAAGTAAGCGTGTCCACAGGCCCAGTTTATCAACAGCATACGCGTCGTACTGTTTTCATAAGACCATGGTTAATTCCTTTAGAAATAACATGCTGCTCTAGCTCACTTTGTACAAAGTAAATATTTGTACGGTTTCGTCCTTCTAGCACTTGCTCGGTCTAGAAAGGCAGTGCTCTGTCAACACCATTAGCTTTTGTACTCTGAAGTTTGGTTTTTTTTATTCAGCCCAATTAGTTGTCTCCTCTTAGGTTTGTTTTGTTTTATTTCTTAGCTTGTAGTTGATTTGTTTGTTCACAGGTATCTCCAAGCAAGAAATTTAATCCACTTCTACTTTGTGAGTTTAGATTTTCTGGTTATAGTCTGATTCTGTCTTTTAAGTGTTTTCTTTGTGTTCATTCACAATTGGAACTTAGCAAGATTTGTAGAGTTTTTCTCTTAAATGCTGAGGAAAAGGTATTCTGAAGAAGTGTAGGATATCCAGATATTCAGCTCCAGAGAGCAAAACTGCGGCCTTCTGTAGTTGCATAGAGCACACAAGCATATTTTTTTAGCTCATCATAGAAGAAAAATCTGACTGTGTGCTGGCTGGAGATGGGTAGTATACATAGCTCTGTATTTCATCAGATGATTAAAGAAATGTTAGTGATACTCCAAGTGGCCACCCAGCAGTTAAACATCCCTATAATACTGTTCTAAATGTCAGGATAAGTTGGAAATGGAAGAATGGTGAAGGATGTGAACAATAAAAGCAGCTTAGTTAAATTCTACATTTTATTCCCGACTTTAATAGCAAAGAATATTAGGTGACACATATGAATGGTAAAAAGCATAGTAAGTAAACTTGGGACTGTAAATACTGTGTTCTCAGTTCACCTGTGTTTTGTCATTTAGATTTGAAACAAGAAGCTGCTGTTAAAAATGACTGCAAATCCTACAAGTGCTTGTGGATTCTAAAACCTCGTAGTAGATATTGATTATTTCAGGAAGGGAGGGTAAAGGTCAGTTGCTGTTTAGTATGGGGTTGGATGTTTTTATTTTAAGATCTAATTATCAAATTTGATGATAAGCTTTAAAAAAAAAAAGGAAAAAATGAAGCAGTGCATTTTAGTAGTATATATTAGGGTATAGTATTCATTGTTCAGCATTCTATAATAGCAGAACTATGTGCTGGACTACAGTGTGTGCAAGAAAATAACCGAAATTTCACCTGTCCTGCCATGTGCTCATGCCCAGGACGACCATGCAGAAAGCTGTCTGGGTCTGCATTGCTGGGCTTGGTACCTAATTGCCATAGCTAGACATACTTTGCAAGAGATGTTTGTGCAGCAAGGCCAGTGGCTGCCAAGCTTCCAGCTTTTTATGGAGTCTGTATGGACCTTGGTAAGTTTTGTCTATAAGAGTGATTCACCAGTTACCTAGTCACTGAAAGCCTCAGTTTGAATTAAACTGAGGTGGCTGTGACTTAACCTGGGATCTCAGAGTAAAATGCCAGATTTTGTCACAGAATTGCTATGCAACCATGTAAGTATAAATTCTTTAGGCTAATAAGCTGCAATTGTGTTGCTTCTTATGTCCAAAAGTAGTTTTGACTTTCACTTACACGTGGCAGCCTGTCATTGTTGCATTGAAAAATTTACTGTGTATGAGAAATATAGCCTATCCAGCACTGTTAACTTTATAACTGTTGAAAATGTTAATGATTTTAATACATAAACTCACACAAATGAATTTTTTAATATATATGCTAAATTGCTAAAAAAAAGAAAGTTAGTTCTTCCAGATATTAAAAGTATTTAATTTACTTGTTGTGCATGAAGCTATTCCAAATACTAACCAGTACTTGATAACTAATATAAATATGCTTTAAAATAGCTTTTTGTTTAAAATCTTCCAGAAACTTGCAGTGGAAGTTAAATATGTCATTATTTTGAACCTGTGTAAGGTTTTTAGTTTATTTCTGGTACAATGTTTCATTTCTTTTTTCCCCTTCTGAACTATCAGTCTCTCCAAGCGTATTTTAATCCTTTTTGTTACAACCATCTTGTGCAAATATTAAAAGGAAAAAGAATAATAGAACGTTCTGAGATAATGTAGAACAGATGCAACTAGTACAGGTCAATGTGATGTTACAGCACAGCAGGCGATGTCACTTGCTTTAAACATAACATTCTGTGGATTATCAAGCAAATATTTTCCTTTTGAAAGAAGAATTAAGGTTGTGCCATGCAGTGGTGTCCATGAGCTGCCACAGATGAAGCAGCTGAAAAATACAACAGCTGGTTTGATGCATTCCGTCAGTATGGAGGCAAGGTGTCTGATAAATAGCAACTTAAACACTAACTACTCATCAATGAGCACTTCAGTCAATCAGAACTTAACCAGAGGGGACTGTTTAGCTGATCATACGGAGAAAAACATTCTTTGCTTTTCAGCACTTTTCTCTAATTATTTACAGTTGATTCCATCCTTCTTTGACTTCTAAAGTGTAAGCAATTTTTTCTTTTTCTTTTTTCTTTTTTTTTGTAGCAAGAGAGTCTAATATTTGTGCCCTGTAAGTCTTTGTTTTTCTTTTACAAAAATGCTGTTGAATAACCACGCACCCTCAGACATAGAGGAATTCCTTAACAATTAATTGTTAGCATTTTCACACAGTGTATTATATGCAAGTACCTTAATTGTGGGGGTTTTGTTTGTTTTTTAGTCTCGAAGGAATCTTTGTGAAGAAGCCTTGTTGAAAATTAAAGGTGTTATTAGTTTTACCTTTCAAATGGCCGTTCAAAGGTGCGTGGTGCGAATTCGTTCAGACTTGAAAGCAGAGGTAAGCGCTCAATAACCCTCCAAATCCTCACATCATTGCATTCTGTCACACTAAGCTCTTGGTTTTTTCTGTGTGCTTGTAGGCATTGGCAACGGCAATAGCATCAACCAAAGTTATGAAGGCACAGCAAGTTGTGAAAAGTGAAACTGGTGAGGAGGTAAGATAGATCTTTTTAAATACCAATTGTTTTAGCTTGGCAGTATCTTTAATGCCAGCACCTCTGTGCCCATAACATCTGATGCCTGGCAAATTTTTCTAAGTGAGAGTCCTACACACAGAGTACAAGGAGAATAAAGGGTATCCTATATCAAGACATGTGTCCGTAGAACAGTTTCACAGAACTTGTTGTTCAGAAGGAGGACAAAAAATGCTGTAATTGTTTCTCTCCTTAACGATATAAGGATCACAGTTACATTCTTTTTTTGGCTGCAGTTCCTGAAGTAATTTTATTTCACAACTACAGTTAAAGGGCTATGTCTTTATTTATTTGCTATTTTTTCTCCCATGTTAAGCCAAAGCTTAGTAGATTGCAGATATAGTGTCAGCATATATATCTAAGCATAGTAGATGGCAGATATCTTGTAGGTTCCATTTGTATTCTCTCTGTATAGGTGGATGTGAAGGAGTCTCACAATATGTGTGCCTGTCATCCTGAATGTATAGATATGTGTAACACTCATTTGTTCTTTTAAGTTACAACATTTGACATAATTTTAATCTGCTGTGTCGTGTCAGATGCTGGTTCCGTTCCAAGATACTCCAGTGGAAGTTGAGCAGAATACAGATCTACCTGAATATTTACCAGAAGATGAAAGCCCTAGTAAGGAACAGGACAAAGCAGTGTCTCGTGTTGGGTCACACCCAGAAGGTGCAGCAAGCTGGCTCAGCACGGCAGCAAACTTTCTATCGAGATCTTTCTACTGGTGACTTGTATTTGCTGTTAAAAGACTGCGTGAATGAACCAACAGGGGGGCCAGTTTTCCATTGGTGTGGTGAACTGCCAAGTGCAATTTGCAATAACGCATCACAAAAAATTTTAGATTAAGCAAACGTATGCTGCATTTTACATTTTATTGGACGTTTAGCCTGATAGGGCAGGGGTCAAAGGACAGAGGCCTCCAATCAAATTGTTCTTCATTTGTTTTTCATGTAGATTTTATTGCTTCACTTTTTAAAAATGGGTCCACTGTTATATACCAAATGTTTATGCATATAGAGCTTTAAGTTTGACTTCACATGAAACACATGATAGGCAGAATCCATTTAGCTCAAGTCTCAGGGCCTCTGTGAAAGAAAATTCTTAATAGCTCTAGTTGTGCATTAAATAAAATGCCCTTTTTATTTTGGCATCCCTTTGGACTAACATTATTTTGTCTAACTTTCTATATTTTGACTCAAGAGAAAAACAGAGTCTATCTCCTTTTCTTGCCTCGATTTTTGCCAGCCATGCTCACAGCATGAGCCCGATGTTCCCCTTTTGTTATTAAACTAGAATCACTACAGGCTTGAAAGTTATAACCCTTTTATGTATATTGATTTTTTTTTTCCCCAGCCTGCCCTTAACAATTGGAGTGCTTAGATTAAGAAATAAGGGATTGAATAAACACAAATATGTATACATACATTGTACAGTAAACAGACTAGAACATATTTGTAATGATGGGTGTGTGACTGACTGATGTATATAACTAATAAATACCACTGACTGCTCTTTAGACTACCTGGGAAGAGTGTAGCAAAAGCTGTGGTCTAATGTAGCGATGACCCACTGCAGCTTTGTCTGCAGAGAACAGAGGGATGTAGACTGTATTGGGTTAAGGAATGGTGTTCACTGTTAGCAAACCTTTAATGGTAACTGAAACTTTGAACTTGAAGAAAAAAGCAGAACCGAATGCCTCTTTTGCCACAGTGCCACACTCGTAAATTTTGACTTTAACCCCTTTTTATTTTTTTACCTAACAAATCTGATACGTAATCACTGTTCACTCCTAGTGTCTTTCATGAAACTCCCATGAAAAGTGTATCAGCTTGGATAGGCTTAAAAACATATGCAAACAATTGGCTTTATCTTGTTACTTACAGACGGCATAGGTTTAAAGATGCCTTGGTAATTTCGGTGACCAGAAGTGATAATGAAAGCAAAACTTCTGTAGGCAGAGAATAATATGTATCTGAGCTGTTAGTAAACACTGTGTGCCTGAGAAGATTCAATACGCAGTGTGTGAAAACTGCAGTGCCATTGCTTTGTTGCACCAGAGAAGTACAGCTAAGAATTTTAAATAAAGTTATAAACCTCATTATACAACGCTTTTTTTGTGGTAATGTATTTGCTGTAATATTACTTATATTTATGTCTTGGAGACTTGGAAAAAAAAATGTATCAAAGTTACTCACCTGTGCCTATGCACAAAGAATTAAAGAAACAAATCGCAGGCTGTCATAATGTTACGGAAATGCTGAGGAAACGATAATGTTAAATAATAATGCAGGTCAGAGTTCACCCACCCAAGTTAATTGTCATCGTAGGATAAAAAAGAAACAAAAGCTTGTTGGCAGACTAGATGTCTCATGTTTTTTAATATATCTAGTTTATTTTTGATTCAGGTTTACACGCACAGATTGAAAATACAGGCTTTTCAGAGCATGTATTGCTTTAAATATGTAATATTACTCATATTGCTGTCTAGAATGTTACAGTACCAAATGTGTTTGAAAAGTCCTCTGTTCTATAGCCATGAATGCAGAGTTTTACTTTTCTGCATTAACATCTGTTTGCATTTGCATTACTGCACATCTGTTTACTAAAAAACTACACCCTTTGGATATTAATGGTTCAATACCAGTAGGTATTACAGTTTGTTTGTGCATTTGGTCTGTAGGTGTGCTTTTATGACAGTATTGCAGCTCTTGTAGAACAGTTTAAGGCATCTGTAAAAGTTTTTGAAATACATTGTAAAATAATAAAGGATAATATAACTAAACAAAATATGCCTGTGCCTTTTTAAATGTTCTGGCGTTCTTTTAAGCTATTTGTGGTATTAGAAATAACATCTTTTTAATTTAACAGAGGCGAATGTAAACATTCAGTCATAGTGAGACCTTTGCTGCATATTCCAATGGGGCTTTTATGTATGTTTAGAACATGCTTGCATTTTAAACAAAGTTTTTGTAAAAAGTAGGTATGTAGAAGCTACTTAAGGACATTATCTCAAACTCGTGCTTTTTTTTTTTAATCATTGATGCTGTATAGGTCATATTTCTTTAAGGAAATTAAGAAGAACCAACATTCCTGGAAAACCTCCTATTCTGAGAAAGTAAAATTTTAAAAAGACACAGCACACAGCCATTAATTTTATGCTTTTACTTCTTCAGAGGTCAGATTAAGGGTAAAAAAGTCCTTTTGATCTGATCTGAGGAGATGACCAAAAAAAATTACCGCAAAATTAGAGGCTTCCAAAAAGAAGCTGAACTGGGAGAGCACTGGTATCACATTGCGCTGGTTGCAGAATAGTCGATTGCCAAGGAAGCTGCCACGTGCATCATGGTTTAAGCTCCTGAATTGTCCTAGGGTCACAACCGTGTACAGCATAATAGAATAATCACTACCATGTTTCTTCATAATAAGAGTAAGTGCTGATGGGATTGTTAGAGGCAAAATTGAGGCTCATAACTGTGCCTCTGTGAACAGCTGTCAGAGCACTGTAAGCATTCTGCAGTATTGTGAAATACAATATACTCCACAGTCACCTATGGCTTATTCCATACAAAAATAGCTGATCTTGCTGAGTTTTGCCATAGGCCATGTAAGCTGATGGGGTGAGTGCTGTGTGGGGCTAATTCAGAAGAAAACACTGAATACCTAGGCAGATGCAAACTGGCAGGTGTGAAGTAACTCCTGTAACTGCCCACGATGTAAAATAAAATGTGGGTGCTCCTTTTGCCTGTGAACAACGCTCTGACTGTCAACTAGTGGAATTTAAAACCATACCTAATAAAAATCAGCAGGAGCATTCCTTGCTGTAGTCATTCTGCAGAAGCCCGGACCGTATAGTCTTTCCTGTTTCTTCATCTGTACCTAGTTGTGTACAGTTCCTAAAACGTGAACAAATCTATTTGTTAAAATTAAGGATTGAAAATAAATTAAGGTAGGGATGAGAATAACTCTCAACCCATCTCAGATTCTGGCTGTAATTCTTCAGATCTTGTGAACACATTATTTGGTGAAACTGGGTGAGTGGTGGGTTCACTGGGGACTTCTTCAGTGAGAGACAGCATCTCTAGCCTCAGGGCTGAGACTGGCTGTTAAAATTCCTGCTCTAAAGCTTAATATAAAGCTGCTAAAAAAAGAAATTTCTTGTAATTTACACAGAACAGGCATGTTCTACTTGTTTAGCTTGCTTTATGCACAGGTTTTGAATGGAGTTGAAAAAAGCTGATTTAAATTCGCAGTACTTTGCATGTATATTGGTTAAAACATGGAGACCAAGGTTTACCTGTATAAACGGATGAATGTGTCACATCAGAATTTACATTCTTCTAAAATTTCTTCATGTTGTTTGTTTATGTGCATGTTGCACTAACCTGGAAGAGTTAGAGCTTCCCCCGTGGAATAAATTAAGATCCATTAAAGCAGTTAAAGTTGTCTGGAGACACAAAAACATCTGGGAGGAGATGCACACTTTTACAATATTTTTGTGCCAGTTGTGGTGGAAGTTGTTTATTATGTTTGTATCTAAAGGCTGCCGTCTGGGTCAAGTTCCCAGCAGCTCCGTCTCTTCATGGCGTGAAGACTGCGCAGAACTTTGTAGCTAGATATTTTCCAGCAGTGTTTAATACTCACCCAGTGCTCCAGTTCAGGTCAGTTTGCTGTCAGAGCTTCTGCTAATTTGGCCAGCTGAATAAAATCACAACTGCAACCAAACTTCTGATGTGAAAATAACTTCTATGCCAGTGATCTATGGCAAAACATATGACTAGTGTGAAAAGGGTCTTTTAAGTAGCGGATATAAAAAAGTAAATACCACAAAACCACCATACGGCCGGATCGTTGCTTTCATTTCCTATCGGAACACCCAGTTAAGCATAAATACTGAGAACGAGGGCCTGCTGCTGGTTGAAGGGATACCTCGCTGAGGTCCTGCAGGACCATTGCTCTGCTAACCCACCGGGGCAAGGGATTGCCCCTCAGGATTTTTGCTGGGGACAGGGACGGATGAGCTACCCCATGGGCCCATGGTGGGCCGGCAGGGGGCAGTGGGCACGCTGGTCACACCTCGCATCCCACAGAAAGGCGAACATCCGTAGCACAGGGGCTCGCTAAGCCTCATCTTCAGACTGTACAACTCAGTCTATTTACCCCAAGTTGCTTAGTAATCCTGGGAAGTGCAAGATTTTGTGGGGTGTTTCTGATTCTTAGTTCACACGTCTTTGCAAAAAGAAGCTGAACTGGCCTCCGTTTTAAGAGAGGCCTTTGCACTGTGAATTCCTCTGGTCTGGAGTAGAAACCTGTCATAAGCAGCTTTCTTCACAGAGTAATACGCAGGATTGCACCATGAGCCACGTATGACTGAGAGCTAATTTTCATCTCAAAATAGTCCTTCCTGATTTGTTGAACTTCTAGGTAAGGAAGAACTTCTGGTAACAAATACACTTTCTAAAGGGTTTTCCCAAAAAATATTTAGCTACCTTTGCATATGTTATGGTATATTTCAAAAGCTTTGCTGATGTATTTGGCAGTGCTATGTGCAATACATGCCTGAGGCATTTGCTGTCTTTACATATGTTAAAGTATCACCCTGACAAGGGGTGTTTACACCATTTCTGGCAATTAATGTCGTTAGTAGTTTTACATCACTGAACACTTCTCTAAGAAGGCGTGATCTCCGTTATAGAATCCCCATATATACATCATCGTATAGCTGATACGAACGTCGGATTTCTTTTTAGTTTATTTTTAAGAGCATGTTTTAGTTAAACTCCCCCTCTGCCACTGTAGCACAGGTTGAAATGACAGCACGAGATGTCCCATTTGTCATATGACCTT
This sequence comes from Columba livia, assembly GCF_036013475.1. Classification (NCBI taxonomy): domain Eukaryota; kingdom Metazoa; phylum Chordata; class Aves; order Columbiformes; family Columbidae; genus Columba; species Columba livia. The sequence continues at coordinate 125,869,655 of NC_088603.1, read as the reverse complement.
TTGGCCATGTTTCCTTCCCTGGGTGAGAATCCAGGGTGCCTTGGTTTGTATCAATCTTTGAAGGGCAGGTAGAAGATCCAGCATGGAGACTCCTTTTTTTGGGGGGAGGGGAAGGTTGGGAGGGCGAGAGGGAAGCTGGAAGCCAGTTCCTGGAGAAACAGGCTTTCCACTTGCAAAGGGCTGCACCTCCTGGCCAGAGGAACAGTATTAATTCAACATTACACGAGACTGTCTAAAGGTGATGGTTTAATTTGTATTATTGCAAGATTATTTTTTTCCGGAATAAAAACTTCAACTACCATAATAGATTTTTGATTATAAAACCCTATATTGTTAATATTGAACTCCCACATTTAAAATTGACAAAGCCATTCGCGTTCATTACCTTGGTATAAAACTAAAAGATTATACATTGTCCTTGGTTTTCATGGCTTTAGCTCCATTGCTGCAACAAATATGTGCTGTAATGTTTTAGCAAATAACCATTATTGTTTATACACTGTAATTCAGTGGGATGTAGTAAATGGGATATTTTAAGGAGTCTATTCCTTTGCATATAAAATACCTGTAAAGCTTACTGAAGGTGAAGAGTGGCTACTACTTAGCTCTCAATTGTTGGCTACATTACTGAAACAATGAAGATATATCACCCACTGTAATAGGGAAATAGCAGCCATTTAACATAGTTGAGCATTAACTCTGTCATTTAGGCTGCTGGAGCAATCTTATTATTATAGTCAATGTTGCTGGTTTTGTTTCTCCATATGTGTAGCTGTTCTGGTGTATAAAATGCATTGCTGTTTGTAAGAGTAAATTACATGTGCTCAAAGGCTACTCTTGTTATTTAAATTAAGTTATATCTGGACTCTTCAACAGAATAAGCAAAGATGAAGTAAATAATGACTGGTTTTTATATCTTTTTCACTGTAGTAGTTTCAAGAATGAAAACGCTCTGTGCAACCTGCAAAAATTTGTTATAAGAAAAAAAATACAGTGCTGTGGAAACAGCTTCTTGAAACACAACTTTGCAGGGCTTATTATCGAAGACAAGCACATTACCCATTTCAAAGCTACACCCCTGTAAAGGAAAGCTGGTGACAGCTAGTTCTTCACCTGGGATGTCTCAAAAGCCATGACTTCTTCAATATTATGTTTGCAGTTTATATTTTTGTGTCTGGCTAGGTAAATTGAGACTGTCATATTGTGCTCTGTTTTCTTTTTCCTTCAGCCTTCCATGTTCATATGTGTATACCACCGTCAGTATAATGAACTCTGATGTGGGTCATGCTAGTGCCATACCTACATAATCAGGCTACAATTCAATTGAATTATGAGAAGGCAATGGTAGTTATAAGGGGAAACTATCAAAAATAGCTTTAGAACTTTTAAAAATTGTAACATATCTAAATTAAAAAAAAAAAAACAAACCTGTTCATAATATGCAAGCTAATACATAGGGAAGCATGATGCTGATCTCTCTGTAGAGTGGATTGACATCTGGTAAAGCACAGTAAGAGCTACACCTGACTGTTACTTGTGAAGACCTTTAATGTGCAAATGCTACATGCATTATTTAAATTAATTGGAGTAGGAAGAAGAGAAGGAATAAAACCTAATGCCCCCAAATGAAGTGAAAGCTCAAATGTAGCCCAGCCCTCCCTGGTCCTTGTCTGCCCCTTGCCTGACACCATCACCAACCACCAGACTGCGGCAGGGCCTGCAAACTGAGACATGTGGGGAAGAATGGACCCTTTGCTCATGGGAGACTGTCATTACGTGAAAAAAGATAGGGCCCACAGGTGTTGTTCCCATTAGCTCTACAGTGATGAGTACTTTAATATTCCATTAATGAATATGTGGCACTCTGTGATTAACAACAGCTCATAAAGAGCTCCAAGAACTGTGTTTCTCATGCAAGACCAATGTTATACTATTCTGGCTAAATAATGCTGTGGTTGTCTTTGCATTTGGCTTGTTGGATAGTCAACTACCATGTGGAGATGAGAGAGTGGGAGGTCTTTAAACAAAAATCCACATTTGGAGAGCTGTAATGACGCTCAAGTCTGGCCTTCACCTATGTGCACCATCTAAAAAGATGTATGCTTTAATGCCATCACTGAACACTTTCCTTCCTTCCTTCCTTCCTTCCTTCCTTCCTTCCTTCCTTCCTTCCTTCCTTCCTTCCTTCCTTCCTTCCTTCCTCCCTTCCTCCCTTCCTTCCTTCCTCCCTTCTTTCCTTCCCTCCTTCCCTCCTTTCCTCCCTTCCTTTCCTCCTCCTTTCCTTCCTTCCCTCCTCCCTTCCCTTCCTTCCTTCCTTCCTTCCTTCCTTCCTTCCTTCATTCCTTCCTTCCCTCCCTCCCTCCTTCCCTCCCTTCCTCCCTTCCTTTCCTCCTTCCTTCCTTCCTTCCTTCCTTCCTTCCTTCCTTCCTTTCTTCCTTCCTTCCTTCCTTCCTTCCCTCCTTCCTTCCTTCCTTCCTTCCTTCCCTGTCTCCCTCCTTCCCTCCTTCCTTCCCTCCTTCCTTCCATGGACAACAACACGTACCCAGCAAACTTTCGATTTCTGGTCCCAGTGACTACAGCCCATCTCGAGTACCCACCTACTCCTAGACTGAAATGGCAGCTGGCATCAGCCACTCAACCAATCCAATTTACTTTCAATCACACCATTACTACAACCTCCCTCCTCCATCTGTGTAAACATATGTCTTTGTTAAACACCACCATTTGTACAGGATAAAAATTGTCAATGCTGACAAAAATGCCCCCACATAATGCTGTTGTGATTGCAAAGTTGTCATTAAGCTGATTTTAAAGAAGTCTGTGAGCTGATCAACATCTTCAACTGCTATTTGTGGGAAACTTTCTTTGATAGAAATAAATCCTGTAAAAATAGTTGTATTTTATCCATGGGTAATGTGATCTCCTTTTTCTAAGATTAAATTCTTATAAGCCAAATATTAACTTTTAGTAGCACTTTTCAGTGCCACAGTACTACCCCAAAGCAATAGCTGTTTCATTATTTTTCTAATATTAATGTGTTATATTGGCAAAAAGTTATTTACTTCATACCGTTCTGGGGCTGGCCCTTAAATCTGGCAAGGGAAGAAGTTACAACTCTTAAAAAAACCCCCCAAATCATTTGGTTATTACTGATTGCTCTTCGCTTTTCTTCAGAAATGACTGCTACTCACCTGTGTACAGGAGTTTTCCCTTTTCTTGTGGCAGAGCACAGTACAGTAAGGACTGTTCTACAACATCACACAACCAGGAGCCTCCACTCTCTAAACCTGAGCATTATAAGTTAATACAAAGTGGATGTAGGTAGCTGTTTCTACAAAGAAAGTGCTAAGTTGTTGTGTGAGACATCAAAATGAAAAACCGAGAGCCAAATCTGCAAAGCTGCTCAGCAAACTGGACGCCCACCACTATTAGGCAGTGCCTCTTGCTGGGCCATCCTGTAAAACACTGGTGTGATCAGCACCAAGGCAGGGGAACTGGTTTTGGTTTCTGGACCTGAGCTACCCACTCTTTGGAATCTTAACTCCAAACACACAAAATTAACACTTCCCTTTGTAGAGCAAAATAAACCCAAGACTGTATGTCTGCACTCCTTGCCTTACACAGAGCATGAGATCCTTAAGCAAGTAAGCAGATTGTTTTGTGCAAACCTGCTTCTACTAAAGCATACTTTGCTCCTTTCTCTTGCTCTTACTACAATACTCGTGTTGTCATCATCATTGTACTCTTCCATTTGTTCAGTCCTGGTAATACTAAATATGAAACTGTAGTTAACAAAGTCCCTGCATGAACTGGACTCAGAGTCCTTGAGGATTTAAAATGAAAAACTGAGAGCCCAATCTCTCACCTTTCATAAATCACTTTGTTTCTTGCTCATTTTCTCCAGCCATTTGGGTATGCTAGAGTGCAGTTCCAAGATTTTCCCATCCTCTCTGCAGCTGTGAGGATTAGGGATGTTTGTGTTGTTTTAATAAAAATGGAGACTTTGTAGAATTACTTCCCTTACAAATCAGGGCTTTGCAAAAGCAAGCAGCAGACAAACAAAACAAAGCAAAAACAACAAGACCCTGTAACAAGATTAAGACAGCTTTCCACACTTCTTACTTCACTAATTCACCCACTTCCTCACTGGCCTGTTTTATTCTGGCCATCTTTCTGCTTTTTTGTGTTACCTTTTCCTGTTTCCCTGGCTCAGTGGTTTTGTGAAGCATTAAGGGTCTTCTGTTTTTCCACCCCCACCCCTAGCTTTACTTACCATAACTCTGCATCTCATTTTTCAACCAGGCAAAGCAGGGCAGAGGTAGAAAGTTTCTCTCTGCTCTTTCAGGATTTGGTCAAGTGAAGTGCTTGCATCAAGTCAGAGGTACTGACTGAGCAGCACAGATGGAAAGGCCCGATGTAGAGGGGTCTGGTAGCACATTTTACCCCCCACATCTTATTAAATTGTGAAGAAGTTTTTTCTGAGATGTAAAGAGAATGAAAAGAGGCTGTATCACCTCCACTTCTGGATGATTCTTGTGCCAACTAAAATGTGGTATGTCAGGAAACTATTTTTTTTAGGTTATTTTTTTTTGTTTCAAAGTATTGGTTTCTCCCTCTGCTAGGGACCTGGGTGTCTGCTAGTGCCAGCCACCCGCAAGGGCAGTGGGGACTCCTGCCTTGTAGTGCTGCCAGTCTGGGTATTTTAGGTAGTTGCTGATCTGGCCTTATTCCCCAAACTGCTACTTAGTGGTTTATGACTCGTTGAAATGTTATGAAGTTTCTAAGGAGACACTTTTTTACAGGATAATCCTGCAGTTCTAATGAAAGGGGAAAGTCCCGCCCTGGTTGTGTGGTAGGGAAGGGCTGGTTTCCTTCTCTGTCGGGCCTCTGCTGCCTGCGCTTGAGGCTTGGTCTCCATTTCACCCACTGGGCTTCCACCACCTGCGTGAGGGAGTGAAGAGAAGGTGGAATCGGCCCATTTCCCACGTAACCAGGTGTTCACAGCAACACTTTCCTTGATATGCTTTCACTCCGAGTTTCTGATTCAGCCTTCGGAATTGTTAAGTGTCTTTTCCCCCCTTATTTTAAAGGAACTTTTAGTTAACTGGCTGGCCACACAGATCCCTTGCTGCATGGGCATAAACTCCACTATCATCACACCTCAGGTCTCTGCACTTCTCTTGGCTGCCTGTGATCTGCGCCCATTCCCATCACTATTTATTTGATCCTGTATCAAGCACGGAAACTGTAGTCCCAGGCCCTGGCAATTCTATCGGACATGGTCATTGCCCCCGTGAAGCCAGCTGTCCATTTCATCATTCTGTTGAAAATCCCCTTGCAAAGGAAGCAGGAAGGAATGCTAATTAACTTATATCAGGTATGCTCCTGTTGTCATTATTGCCCAGATGCAAGTAGAGCCCGTCTGTAGCAGGGATGGGCCGGGGAGCCGAAGGGCGCAGAGAGGCAGCGGTGCCGGCGGGGTACGGAGCGGGGAGGTGCGGAGCGGTGCGGAGCGGTGCGGAGCGGAGTCGGAGGTGTGGGGCGGTGCGGGGCGGGGCCGCTAGATGGCAGCATGGATGTGCCGTTGTGCGGGAGGGAACGGGGAGCGGGAGCGGGAACGGGGGTGCTGCCGGCCGGGGGTGCAGCCGCCGGAGCCCCGGGACGCCCTCCCGGCTGGGGTGCAAGGCAGTAGGTGACTCCACATCTTTAGCTCCCCTTTTATTTATTTATTATTTTTTAATGCCTTTTTTCACTTGTCTGCTGAATTCTGTGTGGTTGTGAGAGACGGAGTATAATACTTTCTTTGTTCTCACAAGGATCTCACTGTTGTTTTATTAAAAACTTTTCTTTTTTTAAAGAAAAACTTCTCATGGAAGCGAGCTTTTTAGTCTCTAAGTAAAGATCACTGTTTATATTTTACAAATAATTTATTCTTAACTGCATATACAGAGCTACAGACAATCTTAATGCCCCATGAAATGGAATTGATAGTGGGGATTGTATGTTTGTGTGTAAATATCTGCATATTTATGCTCCATGTACCACCTGCTTGAGTGGCAGAAGTCCTGTTTTGCTCTACCTGACAGCAATGCAAGCACAGGCTAAATTAATCTTGGTTTTATTCTGAATGTAGAGAATCCTGTTGTAATCAAAATCAGAATTTAGCCCAGACTCTTTGCAAATAAATGCCCCCTTCTAGGTCACACTTTGGTCCTAGAGCAAGGGACATTCCTTTTGTTCCAAGCTCTGGAGCAGCATTTCTGCACAGACCCCAGGCATTGCCCAACAGATTGCAGATCTAGTTTGTGTGAGCAGTCACTGAGGCTGCTGAGCTCTCAGACCTGCACAGCACACGCCTAAGTCTTCTGCAACAGGTCTTCACCCAATGCCCCTGGAGTCCTCTTGCTGCCAGCTGCCTTTAAAATACAGGAATGTGAGCAATGCCCTTCTTCACTTGTTCTGCTGTTCCTGTTGACAACACATGTTGGAAGACCATCCACATAAATGAAGAATTAGTGGGAGGCACAAAACCATGTTTCCTGAAAGCATTCAGGTTTAGTCTCTGTGTGTGTTTATTCTTATTTTGGACTGCGTTGAGCCTCACCAATCACGGGGATCAGGGAGGGCAGCCTGGCTGCTGTCTCTTCGCAGAGAGACCTGGTTCCTCTGCCAGGGTGGTGCCTCCCTGCTGCTGCGGCTGTGGGGCTGGTCCGTGGGTGGGTGGAAAGGTGAGTGGGGCAAAGGAGAGGTCTGGATAAGGGTTTGAACCCTTTAACTGTGCTGGTATGAGTAAAGTTAGGCCCCAGGTTAATGTAGCCAAAATTTGAGTTCCGAGTTGCTTCTTCAGAAAGCGCCGCCCTCCAACACTGCTCGACTTAACCTGAAAAAAACTGAAGAATTGTGAAATTCAAGGAAAATAACACCACTGTTGTTGAAGCAATGTGAAGAGGTCCAAAAAGATATTTTAATTTAGAACCCAGAAGAGATGCACTGATCTTTTTCATGGTGCCCTGGATTCATTTTATTCCAAAAGACAGCAAGTGGAAACAAATATTTTTTCCTGTTGTAGGCTCCATTTAAAATGGTTTACTAGAAGATCAGTTGACTTGGTGGACGTGGATGCATGTGCATGTAGGAGAGAGAAATGCTGTGGGTACTAGTCCAAAGAACTCTTGTTACCTGGACTCTCCCAGATAGACAACAATCCATTTATAGATTTCCCACTGTCCCCCCAGTGCTAATTCAACAACCATATCTTATGCCATATATTAAAAAGTTAAAGTTCATCAAACCACCACAGCAGTAAGTGCTTTAATATTCTAGCAGCATGTAGTGCACAGGATGCACAATCACGGTTAGCGTTATTTCCCTCATGGGGCTTTTCCAACAGAAGTCAGCTCAGTGTGTGGGCAGAGCTGCTGACCAAGACGACCAGCCACACAGTAACCTTAGGAATGCATTTGTCTTATGAGCCTGTCTGGCCCCGCATCAGATTCACTGATCCTGATTGTACGTGCAACCAGAGATGCTGGCGTAATGTCTACTGATGCTTGTAGCAGGATTAAATACCCTTACCAGGAATGTGCACACTTCCCTGAAAAGGGTCTGACACATATAACTGAATGGACAGCTCAAAAGTAGGAGTCCCATCACTGAAATAAAAAATAGGGATAGAATAATGCCTTGTAAAAGCAGATGATTATACCAGTATACCACAGAGAGTAATGCAATAAATGAAAGTTGTGGGTGTTGCTGACTATGCCACCAAATATTTTGATACCAATTAAAGTGTGGTGCCACTAGAGATGTTTTCATCACAATGTGAGACAGAAGTACAAATACTGACTCAGAGAATGACAGTGGGGATATGAGCTTGTGCCACAACAGATGTATAACAGCAGAGAGACATGTATAGCAGAGTGATTCAGAAAATACAGGCACAGAATTGCGTGTTATGGAGATGACAGGAGTTGAGGTTTCTCATGTGGGGGCAAAAAAGAGATCTCCTGGCAGTCACACAGAAAAATATAATTCAGTCTCAGCCTTTACAAATGTCCCAAAGACTCACTGCAAGTCTAGGTGGTTGCGATCCAGTGACTTAGGTTGAGTTTCATAGTGAAACACTTCTTTTTTTTTTATATTTCATAGTAAGTTTAACATAGTCATTATATGAAAACCTCCAAGGAGCCTTATCCAAAGAAATACACTCCTGGGTATTTTGTTCAAAATGAGGTTTGTGACCTCGAGCTCACGATTTAGAAAGTCCCTTCAGACTTCCGTCCATCTTATATGGACATCGTTAAAAGAAAATTTAAGGTGTCTGAATTCAATTTGGCTTCAAATGGACAGGCTTTCAGGGTACACTGGTAGAGGAAAAAATATGTTCACATTACCCTTTATGTTGTCCTATTCACAGTACACATCTAACAGTTAAATACACAGGCTATTAGTTCTTCCTTTATGTCTATTGCAATCTTACTACTAAGATGAAGAAGCAATAGTGGGAACTAAAAACACAAACAAACTATTGAACACAGGCATTCAGTGGATCCAGAAGCAAAATGAGCATTTTTTCATTAATATTTTAGCAAAACTGGATTCTTTTCCCACACAGAACAATGATATAAAATATCACAGATTCAACATCTACTGGATCTTCATTAGTTTAAGTGTTATGGTTCACTTTAATGAAATTTTATCAGCAACACTTAAAACGGAAGTAAAGGGAGTGCTTTTTCTACAAATACGAACACCTTTGTGTAATAGGAACTCAGGCCCATTTGCTGATGGCCTTTGTCGTACTACTTTAGGATTAACTGTTGCTGCTTTATCCTCTCTCTAGATAGAAAAGTTGGTTGTTGTGAGCAGTAATATTTGGTTGGTGATTCCAGGGCTCTGTTCCCTGCTATACCCATGTGGCTTTGGGAAGTCATCAAAACCTTTCATGCTTCAGCTCCCACCTGGGCAAACGAAGACGTCGTGTTTTCCTCCTGGATGTGGAGGATGATGACACTGTTCAAGCCTGGATGCAGCTGCGGTGGGAGTTGGATGGCTTGGTGGATCCCGTGCTGTGTCAAGTGGTGTATGCACACCAAACATGGAAACATTAGTGGGAGGACAAAGTCCCTTGCAGCAGTGTGCCCACTAAGTCCACACATAATAAAACACACGCATACTTGTACAGCTACAGAGAATCTGTATAAATTGGTCAGACCTGTGTGTGAGAACTTGTTAAAGGTTAATCTACAGCTTTTGATTGTTTTCTCCTCAAATACCCTGTAATTGGATCAGACCAGCCTCAATCTTTTTCTTTCCAATTGACCGTAGAGATGATTAGGGTCACTAGAGATTTCTAGAGACTGGTCTCTGCAAGAGACTGCAATGGTAGAGACTTCTAGAACAAATATCCCTTCATTTATCACCTTAAATAGCTATTTAGTGTCTAACAGGAACAAGCAGGTGGTGATCTTTGCACTGAGGAACACCAGTTCCACTGGTGTGACTGTGTGCCCTTCATGTCATGAGCAGAGGAAAAGGAAGTTGGGCCCATAGCTCTTCAGGTCGGTCAGACATCTAACAGCCTCTCCCTCCGGTTTTTATCACCTGTATCTTTCTAGCCCCCAAAGCTCCAGAAATAGGGCTTTTAAGGCAGTTTTGTGAGTTGAGGTCAAACAGGTGGGTTGAGATCTGGAGAGGTCAGATCAAACAAAGTTGCCATGGGTGGGTGGGGAGAGAGGGGAACAAGCTGGGTTGCTAAAGGTGGCAGTCAGGGGAGCAGGGTGCCCCAAAGAATGCCGAAGATGACAGGATGAGGCAGCATATCTGTCAAATCCCAGCAGTATTAAGTTCAGGAAGGTTTGGTTCACTTGATATACATGCAGTTGTAACTTGGAGAAATGGGGGCAGTTCCTTCTAGACACTCTTAATGTCACTGGCAGGATCAACTCTTTTGCCATAGTTTCCTCTCAGAATATCCTGTGAGGTTCATGGGTGCTCCCTATGGAATATCAAAGTAAATACATGGGAAAGAATATAAAATGTTACTGAAAACGGAGACAGAAGTTCAAACTTATTGAGCTGTGCAGCAGCGGTATATAAAGAAAAGTCAGAAAGGAAAAAAAGGTGGTGCTTTAATGCATTTCTACTCTGTGCACCACAATCTGCTGGCAAATCTGCAACCATTAAAAGACATAAATACCTTAAAATAATATGGAATCGAAAGAAACTTGAACTGACCTTTGCACCTGGGAGACAAGGAAGTGGCTGAAATGGAGGATGGGATAACACCATACAATTATTCCTCCTTTTTCTAACTTTGTCCCTGGATCAAAGAGATTCTCTGAATACCAGAGTTGCATTAGGCTTTTCCTGATAGCTGTCTGCCTGCTTGCTTCTCATTCGGCTGGGAGACAACTCATTTTTCACTGCTTGGCTTGAAACGCTGAACAGGTGAGCTTACTATTCTTTATCAATCTACCACCAGGGGGCTGAAGACCCTTTTTCTGAGATCCTTCCTTTTTTTCAGAGTCCTGACAAATTCTGCCAGACATCTCAGGATCAGAGCTCGTAGGCTCACATAGGGCTAGGTTTTCAAGAAACATTCGATACAGAAAGCAAAACTGGGCTGCCAGTAGGTGGTGTGCCAGCATGGAGTTGAGTAGGGTACAACACACATGAGTGAAGCCCTTCAGGTGAAGCACAGAGTGAAAGTTGATCCTGCCTACGAGTCTGTATGAACTCTTTGGTAGCCCTTGCAAAAGCAGTAGAATTAACATCCTGGTTGACCAAGTAGCCCATGGAAGTACATTGTGTGCAAGTGGACGTGTGGTTTCTGGTGTAGTAATCCAGACCTGATTTGCACGTTAAAGGCTTTCATGCAGCACATGCAGATCTCATAGGCATGCCTCTAATAGGTAGAGTGTTGGACCACTTGGTTGAAGAGTCCTGTGTATGTGTCATAATCACATAAGTTAAATTCAGCTTGCTGCTTGTAGAGCTGTCAGCCTGAATGCTCTTGAAATTAAGCTTTCACAGTTTGCCATCTGGGTCCTGTATGAAGGCAAAAATGTTTCCCATCTCTAGTACCACATATTAAGAGACAAAATTGAAGTTTGCTATACACCTGCCAAACCCACATCTTGGTACCAATTATGGTTGAGAGTTTTCTTGGAAAAACATCCATATAACAAAATTAATCTTTCTGATAGAGTATTGGATGAATTGAGTTTAGAAGTTTCATGTTATGAGTGAATAGAATTGCCTGCTTGTCTTCATAACTGTAGTTAAAAGTCCCGATCTCGTCACTCAGTTCTTGTTCAGGCAAGAATCCTGTTCACCTAAGTGGTAGGAAAGGCTGGTATCTTCGGTACTTAACGCTCCAACTTTAGGATACATTTGTCATAGAATTTAATTCAGGCTGAGTTGTCTTATAGGGGTGATTTTGAGCAGCATTAAAGGATAAGGTTGCAAGGTGGCTTTTGTGAGTTTTTGATGGGAAATACTTGCACCTGGTAAAACAATAGAATTTTGTATTTTTTAATGAGATGAGATGATTGCCATGAGTTTTATTTAAATTATAAATGTTCTTCCGCTTTTAGTTTCCATTTCCATCTACAGCTGACAGTCTTCAGAAGGTTCCCTTCTCCCTCTGTGTTTGTGCAGTGATGAACAGGCCTGTGTTTGATTTAGTTATGCGACTACATCTAACTTCATGAGACTGCAGGGAGATAAAGTGTCTTCACAGCCATCCAACAATTTGTGCCTAAGGAATACACGTAAAGGGGTTGGCTGAAATGGAGCATGGCATAGCACCACACAATTCCTACTCTTTTTGCTAACTTTGTGCCTGGATGAAAGAAACTCTCCCAATATTAGGCCTAACTACAAAAGGCAGCTAGATAGGAGAGCGAATATAGTCCTTGGAGAGCACAAATATAAATGAAATATTCCTGTTTCTACGTTAATAACATAGATTTAGCTCAGAGGGATGAGGTGAACCATGCACCTTGCTTCATTGCAAGCCATCTTAGTCCCTCCACGCAGACCTGGCAAGCCGTATAGATAGATGGGAATCAGCTAATGGGTGGTTAAAGCCACTTTGAATTTCCGATTTTGTTGTCTTATGGCTGTGATGTTTTGTCTTATATAGAAGGAGTAACTTCAAGTGTCCAAAAATATTGAAAACATGGTGATTACTGGGCTGCTACACACAGTCTATATATGACTATGACTATATACAGGAGGTATTTTGATAATTCTGCAAGAGACCTCTCAGTTTTGTTGTTGTTGTTGTTGATTTTTTAATTAAAGCTTGATATTGTATACCTGAACTATAGCCTGAATAACTGGTTTTATCAGCAAGTGTAGTTTCATGAGAAGAGCTACAGCTCTAGAGGTCTCTAACACATCAGTGATGGTTCTTACAGATATATTTGCATCTGGTGGGAGCTGCATAAGTATTTAGTTGCATATTTCTGTCTTTGCTGGTGACAGCATATTAATAAGCACTTGTCCATTTATTAGCAGAACCCTGTTTTAATTCAAAAGGAAAGAAACAGCAACCAAGGTTTATGCATTTAAACTGTAGCAGCAAAGAAACATAATCAGAAGGAGGAATCAGCTTGTGAATGATTCCTCAATTTTAAAAAGGCAACATTGTTACATAATTATATTTTAAATTATTTGACTAATTATTGACTAATTGGCTACAACATGTGAAGGCAGTGCTAACAAATCATGGCTTTGGGAACTGTTTACTTTCAGGATCAGCCTAACATGCATTTGCACAAACAGTAATGCCAGATTGAAACATCTAGACTTGCCTTAAAGCTGGATGTCATTGGTGAAAATAGGATGTGAATCTAAATTAGTTTCTTTAATTCTTTCTTCTGCAGCACATTCTTAAAATCAGAGTTTAAAGATTGGGAGAAATAGCAATTTTGATTTGCAAATGAGTATGTTTTTTTCAGAAATTATTAGGATTTTTTTTTCCCACCCCTTTCTGTATTTCTTCTAGAATCCTTGGTGTAGCCAATATAAACCCCTGTAACACTATATTCTATCTCTTTTCTCTAGTGGAATATTTCACCGGGGTTATTATCACAACTATTTTGCTACGTTCAATGAAATTAACATTGATTCCATTTGTTGAAATCATATGGAGACTGCAACTGCACTCTGCCTTATTACCAAATGAGTACAGTGTGCCCTTCAATAATTCTCTAAACTCTCAAATGCCTTGGAAATAATATGCTGGAGTGCTACCGAACTGTGACTGAAGCACCATTTGTGTGAAGTGTGACAGTGCACGAATTATATTCTACAATAAAAGTTCAAACTACATTAATCTTTTACAGAGGTTCATTGGCTGGGAAGATGCCTCAAATACAAAATAAAGACACTGTAGCCCCACTTCAGATTATTTCTGAGCATTTCCTCTGTATAAGTCCTTTAGAAATCTGTACATTAATTTCTCTGTTATATACTGAAACCTAATCAATGAGAAATTAAAAAATGTAATAAATTATATTATTTCTGCAACTACAGTAGTGAAAAAATTACCTCTGCATTTGCTGTAGAGAAATCTTCTTGGCGGTGATATTATTAAGTAAGTAATGGTAGGCAGTGTAATACACTTATTTTCATTCCTTTGGATGACGGTGCATAACTCATTTTGTGGTTTTGCCTCCCTCTGCAATCTTGAATCACAGCCATTCCTCAGTCAAAAAAGGGGCTGGCTCTGACCACAGTTATTTTCTCACTCTCTTCATAAGATCCAAGTACAGGGAAGAGGAAAGTGTGCTATTTAAATGACAATTTAAATTTTCAGAAATTTAAGTTGCATTAGTTTTGGAAATGGAAGGAGGGACTTTTGAAGGGACCATGAAATTTGGTGATAGGAATATAGGACTGGGAGCTGGATTATTCCACTTTCAAGCCCTTCTTTTTTGCTTACTTGTTTTTTGGCTCTTAGACACATCCTCTCACATTTTACTTCCCTTGCTGGTGAACTGCAGATAAGAGGGCATTGCCCCTGGTATCACACATGCATTTGAGAATTAATTACTCAATATCTGTACAATTGTTGTAGTAAAACTTCCTGAAACCTGGCAGTCAGTGTCCAGTCTCTATTGGAAGAAACAAATCAGTGGTGAAAATGTAGACCAATGCGACGTGACTGAGATCAGTCAGTAAGTTTGTGCCACTGCTGTTTATCAAAGGTGCTGTTCCCCCAGCCCATCATCCTACAACCTAAATGTCAGCCCATTTTTCCCTCCCCTGATTTCCAGCATTTGTTTAGATATATAGCATTGAGGATTCTGTACTCCTTTGAAAGCCAAGGCTTCATCTAAAATTATCAGGGTCTTCAGAGGCCAGAATTCACCTTTTGTGGTTGTGATTTTGCTGGAAACAGGGAAAACAAATGCATGTCCTGGCAAGAGCATGTGCTCTTTGGAGCAGCAATCCCTTGCTCAGCTGCTCAGGGCCTAAACACAGAAACAGACCCTGTGGATTGGTGGAATCCCATCCTCCTCATTCTGGAGTAAAAATTGATTTACTTTTTCATTTATCAGCAAGGAAATTGCCTTCTTTGGCTGTGATGAGCCAGCCTTCTGACATCATGTCAGAGATTAATTGCTTAAGACCAGAAGGGACTGCTCTGACCGTCTAATCTGCCTTCTTGCATAACATAGACCTTTGGACACTCACTAAATAACTCACGCTTGAAGGCCAGCGTATCTCCAAGGAAAACAGCCAGTCCTGATTTTATTACCAGAGCCCACCACAACTCTTTGCATATTTTCCATTGGACCTGTCTGTTAACCATTTTGTAGTCTTTTCTCCTGGTGTATAACCTGTGCAGTGGTGTCCTCTCAGGGAAATGGGAGCTGTGGGGTTGATTCTCTGCGGTGTGAAGTAGCTTTCAGATTTTAGGTCTCCTCTCCCTGGGTTTGGGAACCTGCCACCACATTGTTGTGCCAAGGCAGGTTGTCAGTGCTGCAGCTATTACTGTCAGAAGAATATTTAGACTGCTGAGCCCTCTCTCAGCAGGTGGTGGTGTGAAACTGCACCAAGCTCCAGTGCAGACCCACTAGCAATTAGCGTTTCCTACCAGCTGGAGGAAGGCAGTTTTACATTCAGCATTCAGGAAATCCGGAGGACCAAGGGGAGAAAAAGACATCTGAAAATCTGAATCAGATTCCCCACAGACCAACTGGGGAGCCTTTCCTGTTATATAGGCGGCCTGAATCATCAGGCTGGGAGCAGGCATTTGGTTTTCAGGTGTTGAAACCCTTAATAGACTATTAAGTACCTATATTGTGTGGTCAGAATACAGTCCACATCTCCATGGACTCCACTGGTGCTGGAGTAATAAATATGGGATGTCTGCTAGTGCAAGATAACTCTGGGGGCCAGATGAATGAAATCAAAGGGAAGGGGGGAAAAGCAAGAAAGTGCAACCATTCTGGGTCCCTGCAGTCAGGTTTGCGTATGCAGCTGCTCCTCATGCAGCTGAGTCTGTTCCAGTCAGGGCTTTTGCTTACCTTTGAGTCTCAGTCATGGTATTTTATTGGTAAGGACCATCTCTGCCCACACTTTATAGTCATCTGTATTTGCTGCGACGAAGATTAATAAGCTACTGGGTGATGAGTAAATATTTAACAATATTTTTCTTTCCTTGGCTTTACATGTAAAATAAATATATTTGCAGAATATTCATTTTCCCTAGGTCTGGCAGCTTCCTAGAGTCTTTCACTTTTGACTTTTAGCAGATATGTTCATATGCTGTATCTAAAAGGATGGTGAGGCAATCTTTATGTTTTGCATATAGCAAACATTATGTTTCATCCCCCTTTGAGAAAATCCCTTTCTGAGGTTTAAACTAAATGCGTCTCATCTTCATATTCAGTATGGCTCTACTTATGCTGCAGCTTCCAAATTATTCTAACCCTTGTGTGCCTTTTTTAGTAGGATTTTTCAAGGATTTTTGAGTTCCATTTTGTTCATACTAAAATTTGACGATTTTAGAGCTTCCTTTTAAGGATTGAAATGATACTTTTGTCTTAATTAGCCTTCCTTATGCTATAGTCCACAAAATACATTATACTGCCAAAATCTTTGTTCTCTAGGTGAATCTTGTTTTTTCTACTATACCTGACTGTCTTCTGGAAGAGGCACACCAAACAAACTATTCTGAATCTGATTTAAAAAAGGACTTGTAAAGAGGGATTTGTTCCAACTTCTGTGGGAATTATTCCCCAGGATTGTATTTGCCCTTGCCACTGGTAATCAGACTTTAACCTTCAAATTATAATTTTATTGGATCTCTTCTTCTGAGGCATCTTCAGCAAAATCATGTGGGTGGGTTGGCGGCAGTCTACTGATTCTGCATTTATGGGCTACTATTTGTTGAGATTGCAGGTACTAAGAGGTCAAAGACTTACTTACAATGCATCAAAAAACCTTATAAGAGGTTGTAAAGAAATGTCATCACCATGGAGAAGGGGTAGAAGACATTGCAAACAAACTCTCTTCTGGTCATAACCTGAAAAGTCTGAAAAAGCTAATGAATGGTTAATCGAGGTGAATTCACCACTGATGGTATCTCTTTCATGCCTATAACTACCTGATCTTCTATCTAAGTTTGACAGCAAGGCGCTCAGACTCTGGAAGTGGTAGAGACAGAACTCCTTTCTCTCACAGAGGAAACTAAGAGAAGCTCAGATTTGAGAAATAGCTACGTTACAGTTTTCTGGCATTACTGAGGGAATTAAACTCTTCCTCTTCACAGTGAGGAGAAGATTGTATGGGAAGAGTTGCTCTACTGAGACCGGTGCTAGATAGACCCTCATGTTTTGAATAAAAGATTTAATGGTCCCGGTGATGGAGAAGGTTGTACTGATGTGTTATGCCTTTTAGCAGGGAACTGCCCACAATTTTATGAGTGGTGGTGGGGTTCCCCTGTGTCCTGGTTTTGTTAAAAACAAGTTTCTCTTTCAGTGAATTTTGCCTGTCAGCTAAAGCCTTCATATTAACTGCATTTTCCTGGAGAACCAGACACATGTTTTGGTAAACCTAGCAATGGAATGCAAACTTATTGATTAGCATGGATGGACATCTCACGAGAGGGGCGACGAGAAACAAGTGACCAAGAAACTGACCAACTGTGTATAACATTCCATTCACGTGAATACTTCATATAAAAGTGCAAGATCACGAGGATCTCGTCCCTTCTGCTTATGGCCGACATTAGGACAGGACCTTGCTAGTCGTCCCTGCAAACTGAGGCCTAGTGAGAGACTGAATCCAGCTCTGATTGGCTGCAGAGTCTAATCCAGGACTTCAGGTGCAGGCTCTGTAGTTGCTGAGACTTTCAAGATTGGTTTTGTATATTTTGTATTATTTTCTCTATTCTTATTAGTAGCATTAGTAAAATATCTTTAATTTTTTCCAGCTCTCTTCTCTCTGTCCTTCTTTTCCTCCCAATCACCTGTCCTGAGTGGGAAGGGGGGAGAGGGAGGGGCAAAAAGGGGGAAGTAGGGGGGAAGAGGAGGTTAACAATACATCTGCCAGGGTTTTATTGTCACCCCACAATCATAACCCTCGACACCCTGAAAAAGTGTTGTTGGAAGATCTAACTAAGAAATCTTGGAATTAGTATATGTTCTTCTTTTTTTGCCATTCAAATATAACAGACCTTGACCTGTATATATATCCCTGGTTGGACTACAAGTTTAAAATTATGTCCATCGTACCATTCTTAACAACCTAACTTTTATAAAAAGCTATTTGAAAGTGTAACACTGAACATCCATCTCATGATAATAAATAGTATACCAATTAATCATATTCTGTCCTTGACCTATACTAACAATATGTTCATTGTGGAAGAGAGGCTTCTTATTTTTCAAAAGGAAAACAGTAGTTTTGGGGGCTTGATGATTCACTCTACTATACAATTTTTCATCAGACAACCTTTTATCTATAATCTTTCTAAACCATCATCAGCAGATTAAAACAGCCTCTGTCCCCTGTAGTTTAATAGTATGGTGTAACTAGTTAATAAGAGCCACTCAACCTCACAGAAACTTTTAGTCCATGTCAGAGTCACCCTGTTAAGCTCTACCATTCTTATTGTTTACTTGTAGATCCCTTTCTTTCTGAACCATTCAATTATCCCATGTAATCTTGTCAGGGTGACATCAGCAGGGAAGGGGTGGGTATGCGGCCCTTCATTCCTTTTCTCTCCCTTCTCCTCACACTCAGTAAATATGAGCAGTGTGTAGTTACTCCTCAGCAAAGCTCGTGGGCTTAACAGAGATCTTTGAACTGCTCAGATGGAAGACCCTGCATGGTAATGCATCACATACTGAAATAGCTTGGAGGACTTTTCTTCTCTGAATGCTGGTTAGCAGACAGCAATATATTTTACAAAACACAGAATTGCCTCCAAATTACTCAGAACACTTCTGCTGCCCCTCCAAGCATCCCCTGTATGTGCATAGTGTCTAGTGAAAACAGCTTCCAAGAAAAATAATAGTTCACCTTATAAAAATTATATTATTGGAAAATAAAATACATTGAGATTGGCTTGTAAATTCTTCATAACTATGTTAGCACAATAAATTATTTCTCCTGTGGTATCCTGTATCAGATTTTCCCCCAGAACAAAGCAAATTCTAGTGTTTCAATAAACAATAATTAGAAATATCATGAGAGTCTCCAATTCCCACTCTGTTTTGGTTTAAAACTGTATGAGCTTTAGGTTTGTGATCAAAACACTGCTGCTCCCAAAATTACTTGTACCGGTATTTTTGTACTACATCAAAAGTACAAATCAAAGAAGGGGAATGTAACAAATACAATGTAGGTCCACTTATGTTTTTCAAGAACTAGGACAATACTTCATGAAAAGCCAGGAAACCTTCAGGTAAATCTTCATGCTCTTCAAAGTTTTGAGGTCAAATTCTATTCTGAGTTACAAACATGTAGCCTTCATTGAGGACTGTATGTGAATAATACGGGTACAAGGAAGGCTCAAACTCTGGTCAGAGGAACTGCTTCCAGAATGTTACATTTTGAGTTGCACTCTATGCTTTTTCCCCAAACAGTTTAATTGCAGAAAATTCCAGACTAAGGAGGAAAGTAGGGTTGAAGAGGAACCAGGAGACCCTGATCTCTTCATTTGCTTTCACCCTGGTTGCTAGTATTTATACTTTGAGTTACATTTGATGTAATGATTTTTATTCCAAGTTTCTATCGCAAGTGTCATACTGAATCCAAGGCTAAAAAATAACCATTGGAAATGTGACTACATTTGAAGTTCTTATAATACAACCATAGTTTAATGTGAAAGAATGGGATTTCCTATTCCTAATTGTTTATTTGATGAAATTGTACAGTTTCAAACAGTCATTTATCAGAAATTGTATTTTATTTAGTTGCACACTTTCAAATTTGAAAGAATGTGGTTGAGACATGCTGAGTCCTGCTTCTGTCAACCTAAGCTTTTTGCTAACGACCTATCTTTATGAAGTATTTTCCTCCTCTGTTTTTGTACTGGAGTGTTTTCACAGAATCACAGAATCACACAGAATCACAGAATCGACTGGGTCGGAAAAGACCTCAGAGGTCATCGAGTCCAACCCTTGGTCCAACTCTAGTCCGTTTACTAGATCATGGCACTAAGTGGCATGTCCAATCTCAGTTTGAAAACCTCCAGGGATGGCAAGTCCACTACCTCCCTGGGCAGGCCATTCCAATGCCTGACCACTCTCTCTGTAAAGAATTTCTTTCTAATATCCAGCCTAAATTTCCCCTGGCAGAGTTTAAGCCCATGCCCCCTTGTCCTATTGCTAACTGCCTGGGAGAAGAGACCAATCCCCACCTGGCTATAGCTTCCCTTCAGGTAGTTATAGAGAGTGATGAGGTCACCTCTAAGCCTCCTCTTCTCTAGACTAAACAACCACAGCTCCCTCAGCCTCTCCCCATAGGTCTTATGTTCAAGTCCCTTCACCAGTCATGTTGCTCTTCTCTGGACCCACTCCAGCACTTCAATGTCTTTCCTGAACTGAGGGGCCCAGAACTGAACACAATACTCCAGGTGTGGCCTCACCAATGCAGAGTACAGGGGAAGGATCACTTCCCTTGTCCTGCTGGCCACGCTATTTTTGATACAGGACAGGATACCGTTGGCCTTCTTGGCCACCTGGGCACACTGTTGGCTCATGTTGAGCTTCCTGTCAATTAGTACCCCCAGGTCCCTTTCTGTCTGACTGCTCTCCAGCCACTCTGCGCCCAGCCTGTAGCGCTGCAGGGGGTTGTTGTGACCAAAGTGGAGCACCCGGCACTTGGCCTTATTGAACTTCATCCCATTGGAATCAGCCCATTTTTCCAGTCTATCCAGATCCCTCTGCAGAGCCCTCCTGCCCTCCAGCAGGTCGACACTCCCTCCCAACTTGGTGTCATCAGCAAATTTGCTGATGATGGTCTCAATCCCCTCATCTAAATCGTCAATAAAGATGTTAAACAGGACTGGACCCAACACTGACCCCTGGGGAACACCACTAGTGACTGGCCGCCAGCTGGATGCAGCCCCATTCACCAGCACTCTCTGGGCCCGGCCCTCCAGCCAGTTCTTAACCCAGCGTAGAGTACACTTGTCCAAGCCATGGGCTACCAGCTTTTGCAAGAGTATATTATGGGGGACAGTGTCAAAGGCCTTGCTGAAGTCCAGATAGACCACATCCACGGCTTTCCCCTCATCCACCAGGTGAGTCACCTGATCATAAAAGGAGATCAGGTTGGTCAGACAGGACCTGCCCCTCCTAAACCCATGCTGGCTGGGTCTGATCCCTTGTCCATCCTGAAGGTGCTGTGTGATTCCATTCAGGATGATCTGCTCCATAACCCTGCCAGGCACCGAGGTCAGGCTGACAGGCCTGTAGTTGCCAGGGTCAGCTCTGCAGCCCTTTTTGTGTACTGGGGTAACATTGGCCAATTTTGTGGGTTTTTTTGTTGTTGTAGTTTTGTTTTGGTTGTTGTTGTTTTGTCTCCCCAAGGGGAACAAAGCAAAATGATTGGTGCTTCAAGTCTCTTGGAAAGAAAGCAAAATATCACAGGGAAATTCTTTGCACTAAAGAAGGAGGAGAACAAAGCGTTTGAACAAAAGACTTAAGTTCCATCTGTCATTTCCACCCACTACTAAATCTACCAAAGACTGAACATTTGTCCCACTGAGCTGAATACGCTGATATCTAACTGTGGTGCTATTGATCACTGCAGAGCGTAGGCCTGGCTGTTTAGCTTTTTGAAACTGTTAACATAGATTTAAGTGCAACAGAGGAGGCATGAAGCCATGAATGTTTTATTGGAGTGTTCCAGATCATCTCTCAGCAGGTGAGTTCAGTGCCGTCACTTAAAACATTAACCTCCTATCCCTACTACAGCAATTACAACAGGAACTGCCTTATTAGGTAAAACATATTAGATAAATTGAAACTCTATTGGCAAATTCATTCAGTAAAGCTGACCTCATGGATCCCAGGCTACATGGGAAAAATCTGTAGTCTTTGTCCTTTACATGCACAGGAATCAGCAGACTAATGAAGAATTAGTGACTATCCATGTGACTTAAAAAGCATATTAAGAATGTGTCTATTTTGCAAATGTATAGCCTTTCCATGTACCATATAATCTTTGGGATCTCACTTTGACAGTCAGGCTCAATAGGATGTAACATGTGTCCCTTCCCTTTCCTAGGAGGAATTTGCTAAGTGATCATTCCTCTGAGGCAGCTTCTTCCAAGAGTCTTACATTATTTCTGAGCTTTTATTTCAGCTTTATAATGCTCTGGCGTGTTGAGCAGGTACAGCATTTTTTTCTCTAGAGGGGAAAACTCAGAGGAAAGGTTATTAGTATCCAAGTTTTCAAAAGCAGTGGTGGATTTTCATGTGTGGCTCTTCTATTCTTTGATCTACTTGAATCTCCTCACAAGAAATTCTCAGGGAATAATAATTTGGCTGTACCTCCAGTTAAAACAGCATGAATCTGGAAGTGTTCAGTGCATCTGGAGACCAAGCTTATGGTGTCTGAAGATGTAAAATAAGATATCACCATGGAAAACACAGACCAGTGTGACTAGTCTTGGGAAACATGAAAAGTCTTTGCCAAAGCCGAGTACCTAAACACTCAGTTCATATTCTACAAATAGCTCTGTAAGATTATATTTTCCAATTGTCTTTAGACAAAAAAAGACAACTAATTTTCCTGTCCTTTCTTCTTTGCATGATATAGCGTCTAATTTCCTAGACAAGAAACACTGATGAGTTATCAGCTATTGTCTTTGTAGAGCATTGAAATTTAACATGACGGTTTAGAAGCAGGTAAGCCAAGTCACTGTTTTGAGGGTTTCCTAGTTTAAATGAGGCATATGCTAAATATTTAATTGGAGCACAGAATCTTTAAAAGGAAAGGGAGAGGATGAGGGGATAATTTCTTCAAAGTAAAACCAAAATAAACAAACCTCAGTTCTAAAGGATAGTTAATACAGTGGAGGGTTGGATTTAAGCTTTAAAATATCTAACTTTTATGTCAGTACAGCCAACTAAGGGACAAGGAATCCTCAGAAAAAATGTAATTACTCATTGTCCAAACCTGTGTTTTGTTGTCATGTCATTCACTGTAGTCACCATACATGAGAATTGTGAAAATTGAAAATCCTTTATATAGGCTAAGGAGATCAATAGTGAACTGTTAAAATGAAATATTAGTTCCTATTGAGTGGCATATCAGCTGAAATTTTGCCAGTAGTGGTCTTGGGGCACAGGCCCACTCTGATGGGGAAGCTGATGCTGCAGCTGGTCCAGAGTGCAAGGATCAGAGGGAAGCCCATGGGTCTCCACACAGACTGAGAAGGTACCTACACAGTTTACAGTGCTCCTGGTTGCAAATTTGGAGCATCATATTTCCTTCTCCTGTCATCTCCCCTGCTCTGCCCCTAGGAGGGGAGGGAGTGTGAATACCCCCTGCCCCAGGAGAGGTGTCTGTGGCTCTGAGTGTCTTCTTTCACCAGCATTTTTTAGATGCACTCAGAGTGTGCCCATGTGACTGTGTGAGCACGTAGTGTTTGTGGAAAAAACCTCCAGCTTATTGGAAAAGTCAAAGTGATGGAGCAAGACCTTTGGAAAACAACATTGTATTGGAAGTTCAAACGAGGGGTCTGACTGACCACACAGCTGCAAGATATTGACGAAGTGCGGAAGCTGAAAGTAGGAAATATTTTATTTAACTACCCTTTGCAGTGACAAACTCACACCATCCACTTGTAATAATAGGTGATTTTAAAATAAATCCTCAAGTTCTGGTGCTTTCAAAGGAAAATATGAATGTTATTGCCGCCCTTTCCCCTCTCAATTTTTTGTGTGTGAATATCCTTAATCTTATGTCTTTAAGGAGATTTAAGTTTGAATGGATGACATGAGTACACATGAAGTGCACATTACACCTAGGTCACACCTGAGCTGTTCGTCAGATCATAAGATTTCTTGTTCAGATGATCCATGTGGGGATGGAAGTCTCCTTGGTGGAGGTGGCTGGAGTAGCAAGGCCAGGACGGGGTTCAACACCATGACTGAATAACTGAGAGAAGGTGCATGCTGGAATGGGGGCAGCAGGACCTGGAGTGAAGACTTAGGTGGTGCAATAGCTCAGAGTCTTTTCATAGAAATGATCCATCTCCTCTTAAGAAGAAATGGAGAAGTGGGAAGAAGGTCTATGTGTAACGCTATAGACCTGGTATCTCTGCATATGACAAAAGGTCTCATGTATGCTTGTCCTCCTGTGGGTTTGCTGCTTCCAGCTTTGCTCCGTTAGCTTTGGTGGGACTGATGTATGAGCAGATTTCTGTAAACTTTAAAGGAACATTCAAAATCTCTTTTTGGGTCTGACAGTGTCTCACACTGCTTGTAGTGGCAGTAAGTCCTAAAACTCTGACAGCTCCCTCTAATCATGGTATTTGGTTATTTTTCTCTTGATTGACGCGACACAGAATGTGTCAGGCAGATATGGCTTCAGTGATGTGTGTTATTACAGGAACCTTTCACTAGCTTCATTTTTTGTTACCAAGTACTAACATTTGGGTTTTATAGGGAAAGATTTGAGGCACACAACCTTTAAATAACTTGCTGAAGGCTATACATAAAACTTGTGTTTGCAGTGGTATTTAAGTTGCATTGCACCTGGTGGCACAGGATACCTAAATATAAATATGGATATGGCCTAGGATTTTTGGTACAGGTGAAAACCAAACCCAGTGCTACCCAACTGGAGTTTCTGCTGTGACTAGTCTACTGTGACAGCACTATTCTTGTCCACCTCTTCAGCACCTTGCATCTCCAGAGTCCAAAATATAGTGATTTAAGTTCTGCACATAACAGTAGGTTTGGAGGACCTTTCACAAATGTTCCTACTACTCTCAAGAAACACCAGATATGTCTCTGGTTTATGGGTTGAAATTATTCCTCTGGCGTCTTGCTGGATTTGTGCTGGCATTAATGCCTTTTATAGGGCAGTGAACTGAAAAACTAGAGACATAACAAGTTATAGACCAGTCAAGCACTAAACTTCTCCCTGTAATTAATTTGCAAGGTGTGAGAATTGCTGTTTGTGTAGGAAGATGTGTGACAGCCTCCACGTACCATGTGTCTAGTCAAATTTGTCCATGGTTGGTTTGTCTGGATATCAGAACATTTGAAAGTTTTTCTTGGTACACAGTCCCATTGCATGAATGTATCTCTCTGCCTCATCGACTCCATCTCTTTTCAAATTTCATCTTAAAGCGTATCTTTTCTCCTTTGCCTATGTCTCTTAATTTCTCTCTCTCTCGGTCATTGGCCTTATGACTGAATGGCTTAGTTTATTCACCGTGCAATATCTTTATGATGCTGTTTTCTGTAATTTATGTCAGATACAAGACAGTGGACAGTGTTATTTAATTCTATAAAGGGCTTTAGGATGTCATTTGTACAAAAGATACTTACGGAATAAAGTCATGAGTCTGCAAAAGGCTTATTCATGTAAATAGTTACATTAAAATAGATGTGCTGCTCATGTGAAGAAGAAATTTCCAGGTTGGACCCTAATATTTTGTACTTGCATACATAGGCATCCAAAGTAGATTGTCCTCTGAAAGTCTTCTCCAGAAGTTAAATTTTCTGACTTATAGCTGGCATTTATAGCTTACTGTGAATCCAAGAAGGTGCTATTTTATGGTCACGTTGGGTGATATTTAACTCATCCAACTCAAGGTGTCCCAGAAAGGTGTGTAAGCTGGAGACTGGTTGTGGTACAGTCAGCTGCCTTCAGGAGGCAAGCCAGAGCATGGACGTTCGAGGCCTGCTTTTCCCCGTGTTCTTTATATAATAGGAAAATAATAACAGGAAAGTCTGATCTCCTTACTGGCCACAAACAGAGGCTTTCTGGAGTCTTACTAAGTCTCAGGCGGGTCTCGATTAGCTTGGGAGGATTTTCCTGTTACCTCATTAAAAACAAAACAAAACAAAACAAAAACAAACCACATACGCTTTACATTTGTTTTAGAGCCAGTGCTTTTAAAATTTCTGGTTATTTTGTTTACTGTTAGATAAATCTTCTTTTTTTTGTGAGTGGCTTTGTCTCCTGTGAGGTGTCCAGTGGGTTTTCACCAGACCAGAATTACAGAGAAAAAACCAAAATTAACTCAGAACTAAAGAGGACTAGAAAGCCGCAAGACTCTGGGTTTTTCTCTGAGTGTCTTTTCCATGTTAGACCAATCTCAGCTGTGTTAAAATATTCCCTGGCAGCACGTTTCTTTTCACAGAATATCTCCAGTTCACTAGTCTCAAATTATGACATGTATCCCAGAATATGAAAGCTTTTGGCTTAGCCTGAATAAGCTTTCTGGTAAGACAGATGTTCAGTCTTTGGATATGTAATGGAAAACCCATTCAATGTCTCATCAGTACAAAAATGATGATTTGATCCAACTTCAGGTGCTTTGTCTCCTACAGAAACTTTTATATCTATTATCCAGAAAATGGCATGATGATTTCAAATTGGATTCTAGATGCTGGTGGAGGCTGGGCCCTGATTCACTGACAACACCAAGTCTTTCCATTCATTACCTCTCTGTTGGGTGTGAGGGAGACAGGAAAGCAAAAGGAAGAAGGAAACCCATCAGCTTTTAACCTTTCTTTTTCTTAATGTTTCCCTTGTCCTAAAGCAGACATCTGATTTTTCACTCTGCTGCATGATGGAGGAGCAACTCCATCCAAGCCCCAAAGCAGCTCCTTGTCCTGTCCCTCGCTTTTGTGTCTCTGTTGTCTCACAGGTGACTTCCACTGTCTCAGGATATCTTCTTAATCATACTGATTGTGCTGGCCAAAATCCATCAGTGTGCTTCATGGGTTCAGGCCTGGAGGGTTAGGAAGAAAAATTCAGCAGCTCAGAATAATAGATCAGGCACTGTACAGACTTCCCATTTCCCTGACCAATGAGCCAGAGATTTTGTGAACCAGCTTCTGGAGATGGCATCAAGTAATCCATTCAGTAAGTGGCCTGTTGTGTGGGGATTTTTTTTTTCTTTTTTCTCCCCCCCCCACCCCCCCCACCCCCAGCTTTCTATTTTAAGATAATCAAGAAAAAGAAAAAAGAAATCACATTTTGAAGTAAAAATAGTGAGAAAAATGTGGTTTGCTAAGGGTTAAGAAATGTTATAATGTCCCTTAAAAATGAAACCTCTTTTTCTCCAAGCCACAGTGCCATCATGGGGTTCAGAAGGATGCTTTAGATGGGTGGACATTTTAGTATCTGTGTTAGGCCTCACACAAGGATTACATCCAGCCATGACATAAAGGTAGTTTTTAGGTAACTTTTCATTTATTATCCTTTCATAATCATTTGACTATGGAAGCTGGGGGAAAAGCCCATTTTTAACAATATTTTGTATACTGTATTTTTTGCTTTTCCAGAAAAAAAGATAAAATCTGTTTTGAGCAATTCTGTGTATGTTTTCCAATACAATCTAATTCAACAATTCCTTAAAATATCTCACTGAGGGAAGGAAAAGAAGAAGTATTTCAATTAGGGGATAAAAATTACAGTCAGAACAGACTAATTTTTATAGTAAATACTGTATTATTTTTTATATTCAGACTTGGTTTCAGGGGATAAAGAGATTGGCTGGAATGTAAGCTTGTAACTTGACTTAAACAACGAGACATTCAAATGCACAAAGGAGACAGAAGGCAGCTCTTTTTTCTTTTTTCCTGGAGCAGACAAGGCAGCCG
Source organism: Columba livia (assembly GCF_036013475.1). NCBI lineage: Eukaryota > Metazoa > Chordata > Aves > Columbiformes > Columbidae > Columba > Columba livia. The sequence continues at coordinate 125,842,329 of NC_088603.1, read as the reverse complement.
GTGACAGAAGAAAGGGTCCCAATCCCTGCACTGAGGCTCCTGTGTGGAGCAGGGGCAGCCCATGTCCTGGCAGCAGGGATGCTGAGCTACGTGGCTTGTTGTAAACAAGAGCTTATAAGACCATGTTACACCATGTTACACCATGTTACCCACACCATTTGACCACTGTCTACTGTTCCAAGGAGGAAAGCAAAGCGGAGGAGAACAAAAGGGTGGGAGTGTCAGGGAGAAAAAAAACGGAGTTGCTGCCATAATCAACATTTCATTGAACTGTGAATTTTAACAGGTTCTCTGTAGTTCAGATTGTTATTTTGTCCACTTGGTACCTGTACGAGAGAATGCCAATGGCTGAGTGGATATTGCAGTGCAGCTGAATTCTCGTGGACTTCGCAAATGGGTCTCTTGTCCAATATGCTTCAGCCTATATGAGTGCAGCTAAGTTATATTGCCACATTGTTTTTGATGCTACATTTAATTTTATGAATAGACTGGTTTCTAAATTGCTAACCAGTTGTCTGATTAGCTGCCACAGATACCATTTAATCTAAGTGCTCAAGTAAAGCGTAACCGCTGCTTTTATGATATTGTCAATACTTCTGTCATGTCTGTCTAACTGGCATTTGTGCAACCTGTGCTCATATGATAAAATTCCTTTAAAAATCGTTAAAGAAAAGTATAGGTATTTGTGAGTAAAACTAATGGTTATATATAGTTTTTTTGTAAATAGTACATGCTACCCTATGACTTAATGTCTGGTTGAATTTCAATGCAAAATGTGACAAACTGTGAAGTAAGGGAATGGATCACTTATCTTTTGTTCTTTCTCTTAAAATATCTGCTCTTCTTCCCTGAGAAACGAAGGGTATATTTTTTCAGGATTTATTTTCCAGCCCCCAAGAAGAGTTTATTTTAGTGTTTGTGGGGTACAATCTGAAAATATGGATTTAGGTTGCATTCAAAATGAGCTACTGGAACAAATTTAGAAGCTGATTTTCTTGAGATCTGCAGTTTGTTCCATGAAAGCAAATATTATGACCACAAGTCATGCCTGTAATGGGAAAGCTGATCACCTGACAGCGTGCTGAAGTACTTACAGCTTGTGAAGTAGGTCTTGTCACCCCTGTTTTCTAAGTAGAGACACAGAAAAACGAAGTTGGATTGTGCACTGGGAATGTAGACAAAGCACAGCAACACAAACATGATGAGCAGGTGCTAACACTGCCCAGACTAGATGCCTGTGATGTGAATTATTTGCAGGTAACGAAAAGAGAGAGAGGCTCCTCAGAAGACCATTCAGATTTAGCCCTGTGAAGCCTGGTTAAATAAATGCTTTCTGATCTCATGCTCTGTTGGCGGCTATTTCATAGTTTGGGGTAAGGGACATTGCAACAAGACACAAGAACCAAACAGCAGCCATAAGCTAAACTAAACACCTCAGGCTGGTCAGGGTGGGTACAGCCTTGATGGATGCTGGGCAGCATCGCAGGAGGAGATCTGCTCCCCATCACAAGACGTGGAGTGTGTTGTGAACCAGCAAGAGTTAATGTGAAGAATATCCCCTCCCCTGTCCCTGTGTTAAATCTGTGCCTGCCAGCTATTGCATTTCTCAGTTTCTCATATGTACCTCTGGTCTTGCTTGCTCAAGGTCGAAATATTGTCATCACATGGTAGTGAACAATGTGTTTTTGCTAGTATGGTTTTGTTGCAGGGGTGTTTGCTTTTTGCACAGCATAAAATAGTTAAACGTGGTGTTTTGCTTACCTATGGATAGCGCTTTTTGTACTTGGTTTATATGGTTACCTGAGTTATTTTCCATCTGTTTCCTCACATCACTTTCAACTGGATTAATCCTACTGCCTGATTGTGGCACCTTCCACGATGCAGTGTAATTAACCACAGGCAACTATTCAACATATTAGACATGAAAGCAACGTAGTGTGTTTTTTTCTGGCTTCTTGACGTGTGAAGGCCAAAAGAACCACTTTGTCCTCTCCAAAGCTTCTCTACCATTCTTTGGTGTATGATCAGAATATTTTTAGATGGCCTTGCAGGTATTCATTTATACCTAGGACACATTGCAATAATATTGCTTTAGCCCCACAACCAGCCTCTCTACGCTGAAAAGAGAGGAATGTTGGCAACTGGTTAATATATAGCAGAAGAAATTAAATGCCTCTGACAGTAATTGCCTGAAGAAAATTCAAAAGATGAGATAGCAACAACACAGCAGACACAAAATAACTAGATTAAGAGCACAATAGCCATATGTCAACGTTATATTAAGAAAACAGTGCTTAAAATGGTAAGGTCAGAGTCTTTGCCAAGAGCGTGACTTGTGCTTGCCAAACTAGTTTTGTCAGAGAAAGTAGCCTATGGAAAAGGTGCAAAAACCAGCCTCCCACTTCAGACCCTGCAATTTGAAATCCCAGTGTGTCCAGCTCAGATTTATTACTGCAATTGATGAGGAGTATTAATGTGGGAGGGAAATGTTAAAAACGAAAAACAATTATTTTTCCATTTCTCAGTCTACTTAGAACTAAATGATGCTAATAAAGCAAGCGGTAGTTGGCTAACAAAGTAATTTCTCCCCATATAAATCTTGACTCTTAAAATGTTTGTATTGCATTATAATCTCCTGTTCTCTAAAACTAACATGAGTCATCAACTGGCAGCTTGCATTAGAAATTAAGTTCATATTTTGTTGTGAGTTTCTCACAAGACTGGGGTTGCTGATGTCTAAGGAGGGGTACTCAGGTAATCAGGTTTCAGGCCTCCTTACACTTTGATTAAACATGGTGAATTCCCCCACTCAGATGAAAATATCCATCTCTAGGAAGTCTTAATACAGACACCACTACCATAATACCACTTTCAGAACAAAGATATAGACTCTAAGTTTTGATATCAAGGGGTGTTACATGTACCTATCAGTTAACTTCTCTAAGATTTCAGTATATACATATTTTATTGAGTATCAGTACACAACAAGATTATTCTTTCCTTGAAGGTTTACTCTGAACATCAGGAAACCCTTTTTCACTGTGAGGGTGACCGAGCACTGGCACAGGTTACCCAGAGACGCTGTGGAGTCTACATCCTTGGAGATATTCAAGAGTTGTCTGGACACGATCCTGGTCAACAAGCTCTCGGTGGCCCTCCCTGAGCAGGAGAATTGGACCAGATGCCGTCCAGAGATCTCTTCCCCCACCTCAGTCGTTCTAGGATTCTGTAAAGAGGTGACTGATGCAAAGTATCTGTTAATGGTCCTGTCTGTTTGGGGGAACATCTGGTCTATGCCTAGCTTTACATGTCATCTGCATTATCTTTGTAAGAACAGATTAATAGCCTGCTGTAAGGTGCTATAGTTAAATAGTTTAGCCTGTTTATTCCAGCCAAAAACCAGAAAAAAACCCCGAGCAACCAACAACAAAACCCCCAAACAAACAAACAAAAACAAAGAAACTCCTCAGTAAGCATAAGGCATCTGGGTACAGATTTTACCAGATCTACTTCAGGTCTTTTAAAGGTAAAACTGTCAGCAAAATATCACACTCCTAAGTGACACAGTTATACCAGTGTGAATTTTCATATGTAGGCCAACTCTTGTTCTACTATATGTAAAATGAATCACAGGCTACAGTCCAATTCCCTTAACAAAAAATAATTGGCAGAAAGTTCTACTGCCAGATTTGACAGTGAAGGAGCTGTACGGGCACGCAGACTGATTTAGGTTTGTTTTCAGAGGCACTTCTTCCAAACGAGGTTACCCTGTGTGAGTGAGGCATCGTTAGGAAGTTTGCCTTGCTGCTGCCCATTTATTTCAGATATTTAACTCTGTGTACCACTTGACCACTCTTGCGAGGGCCATATACCCTGTGCTGGATATTAGTTGGTATACTAGTCCACAAGCAGCTCAGTAGCAAAGGTGATATTCCCCCTCTGTCCCATCTTCTTTGCAGGTGCTCCTGCAATGGTACCACCTGAAATCCCAGTAGCTGCATCTTGGTGTGGACACTTTGAATACGTGTGTAATCCTAAGTTTTGCATGCCTTACACACAAAATACGTAATTTTGAACCCAGCACATTGTGTTCTTTTTTCCTTTGCTGCCTGTTTTCTAAGGTGTTTGCAGCATATCAACCTTTTGTAAGTACAACACCTAGAATTGTACCTTTTTGCATACCCCTCCCCTAATGAAAAAGGAAATTACTGCCTAATTAACTGACTATAAGATCAGGGGCTTTATGAGAAAAACAGAGGATTCATGAGAATGCAAAGCTTGGCATTATTGCAATGTATGAAAAAACATTTTTGACATTGGTTAAATTATCATTTACTCAAATTCATCTATCTTATTAAAAGCTAAGTCAGAACAGCCTGTTGCTTAAAAGAACATACCTTCCCATGAATATGTTGTTTTGATTCCATGGTCCTTTTTTTTGTTAAATCTATTTATGAGCTGAAGGAAGTGAAAGACAAGTGGGAAAAAATTAGCAGCTGATATCTCTAGTTCTGACTAGATACTGCCACATATTTAATATTTAGTTGATTTTAGATTTATAAATAATCTTTATATGTTTGCAGTATTGAAATGGTAAATATTCCCTTTCTGGGCTCAATAAAAATAACAGTGAATATAAACATTCAATGGTCACTATTTTTTTAAAAGCTACGTTTTCTTGTCTTTGAAATACATAGATGGCTACTTGGTTTAGTAAAGGCTCACTGTAATTAGTGGTACACACTTACGAGGAGTTGAAGTGTTCAAATTCAAGCCATGTCAAGGCTTTCTCATGTTCAAAATCCATCCATTAGATTAGGTGGAAGGGTCGTAAAGCATTCTGTGAAATCAGGCGCTGATATATCACTCTTGAAGGGTGTTAATTTGGTTCTCCAGTTTTGATTTGTTTGGAAGAACATATTAATTGCTTGTTAGAGAGAATTAAACCATTTTGTGCTAAAAAAAAAAAAAAAGAAGATAAAACAGAATTGCTGAGAATAAAAAGCTGGATCTTTGCAGAGTGTTTTTATTCTGATTACAGCAGCTTGTTTTGCAAAGGGCAGAACAGGATGATTCTGTCTTTTTGGATCTTTGAACAGCTCGCAGAAATGAAGGCTGATACTGCTGAGAAATGAGAAACAGAGAGAATTTTATTCCCTGCCAATAAACTATTCTTAAGGTCATAATGTTATGTGGTCTGCCTCAGCATCTCTCCTGGCTCACAACTTAAGCAGCCGGGAAAATGATTGCAGACAAAAAATATTCTACTTGAAAGCAAAAGTCCTTGGTTCTGTTGCAGCTGCAGTGACATGATTGTACCTGGGGCCTCATCCTGTATTTCTGGAGCCGGGTCAGCCATGAGTGTTAATAGAGCCTAACTTGGGCATTAGGATGTGCACGGATTAAGTCAAGAACAGTCATAACCACCACGAATCCAGATGGAGGGGTCTCTTAAGAATGAAGATTCTGCCATGACAGCATCAATTTTAAAATACAAACTATTTCAAGCAGGTGTGTAGGTCCATGCTCTGCATGTGGCCTGATTGTAGAGAAGACACTGATTGGACAAGCAGTGGAGGATTAATGTCCTCATGTGTTTGTTTTGTTTTGGTTTGGTTTTGTTTTTGTTTTACAACAGACCTGTATTCCCACCATAGGAAGTGTAAACGTTGGTTTAGAGATCACAGAGCAAGTCTGTGCCTCTCTACTAAATTGCCTGACATGCTCTTATGAGGGTTACCACTTCTGTCACATGTTACTCAAGGTGTAAGCTGGAGGAGGGACCTACCTACTCACATGAACCTGTCCTGGTGCCTCACTGTGTTTGAACAGAGGTTCCCAGTGTGATCAGTGAAGTGAGGGGCTGCAAGAGTCACAGGAAATTTCAGGAAATATGGTGCTGCTTTGAGGAGAACCATGTGAAGCTAAGTAGCCTTGATTATTTTCTACAAGAGTAGCTATTTTCTAGTATATTGTGTCAACATTACACCTGTCTCTCCTAACAGGAGGTACATGAAGAGAAAGCAAATGTGTACATCTACCTGCAAATCTACCAAATACCCAGCTGCTTATTTTTTTTTTTTTTTGGCTTGATTGTTGAATTAGCTGTGAGACCCAAGCATCATCATTTCATTTTTCAATAGGTTTTTTATTTGCTCAGTGGTTATACTGTGTAGGATTATGTTTTCCTTTTCCTTTTGTTTAGTTTGAATCTCTGTCTTCTTAAAACATGCTGTGTTTAAAGCTGAAATGACACTACTCAGCTTCTCTTGATAATGCCACTTTGCAGTGTTGCTCTCAAATGGGTGTGAAAAACCTACTTGGGAATTTTATGGATTCAGTATTTATATTCAGTAGACATTACAGAGTTTGAATACTACAGAAATTCCTTCCAAATGTGAAATACCTGTGCATAGACACAAAATTTACTTTTTGCAGTGACCTTACCATGTATTAGCTCTCTGCCTTGCCTACTTCAATTCTTATGCCTCCAGCAAAGAGCAAGTTTGATTTCTTAGAAACACCAACAGGAGACTTCCTTTGTACACCTTAAAACTAGTGATCCAAACCTTGTACTTTGTTGCTAAGAAGTGTATGTTTTAATCTTTCCTCCTTAACTCTTTAGCAACCTACCAAACCTCTTGTTTTGTATGCCTGCTGTATTTCTGCCTTGTCCTCACCCCTGGGCTCTCTGAGCCAGGAGCTGTTGCCTGAGCTTGACTTTGTCACTACCAGTCACTCCGTCTGTACATGAGTCTGTACATGAGTCTGTACATGCTACCAAATGCAAAGAAAAAAGAATCCCAAAACATACATCTCCTTTATTAGACTTTTTTTTTTTTTAATGCATTTGAGATGTTTGTGCTTTAGGAATGAAATGTATTGGCTATAAGGGCTAGATACGAACTTACACCACCAGGTTTAAGTTAATGTGGTTGGCTCAAGCACAAATACTGGAATTTCTCCATTGAAGGAAATAAAACAACTTTTGGCTTTTTTCTGAATTTCTGTAACTTTGTTTGTGAGATAAAGGTCATCCAATTTTTCAGATTCACTTGTCTAAACTTGTTTTGTCCATCTGTTTTTGTCCTGGCATGCACACCAGTAAATCCTTCATGTAAGTTCTGTTTCATTGTTCTTCCAGAACAGTGAGGATAAACACTCAGGGATATTATTGCTCTCTAAATAAAATAGAATTGTTCTCATTTTCTTTAAACAGGAAAATATCCATTAGCGACACAGATAGGGATGTGAAATCCATAGCAAAATAATGACACTATATTTGTTAGGAATCAAGATAAAATATGGCTTCATTTTAAAAATGATACCTAAACCTCAATGAAACAACAGAGATGTAAATAATTAAAAATATTTTAACATCAATTTTTGATCTTTTTATTTTTTATTTTTTTTTTAATTTCTGAGGGACTCATTCATAGCCATCTTCAGATTTGGCCACAATTTAGTGGGCACGTATTTCAGCACTTTGCAGTGAAGCAAATTGCTCAAGCTTTTGTATATTTATAAAATATAAATGAATGATAAATATTGCATATTTTTATACTATAAAAAACTAACAGTCCTTTATATTGTCACCCCAATGGGTAGGTGTAAATAGTGTAAAATTTAGAAAGTGTCTGTTGATTCCAGGTTTTGGAGTCAGATTCTGATCCATGTTAGGGTTTGCTAAATTACAGAAATGTATCAGTGAGATATGACTGTCAGTGGCTTACATGCTGTTCAAGAGAACACTGCAAACAAGAATGCCTTTGTTAGAAACTAATGACAGTGTCAGTGTGGCTGAGCACTGAACAAAGAAAGAGATATGGCAGAACAAAATGCTTCAGAAGCTTTGTTGCTTTCTGGCAGTGATGCTTTTTGTACCTGTGATGGGGAGAGTCAGTCGCCCTATTGTCACATGAAGTTGTCACCACAGGAGCAGTAAATATGGCTTTCAAGTAGGATGAGCTAGGTCAGGTTTTTAACCTGAGGTGGCACATGTCGATGATGATAGCAGCAAAAACAGAATCATAGAATGCCTTGAGTTGGAAGGACCCACAAGGATCATCGAGTCCAACTCCTGTCCCTGCATATGACAACCCCAAAATTCACACCATGTGTCTGAGGGTGTTTTCCAATTGCTTCTTGAACACTCTCAGGCTTGGGGCTGTGAGACCTCCCTGGGGAGCCTGTTCCAGTGCTCCACCACCCTCTGGGTGAAGAACCTTTTCCTAATGTCCACCCTAAGCCTCCCCTGGCTCATCTTCCTGCCATTCCCCTGAGTCCTAGTTCAGCTGGGCATGGCAAAGCTGCCACAAAGGGCTTGGATTCACCTGGCAGCAGCCCCGCTGCACTGCAGATCTCCGGCTCATGCCACAGCACAAGTCACAGTGGAGACTGACTAGAGAAATGCTAGTTGGCTTGAAAAGATATTGCTCTTTTTTTTTTTTTTTTAAATTAAATAAATAGTGGTGTTTTTGAATAACTGCTGTTGCATATCAGCATTTGGAGTGATGTAAAGGAAATTGTTTCTCTCCAGGATGTCTCCATGAATTGTCATTCTCTGGAAAGCAGCCAACTAAGAAGCAAAAAAGGCATGTCAAAACCACAGTATTTGGGTGAGATTGAGGTAAAGACAAGCAAAAGACAAGCTAATGTGTCAAAATTATTTGTGTAATGCAGCAGCAACAATTTTACATAATTTCCACAGGAGAAAACATGGCCTGTGAATTTTCCTTTTCCATGTCAGTTAGCTTTTCTCATGCTTCACCAAATGCCTTTAACAGCACCTAGAATTATTGTGATAATGGAAGCTCAACTTGGCAAGAGACAGAGGAACTCAGTCAAGGCCAGAATAATGAAACAAGCCCTTCACACTGACAAGGGAGAAAACACCTTTCCCACTCAGGTGTGGTTAGTAGGTTGAGAGAGGTTTTCCTCCCCCTCTACTTTGCCCTTGTGATACCACACCTGGAATATTGTGTCCAGTTCTGGGCCCCTCAGTTCCAGAAGGACAGGGAACTGCTGGAGAGAGTCCAGCACAGGGCAATGAAGATGATTAAGGGAGTGGAGCATCTCCCTTATGAAGAAAGGCTGAGGGAGCTGGGTCTTTTTAGTTTGGAGAAGAGGAGACTGAGGGGTGACCTCATTAATGATTACATATATATAAATGGTGAGTGTCATGAGGATGGAGCCAGGCTCTTCTCAGTGACAACCAATGATAAGACAAGGGGTAATGGATATAAACTGAAACCCAGGAGATTCCATTTAAATTTGAGAAGAAACTTCTTCTCAGTGAGGGTGACAGAACACTGGAACAGGCTGCCCAGGGAGGTTGTGGAGTCTCCTTCTCTGGAGGCATTCAAAACCTGCCTGGACACCTTCCTGTGTAACCTCATCTAGGCATTCCTGCTCCAGCAGGGGGATTGAACGTTCCAATTGCTGACATTTTGTGATTCTGTGATTCTCTCTGACTCCTGGACTGTGGCACACGAGTGTTCATGTCAGCTTCCCATGCAGCACAGTGGGTGTTTGAAGTTACAGACTGCTTTTTCTACAGGCTGCACTAGCCTGAACATGTTGTCCTGCAATTAGACTGGGATAAAATGGTCTGGACTCTTGACTATATAAACATTACTACTATATGTCCAGTTTTTCTTGAACATCTTTTCTTTTTTTTTTTAGCTGGTTGGTAGGAAAACAGCACTTTGCCCTTTGCTCAGTGTTTTGGGTTGCCTGATATCTGCTCAAGCTACTGGGTGCCCTGTATGGTGGCTGGGCATGCACAGGTGAACTCCAAAGGTTCAGTGAGCCTCAAGTGCCAGGATATACTGGTATGACTATATCTGCATAGCAGATTTGATATAATGCATATGCATCATCTCTCTTATACGTACCTTGTGGAAGAAACATGAACAGAAATATGTCAGTCCTAGATATGGGCACCGGTTCACATGCTGTTATCTTCCCATTGCTATTCTAAGTGGGAAAATTTCACTGTATGCTCCTCTTAGGACAACCTTCAGTGGCCACAAAAAAAATTTGTATAGGTAGACCTTTTTGGTTTGCCATATTCAGGCTTTGCCATACCAGGTGATTGTTACATACCAGGATGAGTTTTATGGATATTGCAGTAGCAGGAATCCCCAAAGAAAAATGAAATGAAAGTGATTCTGCTACCCATTTTGCTTATAACAGAATACAACACTCAAACTTCATCTCATAAGTACTTCGAATTGAATCCTCAGCTGGTACAAACTGTCTCTCTCTGTGCATCAGTGCTTCCAGGGGCTTCATACTGAGCATTTGCAAAGCAAACCTGCAGCAAACAAGCCTGACTTGAGCATAGATAGACCTTGCCATGAACCAGAGAACACATTTAATTTGAACTCTGTCCCCCTTGTAACTTTTTCTTTGCAATCCTCAATATGTTTTTGCATTTAGGGACTAAAGAGACCTTCTGTAGCTGTGCTAACACATGCCAGTCCCCCTGGGTTAGACTAAAAAGCTGTTTAGCTTGGTAAAATTCCTCACAGCTGTTAACCAAAGACTGTGTTGGATAAGGAGCATGACCCATATGTCAGAGGGTGCCGAGTTCGCATGTTGATAGGGTTCCACATTTTCGTTTTGCTCTCTAAAACCACAAATAACAAAGACAAAACTGCAAGCCTCCCATGGCAGAACAATTGCAAATAAAGCAAAATATGATTGATTTTATTTTGACAGCTGAGTATTATTTTACCTACCTAACCCAGGAGCACATAAATATTCATCAGATAAATGAGTGACCTGCCTCATCCTTTGCCTTGTGAAGTAATTTTGGACACACTTCTGCAAAGACAAATACTTGCTCTGCTTTCAATAGGATGGCTGTGACTAAAAGTAGCTTTGTCTCTTCTTGAGCAAAGCTGGCTACACATGCTCTGCTGTGAACACACATCTGAATGCAACGTTGAGTTACAACATCTCTACAAGCTGTGGCCCATCTTCTGCATGTTGAAAATCAATTGTGTGTGTGTTCTCTCATTCCCCAAGCACTTACAAAGTAAGATGCATTATTAAAACTGTTTTTATTAAGATTTGAGTTGCTTTACCTCTCAATGGTGTTTGAAAGTTTGACTGCATGGTTTTACAAAAATTTGAATGGTCTCATCCCAGGATGCAAATACAGTGTTTTTGATGTAATTGAAGAGATTTTCTTCCCTTTTAGGCGGAATTTTACAAGTAACTCAGAGGGTTACTTACTATAGAATCACAACAGCAAATCTGAAGTACTGATTTATATCAATGAAGATCCATAAAACCCAAAGGGTTTTTAATTATTAACAGGAAACATATTGTTCAGTGTAAAACAAAACTATGAATGCGCCTGTGTAGCAGTGTATGAGTTAATTCAGACTGACTTGGAAATGAGAACTCTCTCAGGTGAATGAGGAAGGCAAAAGCAAGCCTAAAGCTCTCTATAAAGCTGACAGTGGTTGTAGCAAACAAACCCTCTTTCAAAAGCCAGTGGCCTCTCCCTCCAGTGTGGTAGCTAAACAACATATTGACAGCTCAGGTAGGCTGTACAATCGCCTTAGGTTTAAAAGAAAAGTGTGAACACACCTAGTATATTGGAAGCAAATATTCTGAAGATTGCTCACAGGCTTTGTTGGAACATGTCTGGCTCTCTTTAGCACATAAATACCAACACAGGTGTTGATTTTAAACTTATCAAACTTTCATCCAGGTGTGGGTTTTCTGAGAGAAGTCACGTATGTCATTAACCTACCACCGACTCACATCTTGGGACCCTTCCGTTAGCTCCACTGATAAATGAGAATGGTGAAGTCCCTCCACTGGTCAGAGTATCAAGCAAGTTTTCAAGATGGTCTTACAAAATTTTACATGCAAAGTTTAAAATTAACTAAGTCATTGTAAATGCAGCAGAGTGCTACATATACTTTCTTTTCATTCCCGTAAACTTTAGTGTGAATGGAAGTGGCGGCTATCATTTCTGCACAAGGAAGGATGATTAAAAATAACTCAGAGAGAAAGCGGGAAAAATGGTCATTTTGTCCTTCCCTAACTATCTTTCCAAGCCGAAGAACACTTATTTGTATAGTTTAATTTAATTTATTTATCTAACTGTGAACTCATGGAGTCAACTGAATGAATCCTGTGAGCAAAATTAAGAGGTTTTGTTGCCATTCTTCTTTTTCCTGATCACAAAATTATATTAAATAAAAAAGAAACAAGATTTTAAATATTTAGGAACTGAGCTTAGACTGACAATACACGCAAAGTTTATAGGCCAAAGTTTTAAAATATTCTGCCTAATTTTACATTCCCAATTTGCCTATTCCATAAAAAAGCCACTATACCTTTTGCTGTTAATGGGAAATACAGACACTCAGTGATTTTAAGTCAAACCATTATTGCGCAAGAATCACGTCCAAATATGAGTGTGGTCACCTAATTATTTCTGAGTCTTGCTTTAAATATCCAAGACTATTCCCTGAAGATTCCTGCTGAGGATGTTACTCCGGAGCACTTAGGTTTTGGTGTTTAATGACTCCCCAAAGCGTGCAGCTCTTCCCTGGATGCTGAGAGCAATCTCCGTCCTGGCATGGCTGGTGGAGCCGTTCCATTCCCAGCCCGCACTTTGGCACAACAAAGATTCAGCAAGATAATTTTTGGTAAGGCTTGGCTCCTTCTCTGGTAACAGCAGGTGCCTACTGAAATGCTGTAAGACTACTTTGTGCAGGGCTTAAGCCCAGTTTTAGGATGAAATCTGTAAGACCAAGGTGGGCTGGGGACCCTGCCACCCGGCACTGCGTTTGAAAACTTTGGTCCAACCTTTATCAGGTCATTCAGGATTTGCAGATTTCTACTTCTGCTTTTAAAATGAGTGCTCATGTCGATGTGATACATGAGCTAATAAATCTTTCTCCAAATTTGTTTTATTACTTTTATGTATGATATAAACTGAGGAATATTTTACTGTCTCCTTATTAAATTCGCCAGAGGTAGAAGCAGTTGGAATTTAAGCAGGTTGTATTACATTCCCTATGTGGTCATGAGGTTACCAGTCTACAAGTAAAAAGTGTTCTTACTGCTGTACACTCTGCATCCTTAACCTTTTAGCATGGTAAGAATGGAAGACACAATACATTACAGGAGGGCAAATGGAGAAAGAGAAGTATTTTACAGGAGTTTCAATGAGGAATGAATTAATGGCTTAAGTTCAAACATGAGAGCTATGAATTGTTGAATTCATACGCTGAATTTGAGGATATGGCTTTTGACAGGTTGCTGAGAGCCAGATTTTTGCAAATTTCTTTGGTTTCTCCACTTAATTATTTTCAGATCACTTAGGTGACTAAATGCACCCATAAACTGAGGAGGTAAATGCTGACACACTGTATTTGGTGCCTGCAACTTTATGCTGCAGCTAATCGTCAGCAGGATTCAGATGGAAGTCCTGTTCTCTGTTTTAAGAAGTATTGTAAAGAATCTGTCACACTTGATTTCTTAAAAAAGAAGAGGCTAAGTCTGTACACACGCTAATGTTAATGAAGTACTCCATGTTTATTTTAGTGCAAATCTGTTGTATTGCCATTAAAAATAACTATAAATCTGATGTTATAAACTAGAACATTCTTTAGAGTGTAATACGAAGGACTTGGCTCAAACTGTCTACAGATAAATAAAACAAGTTAAGGTGTTACTAAGACAACGTAATATGTAGTGAACAAGAAATAAGAACCATTACAGGATTTAAACAAGATGCTAATATATGCTGAAAACCCTGGGAAATGTAAGGAATCTCATCTGGATCAGATTGGTTAAAAACATTGTTCTGCTTTGGTGAACGCTGCTAAATTTGGTCCAAGACGATTTTGAAAATTCTGGGACTGATTGTCTGGAGTTGTTAGGGTATCTAATTAACTGACTATTGTCAGGTACTCTTGTATTCTGTAAAACAAAACCCCACCATTTATACACTGAAAGACACTAGAAATACAGGTGATTTTAATATTATCATTGCATATTGTCTTATAACTTTTTAATCACAATAATATGGAATTCAAAAGTATATTAAAGAAAGTATCACATGAAATCGATAACCCTATATGTTTGTCATGAATGCATTTGAAGAGCTTCTCACTTACCTGAAGAATGTCAACTTTAATGTTTCTTTTCTTACTGTATTGCATTTTTAATTCCTTACTGACACATATGCAAGAATTATAACTTTTCAAGAAGGACTTTGCCTCATCTATCTAGATAAATCCATAATAAGATGACAGAAATTTTCTCCTGAGTTTCAACAGAGATTTCACAGTCACTTAAGAAAACAAGCATTTGGCCCAAAGAAAACAAAAATAGTTATAAAACAAATAAAATAAGGGCATTGAAGGCAGCTGTAGGTTGTAGTATGAGAGTGGGGAAGCTGAGATGCCTGAGTTCCCTTTTAAACTTTTCAAATTAATCAGTATTTTCCCCCTTTTTTGTTGCTTTTACATTAAAATTTTACAATAATTTGAAGTAAATTTTGTACCTTCCCACCCATCCTCAAACAGGAGCCACCTGGCACAACCAGCACACTCCTGGCTTTAGGCCGGCTGCTCACTGGCCCTCAGCTGCGATGAAGCAAAACATATACCTTGCATTCAATGTACAGCAGGACCCAGCCCATACATCAGTCACGTCTTGTGATCCTCAATAGAACCACTCTAGAATGGTGTCACTTGGGCTACTGTCATCTCCGCTGGCCCCAGAGGGCTTGTGGAGCAGGTAGCCATGAAGGACGTGTCAGGGTTGCTTTTTTTTCCCCACAAGTGACACTTTCCATGGGAGCTCAGAAAAAGCTGTGAATGTTCAGAAAATTCCAGCCTGGTTTTGGGATGCTTTTAGACTCAACTGGCTGAGCTGTCTTGCTTTGTTTTTATGCTAAATGTCTTCACCTGTCCCTTGTAATAACTGCAGTCAATGTAAAGGTCATGTGTTGAAGGACCTGCAAAGCACAATGACTTCAATGAAGGTGATGTATAACTATGACCATGGACATTGGAATGGCATCTGCTAGGATGCTGAGCTGGCTGGGAATTCTGCTGCAGGATACTTTTTTCTTTGGAAAACACAGATTAAATTGAAACAAAGGGTCATCTGCTGAGGTTTGTAAAATGTTGTTTAAGCTGTTTTCTGAAGTCTATAATGGAAAATTGCCATTTTAAACCTCCAGCCAGTGCTAAC
Organism: Columba livia; assembly: GCF_036013475.1. Taxonomy (NCBI): domain Eukaryota; kingdom Metazoa; phylum Chordata; class Aves; order Columbiformes; family Columbidae; genus Columba; species Columba livia. The sequence goes on along the minus strand of NC_088603.1, from coordinate 125,827,092 downwards.
TGTTCTTGACCCACAACACTGAGACTTTAGCTCCCAGTCACCCATGTGCCATCCCTTATGGGAACCTGGAGTGCCTTCATGCCAGTGTCTTAAGCTGATGATATTCTGTGTTAACCAGCATTAACCATCCTGGGGATGTGATCCAGCTCTCTTACTCCATAGCTGCGTTACAGCACCGATCAGCAGTGAGTCCCTTGCAGCTTTGAATTATGGACTCATTAGCCAAAAGGAGACTGAAACTGCTCATGAGACATGAGAAAGTATCTTCTGGTTTGTTTAATACTGAGTGGAATTAGCTTATCCTTCAAGTCAATTGTAGTTAAAGATCTCAACAGCAGTGAAGACCAGCCTTGATCCTGCTAAGCCTTACTTTAAAAAGGAATCTTAATTCATGCACGTCTCAGTAACTTGGATGGAACTGCTCACATGTGTATGAGTCTGCAGGATCAGCAACCCTTAACTAACAAGGGAGTTAAGTAAAACTGAATGGCATCTGTAAATAAACACAACACTACAGACCCTGGTGTGCTGCTCTCCTCCTTTTTGGACACACTATCCTATCTTTGCTGAGGCAAAGTCTTCTCTGCTCCCTTTGCATCACACAGATGGGATCAAAAAACTGAAGAAATGCTTTTTCATGACAGGAGTCCATCACAGGAGCATTGCTATTAGTCTTTGCTAGCCATCAATGTCTGGAAATTTCACAGTCAAGTTGCTAGTGATTGTATTGAGAGGGTTTGTGTGTGGGTGGTTGAAAATATGGTGCTTGGCCTCTGGTGCCAAACTCTCAGGCGATATCAGCTGTCTTTACACAAGTGATGAGGCAGAATATGTTACTTTAAGTTTAATATTCAGAACTTTGTCTGTCTTGCTGTCAAAAAGCTATATATGTGGAGGGGATTGCTGACTGCAGAAAGCGCATAATTAAATACCTCAGCACAGAAGAAGACATCATGTAGTTTTCATGGGGAAAGGTAGTGTGAAGTGTTTCTTTCATTGTTTACATTTAAATTAGCCTCCTCAAATAATTTTTTTTAATAGAGCAGCAATTTGTTGTTATTTCAGTCATACTAATAATTCCTTAATTTTAGACCCTCTGGGTGTAGTTGACTTTCCTGTGGTTTATTATGTGTGAACAAATAGTCAGAGGCTTGGCTTTCCCCCCACACTTAATAGACACTTTCTTATTTGTATCGTATAGCATTACTAAAAACATGGAATAAATGAAACTGTCAAGTTCTATCACTGTATTTGTTGGTGTTTCTTCTTCTGTTATGAAATATAAGCAGTTGTAGCTTAAATGTTGAGAAAAAGTGGAACAGATTTGAAAAGCAGAAAGGGAACCAAGGGTGAAAGGATTCCTGAAGAGAGGGTGGAGAGGGCCTTGAGATGTATTTAGTGTAGCAAAAGAAGCCTCAGGATGAAAATGCGGTACAATGTATGTGTAAGCACATGGGCACTGGTTATAGTAAAAGTGAATGTCAAGGAGAGATGGAGAACAGGGGCAGGGAATGTTTTGCAAACCATTGCATTTGCATCAATGTACATCTTTAACAATGTGCCTTTTATTGTCTTATTTTATTTATAATGCTTGCAAAAGCTGGCAATACCCTCCAAAGGACACTCAACACATGGCTGGCAGGACAGCCTGTTTTGGGCCACCATTTAACCTTGGATGGAGGTAAGAGGTAAAATGGTGATTGTTGGTACTTTCTCCAGTAAGGGCTCATGGTGTATTCTACCTGTCAGTATCTGTCTTTGAATGTTTATAATTTTTATCAATTTTTAGCTGAGAATGCTCCTCTCCCTTCTCTCTCTAACACATTTGTTTGCATACCCATATTTTGCAATAATGGCCCCATAGCTGCTTAAATTAAAAATAATAATAAAAAAGGCATTTTCTTCATCTTTTCTTAACTATTTTAGTTTGTTTTCATGAAAAACAAATCACTAAAAACCATAGACCTATCTCTCCAGGATTTAGTGTTAGCCTACAAAGAAGTTTAACAGTGGGTAGTTTGGAAAAAGGATAATATATATGTATTTAAAGATAAACTGTTCTTTATTTCTCTCTGCAGCAAACCATATTGCTGATTAACCACTGCTTTCATAAACTACAAGTGGGCCATTTAAGCTGTTTCACTGCTGGTTAATGTACTGTATTGTGCTCCCTCTTTCTGCAGTACCTAGCTAGTGTTTTGTTTTTATTAGAAATTCACCTATCCTTGTCTACTGAGGAGAAAAGAAATTACACTATGGAGCCCTACAGCCCATAAAATGGCAGAGATTCCTAAATAAGACTGGCCTGAAACTGAAACCTCTGTCTGCCTGCACTGTAATGAAATGCATGACTACAGGAGATAATAATAATTGCAGCAATAGCTCGTTACAGCTCCCAGATGATTTGGTGCTGTCAGGAGTGCACTGTCCTCTGACATCCCAGGAGGCGCACGGCATCACTGACTGCAGGCCCTGATTGGTGTAGTGAAATATTGCTGGCAAAAATTAAAAGGTCTTGGTGTCAAAATAATTCATGATATGCATATCTTCCATTCTGATGAAACGGCTGATATCCGGATTAGCAAGATAATAAAACTGATCAGGCTACAGTTAAACAATTTAAGCTGGAGAGCTGTTCATTTTGTAGGTGTCACTTGTCAGATCAAGGGGTCAGAGTGGGATGAAAGCCTCTCTCCAATAACCTTCTGATGATTTGGATCTGGAATGTTCTTCATGATTTGTCCAAAGTTTTCATCACCGTGCTGCCGGGTAGCATTACCGCGGCAGGCTCTGTTCTGACATTCAAATCCTGGGAATGACAGGTTATTAGGAGAAGAGAACTGGCTGTACATACATTAAGCCCCGTATCTTTGACCTGTGATTTGAACTGATAGTGATATTGTAATTGAGTGAGTAAAAAAAGGAATTTTTTTATTAAAACACAGGAAGATGAAGAAAACGTTTATTTTCAGGAGATTTATGGGTTCATAAAATAAGCTTTTTTAATGACGATTTATTTTACGGCTCTTGAAATGCTGAGCTGTGTGCTTACTATTTATTTTATGGAACAGTTATTTAAAATAAGGCAGCTTCCCATATATTTCCAGCCTATTCGTCAGTACCCAAGCCTGTGCAGATGGAGAGATACCCATTTCATATGGGAGTTCATGTATTTGAATAGTTCAAGGATTATCCCAATAAAATGGACCTAGGAAAATATTGCATCCAGTTAATGCTCATTGCTTCAGAGACCCCTAATGTCCTTTCTTGACACCTTACTGCAGGCTATTATTATACAATGGATCTTCAGTCATATGGTTATAGGGAGTAGGGCAGAGCTACGCTATCAGGGTAATTGACTCCCGTGCACGGTGGTGTTACACACTTGAGTAACTAATTTAATGGAATGTGTTTTCTTGTTCTCCCACACAGCCCTATCCCAGCATAATTCTCCTTTCAGGGTACCAGCAATCCAGGACAGGTGAAAAGTAGCATGAGGGCTCTTGGTTTCTCAAAGATGAGGCCAGAGGCTCAAACATAGCCAGCTCCCGCGATAAATTTCCTGCCAGCGAAACAACTGCCTCTGAACCCAGTAAATTGATTTGGGTTACAAAGAATTCACTGCTCCTGATGAAACCGGACCTCCAATGCTTGTATGACAATTATTGTTGTTGCTGATTGTTATTGTTTGTGACTGCTGCTTTTTGTTAAACAGTATGGCGATAATGGTTTGGCATAGGTAAAGCACTTAAATGACCCATCCATAGCAGGAATCAGGCTGGACATCTGTTTGGTGCAGAGCTCTGCACCTGTGTGAAAAATCTGACTCCCTTGAAACCCAAAGGAGTCTTGTGCTATTTCAGTGTGAGCTGCTCCTTGCATAGATTCAAGCAGAGGCTTTTAATTTTTCTCTGGCACTTGGGAAAATGCAGAGAAGAAGAAATGGCCGGCTCGCTAAACAAGGCAGCTGGATGCTTAAAAGCCAATCACAAAGTGATGGTTTTAACCGTCATTTTTGTTGCCATGTTTTGCTTCTGAAATGAGATGCAGTGAAGTGAGGATCAAAAACCACTGTCAACAAGAACTTTTGTTTCCCAGTTACTATGGTACAATTGTTATCTAAATGCCCGGTCATATCATAGGCATTAATATGATAAATTTAATCACCGTGGGTTTATTCTCTGTTAACTTTCACAAGCAAGATTACTGATCACTGCGAAGTTATGGATTCACTGCATTGACACGGTCTCCTTCTACATAAAGAGAGTTGTCACATCAGGTCTGGTGTTCACATACCAGATCTTATTTTAAATCAGAAGCCAAATCCTGCAGACTTCTACATCATGCATATACGTTTTTGTCTGAGAATCATTTTCCCGGCTTCATTTAATGTTCAGGTATTACAGTAGATTCACAAGAAAACACTTCACAGAGGACTTTTACGTAATTAGCCCTCCCCAGCATAACTACCTCTTCTTTTGCTTGTAATTACATCACAGTTGTCAAGTGAATATTGATGCTTATATATTAAGGAATTGATCCTTAAAGCATAATATCGTTATAGTAATATTTGGATAATTGTATTAAAAAAAGTTTCCAGAATGTAAATTTTATGGCCCATCTTTCAGAGGGATTTGTATTTGCTTGCCCTTACAGTTAGGTCAAGTACAACTGAAATTTGTGTGCTTACTCTCATGAGTAAAGTTAAGTAAGTAAGCACATATTTTCAGGACTAAATATATAGGCTCTCCCCAATGCATTCTCCCTAGATTACAGTGAATGATATAATGGTCTTTAGCCATAAACCCTTTTGTAGCTTTGGAAGGACATAGAGTTTGGACCTTGTAGGTAGTTTTGCTTTGTTCTGTGCCATTAAGATATATGCACAGTTTGCTTTTATGATGTTTGCTGTCATTTAATTACTGATGCATCAAGATGATCATCCCAATTCAATTAGGTTAAAATTAATGGTTATTTTGGGGTTTTTTCAAGTCAGCTGATGATTTTGAGATACTGGTTTCTCCATGCACTGAGTATGCTCATCAGCTAAACTGAAGGGCTGTGTGCTTGAGGACTGTTTGATGGAATGCCAGATGTAGCCTTTCTTTACTTGTTAGTTTAAAATTTGGAACTGGTGGAAATTAGTGCAGCGTTTGCCACATAAACCAGAATAGTTTAGGAAAGTTTTTAATGAAGCTCAAGGGCAGTTTCACCTGCTTTTTCTCTCAGGTGCAGGAAGCCATCATTGGATAGGTCATCACTGATCAGTCTTTTACTTTTGTGGAAGGCTTTGGTGGAGATAGTCAAAGTTAACAATGGTGAATGTCTTTCTAATGGTGGACTAAAAGCAGTGTCAGCCTTTCTTTCTCTTAGTTTTCCTCACTGTTAAGAATCAAGGCACAGAGAACTCAGATTTTTCACTAGCAATGCAGTTATGTTTAAAAATGTATGGCATGTCACCGATTTTTTTGCACTTTCATAAGGATAGCATGGTGGATGGCTTTCCATAACTTTAAACATAATCAGTAAATGAGAAAGGCAAATTTCTTTTGAGGAATGGCTGTTGAAAATCTTAAATTTGTACAATGCGATATTTTCCCTGGTAGGTTATCACAAATTTTCGTAGAAGTTCAAGTGCTTTGCTAATGGAGGCCAGATGAAGGGAGGGACTAGGAAAGGCCTGGACTTTGTAATATTTCCCTTTTAAAATACAGCACAAACTGGATTTCACCTTTTAGATTCCAGTTAAATCCATCTTGCTCGATTTCAATAGGTGCATGTCTCATACACAGCATGTAAACATAGGCGTCAACCTTGTTAGAAAATGATAGATGCTCAGTGAATTTTATATATCATATATATCGGTTGGGAATAGGTGTTTATATTTGACTCTACTCAGGTATGCAATTCAACCAATTTGTAATGAGTATATATTATTTTTTTCCCCCTTCCATTATCTCTCCTATGTCACAGGCAAGTATGGGAGTATATACATACCAGCTATGAAGATGCAAGAAAATATGAAAAACAGGGGGAAGCTGGTTGATTACACACATAAAAAGATATTAATTTATTGTTTCCACATCAGCCGTACATTTTGGGGGTACCTAAGAAATGAATCAGTAGCTTAGCTTATTTTATTCCCTTACAGGTTTTATGTCTTTACCCCATTTTAATTTTTCATTAGAATATAATAATAGCCACAGGAAAAAACGATTTGGTCTGTGATCTATTTCATTATGTTCTCATCATAAGGGGAGAATCTAAAGTGGGAGAGCATCACTAATTTTTTGGCACAGCAATTTATTCTACAGTATTTAAATGTTGTAATTTTCACACTGAGGCACATGCTGCCACATCTATCGTCCCCTGGACCAGTCTCTGTCTTGCTCTTTCCTTTTCATCTGTTTTGTTTTTGCATTTTTTTTCATAAATTCGACAGATGGCCTCTTGATGAATCCTTGATAATACTGTCATGTAAAGCAGCTAAGACTAGAAATCATCTCACAACAATTTTTCATTGCAAAGAGAAAATTGAAGGCAGACAAACATCGCTAAGTCCATAACAACAGCAACAAAATACCCACTTCATGTAAATAAAGAGGACAAGCTTTCCTTATAATGCTCAAACACTAATGCCGGTATCCTTTAAAGCCTCTGGATTTTTTTTATGCTGCATTTAATTCGTCTCTGAAGCCTTGCGTTTGTTTAGTATTTTGTTGGTTTGATATTCAGAAACATTTCCCTGGCTCTTAATGTGTTCTCCCTCCTCCTTAGTCCCCCTCCTTTTAGGTCTTTATAATTGTGGATCAGGTGAAGTTTGCTTCCCCTCATTTCAAGGTCATGCACCACTAGGACCATTTTCCTGACTCAGAGGGCACGTAATTTCACAGCCGTGTACTCCTCATTAATCCACCCTGAGTGGGTGCTCAGGAAGTTCCAGATCACAGATTTGTTTTTGTCTTGTTCTCTGACTCAGTGCTTCACAAAAGGATTAGATTAACCCCTTTTGATTGTATTTATATCTTACTGCATCGTGATAGAAATAAAGTGATTTCTTCTTCTCTCCATGTAACCTTCCCGCCCCTTCCACCTCTGCACTGGGGACCCACAGCATTTCTTTTTAAATAGACTTCAGTCTGTTAAAGTGAAGCTTGTGGCAGATAGAAAGGCTTATTTGTTTTCTCTTTCCTCTCTTAATGCAGCTTTAATGCATGAATCTCTCTCTTCTCATTTGCAGAGACTTGTTTATTAAATTTGAACGGTTTCTGTTTAACTGAAAACTGCTGCAGTCCACTGGTTCTGAACCTGGTCTCATCTGGATCTGAATTGTCCTGGATCCAAACAAATAAGAAAATAAAAAAAAAGACAACACTCTGGCTACTGGAGGGGATCCACCCTTCCCCCCTTGGTATAGTGACCTGGCCAGCTGCATCAGCCAGGTCTCTTCACCTGGGAGCTCTCTTCTTTCTCCATTTGTTAGCCAACTTCTCCTTGGCACCTGCTGGAGGAAGATGTCCCCCCCTTGCTGCTCCAGGTGGTTCTGCCTTCACTGGTGTGCCCTCAGGAGTGGGGAACCTGGCTTGCTGGGGTGCTCTGTGCAGTCTTGCATCCCGGTGCCTCAGTTGCCCTGTGGCAAAATGCAAAGTACATGGGAGCTGTGAGAAGTATTTTTAAATGGAGTTGAGCTGCTGCATTTAGCATCTGAAGGCAGCAAGGTTTGGTGTTCAGAGCAATCCACTGAAAGTCCCTGAGCTAGCACAGGCCCTAGTGTGATAAATTAACATTGGTCCTTCTTTCCTTTGTCTGTAGTAGGAGATGAAGTTTGTAAATTATATAAATCTGTCTTTGGATCCTTCAGGTAGGATTAGATTTGAGATTAAAAAGCATAAATATAGGTGTGTACATATAAGCTTTGTGTCTCAGATGCCGTTACAGTCAGTTGAACCTACAGGGTTATTGAACAGACCGGCTGTAGGCGGGCAGCTCATGATCCTAACTACATCTCTAGTTTTTGTAATTGGAGTTTAGGTCAGTGGTGCACCTGTAAACATCTAAATTCAGGCACCTTAATCTCAATATGAGTCTGTCCTTGGTGTCCTTGTACTGAACATATCTTAAAAATATAACATATATTAGGAATACATACTCTTAGTTTGTGATATCTCTTGGTTTTATGCTAATAATTGTGTTTCTTATGAAGATAGTCATCAGACAATCAAGAAAGGTGCCCCCTGACTCCAGCTATTGGTCAAAATTACAGTGGCTAGTGATCCCAGATTCACCAAGATTATCACTGAAATGGATTAGATTCAAACTGAGTGTTAGGGCAAGAGGATGCTGACAATTACTGTGGGAATTACCACAGGAACACCAGAGTTTCCGGATGGAAGATGGGACAAGAGGCTTGGCCAACTGGGAAGAAGAAGGAAGGCAAGGAAGTGGTAGGGCTCAAACTGAAAGGCAATGCACAAAAGGGTAAACGAAGACAGAGAGAGCAAATTGAAATTAATTTGCATTCATTAGTGAGATAAACAAAACTGAGCAGCTTGGTGATTATTGGGCATCACCCATCAGCTACCTGGTGGGAACTGCTGTGGGCCTGTTCCTAACTGGCCACAACTAGGCCATGCCTAGGAGGGCTGCATCATGAGGCTTCATTTTGCACTTGAGATATATTAGGTGTGTACATGCTATCGGTCCCTGGGACAGCCAGGAAGGGATAGCTTATTACACTCTGAGGGTGCAATTACTTATTATTCCATATTGAAACCTGCAAAACAGGGTGGGGAAATGCCTAGTCAAAATTGTAGAAAGTTCTCTGAATGTCTCCCTGCTTTGAACTCCTTTAAGCCTTTCTTGTGGCTTCATTCATGCATCCACTTTTGGACTCCCCAATACAAGTAAGACATCAATAAACTGCAACAAGGTCAGCAGAGGGCCATCTAAATGGTCGGGGCTGGAGCACTTGTGCTGTGAAGAGAGGCTGAGGGGACTAGGTTTACATAGCCTTGAGAGAAGCTGGCTTTGGGGGCACCTAACAACAGCCTACCAGAAACAATGAGGAGGTTTTCAAGGAGATGGAGCCAGGCTTTTACAGCGATGCATGGTGCAAGGATGAGACGCATCTGACAGAAATTGAAATAAGAAGGGTTGTATCCAAGTGGATACAAGGAAAAACTGTTTTACCATGAGTGAAGCAGTGGAAGAAGGTTCACAGAGAGGATGCACCACCTCCACGCTTGGAGGCTTGCAGTATCTGCCTAGATAAAGCTTTGAGAAATATTGTCTGATCTCACAGCTGAGCCTGCTTTAAGCAGGATGATCTCTCCAACCTGACTTGCCCACTGACTCATGCTGGATGGAAGGGAATCCCTACCTTGTTCCAATCTCTCTAAAGCAGCAGAGAGCAACTTTCCTTTTCTGCAACTCTGAGTCCAAGGTGTAACAGATAGAAGGTACAACACCAGCAGGACCTCCTTCTTACTTTTGCCCTTGGAAGAGTCTCACTCAGTTTTGGTCCTGCAGGATGTTATTCTAAGGAACTACAGCAGAGTTTTACCCTAGGGGCTGTGGCCAAAAGTGGCTGCATTCCTGGAGGCACCTACCCACAAAGGGTTGTCTCCCTAGATGCCGCAAACTGTTCTACACAGAGAGCACAAAAGAAGCTTTATCTGTATATAAAGTTATGGAAATTTAATAACATTTTTGATGGCTTCTCTGGGTTTTGTTAAGGGAAGAGGAAAAGTCTCAGATGATGTTGCAGGAAGACTTGCTCCCAGCTGGGACTTGTACCAGGACTGAGTGCCTTTTACTGTGGTGCAGATGGCTGTTGACTTCCATCCATGAGGCAGGATAATTTTGGACTGCCTATGGGGTGTGCAAGCTTACAAAAAATTAACAATGCAGAGTCACTTGTTTTGCATGGGAGGGCACACTACACTGCAGTTACTCTGCAGCTGAGCTGACTGCAACACATGCAGATACATCCCAGCTATATTTAAACCAGCTTGCCTGAATGCTCCTGGTGGCATAAAAGAGAGAGCCCTGTGCAGGGTGCAAAATCTTTCCAAGGAACTCAGCAAACACTGGGGCATTTAGTCCCACTGATTTCTCTGCCACAAGAGCTATCATGTTCCCAGGACCCATACAACAAATACAGTGCTCTCTGCCCAAACTACAGCAAATAAAGTCTAGGTATAGCCGAAACCACTATTTCTTTTAAAATGTGATTTGGCAGGACTTCCTTTGCTATAGGAATGTTTTTTCTCTCAGCTTGTCCATCCTCATAAGAAGACTCAGTTTCGTTCTTTGGAATCAGAAAGAGTAAAAACCATGACAAGAACATGTCCAGCATTTAAATGATGTAATGAGAGAAAAGACTAGAGCTGTGTGAAGCAACCAGCTTTTCAGAATTCTGAAATACACTTGGAGATGCTGAAATTTGAATTGTTGCTTACATTACCACTTCTGGGTGCTTTTAGTGCTACAACATTTGATGAGGTTTTTCCTTATGAACAGAGTTTTCTTTTCCAATGGTATGAAATACTGGGAATTGTAGGTAGATAGTACTCTGCAGAGGGTCACATCTGTGGCTCACAGGTGTATTTTCCAAAGTCATCATGCTGGCATTTTAGAGAGAGGCAGAAGGCACAAAATTTCCTAGGGAAGTTTTTCTGTTGCATTGGCCCGAACACCAAAGGCATGAAAAGATTTGCAGAAATGTGGGTGTGAAGGAACAGAGCAAGACAAAATCCAAAGTGATCACTAGGCATAGTGAAAAACAAACCATTTAAATGTGACTTAGGTGCTGTTTCAATAGTAAATACGATCAGTGTTGATCAGCAATTTTTCACAGAGCGCACAAACTTCCAGCACATAGGACTCATACTGGAGTAGGCAATGGGCAAACAAAATACTCATAGAGACTGGCACGACTTTCTGCCAAAGAACCTAACACCAAACTTGGAGCAACAGCTCCTTGCTCACTTGCCACCCATATATCCAACACCCTTAACTCTCTGCTGTATTCTCTGATCATATGGCGTAAGATATACAAAATTCCTTATATAATACTTTTCTGTTAGACTAGACCTGGATTCAAATCTCTGGTCCAAACCAAGCAGTGGAGGGGCCTGTGCCAGCGCCGGGCGACACTTGCACAAGGTCAATGCCCCAATGGACCCAGGGTGTAAGCGAGACATTAGCATCCATTCAGTCTGCTGATGCTTGTGAATTCCCTTCAGAAGTGCCAAACTCTTTTCCTGCTTTGCAAGGGGGACAGAGCCATCTCTTACCAGGTTCTGGATTCATTATAGGACAGAGGATAGAGTTACAGTGCCAAAGTCTCCTTTGATGGATTCGGTCCATGAAACATAAATCCATCCACTCTGCTTTGCTCAGGGCAACAGTGATTAAAGGTGGAGGTGTGGTTACCATCTAGCTGAAGCTGGGAAGTTAATATCTGGATAAAAATAGTGTGCTTGTTAGTAACTGGGGATCAATAACAGAGGCAGAATGGTTATGTCTGGTGTGGACTTTGTAAATGATACATCTGTTTAGAGAGCCATTGAGTGTGAACAGATTATATCCACACCACTATTGAGTTTAAAGTTCTTGTACTTTAAGTAATATAATTGACAGTTTTTTTATAGTGTAATGTGTCCAAATACTAGATAAATCCAAGCAAACAGTAATCAGAGAGCTCCCAACTCACAAAAGAATTACAGGGTGTTTCAAAAAGATGGACCCAATTTCAAAGTGGGGAAATTTCAAATTGGCTTCATCTTTTTGAAATACCCTGTACATTGAAGATGCATTAAGAGAGCTCGGCAGTCAGTGGTGAAGGTGTCTCAACTTGATTTCTGGCTGTATGGGGAAACAGGGAACTTGACAGAGGGTGATGGGAGTGAGCAGAACGCAGCTCTCTTGGAGGAAGGGAGATGGGAGCATCTCATGCCTTAGCCTGTTTATACTAGAGGCTTGAAACTCCCATCTTGTGATGCACCTGAGAGCTTTGAGTAGCTTGATACAACATCAGAACTTGCTGCTTGCTTATCACCACTTGTACAAGACCTCAATAAAGAGGAGAGATAAAAGAGTGTAGTGACCCAAAATTTCATTTCTGTTATTAATTTTCATGGCAAAATCCCTGCATATAGAAAGATGAAGTTAGTTTGTGTTTTCTTCCTCATGGTACTTTTCTTTTTTTCTGCTGTATTTTTTTATGCAGGCGTCTTCATGTGGCATTTGCTCCTAGGCTTTTATGCTAGAAACAAGAAGGAACAGACAGCATCATGGGCATCAATTGCACTTTGGAAAAAAACCAAGTTTTGGGAAAACTCTTTGTTCTCATTGAACAGAAGTGAAGTAGGTAGCATTGCTTGGAGCAGTTTGGGGGGTGAAATGGATTTTGGCTTTGCAGGGTCCCTGGGACTCACACTCTTTCTGCTGTGGGAATGAGTGAGCTGCAGGCATTGCTGCAGTGCAAATCTCAGCTACACTTGGATCTAGCGCTTCTTCCTCAGTGCTCAGAGCTCAGGCAGGGCACACCTGGAGAGAAATGCTCCTGGCCTCTGCTCTGTGGTCACAGCTATAAACAAGGGGTGGCATAGTCGCCTTCTGGAACCCTGAAAAGTTCTCTTTCTTCCTCCTTTTTTTTTTTTCTTTTTTCTTTTAAGCACTTAAGCCCAACTGCTAATGGAATTTCACAATTTTAAATAATTTACATTTCCATCTGGTTTGAAAAACACCAGGTGGAGATTGCAGATTAGGATGAGTCTAAGTGGAAGGAAATGTTTGTTTAAAATATTAAAGCTAAAAACAAACATTTATGTGAACCACATTTTTGCTGTCCATTGTGCTGTGTTCTTGTATCTTCTTTACCATCACTTTAAATGTGCAAATAGTATTTTGCCTTTAATTGGATGTTTTGCACATGTTGCTTATCATTATGGTCAGGAGAGAGGAGGCAAGGGTGGGGTACAGGAGGGGAGGAGAGCCCAAGCTGAAGGGTGAAGGAATTCAGGACTGAAGAATTTCTTCAGCGTGCTTCTTCGAGCATTACATTTGCTCCTTTCAGCTTTTCTACAGGCCTTGCTAACTTGCTTTCTTAGACATGGAAATGAATTTGAAGCTAGGTTACAAAAGAATGATTTTAAGAGAAAACATGCAACTCCTGAAGACTGATGGGAGTTTTGTTAGGGTGAAGACTGAAAGTTTGCTGGTGCACAAACCACCCACAAGGACAAGAACTTTCCTTCTCTCCCACTTGCCAGCTGGCAAGCTTTTATTTAAAATGGGGGATACTGAGCTGTGGTTTGTAAAAGTGCTTCTCATACTTGATCCTTGCCTGCCGTTCCTTGACGCACTTTCCCAAGCACAGCATGCAAACACAAACTCACAGCGAGGAGCTATTCTAACAACACTGTTTCCAAAGCTGCTGTTCCACCTTTTCCCTGGACTTTGAAATATTTCATTTTATGAAATCACATCTGATAGTCATCTTAAACTCTGCTCTTCTGCTGTAACTAAAATCCTTGTTCCAGTTCTCTGGAAATGGGATGTTTTTCATTTTGAGCAGAAACTGTAGAGACATCCTGGAGAGTGCATGCCTTAGCATGACATGATTCAAAATCACACTTGCATTGCAATGACAGTAGGTAAGGCTAAAGCTTGCCTTTGCTGAACAAAACTGCAGGTACAATATTATGGAAACGATCAGTGAAAAGCATGAGTAACACAGAGTTAAGGTTGCATGAGAAAACCTGTATTTAAATAAAATAAATGTAGACCAATGTTGTTCATTCTTGCAAGTTCCTGATTCAGAGATACCAATGGCTCAGAGAGAACTACCTCTACCAGCCTGTAATCTGAGCCTGATTTACCTACCATGAGTAAAACAACTACTCCAACTGCCCGGAGTTCTGTCCAAAGATGGTAATATTGCTTTTTACTGTACCCAGAAAGTTGATGTTTTCACTGTTCAGAGTTCTGTTAGGACATGAAAACTGTTCGATCATATGAAAACTACTTTGATCATATTTGAAAAAAACAGCAAAAGAGTGAGGTAGACATTGAAAGTTATAATATTCCTTGGTAGACCCCAAGTGTGATTTATGGTGGCTCTGAGTTGAATGATGATCCAAAGGACCAAAGTATGTTTTTTCTTATATATGAAATAGCACAACTTAAATTTTTTAATGAGGATTTGTCTCCAAAACCAGCTAGTCTGAAATTCTCCTGAACAATAATATTGGTTTGTACTGGGATAGATGAATATTAGAATAGATCAAAATTGTCTGCAGAAAATTTACATGGATTTACCAAAGGGGAGGATCTATACAGTGAGAAGATTTTAATTTTGTTGAGTTTGTTACAGGGCAAGCTGACAAGTATAAAGCTGTGGATGTAATTTATTAAGACTTAAAGATTTACTGTTTGGAGAAAATTCATTTTGCACGATCAAAAAGTCAGATGCTGCACATGAAAGATATTATTAAAATAGTTGGGTAGCTGAAAGATATATGAGAAAGGTAAATGGTTATTTTTCACATCATAAGGTAACTGCAAAGGGGTGTGTTCTAAGAATTAGTGTTGAGTCGCTCTCTATAGTGGTGGCTTCAAAGAAAGAATATCAGTAAAATATGAAATTTTGCCAGTTACAATAAAGTAAAAGATCTTACTGATATCAAAAGGAACAAGGTTATGTTTAAGATGGAGCAAGATTTGAAAGTGGCTTGGGTCATTTAATATAGTGTAACACTGGAACTATCATGAGGGTTAATGTTTTCAGGGATCAGCAGATGCCAATCATAAATCAGGAAAAGGAACTGATTTTTGTAAGAATCAAGAAATGTTAGTAGTTAGGCCTTGAAAGACAGGAGACAACACAGCATCTGTAGATAAGCTACAGGAACCTTTTTGTCCTGAAGTGCTATTTGAATATTGTGTGTTATGGTCAAGTCTAGATTCTCTTTCAATCGTGTAGTTCCCTGACCAAGGGCTCTGCCTCTTGACTAAGGGGTTATAGGGGTTATCTTTAAAGATGTTGTTAATTTTTCTCCCACATCCATTATTTTTATAAACAGCTTTTACCATACTTCATTAATAGTAATCCCCTGTGCGGTCTTTGCAATTGGAGGCATAGCTGAGAGCTCTTCATCTGTACACATGAAAGAACTTGCATTTTGTACATTTGCATCTTAAGTTACTCCAATATTGAAATATGCAGTAGGTGACTTTAAATTACTTTCTTCTTGTTTCCATCCCATTTGGGAAAAAATAGCAATCTCACAAAAATACTCTCTAAACAATATCATTAAAGGTAAGTAAACTAATAACACATAGATTTTAGTGTTTGCTGGTTTGTGTCAGTGTCTGGTAATACAATGAATAATTCATATCAAACTAGTAGAATGTAACATTTACATAAAATAATACTTTGCAAATTTATGGTAAGTACTAATTACTTGCCTTATTTGCCATGACTATGATATTAAATATTCATAAAAATGTGATTATTTCTTTGATTTGGCAGGCATTTAGATTTCTCTACAGCTTTTCACACTGCTAATTTTAATCCAGTAAATTATCTGGAAGAAAACAGTATGCAGCCTAAAAACTGTTCAAAATTCACTCCAACATTGAGCACATTATGGACGTAATGATCCATTACAACCAAACTTCAAGAAGGTCTTGCAAGAAAACAGAATTAAACAAAGAAATATGGAGACTATCATCATTATTTATCAGATATATTTATTAATAGTTTACAATTTTAGATACCTCGAGAAACTTTTAAATAATTAGATCTACTTTTATATGTTTTATTTTTGTGACGTTAAGTTTTCTTAAATTCTTTCTGAATTAACTCTGATGCTCATCATTATTTTTGCTGTATTTATATTTAACTGGTTACAAAATCCGAATTCTGTCTTTTGAGTACAACAGACATGCTTATTTTTAGCTGTCACTTAGAAAATAATCTTTGTGAACATCACTTGGGGTTGTATAATAAACAATATTAATACCACTTTACACTTAAGAGTGTGTAAGAATGGGGGTGTGTGTCTATATGTATACATTGATTCCAAGGCTTCAAAGCTACTCACATAATTAAATATTCATATCTATCTGTGCATATTTAGTACCTGTTCCTGTCTCTCTAGATATGTAATATGTAAGCATGTAAATATTTTACATTTTAATTAATAAGAATAAAATATCCCAAGACTATGTACTACATGTACATTGCATATGTGCCTCAAAATGGAGGGAAGTAACAACAGGAATCAGAAATGTTGTTTCTTAGACCCCCATGCTTAGATCATTTCACTGCATTGTTTGTATCCTCCTCTGTTGTTTCTAGCAGCAGAGGATTAAATAGTCCTCTCAGATGAGGTAATATAGCCAAATACAATCATCAAAATGTAGCAATAGCAAAACAAAGAATCAGGGAATTTGTATGTATAAGGATTTCTATAATAGAACACGAATGATGTAAGATTAAAGATGTGCAGTCTGCACATCCTTGTCCTTGCTTCTTAATTTTTTTTTCTTTACAGATTTTACACTAAAGAAGGTCTGTTGTCAGCACACCTACTCTCAACTACCTGTACTTCTCAGCCACTCAATGGCTTGTTACCTAGGAGCAGCCCCAAGACATCTCAGGGAGGTGTGCCTCCATCCCCGGACACCTGTTCAATTAAAGCTTTGCTGCTCGTCAACCTTCAGTTAAATATGTGTGAAACTTTCAAAGATACACAAACCTTTTAAAATCTTTCATTAAAAGTTAAACTGATGACTAGTAACTTGCAAACAGCATCACTAACCATATGTAAAAATACAGAGTTCCTGTACCAGTGCTTAAAATAAATGTTTGGAAAAGGTTTTGAAATATCAGTCTGCTTCTTTGCTGTACAAATAAGGAAAGTGAAATGAAATATGCCTTCATTAAGTCTAAACATAAGAAAACAATTTTTGCTCAACCCTGCATAAGACTTGCAGTATTTCAGCAAGCCACGCATGTTACTGGAGCAAAATTCAGGTTCCAGAGCTGCATCTGCTCTCATATACCATTCAGGAATGCCCTGAGCTTGAGATACATTGAGAAAGGGAGGGAATGTGCAGTTCAAGAAACACACTCTGCATGTGTACTCCTGCCAGTTTAGTCAATCCAGGGTCCTGCATGCTCATCTGAGTGGAGTTCTTGACCTTAAATATGAGGGATAGTAGTCGAATTTCCCTGTGTTGGAGGAAATATCCTTTTGAAAGTTCACTCAGGTAGTTTTAATAGGTAAAAATGCTAGCACCTTGTCACCTGTGAATACACCATGTAATTAAACTCCTTCTGAAGTTGTACACTTACTGATATGTCTTTTGTAAGTAAAATGAAATCCTCTGTTTTTACATGTTTTGACATCGTGAAATGGGGACAAGCAAAGCAGAATCTTAAAATCCCCAGTGTAGCTCTAATGGAACCTCTTCTGGTTGCTTTGTACTAGTCTCAGGGGTGAGAAGAGAGTTCATTTAAAAATAAGCATTTCCCTCATGTCAAGATGAGAAACTATTGATTTATATTTGTATTCTCCAAGAAAAATCACTGATCCCTTGAAATGGGGAAAGAGCCTCTGTATTTCAATCCTGTGAGCTGTGTAAAAGAGGCCGCATGCTCAAAGTCAAAGGGAAGCCAGAGGAAAATGGCACACAGGAGGTCAAAGCAGTTCACATGGCTCATCGGCAGCTGTTTGCACCATATGACAGATCTAAAGGCAACTTCAGAGCTGTCTGTACAATATGTGGAGCTTACCAGAGATATAGAAGCTGCTGCTATAATGTCATTTCCCATAAAAAAAAATGTTGGTAAAGTTGGCACTGTGCTTTATGGACTGCAGTGCTGTTGATAGCCTTAGTTTATGATCTTAATTCCAACAAAAAGAGACAAGAAAGAAGTGTAACTGGGTGTTCAGTTTACAGGAAGTTCTCTGAGAGTACAACTCCTGGCATCACTTCCCTGCCGCTCTGCACTGGGTCTGTATCATAGCCTGTTTTGCTCTGTTTTTCTTACATCAGAAACACAAGAACTGAAAAGAAATTTCACGTATTAGTTCCCTTTCACCTGCCTGACGGCCACGTGGGTTCATCTGGCTGGAGTCACACAAGAAACAAGTCTGATCACAACCTAAGGTTAGCTGATAAGCATGAGAGAAAGTAGGGGGAAAAGCAAAACAAAATGTTGTGCATTAACTACTATAATAATTGGGGCTTGTAGGTTTCACTGTATAACAAAACAACTACAATCTTTTCACTTGATGTGATTCTATACAATTGCTAGCTGTCTATTTTTCATAACTTTGTCACAGCAGGCTGTTAGATTGATAGAGGGAATGAAATGAGATAGGAGAGCTTTGAGGACTTGGATAACTTTCCTTTTCTTAATTAATCCTGTGAATGTTGAAATATACGCTGTTTAAACTTGTTGCTTCTTGACAAACAAAAGCACAATATTCCAGTCTTGCCTAAAGGCCATTCTGCACTGACATATAAAATTGAATGCCATTGCCTAAATTGAAACATTAACCCCTGATCCTGGAAACTTGTTTACACAACTTTTAGTCACCTGAAAAATATTATTGTCGTAAGCAGAATCACTCAAGTTCATCAGGTTTCCTGAGCATAGTGTGTTCTCAGTACCCAAGATCCTGACCTGCATAAACTCACTTGTCTAATTCTGGAAGCTGATACTTTTATGCATGGTTTGTGAGGGAGATAGCTCATACAATTCTGAGATGAAATGCGCTGTATAAATAGTTAATTTATTTCAATGTGCACTACCACTACATCTCAAGATGCATACCAGAGCCCATCTTGTGCTGTCCTGCTGGAAAGACAATCTGCCACAAGTCTGGACTTTAAGGGATCATTTTGAGAAGTGTTGGAATTGCTATATGCAGAAATAGATGTGTTGCAAACTTCAATCACTGTAGGAAACCTGCTAGAAAATGTGGCTGCTCAGTTAATGAATCTGGAGAATCAGATGGACATATTGAAAGAAGACTGAAATGCACTGAATTTCCACCCCGGGAGCTCAGAGTGACATTTTTCAAGGTTCATGAAACGTTATTTAAATGTCTTATTTTAACTATTGCCTCAGTCTATTCACTTGACATATCTTCGTCTAGAGAGACAGAGTGGGACCAAGGGAATACAGCACTGGTCCCTTCTTGACAATGCTTCTTTAATGAAGTTGTAGGAACTTCCATCCCAGAAATAATTCCTTGGAGTAATTATTATTCCTATTTTCCAAACTGCAGTGGGCTCCTACATCTAGGTTGAACAGGACTATCCTTACTATGAAGGCCCTCTGACTACCCATGTAGATGGAAATTGGAGAAGATGGAGATGGGACGTGTTAGCTCCGACAACCAGGTCCATTTGACACAGACGATTTTTCTTCTCACCCTGAACTCTTTCGCTGGTGAAAATCCTCTTCAGCTATAGACCTGTTGAGACTCACCTTGGAAGGTTGGGCTTGTCGTCTACAGCTTCATGAGTTGCAATGGTGCTTGTTCTTGCACCACTCACATGAAGTTCCTCCAAAGAGAAGCATGGATCAGCATTTTCAGACACAGGAAAATAATGGCTTACTGTAATTGCTGGCATTGTTTAGAATAAGATGTATAACTGAGAGAGATTTCTGCCATATTAAATACATTTAAAAAGGCAATTGGCTGAGAGAGACTTTATCTGAGCAATATTTAAAACTAGTACTTATTCAGTATTCTTTATGATGAAATCTCAGAAAATGATGCAAATGAGCATCTTTGTCCATATAGATTCCTTTAAGCATAATGAATACAAGGAAGATAGGTTTTAGCTAAAGAAAGTGAACACTTTTTGAGAAAAAATAATGTAGAAACATCATGTAACATGTAGGTGAATACAATTTTAGAGGTCATTTGTATATGGAACCAAATTGAGCCTGGACCCCTGAAAACAAAAATATTATGATATTAAAGCAGTGATACTCAGAAAGAGGGGAGATAATCCTATGTGTTGAAAAATGAAAAGGAGGTAGGGCTTAATATGTATACATGAAGATTCTTTTTGATTATATTTCAGTATAGGTTTCCATTGACAAATGCTGCACAAAAATTGCAGTTGATATTCTTTCCTAGCTTCTGCTAGAAGAAGCTCTAGTATATTGATTTCCCTTTTTTTCTGGATGTCCTAGGTTATATGAAAAATATATTTGTAATGTGAATTGTTTGAATGACTGGAGGACTCTGCTGATAAAGACATAGAGTGCATATTCTGCTGCAGAGGTCTTTATACTGCGGAATTGATGCCTGATTACAAAGCAGCCTCAAGATCTAATTACAATTGGCAACCAGGAGATGAGGGAAGACTGCAGACAATTTTCCTCTATTTTTATACACAGTCCTTGTGGCATTCACATTGCTTTCAATAAGTGTGCTTCTGGCGAAAACTGTCAATGGTGGTAATCGTCTGGATGACTGGCTTCGGAGATGCTGCAAGCCTGACCTTTGCTATTGCAATCACCACCGTCATCAGCGTGGGGATGCACGCAACCCACAGCTAGAACAAGTGCTGTAACTAGGCAGTAATTGCGGATTGTTAATGATGATGCTGTTGATGATGCGTTTTTGTTTGTGTTAATTGAAAATACATTAGGCTGGGCTTAACTCTACGATGGTGGATGATTAGCGCTAAAAGGAGGAGGAAACGTGCGGCTGAAGTAAGAAAGACAAACCATTCATGTGTGCCATTCTGCTATGTCTAACCCAACAGGTACATAATCAAAATACATAACACCCTTCTGTTTGAAAAGGAGGGGATAAAATTAAAAGTTTGATTAAAAATTAGGCTAAAATCCCACAGGTAAACTGTGCTCTTAAGCCTATTGCACTAAGGCAGTGAGTACTATTACAGCTGTGTAATAACAAATACAGGTCATCAGTGAAAGGAGATCATAATGCTGAACAGGGACAAAAGACCAGTTTAGATACCTGGAAAAGATGTGATCTGTGAAGGTGGTGGAGTGTAACTGCAGTAAGAGTACAGACCTAAAATATATAGGATTCTCTAGAAATTCTAGAATCTGTAAATATCTTGTAATTATCGCAGATTGGGTACTTTATTTTCATTATGAGCGTGAAGTATTATATCCCATCTCAGGTTTTCAATTTGTAAGAAAGTTTATAATTTACATAATGGACTTCATCCTCTGGATAGATATGACTAAACATCATGAAATTTAGTGCAAGACTAACTTCTGTGTTTCTTTAGTCTCCTTGTTCTTTCTGAAAATTAGAAAACATAAAGAAAAATGGTTGTACTGTTCAGTTCTTCACTGGAGGAGTCTCAACACTGCTGTAGCTGAATGCTGAGTAAAATGGTTTAGAGAAACCATAACCTTCTGTGGGAACAAAAGTTCTGAGCCTTAAGTGATGGAGGCTTGTTCCTCATGGTAAAAAGCCAAGTGGCTGGAAGACTCACTTTGCATGTGGGAGTTTTTTCCCCTCTGCCGCAAGTTCAAAAAAGTTTGCCAAAATTCATACCCAAACATCAGGCCAGGGTATTTAACTTGCAGGTTCTAGCTTTTGATTTGTCTGCCTGATCTTAGTTGCATTAACACTAAGTCAAACACATGCACATTTTTCTGTTGCACTATATCATGGGTGTAAACATCAAGCACACACAGTGTCAACTGTATCGGCCTGTCTATGACAAAGTATGTGGTAATTACTCTTGCATATTCTGTTAAAGACATATCTCCTAAAAAAAAAAATCTAAAGAAATCAATGGGTTTCTACCAAAAGTGGCACTGAAGACTGATGGAATGTAAACAGAAATTAAATTTCTGATGTACAGTGGTACCTATTCAAACTTAATTATTTGTGTCATTAAAGGACCAGACAATATAATGTCATTGAAGGGGAGATCTGGTTCGAACTGTGAAGTTTCCAGAAGTTTAGGTTATTCAGAAACTTGCCATTATGTTGTAGCTCTCACAAATGGCAAGATGAAATGAGCAGATTCATGTACCCAGCTGGAGCTGGGAGTCTACAGAGAAATATGTTTCCAATGTGCTCATAATTTAGTTTAGCTCTGAGGTTTGGTGATCTCCTACAAGTGAAAGTCTGCCACTTAGCCATGTTTCAGCAGCCCTTATAAAACAGTGGATCTCATTTCATTTCTGTGAGCCTAAGTCTCCACTGTGAGAGAAATGCAGATACAAATGACGATAACTCTGCTGGCAAGTCCAGGAGACCCAGAGATGCCAGTGGATGTGATAAACAGAATGCAAATTCTTTCCCTGGATCCTCTCCCCAGAAATAAACTCACTCGTGTTGGTGAGGAGCACCACTGTTATTCACGTTGTACCCCTTTGGATAAATAAAGGGCTTTCATTAATAGAATATATTTCAAAAGCAGTAAATTCACATTAAAATACTTGAGTCAAATTAATTTCTCCTTTAACTCTGCTGCCTTTTTCAGCTGGCACCAGATTCAAGTTTGCTCCAATTTCTTTAAAACTTGGACTTGCAAGATGAATTTTAATTATACCCAAATCAATTCTGGCAGCATCAGTGCATATTTTGGTCTCAATACAGGTAGAAGGATGATTGTTCCTCCTCTGATATTTGAGGGCCTTGTAGGCCTATCAGGATAGTTACTAAAAATTGCCTTCTGTCTTATGTGATCTTCTGAAGCGAAATTAAAAGTGTGTGATCATATATATCAACAGCCAGTTTCTTGGCCAAACCTGCGCAGGTATTCCTGAGGCTACATCGTGTTGGAGTTCATCTTTACGTGGAGGGTAAAAATAGGAATAGTGACAACAGACAAAGGTGAAAGGCAATTGTTTCTCACCTTGTATGTACATTCATATCAATAACTTATTGTCAAGTCACACACAACCTATTTTTCTAGGGAAACTAGTGACACATTCTGAGCCTCATTTCCCTCTCTCTCAGCTCAAACTCAGAGTTTACCTCCACCATCTCAACTGACACAGTACTTTCCTCTTCTCTATGGTAATGGTTTTATTACAGCAACACATAATAACTCACAGTGCTGAAAGCTCTCCTTTTGCGAGCGGATCCCAGAGTCCTATCCAAATGTAACACAGTGGTAAGCAGAAGTCAAATCATAAAATGCAGAAACACCCTTAAAAGCCTTGGCTTTTCGTTGGGGTCACTACTTAAAATGGAGTAAGTACCCATCAAATATTCCACATGCACCTTATGTTAATGAGGCCTTAAACCTTATGAGTAGGAGAAAAGCAAGGTACTGCACTTAGACCATTGATTAAATTAAGCCATAGAATTACTACATATTATGAAAAATGCACACTCATTTTACTGTTATCTCCTTTCCTCCCTTCCTCTGTGTTTGTGTATTACATCTATGTGTTGTCTGGTCATAAACCTGGCTTGTAAATTCTGGGTAGAAGAATCTGTCTTTATTACTGTGCATATGCATGGCCCCAGACCTGGCAACGGTCTTTGCTCTTGGCAAGCACGCCTTTCCATGTAGGTGGTGTAGGCTACCAGTCTCTCAGAAATTACCCTACGACGCCATAGAACTCTCCTTCCCTTCTCATTCAAATGTTGAACTGTATTTGCTACCGGAAGAGGCCCGCTCATATCCCCCCAGCCCCTTTGAATCATCCGGTTGATCATATCGGATCATCCCGTTGTTTTGCCAGTCGCAGTCCCGCCAGGGCTAATAAGTGAGACTTCAGGAAATGGCAAATACCTCCTGCCGTGCAGCTGGGTGATTATACAGTACTGTACATGGGAAATACTTCTTTTCTATTACACACTAATGTTACTCAGAGACACTGAAATAGTAATAAAGCTTTTTTGTTTGTTTTTTAGAAAAGCATGTATGTATGAGCACCTATCAGAGGTGTAAAACACACAGCCAGGTCCTTCCTGCACTGTTGCTCAAGGGGTGTTGGAAACAGAACTGCATTCCTCACATTCTGTTTTTTTTGGTGATATTTACTCTTTGCAACGTTTTTGAATATTCAGCCAACACTTCAGCGTTCCTTACCTTCCTCTGGGTTTTGGGGAAGGCAGGCTCTTCACAAGCAGCTGTTCGTTGCGGTGCCGCCAAGGTCCTTCGCTGCATTTCCAGCGCCGGAATTCAACATCACCAATAATTTATGTATGTATATCTTCACAAATGTCAAAAATAAACCCTTAAAAAATCTGAACCTGCCCTCCAAAGGTTTAAATATTTCAAAATAGCATTTAAATGACTTTCTGTTGTCCTGAATTCCTTAGTATTTCTTAAAAGTACAGGTTTACTCAATTAGCACAAGCATACGAAAGATAGTTATATGAATTTTGCTGAGAATGAAGAAGATATTTGTTGGCAACAGAAAAAAATCACATTCCGCACAAAGAATTTAAGCAAAATAGAATGTTTAAACTCAAATATCAGCAGTGGGTCCTCAGCCAAACAGCATACTACTCTGAGGGATCATCACAATCAAAAGCAATGATGTGCTAAATTATTTCCCAACGCAATTTGTGAATAGGTAGGAAGAGCCCATCATTCACATGATTCAGCTCTGTCTTTAGATGATATAAATTCATCGACTTATCTAAGAACTGCTTTTGAATGTGCCTACTTGTTTTTCTTCTGTATGGTATTTTGGTTATGGTTGGACTTGGTCTTAAGGGTCTCTTCCAATCAAAATGATTCTATGATTCTACGATTAGAAAATGTGCAAGTGACATAAGAAAGGCAACACAATGCTTTGGTTTCCCAGCTTGGCCAATTTCTGGATTGATGCTTTTGCTTTTTTTCCATGACAAGGTCCTCATTTGGCTTTAAAAATATTTCCTCTGCAATGTTTAGCAAATCTCGACTCACTTTGATCTAAAAAGCTGCATTCAAATACATTATTAACAGCTGCGTTAATAGTGCAGCAGCCACCTTAGTGCCGGGGACTGACAGTCAGGTCTGGTGTCACCTCGGTGTCGTGATGTGATTTGAGGGGTACAGAGCTTCCTCTCACACTTTCAGATAATTGTGTTCCCAGAGCTGATGGGGGAGCCTTGAGCCCCATGCAGCCAGGCAGAAAGGGAGCGGGGAGAGGCCGTCAGGCAGCCTGGGGATGGCGCCCAGCCTGCTGGAGCTGTGGCACGGTGGGGCATCTGTCCTTCATCAACAGGAGGCTCTTGTCCCATGGTCCCATCACACTGTGGAACATCCTCAGGGAAACCAGGTTCACTGGCTGCGCAGGACCCATAAAATATCTGCCTGATTTTCTTCAATAAGCACGAGCTAGAGGTTAATAATGTGGGGATGTTTGATTCCCTGCTGTTTTAAATAATTTCATGGGGAACCTAATGCGATAGGACACCAGTTAGAAAGGTTATTACCCTCATCAAACTACAGCACTTCTTTCTTATTATTTCCTACCAATTTCTCGGCCTTACACCTCCTCTCCCTACATGTACTGCAGATGAGTCTTCAAAAAGACACTCTGCGGTGGGATGGAGGCAGAAAACATGATCCCTGCACAGTGAAAATGTGATCCTGCCAGTGTTTCTGGGGTGCTGGTGTCCTCTCCTTGGCCTGCCAGAGGGCTAGTGGCATCCCAACCATGCTGCCCACCGGGGCTGAAGAATGCTCTCACCCCCGTTCTCCAAAAGGCTTGGCTGGCAACCCCTCACCTTGCAGTAAGTTTTGGGTTGTCTAAACTCTAGCGGGTGGTCCGCCACATCCCCTAGACAAACAACACACTTGCCTATGTCTTCCGTGCCCATCCCCGCCTCTCCCTTTTTTTTCCCCAGACTATTTAGCACTCTTATTTGTATATTTTTCTCTTTCCTTAGACTAAATTTCTGCCTAATTTGAATTCTCTTTGCTGCATTATTTTTATCCTCAGTCATTTTCCTCCTCTCCCCTCACCTTTCTCTCCTTTTGTGTGCTCTGGCTCATCTTCCACCCTTTCTTCACTCTCTCTAAAAAAGATGAGATTTTGTAGCCTGCTCTGCTTTCTAAGACAACTCTTGGGAATGTTTTGTTGTGGTTGGTAATGGGAGACTGAGTTTAAAATGTTCCTTGCACGGGGCTGCAGTGCCTTGACGAAGCTGTTTGACCAAGGAAAAAACAGTTCTGTCCAGTAAAAACATAGGCTGCAGTTCATGTGTATTTTGTGAAGAAATTTGTCTACATTTTGGTAGCTATATATAAATATATATGCCACTGGAGATTTTAATAACTCCCTTAAAGTAATTTCTATGACAAAAAGTTGGTTTTTGTTTTGGTTTTTTTTTTTTTTTTTTAATTTCAATACCTTTCTTGAGACAAAAACATGTTTTAAGAACCAGAATATGAACTAAAAAAAAGTTAAACTATTTTTCATGGGCTTTTTTTTAAATTTATAAATGTTTTTTAAAAATTGTTCATTTCTGACTCTGTTTTCTCTTCCTCTTTTTTTTTAGTGGCAAAAGGGTAGTGGGGAAGACTATTAAAACAGAAAAAGAATTTTAAAATACTTTTAAAATCCAGTAAAAATATTTTGACTTTTTTTTAATGAAAAACATTGTTTTTGAAAGGAACAGAGGAAACATTATTTTGAAATCCTGAAACAAGAATTGCCCTTTTCATTATAGTGACAATGTTTTGCAGTTACCAATAATACTCAGGGCAACGCCGTGAGTAAGTGCAAAAGAGAATAATTGTCTGAATGTGAGAAATTTGATTCAAAGCCTGGCACCACTGTGTTTCATAGACTGACCACACTGTGCACCTGGGTAAGCCCTCGGGTACAACACTTTATTATGTGAGATGTTGGTTTCATTGTCCCAAACAAAAACTGAGATGGAAAATTGTTTCCGTTTAGTAGAATCCTGCAAACTGGATCTGAAGGGACATCTATTTCTTCACGGTAACATCCAACTGGGTAAACATTTCCCTCATAAAAATCTGTAGTTTAAATTTGTCCTCACATATTTGTAAAGATTTTCTAAGTCAAACACAGATGTATTTTAGTTTTGTTTTTCCAACCAGCTCAAGACATGCCTAACAGATAAAATTTATATGTATAATGTTTACCAAAAAAAATCAAATACTTCTGGAAGACACTTGATTTTCACATCTATTTGTCCCTTGTTGTTGTGCATTTATGAAGCTGAATACACTGCAGTTGAAGCACACAGGGTCTCTACAATCTGAGTGTGAGACTGAAATCTGGTTACAATTAAATGGCTTGAAGTTATTATGAGCTTCTAGCTGGATGGGGGCAGGTAGGAGTGAGGCCAATATAAACAACCATTCCCAAGTGAAATTAGTGGTAGGAAAGTGGGAGAAACTCCCAGAGAACATTCTGCCTATATGCACTTATGCACAGAACACCATGTGCGTTAATCGGCAGCTACCTCAGTAAAGTTTGAATTCACATATGCGTGTAAAATACTAAAAGACAGTACTTCAAGGTTTCACTTGTTCTCAGGCACATTATTACCTATGAACCATATTTTAAAATGCATTCTGAGATTTGAGCTAATAATGTGAATGACATTCAGTGAGATTGCCAAATGCTGGTAATTTACTTTCATTTTCACATTAATGTGGGCCCACCTGTGATGAATTGGAAACTAAATAAGCACATCAGTTTTAATTAGATATTTCAGCGGCTGGATCTAGTTAAACAGCAGCATTCATTCTTATCTATTAAACAGTCAGAGACTTCTGCATTCTTCATAGTAAGTTCTGTCTCCTTCCAACTCACTTTCTTTGCACTGCTTTTCTCTCTTACTGGAATGCTTTAGAGGAGATGATCTAAATCGGTGGCATCCTACTGAGTTAATAATAAAATTATCACAGAATTGGCAGACCTAGATGATTTCCAAAATTATACAGAAATTAAGAACACTCTCGGTATTGTTTTATTCTGCAACAAAAACAAAACAAAAACCTGAGCAATTGGAATAAATTCACAGTTTAAGCTTGATAAAATGGAAATGGCTTTCTATTGACAGTCACGGACTTGTACCACTGCACTGTACCACTGCACCTTTGGGATGCGGTTTCAGTTAACCAGTGACAATTTGGGTACCAGCTGGAATACTTTCCACTCCTGGAGGGGGGAGGAGTTGCAAGAGGAATGGAAATATTCAATGTTTTGCTGGAAAGAGTGAGTTCAGCAGCCTGGGAAAGGTTTTTTCTGCTGGCATGGGTGCTAGTGGCAAAACCTCTCTCATGCCTCAGTTTCCCACTGATGAATCACCAGAAAGGCAGCTTTATCCTGCTGAATACTCTGTGTTTCTATTGAAGCTATCAACCAACAGTTGTTGTTTTCTGTTTCACTAGACAGTCATTTGCTGAAATTATAACGCTTCATGTTTCAATCTGATGAATTTGTGTCTATTAGACACTCAAGTGAATGCAGAGATTTTCCTGTCTCTATTCCACCTTTCCTCTCGGGCTTTTGTAGTCTGACCCTCCTTTCCAAGGCAGTTTTCAATAGAAAACTGAGTTCTGAGCTGCTGCCATGTTGAACAAGCACATTTCACAGCAGCTTTGCAAGAGAGAAAGGGCACCAGGTTGAATCTTATTCTATTTTTTATTCTTCTGTAACATCTTGATAGATTGAAAGACATCTTATAAAAAGTGTATGCAATTATATTTCTCTCTGTGAAAAATAATAAATTAGGTAACTATTTCTAGAGATATTAATTAATTATTAACATATATAGCAGATGTAGGTGTAACATAGCAGGAATTAATTTTGATCTAGAGCCTTTATGAGACTTCTAACTTCCTACCCACTATTCCTCTAAGTAGTGAGACACTTGGAGCAGCTTACAGGAGAGCAGCTGATATTGATAAAGCTGATGTTTCAACTTACGACTAGCTTTGTGTCTTTACTACCTCTGACTCCATTTTTCTGATTGGTATTTCTGAAGAAAGGGCAAACAAGTTCATAAAGACAGATGATACAGTACTAGCTTCATTTGGAGCCAAGAAAACATGTGAGAACACCTTGAAAAGTACTTGCCCAAGTCCTGGCTTGTTGCACTGACATTTCAGCCTACCAGGTAAGAAATATTTTTGGGGTGCATTTTATGATTAACTGAGTTGTTTAGAAACAGCACATGAAATAGCAGGGAGAGCTTGAAGCTAAATTCACACCTAATTTGGATTTCAGGCAATTTAATTTAAAAATATGCATGTTCATATGCAAAAGTATTCAGCAATAAAGCTCAAGCCTAATGGTCCAGAACTGACCCTGCTCTCTGAGCGTAACCCATGACATTATCTCAGCACATACCTGTGCTATGGTGGTCTAGAAGATGGCATGTTAGGGAAGTCCCAGGAGAAGATCATCAGATGCTTTTCCTCCCTGAACCCTCTCTGAAAGGAGGAAGCAGTTGTCCCAATAGTCATAACCTGCTGGAAATAAAATTGGGCTGACAGCTTCACAAACCCAAATGTATTGCTTTAAGCATATTCCAAAGCATTTAAACAGACAAACATATTTTGATGAAAATGTTTGATGTGTTGGCTTTAAAGAAACAGAAAAGATGTGCTAAATCGAACACAAATATATAGTATAGATAATGTATTTTAGCAAATACCAAGTTATGCCTGGTTTTGGACAGCCTCCCTGCTCTCAAATCAAGCACAGGTTTATAAGAAAGCCTGGCTGAAGCTGAATTCTGAAGTCTATGGGCAGCTGAAGGGAATTTAACGTTCCTCTCTAGGTGAGGTTGTCGGTTGTGTTGTTTTTGGAGATCAGAGTCAGATGTGAATGGGAAACTGTTTTCTATTTTTGCTTCTATGATGTGCATGGCACCATGGCAGTTCCTGATTTCTTGTACATGTTATTCTGTTGTCAGTCTTCTGCATTTTCCAGGCATGCTGTTGCAGTTCAGAAGCAGCTGTTCTGTAATGAGCTTGCAATCCTCTTAAAAGTTGCAACATAACTTCCAAATCTTGGCCATGATCTAGTTGTTTTCCCTCAGCTGAACTAAGCTGAGGGGGTTGTCTTTTCTGCCTCTCTGCTGTTTTTGAAGAAGGTAAACTTACTATTTTGTCCACTCATTTAAACAGATTTTCTACAACGCAAAGAAGTTACTAAGTACTTATCAGTAGACCCCACATATTAAATACTTTTTCTTTCACCTTCCCATCTAAGTAAATGTTCCAGTTTGTACTATAGCAATGGTGTTTTAACTAAAAGAGAAAATGAGGTAGACTTAACTCCTTTAACCTGCAGCAGAATAACTTGGGAATTGTTTGATTTGCCCCTTCCCTCCACCAGTTTTAGACATCTATGCAGCCCTACTCTGGATGCAAAGGTTAGGGAGAATTAATGCTGCATTGATGTGTCTCTTTCTGGCATGAGCGGTCCTTGACGTCAGATAGCCTTTTTAATAAGTTAAATTATTTTAATAGTTTAATAAAACACCTTTCCTAGATCCTAGTCTTGCAAAATGTTGTGCATAGCAACACATATCTGGTGCTAGATTATCTGAATCATCCCATAAGTCTGCTGTGAAATGGCACTTTTTGTAAAATCTGTAACCCTCCTTTAATTTGGGGTAGCACACAGAAATGGTGGTCCAGGAGCAGCAGCCTAGCAAGAGTGGTCTGAGCTTGCTGTGCATCCTCTGGCAGCTGGCTGTTCAGAGATATCACAGCTCTCTCTCCCTTTTCTGAAAATGGGGATGGGGGATAATGCTTACCTGCCTGAGAAAGGGAATAAAATTAAAGCTAAATCTAGAAAACACCTTCAATCTTGTGTGAAGGTACTTCATAGAAATGCTGGAGATTAAGGAAACAAGCATGTGCAAGTGCTGTGTAAATACTAAGGCTTCAAAAGGTATTTTATTATTCAAATGAAATGTTCAGAAAGGCAGACATTTCCAGGATAGAGCTTGTTCTAAACATATGAGAAAAATGGGTTAAATTTTCTAGGCAGATATTGATTCATCATATCATAACAAAACCTGCTAGAGCTGGTTAATGATGTGTCTGATACTTCAGCAAGTGACATAATGTTGAAATTTGGAATCAAAGCTGTCAGGAAATTGCTCCTTGCTCAAACACAAGATATTCATGATGAAAACCTGTTGTTATCTCCCTCTCCTGAGCCATTATGCTAAAGGGACAAGAGGGATATTGCCTGGTGACATTTCTTTCTGATCCTTCTTGAAGTGCTGCAGCTTTTCAGAGAAATTTCTAGGCATGGTTTCCTCTGATGACTGCTAATATGATACGGCAGTCCTTCAAAGGAGCAGAATGCACAGGGCTGCAGCTTTGGGTCTTGTCTATGCAATCTGCAAATATGTTTTGTTTTGTTTTTTTTCTCCAGCTAAATACCTCAACATACATACAGTAAACTTAGAGGCACAGTCCTTTCCACACTGCTCTCCCAGTTTGTCCCTCTTTTTAGGCTGGCAGCCGTACTCCTTGAAGTTGCGTTTCCCCCAATTTGCTGCTTGGAGGTAGAGCAGGATAATGCCAGGAAATGATGTGTTCTGGATTGTCTCCTCCAGAAGGTAAAATTACAAGTTCTGTATCATGTTTCAATGTTTGCTGGTCAGCTCTACCAATTAACTGATGCACTATGGAAGGGAATTCATACCTCTACCATGGTGCAAATAATTAAGGAAGCAGTGTGCTAAAATCTTCAAAGCTATTAGTGTGACTGAGTTGCTAAATTCCCTCTGCCTGTGATGGGATGTAGAGATATAAGTTAAAGTTTTAACTTTGAGACTGACTCCTTTCTAGCATTCTTCAGATCAGCAAAGCTGTCTACCTTTTATTTGTATTTTTCTTTTGTTCCAAGATGAACCTAATGTTTTAACACAGCAGGTAAATGCATAGTGCCCAGGGATGGAACCCACTTTCTCTACTTTAAGGGAAGAATTTAGGGCACTAATATATATGTGATGGGCAATTAAGGTGAATTAATTTGTCCCTGCCTGTATTCCTACAGTGAGGATTGCCATGGCTAAATCAGGGATGTCTGGTCCACTCATGAATCTGTTCCTGAGCTGGCACTCCTGACTGGTTTTAGGGTGGCAGTGTGGTGTCCCACAGGCAGCACAGCATTGTGGGCACAGGGCGCCTGATGCACACGCGAGCAGTTGAGCTGATAAACTCAGAGGTAATCACTATCATAATTAAGTGGAGTGCAGGTGGGATGACTGTTTAGGCCTAGATCATTATGAAGTACTTGCTGACATAATGTTTTTCGGTCATCTATATGGGATTAGATTTCACTGCCCAAGAATTCTCAGGCTCTACATGGAGGTGCCTAGTGAATTTAAATAGCTAGGCGAGTTGCTCCACCTTGATCCCCACAACACACAATAAAGGTCTATGATGAAACACTCAGTTTAGATTAAAATAATGTTCAGTTATACAAAACAGCCTTAAAATCATGCTCCCAGGGTAAACCACAACAGTGGTTTGTCTAAAATGGGAAGCAGGCATCTTCAGAAACCTGAGCCAAACAAAAAGACATCTGAGCCCCAAAACTGAGGGCTGAGCTACATGATGGAGATGACTAGAGTCCTCACATTTCCATGCATGATATTTACTCCACTCATTTTCACGCTTGCAAGCTGTCGCCATGCAGTCACATGGCTCGCTGTGGGGCTGGATTTCACCTCACTACAGCCACTGTCAGTTCAGAACAAGCACTGTCTACCCTGGTTGGTCTCACTGGTACCAACAGTATCAGGGCTGTGTTTAAAATGCCACATTTTCTTAATCCAGCTGTATGTGTCTCAACAACATACATTTATTGTGAAGATTAATATTTTTTTTGGAAGAAGAGAGAAATATTATGTCTGCAACATTTATTTATAGTAGTTGCCAAATGGTACTTTGGGGATTCTCCTTTTTTTCTAAAATCAGCTAACGAGGGAGCAAATCCTCTATCAAAACTGTGAAACAGCTTCATGGTTCTTCTATAAACATTTTGGTGGCACTACAACTCTTGCTTTGCCCTATTCTTCCTGAGCCAGTCTTGTTTCTCTTTTTTTTTAATTTTTATTATTTTTTTTAAATTAAGACTTACATTGCAGGGAGGCACCAGTAGCAGGAGAAGTTTTCTTAATATATGTTTTTGAGAGAGAATCTGCTTTCAGGCTGGCATTTGATGTCCCATTCCTGGAAAGGGGACTGCTTCAGACCTTCCCATTCCAGCATGTTTCCTGCTTGCAGCCCAAGGTGGTTCATTCCTGGGGCCACTGCCTCTTGCTGCCTCCTCTCTGCCAGCATTTGGCTGCTCCACCTAAGCCACTGACTATGGGCTTCTGCTAATAGGGGCTTTTGTCCCCCTTTTCCCAAAAAGATAATTTATTTGCTGGATCAGCTGGCTGAATGGACTTGCCTCGCTACCACAAGATGCCTAGATCTGATGCAAAGCTGGGAGGAGAAGAGGGAAGAAGAAAGGAGAAAAGAGAAGAACTGAGGAGAAGATCAGGATAAGCGTATAAACAGGGATGTTAATTTCAGAGGTAACCTGCCTTTGCTCCCAAGAAAGTACAATATCAAAATGTCCCCTGTGGCACTTGCTTTCCTTTTCTTGCAGTTTAAGGGTTTAAATGGATGGCTTTCAGTCCTCCTGCCATCATTCTCACAGTGGTGCCCAGCCTGCGGGACAGATGGCTCCGCCATGCTGCAGCTGCTGAGCCATCCCTGGCATCTCCAGAAAGCCTGTCGCTGGGGCTGGTTTTCCTCGATAGACCCCACTACTGTTTGCAGTGGTCCAGTGGCTGCTTTGGGAGCAGCTCAGCCTTCTGATTAGCAGTGATGGGGCAGACAGAGGTGGCTGGTAAACCTTACAGCATCTCCAGAGTCCTGGCCGCTGGTGGGTAGGCCCTGGTCCCCAGGGTGCATCCCTATGGCTCTGGGGCACAGTGTCCCCTTGCAGTGCTGTCTGTGCCTCCAGGTGTACAGGTGTAATGGGAGATTTTCTGGTAGGAAAGATACTGGTCTACCAGTGTGCTTCTCAACACAGGCCGACGAATGCCAGGAGTAGCGTGTTGGTGAAAGACTGTATCCACAGGAAAAGATTACAGGACTACTTAATTCAATAAATGCCTTTCTGAGATCCTCAGAACAACTTCATATCCATAAAGCTACTTCAGTGAGTTCATATCCTGAATAAATATTGTGCAGTTAGCTTCTCCCTTGTGCACTAAGGTATGACAGCTTGATGCGATGTTGACAGGGAACGTAGCACAGGAGGTTTACACGGATTTTAAACAAGACCAGAAAGATCACCCTGGTTTTATTCAAGATGGTTATCTGGATATTTTCAGATTCCTCTGCCTATGGGTGAAAAACTTCCTGTGAAGATGTATGTTATTTTCTGGCCATCTTAAATGTCAAAATGAATTTCAGTTTGAAATATCTCGTATCAAAAAAAATGCCTGTTCTCTCAGCAGAAGTATATAATATTTTAGTGCCCGTTGCTCTCAGGTTTTCAATTAGAACTTTGAATCACATTCCTGATTAGTAACAAGCAATCAATCATAATTAATTAGTTAAAATGTTCAACCGTTAAAATCATTACCATTAATTAAAATAATTATCTCTATTTTGGCTGCACTTCATTGCCATTTCAGGGAAATGTGTTGCTTAATTCTACCTTTTGCACTCAGTATGGGATTGTGGTGAATAAAATGCATGTGAGAGGTGGGGGCATGACTTTCAGAAAGGTGATTTTGTTGTATGGTTTTAGGTGGCTTTAAAGAGGTGTAAGTATACCAATTACTTATTTTTTGATAAAGCTTTTTCTCCTTAGATTGGGAATATATCCAGTAACTGAAGAGATACAGTGTCAGCAGAGTTACTTATTTTCTGGGGAATTTATTCTTTGTACATATATACTTCATAAGTCTCTCCACAAATAAAATACAGCATTGATGTTTTTACAGTATGATGTTGGATATCCTCATTCATGGGAAGAGAGCACTTTTTTCAAGCTATATGCTGATGAATATAAACTTTGATCAAACACTGTGGAAGGGTTCTGCTTCTACTGAACTAATACATTTGATTCAGGAAGGAAAGCATAGAGATACATCTAAGAAAAGGACTTAACTTTCACAAGAGGGTCGTAGACCCACTGGGCATGAAATCCCAAGTTGTCATTACTGCAGCTGTCCCTTGATTGGGTCAAATATCTTAAGCCCTTTTGTGTTTCCCAGAAAGCCAGTAGCTCTTGTGTTTGGTACCAGCAGAGAGATACTATTTTGGGATAACAAGGACAGGTAGGAATTTAATCCATGTTTGTGCTTGTATCAGATGCATATCTTAATGTGCAGGTTGATATAAAATTTGAGGATAATTAGAGTGATCACTAATTGCTTCATTACGGCAGAAGTTCCCCTGTTTCATGAAAGATATTTGTATTCCCAAAGGAGTGAACTGATGCTACCCCTGAAACAGAAACAACTAGACAAGATTTGAAAAGAAAGTCTGAATCTGCCTAGGTCCCTGGGGCAACTTAAAAAGGACTTAAAAGGTTAACAAGAAAAAGAATAGATACTACTAATCAAGTTTTTTTTTTTCTGAAATACACAACCTGAGAAGTAAGATATGCAGGAAGACCAAATCTATCAAAAGCCAGTTTTCCAGACTTTGTAAATGGAAAGGTGATCCTTTCCAGTTAAAGTTTAGGCAGATTAAATATAAAGTACTTACCCTGTCTGTCCCACCCCTCCCCCCATTTCTTTACCTGTCTCGTAAAGTATTCTTTGAAAAAGAGCTGTCTTTTTTAAATGTTATGAAAAATGGTTCAGTAAAGAGTTATTTCACTGTAACTGGATGTGAGCAGTACATTTGTCACTTGGGATATGGTGGATCTCTGAACTACAACATCTCTGAACTACAGCATTTCAGTACCTCTGCACACTCCTGCTCCCCAGCAATCACTGCAGTGTCATGGGGAGCTTAGAGGTCAACAGAGGAGAAAGTATCTTCTTTACAGCAATTTCTTGTGGTTGTAAACTGGTTGCAAGGCTTTTTGCTACTGTACAGCGTACTTAAATCCTGAGCAGCCCAAGAGAGGTGCCATTTAATCTGAGTATAACGTTAGCTCTGGAGGCCATCTGGTCCAACACAAGCATGGTCAGCCAGAGCTGTCCACAACTGTATTCAGTTGGGTGTTTAATATTTCCAAGGATGGAGACTCCAGAGCCTCTCTGGGAAGCCTGTGTCAGTGTTTGACCACCCTGGCAGTAAAAAAGTTTTCTCTTGTGTTTAAGCATAACTTATTGCATTTCAGTTTGTGTCCATTGCCTCTTGTCCTGTCACTGGACATCTCTGAGAAGTGTCTGGCTATGTCTTCTTTACTCCCTCCCACCAGGTTATTATTCCTCCTGTTATTCCTCCTCTTATTTCTCCATGCTTCAGTTGGTGAAGATATCCTGTGCTTAGAAAAATGGTCAGCACACACTTGGGTCACTTTGGTCTGAAATATGGCCTTAATTTCCTGGAACCATGATTCGGATAGCTGGTCATCGCGAGACATCTCTGTGCCCACCTGGGACCTCCTGCTGTGTAGCCATTTCTTTAATATATGTAATATCACCTTACAGGTTTGACACTCAGCTCTGAGGATGTCAGGCACAAATGTGCCCTTTGAAAAATCTTTTTTTATGTGGAAGGTGGATGATGTCTGCCTAAGACACTTGAATTGGAATAAGGACACTAAAGTTCTGCTCTCTGTCACAAATTTTTTGTATGACCTGAGATGTCTCATTAACAACTGACCAAAAGTCTGCTGGGAGTCTTTTCATTTGCCTTAATGGGCTTTGAATTAGGTGCTTAACTTTCTCAGACTCACTGATCAATTTATATAAAGGAGATGCTGTTTTTTGCCTATATCGTTGGTTTGTCACAGAGTGAAATACACTACTACAAAGGATTTTGGGATCACTGAGTAGAGTGTGCTATTCAAGTGCAAAGCATTATAAAAAACTTTAGAAGCAGTAATAAAAATGCTAGTGTTTCCTTCAAAAACTATTATTTCTTTTCACCTTTATATAATATTTCTTGAAAGACTTGTCTTTTCATGTTTCTTCAAGGAATACAACATCCTCTGAAGTGCTCAGGGTCCAGCCTAACATCATATCTCAGTGGCCTATTCCGTAGGACAGTGTGAACTGGGAGACTGCTTTTATTGCCTGAATTTAAAATGTTGTGAATTTAAACTTTTAGACACTAGAGTAGCAAGGTATTTCATAATGTATCATGGAAATGTGACACGGTGTTACAAAAGGAATAGGGAAAAGTTCCATACTTATGTGTTATTTTATAGAAGTGATCTGATAAACAGGAACTTTTGAATTTTTATAGAGTTAAGTGGGGACAAAAGTGTGGAAAAAAATTGAATGGTTCAGTTTGTACCTGATAGATATGATATAGAAAAGCGAACATTAACACATTATTGTAAATAAAGTTGTAAATGCAATGGATTTCACCCCCATGCTTTTGTCTTTCTTTTTTTTTTTCCTTACTGTGCTTGTATTAAGATAACTTGGTTAAAGAAGTCATAGTCATATTCTGTGTATTTGCTTCTGCTTTTGTCTGAGGCCAGATGCAGTTATAAAATGAAACAGGAACTTTTAATGTATATCAAATCTGACTAAACCAGAGTGTACCTAATGTAAGCACAAGTCTGACATAATTTTTGATCACTAACCAAATGTTGCTCAATATTCTGATATTTGCTCTTATTGAAAAATCAAATAAAGTTGAATCAAGGGTCTAAATTTTGACAAGGTCCGACATTGCCACATGCTCTCTGTTTGTTCTGACTTCCCAGAACTGGGGTTCTAGGCTTCAGGCTGGAGAAGAGAGATCAAGACAGTTGTGGCATCTATTTGTTGTGAAGCAGCCATCAGTTTCAGTTTCTAGTCCAGAACAGGATTTAAACTCACCATGATCCAGAACACCTGGGCTTCTTGCTAAACCACACATTTCTTGTGCTGCTTTGATTCTGTAAGAATCTGACCATTTGAACAAAAGTGGCAAACCCAGAACCTTCTCATTATATACAGCTTCTGCACAAATGAGGGAAAAAAAAGATTAATTCTGCTTTATTTTTCAAGGAAATAACTCTCTCAATATCTTTTCGGTTCTTAATATCTTTCTGAAGTTCATTGCTAACTTCCCCTGCTGACCTGTGTGCTTCAATATCTCAAATACCAGGACTACAAACTATGCCATTGCCAAATTGCATTAGAGTTTTATAATCCTGCTTGAAGGATCTGATATGTTGGCAGTAACAAAGAAAGCTACTTGAAGAACACAAGAACTTGCTAATCAGATTGTTAATTGAGTACATGAGCTTCACATAATACAAAGGCAAACTGTGAAGGTGACAATGATAGCCAGACTTCATCTGTTGAGTTGGAATTAACGATGAACAAAATCAAGATTCCTTTGTGGTTGATTCTTGTCCAGCTGCAGCCAGCTATCAAAGACCCATCAAAGAAATCAACTCATTAGTTGGTAATTCTGTACAACTTCAAAAAGCAATTCTTAACCCCTCATCAGTCTTCCTCTGACAACCCCTTAAAAGCTGTGCTAAAACAAAACAAAAACATTATTTGCTTCATCAACTCAAAGAAATGGCCTGCAGGATCATAGTATAAACTGAAGCTTTTAAAAACAGATCTATCCATAGGTAGAACAGTCAAACCACAAATATATTGTGACATGCAAAATCTCCCCCAGTCACCCATGTCACACAGTGTCAATAGCTTGTCTGCTTCACAGAAAAACTATCCCCAGATTTAAGTATTTTTAATGCTCTAACAAAAACTGACAAAAACCAGTGAATTCAGAAATAAGGCTGCCACTGTGTCCTTATTGCACTGTCATTTTGTCTGTAACTCTCCCCACTGGGGGAAGATGCCAAACCAAGGGTGAATTAAGGATCATGTTTGTACAAAGTTGGAAAATAATGTGTTTCCAGGGCAAGACTTCATAGGATGTGAACAGTCCATTCTGTCAGCTCATTGCCTCTGTAACATCTCAGTGGAACTGCTATGATAAAGGATTGCACGCCTGGACATTTACTTTGTATTTTTAAGTTTTGATTTTATAAGATGGTATGCAACCCTCAAAAAGTATTTTATTAAACTGGCAAAAATGCCTATTAAAGCACTCAGAACCTCTATCTTGTAGACTTTAAAACAATCTAAAAAATGATTAGGTATCTAAGCAAAATATTAGCTTCCTAGAAAACTTTACTTTGGATAGTCTCTTATGAATGATGTGTGATTATACTGATACGTTAACTGAAGGTTGTTAATGGAATGTCTATTACTTCTGCTCTAAGACTCTGTATATTAAGTTTTGTGTCCTACATAACATCTTATAAGAAAGTAGTAGTTGCAGAAAATTAAATAATGATATATTTGTGTGTATGTGTTTTTTTGTGGTTTGTTTTGTTTGTCTGTTTGTTTTTGTTTGTTTGTTTTTAATTCAGGTAGGAAGATGAATATTTAAAAGTTTTGTTTGCAGTTTTTTGAGAGACAGACTGATGTAACTGAACGCGACCACTCTATAAAATGCCTCACCTGTATTCTTCTGGGGTGACTCCAACACTGTTTAGAAGAGACCTGACAAAAGATGATAGCAAGAAATTGAGCATACTGCTAGCAGCTTTAGGTCAGCATTCACAGGTCAACTCACATTTGACTTCTGAATGTCGAACCCTCAGTTTCCTCAGTGACCAGTGCAGGTGACTCCTCCTGACATTGTTCTCTATGGAAAGTTGTGAAATTTCATTGTGCATTTGTTGAATCCAGGGTAGGAGGAGACCTTTCTTTCCCCCCTGTTTGTTAGCTGCTCAGACATGGCTGGATCTCTGCACGGTGGGGTGTGTGTAACTCCTGTTGCAGAGCCAGCACTGCTGGTAACCTTTGTGTAGAAAGAGGGTGCTCAGAAAACAGAGGAATTGTTCAAGAAAAAAAAAAAAAAAATCAGTTTTGTGTGACACTTTTAATTCTGCTTTTCTTCTGATTTTCATGATCTTTGTGTGGGCTGTCACTGCTTCTAGAACTGCTCATAGATTTATATTTGATGAAGGAAGACTCTTTTGTCTTCTAGGCCAGGGTGGAAATCTGACTCTCGTGTTTAAACATTCAGAAATACTCTTGGCTAAAATCTCTAGCTGCAGAAGCTGGAAATATCTGTGTAAGAAAATGATGTTAATGCTTGTTCTGTGACTAATCATGGCTTACGTGAATGTGTCTGCTGAACAGGGTGGACAAGCGAACTTCTCCTTCTTGGCATGCCTGAAACTTTTGAAATAGAATGTTTCTGCTTTAGCTTTAGGGACCAGCCTTGAGACCAAACTCCAAGGAACTCTCGAGTTTCATGAGGGTTTTCAGAGCTGCTTGACTGTTTCTCAGAGCTCTTGCATGAGAGAGCTTGTGGGAAGCCAAACGTAATGCTTTCATCTGGAGGACCCCTTCTACCATCCGACTAGCTCTATTTCCTTGGCAAACACAAAGGAGAAGCGGCAATATTGAGAGACAAATGGAATGTAATACAAATGGGAGGAAAATAGGTGGGTGGGCACATGTCAGTGCAAGGGGAACATTTTGTGCTGCAATGTGTTCCTTCCTGCTGGATTCACAATCCGCGAGCATCTCCTATAATTAACACATTGCCATTATCAATAAATACTATGAAGCAGGACCGGGGAGAATTGGCAAAGCCGACGCCGCTCACGCAAAGGCCTCCTCCATCAAAACCGACTCCCAGCATGCTAAGGAGCTGTCGGGAACTGAGGAAAAAGATGCCAGGAGTTGGTATTCTGGGTGTGAGCTGTTCCCTCCCGCAGGCCCGCCGTTTCGGCTGGCTCCTGTTCAAGCCGCATTGGCATGTGCTGTCTCTTAGCAACTGCCAGTCGGATGCTCCGGCCGGCCGACCACCGGCAATGTGCCGATCGGCCACCCAGCTTCAGTGGTGGTGACGTTGGTGATGGAGCCCTTCATGGCCTCCCCAAGCCTTGGAAGTAACCTCTGCTTTCCAAGGAAATAGGTCTTGTTAGATCAGACTAGCCAGTTTGAGCTGTTCCTGGCACCAGACAGACCCTGGCCGTGGCCAGAAGGGTGTAGGTTTGAAGATGTCATGGCATCTTTCATAACTGAGCTGGCTGCTCCCACCTGATGAAGAGTCTCACTCAAGTTTTACAGCAACTTAGTATATGAGCTAATGCACATCAGTGTATTGTTTGCACATATTGAATGAATACATTTATAGATGTTACATATGTTATTAAAAACAATTACAAAAGTATTTTGCTTTTAATTTTTGTCAATTGTTTGACCTTTTTTGTTTGGGTTTCAGTATTTTTTTTTTCCCCTCCTAAACTGGCAGAATTTTCTCCCTGTATGGTTACTGGTGATTTATGATTTTTATTCTCTCTCTCTTTATTTATTTATTTATTTTTTGTCTCTTACATTCCCCAAAACCCCTTCTTTTTTAAAATGTTATGTTCAGCTTCACAGCTCCCCTGTGAGAACTTCTGGGCTACACCTCAGAGCAACGGTCTCAAAAGGCAGGGCTAGGTCTTTGCCTTTTTCTGGGCTTCATCCTGACTGTGCTACTCAGTATTAGCCATCAAAAAAGAGTGCTGTCACGCTTATGGAAATGTATTTCTCTAGTTTTAAACTTTTCAGCCTTGAGTAGTTTTTTTATAATTGCAATGATGAAACCATTTATATATATTCTATTTTGCTATGCAATGTTTTGGAGATTATTTAAGTGCTTTTGCACATGTAATAGATGTCAATTCAGCAGTGAAACTGATGATAAAAACAACTTTTTTTTTTTTTTATGAATGTTCGGGTCCTTGGGGAAATAAATGTCTTTGCATCATGCTGTGACTCAATGCTAAAAGAAATCTAGAAAGCCTAGAGTCCCTAGAGAGTGCCCCTGAGCATCTGTTTTGCTCTATGATGTCTCTATTTTTTCAGGTTCCTGAACAGTGAAAAAATATGATTGAGATCTTTGCAATGATCTAGAATTGACTCTTTGGGCTGTAGTTTCCCCTCAGTCATACTTATCACCATTCCTTCTTTCCGAAAGCCCAAGTAAGAATATTTTCTGGCAACAGTCAACGAAATCTCATTTCTGCTCCCATTGGACCTCTTTCCATTTTGATTAGAAAGCAGAAAAGGCTCCCAAAAGCTCTTAGCCTCTTTTCTGCCCATTTGTGGAAGCTAAATCACTTAACTTGCTGTTAACAATTTTGAAAATAGATTTGTGATTTTCTTATTTACTTGTTGAAGGTGTTTACTAGCACTTGCTATGGTAAGCAGAGTTGAGATAGGTTCAAGCTGGACACACAAGATAGGGCTGAAGAATTCCATATATACCAGGGAGGGGAAAAAAACTTGTTAATTCATAAAGCCCTTAGTGAGTCACCAAGGTTTTCCTTTATGGGCAGGATAAAGTGAACAGCTGTTCTACTACATTCCATTTGCTTGAGTCAACAGGCCCATTCTAATAGTTTGTTGATTATCTTACATTTTGTCAATATTGTGGTATGATTTCAGTGTTTGTTTTGTTATTACTCAGATTGACAATGTTTTATTTTGTGAGCTACGATGAGATAGCACTTAGGGTATGATGATAAAAATGATTTATCATGAATTGCCATTTTTAGCAGATTGTTTTGTAGTAGCTACCGCCCTGCTCTAGCTATTTAATGATTTTTGCTTTATGCTTCTCTCCTGTGGCCCCCAATCAAAACAATGTTTTTCTTGGCAGCCAGTGATTTAAGCCATTGTCCCTGTCACATATGGTTGGGTTTTCTTCTAAAGGGGCAAACTATATTGTCTCTCTCCTCTCAAGAAAGCTCCTTCTCATGCCACAGGGACTATACTTGAGCATTCATGACATGGAAGAGATGGCCTGGCTCTCTGGGCTGCCACTGTTGCTTTCCTTCATGCCCTGGTCTGAAAGATGCTGGAGAAGAACTGATTGGTGACATTGAACTGTGGGGAATCACCATCAAACCCAGGCTGTGTGCTGGAGGCTCAGGGGACAGTGGTGGTCATCCTTGCCATCTCCAATGGGCACACTGTAGTACTAATTTTGTAGTTCTCAACCAGTTAGTATATCTTCTGTGACTCATGTTGGTAACAGCTCCATTTCCCTGTTATGGGCATATTGAAGTGCTTAATGAGTTCTGGAAGACCAACTATTGACTACCTGGTGGAAATACAACAGGCTGCATTGTACAAACATGCAAGGAGGCATGTGATGCAGAGATAACCTCCCGATAATTAAATTTAGATTTTTATTGCTACCAATGGAATTCCAAACCATGGTGTGGAGGTCAGATTTACAGGGTACCCAAACAAATAATTAATAAGATTCTGAACCTTGCTGTATTACATATTCAGCCCTAATATGCTTCGTTCTAACTTCTCCCTATAGACATACTCTATTGGAAACATACGAACAAGTTCCAAACATAAATTGCATGCCCCTAGTAAATAAATTATCATTCTGGGAGCAGCAAGAATATTTTTCTGTTTTCTTTCAGCTAGTGTTTTGCAAGTGTTAGCAATTTTCACAACAGTTCAGAATTCCCATACCCATCTGTGGTGATTTCCCTCAGACACCCATAAACCCACTTTCTGAAATTTCTTATGTATTTTTAACTGTGCTAGTAGAAATATTCAATTCATTTGATGTGCATAAAACATGCTACATTGTCAAACCATTTTTAAACTTCAGCAGTGAGTGCAGTAGCATTAATAATAGTCACGTACCTTGCTCTGTGATTTCAAACTGCCCACTTTATTTATCTAAGATGTTCCGGTATCTTCCGTCACTCTAATCATTAACAAATCTACGTTACTCTTTTACCTTTTCATGCTTGCCAAGGCAAAATATGTAATAATAGTCTGTAATTAAATCTTCCTCAACTTTATCACTGTACATCTTCTCTATACATTACCTTCTCCCTGCTGTCCACCAGATGATGGAACTGACAGAAAGGAAAGATACTGCTTGAGCTCCACAAATGCCTATATGCAAATTAATCTGAAATTAATCTGGAAAAAAACCACCACACATTAAATTAACATTTAATGAAGCTCTCAAGTTTTAGGATGTTAAACCTAGTTCGTCTGAAATTTGATTAGAGCTATTGATGTTCAGGCTCTGCAGTGATAGTAAGTTTGATTAGGAAATGAAAATTTTTTAGCTTAAAGTAGCATAGCAAAAAAAAAATGTGTGTTATGATGAATTATTAGTGATATAGCAATTACAGTGGCATCAAACTTTTCACTTTAGCTAGGGTGAAAAATGTTCAAAACAGGATCAATTTCCTCCACTTTTTCTTTTCTTTAAGCCAAAGGGAAAGTAGGTTTTTCCATACTGCTCTTGATCTCAAATTCATCCTTGTCCTTAGTAGTGACCTGAAGTGTTGTTAAACTACAGCTTCTGGCTTCTGTTGAAAATGAAAGTGAAGGTCTTGTATCAGATATTATCCAGAAGATTACACAGAATGGGAAAAGGAAAGTAGGGAGTTTTCCCTTAGTTTCTAACACTTACACTTTAAAAGAATGGCATAATTGGATGAGATTTTTCGTCCCTAAATTAGTTGTTTGTTTTTGTGATGGGAAGTGGATGCAGCTGAATGAGAGTTTCTATACTAACCACTTACAGACAAACTTCCAGTATGTTATGAACATATGACTGACTCCCTTCGTGGACTGTTGCAGTCTCAGAAAATTTCTTTGGTACTTCTTGAAAAGACACAGCTAAAAAGTAGTCTCAAAGTCCTATTCATTTCTTTATCAGGTACAAAAAAATACAAATGACAGAAACTGGCATTTAAAAAAACCCTACAATGGCAATTTCAGGGATTTGCATGAAAGCAAATTAATTAAAAAGGTAACCTTACCTTATAAATAAATTATGTATCTCATTTTACTTCC
Source organism: Columba livia (assembly GCF_036013475.1). Taxonomy (NCBI): domain Eukaryota; kingdom Metazoa; phylum Chordata; class Aves; order Columbiformes; family Columbidae; genus Columba; species Columba livia. The sequence goes on along the minus strand of NC_088603.1, from coordinate 125,782,096 downwards.
AGTTGTCACAGCCTTTACCTATTTCTGTCTACCTCTGTTGAGGCCTTCTGTTTTTCTGATTATGCCTATGAGTTTAGATGCTGCTATGAAAATACCTCCCTCTTTCTGGACTTTGGGGAACCATGTATCAAACCACAAGCTACTATTATTGTTACTATTATTATTACTATTATTATTATTATTAATATTTTTTATCCAGTGGAGTCAGTGAGGCCAAGACTGTGGGCTAGTCTTCTTTATAGTGTTTCCTATTTTGCAAATCTGTACTGGGGCTACTAAAGCCTTCCAAAACCACAAACTCTTCCAAGAGGTAAGAGGGTCCCCCTGACCTGTCCTGACTTTTGGGTAACCATGAGAACCTAAGCCGAGGAAGTGGTTATCAGCTGGGATCTGAGGCCACTGATCTACTGGAGAAGGGGAGACACAACTGAGTGGAGATGGCAGCCACCACCACAGAGGCACTTTGGGCAAGTGGTTACCAGCATCTGCTCAAGCACAGGTCTCCTGTCACAATATGCAGCTTCATCCCCATTTTTTTCCTAAATTTCCCCTTTCTTGTTTCATCCATATGTGCCTTGTATGGATGGACGGACACACTACAGCTAGTTAAAGTTCAGGGTTAACAGTGGGTGCCTGGCTGTACTTCTGTGCTTCTTTATGAGATGGTTTTCATGAACGTTTTGTTTTCTTCATCCTAACCTAGTTGTTTTTGTCACTTCCAGTTACTCTCCAGTCACCACAGCAAAATATAGCGGTGTGGCATTTTAACCCCAGCTAACAATACAACCACTGTAGCCACTTGCTCACCCCTTCCCCAACACCGCTCTCCACGCCCCCCAACAGGGGAGACAATCAAAAGGGAAGGGAGAAACTTGGGTTGAGATAAACACAGTTTAATAAAATAACAAAATACTAATACACTACTAGTAAATATACATGTATATATATATGTATATATATAAATAGAAATTAAAGATAATCAAGGCAATTCCTCCAGGCTAAACATCCCAAACAAAACTTCCCGGCTGTGCCCTAGAACAAGCAAGCAATAAAGCAGAAGAGACCCCAACAACTGGAAGGCCCCGACTCTTTGTATATGAAGCATGACACTAAGGGGATCGAATACTCTTATTGATCAATCTGGATGTCAGTCAAACTCTGCCCTGTCTCTGCACCCCTTTCTCAACACCTGTGGGCAGAGCACTAAGAGTGTCCTTGGCTCTCAGACCAGAGCAATTAAAAACATCAGCTCTGTGCTGGGGTGTTATCTGCTCATTCTCAAACTAAGTCCAAATAATGTGCATGATAGCTATGAAAAAGAAAGGTTTCTAACTGCACAAAGAAAATGAATCTATTTTCAGTCAAACCAGCACAAATGGGTTAGACTTTGACCTCTGAAAAGACGTGAAACCCCACTGTGTTCAACAGAATCCCAATGATTTTTGATCTTGGACATCATGAAAGAAACAATTGCATGACTTTTACTTTTTTGGGGGATACCAAAATGAACTGCATTAAATTTATAATTAATTTTAAAAGTCTGATGGTTTCAAACTGATAATTCACAAGAACTTTTTTTTTTTTTTTTTCCTAGTAAACTGAAGAGATAAGGTGAGGGGTGATACATTTGGAGAAGTTTCCAGTGATGAAATTATGGAGTTCACTATATTCGTTATGCAGTGTAACAGCTTTAAAGCAAATACAAATAAAACTACAATCTGAAAGTGTTAACCTCATTAAAAATGCAGGGAATTGGAAGTCCCTTATTGCATACTGAGTTCAGTTCATCAATATGAGAATTTCTTCTTTGTAGTATCATGTGGTTATTCCACCAGAGAGTACTAGTTTTCCTTGCCTTGTTTGCAGAGTTAAACCTGTGTAGGTTTATCTCTACTCTGAATAAATTTCCTACACAGCTCGTTTAAGCAATATAGAGGAGTCATTGAGAGTGACAGGTATAATATTGAAATAAACTTTCTGCCTGAGCCAGGGGAAATTGGACTGGAAAACCAAAACCTCTACATCTGGAAGTGCAGTCTCAACACCCAGCAGCGGGTAACAGCAATACTGAACAGATTCGCGTAGAGTGAGAGGTGGCATTAAAAGATGAGTGGGTTCATTATCCTTAACCCACTGGTGTTAAATCTCTGTCTCTCTTTACCACACACTTATTCCAGGTACAGATGTTTCCTTGTTTAAAGATTTCAGTAAACAAAATCAAACCCATAGGTACACAGCACTCGGGGAATAAATAGAAGGTGGACAGCAGGAAGGCTGCTATCATGACTGTATCTGTTTATTCAGTAGACAGATACATTTACTGTTAAGTAAATGCTTGTGTCCCACTGGGTGATAGATGGACATTGCCATGGTGCTGTAGCTATGTGCAGGATTTTACAGGTGATGCCAAAGGAACAGAATTGTCACACACACCATGTGCCCCACTATTTTTAATTCAGTTTAAATTCAGGCTAGACATGCAGAGGAAGTTTTTTACAATGAGGGTGGTGAAACACTGGCCCAGGTTGCCCAGAGAGGTGGTAGATGGCCCATCCCTGGAAACATTCAAGGCCAGGCTGGACGGGGCTCTGAGCAACCTGATCTAGTTGAAGATGTCCCTGCTCATTGCAGGGAGGTTGGACTAGATGACCTTTGAAGGTCTCTTCTGACCAAAAATATTCCATGATTCTATGAAATCTCTGTATGCATATGCAGGGACAGATACACCCACTTTTTCCTTGAACATCATTGCTGCTTGTGTGTGCACAGTTTAATGAATGTGGAAAATAAGACATTGCTGGATATCTGTGCAGTGCTAAAGTGATTCAATGTCACACTGAGCAACCATGTTTTCTGATATCTGGTCCCACCATACAGTGTCTGTGGGCTGTGTTTGTGCAGGTTCATTGCTGTGGAGCAGCATTTTAAGAAGGTTTTGAAATAAGTGACTACTTGGTCCACCTCTGGCACAGCAGAGAAGTGTAGGGCAAAAAAAAGACTGTTAAAAAGGTGAAGATAAAATTATGAGACAATAGTGTGGAAGAAAGATATAGATGGAAACTTGGGCAAGATACTTAGAACACGGTTGTTGGTTTGTTTTTGTTTTTTCCATCTCAAAGAAAGAAAAAGAAAATGTGTTTTCCAAGTGGAGTGGGATTAGTTTGTGAAAGGTTTAAGTTACATGTTTGTCTGTGATGGTAAAGTCTGCACTAACTGAGGTCTGTCTCAACCCTGTGTTGTGAACAGATGTTGATTTTCCTTTTAAGTATTGCTTTATGGTTGGAAAATGGTAAGTATAGTACTGCAGGTGCAAGAGATTAGAGGGGCAAAGCTGACTGTGAACAACTCCTATATGGCTAGAAAAATAAAAACAGAATTACTAACACAGTTGAAAACAAATACTGGTAGAATAAAAGGAAATATATAGGATTTTAAGCCAGCTTGCAGCTCCCAGTCCTGTGTTTGTAGCACAGCACTAAATGGAAGTGTGAGTTTGAGGACCATTGAACAGAGTTCCTATCCCCAATGAATCATAATTAGAGTAACACCTGGATTAATAAATTTGTGCTGATTCACTGGGGAAATTCACCTTGTTTAATAGCCCTCAAATTTCTAAATAAAGTTGTTTATCTGTGGCAGGATGAACTACTTTGTCCCAGGCTGGGTTGCAGAGCTTGTAGAAAGACTACTTCAAGACCATTTGAAGGACTTTTCCAGTAAAACTATGAAGTACCATGCTGTCCTTTATAGGCTGGTCATGTTCCTGTAGTTCTACATTTTCAGTAACTGCAAGTAACTTTGTCAGGTTTGCAGACACAGTAAGAATGAGATTTTGAACAATCTTCACCTCAGAAAATACTTGACACACAGAAACGTGAGAGTTACAGCTGTCACACTGTCCCTGAGGGATTACCAAATATCTGATTTATGTCTCATACATGTCAGTGCCTGAGTCAGACTGCTTAGAGGTGTTTTGGTGACACAAATGTGTTATTCAATATTTGTCTTTCTTGCCAATTTGTGCCTGATGGGTCACCTTTGTATAGCTAAATATTCTCTGTTGCCAAACAGGTTGATTTCAGTCTTGCATGTAAAGCTGGCTAAATGTAGCTGATTTGTGCCCCTTTGCCAAAGCTTCATAATTCCCTCTTGCTATTTTTCAATATTAATTCTTAAAATATTATTTTAAATCCTTAGAAGAGAGAAGCTTGGAGACAGATTTTCACTGCTTCTACCAGTTTGCAAACTGGAACCTAATCCCAGTAGGAGATTAAGAAACAAAATACGTACAGTGTGTGAGATCCTGCATCCACCAGGATCTGGGTTGGGGAAGGACAAAGATGTGGTGAGCACAGGGGCCACATAGCTGCAGGCTCAGCCCTACATGTGAAGCAGCACGAGAGGGGAGTGAACAGTGTCACTGTCACCTTAGTCTCCATCCTGTTATTTGTCACCTTTGTTACTGTCCTGACACCGTCTCAAAACTAGGCAAAGATAAAGATAGGTAAATGACATTACAAAATAAAAGTAAAAGCTGAGGCTTGCTGTGTAAAAGACTTTCCTCTGAACTACGGTTGAGACTGTCAGCATCAGAAATCTGATGACCTACATGACTAGTATGACCCATCCTAAAGAGTTCACAAGCATATTCTTGAAATTTATAAATAAATGAAATGTATTTTTATGACTACTACTGAAGTTCCACTTTCCCACCTTTCAGACCTGTGGTTCTGAGTAGGTTCAAGTCTCTATACAATTCCCTTGTATCTTGGTTTAAAAGATACCCACCTAGCATTATTTATGCAGTAAATTCCCTGCTTATTCTGCACAAATAAGACATGTCAAGAATAAACAGGCTCTGCATCGGTGATAAATGGCACTCTACAGGATCTAGGAACATGTATCACAGGGATTTGTTGATTATTCAGGTGACATACGGTGGTGAGAGTGATTAACGCTGTACTGCTCAAATTCATCAGTGAATAAAAGCATTGCATTACTGCGGTTCATGCTGAAACAAGATACTAAATCAGACTTTTGCAAGACAGCGAACATTCGCTTTTCTTAAGTACTAAATAAACCTTGCAGCTTTAGGTTAGAGGAAATTAGACAGATGAAGAAATCAGGACCAATGTGATCCCTGTAATTTTGAAAGTTTTTTAAAATGATCCATGAAATTCACCGAGTTTTATGGCTGATTGTTAGGATCAAAGAAGGGAAGCTGTATATATACTTTTTAAGAAAACCTTGTGAAAATTATATTTGTTGAGGACATTCTCTAATTAGCTTTAAAACAATCAGAAAGTTGACAGAAAAAGAGGGCAGAAAGGTGCAGAAAACCAATGTCTCTTATTTTTCAAGTATCTATTGGTGAAAAAAAAATACAAAAAAATGAATTTTATCAAGTACTGGAAATATGAAACTAGAGAAGTTGTGCAACATATGAATGAAGGGAATAGCCTACTCAGCTCTTCTCTATTTCCCACTTCCATACTGGTGAAAAACAAACAGGAGCCTAGCTGGTTGAGCTGGACTAATAGAATTGCTCTCCTAAGAAAACATCTGCAAAAAGGTCAATGGCAATTAACCCATTTCATTCATCTGAGGGTTCAGCACCTTTCCTTAATAGATTCAAATATGTATTTCAACATACATAAAATTTATTAAATTTTAGCCAGTCTTATGGCTGAGGCTTGAATGCTTGTAGTTGGCAACAATGGGAGACACATCTATGTTATAAAGGTGCACGCATATATGTTCATGCACCCACAAAGCTTTTATTTGGACAGTAGTGATGGGATCCATGCAGGCAAGGTATCTCCTCCACCATTTACTAACTCAAATTCCAGCTCCTCCAGCAGCCAGTCTGAAAGGGTTGTCGGAGAAATGCTTTTCCTTGCAGTTGGCCTTGTGCACTGAAAAACCATATTGCATCTCAGAGTGGGAAACAGTCGTGTCTTTTTTTGATGAATTTAAGGCCTACTGCCATCTGAGGAGTGCAAAGTGAATAAATGGTTTTGCTCTGTGTTTTAGAAAGCCAGGAAATCTCTACTCTCCAAATGTAAAAAGCTTGTGCATAGGTTGCTTTGGGAGAGCTCAGCAGAGCAACTGTCATTTTCCTGATGTTTTAAAGAAGACACCTGAGACTGTTCTAGAAATTTCTGAAATATGTATGTTTAACTCTCCCTAGGAAATGTGAGAATCTGACATATTTTACGGACATGCACGTATACACTGCTAATGAAAAACTTCAGAAGTAATAAAATCTTTCTGAACCAGCTTTTCTGTGGCATGTTGACATATACTGAATGCAAGACAATGATGCTATGAAAGTTTCATTGACACACATTTGGGCTGACCTAGATATAATTATTGTGCCTTTCTTGCAGACGAACTAACATCCTAAACAAATATGCCACATCCGCTAATCAGTTGGTAGAATGAATGGGTAATGGGAGAAAACTTGTAAGTGTATCTCACCAGACTCCTGGCTTGGAAAGGGTGAAGAAGTAATCCCTTTCCAAAGACTTAGTTGATGTATGTTGGGATTTTTCTACCTCATAACAGTGAACTATTAAAAAAAAATGCGTAACTTACAGTTACAAACTTACCTTAGCCTTATCTTTGCCAAGTAGCTAGGAAAATAAAGGATGCCTTCTTCTTGATTTGAAATACTGAGGTGAAATCTAACAGTCTACAAGCTGTTACACTGCTGAGATTCATGCTGCAGAGTGAATAAATCTTTCTAACAAGAGGAATGGATAAGCATGGGATGGGTTACACATGGGAAATGTGGTGGCTTCATCTCTGGAGGCTTTTAAGACACACATCCTTTGGAAGTGGTTTTCCATATAGCTGATCTTGATTTTATACCTGCAGCAGGGCATGGCTCGGAGGTACCTGAGCTCTGGCATCCCTGCTCAGACTGAACTGGCTTGAGAGCCGCCGAGCACAGCGCGGGAATGCCGACTGCAGCGCATCGCCTGTGCAGGACTTATGAATTCAGGTCCAGCACTGGGAATGTTTCCCGTGCTGATGCGCTTGGCCCCCACGCACACTCCGAAACACCACTGGGATATACTGGCAGTATTTGGAGTGTAAACATGGTTTATCAGGCACAGGGGAGGCCTGAACACAGGTTTCCCACATCCCAGGTGATTAGTGTAATCACTAGAATAGACAAATAGCTGCCTTCTCTATGATTTATATAGTTATTCACACAAAACAGCTCAATTAAGGATTACTACTCCATTATAACCAGGCAGTTAGGACGCTAACTCAGTCAGATGAATTTCCTAAGCATTGGGTCCTCTAACAGTGATTTGTGCTGAACAGAAATTTCTGCCATGAGCCTAAGTAGTCATCTTGATAAAGGTGTTTTTGTAGTTTTTTAAATGCAAAATTTGAGAAAAACACTGGTGACAATAAATTGAAAATTTCTGAATATTTTCTTTCTTTGAAAAAAGTCTGTGCCCCTTCCGTACGTCAAATTTCTGTGGTGATTACCTCCTACCCATTTGCTACTGTTATATTTCCATCTCTCCAGAAGGCAAGCTGGCATGGTTTTCCCTTTCTGGTAAGTAATGATCACTTCCCAATCTTCGTGACATAGAATGTAACTCCACATTTGGGATGGAAAGAGCTCTGCTTACCAAACTGATAACTACTTGTTACAGGGTAGCAGGTTTTTAAACAAAATCTTTGCACATTCATATTTGAAGTGGAAGAAAACCCCCTATCGTGCAACCCTCCCCCAAAGAAAATAGGATTTTTGGACCATTGTTAGACTTCCTGGTATTTTGTCAGGCTTGCAATTTGTTTATCACCTGGGTTTCATTTATAAATAGCCTTGCCCCTGTGTTTATTTATTTTTTCTTTTGCTTTTCCTGATAGATTACAGAAACACTATTTAGACCATTATTTGCAAGATAAGGCAGTTCTCTTTTCCAAGGTCTGAATATTGTCCCCATCCAGTGCTGGCATGTATTTCTGACTTGCACACACACACACACAAAAATAAAATAATAATTAAAAAAATCCTGTTCCTATCGCTTTTCCTTAATTGGACATTATCCAAATTTCGTCAGGTTCCTAGTTTTGCCCAAATTATGTTTGTCTGGTCCTGCCACCAGTAATCTGATCTAAACCATCAGGTAATTTTGTCCACCTATGCCCATTAAAAGAGTCTGGGATCTGGCTTTGTCTCCATTCATGCAGAAAATTTCCATTCCTTTCAATGGCAGCTGGATGAGCCCATTAGTTTGCAAATCAAGGAAGGACTTTAAAGAGTGATATCTCTTCCTAAATACCTTGGAGATATTTGGGAAATAACTCCAGTCATTATTTTTGTGCTAGGATGGATGAAATGTGAGTTAGACTAGGAGAAGTCCAGTTAGCATTTAGAACAGCCAAAAATTGTGATCCAAATGCCAAAGATGCAGCTCCAGCCTCCAATTAATTAATATACGAAAGAGTTACAATATAAGAAGTTACTCTTATAAATAGCCTGTAGAAATGCATATGACACTGTAGACTCTCTTGTTGGCACAAACACAAGAGAAGGAAATAAACCCTAGGAAATAAGGAAATAATTATTAAATGGTGACCTGGTGTCCCACCAGCAGACTGTGCCGACCGCAGGTGGCAGCAAGGCTGAAGCAAATGGGTAACCCAAGACCCACCAAAAGGGTCTTTCCTGTAATCGCTCCATGTTGTATGTAGCAATTTCTTTCTGTTGCTGAGCCTAAAAGTTTTCAAGGCACTTTTTTTTTCTCTTTTTTTTTTCTCTCCCTTGATGACAGACTGAAGAACTCATTGGTGCTGTAATGAAAGGCAGACTGCGTTCCCTGTCATGTCAAGAACGCCGCATCGGGAAAGTCGACATGATTTCATGGCTAATGATTCACTCGCTAATATCAATGTGGGCTGCAGTGAGGATAACCAAGTTGAGCTGTCTTAGATCAAATGATTCAATTAGGCCAGCTGTCCCTATTTGTCATGGCTCAACTCGCTTTCAAATTACCTTTCCAAAGTGTGTACGTGCCTTAGCATAGAACTTAACAGCTCAACTGTTTTAGAAAAAAGGGATATTTAGGCATGATGATAAGGGAGAAGAAAGACGTCCCTTTTCATCTGCAGCAAATGTTTTTTCCTTAGCAGTTACAGTATGTATTTGCCAGACTAAACTTTAAACATCACAGTCGGGTGTGAATCACTCGCCTCTCCTGATGACAGCGCTCTTTTAGATTTCTAGATTATACCTCAACAGATTGATGAAAATAGGGAAGAAAACCTGCCACAGCATGTGTGCACACTGGGACACCTGACACAGAAAGGAGTAAATGATTCATAGAAACCAATGAATAAATGCATACTCCCCCAAATGTATTCTTTAGGCTTAAACTGAGCTGGAGTCAATAGTGGCCGATGATCATTCCTATGACGTCTAGCAAAAAACCCTTTTCTGCATTGCATTGGTTATCTTGGTTAAGCTACTTATTCCTCGACACGTCACCTGCAGGAGAAACTCCCTGTCATCCCTGGGCAGCAGCCCTCGGTACCACAGCGGTGAGGGCTCTGCAGAGGCAAAGCAGAGCTGGCGGCTGGCAGTGTCGGCATGCAGACCCAGGGCTGAATAGGCATGGAAATTCAATTACCCTTGGTGGTGGTCCCTGCAGCGCCGGGCGGGGAAGCGGAAAGGAGACAGGAGACAGCAGCCATGCTTGCAAAGCTTTCACCTGTGGGCACTGATTGACTTTTTTAGTATTGCAGAGGTGATAAATGAAGGGGAAGAACTACCTGGATGTGCATGAAACAGACAAAAGTTGTTATGAACATACAATCACAGCTGTTAATAAAGTCTCATATACTTCCTGTAGATGGATTTGGCAGATAATTTGGGCCTTCTCACCTTAAATATTTTAACAAGATTCCAGTGGCGTCTGAAAAATTCTCTCCTGCTGTCTGTATGGCTTATTTTGCCCTATATATATTTATTTTGCCTAAGCTCTCTCAGACAATCATAACAAGTTGGAAAACAAAAGTAGTAGTTACTAGAAAAATAAGACAGTTTCTCCCTGCTCTGGGATGAATATCTTGTAATTTCATGATCATGATGTCAAGAAAAATATACTCTTGGTTTTGAGAACTGCTATATTACTGAAGCATTTTCCATTTATCTGAGAGGAACTATTAAAAACTGGAACAGGCTGAACTTCCGTTCTGAAAATTTGTAAAGGTTCGTGTTTTTATTATCTGCATCTTTCACTGCAAATAGAAATATCAGTTTAAAAAGTGTGATTGAACTAAAAATCAAAGATTTTTGAGGAGCTGTTTAGGATTTATTTATCTTCTTATGAATGATGTTGAACAGTGATCTGTGAAGTCCTTTGAGCTGATTGGTAGAAGACATTGGACATGCAATGAATATGCTAATTGGATTGTATTATAGACAGATGCAATAAATTCTCATTTGAATTGTATGACCCAGAACAGGTTTCTGGACTCTTTTATCCAGAGTCACAATTAGAGGTATAGACCACTGAGATTAGTGTCCTGCTGCACAGAGGTAGGAGTCTGCGAAGGCTCCAGCAATGTTGCTTGATGATACTTTTGAAAATGAAGATATATCTATATACCTACATGACTCAGCAGGATTATGAGAGAGTAGATGGAGTATTGCTCTCCCTCCTGCCCTAGAACAGATGTGCTGCTACTTTTTACTCAAGCTCTAATAGTTCTCTAGTGCAGTCTTACAAATTTTCTCTTCCTTATCCCTGTCGGGTTTTTTTCAGTGAGAACTGGAGGTCAGCGTGGATTGTTCTCTGGAAACAAGACAATTTTTGAAGTACAATCTTAAAGTAACCAGCAACATTTTACAAGGAGAGCATGTAAGACTGAATTAACATATCCTGGGATGCCATGTTCATGCAGTGATAACATTCATGTGGCTAGTTTCATTTTCTTTGCCTCCTCTCTCTCATTTTCAGTTCTACAGTGATGATGGAAACACCAGTACCATGATTTGCCTCCTCTTCATTCTAAGGAAAACTTAAGATGCAATCATAAACCAAAATGTTACAGACACACAGGGGAGCCTTGCTGCTCAGACCCTCCTTGTGCTCAGCAGAAAAGCCAGTGGTTCCTCAGACAAAGCCCACTACCTGGGTGAGATGCACCCTGAGGCAATTCTTCTGCAGCCTCAGTGCTGGCCTGGAAAGTTCATGACACACTATGGGTCTAAAATGCCTAAATTTGCCCTCTGCCTCCTGCTCCGCCCAGATATGTCCATGTGTGGGTGTAAAAGTAGTAAGCCGGTATACATTGCCCGACTCATACATACCCAATACTAAAGAGAGTTCAAGATGAAATCATGCCTTAGTAGCTGAATTTAAAATATTAACTCTCAAGAAGCAGAATGGAGTTTGCCTGCTGTCTAAATTAATAAACACAGGTAAACAGATTTACCAGCCTTATGCCTGGTATTTATATTTGTTAATTGATTCAGTTAATCAAAAACACAATGCCTTTCACAATCTGTGGTCTCCGGCTTTGACTGCAAAAGATGGGAAGATTGTAGAGCTGAAGAAAAAGGAAAGATTTGGTGTGGGTTTTGGTGCAAAACCTTTCCAAAAGTGAGCTTCGAAAGGACCTCAATGGTTACAGTCTGGAAATGTGGCCTGACCAAGCTGGTGCATTAGGTTTTTCACTCATCTCTTGCTGCTATGTTTTCTTCTTTCTTATTCCTGGTACACAAATCTTGGCAAGGAGTTAGAGTCTAAGAAAAATGACATTTTCCTTCCAGAAATTATAAAATGCAAAGAGATTCTTAAGTAGATTTCTCACTACATTGAAAAATGCCTCCCTTCCCCAAGCTTTGCCTTGAAAAACACCTTTAAGTGCTCACATTTCAGTCTCCTTGATTTTCTCTTCCATTTGGCCATAGCTCAGGGGTGAACATGTCCAGTCTACAGTCTCTGCTCACTTGGAATAATGTTTGTTTGCATGAGTAAAACAGCTAAAGTGGCTATCACTGAAGTCAGAGCTAGAAGATGACACCAGTTGGGACTATTCCCATGTCAAGTGAGTCAGGCTTCTGAATCAGGCCCACGTATAAATTTTTCTGTGTCCCAAAGGTATTTCTCCATCTCATTAGGAAAATATATTATTCTAGAGCACTAGGCAACAAAAGGCTGGGAATTAAAAGTATGGGGGGACATAATGTCCTTTTAGCTTTTCCCTCACCTTTCCCTCATTTTTTCTTCAAGCAGTGTAACTAAAAAACTCTCTGGTGAATTTTAAAATTTTGGGCTTTTATCAGTTTGTTCTTTTTGTTCTGTTCTGACCTAAATATATGGTACATGTAGTTTGTTTGTCTTTTGTTTTGTTTTGCTTTGTTTGTTTTTAGTCTAAACATCTCCCTTGTGTTTGGTTTTATCTTAAAGACAACAAAGAATAGCCAAACGTTGATAGTGTTCATTGTGCAATATGTATCTTAGCTTCCCCTTCTACAACAAAGCAGAGCGAGAGAGTGCAAAAACAGAAGAAATATGAAAACTATAAAGATATTTAGTCTGTAAAAAGGACCAACTAATGTGTGTCAGCTCAGCCAGATGCCCAAGGCTAAATCTGTTGATGTGAGATGGTGATTCAGCTGTCAAGGTGCCTGAGTAGACTTGTGGTCATCATAATGATTGGCTGTGGCTTTGTTTTTTGTTTTTTGGAGGTTGGCTTTTTTTTTTTTTTTTTTTTTTTTGGAAAGGTCAAAGTTATTTAAATGAACCAACAGTCCATTTTGGTGGAAATATAGCAGGGCTCGTTAACTCAATTCACATATTTTGTGTCAGTTTTCTAACATACCGTACATCTGGAAAAATGCAGTGATTTGTAAAAGACGTAATGTGCCTCTTTTCCCCAAAGGTTTTGTTTACAGTATGTAATAAAATATGATATGGTTTTTCATGGAGATGGAGTCTGATAATTTGTTTAGATACAATATGAAAATATCAGTCTGTGAAATGAACATTAAAAGTAAGCAAATGCTCAAGATGTGTCAGCTAACAAAAAGGCAAGTTGCAAAACATGCATTCAAGTGAAAATCAAAGGCTTCAGCAACAATTTTATTTTCCTTAAAAATCAGCCTCTTCAGACTGTGTTTAATATTTTGATGTGATTACCATTGACAAGACTGCATTTTAGTGTGACAAAGTCCTTCCTACTCTATGCAAAACTTATGTCCAGTCAGCTTAATGACTTTTCAGGTATCCCAAAGTATCAACACCTCATAAAAACGTGCACACTGAGTCAGTCCAAAGGTCCCCATCTAGTTTGATGTGCTCATGATGCCGTTTGTTAATACCGAACATTTGGGGGAAGCATGTCTTAACAAGGAAGAGTGGTTAAATCATTGTCACCTCTTGGGTTTAGACTACGTAAACTTTCCTTCATAATTCTTTGTTGCACTTCAGATTAGCAGCCTTGAAGTGTTAGCCTTTAATTGTGGAATACTTAGCATGTGTGTCAAAATTTTGTGATTAAACCTCCACTCTTTCCTTTTTTGCAGGTGCTTTCAGTCTTTAAAAGCAAGTGTTTGTTGGAGTATGCTTTTGCAAATTGTCAGGATGCAAATGACATTTGTGAAAAGCAGGTTTTTCTTTTCTGCTCACAAATTGAAGGCAAACGTGTTTTAAGAAGTGGTCAGAGCTACGATTTATGCCTTACTGGTGTCAAGACATTACATTGGGTTGTATGGAAAGATATACCAAGGCAGGCTATTGCAATTGGGGCCAATCTGATTTCAAACCAAACAAATGAGAAGATTTATTCTTTGTAAATAATCCTCCTTGGAACAAACAGCTTCATCTTACAGTTAGCTTCTCTTCTTTACAGTCACACTGGCCCATTTCTGAGTCCTTGAAGTCGTACCCCATACACAACTGGTGTTTCTGAATGGAGCCATCCTTGTCAGACGACATCACTTTTGCTCAGCTTTAAGTTCCTTGTACAATGCAGAAATTAGGGACTAGTTTCCCTGGGTTCCCTACATGTTCAGCAAAGAGAGAAAGGATCCTCTAGAGGGTGATTCAGAGTGGGAGTAAATTAGCTGGGGCTAATTTACACAACCAAGTTACTACTTAGAGTAAGACAGTGTGAATACCTCCTCTGTATGCCCTTTGCAGCCCTCAGTCTTATTATAGGGTGCCAAAAAGCCCTATGAAAATACAGAGACACCTCCGTCTCCTTGTCAAACTCCAGCAAACCCTGCTTATATCCATGAGAATTATGAGTGGAGCTTTCATTGTTTTTCACCTGGATGGCTGAACAAGGGCTGAAAACTGACGTGACTAAAACGAATCAGCTCTGGTAGAGGAACAAGAGAGCTTATGAGATTCTTTTAGGCACAGAACTCCTTGCAGGCATCCCACTGAAGAAAAAGCCACCAAGCACTAAGAAGACTATTGTACTGGGACTTCCTGTACTGGGAGAAGCTCATTTTGTTTGTGAAATGTGCAAGTAGGCTGTATGCTGAAGGCCTAAACCATTCCCTGACTGTCTCACTGCATTTTAACTTTAGCTTTGAAGTATTCAAGAGTGCAAGGGAGCCCAAGCAGCAAACACTGTGACTGCAAGGGGTTAACAGACAATTTATGTAAAGTCTCAGTATTCTGCAAAATGAAATGTGCATGTGAAATGGAAAAAAAAAAAAAAAGATTATATTTGTCAGCTGTGCTACCATATGTTGCTCTGGCGGAAGCACAGCAAAATGGTGACAATTTCTATTTTATTGAATGAGAATCTGTGTTGATTTCCATTATTTGGGAGTGTCTCTGGACAAACATAGGTATCTTCATTATCACGTAAAACTGTGATCACCAGTAACCTAGGATATCCCTGGCTACAGGGTGACCTGGGATTGCAGTCTCCTTGAAAATAGAATATCAGAGAATCAGTTCAATCCATCTGCATATTTTAATGGATTTAGCCCTTGGAGGGCATGGGGGAATAGTCTTGTGAAAAGATAAGTGGCAGATACAGGAAATATAGACAAATTTGAAGCTCTTTAAAATCTGAGGAGAACTTATCTCATCAGCATGATTAAAACAAGTGTGTGTAAAGGCTTTGGTGGCTGCGGACTACTCTCAGCCATCTGGTCATGCTGTGAGGCAGGGCTTCATGTTTTGGGTGCAGGGCTGCACAAACATAACAATTTCTCTCGGACATAGGCTGATATATTTGCTTAGTTTTGCTGTGTCATATGAGCTTACTTGTTGGGGTTTTGCAGGGCGAGGAGTAACTGTGCCATTCCCTTTTCCATGATATAGAGATGTCCTGGAAGATGCTGCTTTTGTTATTCTAAGACTCAGCTTTCTCTCAAGATTTTTCTCAGCTTGCCAGGACCTCAACATGTGAGCTGCAGTGAGCTGGGTGCTAAGTGTCACTGAGCATCCGCAACTCTCATTGAATCTATGTGCACCATGGGTGCACAGTGTCTCTCTAGGCCATATGTCGAATACAAGGCTTGAGAAAACAATTTCATTGGGCACGACAAATGATGCTCATTTGCTTTCAAGACAGCAAAAGTTAAGCTTTTATTGCTTCTTCTGCTTAATGTTAGTCAGCATCCCTTGAGTGTCTCTCCTTCTGGTGACCACAAAGAATTTTCATGCTCTCTATGCCAACGCTCCCTGTGAAGTGGCACTGTCATTTTCTGGATGATAATGCCACAAGGTATTACAGTAGAACTATTTTGTCTCAGTAAATATACCAGGCTTGTTTCAGCTACCTGTATATCTGGCCTGGGAAGGTAGACAGGTACCTGCTCTGGCCTCATGTGTACCAGTGGGAACAGCTTAGTTACAGCTGTGCAGTTCTGTACCCAGCTCCTTAATCCCTGCCAAAGACAGGGCTGGCTTTTGGCTGGCTAATTTTGGTCTGACAAAGCAGGTACCCAGTCCTGAGCATCCCATCCCCACACTGGTGTGCCCTGTGTCATATGACCTCCAGGAGCTCCTGGAGGAATGTTTGGAGGCATCCTGCAGGTGCTGGAACACAGCATCCTTGGAGAGAAGTACCCATTGTTTTACACGTGTAAGGTTATCACCACCTGGGTCTTGGTCATGCAGAAAGGTACTGTGGTAATGAGTAGAGATGAGGCCTTCTTAGCTTTGATCTCACCTGCAGGAATGAAAATGTTCAAATTACCTTGATTTTCCTACGTGCCCAAACAGAAATCGGATTTGATTGCACAAGCTGAGCATTCACTGCAATACTGGTTGGGTTTAATTGCCTTTTCAAGCAATTGCTAGGGGAAATCCCATGGGCAAGGCTGCTTGAAAGTAAAGGGGCACAAGATAGTTGGTTAGTGTTCAGAGACTGCTTCTACCAGGCACAAGATCAGAGCATCCTGACACGTAGGAAGTCAAGGAAGGGAGCCAGGAGACCTGCATGGTTAAACAGGGAGCTGGTGGGTAAGCTCAAGTGGAAGAGGAGAGTTTATAAATCATGGAAGAAGGGGCTGGCCACTTGGGAAGAATATAAGGCTGTTGTCAGAGGGTGTAGGGAGGCAACTAGGAAAGCTAAGGCCTCCTTAGAATTAAACCTGGTGAGAGGGGTCAAGGACAACAGAAAGAGCTTTTCCAAATACATGGCAGATAAATTAACACCAGAGGCAATGTAGGCCCACTGATGAACAAGATGGGTGCCCTGGTGACAGAAGATACAGAGAAGGCAGAGTTACTAAATGCCTTCTTTGTCTCTGTCTATTCTGCCAGAAGCTGTCCTGAGGAGCCCCGTATCACTGAGGCCCCAGAGGAAGTCAGGACAACGGAGGAGTTTGCCTCGGTTGATGAGGACTGGGTTAGGGAGCAATTAGGCAATCTGGACATCCATAAATCCATGGGTCTGGATGGGATGCACCATGGGTGCTGAGGAAGCTGGCTGAGGTCATTGCTAGGCCGCTCTCCATCATCTTTGCCAAGTCTTGGGAAATGGGAGAGGTGCCTGAGGACTGGAGGAAAGCAAATGCCACTCCAGTCTTCAAAAAGGGCAAGAAAGAAGACCTGGGTAACTATAGACCAGTCAGCCTCACCTCCATCCCTGGGAAAGTGATGGAACAACTTATCCTTGGTGCCATCTCAAGGCATATTAAGGATAAGAAGGTCATTAGGGGCAGTCAGCATGGCTTCACCAAGGGGAAGCCGTGCTTGACCAACCTCATTGACTTTTATGAGGACATAATGAGGTGGATAGATGATGGCAGGGTGGTGGATGTGATCTACCTTGACTTCAGTAAGGCATTTGACACAGTCTCCCACAGCATCCTTATAGCTAAACTGAGGGAGTGTGGTCTGGATGATCAGGTAGCGAGGTGGACTGCAAACTGCCTGAAGGGAAGAAGCCAGAGAGTCATGGTCAATGGGTCGGAGTCTAGTTGGAGGCCTGTAGCCTGTATCTAGTGGAGTGCCTCAGGGGTCAGTACTGGGGCCAGTACTATTCAATATATTCATCAATGATTTGGATGAGGGAACACCAAGCTGGGCAGAGTGTCTGACACACCAGAAGGCTGTGCTGCCATCCAGTGAGACCTGGACAAGCTGGAGGGTTGGGCGGGGAAAAATTTAATGAAATATAACAAGGGAAAGTGTAGAGTCTTGCATCTGGGTAGGAACAACCCCAGCTTCCATTATAAATTGGGGAATGACCTATTAGAGAGCAGCGTAGGGGAAAGGGACCTGGGGGTCCTTGTGGAAAACAGTATGACAGTGAGCCAGCATTGTGTCCTTGTGGTCTGGAAGGCCAATGGCATCCTGGGGTGTATTAGAAGGGGGGTGGTTAGTAGGTCGAGAGAGGTTCTCCTTCCCCTCTACTCTGCCCTGGTGAGACCACATCTGGAATATTGTGTCCTGTTCTGGACCCCTCAGTTCAAGAAGGACAGGGAACTGCTGGAGAGAGTCCAGCGCAGGGCAACAAAGATGATTAAGGGAGTGGAGCATCTCCCTTATGAGGAAAGGCTGAGGGAGCTGGGTCTCTTTAGCTTGGAGAAGAAGAGACTGAGGAGTGACCTTATTAATGTTTACAAATATATAAATGGTGAGTGTCACAGGATGGAGCCAGGCTCTTCTCAGTAACAACCAATGGTAGGACAAGGGGTAGTGGGTTCAAATTGGAACACAAGAGGTTCCACTTAAATTTGAGAAGAAACTTCTTCTTGGTGAGGGTAACAGAACACTGGAACAGGCTGCCCAGGAGGGTTGTGCAGTCTCCTACTCTGAAGACATTCAAGACCTGCCTGGACACATCACTGTGTAGCCTCATCTAGGTGTTCCTGCTCCAGCAGGGGGATTGGACTAGATGATCTTTTGAGGTCCCTTCCAATCCCAAACATTCTGTGATTCTGTGGTTCTGTGAAGGGAGAATTATTTGCCAGATACTGACAGTTATTTGCTAATGGATATGTTAATAGACCATTTGATAGGGAGAGGTAAGTTTCTGTTTCAAATTCAGGTCATTGCAATTCTTAAAGGGGAATAAATTGCATTGATTTGCTATTCTTTCCCCTCCTGTTTTGCAGCAGGCAAGTTTTGGGCTGTACAATCAGTCACAGTTCCCTTGCTGTGATTGTAAGCACCAAATCAATACAACTGTATGATACCAAGGTGAGCCGTGCAACTGCTGAGGAACCACATTTTGGAAGAAGCAAGAAAGGAAAATCTTGATTTCTTGTATTTATGTTGCTTGGTGTCTCCAAGACCACTCTGCCCTTATGCCATTATGGCATTTTACTAGTGGCTGAAACAGCTACTGAGAAGCCTCGTGAGACAGTGATTGTGATTTGCTTTTAGCATGCTTGGCCCCAAGGGTGACTGACACGTGGTACTTGCCATTGTAGTAAAGAAAGTCCTTGTGTCTGAATTTTACAGCTTTCTTTTAGCCGTGTTTTTTTCTTTGTGCCAAATCATCTATACTGCACAGTGGGATACTTTGTACTGAGCAAACATGGAGCAAACATCCATAGGTGAAGGTTTTTTTAAATTTAATTAATTAGTTCTGGGGACTATATATATATAATTTTTATAATGTCATCATCCTTCATGGCAAATAATAAAATATTTTTTCATTCCAAGAGAAGCCACACCTCACTACTTGTCCTTCAAATTGCCTTTCTTAGGACAAGTGTGATTTCTGCTATTTCTTCTTAATATTGTGGGCTTGGAAGAGAATTAATGAGGACAAATCACCCACTGGTAAAGTGAATAATATTTTTTCAGTGTTGCTGTCCTAGTTTCTTTTTCAGTCTTGGTATTTTCTTTCCGAGTGTCTTTGTACAACAAAGCAAAGTTCTGTCTAAAAAGGCCATATTATGCTCACATTTTGGAAAAAGTCACTACTATGTCCTGAAACAGAAACATCATAAAATCATTAAATTCAGAAGCTGGCAGCATTAGTAACCATTTCTCAGACAACAGTTTCCAGGACCTCTTAAAAATCTGGCAAGCTGGCTTTGTTTTTCATCATTCTCTTTGATCTTAAAGTAAAATCTAATCTTTTACTGAAGTAACTGAGCTGATCTGTGAATTAGATATCCTCTTAAGCTGAATATGTTAGCTAAAAGGTGATATACGACTGAGGCCATCCCACATGATGTGTCTTGGTACAGGTCTCTCCATACATCATTGTGCAAGCAGTATTGATTGCAGGTCCATGTCATAACTGCTGCTGATGAAGCAGAATAAGTTATCATTTATTTAAGATGTATGTTTTACTGCAATTTGGCTGTCTTTTGCATACATCTCTCCTTTTAATTGTAAACACATTAAAACTTAAACTTGAAACTATGGCAGCATATGTTTAGACACAGCTTCTAGTAATCTATTTAAATAACTTACGATGAGGAAAAATTAACCAGCACATCTTTAAAGTAAGTCAGATTGCTAAACTAGGATAAATCATTAGTTCAGTGTCTAAAAACAAAAAAGAAAATTTGCCTACCTTGGAGACCTACACCCTTTTTTTGGAGACTGTACTAATTTGACTTCAGTCTAGTCAGTGATTTAGTAGAAGTAATTTTAGGAAATATTATGTTTTACTCCTTTGTCATATGAATTAAGAAATCGGTTTGAGCATCTAAGAATGGTTAGTTCTCTGTCTTGATGGACTTTTGAACTAGAGTTCATCAAGCCTTTTATAAAAAGATCAGTAGATCAGTAATTTTGAAATGTATGTTAGTATTGATATTTTTATCCAGCATATTTGAAATAATTTTATTTAAGTACTATAAATCTGCAATGTTAGTTTTCTGCATTGTTAATTGAATTTTGATATCCACCCAAAACTAGCCTGGCACAAATGTGAGGTAAAGACACAATCTAGTAAATAAGAAAGGTGGTTTAAGGTAGTGTTTCATAATAAAATAAAAATAAGGAGAATACGTGTACATTAAAAATATAATAACTTTCACCATGTATAATATATTGTTCTGAAAAGAAATTCCAAATTTATTGTAAAAGCTACTTCAGAGCATATTTATTTGCATCTAATGCTTGCCAAATGGTGAATCAACATTTAAAAAAAAATATAAAAAGGAAAAAAAAAAGCTGTTTAAAGAGGCAGCTCCCATTAGAGTTCCCTGAGTTCCCTTATTGTGTTTGGAGTGAAATTCCTGAGTATCATCACATTTGTGATATAAGCAAAAATATGTGGCACTAGTGGGGGAAGTATCTGGTCCCCTGTTAGTGTGTCATCCCTGTGTTCACGCACTTGAGAAAAGATTTTGTTGTTCTCATGTCCATTGTGAACCGGTGAGATGGAGGTCTGTACACTGGTCTGGAGACTGCAGCACTTCTTGGGATATACTTGGCAGCCAGTGTGAAAGTACGTCATGACATTTGCTTCAGATATTTTGGGGGTAGTTGCTTGGAAGTGTTAAAAAAAAAACCCTTGATTAAAAGAATTTCATTAACATTGCAAAGCAGAATTCCAAGTGTCGGAATTAAAGCTGTCTGGCAAGCTGTGGCATCTTCAATGGCAGGCATTAATATGCCATCTTTTATTATATGAATTGCTTTTTTCCCTAGGGCTTCATCCCATGCCTAGGTCAGATCTACTTTCAGTCCTATGGTGAGATTCAGAGAATAAGTAGCATGGTTTGTATGTAGCATTATGGCATTTGGATTAATCAAGTATAGACAAGAAATAAAGTATAGATTAACCAGAGAAGGGTTATGAAAAATACTGTTTTTAAACTAATAGAATTAAGTCTTGAGAAATATTAAGTCATGTACACTGCAATGAATAATAAGACTTATATTTTGCATATCCAGACTCAAAGTGTAACAGATTAATGAAAATTTCTCTTTGATGAATGATACTGACGTACTATTGTAGCAAAAGAAAATGGTGGCACATATAAATAATTGTAAGATAAAAAAGGGCAAACATTACAAAGCCACACATAAATATTTATCACCTGATGCACCTTACCACAAAGGCAGCAGACAAAGCTTATTACAAAAAAAGATCTAAGAAACAAATATAAGGTCTTGTGATAAATAAGGAAAATTATTAGATATGTGTCAAGATTCTATCAGACAAAAGAAGTGAGGCCTGGGTTTGTTCAGAGAAAGTGAATGGGGAAAAAAAAAGATATCTGTGAGTTATGAATGGATAAGAGAAGGTGAACCAATGATTGACATTTTCTTATCTACATAATAGCAAATGAGATATTTAACAAATCTGAAAAGTGATGCATTTATGTATGGCATAAGAGACTTCTCTGCATTGCTCACAGCTGATCTATGTATAGGATATTGTGAAAGCACAGGCTATTAGTAAGTGTAAGAAAGAATTTAGGATTTTAGATGTTCATGTTTATAGATATTAACAGCCATAGTTATACTAAGCAAATAATCACTTTTTTTTTTGAGAAATAAAACCCTCATGCTTTAAGGTGTAAACTAGCTCTAACTCCAAATCTGATAGAGTTTTAAAATAAATTTTCCTTAAAATAATATATTCCCACATTGCTCACTGCAAAGTGCTCTGCTACATTTTCTGAAACTCCTTCGGAGTGCTTTTTAATCAAAACTTCCTCAGATAAGATATCAGATGTGTCTAACCCAGATCATGGTCCTATTCCAACCGTCTAACAGCATCACATCTGGAAAGAGGATTCAAATGCAGGGACTGAATCCAGATATGTCATTGCAAAACGCTGAGTCTACAGAATCACTAACTGATTCCTGTTCAAGCAATCTTCTCTAATTTTATTTCACAATCTTAATAGTTCATGTAAAACGATTCAATGTCTTTTCTGGATTCGGGTTTTGAGTGGTGCACCTTAGTACTGCTATACACAAAAGAAAGCAAACATTAAATGGTCCTACCAACTTAGATAAGGTACAGACTTGGTAGTTTTCTTTCTGTGATGTGAGTGCTGCTCTAGCTGGGGACCTGTGAACCTGAGGACACATCCATATGGCATCTCTATGGAAACAGAGGATGGCAGATTCATTGTATCTGTTAATCCAAGTCTTGTAACATTTATTTTGTATCAGGAATCCAGCCTAAGAGGTTGGTTGATTGCTGTGACTCACTGAGTCGAAATGAGTTTGGATAATGTTCTACAAGGGGCAATGGAATAATTGAAACATGGGCCTGAAAGGTGCCTGAAGAGAACAGCTTGTACGACTGGTTGCTCAGAGGCAGGATCCAGTGCAGCTTGGCAAACTCATATATATACATATACATATACATATACATATACATATACATATACATATACATATACATATACATACACATACACATACACATACACATACACATACACATACACATACACATACACATACACATAAAATATATATATATATATATATATGTTGTCTGCATCTCTAGAGGTGAAACAGCCTTACCTGACTGAGAGGACAGATTAGAAGAGAAACTTCATGGAAACCTTCTAGAGCCTGTGAAGCCACCTTCAGAAGACCACTTTCAGGAAGTTGTCAGTCTCTAGGAAAAGCTACTGCTGAGGTCTCTTGGATCATTAGTTTAGATGAGGATAAGTAGGCATTTTTGCTGAAGTTATTTTGGGAAGATTTTCCTTGCATGTATGAAATGTCTTTCCTTCTGTTACAACATGTGTATATAGTTCAGCACTTGTTTGTGTAATTCCCTGTACATATTTAGCCTGTAGTGTTTTATGTTAGACTTTAGAATAAACTTGTTTTGTCATTTTCTGCTCACCTTCTGTCTGCTATTTATAACTATATGGAACAGCAATTAAGGAGGGAACAAAGCAGCCTAATGAAGCCCTTGAAACAGTATTTGTTAATGTAAGGAGGAATAAGAGAACTCATTCAGTTTGTGGGCAAAAAGAAGAATTCACTTAACACATTTTTAATCATGTTTTTTGAATTGAATTGAATTTTGAATTGAATATTGAATTATTTGATAATTCTTTAAAAATGTAGGGTATAAAGGGATAAAACCTGATGTGCTGAATATGGGTTCCTATCAGAGAACTTACTTTTCCTTTCTTGAGCCAAGTACCATTTGAGAGTTTTTGAATAAAATGTACAAATTATTTATGGGAAAATGCACGAGTGTTTTGTAAAGAGAAAAGCGTTGTGTGTTTCAGCCAGTGCCATAATGACAAGAGAAAGTCCTACCTGAGAATTTAATGCATCTGACCTCCTCATAACAGACCACATCAAAATCCCAGGAGGGGAATGCAAGAAGGATATATGCATTTGTACTGTAGTAAAGCAATCAGATCTGTGTCATGTGCTGTTCACTTTTTTTTTTTTCCTGGTAATACCCACATTCACAGGGTGATTAGGATATACTGGATCTGCTACTGCATAAAAATCTATGGCCATGAGTTTGGATAGAAGCAGTTTGAATGTCTTTCAAAGCCGCTCTAGTCTGTTCAGATTCTTTACCACACCCAGCATCACGTATCTAAGTTTTCCCCTAGAGCGTTAAATAACATGAGTAGAATCTGTCACATGTGGTTTGTTCTCCCAGTGTAAATGCAAGGTTAGGTCAAAATCTTCAACTTTCATAGTTAGACATGCTCCATAAATGTGAGCTAATATACATATGTCATTTTTGGATTATTCTTGACTTTTTGCTTTATATCAGTCTCCTCTTAAAGATTTCTTTTGCCAGTTTGGTGCATATTAGAGTGCTGAATTGCAAATGTCTGGCATTCAAAAAGTTGTTTTGAATCACATCACTGAATAAAATAGGTGAGTGCCTTGGACAATCAAAATTTCTGAAGACATGACAAATGCAAAGTTCCTGTATTTTCTGTACTAAAGCATTGCAAGGATCTCCTTATTGTGTTGTTAAAATTCAAGCTTGTACAGTCTTGGAGCAAGGGAAATTTTTGTGGAGATTATGTGAATGCAATATTATGGATTAGAAATGCTTGCTTACGACACAGATGAAAAACAAGAAATTAAGACTTAAGAAATATTAAGACTTATTCTACCTCTATATGTCTGTGACCTTCAAGACGGGTACAAGTCTGAAAGTAAATAATTTGTGTAGGCAGATACTAGGAAGGCATGGGAAGTTGCTCAGTTTGGTGACTCTTCCTCAGTGTGTGCTACTTATGGCATGCATTTGGAAATCACAATATTTTTGAGTGTCAGGGTCTACTCCATATCAGCTGTCATTATTGGCTAATGATAATATTTGATAATCATGTTGGAATCTTATAGATTTTGACAATCTTTAACTGTTGGCTTTGTTATGGCAACATAACTACTACTTCAGCCAATTGATGTGTGAATGTGCCCAGTAACTTCTCACTTTATCATTCACTCAAGTTCAGACTCTATCTCCTAGTACTAACAGAGCAAGCATTTTGATGGCACACTGAAATCTCTGCAACTGTGAGACATTATATTCTTAGAGCCTCGCAGATTGCTAGCTGCCTCATCAGATTCTTTAAGAATAGCTTTTTGAATGCTGTTTTGTAGACAGTTACACCACTTCATTCATCTTATATCTTTCAACAGATATCTTGTGCCAGTATGAGTTCATACTTTCTATGCCCTATCTACTTTTTGTGATCGTTCTATGAGGAAAACTTAGTTTTTGCTTTTAGTACTGGGAGGTCAATCTTAATTTTGCATGTGCTTAGAATGATGATAATGTATTTAGTTCCAGTATCTATTTTGAAATTTACTTTGACTGGTTATTTCCATTTTCACAAAGCCAATCTGTTATAGAATCTTGCTTTGATCAACAGACCCAACAAAGACCTCTGTTTTGGTATCAACATCATCCGAGCTTTGCCTTGTTGTGGTGCACTCATGAATATGTTTCCTTTTTATGTGTCTTTGCAACTTGTGCTGAGATTGACACACTTTGGCAAAATTTTATTGGAGATATGAGACAGCCCCCCCTTACTCTGCATGCTTTTGTGTCTTGTTATGATTGCCTCCATATGGTGAACAAAGAACTTGAAACTCAGCCCAGTAATGTATAGTACTGGCTACCTAAATGTGTTCAGCCTAGTTAGATCAAAACTTATGGAGACTCAGTGATACTGTAGCATTGGAGGTTATTTTAGTCATGCTAGGAGGTGACATGCAAGAGAGAGCTGCTGAGATCTCAGGCGATGGTTTTCCAGTTCAGTCACGAGGTTGCTTTGCATTCACTGCCATTGGATGTTCTCTCTCCATTACCCTCGGAGAACATGATTGTTCCTTGAGGATTAAAAAGTGGGAGAATGCCAGAAATCCAAGGAATTAAGTGGATAACCTAGGGGATGGTTTGGTAAAGCAATAAAAGACCTTCCTTTTGGTGTTCATGCTCAATTTTGATTTCATTTGCTCAAACAGGTAAGTCTGCCATGATTGGCTGTTACTTCTTACTGCTGAATGAATTTATAGTTCTGATTGGCATACATTGGGGACCGAGCATAAGGAAGAATTTGCAGCATCTTCTTGTCTTATATTTTATGAATAATTAACCTTTTTCTACAGAGACAACTGAAATTCTATGCTGAAACAAGCTCACTATGGTTCAAAAAACACAATTAAATGTTTTGTCCAAAGCTCAAGTTTGGTGAAGACTTGAAAAAACTACTCAACTAATTAGGTTTGATGGAAGAGATGAACACAAATTACAACGGTTTTGGATTAAAAATGTTACAGCAGTTTGCTTGGGCCAGAGGCCACAATCACAAAATTAACAGCAAAATAACTGTAAAAGAAAGTGAAGCTACTTAATTAGATTTCATTATATAACATAAGTTATAACTTCTAACTTACAACATAAGCTAAAAGTATGTCTGACCTATTGTGTGGGATGGGATACCAAGCCAAATGAAAAACCTCTGACATTTTCTGATAAGGTAAAACTGTAGGAGTGAATAAGCCTGTTACAGGCAGTATGCGTAATGATGAACAACAGGTACCCACCTACTGACAAGAGAAAATGAATTTTAAATTTTGACAATGTAAATTTCCCTGTCTACTCATCGAGTTCAATTAAGCAGAAATTAATTGGAAAACTTTTTCTTTAAATTAATGGATGCCAGTAGCTTATGCAGAAGTCATCATGTTAACACATGACAAAACTCAACTGCTTTGTTTTTCATGTTGTTCCTGTATGACTTTTTTCTTCCTGTGCTACCTATTTTGTTGAGATAATAAACTCTTCAGGGCAGGGGCCTTATTGTGGTACTTGCCTGTGAAAGATTTTGTGTGGTTTCTGCAAAAGTAATGTAGTACATATATAAAAATGGACTAGTAACTTTGTTTTTTTTCATTGAAGAGTACTTCAGATCCTCTAAGCAGGCTTATACCTCAAACTCAGTAAAAGTCCTCTACTGAAAGAGAAGCTGCATCCTCTTCAACAAAACTCAGCTGAACACTCTGTAAGACTATACCTCACTAAAGCCCATCTGTTCATCAATGTTCAACATGTAAAAAAAAATCAAAATTCACCTAATGTAATAGGCTTGTTATTCCTACAGACTGATGCATTTCAAAGAAATAAAAGAGACACTGAGATGTAATATTTTTCTCGGTGGCTTAGTATTCTGGAAAATTTATTTTTCTGTATGAGAGCTCTTTTTTTTAATCAGTGGGTTCGTCTTCAAGGACAACTTTTGATGACAACTGATGGTAGACCAGATTATTATCTTATAAAATGTTCAAAAATCCAAATTTATCTGGTACTGCTGAGTTTCTCCCAGTCTTTTCTGATGCCAACCTTGGATAGGCTGTAGGATACCTCCACATGAAATCTATCTCCAACCCTTCCCACTGGGATCTTTGGGTTTCATGATTCTTAGTCACAAATTTTTGTCCTATTGCCCTAAATTTAAATGTGAATATCATCCTTTTATAGTAGTTGGAAAGATGTCTTCACTTGGTAATGTACGAGCATTGAAAAAGTCTCCAGGGATTACAGGTGGCTTTGATGTTTTTTCCTACTGTCATGCTCTAAACCAAGAGCAGCTAAGTAAAGATTTCATTTAAATACAATGCAAGTGGTAATCATTGTCAATTAAATACAGTTATTAAAACATAATGTCTAAATCCTTTATACTTACATTATAAATAACACATCTATGCCAGACTCTCTATGGCGCAGAAATGGATACTGGTATTCATGAAATGTATGATACATATTCAGTTAAATATATGCTAATAACATATCATATAATAGAAGAACTAAGGTGGTGATTTTGTTAGAAAAAAAGAGCAAATTGTACCTTATATCCCTATGCGCAAGGCATTAAATCTGTCCTCTATATTTTGTGCTTCTCACACGCATAAGTGAAACGGATTTCTTTGCATCTGACCAGCACATAAACCACAGGGAGTTGTTTTTAATAGGATTCATTGTGATTAGGAGCTGTGGAATAGCCCCATAGTCATAGCAATGTTAGAATGCCACAACCATTTGATAGGAGACATTTCAATCTGTCATCATCTTGTGTGCCCTGACCCCGATAATACACCCCATTCAACCTGAGGCACAAACAGAAATGGTGAGGTGGGGTTGCATTTTTTTTTCTTTTAGCACAGCACCAGTCACAGCTTTTATGGGTTCCTAAGAGAAGAAAAAAACATTTTTATCTCCTGTGCTGTTCATCCCTTATCTAACCATTTAAAACCATATTTTGTTTCCTGAAACACAATAAACAAGTGGAAGGGGGAGAAAAATCCTTCCTTAGGTAACCTCAGAACAGAAGAACTTTGTGCATTATGCAGCTCAGGCCATGCCAAAATGCAATTTGGAGGGTGTCCAGCACTTCATTGGAAAGTAATGGTTTTCACTGAACTGAGTTATGACCAGCTGTTTACAGACAGTCTGTGACATACTGATAGAGCAGAACACCGTATGTTGCTTTCCAAATCAAATGATACAAGAAGTGTGACAGAGTGGAGAAACATCTGTCATTAGCAATTTTCAGCACGCTTCACTAATTCTGGACAAAATACGAGTAATGAACTTACCGCAGGAAACTTCAAATACTACCACTGCTGAAACAAGGATATAAACAGCTAGTGCTCCTAATGGCGTCTAATTTAATTCATTTGCAGTAAGAAACAAACAAAGTGGGTTATTTGTTTTTGATCATGGGGTAGTAAATAGTAATGCTGATCACAAACATTCATTTTAATCAAAGAAAAAGGGATTGTGGAACTCAACTTTCTTCAAGTTCAGACAGAAGGTAATTATCAGGTGGTTTTTTTCTTAGTCTTTTTTAGTATCAGTGATTTGGGTGCTTTTTTCTCTCTTTTTTTTTTTTTTTTTTTTTTACCAAGGTTGTTTCAGAACAGGCCAAGGAGAAGTTGTTACACCATTAAGATATGGTCCTTCTTCACCTTGGTCCTTCCCCTCGCATCTCCCCTGGTCACATCCTCCTCCTGAATCTGAATTCAGAGAGCAAAACCCCAAGTTTTCTGTGCAGTATCACTCACCAGTGGGCATGAAGACAAAGGTGAAAGTAGTCCAGTGCTGGCTTTTATTCCATCTTCCTGCATTATGGCTGCTGTTTGAAATCTCATGGCTCTAGATGTTCTTTTTTAAAAAAGCTGCACTCTAATGTATATCTGGCGCCTATATATTACACACTTTAGTTTTTTCTGGTTGATTTCTCTACTTTCTTAATATCTGGAGTCCAGCCACTGTAATTTTGTGATGATTTTCACTTCATGTATTTGAAATCAATGGACTTGTTCTGCCATGTACATTCAGGGGCTTTAGTTTCCCCTTTCTGCTGATAACACAGCAAATTCCTGAAACTGTTAGGATTAAGTGGCAGACCACAAGGGAAAAGGGGAGAAAATGAAAGGACAGGTTGTTACTCTTTATATGAACTTTCAACTAATGTTCACACAAAGCTGTAATATGAAATGCAGAGGATAGATTTAGTCCAATCCATTGGTGTCCCACCTATGGGACTTCCCTTGGAATGGATCCCAGACCAAGAGAGTGAAAGTCATTCCAAACTGATGACTGTAAAATGAGTGTAGGAGGTCTTTGAGTAGCTGCGTAATTGCAAAATTATTCATGATAAAAAAGCACTAATCTAGAATTCCCAGTTTCTTGTAGAATTTCCTGAGGTTCCACATGAAAATTGTGTAACTTTCCAACACCTTGTATATACCAAACTAGTGTAAGCACAATATGTTGAAGAAGAAGAAGAAGAAGAAGAAGAAGAAGAAGAAGAAGAAATGTATGAAAATATATATATATATATATTTATGGTGGGAGTTTGTGATAGAAATATTTTTCTCTCGCTTTAATGCAGAAAAGCAAAACTGCGTGACATAAAAACTTTCAGGAACTGCAAATGTGAAGTTCCTCTAATTCATATAGACATCTACACGGGAGAGCAAAGCAAAGGGGAATATAGGTACCATTGACTCCCGTCATTATGTTTGTGATCTAGATAATAAAGTAAGCAGACCCAAGCAATTCGCTAACACTAACGCTATTCTTTACATAAACAGTAAATGTTTAGATTTTCCTGTTCACTGACTAACAGCACACATATCATAAACACTAAGCTGTTATAGTACGTTTCGTGTGTTGATTCACTTTAACAGTTGTTAGTGTGAAGACAGGAAAAGAAAAGTGGGTGTAATGAGACCATGTGCAGTATGCTGTGAAAACAGAGGCCCTTATTTGGCATAATGGGTTGCACCATAAGGGCCATAAAATTGTGCATGTGTTAGTATCATTTTAATTATTACGGGTGCCACATGTTAAGCAGAATAGCGGAACTACTAAAACAGCTTCAAAATCCTTACTGCTGATCACTGCATTTAATTACAAATAGGAACATTTGGAGATAGGTCACCATAAAACCCTTCTGTTGTCAAATGAGCTCAAATCTGATTTTTGTAATTATGTTTTTATACCACAGATCCTGTTGAATAACTATAGGGAATAAAATTTTAATAAGTACTGATTAAATGCAGGTACATCTTGCTTCCTAAGAATATTTATGAATGTTCTTCACCACTTACATCAAGGTACCATCACTGCTTCTGTTTTGGTCAGTGGTGATCACTCAACCTTAATGCAAATAAGCTGAATAACTTTATGTGCCATGAAATATTGTTTTTTTTCAGTGAAGCATAAAAGCACTGGATTTCAATTATTCATTCTGTTTGCTAGAGCTGTGTACAGTACTCTAATCCTCTAGTACCCAGGCACTTTCATTATGACACTACCTGCCACATGCAGTAGAATACGACAATTAACCTTCCTAAGGCAGAGTTTTGGTGTAAGGAATTAAAACTTTTATTGGTCTGTCCCCTTTTCCTTTGTAATAACATGTTCCTAGGTCCATGTGAATAATGTTTTTGTTAGTATCAAAAGGGAAATTGTAAATATATCAGATTTTCAGTTTAACAGGTTAAAAATCATGAAGATATTAAATGGTGCTAAAAGTGGTAATATTGGTTTTAGATAAGTAAACTTTCATTTTAGGTAAAGACTGACTATAAAGTTCTCTAAACAGAGGTTTATCTCTAGGAGGAATGAAAAAATTAATGTGGTATTCAGCGACATAAAAGGGAAGTAGAAATTAAATATGTATATAAAATTAATCATAAGTTGTAGGCTGGATTTTGAGTTACACTAAGGACAGTGGCATTCTATTTGGCTACACTGTTCAAACAAGATTCAAGCCAGAATATATGTGCCTGTATATATATGTCTGCACATTTATTTGTTCATACTCCCTGTTTCTGTTTTGCAGACACACAAAAAGCTATAACAGGCCTGACCTTGTGGTTTTTCAATTTTAAATATTGTCATCAAATAGAATGTTAAAAACAACAACGCATTGTAATGTCTAAGGGAGGAAATGTGCTTTGTGAGAGATTGCCATCAGACACGTGGGCTAACACCCAGTTCAGAACATGCTCCAGAGCTACTGCACGTACACGGCCTTCAAGGGACCATCAACTGGAAATAAGTAAACATACAGTGCCTTCTAGAAAAAGACTGATGTAATTCGTAAAATGATCGCTAGAAGAGAATGCCTTTGCCAGTTCTGATGCAGAGCGACTGCTCTGCATCGTTTACAACCACATGGTAAAAATCTTCCATTTAACCTACATAGCAGTCCAAGAATCTATGCCCGAGCTCACAAGAGGAAAACTCTTGTTGACTTTCATAACCTTTTCCAAAATGTGACTGAATGAGTGCTAAATAAAGATCTCAAGATGTACTGACTGCCAAAAGCAGCCCAGAAAGTTTTGGGAATGGCAGTAGGCAAGCAACACTAGAAAACAATGAACTCTTCTGTACTAGAACACTTGTAGGTTATGTGGAGGTTAAGTTGAAACGTTCGTACCCAACAGAGTGAACACACAGATATTCATGAAAGCCTGGCTCCAGTTTGTACACCAGTACATCTCTGTTGGAGCTCATATTATTTGTACTCCTCTCTGTGAGGGCACAATGGACTCCTTGTTGCACTCTGGGTCAGTGCTGGAATAATGAGCTATCTGTACATCTAATTAAATTGTCTCTCACTAACATGAAATCTTCATATGACAATGTTACGCTCCTTCTAAAACATGGGTGGCTAACATCAAATGCTTGGTTTCAGTATTTCCATTGCAACTCTGAATCCAACTCTGAATCTTACTTCATGCTGCAAGGCATGCTTAGTGTTGGACAGAACTATGTCCTTGCAGGGGAAAAACAGTAATAAAGGAGTGTGAAGAATACTCAGCTGATTAACTGCCTTGTAGAGAAGGAGAAAAAAAAGGGGGGTGTGTTTTATCTGTGGGGTTTGTTCCAAGCTAATTCCATTAATTGGTCTTCCTCTGCAATTGCAAGCACAAGAATCTCAGTAATAAGAGAATAAAGAAGGGGATATCAATATAAATGGTGGATGTTAAAGAGTGGTAAGACATTATTTTACACAGTAGCACTGGTGAACCTATATGAACTCATTTGAGCTCTTTATTGGAAGGTGCCTCAAAAATGCTAGCCCATACTTGTGGGTTTGGGAAGTAAATGCTCTCTGTCAAGAAAACAGAAGTACTGTGTATTAGTTATATAATTCCTTGCGCCTGCAGTACTTGCATTCTGCTGCCTGTGGGTGACTTACTTTGGAAATTTGGTTGTATACTAGTGATATTTCTGCTGTATTGCTCTGTTCAGACCCATCTCCTCATCCACAAGAAAAAGAAAATATAAAATCAGGAAATTGAACACATGTAACTTATGGAAAAATCAATGCATCACTTCACATTTTAACAATTTAACTTGAAATAGAGAGGGTCATAAGATTAAAAATTAAGGTGATTACCTATATTACCATCAAGAATCTGCTACTGCTTCTTAGAACCCTGTCAACTTTTGCTATTGATATTGACACTCCTTTCAGTAACAGCAGAGTCAAGACTTTTGCAGGCACTGTGTGTCTTAGGAACTACAGCAAAACTTACGGCAATACCAACTCAGACAGATGGACTTGAACTCACACCCTTGAGTTTGGACTAAGCCAGGTCCACTTGTGACTTTGATCCATTTCTCCGTGCAAATGCGGCTTTGTGTGTACCTGAATCTTTGCTACTCTTAAGAAAGTTTCCTACTACATTTCTAGAGGATCTTCTTCAGGACCTTTTCTTTCATGCATTCTGCAGTCACAGCCTGCTGAATCTTTCATTCACATGCAATGGAAATTACCGGATTTTGGGGAGTCAGGTGAGACCATATTTTCTGGTAACACTGCTTCATTTTCTAGACTTAATGCTTTCTTTCTTCTCAATGCTTGGAAGATGAGCTCTAGAAAGTGGTAGATCTTGTTTTTTGAAGTTGAAATGTGTTGAGATGGAGCAAAAGATCAGAAATGGTAAAATAAAGCTTATAAACCTTAATTTCTTTTCTGTGAAACAGACAGTATTTTACACAATTCTTTATTTAATTTTGGTGTTTGGCTTCTTCACCAACCAAACAATCACATCTTCTCAGGGAATAAAGACCAGCAGTTTACTGATCTTTGGTTACGTTTCAAATCTGACAGTATAACTAAATTTTTAGTATAGAAATTCTTTGATTGTTCCAATTAGAGGAAATATCCTAAACAAAAGGTTGCTAGAAATTAAAAGCGTTTCATCACAGGGACCTAAAGTTTTGCTGTCTGCGTTGTATATGTTTTCTGTTCTTACTTCTCCATCACTGGTACCTTGTAGGAAGTTGAAATTTTTGCTGCTGAATTAATTACATTTGATGGTATCTATAGTTTCTAAAGTAGAAACATTTGTGGCAACTTCATTTTCACCTCCAAGTTTCTAATGATTGTGGGGGTACGGTATACATAAATGAGTTTTGCTACATGGATGTTATTTCATTGTAAAGAAATTGTAAATAGACCAATATGGTTTCTCATTGGATTTTCCTTGCAAAGCATCTCCTGAACTCTTTATTCTTAATTCAGCCATGGAAACTTCATTTCTTTTGAGAGTGGTTGCTGGCCAAAAGTAGTTGTGGTGCTGGTATCATAGCTCCTGCAGAGCTACTTAAAGGATAATAAGAAAAAAGACAAACTTCGACTGCAGAAAAGCACAAAGGAGAATTTTTGCAGCTCTTGGCGTTTTGTACAGATTAAGTGCCCTACAGAATAAGAAAGCTGAGTACACGTAGTAGTTAAAAATGACAGTAATATATCAGTCAGATGACTGTCATTAAATACAAAGAGAATTTTTTTGCTGTATAGTGAGAAGCACTCTTGACAGTCCAGCTGGGTCACTCTTCTAGCAAGGCTATTGGTGAGGACTACTACTTGCAATTGTACATTTGTAATGCTTTTCCCTTGCAAAATGTTAATGTATGCTGAAATGGAAACTCACCAATCCACTACATTTGCTTATAAATTAACTTGATATCCAGAAATATTAGCAAAATTGTCATGGACCATTTTGATACTGATCTAAAAGTACTTTTTATTAACGACCCTGCTTGCTGTGTCATCCAGTTAGTAGGGGAAGTTTGATACATCTGTACCTTCTGTGAGGTATGTTGTGTTGTGCTAAAAATACAAGCTTCTAATTTTGGACCCCATCAACAAATACACTTTAGCCTCCAGATGTGATCTGGCTCCTTCAGGTGCCTCCTCTGTTCTATTAGCTCAGCTTTGGTACCTTGTGAATGTTGTGAGCAGCTAATGCCCACTGAGCTACAGAGCTGCAGAACCTACCCAGCTCTGGACAAATGATCCTAGTTCATTTTTCAGATAAGGGAGAAATGGCCATCACTTTCTACACTGTGTATTTTTTTGGATGATAACTTAAAGCCTTTAAACTTTTTTCATCTGTATCAGATTCTCCATCCTTCTGAGCCAAATCATGCCATAAGAAAAACTATCACTCTACTTCCATGAAATGTTACTTTTTAGTATGCAAAACTGTTGCCTGTGTAATTTTATGTGGAATCTTTCTGTTCCTCTCCATCTTATTATGATTGATTTGGCTGAGCTGTCTGCAAGTATCAGATTCTCTGCTTATTTTAGCCAAGATATTCTTATCCAGCTTTATGTTTTTATTTCATGGTGAAAGTCTATCAATCACTTTATTAAAGACATTTAAGACTTTCCCTTCGTCTAAAAGCCCAGCTTATGTGAATCACAGTACTTCCCCAGTTGCTATATGATGGTGGTCATGAAGAAGAAATGCCTTACTTTCCTTAAGAGGCAATGTAAGTGTATCATGGTACTCACATGCACACAAAATACCTGAATTACACTTGAAAAGGCTCATCAAGAAGACAAAAGTGCTTGCATTGGAGCAGGTTGTGACAGAAGGTAATTATTACTATCCATAATATGGTAGAACCCCAAAGTAAAAAAACCCTAAAATTCCATTCCCTGAAACTGTGTGTGCGTGTGTGTGTGTGTGTTGGGCAGGAGGGGATGCATTTTATCACTGGTGCAATGATAATGAACAGAATAATCTTAGAGCTTTACATATTCACAAACTATTAGTACTGATTGCTTAAAACATTTTATTAAAGCCATATAGGGAATTTTTAAGACTTCCATGTCAAACCATAGCCCTCTGTGCTCCCATTTTACATATTTCTTATCCCAGAAAATGTCAGTCATGTTTCACTGGTTATTCCTTCTATATTATTTATTCCTTCACTTTTGCATATTGTTGAAAAGATAGGTAAATTGTTGGAATAGGTAAATTATGAGATGGCATCCATGCTGAAGCAGCTGAAAATGGGATAACCTAAGAGGATAATTCATGTACTGAATCAGGAACAGATGTCAAAAGAGACAGCTTGTCTGGTTTGTTTGGATGATGATTCTCTATCATGTATTGACAGAGCAAGATTGTCAGACAGCCTGTTTGCGAAGTTCAGTGTTGCCTGTCTTAATCATTCTTTATGGGGAGGTGACATTTTGTTGCAGGCAATTGTAGAGTGAAATTTTTTTGAGTTGTTTAAAGTAAACCAAAACTGTCCTACCAAGCAGCATTCTTTGTAAATATCCAAAGTTCAGTGAGAACAACTGCCATTTTGACTTCTTAAAAATAAATTGGATGGGCTGCCCCATCTGTGCACTGTGTGCAGAGTTGTTCTGTTCATGTCCTCTGGTATCCAGAGGAGGAGGATTCAATTGACAACAGTGACAAAGAAGGAGAGATTCATTCTAGACAGAAGGTTGGGTAAACCGAGTCATTTAGAAAGTCATATACATCTGCTTCATCTGGGGAGACGTGTTTGCTCAGCGTGCAGCTTGTGTTATGATGCAGTTTTAGAGGAAAAGGAAATGAAGACTCTGAAGACTGTGAGGCATTTAGAAGTGTCTGCAAAAAACAAAATTCTACCTGGCTGACCTTGGCTGTTAATCACATTTTCAGCTGTCTGCTGTCTTGTTCAAGTAAACTCAAGAAAGTGAAACATTCAGCTGGAAAACTGATGTTAACTTGTTAAAATGAATGAATTTACCTCTCGGGTTTTGTGAATCCTAATGATAATAAGAATCAATGGTCTGCTTAGCTCCTTTGTAGTAAACTAAGGAACAGAGAATGCTGTCTCCTAGAATAAGAAAGAAAAGTTTGCAAACCCCTGTCTTCGCAGACAGAAATTTAGGTTCTACGCGAGTCTGACATGGTGCTGTATGCCCACTCATCTCCCACAGATTATTTTCTTGAAATTAAATCTGCTTTCTTAGCTGCCTAACTCTTCAATTGAATTTTTCAGTAGTTCTCTCACCGGTAGACTTCCATTGCCTCAGATATTTTCTCCTCTTGATGCCGTGGTCACTTTTGTTTGATGTCCATAGTATTCTTCTCCCCATCTCCCTTTCCCCTTCTCCTGATTTCCTGAAGGCCATAAAGCACTGATAATGACTTCAGTTTGCTCCCTCTTCATTTGAAATCCTTGTCTTTTACCAAAGTAGGGTTCTTCATGTTCAAAGTTTTGGATTCTGCTCTCTCCTCATATTCCTGGTTTACTTTACTAATGTGCTTTCCACATCATTTCTCCATCCATACACACTTCCCATAATCCCTAGTGTGAGCTTTTCCTTGTCTTTGAAGCAACCTTCTACCTCTGTGTCAACCATCAAGGCCCTCTTCTTTAAAACCCATCCTTATCTCATATTGTTGCTTTTCACCTGCCAGTGGTTATTCCTCCATATCATAGAACAGTACACTGTTTCCTCAACCAAGTAAATAACAAAACCAGAAGAAGAGAAATCAAGACACATGATCTGCAAATGTTATGGTTTGTTTTCATTAGACACCATGTGTCTTGCTCAGCCTGATTTGCCCTTCTTTTTGTATCTTACCTCTTTAAAAGGATGCAGTGAAGCAGGTATTGCCTTTGTTTTGCTTTTTTTTTTGTCTCTATAAATGATCAGTTGGTGTTGATATCAAGTTTTATTCTAGCGCCATATCAAGGCCTTCAGCTAAAAGATCTTGAGGTCAAGAACTTTGTTGTGCTCTATACTTGTTAAGTGTTCAATATAGAAATAATAGTAGCAGACTGAATGAAAAGCCTTCAGAGGTTAAACTTAATGTTAGTAGGAAATCTGTGAAAACACAGGTGTTTTAACTACTGGTGTTTTTGTGCCAGTCATGACATATGGAGCAGACACCAAGGAGATGGAATTGAAGACTATTGTTAGCATGTATCAGTATCATCTTGCATTTTGAGCATTGCAATCTAATTTACTAAGCCAATTTATATCAGTATATGCATGCTTATGCTTAAATATAAGATGAAACAGCCACATATTTTTCAAAGATGACATATTTTTATTTACACTTAATTTTGCACTTCCCAGAATTTTTCTGTCTTTTCATATTGCCTTATGGTGTGTTGCTTGACTCCTGTTCTCTGTAAGTGTGAAAAGTCAGGAGGAGAGTTCACAGCAGGTTGATGGCCTGGAGATTAAAAGTCTGTCTAAGGACATTTCAAAGTTGTAAAGGTATTATTCTCACATGTACTTATTTCTTGGTGGGTGTGAACAACAGCTACTCACCAAGCTGGTGTAGTGTGAAATAGTTTCCTGTGAAATGATGTGCAGACATATGCAGAAAGCCACATGTACAGCACATGCACAGACTCATCCCTGACTTATGATTAGTGAGATTCTTGCTGATAACTGAGTTAGGAATGACCAGTGGGGCACCCAACATTTTAATTACTCACACAACTATGTGTTTTTTCTGTGTTTACCAGACAAAAAGCATGATCCTGTCCTGATGCTTTGAGATTAACACGCTGGAAATGACCTTGACTTCTCAGCAGTAGTTCACTATTAAAAGGCCAACTGCAGACTGAGAATTTGCTGTGTGTGTGGTTATTCTCAATACATTCCTTTGTTTGTCAATGCCTGGGATCAATTTTTCCAATGCCCCATAAAAGTGAGCTTTATTCTACTAATGCTATAAGTTATTCTTAATCAACCTAAATTTGTCAGCTACATTAAACAAAAGAAAGTTGAGTCTTTTGAGCAGTTTTCAAAATCTGGGTAATAATTTGATAACTGGGTATTGTGGGGATGAATATAGAATATAGTATCACAGTATCACACAGTATCACAGTATGTTTGGGATTGGAAGGGACCTCAAAAGATCATCTAGTCCAATCCACCTGCTGGAGCAGGAACACCTAAGTGAGGTCGCACAGGAACATGTTCAAGCGGGTTTTGAATGTCTCCAGAGAAGGAGACTCCACAACCTCCCTGGGCAGCCTGTTCCAGTGTTCTGTCACCCTTACTGAGAAGAAGCTTCTTCTCAAATTTAAGTGGAACCTCTTGTGTTCCAGCTTGATCCCATTACCCCTTGTCCTATCATTGTTTGCCACCGAGAAGAGCCTGGCTCCATCCTCATGGCACTCACCCTTTATATATTTATAAACATTAATAAGGTGCCTTAGTCTCCTCTCCTCCAAGCTAAAGAGACCCAGGTCCCTCAGCCTTTCTTCATAAGGGAGGTGCTCTGCTCCCTTAATCATCTTCGTTGCCCTACGCTGGACCCTCTCCAGCAGTTCCCTGTCCTTCTTGAACTGAGGGCCCAGAACTGGACACAATATTCCAGATGTGGTCTCACCAGGGTGGAGTAGAGGGGAAGGAGGACCTCTCTCGATCTACTAACCACCCCCCTTGTAATACACCCCAGGATGCCATTGGCCTTCCTGGCCACAAGGGCACAGTGCTGGCTCATGGTCATCCTGTTGTCCACCAGGACCCCCAGGTCCCTTTCCCCTACACCGCTCTATAATATGTAATTTCCCAACCTATACTGGAACCTGGGGTTGTTCCTACCCAGATGCAAGACTCTACACTTTCCCTTGTTAAATTTCATTAGGTTATTCCCCGCCCAACTCTCCATCCTGAGTAGAACTGCTGCTGCTAATAATTTGCTGTTACCTTTTTAAGGCAGTGAATAGGACACTGGAGCAAGTAGATCCTAGACTTCTCACAAAGCCTGCTCTATCGCAGACGCCCAGTGTGACTGTGACCAGAATGAAGGGCCTTTTCAACATGCACAAAACTGGGATCTTCCTGCCCTACTGCTGTATGCCAACACAGCCACACCTTTCTGGTGGGCCAAAAATTAGTGTGGAAGTTGCCAGAAATGACAATAAGAAATGAAAAGACCATATGGAGCCATTGCTGCCTGCCAGTCATTGCAGTAGGTGGCAACTGGGACAGGAGACATATTGGAGAGGGCTCCATGCATTAGAGAACTGAGAGAGTAATGTAAAACCTGGATATGATTCCTGGCAAAATTTAAATTATTTCTCTCTTTATGTTACTTTGCTCAGTTGTAAATTATTTATTATGCTAATAACCCCACATTAAGTATAAACTAAATTTTGCTCTGGAAACAGAACTTGGATTTGCTACAACTGATAGGATGACAATTTTCTTGGAATAGTATTTGGTGGATATTTACTAACCTATGCAGATACTTCAGTTACCTGGAAGTCAGGCATTTTTTCTCAAATATTTGTGTAGACTTCCTCTGAAGTCACTGACTAGACTCCAGGAGGTGAATCCTCCTAGCCCAACAGAAGCATATTGGATAAGTCATACTTTTGTGGGGTTCATCTCATTCTAAAGTACTTGTCCTAGAGACCAGACGAAACATATCCTGGAAAAGCCGGATTCTCTTGAATTACTAGAGTGACTGTTTAGACATGGGTAATGTTCAGATGAGATTAAACCAACTCCTGGTAAATATTTTCTGATCAGGGAATTAATGGGATGTATCAGCATTGTGAGGTCTTCTCAGATAATTCCTGCTTATTATGCATACCGGATAAATACAGCAGTGCAGTGTAGGAACTAACAATGTTTAAACAGAAAAAGATATTACAGTATGAATTCATGTATTGAACTTAAGGTACTCATAGGCACATATTATAGTTTTGTCCCTTCCAAAAGAACACCTTAGTTTGCAGTGAACATTCAAACGATCTTTGATTTTGATTCCTAGTGTACATCGCTGAAGCTTCTTTGCTGTGGCATTGCCAGCCGGATTGCTTTATTCTTTTGGACTAGCAGTGTAGTTGATCTTTCCCTATTTAAGAAATATTTTTTGCTAAGATTTTCTCCATATTCCCTCTTCCCATCTTTCTGTTTCTTCTCGTATCTGGTCCACTTCATTCCATTAGCAGAAAATTAAAATAAAAGTTTGATAACTATTGTCTTGAATACTAAAGAGTTTAAACATTAACTTCTGTATCAGTTAGCATGCTAAATATGTATGCTTCTAAATACCCAGACAAGCATGACAAAAATAAAATCTCAGTGCTTTAGCTGTTTCCTCAAGTACCTGGTGAGGCCATTTTTGGAGATTTTATGCAGGAAGATCTCTGTGCATATAGCAAATCACAAATAATTTCACTCTAAGTGATTTCCTACGGTGCTGTACTGTGCCACACTTACTTGCCAGATGTCCCACCTCAAGCTCTAACTTAACACCTTGTCCTGTGCAGATCAACTTCTGCAGAACAAACTAAGAGTTTCCACATTTTAAAAGTCTAAGGGTAAAGAACTGTTAAATGTGAATAAGGCTGCCCGCCTGTGATCCTAACAATAAAGTATTCATTTTTTTTCAGCTGTAACCTAGCTTAAGCCAAGGAAGATCGAAACCAAAGAGATGTTTGATGACCTCCAGACAAACAGCCCCATCCGTGCTGGTCATAAGCACATTATTGAACAAAGGAACCACACTGCAAACAAGGCAAGGATGTTTCAGAATGAGGCTTATACTGGAAAAAATCCCAGGAGGAACAATTAGTTATCATCTGGCTCAGGTGAAACAACTGCCTGAAACATAAATAGCTATTTTACATTTTAAAGTTATATTAAGGTACTAAAGTTTGTTAAATGTTCATTGATGAAAGAAAAAGAGAACACCCATGAAGTCTTGTATCAGTCCATCTATTTTGCATGTTTGTTTGCTGATGAGCAGAATTTCCCTAAAGGAAAATAGAAAGACAAAAAAAGAAGGTAAAAGCTGTCCATTTGGTGAAATTATCATTAAACATGAATGCCATTATCTGTGATCAGGCACCATTCTCATAAAAAAAAGAATCCCAGAGGTGTTCATAATGACTCATGTGTTCTCATCATAGTCTCACTATGGGGCTCTATGTCCAAACTGTGATAGATCTTCCCCTCTGGAAAGAAGGGGCTTTTGTATTTTTTTTCTTGCTTTGCATTCAGACATTTTATTTCAAGCATTAGTAGTGAGTACTTTGGCTTCATCTTCATCTTCCTCTTGACTACAATGTGCACTACCACAGGTTATAGGCAGACTGCTCCATTGTGAACAGTATTTTCATTTATTTCCCAGTGCCTCCAGGGTGATATTACCGATTTTTTAAAAGAAACTTTATTGTAAGTGTGGGGGGTAGAGATTTCCTCTTTCCAGCAACTTCCAAGATAGTTCTGTAGACTCATAGAGCAATTTAGGAAAGAAATTAACTCAAAAGGCCACCTATCTGGTCCAAACCCCTTCTCAACAGAAGGCTATTTGCATCAGTCACCTTGTCTAAACAAGTCTGAGTTTCTCCAAGGACAGAGGTTCCACAGTTTCTCTGGGTAACTTGTTCCAGGGTTCGACCTTGTTCATGGTGAACGTTTGTTTCCTGGTATCTCATTGCAATTTCTCTTGTTGCAACTTGTGCGTGTTGCCCATACGCTGTCTCTGTGCACTGCAAAGGTCTGTTCTCCAGGGTGTATGGACCTGGCCTCCTCTGTCAGATGGGTGCAGTGCTGACTCATCCTCAGATGTTTGTGCACTTGTCTCATCTCACAAAATATGTGATGAATTTCCACACTTGGAGAAAAAGGGGAACATGTCCGTTTCCCCTCTACTATCTCCCACTTTCACAGTTTGCTACAAGAAAAGACTAAATCAGAGGAAACAGTTACTCACTAAATCCTTTTATATTTCTTTATTAATGCTACAGAACCTATAGTAAATCTGTTGTTTGAATTCTTCACTGTTGCAAACTTTTATTACAAGTAATAATTTAGTTTCCTTTTCAATGAGAGTGAAAATATAAGAAAAAATTTCGAATGGATGCAATAAAATATTGTATTTCCATGTTTTGAATTTGTCAGATTATCTGACAGGTATAAGCTTTCATGCATAGATTTTGGACTGGCTGGAACTGAGAGTTTGGACAGGCTGGAACTGGGGGTAAGGAGCATGTTTCTGCTGCAAATCACTGTTAGGTTTTGAATAAATAATGAAGAGAGAACTGTTTTGATGCATCTTTCTGATGCTTCCAAAATAGTGAGTAAAAGCTATTCTCAGAAGTAGTCTGCTTAATTGGAAGGTACAGAAGTATACCTCAGATGGTGAGCACATGTACAGAAATCTCAGCTGTACTTGGTTCCTAAAAATAAATTTAAAAAAATAGAGAAAAGAAGAGAGAGAATGAAATATAGTAGTAATTGTCTGCCTTCTAAAAAGTATATTGAAATTTTGGGTGCAAGATTTTTTAAATTACTCTTACAATTTATATTTCTTTAATAGATTTCTAATTAATCCATTTCTATGTAAAAATTTGTGTCTTATTGTTTGTAAACAGTTCTGCCAAAAAAATAATAAAAAAAAAAAAGTGTTCTACTATCTGTAGAGAACAGAAAATTACACCCTGAAGAGAATTAGCTCATCATTATGGAATTAAATTAAGTCTGTTGATTAAACCTTCATTGTTGGGTGTTTTTGGAGGCATGTAGTAGTCCCACTTAGTTCTGTTACCGCAGTGAGGGCAAGTACATTTAAGGGAGAGTGAATTACCTGTTCTGTCCAGAACAGTTGCAATATACAAGTTTTAGTCAGTAATAATTTAAAAAGTCACACAATTATAAAATAGGAGGACTTTTTTTCTACAAGGTTTTCGTGATAATAATTTCAAAAGCAAAGTTTGATTGACTTATCAGGTCTCTACTGGAGATCTTGTGCCCGTCCTACCTGTT
Source organism: Columba livia (assembly GCF_036013475.1). Taxonomy (NCBI): domain Eukaryota; kingdom Metazoa; phylum Chordata; class Aves; order Columbiformes; family Columbidae; genus Columba; species Columba livia. Next base: position 125,738,637 of record NC_088603.1, on the reverse strand, counting down.
TCTCCCCTCTGCCAACACCATGGCCATTTGCAGGACATGAAGATCTGATGTTCAGGGTTCTTTCAGGTTCACATGAAATACAGCATGCCGAGTCTGAAAACGTCACTGTGAACAGACTCCTCATAGCAGCTCTTTTTCTTCTCTCCCTACACCCCTTCTTCCCTCTCCAATTCTGTTGCTGTATCTCGTCCTCTCATTTTCCCTATTTTCACAGGGAAAGCTGAGGAATTAATTATGTGTTAAATATTTATTGTCCAGCTCAGAACTGGAAGAGATGTATATGCTCTTACCTGAATATCTTTTTCTAACAGTCCTTCTTGTTTTTAAAGTCAAAACTTGCTCCTTTTGTGGACAGTTTCTGTCTACAATTCAGGTAACAAGTAAAACAAATTGCTAGTAAAATCTGCAGTTCCGTGTCATCTGCTGGCTAAAGCCATGCAGTGCAGAAAGACATTTTCCTTGCAACTTTGCTGCCATGGTTGACTTACCAATAACTTTGATATTACAGTCCTGGGTGTGGAATGGAGCACACTAGCTGACCTAACCTGCCTAATAAGGCTAAACTTCCACCAGAGATTAGGATGAAACCAAAAGACTCAGACCAATTTGTGAACAATGGAAAACTTGGCCCCAGGTCCTTCAGAGGTGCAAAGATACTTTTCACCAGCAATAGTGATTAGCACCTTTCTTACATCATTTTATTGTTTAGCCATGTGTAGTTCTGTGTCAACACAGATTGACAAAGTCATAGAATTTTATTGGACAATGTGAAAACTCATTTACAAATTTTATTGCAGTCCATCATTGCCTACATTCACAGTCCAGAGGCCTTCCATTGTTGTGAATAACAATTGGGAGCAATTTCTGGCTATGGTCAACGTAGAGGTTGCAGTCTTCCACTGACAGGTGTTCTTTCCTAATTGCTTCCATTAGTTTCTCTTTATTGCAGGGCTTCATCACCCAATGAATGTAGTGCTTCAACAAATACCAGACCAGATCTATTAGCTCCAGTGTGTGGCATTATAATCAATATAGACTCATCAAGCCCAATCTTAGTAAAACGCTCTAGGCAAATGTACGGTACTTTTTCCCCAATAAAATAGTTATTATACCAAGTGCAATATTTTAAATAGAAAAAGCTATTTGTGCAGAGTTTGTAGCAAGTGCAAGTACTTGCAAATATTTGTATTAGAAATAGTGTGGTCAGCAAGACAAGGAAAGTGATTGTCCCTTTGTATACAGCACTGGTGAGGCTGCACCTCAAATCCTGTGTTCAGTTTTGGGCCCCTCACTACAAGAAAGACATTGAGGTGCTGGAGAGAGTTCAAAGAAGGGCAACGAAGCTGCTGATGGGGCTGGAGAACAAGACATATGAGAAGTGGCTGAGGGATCTGGGATTGTTTAGCTTGGAGAAAAGGAGGCTGAGGGGAGACCTTTTTGCTCTCTACAGCTACCTGAAAGGAGGTTATAGCATGGAGGTTGTTGGTCTCTTTTTGCCAAGTAACAAGTAACAGGTCAGGTTGTTCTTGTTTATCAAATCTTTGCCTACTTTGAATCCAAATCATAGGTATTTTAGCAAAAAGGAGAGTATATTTTGATTCCTCTTCCTTTTCATCCTCGCTGAAGTATTAGCACAGGTATCAGTGGAAACTGGATTTTTGCTTGCATCTTGTATTCTGGGTTATCTGAATTTTGTGGCACTACACAGAAATAAATGAAGAACAGAATACGTCTTTCATGCCTTTTGCTGTTTGTGGTGATACTCAAACCAGAAAGAATATAATTTGATTTTTTTTTAAGATTTGAGGTTATCTTTGCAGAATTGCATTAAAAAATAACAACAAATGCCCAGTGTCTTCTTGCTTAGGAACTGAAAAAATTCGGTTGAGAATTCTTAAAGCCAAAAACCATACAAAACCATTCCGTGTCTTTTTAGTTTCTTTCCCCAGAACAGAAGTGTAGTTTGACCAAAACCACAATTACGTAACTCCATAGCTGCAAGGAATTTATTCAGAAGTCCATTTCTGACATGATATGATTTAAAAAATATTATTCAGTATCAACTTTCCATAAAAAGTAAAGACTTCTTTTTGAGTGATTCCATTGTACCTTCAAAGGTAGATGTTGTCTCTAAAAGTACTGATTTTTGTTCTTGAAATAAACTGTTCCCTGTCATTGTGTTTTTGCATTCATTCTCTCCCCATCTCTTTTTCTCCATGGTAACACAGAAGTTGATAATAATGTATGACATTTACCAGCAGAAGGATTTAGGATGGAGAAGCATGAACTACGAGAAATGTATAAATCTGTGCCCAGAGCTGCACACTAGTTTTCTAATTTCTGCAGGCTTTAACTTTTTTCTTTTTTTTTTTTTTTCCTGCTCTGTTCACATTTGGATCATTCTGCAAAAAGGCCGGATCTCATTGGTTTTATCTGTTGTTTACCTTACCCTTCTTCCAGTCCCTTTATTGCTTCCTCAGAGTGCAAAACAATTCCTCAAGCTTTCCTGTTGAATGTTTCAGTAGTAACTGTGACAGGAGTGATTCATGTGGTTGCTAACCTGAACTCAAAGGCAAATATCAATACAGGTGATACCAATGGAGCCTTGCAAGTGGAAGCAGAACCAATCAGAAGCAAAACCATGAAAACAGCAACCAGTCTTTGTTTCACAAGCACTTTTTAGGACAAAACAGTATTTCTTTGAATCGAGTTGCTCTGGGCCATGTATTGGTTTTCTGGCAAACTCCCATCCAGCCATCCATTGGCATACTTGGTGCTCTTGTGCCTGGACCAGACTCTGTTGCCAGGAGGTTTCTTTCCACCAAGAACAACCAGAAATTAACTTTTTTCAATCAATGTCTTTTTGTCTCTTTGCTCTAAAGGCCAAATTACACAATGAAAGTCCTTTCAGATCCCTTATGTGTTTCAGCTACAGTACATAGAAGTGCCCAAAAATCCTCATCGGCTGATGCCCATCCTTGCTACCTGATGTAACCAGGAGATCTCAATCATTGTGTCGTTACTGCACCTGTACATTTTTTACCATGTTGCTTTTACCTCAGCATCTCACAACCGTGTTGGCCAAATGCTTAGCCAAGTGAAAGGCCAGACTGGTCTGTAGGATTCATAACACACAGTTCATTACTATATTCTTCCTATAGCTGCAGTGAACTCAATCCCTCTTTTCTTTTGGTGTCCCAGAAAGAAAGCTAACATCAGCATAATTATATGAATTTGTAACAGTTTTTGCACATACACATGTAAGCACACACACACTCTCCTTTATTTTTGGGCATGCATCCAGCAGAACAATATGTGTCACTGAAGTTTAGAGCCATTTGCTTAATCCCACCTTCTGGCACGCTCACCCAGGAGCCACAGCCATGGTTACCAATGGGATAGACAAATTCTCCAGAGTGCAAATCCCTGCTTCTATCTTGTTCTCCCTTAAACTATCTCACAGAGACAAGGATTTTCTGGTAAAACAAGTCAGGTGCCAAAATGCTTATCATTGGAAAATGAGGTGTTTGTGCACATTTGGGAGGATGATTTTTGTAAAATGTTGCACTGTGACATTTTTCAGTCCAGACTATTTCTATTTTTGGTACCAAAACCAGCTTTTCAAAAACCAGTCTTCATTTCAGCTAGTGAAATCAATTATTCATAGGCTTTTATTGCATAGTGAAGTTGGCTAGCTGTGTTTGGGCCCATTGCTTGCAATCTCGGCTGCCTCTGCTCTCACATTTCAGTTTTTGCTCATTCATTTCCCCAGCTCTGCGTTCCTTAGAAGGAGCACATTTTGAGAAAAAAGCATTGTTTACAGCAAAGAGTTAAAACAGCAAACAAAGCCAACCTAGGAGGTAGCATAACACACTGCTCTTCCCAGTTCAAAAGAAAGAAGGATTTGTGACATGAAGGATCCCTTTGTAGCAGCTACTGGCTTACATGGGTGTAGCCTGGGTGAATATAAAGTACTTTGGGGCAGCACACAGGGCAGGAGTGGATGCTGGTTTGAAGTCCATGGACTACCTGTTGGGACAGGGTGGGTGACACCTCCTCCCACCACTGGCAATCTTACTGACATGGCTATGAATTTGCATTTTCTTTAATGCCAGAAGCCATGATCTCATATTTGTTAGGTATTGGAAGCAGTCAAAGTCAAAAACACTCCTACAGTTTTGAGGACGCAAGGATATTATTCTACTGCTACGCTACAGCTAGTTATGCTGTGCTGCTCTCACTTACTACCTCCTGTGCCACCACCTGCCAGACCCAGCCCGCCTCATCCCAGCACCGTCTGGCATTGTTGGAGCGTGAGGGGCACGGCCTCCCCGTGAAGGTGGAGTATGTTGGCACCGCAGGCCAACAACCCTTCATTCTTCAATATGGCTGGTGCCCAGGGTCAGCGCAGGAGAATTTTGTGGTGTTTTTTGTTTTTTTTTTTCTTTTCTGGTCCAAGTAACTCAAACAAAAGCCAATTACTGCACATATGACGAGTCTAATAGCGTTCCCTGAAAGCAATGCTGTGATTTTATGGTAGACACATATAAGTCCCCAACCCACTGTTGGATCAGGAGATGTCAAGTTTCCTTGGCAGTTTAAGAATTTAGACACTGAATCTGTCTTAAGGTGCACTATAAACTGATTGTCCTTTTATTGAAACAGTGGAGCTGCTTCCATGAGGTCTGCACTTAATGCCTTGCTTTCAGTCTTTACAGCTGGTAACAAATGGTCCAACAGGTCTGAGGCTTTTTTGTCCTTTTCTAGGACAAAGCCGCTGCCCCTCTTCCACGAACAGGGTAAAACTGCAGAGCAGAGGCATGGCAGGGCTTGGGCACGTGCTTCCACGGAAGAGCAGCGCAGACAACGGTGTGGCAGCTTGTGACGTTATGGTATGTAGCCCATACAACTGCGGAGAGGCAGATTGGCTGGCCTGAGCAGAGCCTCTTCCAGCGAGGTGTGCTACCATGGACTCACTGAAGTGGGGACCTGTAGGCTGGGCCCACTCTTCCATTTGCCCCCGTCCCTTGCTACTGTGGCTGCGATCCAGATGGACGCTGCATTACGCAGACTGGAGATGAGGCTTTGTTCCTGCTGTCAGTACTGTGGAGCCCATTTTTCTGAGGAAGCAGCTTTCAGATATTTGGGGTCATGCCAGATCCTGATAATCAAGAAAATCCTGAATTTAAGTATGTTCCTTAAAAAAAGCATTCCCTGCACTTTGCTGTCCCAGGCTCCAAACTGTTGCCCTAAGAATAAGGGCACCTTGTTTGGCAGAGGTTTTTGTAGGTTCACATGTGGCTTTTGTTTTAAAATATATTAATTTATTATAATGTAAAATCATCTGCCCGGGGGATGTGGGATGTTGTTGGACTAGAACCAAGCATTGGCTTGTAGCCTTCTAAACCAGGGTGTTAAGAAATAAATCCTAAATAGAAATGGATGAACGGCTTATGTTGAAAATTTATTCAGCAGACTTCACCCTTCTTTTCTATGAGGTTTCTTCAAAATAGTTGATGTTTTCTAGATTTGCTCAGCACATGAAATGCTGTATGCTGATAGTGCAAACAGTAAAAGTTGCTTGCTTACTTTCAAATTATTTGAAATGTCTTTTTCCTCTTTGGGGGCTCCATGGTCTTCTAATTACATTGCATTTTTTCTTATCTCTGATTAGCTGAGTAACAAATTTGTAGACAAAAATTATATTAATTTTAACTAATTTCATTTAGGTGTTATCTTAATACCAGTACTTTTATATGTAAAGCAACTACCAAAGAATGTGGATGGGGAAAACATACTAAAAAGGTATTGTAAAATGACTAACTTGAGTACTATGCAAGCAGCACATTCTTTTCCTTCCAAATAATTTTTAAGCATACTTTCTACACCTTGCAGTGACTCCTGTATATTTTACTTCTCATTCTACTAACCTATTGATTCTCAGTTCCTGAGGTCTTACAAAAGGATTTTAAAAGATCCCCAAAGGGTGAGAATTTAAAGATTCATAGATTTTTTTTTTCCTTCCATAGGTGTTTTAGCAGGACAGTGCAGTGTTCTGGAGTAAGTATACTGGCTGTAATAGCCATGACCTCTCAAATGCTCATTTACAGGATTTGTGAGACTTTTTCAGCATGTTTGGTGAATTCTAATGATATTTTTTGGTTCAGTTGCTGCCAAGTGAAATGTAGGTTTGTATAACTTTGTTACATTACTGATTGTTAAATTGTATGTTTGTAACATCTTAAGATCAGTGAGGAGAGGGTATCCTTGTGCTACCCCCTTTAGAAAGACAAAACCTGATTTTTAGCAGAGTTTGTAGTCCTGCACCACTTCTGCAATTCATGGTAATTAAGGCAGTTTGCTGCATCCACTGGCACTTCATTGACCTTAAAGGAGCTTCCCATTGGAATGGCATTTTTTCATATTCTGCCACTTATAAGGTCGGGGAGAAAAAGACAGAGGGAAGAGACATGATGTGCAAGCAAGATTGGCAGTCAGAGATTATCCCAAGCCAGCCCTGTGCAATATGAGGTATTCAAAATTGTATTTGATGCTTTTCACGTTGATTGTTCCCTTTGCAAACCAAAACTGGACTGACACGGTGTGAAGGAACAGTTAGAGGAATTAACTTTGACCTTAACTGAATTGTGGAATGATCAAATTTATGGTTACAGGAGCATCTTGTTTTTAATCAGAAGTTATCAGAAGGAATTCACACTTTGGATTTGGAAGGATATTCACAGAATATTGGGTTGAAAATGCTGATATTGTCTGCGAAACTTTTGTCTGTGAAACAGAGATTTTCAGAAAGAACATTATTACCATAGTTTTATCAGCACTCATCACACTTGTTAAAAATCTGTCTAAATCCAGAAATCTGCCACGTTATGCTTCTGCAATTTAATCTTCACAATTAGTTTTTAACACAATGTTAGCAGAAGAATGCCAGTTGACAATGACTAAGCAGAGGGAGAGGAGTCTATTTTTTACACAGCGAAACTTTTTTTTTTTTTCATTTCCTCACTTACCCACACTATTTGTCCCTTCCCATCATCTGTTTTGTCTCTTCAGAAATCCAGGCTGTGAGCTGTCAGTGACAGGCACACATTTTGCCTTATCCGTGCAGGTAGCTTCTGTAATACAAATAAATAATAATAAGTCTTTGTCACTTCTCAAACAATAAAACATTCAGAGTAAGTAGTAAGACTACCACTAGTGTGTGAACACGTTACACTGAGGTTCCAGCTACAGATCATTTACATAGATCCAGAAACTCCATGAAGAAACTACCACAGACTTTGTACGTGCTGCACTGAAAATGTCCCCCACCAAGTCCCCTGTTGTAGATTGTCTGGTGAGAAAAACCCAGCCACCTCAAAAGAGAAGAAGGACTGTCATCTTCTGATATCACTGATGGTAACAGTATAGTTACCTTCATGTTTGGCTACCTGAAAAGGGATTTACAGCTTTATGCTTGGCTGCATCAAAGGTCTTGAAATTTAGGTTGGTAATAAAAAATATTTTGATTGCAAGCCTTGTCTCTTGAGATGTTACAAGAAGGCACTGAATACACATAATTAACTAAGTAAATAAGTAAACCAGACAATTGTATAAGAAACCTTAGCTAGAACAGACTTCTGAGGGATTTGACAGATTACAGGCTGCTAACACTGTCATAATCACTGTTAAAATTTGTAATCTCATTAAGATCAAAGAAATGGAACCAAACTGAACAAAACTGAAAAATTATTCAAAAAAAAACCCAACAAAACCTTTTTGCTATAGACTCCAGTACTGATGTGAAACGTAAGAGGAAATGAAGGAGAGCAAGAACATTTCAAAGGAGGCTGATGAAATGAGAACTGTGATCTCCTGCCTTCCTTTCCAGCACTTACAATTGAAGACCACACATTTACTCCCAACTAATGTTTGTTAAGGATGCTCTGTCATGGGGGACAGGAGGTGTATCAAAATTATGCATAACAGTACTAATAAAATCAGAGAAGACAGAATGGTGGAGATCATAATTTTCTCCATCGTTAATAATCCTGCATATCAATGATTTTTATATCAAATGTCTCTTTTAGTACATTTTTTTTTTGTTTATGTCAGAATTTCCTAACAGGTTAGAGGCACAAAATCTGAATTTTTGTGCTCATGTTTTTATCCAGGGCAGAAGGAGATGTTGAGCGTCTCTAGATTGTATATCTTTATTATTGTTGGTTTTGCAGACAGAATTACAAGATATTTTATGGGGACAATATTATTATGTATTTTTACAACATTTTGAAGCTTCACTATTTAGATATTAATAGATTAAAAAAGGGTGAGCTTTCTATTTGATGTAAGCAGCCCTAATGCACAGGTTAACAGAAACTCTAAATGTAACAATTCAGCATAAAACATAGCAATTATTTTTACATTGCATTTTTACATTACAAGCAGCATCTCGTCAAAAAACAGGATGAGAAGGTGAGTAGATTCCCCTATGTCAACAGTGTGCAGGAAATAAAATCAAAATAAATAATAAATTACAGATAAATAAACAAAATCCTGTTGTTCCCAGCAAGAGGTACGACATGGAAAGCCCTCTCCAAGAGCTGGGCTTTAAAATGTTTAGGATTGTGAAGTCAAAACCATCAAGCCCATAGTCAGGGTGTGCTGGCCATGGCACAGTGCTAGAGCTATGCAGTGGAGAGTAAGCAACAATTCCGCCCTGGCTCCAGTTCCTGTGACCATTTTAGTGCATAGTCCTGTTTAGAGTATGCTGTGATGATATCATCTGGAACATACAAAGGGCTGAATAATAGTTTATGGTTGTCTCTGAAAGGTACAGTTAGTATCTATAAATACATGTTTCTAAATGTGGAAAAAGCCCAACCCAAAACCCCAAACCTGAATTTTCACAGCAGCTAACTGATTTTCAGAGAACTTCATTAGTTCTGAGATTATAAATCTGGTTATCTAATGATTTACCGGAAAATTAAATAAAAATGTTTTTTGAGATGTTGTTGCAGAAAACAGAGTCCAGACTGGCGATGCTTCAACATTTGCTGAAGCTGGCATCTGATTGTGGAAAAGAATAAAAGAACTCTAGAATGGGGGTAACATAACTAATTTCAGATAAATGACATGCTTCAAATTAAGATTGAGGGAGTCTCAGAGAGGTCACAGATAAGAAATACACATTTTATATTCACAGCAGAAATGCAACAACAAGTTTACTACAAACAAGACACAAGCATATTCATTCAGTTAATTAGGACTGCTATTTCAGAGATATTAACTTTCTGGTCCCTCATCTATTTAGACTTTTTAAAATCAAGGTCATGTGAAGGTTAAGCAGACAGAGGGAGAAGAGGGTTTCATGGGAAAACCGCAGCTGGGGATTTTCTGGGTCTACAGTAGGAATGATAGACAAACAGCAAAGGTAAAGTAATCAGCAGGTGGGTTAACAGGACTTCATGGGGAGGGTTACCAAAGCCTGCTCTCAGATTTAAAAGAACAAGGACGGACAGCTGACTGTTTTGTAGAGAAAATGAGACCAGTAAGTAACCCAGTATATGTGATCTCCTGCCTTAACAGCAAACAGAATGCAGTCCAAAGTTTTTGTGTCTCTGAACTGGCTGTCAGAATAGCAGATGCCAGCAAAACTGCCCCTTTGCCACTTGTTCAGTAATCTTCTGTTTACAGCTATCTGCAGAATACATGGCTGTGTGCACAGAGGTCTAATTTAGGGAAGCAAAACCAGGGCACTTGCTCTCTGCTGAGACACATGGAGACTCAACTTCAGTAGGTGTAAAAGGCAAACCGGATTCCCAACTCCAGGAGGTTTGGTCCAATGAACACATGGTGGTAAACTCTTCCAATCCCCAAACCATATGATATCTGAAGCTGGGTGTGGCTTTGCTCCAACTCAGAGGAATGATAATAACTGCTCTCACTCATGCCACCAATGTCCTATGTAGCCTTTGATGCATTGCTATCCATAGGAAGACCAATGTTATCCTTCCTTCCCTGAGTCTGTCTGGATCGTGTATCAGTGCTTCTGGGTCAGCTACAGCATCTGAAGTTATGGGCACTGTCTTTTTGCTCAAGCAGGGGGAGGCTTATGTTCCTTAATCCAGCACTGCTGGGTTCAGTCCCTGTAGTTGGGGTGCTATTATATTACAACTGTATCTTCCAGTAGGACAGATGGTCAATATCAACAATGGCTCTTTGAAAACAATTAAGAACCATTTTTGAGTAGAGGCCAGTGTGTCCAACATCATGGCAAAGCAGTCAGTCTATCTTGGGTATTGTTCCTGTTAGTCTGATTCAAAGAGAGAGGGAAAGAATGAACAAAATGGGTCCCGTATTTGGATGTATTAAAAGTAAAGCATGCATTTTTAAAAAATGGAACTGGGCACTATTCAGGCAGTGCTCTTCCATTTTGACACACCATGTGGACTCTGGTGGGAAAAAAAAAAAAGGAAAAAAAAAAATAATGCATATGTGTGGTAATAATCTGCACATGACTGGTTGCTGTAATGTGCACTGCTGTACTGCCAGCAGGCAAGTGAGTGATTGCCTCTTGCCTACACAATGGACGCTGGTTTTGCCTCACATGATTTTTCAGAAGGAGAACAAATAAAAGAGTGGGAATAAGGAGTCGAAACCACTGCCTGACCTGACTGCCTCTCAACCTTTGAGGCTTGATTAAGTAGTCAAGAAGGAGTTTTCTGGCTTTTTAAAACATTTTACGTGGGCTGCTGTACCCAGAGAACTTGCTGAGCGAGAGAGGAAAGGCAAATATCCGCCTTTTGCCTTGACCTCTGTGTCTTTTAGCCTAGGCGATGAGACATATGCCACAGGAGCTATGCTCATAGGGAAAGTTTTTACTTGTTTTGCTAGTCTGGTGGCTCATCCAGAGCAGTCTGATATTCAAATGAATCTGTCAGGAACAAGAGTGTGGTGTTTCAGTTCTTGCTTGGGCCTGATGACATTGATTTGTGAGCATACTGCTTGACTACGGGATGTGTGACAGATAAATTTTATCAAAATTAAAGCACAATTAAACATTTCATCTTCCTAATTACTGGCTGTAGATTCAGCCTGATGACCATGTGCTGTAAGAAATCAGCGACCATTACACATTTTAATGGAGCACAGCTGTCTTACAGCTTGGTAATATTTGCACAGTGCCACAGAACTGTAATTTATGATAAAAAGAAAAAATGTGTATTGGCTCTTTTTTGCCAAAATAGATTAAGGATTCATATACTTTAATGAGATTTGGACCTAGCCTTGGATTATCGTTATAAATGATTTATGTGCATGTTGGTGGACTCCTGTAGTTTTGAGTTGATTTGTGTTTTGGTCGACCAATATGTAATTCAGTATTTTCTTGTGTGCCAGTATTTGCATTCTTTCCCCTCTCTCCATTTTGGTTCTTTTTTTCCATCTCCATAACTTAGAGAGAAGGGCAAGTGAGAAGGTTAAGAAAGCTTCGAGGCATGTTTTCCAGGACCTTCCCTCACAACAAAATCCACTCCCGAAATCCCTCCCCTGCTCCCTTGCTCCGTACCGCGAGCACAGAGAGGACAAGGAAAGAGGGAGGAGGGGGAGCTTGGTGACACTGTCCTGGATCAGGGTCACTCTTGCAGCCTGGAAAGCAGGGCACAGGGGAACAGATGCCACCTGAACCCTTGCTCAGGCAGAGCAAACGCTGCCACATCTCAAGGCAGAGTATCAAAAATCTTCCTCCTGCTTGTTTAAAGCATGACCTACAAAAGGGCGTTTGCTCCCCCACTTGTTATTATTCCTGTTCCAGTCAGTTTTTCCAGAGAAAGTGCTGCTTCTCTAAAGGAAAAAAAGCCCAACGGCATATGTACCCATGTTACAATTTTCAGAACCACCTTTCTTCTCCATTCTTTGCTTTAGTACGTTTCTTTCACAGGTTATTTGGAGCGTGTCTGGAGCAGGGGGAATGATGAAGACAAAAATAGACATTTTATATATACATACATATATATGCACAATAGCTGTGTTTGTATTTGTCCATATTTTATTTTTCCATTAAACTTAGTGAACCAAATTTGCACTAAGTTTAACTAGACTTCCAAGGAGTCACACTTAAGTCCAGAATTTGGCCCCATATGTTGCAAAACCCTGAGATCCATATGTGCAGATGAAAAGAGAAACTAAATTCTAATTTTCATAATAAAAAAAAATCCTGTCCAAGCTTGATTTACTTCAGTGTTCATATGCTGGAATGTTTCATACTGTACCAGGTTGCATATGCTTGCACACTAATTCTCAATTGCCGTATGCAGTTTGTGACAACCATCTGCTAAGACCTCCCTTAGAGTTCTTTCTCCCACTCAACCCAGCTGAAATAAAAATATGGACAGAAACAACTTCTGCGGGGAGATGAAAAAGTTAATAGGGGGCTTGGAGTTAGACTGTGTATCTGATTCAAATTCAATTGCTCCTATAACTTATGCCCCACTTATAAAACATTCCTGAGGTGTAAAACATTAAATACAATGAAAAACTGTGAAATAAAGCCATACTTCCTTTGACAGACTTGACTGTGCTAGAAAGGTAATAATAAAATATGTACGCCCAGTGCACATGTGTTAGCTAGCTCTCACTAACAATTCTAAACCAGCAGCTTCGACTAACTGTGTATAGCACCTTATCACATTAAGGCACCCTAAAGCAGGAGGGGGATGAATGGTGAGAAAAAGAGGGTGTGAGAGAGAAGGGACTGAAAAATCTGCTCTGAGTTTCATCGCCAGAGAAGTGATTCCATTTAAACCAATCTCATCAGAAACTTTGAGTGCCAGGTGTCAGCTGCTCCTGTTCAAGCCAGAGGGACAAACCAGCAAACAGAGCATCTGAAAATGGGCTGAAAGAAATGGGTAGATGAACAAGTAATGAGCAATGATAGAGGAGGGAACCATGGGATAAGAAAGTGAAGATGGACTATTATTAATAGCTTCAACTATCTGATCATCTCCAGTTTTCCGTTTCACCTTATCATGCAGTAGTAGGTTGAATTCCCCATCACAAGTATTTTTGAATGCTCATGAAAACAGGAGAGTTCAAAAGGCCAAGTAGCCAGTCCCCTGACACCAAGCAGGAGTGGCTACGTCAAAACCATGGAGTGCAGGTGACGGTGGCAACAAATCTATTTCCATTTCTACCATTTAAAGCCTCATACTTGTTGCTGGAGTGTCAGCTGTCATGGAAAAGGGGGGTGGTGGCTTTCCTTCGTGCTGCTTCTCTGTGAATTCACTGAGGTCCTGGTAGTGTGGAACAGAGGTAAAGATGATTTGAGGTGACTTCTGGGCAAGAAATCTATATCTATATACCAGCATCATGTTCATCTAGTTAATAATTACATTATGGTTTTGCCCCACGTTTGATATGTGAGTGCCCTGAGAGAAGGATCAAGAATTATACATTTTGAGACAGAAATCATGGGTCTTGGTCTTCATTTATGTGATGCCATTGAACATTTGTGTGAGTGAAAAATCAGCCTCAGTGAGGAAGCCTAACTGCTCAAACTTAAAAGGGGAAGAAAATAAAATGGAAAGGAGGAATAATTTTACATCTGATGAAAAAAGCATACCTGGAACTGTTGTTTATTTGTTTGTTTGTTTTTCAGATTTTTAAAGGCAACACATCAGAGTATTTGGCAAACACAGTTTTCTAAGGTCAGACTGTCTCAGGTGATACCTTGGGCTTTAAAGGCTCAGTAAGTCATAAGAAATTTTCACCCTAGAAGTTGTAAGGCTGCACATACGTAAACCTTGAAGCTGAAATGGGTTTGAACTATTTTAAGAGCTGTTGAAAGGCTGGCGTATTAAGTTATATATCAATCTGTTCCCCATTGGTTATTATCTTAACAGCTGCTATAAGTGTAGCCTATCAGTTTTAAATATAGGAACAGAAGTAAATAGTGCATTATGATATTCCAGATGGAACACTTAGAATAAATGGAAATATCCATGTATTTGAGAGTTTTCTACAGCACCGTTATTATGTCGGCATTTTCTGTAGGTAGTGTAACAATATCCCTACAGCATTAAAAAGTTTGAGGACATGGATGAGTGGAGAACTGATAACAACCAAATATTCAGCAAGATCTTTTGGCTGCAGAGGGTGTTTCAGGGTTTGATGCAGGACTGCTGAGAGGAATGAGTGTACCAGCCACCAGGATCTGGTTTCTCTTCTTCTGGGTTCTTTCTACTTGTGCCACCTGTTGGAAATCTCTATGAGGCCATGGTGTTGTGAACTATCTATTGCTGAGTGCCTTGAAGAGTGTCTATTCTAGAAGGGGAATAACTGCATTAAATGGAATAAGGGAGAAGGGTAGCTCTAGAGACCCAGCATTTCCGATGGTGAGAACATCGTGATCCACCTGAAGGTCACAAGGCCTTCTCATCACACAGCATGACTGATGTGCTTTGTTCACAAAGTGGAAGAGAAGTGAAATTACATTGATCATTTTTCCTCTACCTGCAATAGAGTATAGTAGCTTGCTTTTGAGGGGCTAGGCCTTGATGTGAGGTGATATGATTTAATAGCTTTGCTGAGAGACTTGCTTGCCAAGCCCTGGATGTGGTACCTGTACTAATTACCATGTGGTTTAGTATTGCACTAATAACCACACACAAGCCTCCACAAATCTGTTTTTTTTCTTTTCCACTCGCACTGCTTAGTATATTGCTGTCCGGGGTAGTGACTGGCTCTTGCAATGTTCTTGCTCCATTGCACAGACGGGGAGTTCAGATGTTGGTCTTAGTATAGTCACTCCAGAGGCCCAGTAGCTCATCAGCTTTAGAAATACAGAAGGCAAGTTATAATGTGACTTTGTGCTTGATCCCTGGGGCATTGAATAGGTCAACTTAATCTTACTATAAAAATATATCCTGACATATATCCCATCTGGATGATGGGATCAAGTGTCCTCCGATTAAGTTTGCTGATGACACCAGACTAAGTGGGGAAGTGGGCACTTCAGAAGGGAGAGCTGCCCTGCAGGATGATCTGGATAGGCTGGAAGAGTGGGCTAACAAGAGCCTTATGAAGGACAAGCATCAGATCTTGCACCTGGAAAAACATAATCCAGGAGCCCTGGGGAGCAGCTCTGCGGAAAGGGACCTGAGGTCCTTGTGGACAACAAGCTCAATATGAATGACCAGTGTACTGCTGCGGCAAAGAAAGGCAATGGGATGCTGGGCTGCATCAACAAGGGCATCACCACCAGAGACAAATAAGTCATTATCCCACTGTACTCAGCACTTGTTCTGGCCACACCTGGAATACTGTGTTCAGGTTTGGTCCCTGCTATACAAAAAAATGTGGACAGGCTAGAGAGGGTCCAAAGAAGGTCCACAGAGATGACTGAAGTCCTGGGAAGCCTCCACATGAGGAAAGGCTGAGGGGACTGGAGTTGTCCAGACTTGAGAAAAGGTGGCTTAGAGGAGATTTTATCACCATGTTCTGGTATTTAAAGGTTGGCTACGAAGATGGAGACTGCCTTTTTACAAGGAGTCACATGGAAAAGACAAGGGGTAATGGGTACGAGTTACTTCTGGGGAGATTCCAATTGGACACAAGGGAAATTTTTCACAATGAGAACTATCAGCCATTGGAATAATCTCCCCAGGGAAATAGTGGATGCCCCAACACTGAACACTTATAAGATTCAGCAGTACAAGGTGCTGGACCATCTCGTCAAACAAGGTTGGACCAGATGATGTTTGAGATCCCTTTCAACTTTGTATTCTATGATATTGTGACATATCCTACTACAAAGTGTGAAAGTTTAGGCAGATGCCAGAAGGTAGTGGAACTCTGATGGTTCAAAGCTATGGAAGGAGCCTTGTCTGTCACTGCTGGTCTTGTGTGCTGTTGAGTTGGCTTTAGAGTGACATTCAGCAGGCCTCAGGAAATACTGTTTTTATGGCATGCAAATACACATTACTTGTTATCTACTTCAGTTTTCCTCATCTCTGAAAGCCCCTTCCTGGATGTTGCGGTGTAAGATACAGGCAGCATCTTTAACATGTAATCTACAGCACTATATAAACAGTAAGTATTTGTTACTCTTGTCCCTACTTTTAAACTCCAGAATCTTGTACTCTAGGAGGTGCTACAGATGGATGAGAACAAAAGACTAGTTGCTGATAGTGCTTTTGCTTAATTGATTTGGTGTTATCCTACTGCCCAGCAGCTATCTGGGATGCTATTAAGCATAACAGTGGATAAATGTGCAGGTTTCCTCTTTAGAATTGATGAAGCTAATAGCTCTTCCAGTCTGTGTACCTGTAGCTTTTCTGAGGTACTTTTTACTGCATTGGCTTTGTGTTTAAACTGCTGGGATTAATTAAAATAGTAATTAGACTATAAAGTACTCTGAAGCTGTGAGCATGCAAGCCCCTATCTCCTGTTTGCCTCATATATAAAGCAGTTTCTGCCCAGTGGTCAATCCCCGTCCGTACCAATGGAGATATCAAAATGGGCTGTACTTGCACTTATCAGGCACAACATAAGGGAAATTAGTCAGTTCACATCTTTGCTGAAAATGAGCTACTGTGGCTTATGCAGAATCACAGAATAACTTATTGGGTCCTTCGTAGTGCTGCTGGTTAGCATCAGGTACATGTTCTGCTCATGCATCTCAACCAGGCGTCAAGGATCTTCAGCTTGCTCATGAAAACCTTGTTAACCCCGGGTGCACATGCCCACCTGATCATGCCAAGAGACTTATGGAGCATCGTTCTTCAGAAACAATTCAGCCTCCAGCAACTTTCCTGAGTAGAGTCATCTACAAAATGAGCTTCTTTTTGTAAACAGGAAAAAACTTCAAAGCTCTCTACCACATCAGTTGGTAAGCCCAAGCCAATACAGGTCATAGGAGTGCAGCTCTCAAATGATAAGTCCGTTTTTCTAGCTATTGGACTGTGCTACATTCCAGCTTCATTTCTAGGGAATATGATATTTATTTATAAGAGGTCGTGTTTAGCCAATCAAGACAAATGTGGTCATGGAATTAATTATAAGGCCTTCCCTAGCACCTAGTTCATGGAGCCTCAATTCCTAACTTTGGGTACAACCATAGCAACCCTGTAGTTTTCAATAAAACTTCCACTTATTGATACCAGTGTGAACTGCTGAAAATAATTACCTATATGTTGCTCTGTATGTGCTGGGAAGAAACACATTACAAGATGCCTATAGTCACATAACTCAGTATCAGTGGCAAGAGCCAGTATAGGAGCAACTCGATAACTGGATGCTGAAAAACCTCTGACAGATAGTTGCTCTACTGGTAGGTGTTACTGTGACAATATATCAGTCTTTTTAAAGTAATGCACTGCCATTCACAGGTCCATGGGCTGCTTTTATACTTCCATCATCATATCTGTGGCCTTCAAAGTTACAGCTGATGGACTTTCTGTCAAGACCCAGATATTTAATCAATGTGACAGCATCCTACATTTTTTGAACACCAGAGGCCTTGGAAAAGTTTAATGCAGCTTCCAGGTAAAGTTCAATCCACATGGCTGAGTCCCCCGAAGAATTTTCTGCAGAGAACTCCCCTCCCCCACATTTTAACATGCCCAATGTTCTTAACATTGGAAGAAAGGGAAGAGCTAAGCTGCAAAGCCAGGTCTTGTTGCAATAGAAATATATGCTTTACAGAGCTCTGATGCCCACTAAGAAATTGAGTGCAAGGCCCGTAGTTAACCCCTGCCTTGAAGAAACAATTAGGACTTTTGTCAAGAATAATTAGTTTCTCCCCATCACATTAACCTACCATTAAATGTTTGTTTGTGAGCATTTGTATCCCAGAATATGAAGAGGAAATTTTTTTCGAGGAAAGGAAAACGCATGTTAATATCTGATGGGTACAACAACAGTGTTATTAATACAAAAAAATTCCCAATGCTGAACTCAGCTACAACGTGCATGCACTGGCACAATCCCCCAAGTAACATCAAGTTATTTAACACTGTTATAGCTGTAATCACCAAATGATGCTAAGGAAGCAGGATAACTTGAGAAAGCTGTTGTGAGCCTGGAAGCTTCCCTGCTTTCCCCATCTATAGCATCTGACCTCTGAGAAGACAATCTCTGTTTCTACATATCTTGTTTCCTCAGGATAAAACTCTCTCTCTTTATATGTATACATACACATGCACACAGGATCAGAATCTGGCCCACAGTTCTTTTGTTCACAGCACTTGTCAATAAGTGTCAATTATATGTAAAATAAATAAATTCTAGCCAGATTATGATATTAATTTCCTTCAGAAGGGATTGTTCCAGAATCCTAATGGATGCATTTTCTTTGTCTCTGAGTTTTACCCTTTTCATGCAAGATTATTAAATATAGTCATTATCCAACTTAAACAAATAATAATGTCTATAATTACAGCAGAAGCCAGTTCACTTATGGTTAAGTTAAAATGCTATATATCAGATATGTCAAGGTGATCTGTATAATACCAAAAATTTGAACAATGAAAAATAACATTATCAAACATGAAAATCCATTAATGTTGGTCATTAGATTTTAACTATGCTTTTAGGGTTGCTAATGTGGAGAAGGGGAAGACACTTCAGCTGACCATGCCTAATGCTGCAAGCATGCAGCAGAATTAAATTCTTTATTTTCTCAGTGCTCAGTAAAGAAAACAGGAGCATCGCCTATTAAAGCATAACACATTTGATGAAAAGATTCCCTAGTATTTCGTCCTTTTCTATAGCTTCTGTCCAGAAACTGTACTGCAGGTACTACATTGCATAAATAAGCTGACCTGTCAGGTTTTTGGCAATTTATGGGGCTGGTCAGCCTGTACGTTCGTGCAGTTTTTTGTTGCAATGAGATGTAATGGCTTTTCAGCGCACCATAAGCACGGTTGTGACCACAGGCTCACTAGTGTCATTTTGTGTGCAGTAATGAAGCCTGACGAGTGGTCTCCTGCTTGCAGATAGCCGGCTGTTGTCCTAAAAATGCAAACCATTGCCTCAGGCCATGGAATCAGGAACAGGCAAAGGACAGTGGCACAGGCACGGCTCCCCACTGCTCACCCTCCCTTTAGCACACTGTACTTGGATGCAGTAGAATAGTCTTTACCCTTGTACTTAAGGACACAATGAGAGAAAGTGATAAAAGCTATTGTATGAAGGCCATGTTGGAAATCAGGTTTTGTGAAAGTTGCTGAGCCGATGTTCGGGAAAAAAAAAATCCATTGTAAATGCAGTTTTCCCCCTGCACAGTGAGTCCTTTGAGCAAAAATGCTGCTATTTCATCATAGTTTCCCTTTCTGTTCTTTTTTATCTGTATAAATATTTGTGCAGAAATGTGTGTGTGAGCTTATTTATATTTATTTATATTTTGAGAATATGTACTTATACCCACACCAGCACACACACACACACATGTATACACATATACAGAGAGGCAGAGCTAGCAGGCACAGCAAATTACGGGAACAAGCCTCACTGCTTTTTTTTTGCAGCTCATCAATATTCCAGGGCCCAGGAAGTTCCAGACATGCACAGAGGTTCTCACTTCCCATGGCACAGCCAGACCCACCACAGATCCCCCTCCTTGCTTCAACACCCAAGGGTCACCAGAAATCCACTCTGAGCCAGGTGGCACAATGCTGGGGCATGGCTCGTTTTCTAGAGAAAATGAAAAATAAATCTGTCCTGAGTCAAATAGTACTTAGGCCTCATCCTGGAATTGTGTGATTTGTGATTTAATTAAGCTGCAATCCATACACCAGGCACCATGGAGCATCCCAGGCGCTCATGGCAGGGCATTCTCTGAATCCTGAAACCTGAAGGGTGGCTTGATCTTCAGGAAGGTGGGAACTGTTTTTATGGTTTCTGCATGCAATCCCAGTGGTTTGGAAAGAACCCTAGGCAAAGGATATCGGAACAAAAGTTCCAAATCTGTTTCAGTTATAATCTTGTTGTCATGTTCCTTCTCACTGTTTCATAGCTCCCTGGGAAGTCATCCTTCCCACTAAAACCTTTCAGGTGGTGGGAAGCATCTTTGTAGAATGGCATTTTAAGAAGAGAACATGGAGCTTGAGGCTCTCACGCTTGTCTTGGCTGAGACTTTTCCAATATTCATCCTCAAAATATTTGTCCCATCATGTCACAGATGGCAAAAAAAGCTGCTATGTACGTGGTGTTACTCATGCAAAGGTAGAGTTGGATGGTGCACAAGGCTGAGAAGCAGGGAGGTCTGAGGGAGGAGACAGAGAGGATTGTTTGCAGGTACTGCTCACCAGTTGTATTTTTGTCTTAGAAGTGAGACCTTGGCCCTCAAACATGTAACCGAGGCATTACTTCACTTGCAAAACACAAGAAAACATTTGGTAAAGTATTAAGTCCACTGCAAATCGGTACACTTGGAACAAACAAGCAGTTCATCCCATTATGCAAAACAAAAACAGCAAAAGAAAAAGTAGAAGTTTTCATTGTAATAGCCAGTCACTAATTCTGCTTATAAACAATGTATTACATTTGTCTTTATTTCTTAAATGTGTAGCTTATTTTTGAAATGTTAAGTAGAAATCAGAAAATAAAAAATGTACAGCATTGTCGTCGGAAACTCTGCAAAGTTAAGGTAGCATTAACGCAGTCTTCGGGTATATATAATACAAAATGTTTGAACTTCTGGGACAGCAGCTATTTCTATGGATACAGTATGTTGAACAGACATGGAACAAAGAAAACCAAAACAGTTGGTTCTCTGCTGTCAAGGAAACAAGCTGCTCTTTCTGCTTAAATATCTCTTACCAAAACTAGGAGGAAAAAATCCTCCAAAACTTGAATTCACACTTAAAAAGAAGAAATCTGACTTGCAGGCACTGAAATGAATGATTTCAGTAAGGGATATTGTTATGCCTGATACAAGTAAATCAACATATCTCTCTGAAAGCCCCTAAGGTTTAGGTTATTCTTAAAGGTAAATATTAGATTATTTTTTGAGAACAGTTGGAGTCCAGAAGGGAAGTGAGAAAACATTCTGCAGTGTTCTGGTTTTAGTGCTGCATACAGATTACTTATTTGGAGTGAATTTTGCTGTAATTCAAACTCCTTACCCCTCCCCCCACCCCCCAAAGCTATTAGGAGCTTTGTGGTTTAAAATAATGAAAGCTAAACATCATATTTGTTGAAAAACGGGAAATTGTAATGGGTATCTTTCTTTCAGAAGTATTAAATAAAGGTGTACTGAATAGAATTACTTCATATGAAAAAAAAGGATAAGTGAAGATGCACATACACATTCCGTATGTGACATCTCCAATGTACAAATGTCATGGTAGACAGCAGCTACTCAGAAACATGGCTAAGGTTACATGAAAGAAAGGTGCTATAGGAAAAATTGAAATAACTCATAACATTTTTTAAATCATGGAGTTGCCTCCCAGTGAGTAACATTCTGGTTCTGGTTCAAATAAGCTTTATCTTGAGCTCCTGCAGTTTAGTGGAGGATATTGCAAGACTCTCAGGGAAGCATCACACCAGAAAACAGGTCTCTTCTAAGACAGTAGAATATCCTAGGAAAAAGATTGTGATCTGAAACATACCATAGCAGCTGCTATCATTTCTAGATGTATTAGTAGACCTAAAAGGTCCAGCTAGCTTTGAAACAAAGTCACCGATGCAAATCCTTGCCTGTTCGTAGTAACATTTCTAATTTAATCAGGAAGCACAAATGAGGTTGAAGGTTAAAGTTGTGTTTGTTTAAGGGCTGTGTAGGCTTTCTCTGGCGGGTTTTGTAACACCACTGGTGGGCTCACCTATATGATGGTTGGATAGGGAGTGTCCTCCCAGCAATAGATACTCTCCACATGCATGTTCTTAGCCCCCAGTAATGGAAAAGTTATGCACATTCAGTAATTTACCTTTCTGTGAACAAGAATTGAAGAAATTATATCACTGCATTCTTCCTGAGGGCCTGGAGCTGCAAAGGAATCTGAGTGTTTAAAACAATCTTGTGTCTGGAGATAACATCTGCCTTGGTAGGAACTTACAGAGAAATTCAGTATATTTGGCCCATCTCATACAAGTTGTTAAGGTGGACTTTTAAAGTAAATTGCCATGAAAATCCCTGTTCCTCATAAAAAGTGACCAGCAGTAAGCCCTTTGCCTAGGTATTCTTGCTTGTTATATTAGCTTTGTTTGTCTTATAGGCTAGAATTATTTTTAGAGTGTTTTTCTTGAAAAAAGGTTGTGAAACTATTTAAAAACACAGCCCTTAAGGAACAAGAAACTGATAGATTCAAAAGACATACTCTGGAATGTCGTTAAAGATGCTATGCACAACTCCACTAAAATAAGAATTACAACTGAAGACCTAGTACTCATACATAATTAACTTCACAGTGTCTTCTTCACAAGTGCATGGATTATAAAATTCTGTATAGTAACCTTATCTTCAAATTTCCTGGCTTTTCTTACTTTGTTTAGACACTACTGTAGCAGAAAGGAGTGAGTTTGGGAGGGTGGGTTAGTTTGTACACTTCTGAATATTTGAACTGTGTTTAATAATTCTCATGTGTGAAATCCTTTATTAAAAAAAAAATCAGTTTATCTGATACTTACTGCTCTTTAGTACAGCACAGCTTGGTAGCACTAGGTATGTCTTGTTGAAAGTATGTCCATAAATATGTCCCTTGCAGCACAGAACAGCTTGTTGACTTGGCAATCCTCAGCAATTTGCTTTGAAAAGTTTGCCTCAGTTTTGATAGTCCAAATGTAGGGCAAAAACTCAGAGTAACTTTTTAGCTAATTTTACCAATCGACAGTTTCCTCATGGTTTTAACTGCCTGCTTACTAGAACAAGGGCTGCAGTGCTTATTCCTCCTCATTCAGTCAGATTTTTTGCAAGGTTTTTTTAATTTTTAATGGGCTGGCACTTCTGGTTTTCTGTTTTCCTAATGTACAATTTAAGACAAGACTCCATTATCTTGAGGAAATACTATTCTGTTATCTTAACCATATGAAAACCTGGTGCCACTATTATATAGGGGATGGTATTACTGTGAATTTGCAATGCTTTTGGTCTAAATAGAATTACAGAAGTGCAAAAATGCTATCTGCTCCTATGTCACAGAGAAAATAAAAGGGGCACAGAGGGGACAGGTAAATTGACCAGTGCCCAAAGGCTACAGAGGATCAGCAACCCTGAGAAAAGAACAGATTTTTGAATGCCTGGTGCTGTCGAAAATTTCTGCACTCCTTTTTCATTTTAGTAACCCTTTTGGCTGGCTTTGTTGGATATCCTTTTTCAAAGGGAGAAGGGAAGAACAACGCCTACATTATTTCTATACCAAATACACTATGTTTCCTTATGGGAGAAACCCTGAAGTGAAAATTTTTGAGTCTGCGTTCTAATTTAACCACATGAGGACTGTGATTGGAGATTCTTCAAAGTGGGTTACGATGGTTAACTAAGTGAAAGATAATATCCCTTTGCCATTACTGTCTAGTAAGTCTCATTACTCCTCTGGGCATGCTCCTTAGAATAAATTAAAAGGATCCACTGAGAACCACTTTGCTTTGGATTTTTTTTTTTAATGATTGCCAAAAGCCATTTGCTAGAATAGTACAGAATGTTTACAGATGCCTTAGGAAGAAAACAGCAGAATGTGGAACTAATTGTGTTTATTCAAGATAATTATGAAACACAAATGACCATTACTTACAACAAGTCCCCTGACAGCTAGAGTTTGACTCATGGGGCCAGGATCAAACTCAGTAAAGGCAGGTCTTAACATTAAGGTATATTGTCCATATGGACACTACATCTCAGCACTAGCTCTTGCAGTTATTGCTCACCTCTCAGTGGTCTTGTACCCAACTAATGTTCAGTACAGAAGAACCACAGCTGCTAACTTTGAAGAGGAAAGGCAGGTGGAAATTGTTAGTGCTATGGAAGGAAGATCCTGCTGGGGTGAGAAGCTCTGAGAAATGCAGACTTTTCTGGCAATTAAAGTGGAAGTTCTGTCATAGGAAAATGAACAACTTTTTTGCACCAGTGATGGGCATTCAATCTCATCAGAGAATGGAATGCATAAAACAAATCTAAAGACATGACTGTTAATTCCACTGTAAAGAACAATGCTCTACAAGCTGCATCTATGTTTGTCCCAAAATGGTTTGTCAGGCCATCTCTACCTATCCGTGTAAAACTGGTATGCATGCTTCATTCCTGAATAAGAGGACAAGAAGAATGCAGTGTAGTGTTGGAATTACATGGAAGTAGGTGGAAAATGAAAACAGTGAAAATTTTGTAGTCAAATAATAAAAGTAAATTGGACCCTAGATCAAGTGAGATAGACATAATCTGATTTCCTGGTTTTGCATGGGCCGTTGATTGGTTTTCTCTCGTACAATTAATAATATTCAAATGGGCCAATGTTGCTGTTTAGTTTTATTTTGCTTACTTCATTCTAGCTGTTGCTGTAGTTGAATTGTTTTTGCTTTGGACAAAAAAGGAGATATTTAGACTAGAAAAAAAATATCTATTAACATGTGGTTCTCATACAGAGAGGTCATTTCTATCCTTAACAGTGTGAAAACATCTTGCAGCCTGTACTGCTTTTGTTGATTTCGTTTTCTGGCAATATACACAAAATCCAAAGCTCAGTGATGTCCAAAGGAAAAACCAAAAAGTTCTTTATTGGCTTTGGGTCTGGATGGGGATGAGGATGGATGAGGACACACTTTGGTGAAATCCTGGCCTTAAATCACTGTGAGTTTTGGTTCAATAGTCATTTAACATACCATGCATGTAACTTACGTCAAATGTTATAAATCAGCATTCAGTGCAGATTTTAAAATTCCAGCACATACATTTTGACTGAAAAATGGCAGCAGCTCAAGGGCACCAGAAATGTTCTCAGCACACAGGTTGGATCTTTGCACCATGGGTTTCTGTTAACTAAGCTCCCACATTTCAGTCTTGGTGCTTTTTCCTGGGAAAGGAAAACTCCACTTAGCTCAGTGTTTATTATGGCCAGAAGAAATTGGACCGAGATCTCAAATTAATTCTCAAAAATTTTGCAGATGGTTGATCATACCTCCTGTGGTTGTCCAATTTCTGAGGTCAGTAATAGTAAGTTCACTCATATCCAGCAATGAGCCCCTTGTTGTCATTGTTTTTCCTTGCCCTTTTCCTTACTCTCTTCTCAAGGTACTGCCAAGACTTTGGGCTGTGGCCAGTACCCCCAGGTATGTGCTGATGCCAGGCAGGAGAGACCCACTGTGTGCAGGAGTCACTCCCCTGGGTGAGGAAAAGAATTTAGAAGAAAAACAAAAGGGAATGAACCAAGACCTTTCCCATTCTGGGGAGCAGGCACAGGTACTATTCAGTTGTTTTGAGTCGTGATTGTAAAAGAGCAGCAGGAGATGTGGTTCCAGAAGCAAGGTCTATGTGCTGCCAGTGTCCCAGGAAGTGCCCTGATGGGGTCTCCTCCACCTTCCACTAGGCTCATGGAAGGACAAAACTCTTCTCTGTGCAGAGTGAACAAGCAAAGTAAGTTGTTTCAGGTGGACTGAAATGATTTGTGATACTGGGCAGAACTGGTGACTCCTTATTTGTTGTTTGGAAGAGGCAGAGGATTAGAAGAATTCAGAAAACTTTCACTGGAACACTTCTGCTTTGAGTTTCATTTTTCATAAAATGGATGATCTAGTTGTAAGAAGGGAAAAAAAAATTTTAAAAGGACTGAAGAACCTCAGAGTTAAATTAAACATACAACTGTCAATGGAAAAGCTCAAGCTTGAAAAATTTTCCATGGGTTTTCATTTGATAGCTTTAAACAATGTTTTTCTTAGACCCAGACCTACTTTTTCTCCATGACTTTTCAGTTCAGCCATCTCAGACTGGAAGGTCAGTCCCTCTTGTTGACAGTCCTTTTCCCAGCCTGTTTCAAGGACCAGGCTGTGTTGAGTTCACCAGTTTCCCAAACCATAGTTTTAGCCAGAAGGAAGACTTACCTCTGCCCTATGGGGACATAATTTTCTTCTAACTACTACACTTAACGGTGCAGGTTGAAGGGATATGTGGAGGAAAGAAGAGGGAGAAGCAGAAGGCAAATAGCATCCTGGGGTGAACAGTTTATAGTAGCGAGAGCTCTTTGAATGTCTTGTCCAGTACATCTGGGCAAGGAAAAGAGTGGGAAATTAATTTTAATAGAGCTGCAAAATAATAACAATAACAATGGTGAAACTATTTTTTTTTATCTTCCAAGCAGTAAGTGGAATCTCTTAGCAGAGCAAAACCACAGCCTGGTGAGCTTGACCTCTCAGCCCAAGTTTGAGTGTACTGCCTTCTCTGAGGTGGCTGCAAACAGCTTCTAGTGATGCCAGTCAGCTGGGCAGAAGTGGAGAGAAAAGGACCTTTGCCTTCCTTTCCTTCCTTGATTGTCATACCCCACAAGGATTAATGAACTGTCTGTCAGTAACTGCCCTTCTCTCCCCCAGGCACCAGTTGATCCCCCACCAAGACATCAAGGTGAGAGTTCACTAACAGAGGTGGATGAGGTTAAAGATAATAAGAGTCAAAACATCCATAGGGAGTTCAGCTCATGTACACAGTAATAATTACATAAGCCATTACCATTATCCGGGTGAAAAGAAATGACTGCAAGCAGCGGTAGAAAACATTTGCAAAGACAGGCTTAAGAAGCAAGGACAGAAAATATCAGACTTTCTCCAGTGGATGCACCATGGCTTTAGCTAGGCTATAAAATGGTGATTGTTTGGTTATTCAAGTAGAAACCTGTTAAATGGATAACCTTGTTGCAACAAATTTTAATTCTTTTAGCAGGTCAGTTCTTTCAACAGGTATTGATTCAAGCAGCCTCTGCTATTTTTGTCAGATGCATTTTAGACACACAGAAAATGCCACTGAGGATTTACACCCCCAGTAAGCTGCACAGAGGCAGTATTTGTAATGCAATGCTTGCTGCTTTCACAAGCTGGACAAACCTCATACATTATGGGCCAAATTATGCCCTTGGATGAGTATGCCTGATTCCCACTGCTGTCAATGTGGCTGTCATAGAAATCTGTGGGAGACCAGCTTGTGCCATCCAAAGAGGAATGTGGCCTGAAATCTATTGTGCTCATATTCCTTGTTACTTAAATATTCCTCACGTCTGCCAGACTCACTCTCTTTTTGGTCAAGGTAAGACAGTAAGATAAACACATTTAAAGATATTAAAAAAGGAAAAAAAAAAAAAAAAAAGGATAAAAGATCTCTAATGCTGCAATGTTTTGTTTGTGTGTGTGACTATAATTAATGGATATTCTTTATCCCAGGTTTCTTTAAAAAGTCACTATATACATGGGTTTATAGAAATCTACAGTGAGTTTTGCACAGGCCTGGCTGAAATCTCCTACAAAGTGGGCAAAAATGGTCATTTTACCCAAGTTTTACTCTGCAATCCTCAGCTGCCCATCAGTGCTGCCCTCCCCAAAGAAAATACCTGGAAAGAATGATTCAGGAAATGTTCTGCTGCCTTGATGACATAGGAGCATCGCCCCTCTTCACCCAGGCTTGTCTGGGAGTAAAGGATAGTCTGGATGAAGTAATTTGCAAATACGAAATATCAGGAAAACCCAGTTTTGGGATAGGTGTCTCCCATGAAACTCAGGCTGAACACACCTTGTGTATCCTCCCATGGGTGCTGTTGGGGCGAATGTGGGCCTGAAGCCACACAGATGACAGCAGGAAGGACAGTGCTAAGGGCCAGCTCCTCTGGAGGTGTTCCCACCAGCCCCTCTGAATGTCTCCTGGTGTTCTGGCCACCTCCCTGAGCACGATACCAGGTTCAAGATTTACTCCTCTCTGCATGGTTGCTTTGAATTCATTTTATTCCTAGGCAGCTAGTTGGAGTGGTAAATTTATACATGCATTCAGCATTGTCATAGTCATAACTTGCCGGAGGGCATATTGATCCTTGTTACCATATTGACTTGATGCTTTTACATCTGCCAGCAATAGGTCTACACATTTTTTTTTTTCAACAAAGATTGCACATTTTCCTTCCCCCTGCCCCAAATCTCCTTCCACACAGTCTCCTTTGATTATGGTAAAACACATGAGGAGTTTTTTTGTTTGTTTGCTTGCTTTTGTGTGTGTGTGTGTGTGTGTGTGTGTGTGTGTGTGTATGTTGTGTTGTTTTGTTTTACTGCACCTTTTTAAATGTGTCTCTGCTCAGGTGAAGGTTGTGCAATGATTTCTGACTAATGAAAAGAAAGGCTAAAGCGAACAGTTGACAATTGACAACTTAACTTCCTTTCTAAATTATAAATACACAAAAAGCGTGTTTTGTATTTCCTTTCCAGAGCGAAAGAAACAAAGCAGAGGGGAAGTTATCTGTTCATTAGAATTAAATCACTGAAAAACAGGGGAGCAGCAGCAAGTTGGGAGCAGCAGCAGTAGAATTGCAACCAAAGGCAATTTCTTATTTTCACTCAAGTTCTCCATTCCGTTTCAAGTATAAAGGTCACTAACCAAAAGCAGATGCTAAAGTGGGTCCCAAATAGTTTTTGCTTAACTTTTAGCATTTACTTAACTGATGACTAGTTACAAATCTGACACACAACAGATATAACAGGGCTCTCAAGGAGATTAAAGGATTAGTCACTCACTAGCTTAATCAGATTAATCAGAGATTTTGAACACAATGTATAATTTTATCCACAGAGGGGATACATGATAGCCACATGCTAGCCTAATTTGCAAAGGGATACTAGAGATGGACAGATCCAGACAAAAGAGGGCAGAAAAAATTGCTAGTTATCCTGAGGATTTTTCTATGTACTGCACATGTAATACCACTTTGAGACCTTATCTTTTCTAGTAGAATTACAAATCCATAAAATATAACACCAACTTGAACTAGTAGCCTACGTGAATCTATAAGCCGACTAGCATAATGTCCTGATATAAGCTTCTGATATTGGCAAACAGTAAACAAGTGTGTGTGCTTTTCCTTATCTAATTTCATACCTGAAAACTCATTTTTAATTTATGGGGAGAAGTTTGTTGTTGGGGTTTTGTTTCTTTGTTTGTTTGTTTTATTGTTGTGGTTGTTTTGATGGCACAGCATCAAGGATTTGAAACGAAGTATAGGGAAGGACTTTGCAAATTACTAAAATCTTTCTGACAAATCGGAAGATGCTATTCAATACAGTTATTCTGAAGTAAGAAAAAAAAACAAACATAGTTGTCTCTAAGACCTGTCAAAGCTAACATTTAAACCTGGCTTTATCTATGGGGAAAGCCAGTATTTTTAAAGAAAACATGCATTTGTCTTCCACATGATTTGAATAAAGAGAAAAGTGTGGTGGAATCTCAGCATATTGGAACTGAGGTTTTCCTGTAGTACAAGTTACTTCACAACTGTAACATTTCTACCAACAATTAATAAAGATAAATCATAGACAACATTGGTATTAGCCTTGTTTTTTACATGTAAAGAAAAAGACAAGGAAAAATCAATGTAATTGATGCTATCTTAATCTATCACCCTCTTAACAAAATCTCAGAATGTTCTTTCATAATGCCTTTGTTTTTTCTTTATTTCTTTAATTATTCTGTTGTTTTTTGATTGTTTGTTTGTTTCCATTACTGGGATAGTGACCTTAACAGGTTCCCTTAGCATTTTGAAAGGTGTCAGTCTTATGTCCGAATCATATCTCCCTGACACCCAGTCTTTAGAAAAGAAGCACTTTTAAGAAAGGAATAAACAAATTAATCTCCATGTGCTTCAGGAAAGACACTGTGATTGGAAGTAGGCCAGGTTTTCACTCTGAAGGATGCTCTGACTTGGCAGAGCCCAGAAATATGTGTCTGCAATAGTTCTTCTGCTAAGATTTTAAGATTTAATAATTACAGTTCTTCAAAGGAGGAAAACCAGCTTAGGGGGAACGTAGCAGATAACAAGGAAAAAACCTGTTACCAGCAATTAAGTGTTTGTTATGCAGAAACTGCAAAAAGAAAACTGAACTCTCAGAGAGAAAAGCCCAAACTGTGCAATCTGGCAGCCTGTACCCGGGGTCCTGTGTGCGGTACGTGCATTAAACGAGCCGAGGTGAGTGTCTGTGCTACTTGCAGGCTGCCGATGCTCCCTTCTCGCTCAGCAAACAGCAATGGGAGGATCGCTCTTTGCCGAGAGGATTCAACAAAACTATTTACAGTGGTCCAACAGTACAGTCAATGTTTGCCATTGCCTCTTCGGTGGCTGCCCTGTTCCTGTTCCCAACCACACCATGGCTCCCCGAAGCCAGTTCCCCTTTCCCCAGCCCCGGCAGCCGGATTTCAGCCACACAGTCCGTGGCAACCCACATCCCATCACAGCTCTCCAGCAGGAGAAACACAGACGCAAACACAAAGCTGCCTTCAGAAAAACAGCAATTGCACACTCAGGCTTTGCTTTAAAGAAAGAACACGCTGAATTAAAAAACGTGCCAAGAACAACCAGGATGGCATTGCTTTATTTTCACAAAGAAGTCTCTCCTAATTGCACATTAACTGTCTTTTTTCGAACAAACTTGTTTCCACCTAATGCTGACAGTCACAGGAGCCTGAGTGTGTGTGTGTGCTGGGGGGATGATGGGGGGGCTGCTTTGTGGCACTGTCTGTACGTCTCGTGCCTGTGCTGATGGAATTATTGTTTATTTTTTTAATTTTCAGAGGTAGGTTGATGACAGCTGAAGAAGACTGTATTTGCTGAAGAGCAGCATGATGGTAGAGAGGAGCGGGGCTCCTGAGGGAGATCTAATGGTGCCTCTCCTTCCTGCACAGAGATAAAGACTTATAATAAGCGTGTATGTTCACCATCTGGCTCTGTGCATGTGGTCCTTATGGAGGCGAAAGCAGCACAATCTGTAAATGATCAGGAGCCATCGCACTCTCTCCAGAGAATCCACGATGCAATCAAGGTGACAGATGGCATGGCCGCTGCTGTGGCCTCATGGAGAAGATCAAAATCACCTTCAATAAACTCTGACTGAAATGGGCATGAGCACCTCAAAAAAGTCAGTTTGTCAGTCAAACTGCGACAGCAAGCTGCATTGGGGAAACATAGCGGCCAGCTCTCTGTTTTCAATCGTTTCCGTCTGACTGAGCCTGAACTATGATCTTTCTCAAATTGTCCTTTCTGTTTAGCTGAAGCAGGCCAGCAAATTGCCAGATTCATAGCTTTATTGAAGGAAATTGAAAACATGATGTCCTCAATTCAAGGGACAAACAGCTGGCAGGTGCTTGGACACCCAAGCACATAAAATGGACCCCTAGTCTTTTGGACAAGTTTGTCCAACTTTTGTCAGAAAAAATATAGATATATAATAAAATAGACACAATAAAATTCCAATTTAGGCAGGGTTTATCAGGCATTAGCTGACAGCGATTATATGGCTGCAAATGAACCCTGCGCTACGTATTAAACACTGGGTTTTCCCATCTATGCTAAAAATTTCACATCCACTGCTAATTATAGCGATTTTTGTTTCCCTGTTTTTGGATGAATGTCTTAGTATAGCCTTTTTGCCATGGTTGCTTATCAAGTATAGGCATTAGGGGCTGATTCTGCAAGGTTTCCTATACCCTTGTCAAGGTGGCTCAGCACCTTACAGGATCAGCCTCAGCTGCTCCCTGCAACCCAGTCCCTGAACCTCCACCCACAGCACCAGCAGCCCCAAATACCAAATTTCCACCCTCGTGCAGGCAGGGGGGGTACCTACCGGGCATTTTCTGTTACTTGTGCAAGTGCATGAGCAGCCAAGGGACTAAGTGAGTTTCTCTGAACGTGGTGGTGAAGAAACAGATCCATCCCTTCTTTTTTTTTTTCCTAATTCTTTCTACTTTTTTAACTTATTTTTTTACTATGTCTTGGCCTGATCAGCTCCTCCTTTTTAAGGGAAGCTAAAGTAACACACTTGTCACTGTTTTCAAGCTTGCACAAGGGCTTCCAGGCTGAAGCCCTATCGCCAGGCTGAACCAAGAAGGACATGCTGAGAGGTGACAGAGGAAGAGAAGGGCAGCCTTCCTCCCGCCTACGGGAACCTGCCCCAGGACCTTCCTGGAGTCCACAAGGTCTGCTTGGGTATAATACGTGGATCGACGGCTGTGTCCCCGCTTCGTGTGGCAGATGGTCACTGTCTTTCTCGGTTTGCTTGCTTGCATGTTTGGTTTTCTACCACCACATTTTAAAATGTCCCTGTCGCCCTTAGCCTTTCCAGCTACTCACTTTTAGCCTTGTTACTTGTGAAACAGTCTAGAAAGTCCTTTGGCCTTGTTCAAAGTCTATTAACGGCAACAAGACTTTTCATCAACTTCACTGGGTTTGAATAAGTCCTTGGTGGTTTTCTCTTCAATAGAGCGTTATCATTTATTTATTTATTTGTTTGTTTTTATTTTTAGGTTGGGTGTGGAGCATGGATCACAATTTAAACTCCAGGTTCCTGTTCCATCTTACTGATTCTGCACATACAGCTGACCATCCTGGGTTACACATTTTATATCTGCAAAATAAATAAATAGATTGTCTTTGCACTAGCTCCCCCTGTTCCTCTCTACCAATGTGACTTTTTGCATGATAGAGAGAAGAACTATGCTCCCTTTCACTGGTACACAGACAGCAGGAGGCTGCGACAGAAAGGGCCCAATGTAAACCCATAATTTTCACCAGGCGGAATGGTATTTTGCTGCTTCAGCACAGTGGCAGTTGGGTAAAAAAGCAGTGGCAAAACCTTGATCTTACAAACCAAAAGATACTGCTAAGAGAATGAAGAGAGAGTTTTAGAACTCAGCTCCTGAGGGTTTCTGCTCTGTTGAGAGGTTTGATTTGGGATTACAAGGTCTTGCACTGCTTTCTCCTGTATTGTGGTCCCAGCGAGCAGAGCAGACCAGGTATATGAGCAATTTCTCCCAGCGCTGAACCTTTTCAGTGACTGCTGCTGGTGTTCAGTTCATCTCAGGGAAACATCTGAGAATTGAATGTGTATTTCCTATTGTGCAGTTTCTAAGACTGAGCTAATATAATAGTGTAAAATAATGAATATAACGCTATGAGCTTGAGGTCCTTGTGCAGACTTTGTCAGAACATCTGAATCTCTGACATCTTCATTATGGCAACCAACCTGCGTGGTGAGACATTAAGGCATTTAGACACTAAGATTTTTAAACCAAACTATTTTGAAAAAATAGTAAACTTGCCACAAGCAACACTGAATTGGGGTCTGTCTAAGCTGTACCAAACCCTGGTAATTTTTGTCTCGGACTACCTGCTCACTCCTATTTTATTTGCTGTTTGTTTCTCACGCTGATAACAAAGGGAGTAGCAGGGAAGTCTGCTTTGCTACTTTGGTAATGAGGGTACAGTCCAGATCAGGTAATTTGATTGACAAGCCTCAGTCCACACCTACACTCTGCACAGCCCTCATTACAGAGTTTATTTTCCCCTGCCATGATCTTCAGAGGATCCATCCAAGGTCTCTGTTGCTTGTTGGCAGAGGGGCCTGAATGGGTTCTTGTGTGGGAAGATGAAGAAGATTCTTTTGAGTAAAATGAATGATTTTTTCTTTTTGTTTAGTGAGTGCATGTTGCATAATGCATGGCAAATTTCAATAAACACATGCATTAGATCAACAGAGGAAAAGCCAGGCCTCACTGAAATTTTCTACTTCATGGCTGAGAAATCTGGAGGTCTTTCCCCAACAGAAGGAAGTTTCACTTAATGCATATGAATTTGATGTCATATATTATGAGGAAAGAAAAAGGATCGGTTTCTAGATAATTGAATGAAGTGAAGAGAAACTTAGGGCCAGAAATGTTTTTGTCCTTGAATGTTCTTTTGTCGTATTCCAAATAGGAACTCTGTGTCATGGACCTGTGAATACAAAGACTGCTTTTAAATCTCTACTTCTTGCATGACTGACACTTATAATTCAGTAACATCTTTCAAGACATCCTTAATGCACATTCATTTCAAAATCATGTATTGAATCTGTAAAATCTTATTAGAATATTTTTCCTGCAATTATGCTCCCATATTCTGTGATCAATATTTAAGTTCATTGTCCCTGGTTTTAATATGACTTTATACCATGACAGCATAAATACAATGACAGTCATTTTCTGAAATTAAACAGCTCTTATACCATGTACTATGGATATTTTGTTACATATTGAAGGAGGGGATAGTTGATTGAAAAACGAAAACGTTTTGTTTTTTGGAAGAAAAATACAGAATTTGGAGCCTAGCAGCATTGCCTGGGGAATGTTTAACAATATTGCCATGCCTGCCACATACTAGGGAAATGAACTTCCCAGCTAAGCTTAGAAACCTGGGTTCACTTCTTACCTTCCTTTTTTTTTAACTTTTTGTTTGTTTGGTTGGTTTTTGCTTGCTTGTTTTATCTCTTTGACCCTTATTCTAGTTAGCAAAACATATTGCTTCAATCTTTTTTAGAAATCATTTAAAACGGAAGGAAATCAGGAGAAGGGGAACATCAGCATAGAGCAACGCACTCTCAAGAGTGGAGTCTCTTCCATTGGCAGTTCAGGGCAATTTCCATTCCAGCTCCCTGGACAGCTTTAAGGGGAAATGGGATGTTCTACTTCCACGGTTATCATCACAGCAAAGAAAATGAAATACCCCCTTAAGAGGAGGTCAACAGAGTCCAGTATCAAGAGTAAGAGATTTCACTGGAGAACACAGGATGAGAAAATTGAAATAAAGGATTGATTTTGAACAACAATGCCAGGGCTCCACACATTTTTCATCTAATGAAAGTATCTCATACAGAGGAAAAGAATAATTCATAAACAAAGCAGATATCTTGTGCATGTGAACGAACATATATTTCTTGCTTTACTCTGGTCAGCTATCACTGGGAAAGGGAAATGGTTATCTTAATGCTGTACTGAAAATTTTCTTTAAAAACTCATAGGGCATTTTACATAGTCTTAGTGATGGATATGCTGGGATCAGCAGTATGAACAGAAATATAGTGTAAATCAAACTGAAGTGGAGTTGCCATTTGGAAGTATTTGGGTGTGTAGTTTAAGACTGCAAAAGTTGATATGGGCAAAAAGGGCATGCTTGGCATGTCATTTTTTTTTATTTCATGCATGGGGACACAGAATTGCCATCACCAATAAATACATTCATGGATAGTATTAAATAACTACAAAAAACATACCCCTATTTAGAAAGGTCCATTTACACAGTGGTCTCAGCCTGATTTCTTATTGTTCACGTACTGCTATTTGAACATAAAATCCTATAATTATTCCTGTGGTGGGAGAAAATCAGTGAACTCAGAATGGCCTATCTAAAATCAGAAACCAGGAGCTGAAAATATTCAGTATGACTGTGGTATATTTCATATTCTGAAAGTACCGCAGAGCCCTCAGACCACTATATACTTTCACTACGATTTTAACAGCACCTGCTACATCTAGGTGGTACATAGGGTGCGTAGGGTCTGCTCTTACCTACCTGCAGCTCCACCAGAGCCGCAGAATGGAAGTCTGACAAGAAGAGATACGTTGCTTTGTATGATAAAAGGTACTTTCTTTGTCTGGCAAACCACTCCTTTTGTATGCACATCAACCAGATGGCCATTTCAGTTTGTCTCCGGCTGTGAATCAGACAATATGGCAGAATTAAGGGAAAAGCAAAACCTTCCCCTCCACCCCTCCTCTCTGCACATAAAATTAGAAATCAACAACCTTTAGGGAGATTTAATTTTAATACTTCATTCCTTTGGTAATTTAGAGACTTTTGGCTTTCTCCATCAGTTAGCATGCATCACTCTTATTAAGATGTGACTAGCTAAATGTTTAAGGACCATGAGACAGAAAAAAAAAGGGGGGGTAAGAGATTAAGCAACAAAAGAAGTGTGCAAGGCAGTGGATATTTTAAAAGAATTTTAAAAGGGGGGGGGCACAATTTTGGTGCTTTGATACAAACTACATTTAGCATGGTGACATTCCTTATGGTGTTACATGGACAGTGACCGTAGTTCTCTTTCATGATGTCCTATCAAAAAGTCTGGGGTCTTGCTGTAGGATTAAACATAGAAGTTCTTCACTGATGGTCTCCATTGTTTTATCCTACATTGGAGCTCCTGCAAATTTTGGGCAGCCACATCAACACCCTGCAGAATTTGCAGACAATTTGGAAAAACAATTTTTTTCAAGACCTGGAGGTGAAAAGAAACTCCCACACTGCAGGCAGCTCCCACACAGGTGGGGAATGTTACATGCTCTCGATATCTAAATTTAATGGGTTCAGGTGGAGAGAGAGAAACAAGGTGAGGAAAGAGGGCCAACAGAAATCTCAGTAAAACTGAAACTCAAAAAAATACAGAAATCTGCAACAAGACCCCTAGGACCTACCTTGGCTGTTGGACTTCCAGGGTTAAAAGGTCTTGTAAGGTTTACAGAGGCTCACTGTACACACTGTGTAGTTACTGGCAATTGACACTGTTCATTTGACTTATTGGGCACAACTGTGTGTGATAAAATTTTGACAATAGCTAGAAAGACACCCAAAGCCACTATGTCAGAGAAAAACCTCTAGTCCCAGGTAGGAGACAGTGAGTCTGTGTTAAATCCTATATTTGGCTGGGGTTAATTTTGCACTTTTCCAGATGCTGTACCACAATTTTTCAAGCATATACTTACCGATTTTGGCACCTCTCTCCACACAAAACTATCTCCAAATGCCAGTAACTTTTGCTATAATACAGTGATAGCCACATGCAGTTGTGAATAAACACATTTCTCACTGAAGCATGTATGCATATTTTAGCAACTGCTAAAACTAAATCTATGGGTTGAGTCCTCAGTTTGCCTGTGGTTTCCACTAATAGTAACCAAAATATCAAGAAATGCAAAAGTGTAAGTAACATAACAACTTCTCGATTTATAGAAGATCTCCAAGAATGACCATGGAAGTTTACCTAAAATTAGGTCCAATGAAACAATGAAACTGGGTCCTCTCAGGATTCTCCTTACAATTGACAAGAATTCATGTTGTCTTCTATTAAAACAGAGTTTCAAATCCAGTTCTAAACCTTTCATTAGTAAACACTGCAACTGTATTCAAGTGACACGTAACAGCAAGGGTAGTGGAGAAGAGCACTTCACCATGCATCCCTTCTTGGCCGCTTTGGATTTATGCCAACAGTGACAACAAGCAATTGTATTTCACGGCTTCCTTCATGTTATATAAACCTGGTTTAATTCTAATACAAAAGAAACCCCCAAAAACGCAGTATTCCATTTGTACACGCAAATTTTGTCAGAAACCATGGAAGTAAAACAGCAGTAAAAACATTTAGAAACATAATTTATTAGTGAGTACAACTCTATATAGCAGTAAAGGCATAGGTTAGAAATAACCCAATTTTAAGAGAATTTTGGTTGGTTTACACCTTCAACTATTTATCCTAAAGCTCTGGAAATTGGATTTCCTGCAGTTGGCAGCTGTTGTAGTGAAAGTAAACATCACAAACAGGACAAAAATTATAGACTCTGGAGTTTTGAAATTATTAGTTGCAATTCTTATGCAGTAATGTGTGTTAAGAAAATGTTGTAAGGGTTAGCAAAAAATTTTACTTACGTTTGGGGGGAGATAGCTTTTGCCCCAAAAGTTTAAAGGTCAACCCACCAAAGCAAAGAATGGACAAGACAGAAGAAAAAAATAATAATAATGATTTTACAGGAATGAAGGTTTGGTTTCATCCAGACATATGTGAAAAATCTCTGCTAGAACCGGGGTTGAACTCCAGAAGGGCAGATATATACTACCAAAAACATGTCAAACAAATGATACCTGCTTGTAAAATCTCATAAGTATAGAATTGTGACTAAAATATTCCACATTATCTGCTAAAGAGTCAAAAATTCTGGGAAAAAAAGTTGCATGAGGGTTAGCTGAGTACTTGTAAAATTAATTTTCTAGGTGGGGAAAGAGAAAAGGTAGAAGAAGTGAACATTCCAGTAATATATGAATTGACGCTCCTTGTCTTAAGACTTATATTCTGAAATTAAAGCACTCACAGTAAAGGAGCTTGATTTTCAACCGCATTTGATACCCATTTTCAGCTTTGCATTAGATATCTTTCACTTTACAAACTGAAGTTTTATCTGTTCTTTACTGCGCATAAGTCAAATAAGAAATCCATTACAGTCTTAATGCTGTGAGATCCTTGACAAATCTGTGAAATTAAAAAACCTCAGTGCAAATCTAAGATCTACGGGTAATAACCAGTTCTGATGAAGAGTTTCTTTGCACATCAGTGTTTCTGTCTGTAGAAATGAAACAGTAATATGTAACTCCTTTACAAAGTACTTTGAGATTTGAAATCTTTGAACATAGTATATAATAACTACATTTTGTTATCAGTTAGTAGTGTATTGTTGTTACTATAAGTATTAGAGAAGGATATAAGAGATTATGAGATATATGATATAGAATAAATTCCCTAAGGGAAATTCCTTCTTTATCCATGACATTTTTACCTAAATGTAGAGAAGAAAAAAAAAATGGTATTCTGAAGAGAGTCTGATCAAACTGTGATTTTATCCAAGGAGTGGTAGAATTAACATGCTATCTGGTACATGGTAACAGTTTTACCAGGAGAAAGAATGAATTTGCCAGCATAATATCTGCATTTTGATAGTCCTGCCATATAAATCTGACATACTAGATCTCAAATGTAAGCACAAGAATCCACATACCCATCTTATTCTTAATGATTACAATAAAAAGAAGGAAAAATGTTGGTTTGCTTGATAATTAAAAGAAACAACTTAATGGGCATGAAAATTTTAGCAAGGTAGCTGTAAATCTCAGTTCTCCTATCAGATGATCTGTAATCTTACTCTAAAGTCACTCCATACCTATGGAAGAAAATCCCAAAGGTCAACAAAAAAGGGTCATTTTTCTTCTTTGAACTGGCATGCAATTTTTACGTTAAATAAAATTTATACCGCTATATAAACAGATTGCTCAAAATTAATATCTTCCTACCTTTATCCAGTTATCCTCTCATGATTTTAAATAATCAGAAGTCATAACTTATAGTATATGAAGACTTGAGTGGTTTATATGTTGCTATAATTCCTGAGCATGCCTTCCACAGATGTATGTATAGACTGCAGTGTGTGTGTGTATATATATATCTCCTCTCTAATAACTAGTGAGCCTCTGGAGACAAAGCCACCTCTTGTGCAGTTCTTAAGTATATGAATAACCTTAAGCACATGACTCGTTCCATTGACTGGGATATCTCATGCATTTAAAGTTACATATGTGCTAAAGTGATTTGATGGATCAGGGTAGGGACTATAGCACTGTAGCGCTAATGATGTTCTTATTTTAAGACTCATTATGCCTCTTTTTGCATGAATTTTAACAAAGAAAAGTGTTTGTGATTAGTGGGAATTCTTTAAGTTTTATTTTCATTTGTTTGATTTCATTCCATTGCGCATGGCCCATTTTTATGCCTGTGTTTCCAAGGAAACAGTTGTAAAAAGGAATTTGATATGATGTGTTATCAGGTTCCTTGTCAGCAAGTTTCAAGTGATAGCTGTGAACTTGACAAATTAAGTTTAAAAAAATTATGAGTATTAAGATAGAGCTACATGTATAATGTTTGTTGTCATGTGAATTATGTTCTAATGCTTTAATTTGTTTGGAAACACAGAAATTATTCTGATCGCTGCAAGAAGGTCATAGTAGCAATAGTATGTGTACAATATACAATGTATGCAACGCTGAAATCAGTATTTGGGTATGCTGCTGTTTTGACCCCAGTAATATAATCTCATGAAGAAGTGCACTGAGTTAAATTAAACTGATTCAATTTAAGGAGTCCTTTATCTTCTCTGGATGGCTAACAAGAAAAGGAAAGTGAAATCTAATTGGCACCCATATCTTATGTACCAAAATCTTAGTAGGGGTTGTATAGACAATAAGTCTAAGCGGACACAGTACTTTGGATGGCATTTACAATCTGGTAATTGCTGTGTGAGTACAAACACCAATATTTATTACGAAACATTTGTACAAACGTATGTGTTTTAGACAGCAACAAACAAACTCAGGTCCTTGGCTCCTCAGCTTCTTCATTATTTTTGTTGCAATGATGAGGGGCCCTTGGGTAAATACACTATGAAAATAAAAAGGCATTGCTGGGGGAAAAAAAAAAAGGCTTCATAAAAAGGACTGTAGATCTAAGTTTATGTCTGTGACTTTTTCACTCTTATTAACCTCAGGAAAAAGATGAACAGGAAATTCCAAACTCATACTCAGGAGTT
Organism: Columba livia; assembly: GCF_036013475.1. Taxonomy (NCBI): domain Eukaryota; kingdom Metazoa; phylum Chordata; class Aves; order Columbiformes; family Columbidae; genus Columba; species Columba livia. The sequence goes on along the minus strand of NC_088603.1, from coordinate 125,698,259 downwards.
TGTTTCACACAATACTATTTTTCAATGACACTTGCAAGACAAAATATTTCAGGAGTAGTTCAGTGTTCTGTTGGGAATGGCTTTTTAAAACAAGTAATCTGTATGGGACAGATACCTTGACTGAGGACTGAGGAGCAAGACAAGACCTTGGAAATGAGAAAGACCTCTGCAAATTACATGAAATCCTTGGGTTTGAAGGAAAAAAAATATGGATTTATAGCTGGATTATATTCAGCAGTGCTCCCTTCCTGAGTGGGGACATTATTTGGTTCAGTTCTAATTCAACTAGTATTTGCATTTCTGATATTTAATAGAAGTAATGTCAGGACTCACAGAACACTTAATATCACATATTGTCTTTTGTCTGAGCATCCCTGTGAGGTATGCCAGGAACTGAGGTGGACCCTGACCTCTGATACTTGACATGGCCAGCTTTGAGATCATGGTCTCCCTGTTGACAAGATGTGGGAGCCTGTCAAAACCCACCTCTGCTCTCTCTGGCATCTGTACTCACTTCTCCATGAAACTTAGGGTTCTAGAGAGAACAAACGGGACTGCCAATATGGGTATTTCTCCAGCACCAGGATGCAGACAGGACATGTATCCGAACTCACAAGATGAGAAGCACTCCTGGTTCCCCACATTTAGGAGTCAAGTATGAAACCTTAACAGGTTTGGGGAATGAAATGAGTGGCAGTATCCTAACTAGAGCCTAAGAACAGGATCGTGCAGAAATCTTGAGGCCAAGCAAGGAGGCAAACCTGGTTTTCCTCAGCTGTAAGCTATTGCCTTAATGCCTGAGCTGACCTTCCTCTCCCAATGTACAAGTCATGCGTAAATGAAAATAAAAAAAATCTAAATGATTGCTAATGAAATGTTCGTACCTTGACATCTTCAGAGCACAGAGAATTCTTTCTGGTATTCCTTGTTCCCAGTCTTGTAAATTTAGAGGCTAAGACTCCCACAGAGCACAGAGAATTCTTTCTGATATTCCTTGCTCCCAGTCTTGTAAATTTAGAGGCTAAGACTCCCAAATCCTAATTTTTTTAGTGCATGAGAAGGTCACTGCCTGCTCCTGATTCAGTGTTACAGTCCTGAACCTTTGGTAAGTGTGATCCCAGGGATGTGAATCTCAACACTGGAAAAGAAGAAATAATTTCCCTATAGACTAATCTAAAGTGTTTGGTGCTGCCCGGAAATCTGGCATTTCTAATGTTCTTGAAGAGAGAGATTTCTGACCAAATGTGGGTGAGGTGTCATAGGTGAATTTATTTCAAACATGGCCCTGCATGGAGCAATCACGACTACTTTTACAGTTGTATGTGTGTACACACACACACATTGTGCATTTTTACTTTTTCCATATATTAACCCTAAAACCAGTTTATGTTCTTGCATTAACAATTTGAAGTAAATTAATTTAAAATAACAGATAGCTGGACTTGTCGAGGCAAGGGTGAAGCGTACACTCTCAGTTGCAGAAGCAAGTGATTTAATGAAAAATGTTGAATGATTGTAGTTATATTTGTCTTAGCTTTATCCCTTTAGTAGCAGCTCAAAAGTAGGAAAGGGAAAACGATTTGTCTTGAAGACAATCAAACCTGACACAAAAGACTGTAAAAGCTTGAAAGATGGTCTAATGTGGAAATACATATTTCAACAATTTTTAAATTGTGCATTATATACTCAATGAATAATTGTGGTGTGTTTACCAAAGATGAAAGCAGACAATTGTTAATGTGCTATCATGTCAGTCCGTGCAACAGAGACATTATATTGCTGATACAAGAATGCACATTGAAGAAACAGTACCGAGGAAATAAATACTTGCCACTGTTCAAGCATTAATAAAAGAGCTATTTTAATGTTGTTAGAGGTTGGAAGAAGTCTCATTTTAAGACAAGTAAAACTTTTAAGATTCCTTTCCCTAAATGTATATTATAAGAGTGCAAAATGCGTCCACATATGATGTGTTGTTATCTTGTCTGTCTCTTTTTCTAATTTTGTCTTTTGATGTCATTTAAAAACAGCTAGGGTAGTGTTCTGAAGGCTTATAAGAAAAAAACAAAATGCTGCTCTCATTTCCAAGACAAGTCTTGCTATGAAGTCTCAGGAATCAGTTTGGGTGAGTTATTGCAAATCCTTTCAGAAAATGGGAATACACAGGCTATAACAGCTCTATTTAAAGTAGAAAATCTACTCTGTGTGTGTGTGTGTGTGTGTGTGTGTGTGTGCAGGCAAACATGGCATTCAGGAGAGTGAAATGAAATGAGCCAGAAACTTCTCACATTTTCCTGGCATCTGTGGCGTGTCGCCATATGAGAACCATATGACTGCTGGCAGATTGGCATGTCAGCTCAAGCATGTACAACTTGACCTCACTGAGCTCTGTGTTTATCAGTTTATAACAGGAATATTGATATAATTTTAACTGCAGTCTTTCTGTGCAAGGACACTTCATCCTTTCACAGTCCTAATTCTCCTTTGCTAAAATGACAGCACCTTGTTTCAGAAGTTGCTTTTCCACTTGGGGAAAAAAAAAGCAAAGGCGGCAGAAGACAGCAGAAAGCTGTTCCATGTGCCAGAACAATGTTTCATTCACTGTTTTGTTAACTGTGAAGTCCTTAGTGGAGTTTGTCATGGGATTGCCAGGCTGACTTGCATTGTCTTTGTGGCTGAAAACCACAGCAATATTAAAGACAGAGGCGGAGACAAAAATCTGGATTGCTGTTAAAACTGAAAGTGAATGCTGAAGTATATCTGCACAGAGCAGGCTATTGTCTCAGCATTTATTCGCTCAGAAGAAGGATAATAGGATAATACATAAAAATGTGGATGGGCAAATTTTCACCTCAGGTTGGCTTTAGACATCCTGATCTCCAAATGAGTAGAATGTAAGCAATATGTAGCTGCCACAACTCATACACATGCAGTGAAATATCAGAATGGTGGACGTGATATAAAATCTGAGACAAATAGCTCTCCATCAAGAATGAGAAACTGGATAGAAGTGTAATCATATATCTGAGTTTGCTTCAGAAAATCAGACATCATACAAATTTGTCTGGCTGTTTATGGCTGGGTGAGAGTTAATAACAGTCAAACGATGTGAGTACAGCCCAAACATGATCTGAATTATAGACAGACATAAAAAGTACAGAGAGTACTTCTGACCATATCATTTCATTTAAACTGCCTTTGTCACCATCATTGCCTTCAATAATAAGAGTATATCTTTAGTCTTCAAGCACTTAAACATACACTTACACTATGACTTGTTCCACTTAACAGTGTGGAAAGATATTGTAGTGAACATGCATTGCCTTGCATTAGTGTCTGCAACTGCACTAACACCATCTTTCAGAAACAGCGTTATTCATATCTGCTCAAGCTTCCTTTAATATTAAGCTTTAAATTGCTGTGATTTTCTAATTTTCTCTATACTGGCAATGTAATTAGAATTTCATTAGATTAAGTTCTAGGACTGAAGTTAAAACTTTCTAACTTATTGTCTTGACGAGAAACATTACAGAGACAGTATTATAATGACAGTCCTTTGTAAAGTCTTGTCTGAAGGCTACATGGAAGAACAGTGAAGAATAACATCAGGAAACTAATTAGATAACATCCTAGAGACAAAAAAGAAAATGAGAGCAGCTTTGCTTGTTTAGTTTTTTAAAATGCTAGGAACTGAAGGGAAGTGAGATCTAAAATATCACTTCCCCCAGAGATGGACTATGGGAGACTAAGGAACATCCTGCCACATACAACTTTATAACCCTATATAACTCAGAAAATCTATAGTGATCAAAATTGCCATTTGCAACATCCTTGAGGGAATTTCTCAGAAAGCCTAAAATGTTTCAATGTATTTTCCAGAATCTCATTCAACAGTCTTTTCACACTGATGGATTGGAAGAAAAACAGAAATAAAAATGGGAGGAAAAACGGCTCTGTTCTGCTGAAAATTGAGAGCTAGTTATTTCTAGTTTGTTTTGGCAGGTGATGTTTGGCCCGCAAATCTAACATTGTGCTAAGGCGAAATGTTTTTGAGTTTACCCACCTGTAACCTTCACACAAAGTACAAAATTTAAAAACTTCAAAGTTTCAGAATCTTTCATGCATGCTTAACTCTAATTTAGTTTTCCTTGTAATCTGTTGTCTAAATCTCTGCTGATAGCTTGAGAAAACTTGCCATATCAAATTACTGCAAGAAGATGTCCAGTCTCTGGAAATGAACAATGAGCAACATCTATTTGACAATTGTCTTTTCTGTTGGTTGAGACATACTCTCTCAGAAGCATCAGTATGGATCGATGCTGACATCTAAAGGGGCAAAGCACATACTCAGACCATTGAAAATAAAATTTGGTAACAAATTCTCATGAATGTGTCAGTTCATGAATTTACACACACATCTGCACTGTTGCACACTCATATTCAAACTTGAGAAAGCACTGACATTTTTGGGTGGGCTAGAATCTCTGCAAAACGTGCATGTGGGTCTGTGATACTTTTCCTTTATTAGAAAATAAAAAAGGGAAAAATAAAAGAAAAAAAGAGAAAAGAAAATAAAAGTAAAAAAGAAAGAAAAAGAAAGAAAAAGAAAGAAATAAAAGAAAAAAAGGAAAGCAAAGGAAAGGAAAGGAAAGGAAAGGAAAGGAAAGGAAAGGAAAGGAAAGGAAAGGAAAGGAAAGGAAAGGAAAGGAAAGGAAAGGAAAGGAAAGGAAAGGAAAGGAAAGGAAAGAAAAGAAAAGAAAAGAAAAGAAAAGAAAAGAAAAGAAAAGAAAAGAAAAGAAAAGAAAAGAAAAGAAAAGAAAAGAAAAGAAAAGAAAAGAAAAGAAAAGAAAAGAAAAGAAAAGAAAAGAAAAGAAAAGAAAGAAGAAAAAGAAGAAAAAGCCAGTCTTTCTTATCATGTTTGTTATATATATAATTTATTATTTTGAATGGTATAAAAATATTTTGAGAAGTAGTAAGAACTGAAAGACTGCCTGTGGTTTGTGATGGTGATGTGCAGTTTTAAGGAAAGGTAAAGCCATTTCTGAGCAATGAGGTGGTCTTGAACAATGGGCACCAAATAATTAAATTGTAGTCATCTGGAGGGAATGACAGAAATCTGCATAAAACAATATAATAGATCTTACACTAGTTACAGTTTAAACTTGGCTAAATGGCAGATTTATACACGAACAAGCAAAGTCCCTCGTTGTTAAATAGTACTTAGTGTAAATGGAAAAGTCAAGCTGCTTATGCCTTTTTTTTTGCATAAAAGCGTAGTGGGGGTGCTTAAGTGTATGATTCAGAAGGGAGGGAAAATTATTTACTGCAGCATGTGGACAGGTTTGAGTGAGAGCAGATTTCCATCCGGGAATGAAATATGATCCAGGGAAAACACCCCTTTTTGAACACACTCACAAGCCCTGATTACATGGCCCACAGCTGGAGTTAATCCAGATTCCCGTTTAATTAAATAGTAGCAGTCATTCCGCTGCATTACATCAAAATACACAAAGGTGACACAGAGGTGAAACACAAAATGTGATATCCACCTCTCGTCATTGCTATTGAGGAAATAGAAGATTTATTTAAAATCTTTTAATGAAAATCTATGCAGGATAATTTCTAACTGTGTAGAGAAATGCATGTGATAAAGTGATGACCTTGCTGTCATACCAAATTTTGTTATTGAATAAACTCTGTGTCAAATAACCCATGCTGTAATTTGCTGTGAGAATAACCATCCTATCCTGGGCCCGCATTATCAACCTGTTTCTGAAAAAGAATAATTCAAAGCGTTTTTTTCCTTCATAGCAAGAAGAAAAACTTCAGTGGATCTCTATATGCAACAACCAAGACACATTGTCCCATTTTAAGGTTGGGCACTTATTTACCCCGTGTGCAGGACCTATCCTTCAGCATCTGTCTGTCTATATTCATCTCTTTCACAGGTGAGAGTTGGAAATATTCCTCAGTCTTTGGGGACTAGCAACTCATCTATAATACAAGTTGAGTGAGATGTTAAAGGCACTATCCAAGGTTAAAAGGTATGACAGAGGTAACCGGGTGAGAAGTTTCTAACAAATTTAAAATGAATATACATGAATGTAAATGAATACATGACTATAAATGAAAATGTATATGTTCTACTTCTTCCTAGAAGGAAAATATTTTCATTATTAATCTGTTCATCTGTGGCACAGGTATCCTGATTTCATTGCATGCCAGAGGCTGCCCAATTTAGAAGACACAGGTACACTGGGAAAGACAGACCATGGATATTTCTTTTCACTGAAAAATCCTTTTTTTCCAGCATATCATCTCATGTAGTGAAATAGTACAGATAGATATTATGAGTTTATGCCTTTTTATAGCATTGTATTTGACTGAAGTTAACAGCAAAGAAAATTATTGACCATGGACAGCAAAGAGGTCCTGTCTCCTTGAAGAGAATGATGAATGGTAGGTAGGCAAAAACTGGAGGTTAGAGGAGCAACATTTTCCCCACAAGCACATGTTAACCCCCTCTTTAGAAAAATATTTCTTTCTATACTTTTCCTTAAAATTGTAAAACAAGAGCAATAAATGAACCTGAATTGAAGAATGTTCTGATCACAGTTAAAAGTTATATTTATGTAACTTCTTATTAACAGGTGTATCTCTGACAGATATTACTGAGACAAAAATTAGCAGGGTTCAGCAAATGTATAAAACATGTCTGTGGATATTGAGAAGATTCAGTCACATTAAATTATAATAAATTGTTTTCTAACAGTACAAATACTCTTATCTTAAAGAATGAAATATCCTGACTGCCTGCTCATCCTGGCTAAGACATTATTTTCAGTGCAGGCAGATGACCTCATATGGTTTTGTAAACCTTGCGGTGACACGTCAGACACCAACTAGATAGACTACTGGTCTGACCTGGCATACTTGCCCTTCTCTCCCTTCTGATGTTCCTTATCTTTGTAACTGTTTTAGCCTCATTCTGCTTATGATTTAGGAACATTTTTGAGCATATAAAAATATATTATTTATATACCTTGGCAGCCCCTATCCCATTGCCCTCCTCTCCACCTCTGGCAGCCTGAACATGACATCTCTCCTCAGAGTCCCTCTGTTTGTCTCTCCTCAACCTTGACACCTTCCATCTCTCCAGGAACAACCCTTAAAGACACCCTTTAAAGACTAAAGTAGTAATTAATTTCTACCTTTCTCCACTTTTTCTTTCCACAGTCTTGCCACTGTAGCAGGTTTGTCAGGGTTGAAAAGGATGGTGATAAACACATTCAGGATTTTCTGACATCTAGGAAAAAGCAGGATTTCAGGAAGAAGAGGGTCGTTCTAAATTCTTCTTAATGTATAGTCAAAATGTGGTTTTCAAATCCAGTCTGAATTTGGCCTTTTCTTCTCTGGTTTTGAGAATCTAGGGTTGCCTCCTTCCCCATACACCTGGTCCTCAGAAGTGACACTTTGCTGCAGGTCTCCTCTCCCAGGCAGCCCATAGGGCCGGGATGCAGCTGGCCTTGGCTCACCCTACCCCGTCAGTCCTGGCTCCTGTTTCACCCTCCCTCATGTTCCTGGTGATGCAGCCGCATTGGAAACACACTCCTGACCACCATGCTATGAGCAGTGCCTGCTAGGATACAAACCACAGATAAATCATGTGCTCTACAAAGTGAAGCATTTTGATTCAAGAGGAGAGGGACATCATCTCCATTTTCTTGCCAGCCACATCACAGCCTGTGCAATACATTTACTTTACGGCACTTAAAGAAGGCAAGGATTTGCCATCGCAGCTGCTTCATCTATAGGCATATTGTTTGTGCTCCATGCATATATGGTGTGTCCATGGACAGTCTGGGACTCCCAAGAAGCCTTACAAGACTCCCATGCTGGCAGCATCTCCCAAGAGACACAGTGGAGTTTCCTGGCGTGAGGGATGCAGGTCACATCTTTACTGCAGGAAGGCAGTAGCAGGTGGAGACACCACAGAATAGTAAGGCTGTTGTCTTACAGCTCAGTCCTGTGTCCTTAGAGTACCCTATCTAGTTCATGTTTCACGGAATGTTAGAGACTGGAAGAGACCTTGGAAGATCATTGTATTGCCATTGTTTTGGGTTTTTTTCCTCTCTCTCTCCATTTGCATTTGTTTCTTCAGACTATATTTGACTATCTCTATCCCTTTCTCCATGTATTTCTCCTATTTCTTTCTTTTTTTTCCTGCAATGGCCTTATTTTTTTCCACCTGTTTGTTGCTTGCTGTACTTCTAGAGCTACTTTCCTGCCCAAATCAGATAACTTAATTTCTTAAGGGAAACAAGCTCTGGTTTGAAACCTAGGTTTTTGGTTTGGCATAATACTGATTCCTCTCCTCATGGTAATTTCCCTCCTTTCCCCAAATCCACTTTTAAAAATTATAGGAAACATTAGCCAGACAGGACTAAAAGGAAACTCAGTGTTAACAAGATGTTATTCAGGTTTTGAATGACAGAGTGAGGCTGTACATTTGATATACTATAAAAAGCCTTAAAGACCAATATATTATGTGAAAAAGTAACTGCTATTCTTTGTGAAGGTGCAATTTATCAGCATCTGTGGAGGTTATTCAAGTGAATAGATTAGCAAACATGAACTAAAGTGTAATGTTTATCAGCTGTCCTGTTTAACTCTAAATAACATAGCGGAAGATGGCTCTTAAAAATGAAATGGCCATCAATCAATGCACTTTGCCATTTTACACGAGAGGTTATATATAGCCCTATGGAAACAATACACATGTGAGGTGTGCCACCGGGGGTCACTCCACCAGACAGCAACGGGAGGCTGAATCACACACCTTGGGCAGGCACAGACAGGCACTCTGTCATTTTAATAATGCTTTCATTGCAGAAAGTTTCACCAGTTATGGCCATGATGCTTAATTGCTCTCATTTATCTCCCTAATAAATGATGTCATTGACTTAGAGCTGTTGTACTAATACAACCGGCAAGTCAGTAAGTAAACTTGCTATCCACACCTACTGATGAGAGTGGGGGAACAAATGGGAGTAAGAAATGCAGCAAAGACCTTAACAATGTACATAGATGAAATTTAGGACAGCAAACCAGATATTTTATTGCCACCTTTCTCAATTTGTCCAAGACCATCTGAATTTATTGAGCAGTGATAAGCTAAAAATGTATACAAAGAAACTCCAAATGTTCTGAGTGCAGAAGTAAGACTATTTCTTACTTCTGGCTTGAGAGTTTGAGGGGTGACAGTTGCCTTTTGGTCCTGCTGCATCTTCATATAGATGGAGAGAGCTGCAAGGCTGTGCAGTGGAGCCCTCTGTTCATAGAAAAGTAGGCTTTCAACACCATATTTACCTTTGTAGTGAGGTTCTATTCTTGCATAAGGTAGAAGAATGAAAGTAATAAAGTGAAAAAAGCGAACAAACAAGCCAAAGCAAACAAACCCTTCCCCACACCCCCAAATGACTTTACTCAAGCTGAGTGAATAAATAGAGAGAAGAAAAAATAAAAAAAGAGCATTAGAGCATTCTCAGTAGTGACTCTGCTTTATCTCCGTAGGGTACAAATCACTGCCACTTCCAAGTCTTTATCTCCCTTTCAGAGGTTACCACCTGCTGCGTTTCCAGCAGGCCTGGATGGTGTTGCTGTGGCCTGACCAGGGGCCGTCAGAACTACTGTGCCCAGGAAGGGTGATCCGTGATTGTGTAGGAGACGTGTCCAAGGTGGCTGCGTATTTTTTTGCTTACTGGTTTGTTCTCCTGTATTTCTAGGGGAGGAAACTGTCTCTTAAAGGAATGTGTTCTGACAGAGCTCAGCTCTTGGACCCAGTCTGGACTTCAAATCTCAGCTCTGCCACTTAATGGGGGGGAACGTGAGAAGGCTGTTAATGTCCTCCTTCCTAGAAATCCTCCTTTCCCCGGCACAGAGATTAAATAAATGGTTGGAGTTTGACAATTAAGAAAAGTTACCTGATCTCCGTTAACCTTTGTGCCTACAAGGGCAGAAAGCAGCAGGACTTTACAAGTCTGAGTGCGCTAAAAGTGGTCATGCGAGATGATGGGAGTCTTGGGGCATCCTGTGCCGCTTCATGCAGGAAATTAGGTGATTATTGGAAAGAAACTTCCTGGGAATTGCTAGGTTCCTTTTCACAGAATAAAAAAACGGAAAGCTCCTTTAAGGAAAGCGTAAAGGGAGTGAGGGAGGCAGAGCATGAGCGGAGAAAAGCTAAGGGGTTTCTGCAGGGCCAGAAGGAGGTAATCATCTATGTGAGATGTAGACCACAGGAGGATCGATAACCCTGCAGCAAAACTGAGCTCCTCAGCCTGCTCCTTTCTCAGAACAGTTTGTTTCTCTTTCTCTTATTCCATTGCTTTCCAAGCTAGGGAAAAAAAAATCCTTTTTTTTTTTCAAAATGCTCCCTGTTTATGGCATGGCTTTAGATTTTTTTTAAGGTCTTGCACCTCTCTCTGGAGCGCTCAAACTGCCGGTGGGCAGATAGCTTGCCACTGCCGTGCCGAGAGACTTCCTCAGCAGAGTTCACAAGTGCAGCTAACAGTTTGGGTGGTTCTACTAAAAATACATTACACCTGGAGATACTTGATGACTCTTTTCCTGGAGCTGATGAAAATTACTGTTACTTTTTTGAAGGGAATTTTCAGAAAGTGTTAAAAATATCTATAATAAGAGGAGCTGGCTTTAAAACGTAATATTCACCACAGCTTTGAACTGTTGGTAAATCCAGCTTGCTTCCTACAGTTTCCCCCCATTTCTTTATGGAAATAACTTCACACAGTTGGAATCTGTGAGAAAGAAGGTGATATGGGTCATGAAATGATACCAGATTTTAATTTCTACTGTATGAAATTCAGAGTGTGCAGGATCTCAAACAGCAGCTAACGAGTTAGTTTGTGTTCTAATGTAGATGCTCAGATCCCTTTATGATTAGACATTGACTTTTCCTACATGAAAGCACCAAAGGTTGATGCTGTGTGGGAAGTTCAAGCCAGATTACAGGGTGTAAATATACAGATTTTTTTTCCCATTTTTGGTCTTTTTTTTTTTAATGGCTTTTACTGCTGTTAAAGAAAATTGTAAACAGAGTAACTAATCATTACAAACCCACAAATTCAAATTAATGTTTTAAAATGCTGAAGAAAAATACTTCAGTTTGTTCCACAGTATCTTAAAAGCCTTTAAATTGTCCTAAGTGAACAATTTGCTAAAAATAATGCAACTTTACAAAATGCTTCAGTTTCACTGACACAAATTTGTAAACATTTCACCCAGGCATCTGTGGTAGGGACAGGCATTTTGTCTGTAAAGACTAGGGATTTACTAGGATGGGAAGACTGTAGTAAAAGTAGGGAATAGAGAAATGAAAGTCAAGAAACTACTGCACAAATTAGAGAGTAGTGGAAAAAGGAGACGTCAAGAGGCAACTCAATAACATGAAATGGGACTCAACAACTGAGAAGAAGGAGCTATTGAGAATATGAACTGTAGTGGGAAAGCAAATGAATTTCATTGGCACAGTGAGAGAAGCATTAAAAGGCTTTAGGATGGAGACACTGACAAGCAAAAGAAGCAGAAGAAAAGACCATACTGGGGCACTGGTGACAGGAAATTAGAAAGTATACTTGCAAGACAGTGGGGCTGTTAAAGAAGATAAATACAATAAAAAGGTAGTTGAGAAGGTACAGAATGACAGCTGGAAATGGCTGTGCAATCCAATTGCCCATACGTGTTCCACGATAACACCTATTCATTTATTCACTCCGAGTGAAATTCTGGCTCAGTCACAGGCTGTGGGAGTTTTGCCATTGACTTCAGCAGGGCTAGGATTTGCTGGTTTTGGTTTAGTTCCACAACAATGAGTCTATCTCATTTTAAGTGCAGAAAGATGTTTAAAAATTAAGAGGAAAATGAAGTTTGCAAATCAACAATGCCATTGCTTGAAAGGTTGGACCAGGGACACAGAAACCTCTTGCTCAGTTGGGTGGGCAGCTTCTGCATTAATGAATTCCCATCCCTGTGCCTAGAAATAAATACACCAGACATAAGCCATTTTTGTTGGGCTTTTGTATGGCTGTATAACAGGCATAAGGTATATTTTTCCCCTCTTCTATTTTTGTGTTCCGTGAGAAAATTTCCACTATTGTGAAATTTCAATACAACTTATAAAGAAATATTTTATTTTTCTTCTGCTCACTGGGTAGAGAATAACCTGTGAACTAAGTATAGTTTTATGATAAATGAAATGTCAAAGTATATTTTAAACTAAAGGAGTCAAATACTGATCTTTTGGAAAGCAACAGGGCTTCTTAGATGGATTTTAGTGAAGTTGTTCTTGATGCCTAAGTAAATATCACATGGGAATATAAGTGTAACCAAGGATGATATTATTTGATTGAAAATATATATATATAACAAACGATATCATGCAAATAGAGATGCTTTGGGTGTTATCAGGGTAATGATGTTGTAAAACATTATTCCTGGCTGGTAACCTTATATTTCACACCCTTTGCAAGATATCTAAAATGCCATATAAAGAGAGTTTTAAAAATAAGTAATTTCTTCCACTTCCTGAAGAGAAGTGTTTTTTCGTAAGAGCATAATTTCAGTGCAAAAATAAAAAGAAACCTTTGCAATTTTTCTGCAAAATTAAACACTGCTATCTGAACCACTGACAGAAATATATTTACATATTTCAGGCTAAAGATCTTTCGTAAATGTTTAGTTACCACATTCAAACCTTTCAACACTTCTCCCGAAATCACATTATTCTCAAGAAGATACAGCAAGAAGTCAAAGAATAAAATGTAAAAAAGCTCCACTTCAATAATTTGAAGGTTGTGAAAGGAGCTGTCAGCATCCAGGAAGCTGGAAGTTACGGCTGACAGTCTGCCCGTAACTCCTGCTGTGTGAAAAAAGCAAATGGCACCAACGCGTGTTAGCTGAGCTCCAAACCTGAACCCCTCGGCCCATCCCTCCTTCTCCATTTGAGTTACAGGAGATGTTGTTTTGAGGTCTGATTTTCAAACTTGGCTCGGGTGTTGCTGTGAGATGGCACACGTGGCATCTACACACAAAACAAATCCTTGCTCCAAAAGCTCTGTTTTGTCCAGGCATGTGCTGGTACAGCAGCTGGGACACACAGTGTTGGTTACAAACATTGAGGCCTTCCCACCGGCTTTGAAGGCTTTGGCAAACACACAACAGCTTGTAGTACACCTAGTCAGAAAACATTTGCTTTACCTGCTTTCTAGCTTTTACCCCTGCTGTAGTTTATTGGCCTTTTACATGTTTCTAACTTGTAATACACAATAAATACAGTGCTTAAGAAGCTAAGTACACCCATAAATATTTACAGCCTTTGGGGAACTCAGAGACGACCCATGGGTCTGAAGTCTATTCCCTGTTAGTATTCCCTGTTAGAAACTGGCTGACACGTGTAACTGCATGGAGAGGACAGACAAGATGTCCTGTGACAGATGGCTCCCTTCCCAAAACTGTCTCTGGTAGTGCTTGGGGAAAATAACTGCATTTCAACATCTTATATAGCCAGCTTAGAGGAAGCAGGACAGACTTCTACTCAGACCTTGGGAATTTTAAGACTAGAATAAACATCCCTGAAAACTGAGTAAAGGAGCTTTTGTTAGTCCAAAGCTTAAGAAATCTCTCCTGCACATCCTTAAGAGCCACTAAAATCCCACTCCAGCTAAAAAGAAACACCTTCTCAAACTGTTCATATCCTCACATGCCTCTTAAAAATAGAGCTGAGACAAAAGTCTGTGCCTATCCTATAGCATTTCTCTTTTCCAAACTAGTGATCAAACATTTGATACCTGTAATCTATAAATCTGAAGGATTCCTCGTATTTCAGTAGAAGCAAGGTATATGTGGGATTTTGATATTTACATTCTTTGAATCCTCCTTTTCTTCAGCATTGCTTCCCAAGTTACTGTGTACTTGTATTGCAGATTAGCCTGAGCAGTTTCCATAAGAGTGAGCTTTGACAATATTTGCTGGTTCTTGTCAGATAACACTTCTGTGACCCTTATTTGTGAAACCTTCCTGCCCATTCCTGACAATGTCTCATTAATAGACCTGAGCTAAAAAAACTAGTGGAAGGTGCTGGTAGCAGAATAAGAACAATATTTTGTGAAAAAAACAACCAACCCCCACACTACAGGACGTATTTAAAAAAATTAGAACATCTGAGATAAAAAGGTGTAGAGGACATGACAGTCTGTCAGTAGAAGTCTGAACTCATAAAGCCAGCAGTTTGTTGAAATGTAAGACCTTCTACTAAAATGCTAGGAGAGTAACGAGGCACCCATGCAAAAAAAAAAAAAAAAAGGCTGAATGAACATTTTAATTAACTCATGTGCAATTTTAATTAAAAACATAATGTGTCAGGAAAATGAATAATGCCTTGGGGCAATAAAATAGCTAGATTTTCTGTTCAGTCTTCTGCTTCATATCTTTTATGGAAGTAGTATATTATTGTTAAAGGTAAAAAACCACTCCTGCAGCCTCCTACCCCCTCTCAACACACATCCAATCAGGAGCACGTAACAACAAACAAAGGTGTGGACAAAACGAACGGGATTAAATCAGGATCTGGTACAAAATATTCTGGGTTTCCATCATGTTCATTGTGCCACAACTTTTCTGGCTTTTAATGGAAAAACTTTGACCTTCAACTTCAAAGTCAGTATTTTGGTCTTAATAAAGTATGCTCTGAAAATATGGGTGCTCCCATTTTTTCAAATGAAAGCTTGAAATGTCTGAGTATTATCAGCCCTTAATGAAGAAGTGGTGGGCTTCACCCTGTATAGATAAAGCCATTGGGATTCTGTAACCTGAGATACCAGAAATCAAATGACTTTTTAAATGAGGAAAATAAAACCTCAAATATTAGAAAGGAAAAGAAATAAAATAAACCAAGGGGAGCAAAAGTTGAGGAAAGTTAACTTTTTCCCCAAATGGAAAATGTGGAATGTCCAAACCTATTTATTTATTTTCTTTGCCCAGATACCACTCAGCCCTCACCGAAAGAGATTTGAAATTCTAGCAGCTATAGCATAGCCTGGGGCAAAGGCAGGGTCACAAGCACCATCATGTAACACATTTTAAAGGCTGTCAGAGATGTTTCTTCAGTCTCTGTGTCCTCAGCAGTCCCAGAGTCTCTGACTTGCTGCAGGGACCTGCTACCTGGTCATACCTTTTTTGTGGCTCTCATCATTTTGACCGTACTTCACATCTAAACTGTGAGAAGGTCGTTTTCCTTAATGTGCTCTGAAAGTATATGAAGCTTTGTGTGCAAACAGTCCTGGGCCTCATCCAGTCTGCAGCAGATTTTGCAGAGCTTTCATCCTGTGGGCTTCCACGGGCTTTGATGGGAGGTGCTGACACCCAGGATTTCCTCTAAACACCTGCATATATATTTAAGACCCTAAATTTAGGATTCAACTTTGAAATCCTGGTGCCAGTTACAAGCAAAGTTTCTGGTCTGATTTTCCTTTTGCTCTTCCAAAAGCACACAGAAAAAGGAGGTGCAATGCTGTGATGAGCTGGTGCCCATGGCTGTCCAGGGGACAAGCGCTGCCCACAGAGACTGCAGCACAGGCAGCATCAGAGACCACATGCAGCCTTACAGCTGTCTGTTGCATGACTTTGGGCAAAATACTGACTTAGAAGTGGAGGTAGCAATACTGAACTTGGGCTAAGATTATGAAAGCAAACTTTGTTCCTCAGCTTGAAGTACCACCACTAGAAATGAAGCAAAAATCCCCACAGGAGTTGCACATAACAAACAGATCTTACAGCTGTCAACAAGCAGCTCATTCCCCAGGCTTTACATTGGTATTTGCCAGCAGGTTAGCAAGCACAAAGGAAGCTCTAATCCAAAACCCACAACTTCTATTCACATGAATGACAAACTCCTTCATACCATGACACTACTACCAAAAGCTACTATTGCATTGACATTAATAGCCAGTGTGTGAAATGAAGTGAGCAATTGCTCTTCAGGCTCTGGAAGGAGCAAGGCTGACAACCAGTTCAGAGAGAGCATTGTAACACTGATGTGCTGCTTTCCCTGGACCCCACCAAGAGATAATGGTGAGCAACCATAGGGCTTTCCTTTCTGAACTCTCTTTCCTTAAAGTGGGATTTGGGTGGGCAAATTTTAGGCAATTGGAATTTTGGATTCCAGGATGAGATTTTTGGATTTGGTAGGCAAATCCTGTAACAGGGCAGGATTTTTTATAGAAAAAGAGTGAAGTCTAAGCTGATTCTTAATTTCTTAAGCACCCTTTACTATGTCACTCCACCAGTTACCTGACTGTGTTTATTGATATGTTAGCTACAACAAATACATTTGAAGCTGTCTACTTTTTAGGCCTGTCAGAGACACTTGATTTTTATTGTCATTATTATTATTGCATTTATCCTGAGTACTTATGCCCTACCCACTGCTAAGATGCTTGAACGCTACCTCAGACCAAGCTCTTCAGCCACAATTAAACCCTGCTTCTGTCTTTAAATACTTCGATTCCCAAGATGGAGTGTGGAAATCACAGAAGAGCCTTTACCATGCTCCTACCTATTTAGTTTAGGGCTGCCTAAATATAGGGAAAACATCTGTGATTTGGCAGCAGTGAGTGACATGTTTGGGGGTTATGCCCCTGGATGCTCATGGACACCTGGAGGGGCAGCACCTGGGACCCTGGGTTCTTCATACCGTGCCAAAGCTGTGGCCTTCTTGTGCTGTCTCCTCCGCTTGTCTTACTGTTAAGGAACATGGCTACAATCAACACAGAAATGATGATATATTCTCCAGGAAATTATGGACATTTCAAAAATATCCTTGAAGATTCAAAAATAAATCAGCTTTTCAACTGGTTTGTTTTACAGAAGTAAAAATAGTGGGGTCTTTCATACAGCCTTAACGGTGAACTCAAGATCCACAAATGAGTCTGATCTGGCCAGTTTTCATTTTTGCCTGACATCAAATTTGCAGATGTTGAGACACAATATCTTCTCCTGCACAAGCAGGTCACACAGTTCACCTCCCATGTGATTAATGGATTTGCTTTGGACTTGAAGTTTCTGCTAGCTACAGACTCTCTGAAACCCTAGTTAAATAATCTTTTGATTTCTGCCTGACTGTAAGATAGTGAGCATAGCACTTCCCCAGCTGATGAGACTGATACAGAGTCCTCACACGCAGCACAGTGGAGTCACACAGATACACAGGAGAGACACAAGTGCTGTGGGGCCATATCTTCCAGAGTCTTCAGATAACATACCTTCCTTGTAAAAATCGTCCTGGTTGATTTAATTTTCTCTTCCTGGTCCCTCTAATTTCCTGTGCCTGTGTAATGTGTAATCCCTCCAGCTTTTCCCTGTCAGTCTTTTTATTTATTTTCTTTTAAATTTTTTTCAAGGAACTCCCCACACTTGTTGAAGGGTTATGGATCTGCACCAAGTCCCTCTCAGAGTGAATGTTCAAGGATGAACAGTTGTGGTATATCAGGGCAAGGTTTTTCCCTCCCCAGGGCAGGCGGTGGTGGGAGGCTCATTGCCCAGCCTGGTGCCAACCCTGCAGAAATGCCTGTGCCGCTGGAGATGCAGCGCTGTCAGCTGCACCCTCAAGCACCATCTCCACGTCACCACCATTCACAGGCCAGACTCAGAGAGCCAAGCTGTGGGTTTTAGTCATCCAGAAAATAGCAGAGGCCTTGCTAGAGAAATATGCAGCATATAGAAATTTAACAAACAAACAGGAGGTAAGGATCAGTCTACAAACACAAGACTCTGAGGTCACCACGTTTATAGCATGTGTATGTCTATGTTCACATAAAACAGTGAAATTCCAGAGTGTAGCATTGCAATGTCAGTTTTCCAGAGCCTGAGGGGAAAACCTAAATTGATTTTCACTGTACAGAAAATTCCTTTGCAAGAAATGCCTTTTTAGTGCCTCCTCAGACCTGTTACTTGTCATTTCCCCCTTTTGTTTCCCATCAAATTGCAGGCTATAGCACATCTAATAAATAAAAAGTATAATTTTACGTTGCATGCACAATTGCTAAACAAATATGGTTTAACAATATGCCTGCCATTTACGTTCATTTCTCATAAATGGACTTGCTTTTGTCATGGCAGGAGTGCCCACAATAAGACTTAATTTTATGTAAATTCTGGAGAATATTCCAGTTTAATTTTTTTTTCTCCCCCAGTCATTCACTTGGTTCAAAGATTGTCATTCGCTGGAGGAATAGTAACACACCATTTGATTTCAGAGAGCAATCACGGTTCGTGTTTCAAATCCTGAATATTCACAATAAACTGAGACAAATTATTACAGAATTATTCATCAACTTGCTTTGAATAACAAATAAATGCTGTGGAATTATGGTCTGAATGCAGACACTTCACAAAGGGGCAAATACAGTAAAATGAATTAAATAAATTCTTTGGTGCTAATTAGGGTTTAGACTGCTATACTCTTGAATCTTACGAACAGCAAGTTACTTTGCAATTCATCCCATTGATTTCAGTGGGATGATCTGTACTGATATGATTTGCGATGTAAAGATTTTGTCACAGAAATGTCTGAGCAATAGAAAATAAAAATAATTTGATAGCTTGACCCAGTGTCTGTTTCTGTCCACAAACTAGAAGGACCTGAAAAGATGTACTTATTCTCATGAGCCAGAAAGCAAATTTCTTTGCTTATGTCTCTGAGTCTGTTTATAAACTTACATCAATTGTTACTGAGTTAAAGTTTGTCCACTGAATCTTTCAGGCTTATGTCATCGTTCCTCTCTACACTTGGCCAGCCTCTGAAAACCAAGTCTGTAGGTTAGCTGGGATGCCTGATCTGAATCTGCATATAAGGGACACGCTACCCCTGATGACAGCAGGATTGTGTCCCCCCAGCGACAGGGGTTTGTACAGCCTCAGCTGAGCAGGCAGGGACTCAGCAGAGGCTCCAGAAGGCTGATTCAAGATACCAGCTGACAGTTTTTTTCTCTCAACTCTTCTTTAAATCACTTTGGTTAAAAACTATTTAAACTATTTATTTGTATTTTGCTTAGTAATGATTTGTCTACATCAAAACTGGAGCCAAAACTCAGTTGGTCACATTTGTTTTGGTAGAAGTCCACATGGGGACACTGCTGCAATAAATGTGCCTGCTTTTGAGACAGATTGGAATGAAATAAAAGTACCGCTAGTTGCAAAATCAGAATTTTTCATAGACTTCTTCAAGACAGCTTATGATAGAATTAAATAACTGGTTCCCAGGATCCATATAGACAGGATCTATCGCATTTTATAGCCTAAATACAAGGTCTCATTCCTAAAAGTATTCTACGAGAAGTGTTTCCCCAGCCTCTTGGAGCAGCAAAAAACAGATTTACCTGCCTAAATATCTGCTGCATCACCTCTGCTACTGAGGCCTGACAGGCAGTTAAATGGTACTTAGCAGACACTTTCCTCTGTGTAACATGGCTTTCCCTGGTGAAGCTTCTTCTGTATCCATCAGCCACTTGCATACAGGTCAGGGGTGGCAACACCAGTGAAACACAACTCTCTTCTCTTGTTCAGGGGCCCAGAAATTATTTTAATCACTGTCATATACCAGAACTGCTCATGATAAGCTTTTGTCACCTGATTTCTCACAAAGTGCTTACATCATGGCTCTGAAACTGCTTTTAGTCATGATACAAATACGACAGCACTTGGCCTTCTAGGTTATGTGGTTATTAGTATTTTTACATTTGTAAACATGGCAACTAGGAATGGACCTAAACATAAGTGGAAGAGACACACATACTCTTTACAAGGATGTTTTGTGCCTCTAAGAGAATCCAGATCGTCTTGACTCATCTTCCACAGATCCCTTCAAATGTTTTATATGACAATTCAGACTTGAGAGCCCTAGAATTTTACCTACAAATGAAGTGGACAAGATCATCTACAAACAAATATTTGCATATGGTGTCTAATTTTTGTATACAGTATTATCAGCACTGCAGGTCCATAAATACTTAAGGGTTTGCAAGTACATAAACAATATCTACTATTATTTTGACTCGCGTGTGTAAGTCAACCTTCTTGCCTCAAGATATCAACTAATCCTTATAGGGTTTATTCCTTCTGCTCTGCACTTAGCATTTCCAGACTACGCAGGTAAGTTGCATGGGTTAACAATACGGTGTCTCAAAGTTCCTTGAGAGAAGACATCACACATAGAATTAGTCTGCAGCAAAAGAAAATCGGTGGTCTTGCAGATTCCAGCAGCAGGCTCTGTCCACCCCCCTGAAATTTCCCTGCACAGTGAATATACACTGTCAAGAAAAAAAAAACAGAACTTTTCAAAAATTCAGAGGAATGAGGTTTCCATCCACTGTTAATGTTCTGTTGCAGATGCAAAGATAATTAATGTAATCTAACACATCTTGAGGTAAACTAATGTGCATACAGATATAAACAACAATTCCAATCTTTTAAAGAGCGCAAATCTGGTGCTTATTAGAACAGTTCATAATCACTCCCATTTCAAGTTCTGCATGAGAATATGCTGTAATGAGGAATTTAAAATCTTCTAATTAGACATGATTTTATAAAACAGACAGATAATTAGAATGGTGAGGGTTACACAGAGAAGGATGAGGAAACACTTTAAAACAGACAGAAAGGAAGGAAAAGGGTATAAATAAAGAAAAAATAAACACAAAGCATAACTGATGTATCAGATTTATCCTACAAAATGTGAAGTGCTCTGCAGTTTCAGATTTCACAGTGTCAAAATCTATAAAACATTTTTGTAAGGTTATGTTAGCACAGGTAGATTAATATTGACAATTTTATTTTATTAAAAGATGCTTACCAAGCCTTGGGGGTTATTTTCTTAAGTTTTAGCATTGCAGAATGGGAAATTGTGGTCAACAGACTATTGTTGTTAAAACTGACCACAGATGGTAGTCCTTATCTGGAGAGTCATTGCAGAGCTATTTACCCTGATTTGCATTCAGTGAGAGGCTGGAACAAATAAAAAATGTTTTCTATATATTTTAAAGGAGGAGGGTGATGTTCTTCTGCTAAAAGACAGGATGGAGTAAGAAACCGAGTCTACAGTGAACAATTCTTCCTCTTCCAGCATAGAGAGTTTGTGCCAGGTGGGATGCTGAAGTCTCGCTTATTCCCCGGAGCAGTCTGTTTGAGGATGAAGGAGACAGAAGATGACTAATACTTGTTAGCAGGATACACTGCACCCTAAGAGAAGGGTGGCCCTATTTCCTCCTTTTTAATGCATTTAGGAAAATTAGTTCATTTTGCCTTTGTAGTTTCAACAGAGACATTTTTAAAGGCTTGAGTATGAAACTTTAACTGGGAGGCTCGTTTTCTTTTGTGTTATTGCTGAAGCAGCTGATGTTCCCCAATGATTTAAGCAATTTCCAGATTGTAACAGGGGTTGCCACACGTTAGCTAGATACTGTGCAAATGCCTATCCAAAGAGTGGCTGCCTTTCCAAATGCTTCATACCAGTGGGAGAAATTCAAGGAAGTACATATGTTGCCTCTAGTTTCCACAATATTTTGGGTGTGACTGACTAGACTCATATGTTCCCATATTTCACCAGCAGATATGTATTGGACTCGGAAACAATTCCACACTATCAATAAGAAAGTGATGTGTGAAGCCAAGAATGCTATTTATTACTTAAGATCTTGCCAGCTACCCTTGATCAATAGATCGTGGTCAACTCAGCTATTTCTGATCAACTAGTTCTTGCTGCATAGCTGGGAAATTGTTTATCAATTAGGAGCTAACATGCATATATTAAAAGAGCAACATTCCTCTTTACTGGTAAACAAATACTCACTGAAGTGATAATGTTTATTTTGTGAGGAATTACTCGGTGTTGATTAAATCTATGAATGATAGCAAAAAGATGGCAGTTCACAGCTCATCCAAAAGTGAACTTATCCTGTTGAGTAAAAGAATCTTAGTATGACGTTTTGATGCACTCATTCAGCAAGAAGTAACCAGTATGCACGGCAGATGAAATCTGCCTTTCTTCTTCCTCTTGCAAATAAACCTAAAAAAATTGCTTTCAAAGCGAAGTCTGAAATTTTACTAAAAAGGAAATAATAACTAAGCCAGAACCTTCTGAGAGAAACTAAATGATATGGGAGAAAGGCTCCTTTCCTTTTTCATACTGTAGCAGATAAAAAGTAGAGACAGTTGACATACAATAATTTTACTTCGACAAGGATATGGAATTTCATGAAGAAAAATCACTACCAACATCCTTCCCCATTTGCAAGCTAGTGCTGACTTGACATTGTCTTTTCTCTTCCCTTTTCACCTACACACTTAAACCATGTCTCTGTCTTCTGACACTTTCATCTTAAGGTTCAATATGAATAAAATTCCTATGTGGATCTTGTACTGATACTCTGTAAAGTGAAAGCAGCAGCAAAGCCCTAGTTTTCTACAGGTGGAGTGGATACTGTATCATCCAAGAGGTAATTTCATTTCCAGTGATCAGATCTGGTGGATTGACTACTTGTATGACTGCATCAAACTCCATCGCAGATGGCAGAACAACCAGCATCCACTCCAGCATCATCATATCAGGGATGTTGTCTCAGATTGGCTGTCTTCTTCAGAGCAAGGAAATAAAGTGTTTTGTTTCGTTTTGTTTTAAAAGGGAGGAGTTTAAGTTAGTCAGCTCTGCTTCTCTGCTTGGCTCTTCAGATGCTGCAGCAGACTAGATGGTCATGTTCATGCCATTCTCTAAGCCTCAGACAGTTAGAGTTGGCATTGTGTCTTCACACTTGTAATCAATCACTCATGAATGCTGGAGACCTGCTGTCTCCCCAGTATTAGAGGTAGCATTAGTTTGAATCAGCTAATTAGTTGATTAGTCAAAGAGACTCCACAGAGGCAACAGTGTGTGACTTTCAGCAAATAATCAGTGCCTAAACTTTTCTCACAGTTTGGTGGTGGGGAAACTTTGAGGATATGGGGCTTAAAAGAGGGTTATATACATCTATGATATCTGTTTTTAATCAAAACTGAGATCAGGAAATTGTTATTTTACATCACCTTTATGACTTTCTGTCATAATATCTGGATTGTCTTGTTTGGTTTGTTCATTGAAAAAGTCTTTATGACCCAAAGTGCAGAATAGACTTGTATATCTTGCATATCTACTTCATCTCCTTCTTGCTGAGGAGCAATCTTTCCAGCAATCCAGGCCACTGTTGCAGTGGCTTGCTATTACAACATGCCTCTGTTTAAAAGCAAGTGCCTGACACCACCCTGAGAGCCGTAGTTGCATGCTCTCCAACTTTAAAACTAAGCATTAATGTTTTTGACCTCTACAACTGACAAATGCCTCACTTGAGCATAAGCCATACAGCTAGCTTCTAGGTACAGATGTGCAGCAGGGCTGATGAATGACAAAATCATCTCTGTACAGAGAGAAACAAAGTATTTATATATCCAATTGCTCAAAATTAGAAATAGAAGGTGTCTGAGGCTGCCCAGCAATTTTTGACTGCTTGACCAAAGGATGAAAACTAATATAACAAATGGGTGGTAAAGAAGGTAAACAAAGATGTGTGGTAAACTGTAATTCTCATAAATTTGTGGTTTATTGCATCACATAGCATGTCTTTATGTAGGAGGGAGAGCAGAAAAGTACCACCCCTCAGTAAAGATTTTTTCTGCAATACTTTATTTGAGAATTTCAGTAAGGCCAGTGAGACCTAAATAAACTTCAAGATGCCAATAGCTCATTCATGACTTGCACTGGAATGTTAAAGTAGCACGAACTTTTGATGTTTTTCTTTTTTTAAGCAAAAAGGTGAGTGAATTCTTGTTTCTTCTCATCCAAGATTCTAAGGTTCACAAATTAAGCTTTGTTCAAGATATACCATAATTTCAAAATATTTTTTCTCCTTAGTGAACATCTGATCTGTTCTTGTCAAAATGCATTTTTAAGCTGACTCTTCCTGCTTTTTCCCAGTACATAGTTTAAATTGGAGTACACTCTAAAAGATTTTCACACTGCAAGTGGGCTATTGGGAGCTTCAGAAGGTAAAACCTGATTATTGAATAGTCATGAAGAATGTGTTGTCTCCTTCTAGAGAAGGAGAGGGAAACAACTGGGAAAAATCCTCTGATGAAAAAAAAAAATTAAGCAGAAAGACTGGCAAGGATTATCTAAGAAAGAAAAATGTTTAGCCTTGGATATTGAAAGCCATAATTTCACACTGTAATCACAAAGGACTCAGGTTTTTAGCAGAACTGAGAAGCTGGCTTTCACCACTGCTGTACTCCCCTGTTACAAAGGTGTGAAACGTTTACTTAGGAAGTGAAATTCTTCACAAATGACAATGCAGAAAATGTTCGTACCTATGAGGAAACCCCCAGTCCATTTCCATACATACGCAGATGAATCTAAAATTCCTGGATTACATCCACTGAGTATGATGCAAAAAGAAATATTTCCTGGGCCAACCTCTTCCTCTGTGTCTCACTGGAGACTTTGTCCCCTCATGTGGAATCAGATGTTGTTCTCTGTCTCTTCTGCTTCTGTCAGGGACTGCCCTGAAACCTGGTGACAGGAGCTGCTGAGCCTGTGTACCATTGCCCCACCTTCTCCTTTCCCATTGCCATCTGCCTTGGGGACATGTTGACTTTCTCCAGCCCTACTTCAAAGATGTTTTATCTGCAGACAAATACATTATAAAAGGCAAAGACTGGTTCAAATTTAAGTAAGACCACTGTCCTACTCATCTGTTTGCCCGAGACCTTTGAGAGCAATGACAACCCAACTGGTCTTGGATTATCCATTCGGAGCAACATTTTGCCTCATAATTTAGTTAAACAACTAGTTATTCCTATAGCCAGAAAGCATGAACAGGATTATAAGGGATGACTGATTTATGATCACTTGGTATCTGAAAGGTGTAGCATTCCATTTAACAAATAGTATTCCTCTAGATTGGAAAACATCATAAACACACTGGAAAACCTTCAGCCCAGACCCATAAACCACATGTATTTTTTAAACATTTTAATTTAGCTATCTGTTTTGAATTACATAAATTTTAAAAAATGGATTCTGTATTTTCTTTCTAAAATAAATCAATTCTGCTACATTGGAATTGCCGATTAGATTGAGCATTAGGGAATGTATAAAACTGCATCTTTAACAGTCACGACAACATTTCTCAATGAGAATCAAGCAGTTTGCAGTGACCTTCATGTTGATCAGTGGGGGGTCAGTACTGGCATTAAATCATTTTGATTCACAGATGAGATCAACATATTCATATTTGTTTGCCAAATGTGTATTTTAATTTAAGCTTCCTCTGATTGATGCATGTAATTTATGCTGCTTAGAACTAAGGCATCATATTTTTCTTTTTTCCTAACTAACCGGGGGAGACTTTCTTGGAAACAGATAAAGGAAAGAGTCCAGTAATTTGTAGCAATGTGACTACAGCCACACATGTTCTAGAATTAATGTTCTTCATTAGGGTGAGGAGTATCAGCTGTATATATACATCAGGATTTTAATTAACTTGGTCCCCACAACAGGACACATGATTCAAACTGTTTTTCCTTTATTCCTTATTAGATTAAAAAAAAAAAAAAATACCAAACCAACATGATGGAAAGTTTAAACAGAAAAACAAACAAAAAAACCCCCACCCCATGACTGTGCAACAATAAGAAACAAAATCTAAGAGTTGCAGTCAAGGTCAAGAATATTTGTGTACTCAGAATTTGTCAACGGGAGTACCTTGGCACTGACTGCTCACAACCTGATGCAACCTGCATGGAGAGGTTAGCAGTTCTACCTACCCTGCTTAGCCCCGTCTGACACAAGGGTAGCAACTCATCCATGGGGTGGTTTAAATTCTCACATATTTTGGGGATGGACACAATTTCATTTACAGGCAAATTGCAATTGGCTACAAAAACTGCACCTGCTGAAAAAGAAGACTTGAACTCTGAGATAAGGGTACATTTTGAGGGAAAAAAAGTACTAAACTTCTATAGCAAAAGGTTTCCAAGGCCTGTGAACCTTACCCATCAGCCACTTTCTCCACAACTCCAAAATTTCCATAGATATTTGATGGTGTAAAAATTGTCACAGAGAAAAGGAAGCCCTTTCCAAAGTGACATGGGCAAGAGCGGGTCAGCGCATTTCATGCAGTCTCAGGTACCACACACATCAGAGCCCAAGTAAGTCTGTACGTTCAGGCAGTTACACATGCAGCTGGGGATTGCGTCAGGTGAAACTCGTATGGACTCAAAGTAACTTAGTGGCTGGGAGCACTTACACAGGTGGATCCACTGCTGCACCATGCTGTGACAGATGGGTTGTCCCTTAAGCTCATGCTGAACACACTGTCAAGGGAAAAACACATCTTGCGCTGCAGGTGACTGGTTCGCTTTTCACTTGACCTCTGTGTAACCAAACTAATGACCAGATTTGCAGCCACGTTGGCTGAGGTTTTCCTGTTTCACTGAGCATGAATTATATATATATGAAAAAAATAATGGGTGAACCGTCATTGACTTAGCATTTCCATGAGTTTGAATACATAACTGGATGCTTTTATGAACTGTAGCTGAACAAATACGCAGGGACTTACATAGACTTACATGGAACTTCGGCACACAGTTTTCAAGGTGGGTTAAACAGCTGTAGAAAAGCTACTCTTCAAAAAATAAATGCAGCTCACTGGAGACCTTAAGCAGAACTGCCATCGCTTTGCAAATTCGCACTCTCCCAGTTTTCTATTGCTGCTTTA
Organism: Columba livia; assembly: GCF_036013475.1. Lineage (NCBI taxonomy): Eukaryota > Metazoa > Chordata > Aves > Columbiformes > Columbidae > Columba > Columba livia. The sequence continues at coordinate 125,671,386 of NC_088603.1, read as the reverse complement.
TAGAAATCATCCTTTAGCTATGTAAATAAGTGATGAAATTTGGGGTTGCAAATTTTGTTATGAAGTTTTTTGTACCTCTGCCTCCATGTTCAGAGAAGTAGGAATTCCAGACGAAGGAAAGAAATTAATCAAGAGTTTGTAAGATCTTTGTGGTCTGAAGTTTGGCTATTCCTGTGTGTTGACTGCACCAGTGTTACTACTGTTTCATAAAAAAAGAAAAAATTATGTTATTTTTAAACAGCTCCAGAAGCTTTGCTCCATCAGATTTTATTTTTCTAGGCTAGTACTTTTTCAGGAGGAGCAGGGGGTGCCCTTTATTTGTGGAATAAGGCATACACCCTATGCCTGAAGTTGCTTTCTAAGGCAATAGTATGCATAACATTTCTCCCATTTCTAATCACGTTTCTTAATTTCATCAAATGCTTAAATGGCTGAAGTGGATGAGCTGAGAGTTTGGATAAAGGTACATCACTCACAAGAAAACATTTCTGAATATTCAGTTTGCATTGCCTTCTGATTTGACAAAATCACTGTAAGTCACAAGAACGGGGGTGATTTTCTTCTGGAGCCCTTGGAATGTGCAGCTGAAGAAATTTGGGCTGTACAGACTTCTTGTTGCTCTATATTCTTCTACTGCTTTCTTAATTGCGATGTCTAACCAGCATCCAACAGCATATGAAACAGCATGTCCGATGTGCTGTGTTTGTTCTATTCTCCTTTCCCCAGAGGGTGAAGCTAAACGATATTTTCTTTTATTATTTTTAAAAGAAACAAGAATGGTTATATATAATATATATTATACATCCTATCCTTGTGCTTCCACATGGTATCTTGTTTAGTTCCAGGCACGTTTGCGTGTGTGAGTATTCTAGGGGCAGGAGCAGCCAAGCTCACATATGATGCCACACAGACCTCCCCTGAGCGCAGGTATTGCTGGTCAGGGGAAACAGAGGCAGTGAGAAGTGCCTCACTCTCTGAATGCAATGAATTGGGTCTGATGCTCTTTAAACCCTCAGAGAACTTCACAGCTGGTCTCGGACCAGCTCCAGAGAAGGTTGTACCTTCCCCACAGACATGATCTTATGCCTTCTGTAGAAATGGTTCTTGTGCTGGAAGACTATAGGGGCTAGTTACTACCATGAAATTTACCTAATTTACATAATTTGTGTAATATTGTTGGTTGGGGGTCAAGACAAAGTAAGCTAAACTGCTGCACCTTTTATGATTTGTATGAGAGCCAATGTTTGAACACAAATGTTTGCACTGGTGTGGCTGGGGTCTTCACCTTGGATGAAAACTTCATCACAACAGTGAGACGCAGTTTATTTAATTAAAGTAATTCAGATTACACAGCCAAAGTCTGCTTGCAGCTAAAATTTCTGGAGTTGTTCTCCGAATAATATTTTCCTTCTGACACAAATGCAGGCTGGAGTCTGATGTCTGATTACAAACTTTCTACCCCATCTATTTTATACATCCAAGCTGTAATTCAGACCAACTAATATTCTAATTTTTTATATGATCAAAAGAAGAGTTATATTGCTGGAAAGAGATAGATTAGATGCTGAAATGAGGACAGACTACCGTATCTCTGAACCAGTGGAAAATAGATATGCTGTAGAAAAATGTGAAGCATTCTAACATACTGACAAAATATCCTAGAGATCTTGGCACAGACTTTTAAACAGCATAATCCTGGTAAAACAACACTAGTCTTTGTTTGCTGTTTTCCAGTAAGTCCTCTTTATTTGTTTCTAGTATCTTAAACTGTCTTGTTAAGCAGACCAATAGAAAAGATGCCTTTTATCAGTCTGGAGCCACTGGAGCCACCTGATACTTAAAATCTTTTCATTTCTGATAAATTGTATATTTAAAAGGCAACAATTACACAAAGTTATGTTAGCCTGTATCATAGTAATTTAGAAGAACACTTTGAATTATAAACTGAGTTTTTTAAAGACATAGATTTAGGCATTTTGCTGTTATAGCACGCATTTTCAGCTGGTAAGAAGCAACTGAGAGCTATCAATTATGGGTTTAACATGCTTGATGCTCATCTGAGAACAGGACACTGTTTTAATTTTAGTCTAGGGCCATAATGTTATTAATTGTTTTGAGGATAAGAAATCTAACTGGGCAGTTATGTCTACTATATAATAAATCAAGATGATACAGTAAACCTACTGTACTCTAGACACGTATACCTGGAAGCATATCTGGCATTCAAAAACCAGGTTATATACCCCCTTTGTTTATGAAAATCACAAGCTCCATTTCCAGCCATCACAAAAATGCCTATTATCAAAGCCATTTATCTACTTATTATTTCCATACTATTATTTCTGACATCATTCCAACCAGCAATAATATGGAAATGTTGTCAAATATGTCTTAAAAAAAAAATAAAATGAAAAGCTCATGCTGTCTGTGCAGGTTGATCGGATGAGCTTTCTCTCATACATTGCAAAGCTGACTACTTTCCAACAACTTGATTTCACAAATGGAAAAACAGCATCTGTTTTCCTGCAGCTCCACATATGGCTCTCGCTGTCGCTGCGCGGAGCCGGAGCAGGTAGCCCCCGCGAGCAGGGCCCTGCGGAGCCCCGCGGGCCCCTGGGACCGGCCAGCGCCGCACGGCTGCGAGGGACACCGGCTCCCCAGGCGCTTGGAAGCCTGTACTTCATCAGCATATGCAAAGCATCCGTCCCCACGTCAACTTGTGGGGAAAAACACTCAAACGTGTATTTAGGGCTCCTGTGCTTGTCTTTTTGGTGTGGCGATTTCAGTGTCTCTACTGCAAGGCACGATTGCTCAAGGACTTGAGAAAATGTGTAGCTGTCATCAACAGAGCATGAGGGGACATCAGATAATTTGCAGGCAGAGTGGTGTATACAAATGAAGAAAGGAAACAGAGCATCTATGCTAGAATTCAGATAAAATGCATTTAGTTTTTCTCCACAACACATAATTATTTTTGGCTCTGTAATGTATGTTATCCAGCAACTCTTGCTGGTCCATTCAGAGGAGTTTGAAGCTGAAGTCACAGAAAAATATCCAAGCCTTTTCATTATTATTTTTTTCTTTTTAAAATTTTTTTAATTTATTTATTCTTTTCCTTTTCCTGTGTTTTGGTAAGCATGTGTGCTTGTGAAGGTCAAGAGACTGGCAGCGTCAGAAATTGAATTTCTGAATACATCCCAAGTCCAGGTATATTTCAGACAGATGCTCTCATTCTCAGGCTGCCCTGCCAATGACCTTAACCCCGATTTGGAAGGACAACTCAATCTACTATAAAGAGGAAAGGTGATTTAGTCTCCAGCCATGCTGGCAGAGTCTTGGGCCTCTCTGAACCTAGTTTGTCATTTGTGCTGAAACATCACATCATTTGGTAATGTGAACTATCTCCCACCAGTGATTAAACTGAGACTAATCACTAGTCTTTCCCTCAGAAATCTGGCTCTGAATAATCCCAGTGTTTAAGTACTCTGTATTTTCCCATTCCATAACAAAATGTAATTCATAGCTATCTATCTGACCATCTATCTGTACCATTGTTTCAGACTTCTTGAGGGCAGGAAAAGATAAGACGGTTTTCTGTGACCATTGCTGGAGATTGCATTATAGCAGGTTATAGCTTGACAAAAATCTGATTTGTTTCCTTTCTTCACAGCATTTATGCACATCTTCAAATGCACGAACTGGGCCCCAAAATCCCAGAAGTGGTTTGGATCAAATCTAACAACACTAAATGACTGTATATCCTCTGGTGAGGCGGCATCTCAGCTCATGGCATCAGAAGTCAACATGATCCAGAAGAAAAGCTGACGCATGTCTGCAGCAAGGCATCTTTAAAGGGGAATAGCACAACCATGAAAACTGGATGTAGTCTGCCTTTGAGCAGAAGGAAGTAAATGAAGTAGATGGCTGTAGTCACCACAGGAGAGGAACAGCCAGGAGCACCTCAGAAATGACTTCAGAGAGACAGGGCCAGCTGGTGGATCTGGAGAAGGTGAAGATAATCAGGTAAGAGATGAAGAAGAAGTGAACACAAAGAGAAAGTGGAAAGAAAAGGAAAGATAGAAGAAAAAAGAGCGAGGAAAATAGAGGAATTAAATCTGGTGAGGAAATGGATAAGGGGGAAAGATACAGGTAAATGTGGTATATAGAAAATCAGACATTGTCTCTGATCTCTTACCTATCAGCTGAAAGAAAACAAAGCTCAACATGATTTTGTTTAATGCAGGGAAAAGAAACATCCTGTTACTGAAAACTGTTACAGGTACAATATTATTCCACTCTCTCATGTCAGGAAAGAGCTGCTAGAGCTTAATCAGCCAGGGCAGACATCAGACTGTGAGGGAGAGGGAGAAAGGGAAATGCCAGTTTGGCTACTGGTTCGCATGATGGTAAATTCTTCATTTTCAGTAAAGTGGGGAGCTGGGATAAATGAAGTCTTTCCATTGCCCCATGGCAAAAAGTCAGCTGTACTTCTTCACTTGACCTCTTGTGTCTTTAGTCTTGCTCTAACTCAGTGAATTATGTGTTGTGAAGAAAATGCTCTCTGCATGCTTTGCACCTCTGAAGATGAAAAATCCAATGCCTGAGCCCAGAGGGAGAGACAAGTTTGGTTTTTAGGGGGTTTCACCCTGATACCTAGAAGATGGCAGAGTTTTCCTATCACTACGTGATTACCTGGGAACCTCATTTGGAAAAATACTGGGACTCACACAGAAACTGAAAGGTCAGGAGGGAAGCAGAGTCCTGGCATGCTCTGTGACTGCCATGGACAGGCACCACAGCAAGTAAACCTCGGTGTCTGCTGAATGTCTTCTCATGTACTGAAAGACTGGTATATGGAAAATCATATTGGAGTCTTACAATAGTTACCTTTACCACTTGGGGAGTCAATGTGCTGTAAGGTAAGTACAGAAATCCAATGTTTTACAGCAAATTTGCAGAATAGCAAAAATGATCATTGTACAGCTGCCCTCTAAGTGCCAAAGTCTATTTTTTTTATAACCTCAGTTGTGAGTGTATTACCTTGTGGTAGAGGTGGCAAAGGGACACCATTCTTTCTGTGAGGCAGGCTAATTTATCCACAGGTAAAACTCTTTGAAAAGAAAATATCCAAGTCCTGTCACATATAACTACTGTCTGTCAGAAAAACACTGAAATACAAAAGATGTAAAAATAGGCAGCGTGACATATTAAAAAAAAAATCTGATCCCCCTTTTAATACCAAGATCTGTGCTTTTGTGTTGAATCAGGCTTCCACGTAGTGCTCCTTTTCACTCAGTCAAATGCCACAGATGTATTCAAAATGAAGAGCAAAATTCCTCCCTCACGGAGCAGTAAATTTTCCAAGTGTTTGCAGTGTGTTCTTTTCAAATGGATGAAAAAAGGAGGGAATCCACCTCAGAAATTATTAGAATACTGTCATAGTATCATTCATCTTGGCAAAAGTTGACTGAGCAGATGATGAAGATCCACTTAACTTGGACTCAATCAAAGGTTTTGCTATTTTCATTTCACAGGCCAGATGTAGCTCATCACCAGTTGGAGCTGATTTCAGAAGAGGTGTTAGAGTTTGCTGGTCCAAGAGAGGATCTGATCCAGGCATCAAAGGGAGCCACGAGAGAAGTGTGTGCTCTCCCCCCTGCTCGCAATTGTCTGCGGTGCTGGCTGCTCATTTCTGACAGCCCCGTATCACCAACCCAGAGCCAGGGCTCCTGCACTGCCTTACTCAGCCCTTCCCTTTTCGTACCAACCTACCGTCCTGTTGGAGACTTGCTATAAAGCCCAGACCTGCTGCCTGCACAAAAGTGAGAAAGAATTACTAATAAAGGCAAGCGTACATGCTTCAAAAATTGGGAGCTGGCTTCCTGCTGCATGGTCCTTTGACTCATCCATGCCCATGCACTAAGCAATGAGGTAGCTATTCCCTTCCACTCCTCCTTCATGGCTGTCCAACTTTTTCACTGAGTTGTGGGGAACACATTGCAAGTTATATGTGCAGCATCTGTTGCTTGGTCTTTCCGGCCTGTGCAAGAAGCTTTGTCAGTCTAGAATGACTGAATTTGTTTATTGGTGATGCCCACAGTCCTCAAGATACAAAAGGTTCCAAAATACCCCAGCAGGATGCAACAAGTGTGTGAAATTTTTTCTTACCCTGTCCTATGGCCTTAAAAAAAAAGTGTGCTTGAAGCATCATTGATGCCTATTCTCCCCTATTTCTATCACTGATTCTAGTAAAAGTTCAGTACATCTCATGAAAATGAAAGCCCTTGGAAGCAGTGATTAATAGATAATGTTAATTATTGTGGTATTCACGCAGTACAGCTTTGTTTTGTTAGGTTATGATTCAGCCTCATACAAGGCTCTGCCTAAGACCCAGGCATGACACTGTGAACTTCAGAACCTACCTGGAATTTCACTGCATTTTACATTTTCTCCTGACGCCTCACACAGGGTGACTTTTCTCTCTCTGTTAGGTTTTCTGTGACTGGGATTCTCTGGCACATTTATAAAACTTTGTCAACCTGAAGCTTTCTATCTGATAATGTGTCTCCTATTTCCAGTCTCTGACTGGATAATCTTAAGATGACTAACCAGCAAAGCGGGGGAACTTCATAATGATGTTGCAGTCAAAATAGTAAAATAGTGGTTTGGTTTTTACAGCAGAGATTTATGCTGGGTTCAAAAACTGTAGCCCAGTTACAGACTTTACAATGATCTGCCTGATCATAAAAACAGATTGCATGTTGGTTACTTGCAATGTTCTCTTCCAACAAAGGCTATTTAAATTCACCTTCTTCAAGTGTGTGAATAGACAAACCAATTGAAATTCCTGTTGTAACTATATATTATAAGATATTTGAATAGTAAATATATTTATCAATGTTAGAAAAGATGAGCTGTCAGTTTTGTGCTTCTTTCACATTTCTTCATTTTCTTCCTTACCATCACGCCAATGACAGTAACCAACAAAACATTTAAAAAACAAATAAAACCCCCACAACATTGCCCCAGCAATCACCATTTGGAACATTTTCATAAATGTTCTTTTCAAGACATGCCCTACTCAATGAAATAGATGCCTGAAATCATGTATACTTCAACGTATTTCCTTTTCACATTCCTTCTGGACATGCATTTATATGCCAACTCGTCTTCATAAATTTCATACTGGCCTTATAATAACACAAATTAATGATGCCACTCGAAAAAGAACTCAGCTGCTTTTAAAGGAGCAATAATCATGTCAGAGGTGCAGTTGGCATGAAGATGATTGAGTTGCACCTCTTCCGGGAGATATTTTCAGGAATGAATCATCCCTTACATAACATATAGCAATGGACAAATTTTCCATGTTACTCTGATACCTCATGCCATCACATTTAATTGTGTAACAGTCAATCACTATTGCATAAATTTGCTTCCTCAATGATTTGTAGTAAGACTGTGGTAGAAGTGTTTCAGCAAGCTGATTCGAGATTTCAGGAGACACGTATCTAACATTACACTGAATTGTAGGAACTGCAGGATACGAATACACCTTTCTGGAGACAAACTCTCCTTCTGACTTTTTGATGTGAGCTAATTGGAACTCCTCTCTCCAACATAAACTCCTCCATTGTGAATAATTAAAATGGAAAATTATAGACAATAAGAAGTCACTTTACTGCAAACAAAAGGACCTTATTACACACTTTGCCTAACAGACTTTTTCATAACCTCATATATCAAAGATTTGCTTTAGTGCTTGTGATGTTTTTCAGGTTACGTATTGCATCAATCTTTAAGAGAAGTTTAGGTTAATTATTCATCTAATATTGCAATCTAAATACGCTCACCAAAAGCCCCATGCTTTTCTTATGCCCCGCTACAGATACAGCATTACTGATGTAACACAGACTATTATCAGACATTCAAGCTGGTATTCGAGAGCATTCTTTGGATTTCTAAATATTATAAGTCAGACTTCCTTTTAACACAATATCTGAGGAAGGTTTTTCTTGTGGACCCTGTTGAAGAATGAGATTAGGCAGAAGTAATTTTAAAACAATAGTTGCATATTAAATTGTTCTTATTGAAGTGGGTTCCAAACCTGGAAACTCCAGGAATGTTGCCCTTCCTCAGAAAATTATTTCAGTAGAAAACTGTAGATCTGGCACGGTGCATTAGGCTGCTGTTTCACACAGTGCTTCACAAAGTAAGGAATATCTATAAACCACCCACTCTTTGGAGCCAATAATGTTTTACATCAGTTTAGTGCATGACACCCTACTACGCCAGGGAGTGGTGAAGCGCGTTTATATTTACGTTGACTTTAATCTGACTGAGAGTGATTCATCCCTTTTAACTTTAGACATGCACCTGAAGTGACTAAGTTAGCAATCTAGGTGCCCTACATTTTAGGGTGATGGGGTTTTGTGCTGGTGCATTAAGATTTGTGCCCCTGAGCCGCCTCCCTTTCTCCTTCCACTGAGCCTAACTTACCTCAGAGAGGTGCCAAAAAGTACATGGGATAAATTAAAATAAATTAAAATGGAGTTACATTCTGAAAAAAAACCTAATAAGACCTGCACCTATTAAAGGAGATAATCTGTAAACAAAATAAATATCAGATCTTAGCTCCTTTGATGAGGAGGGTAGATAACTAGGCTTTTACGAGCATTGGTATTTCAAAATTTTCAACAGATATCAGGTTCTTTTTACCAGAGGAGTGGGGTGTACACACACATTGTCTACCATATTCCACCCTACTTACAACTGCATAAAAGACCAAGAATGTAATCCTGTTCTGGTAGAAATTTATTCTGTGATACCAAATTTAACGTAAATCTTTACTGAATGGGTTCTGTATAGAGTTTGTTCAAGAGAGGGTTTGTCTAAGCCAGGAAAATTCTGAAGAAGTGAAAATTAGCCTACATAACATAGCATGCAGTTTAGAAAGAGACAGCGACTTTGGAAACAAGTCATGTGTAGGATCTTCTCCCTCTTACAGGAAAAAGTCATTTAAAGTCAGGAAAAGTTTTAAAATTCACTTAAAACATAATATTGTGAATGGTATTTAGAATCTGAAATCTATTAGAGTGTATTTCCCCTTCCACTGTGAAGTTTCCAACTGTGCAATACATTTGCCATCTCTCCATTTACATTTTGTGTGCATTCAACATGCAGTTTAGCTCTAGCCTGTGTTATCTAAGTCTCCATGCAGAACTTCATGCTATTCTTTACTGGAACTGCATGAAAGGCTACAATATATTAAACTTCTCCCTTCATACATTCCATTTGCCTGCCAGAAATTTTGTCCATATAGAATTTAAGGATCTTGAAAACCTGCCTAGAAATTCCAGATGTTTGGTGGCCGGGCTGGGGTAACAGTTCTGCCTGGGACACACTGGACATTCAGAAAAACCTGAGTGTGTCTGCTGTGGATGTGCGTATCAACCCTGAAAGACATGTAAGATATGGCTGAGGTTCTGGGAATGCATCCATCAATGTTACAGCTTCTGCTCAGGAGGCAAGATGGCCAGACTGCATCCCACATCAGTCCCTGGGGCTTCCTCTTGTACTTCACACTTAACCTGTGCAATAAACCTTGTCTTACCAGCCTTTCCTGGGGCTTGGTTGTTATAGCATTGTCATGGGGAGGTAGCTTGATTCCTACCAGTTCAAGAAATTCAAGTTGCCCATTGCACGGAACATGTTCAAGGCTGTTGGCTGTTTTGTGTGGCCATTCTGACATGCCCTGTTGGGTTGGCATGTTGGACCTGACCCTACACAGGCCTCTGCTCTGCTCTGCCCAGCTGGGCCTCAGAGGGCGCCAGCTGGTGAGGCAGTTCTGGACACACTCAGAAGCAGAAAACATAAAATGAATGAAGAGGGAGGCATCTATCCAATACAGACCTTTCCAGTTTAGAGCTTTTGCACAGCAGGCATTAATATCAGCTTTACATCTGCATACCTCAGGTCTTTCTAGACCTACATCTTGCAGCAAGGGCCTCCCAAGTCTGACAGAAGCAAGAGGAAAGACTCTTGGGAATTACACTGTTACTGACAAAAGGCATTTTGTGTTCATATTTTCTGCAGGTTTCCTGCTTGGTCAATGAATTGTTCCTTTGAGCAAAGGACCTAAAGAAGATTGTGGCACCACTTAACACCTACTATCTGAACGCACCCCTTGTTTGACATCGTGGCAAACCCATGACCTGCTTCTGTGTGCGCCAGAGTGAAACCTGGGATGTGGATGTCCATTTTGAGAGACTGTGTACAATTTTTACTGATTCAGTCAGTAAGATTTGGGCTTGCAGAAAACATTTATTCCGTATTCATAAAGCTCCAGACTTACACCTTCACCTGCCTTTTCCGGTGCCACTTTGCAGAGCAGACATCAGGCCTAATCTTACATTTTTACAAAACATTTTAGAGCCTAAGTTGTTCAATGTACATGAGACCATATGTCAAATCTTTTCTATATCTCTCTGAATAAGCAGAGAGAATCGAGGTGAAAGCTGCTTACAAAAGACATCTGACAGTAACTCGTGTCCTGGGAAGTTACATAAACCTAAAAGCAAGTCAGTAAACAGTTTCTTCACTTTTAACATGCTTCCAGATTAATAGACAACTCCCTTGGCTGACCAGAGACAGATTTCTTTGGTAGCTTGCCCGCAAAAACAATCTAAGAACAGTTAGTGCAAGTAGGTGGACAATATTTTTCTAAAAGCTGTCACTTGAAGAAACAGTTATGCTTTTATAGATGACCAGCATGACTCTACATTCCCTGTTTATATAGTCTGGTATTCATTTCCATGCTTTTCCTTCTTTCTGAGTGTCCTCCCATGGCAATCCTCTCCCTGATCATGGAAAGCTAATGCATGTCAATACCTTTGTGAATAAAAATATATATATTTTTAATAATAAATTAGAACAGGATTTTGTATTTTCATGATAGTGCTTTTGCCTCTGTATTGGTGCAATGAAACTCAGTAACTCTTTGGTTTTATGTCTTAGTTGATGTTACTGCAAGTGAAAGCTTAAATTCCAGATATTATAGATCTGGTGTGTTTTAGTGCCAGCCCAACTGTTAACCTACCATAGCATAGAAACTGAACATTGCTATGTAAACAAAGCATGAGATATTTGTTTAGTGTATTCTCTCTTCTTGGATATTCTATTTCTTTGCTTTTTTATTTCATTTTCTTTATAGTCTGTCAGTTTAGCCAATATATTTAAAGAAATTTGTAATAGCCTCTTTGCATACATTTATCAAAACTTCAAGTGTTTCCTTGCTTTACTAAAAACTACCTCATTAAAAAGAAAAAATATAATTCTCTTTGGCATTCCAGCCTCCTCACATGGCTTGTGAGACATCAAGTGTTCCTATCACCTGTTTGTGGAAGTTTGCATAAATGGCTATGAGGTGCCCTGTGTTTATAGTTTTAATCGAGTTTTAAATTTTCCAAACTGATTTTAGGGTCCTAGACCAGAAAGGATTCGTTTGGCAACCTCTCAGCTACGCTCACTTAAGCAAGAGTATATATACAATTATTATTCAAGAATTGGAAAGAATTGTTTCTTTTTCTCTTTCCAAAGAAAATTTGCATTAAATCTGTAATGTGATTCTTATTCAAAAGAGGTGATTTTAATTCCTTTAGAAATAAAATTTTCTGTGAATATTTGTCATATAGTAGATATTTTCCCATCAAAATTATGAAATAAATCTGCTGTTATTAAAAACTTGCTGAAGTCAAAAAGCATTCAGTTTGTTGATTTTTTTTTTAATGAAGGCCAGAATTTAGATGCCAGGGTGTGGACTTTTTTTGAATTAGTTTGTTGGGTTTGTTTGGGGTTTTTTTTAGGTCAGAGATTTTACTCTATCAGCTAGGGGCTGGGCAGTTAACTGCTTTTAATCATATTACTCTCACAAGTTATGTCAGCATTGCCTAAAGCTACAGAAAGCTGCTCAGTATTGTGGAGACTGAGATTCAAGTAAACAAAAATCTGCATAAAATGTGAATGAAACTACACCAATGTCAATTTAGACAAAAGGAGATGAGCATGGGTAAATTCTTGCTTACCCTCTACCCCTAATCTGCAAAGAATAGGGGGAAATGGATGGAACATGGCCATCACTAATGGGCAGAGTGTGTATGATTTACAGAAGCGAAGGTGAATGGAGGTGGGGGGATGTGGTAGCTGGGAAGAGGAGGAAGCCAGAGCCCAGCTGCCGTGTAACCATGGGCAACTACACGGACTCAGAGGGAATTTCAAAGGTGCCAGCACAACTGTCTTTGGGGTCTGCCAAGGAGCCAGATGCTGGTGCAGAGTGAATATTTTAGACCGTTTGCCATAGTGTTTTCAGAATTCTACCTGATCATCTTCCCATCTCCTTTGGAAAACCCAGTGGTGTGTTAATTACCAACTTCATGAAAGAAAGAAAGAAAAAATAGTCCACAGTAAGCTCAGTGAGTTTACAGAACTTTTGCCGAAATGCAAGACAAAGCACGTGAACTAGCTGGGAAAACAAAAAAGTACACTGTTACAATCAGTACATTAAAATTCATTGGCAGTATATAACATTCATGGCCTCTTTGATTAAAAATGAGGTTCCTTCTTTCTCTAACACCCAGGGATTTTCATCAAGCAAAATAAAGATCTCAACTGCAGCTACTAAAAGCAGCAGCTGGTGTTTCTACTGGTAGAGTTGTACAGTCTGTGACTTGTTCTTTCCTTGCTTCTCATTTTGAGTTAGACAACACATAACTGCTCCATCTTCCCCTCTTCTGAAAACCCTCTGACCACTGCAGAAATACCAGGGTCCTATAATAATGTGTGGTTAAGTCTTTGGAATGAGAAGGGCAAGCTGAAGGTATAGATTTGCAATCAGTAGATGCCTGTCTGTTGATCAGATATAACTGTGTTTTTATTTCCGTCTCTTCCAGATTAGAGGATATAAAAGCAGTCACCTGTCAACCTAATCCAGCAATGAAATTCAGCAGCCTATTGTCCCAATCACTGCTTTCAATCACTCTAAACGGTCTCCAGAGACAATCATTATTATAGGACATGTTCCTAAGAGTAGATAAATGGAGCTCAACCTGCCAGCCTGCATAAGGAAAGATGGACAGTCTTGGCCAAAAATATGAAAGGGCCTGGAGCTTTATTGACATTTACATCAAAAATAGTTAGCAATGAAAGCAGCTGTTGTGGAGAGCTTTCACCACAACGTGTTTGGAATATGCTGTGAATTGAAATACAGACCTCCTGACAAGCAATTTACCTTCTGTCATTCTCCATGTGCTTGCAGCATTACCGGGTACTTGCTGTGATAGCCCACTTAAAGCTGCACATGTGTACAGTTTGGATGAAAGATTAACTGCAATTTGAGGCAGGAAGTAACGAATTGTGGAGTGTCATTCATAATGGCCGACATTGTCATCTGCGGGGTGACACCACAGCAAGAAGGTGCCTCTGTTGTGACGAGTTTATAGATTCAGATGTCATTCATCCTAATGAAGATCTGCCTACAGTTCTAATAAGCAGAGTGTGAGACAGCTCAGGATTATAAGCATTAATCTGCCTTGTTTGTTGACATTAACATGATGACTAAAATGCCATTATGCAAGAAATTCTTTCGAAAGCTATTAAAAAGGGGCAATCTTAATATGAGTATTACAGCCCAGAACAAAAGATGTGCCAGGAGTTAATTTCCATGTTTACTCTTGTCATTTTCTACACTGCATTGATTTTTTCTCCTCTACATAACTTATGCTGCACAAAAGTTTTTGCTATTTCATGAATATAGTACCAGTTACTGTAGCTGAAATATAAGCTACATGCTGGATTCTCCTAACGCAAAAGGTAAATTCATTAACCCTTGGTGCTGATAGCAGATTAAGTCTGATGGAAATAACAGTACAATAAATATTTGGCTGATATTTTGAGAGAATAACAAACCCAAATCATGCCAAACACACTTAAAAGGAAGCTTTATGATAATATTTAATTTAAATAATTGACCTAATATGTAACTAGATTGGATTTTCTTTTTAGCCACACAAATAAGCCATTTTCAAGCTGATATGGTGCTCTTGACTATGGGGGTCAATGGAGAGCTGCCAAGGCTGATTTTTCCAAAGACATCAAGACTCTTATAAGTCATTATCAACTGGAATTGAAATAAATCTGTGTGTAAATCTCTGTTTAAAGAGGGCTAGAAGAAGGATATTAAGGATTTTGATCTTTATCCCTGCAGAAGTGGATGACATATATAAAAATGGATTTGTGTGCCTGTCTTTGCAACTAAGCTTACATATAATTTGCTATATGAAAACTGTATTCACTAGCAAAATTCAGACAGGAATCGAGTATACTCAGATATGGGATAAATAATTTCATTTCTAGATGCACTTAAGAGACTCATGGCACAGGTTTTAAAGGACAGTGATGCAGATGGGGGATCTCTTTGCACCTGTAGATGCTTCAGCATCTATTTGTTATTGGTGGTGGTTTTTTAGTGCCTAGTTGTTAAAAGCCATTTGACAATTCTTAATTTATGTAAGACAAATTTCACCAGGACATAGATATTTTTTTTTCTGTCTGGATGTGGACCCAGTAACACTCAGTAGTGAGAGATTTGGGCTGGGGATAGGTTAGTAACAGGTCTTATAAAAAGGTTAATCAAAATCTAGTGGCAAATGTTATCTTTGTAATGTGTCGATGGAGAAAAGGGGGGAGAATTTTCTTGACACATGTTTGCCTATATATCAATGGATGCAGCGTATGCAATGTATGCAACATATGCAACGTAAAAGCCAGGACGACCTGAGAGACATGCTGAGGGCCAGGAGGAATAGACGCTGTCTCTTCTTAGTCTCTTAGATCTCTGCAAAATGGGAAACCCCAAATTGTCATATCTACCAGCATCCAGCAAGAAAGGAGCAGGAAGTGAATCTGTGCTGTGTGTGGGACCACTATGGACTGCTTCTAAAGACAGCCAGGACGTGGGAGCCTTATTGCAATTCTGTGAGTCAGTGACTGAACATCACATGCTACAGCAAAGCTAGGCTTTTCTTTCTACTAGATTTTCTTTCTATGTCTTATAAGGACTCTTTTTACTACTAAGCCATGACACCTTTAGAAATGCCCTCCGCTACACTAATCCAAGCACACATAAAAGGGAAACTAAAATTGCCACAGGGTGCATTTAATCCACGAGAGATTCAGCTTCCTTCAGGAGGTAAAAAAATATCTGTTTAAGGTGAAGGATAAACTGCTGGTTTATGTCAAGTTTATATTTTTGACCTACAAGCCAACTCTAGTATTGCAGCTAAAAATGATATGAGGCCTTCAGATTGAGACGTCACTGGACTCCAAGTGCTATAAGTGGGATGAGTTAAATGTCTTGGAATGGGGTATAAAAGGGACACTTCTTCAAGTAAGGAGCTGCCAGAAGTCAACAGGGGCATGGCACAACCTTTTAGACTCAGACAAATAAGGGAATATCATTGATGGGAATATTATCATATATCATGTTATGGAAATCTCTCATGAAAGCAGGGACATGGTTTCCTTTCAAGTAGCCAAGCACGGCACAGGTGTATTAAATTATAGGACTTGAAGAAGGTGGTACTTTACTTCTTTCCTGCTTCTGGGGCAGAGCAGAACCTGGCACGTGGGGGGCTCAGGTTCATCATATTTCCTCTCTTTGATGGGTCCCTGAATTCCCCCCAGGCCTCTTGGCGGGTCAGGATTTTTCGTGTGGACTCCAAGGCTCCCTGGGGATGCATGAATTTTTTTTTTTTTCTTGGCAGCTGAAAGCACCATCTCAAAGGAGATGGTCATGCTGAATTATTTGAGCTGCTGGTAATGAAGCTCCCTTATGCCAGGGACCAGTAGTAGGGCAATGACGAAAGCCTAGGGGGGTGAACAGGGGCTGAGGGTGATTCTGAGGGTCTGAAGCACAATGCTGCACTCCCTCTGAGGCATCTCACACTGCTGGCTGTCTTCTCCATCTCTCCACGGTGTGACTCCCCTGGCAGCACTGCCAGGCAGTTCCCGCTGGCTGTTTCAGCTGGGTGGGACTTCTGGTTCAGCTAGCACTAACCCCCTGACATATTTCTGACTAGAGATATGCTCAGTCTCGAGGGGAACATACCTCAGAGAGCAGCTGTTGGCTGCTTGTCCTGCCCCCTGCACCAGCTGCACATCTCCAGAGCACCAGACGCACACAGGAGCTTTCACGGTGCTTACGCAGTCAGCTGGAACAGCACAGTACTGAAACATTTTCCTGCTCTGTTTGAACAGGGCTGCTATTCATTTCTTAAGCCCACGTCAGGTAGATGAGGACAAGAACAAAATTACAATTTCAAGTCCTTCTGAGAGAATCTCCCTCTTGCAAAACACTGGGCTCCTTCATGATGGTACTTGGCTGATGTATGGGAAGTGTACTAGAGATAAGAGTGAAATGCCAGTTGTAAGGGTGTTTCTAGACCTTCTAGAAACTATCTCAATCACATGGCCATGAGAGTTATTCCAGTCCACAGAAAACTTGCTTAGGTTGCATGTAAACCAATATGTAGGTGTATGCCCACACCAGGGTCCTGGTCCTCTGAGCAGTGGAGGTGCTTGGGAGCACTTTTGCCAAGCTTCTGCATGGAGGTAGCCTTTCTATGAAAAAAAGAAAAAGAGGGGAGGAGGGGAGCCTCTGGCTTGGAGACATAGAGCAGATAAAACCCCTGAATTTCACCCAGACAGAGTCAACTCACTCTAGGAAACTACTCGCATGCCACAGGGTAGGCAGAGCCTTGCTGAGCCCAGACCAGCTCTAGGGGGTCCACCTACATCACTGCACTGAAGAGCAGGCCCAGTCCAAAACAAACAGATTCACAGGACTGCGATTCAGTGAGAATAATCTCTGTAGATTCAAAAGCTACATCTGTGAATATTTTGAGGAACCACATGTCAGAATTTGGGGTTTTTTTGGACTTTATTTATCACAACTTTGTAATCAAAAAGACTTTTGAAGTGGGTATGCACTTATATTTGTTTGTTTGTTTGTTTCCAAGGAATAAAATGAAACATTCCAACAATCCAAAACCATCTGAGATTTGGGATGAAATGGTTCTTTGCTGGGAAGAGCTTTAGCTTGTGACATATTTTTATTTTCTGACAGAATCCAGCTGTTGAGAAACGTCCACAAGATCTAAGTTTAGAAGGACTGAGTCTGCACGAACAGGGTTCTCATCAGACTTTTAATTCTGGACTCTGAGAGCAAAAATGTAGCTGATTTATCACACATTTCTAGAAATGTAAGCTAATTATTTGTAGTTTACTACAGGTCTTGGTGCCATTAGTGTTGCACAGATCAGACTGACTGAAGAGATGTGAACAGGTGAATAGTGTTCAAATTACTGATTAGTTTCCAAATATAAGAGAGTGGAACATTTCTATAAGGCAAAGGAAAGTGGTAGCTGAATGTGTGAGAATAATTTGAATGAGAGAAAAAAAAAAAGCAGAGATTTTTTAAAGATAAAAGTAGATTAAAGAAAATAAAGTATATGTTATTTATTAAACAGATCCATAGTATTTTTAACTAAGAGTTTCAGCTGTTTTTAATTAATTCATAGTATAAAAACCTTGCCTTTTCTACACAAATTCTGTTGCATAGTTTTCACAGAGCTTGGCAAAATTTCTATCAGATCTTTAATTAGTCTTTGTGCTGGGAAGAAGCTGACTGCAACTTTGGGGGCCGAGATGGAGCATCTTGTTTTCAAGAGAGGATAATAGTGGGTCATTGAACTGCTGGGTAGATGTTCAGAAAGCAGGAGTATTTGGCTGACTATGAAGTTTCCATTTGGATCTAGGAGTAGATCAGAAAAATTCCATGAGCCTGAATGGAAAATCATCAAAACTTATTGCAAGGTTAAGCGAAGTAACCAACAGAAGTTCTCTAGGTGATCAGACTGATCTGACAGAAATTCTGCAAGGACTTTCAGTCTTGTTCTTCAATTTTTTTTTAAATCAAAGAGAAGCACTGTCCTTAATAATGGAAGGGAAGAAAACCAAAACTAAAGGTTTAAAAATTGTTTATTTTTCCACAAGTATCAGGAGAAGCAGCCAAATGAATACACTGGAGGATTATTTTTTTCTCTTTTCAGACTGCAGCCAGAGCTATGTAGGCTTGTTTCTAGCTCAGAAGCTGGACCTACTTTTGTCTCCTCTAACACTGTCATTAAACAGTAACACTATCTGGCAGCAACAAACAGTGCAAAATAAGTCTAAGATTATCCAACAGCATACACAGCTGAGAACATTCAAAACCAGCTGGCAAATGTTTGGAGTTACTCCAGATTCTCATAGTTGTCTTCCTTAATGCAGACAAAGGTAACAACCAGTAAGAGGGGCCAAAGATCTCTGGTTTGCTCCACCCTCTGCTTTAGTCTTCAAAATAATTATCAGATGATCTTTGCTAACAAGGACATAGTGAGTCTTTCCTTCCTTAAATCCCTTGAATTTTGTTGAATTTCAGCAAATGATAGAACAGAGTTTAAAAAAAAAAAAAATCCATGAGCACAGTGTGTGACAGAAAGGAAATATTCTTCCTACATATCTTATCAAAACCTTGCAAACTGGCTATGTTGTGTATGAATTTTCTTTATTCTGCTCAAAGGATGATGCAAAATCAGTCCTCCAGAACCTCAAGTCTTGGCTTATTGCCATCAAAACAATCCAGACCTGGAAAACAAGTCCTTAAGCAAAGGACTTGTCTCTTTCACACAGCTCTTGCAGGAGAAGGAAAAACTTCGGACAGGCATTGCCTGACATTAAAACCTGCTTGTCTGCCTAGTGGTAAATCTGTGCTTGATACACAGATACAGATGTCCCCATGCTTGCCTTTCACTTGAGACTGTTCATTGCTTGTAGCTGATATTCAAACCAGCAAATGGAAGAAAAGTTCGATTGCCTAGAACACACCAAGCACAGGCTGCAGTCCCCTTTCTGCAGAATGCTTGTGCTGCTGGCAGCAGTAGGCTGCTCCACCTGACAATGTGAATGTTGCATTATTATGTATTTCTACTATTTCTGCTATTTCCATTTGTCCTCAAAGTAAAGGCATGATATTGAGCTCCAGCACAGCTGCTTCTCCCAGATGCGCAATGTTAACACAGTGGTGCATTGTTTCCCCAGCCCTACCAAATTCCCCCCACAGACCTGGGAGCTGCAGGAATCATATCCCTTATGGAACACTGAGGTGATCAAGTATTGTGAGTGTCTGCCTTTTAGCCAGAAAGTGTATCTTCTCTGTAAGTAGTTACAAGTGTATATAATTTTCCAGCTAAGTTCAGCATTGAGATGTTGTTAGTAAGTGTAGCTGAAGTACTGCAGCTCTTGATCTCAGTGCTTTAAGGAGGAGAGGTGAAATGTTCCTGGTCAGGAAGTCTTCCTGGTCAGTGAAGTCTTGATGCTCTGGAAAGAGGTGTCATGTTGGGCATGGCTGAAGGACCTTCGGGGAGACTCCTTTCTGAAGGCCATCTGGACAGAAGACATTGATTTCTAGGGGGAGAGAGGGTGACACCCCACTGCAAACTGTAGAGGAAAAAAGGAAGTGCTTCTTATTTTGATGTGTGCCTTCTCTGGCCTCTAGGTATCATCAGGAGACCTGTCTCAGCAACTCCAAGGCAAAACCTCTGCAAGGAGCTGTGTATTGCAAGACAGAGGAGAAGGCACGCTATTGCTTAATAGTAATAGTATGGCAGGACCCAGGAATGTCAGGCTCGGAACTCCCTTGTGCTAACCTTCACTCAAACACTTGTTGTCCTTTATCCTGTTAACCTGTTCATAGGGCTTCTCACTGCTTTTTATTTTTTTACAACTTCTTTTGCCTTTTTTCCATTCTTTCTCAGGGGATTGTCACCTCTTTCTTTGTCTTGTTTCTAAAAATCAGCACAGAAACCAGCAAAAGTATTTAATTTAATGGGCTTCCTAGATTTTATTTGGTGACTAAGTTACAAAGAAACTCCCCTGCTAGGGAAAACTTCCTTTGAGGTCTTCCTTTCTTGTAATAGGAACAGCTTGAACAGGGAGAATTTTTTGTTTCTTTTTTAAAGCATTTTCTGAATAAACAATTTCAGTTGAAACTTTTTTTTGCTTGCCTCCCTTATGACTTTAATTTGACTATAGCTATAAATTGACAAGCCCTTAGGAACAAAACTTCTTAAGATAAGTACTGTTGAAGAAACAGCTGTCAGTGTGTGATGTCCATTAGACAGTCATGGCTGGGGAGCTGCAGATCCCTGGGTTTGCCCTAGCGAGAAGGAGGTGAATCTGCAGTGCCTTCTTCCAGATCTGGCCTCCTCCTGCCTGCGGGGTCAGAGTTTGCTACAATTCTGAGTTGAGCAAACAGGGTTGAGCAGCATCTCTGGATGGCAGGGGCCAGCAGGGCCTTAGGCCCTGCGAGAAGTGACCCAGTGATTTTTGGAGAGATGGCAAAGCCCTTGAGATGTACCAAGGTCACACTGCTTCACCCAGTGGTGGGCTTCCGGCTGTGTCATCATTCTCCCCCACAGCTCAACTGTTCCCCTGCCCATCTGTTTATAAACCCCACTATCTGTGCCCCCTTCGATCAAGACCACCAGTGTTTTAGGCCCAGATTGCCTCACTCCTGCATTGTTAGAACCTGTTTCCAGGCATAAATGACTAATGGCGGTAAAAGAGGAGGGTGGGGCAGGAGCTGGGTTTCAAAATCCAAAGTAAAGCTCTGAGATAAGAGAACTTGTGGTCATTTGAGCAAACAAACCTCTGATAAGTAAGGAAAATTGTCGGGAGAACAAAGGAATGAATAAATAAACAGATAAAGTGCCTGTGTGAAGTTTTAAATAAAGAGTCAGCTGCTCCATAAAAACAGGAAGCCCTTAAAATATGAGGAGAAAGCAGCATTTGTTTTCTGCATACAGAAACTCAGAGTCTTGCTGAGATGGGAAGAGCTGTGGTCTGAGTCTGAGTACTTTCATGCCCATTCACGGTGTATCTGAGTGTAGGAGCAGGTTTCTAAGGAGACTAGGGAAGAGAGGGTTTAAGAGTGTGGGTTGAACAAGTCCTTATGGACAAAGGGTATAGCTGCACATGGGTTTAAAAGCAGCCAGAATCAAGCCTCAGCACTCATTCCACTTTCCTTTCTTGCCACTTGCTTATTATTTTTTCTTAATTAACTTTTTTGAACTGAAATACTTTTTAGCAGCAGCTCTGAATGATAGGTCTGAAGGAGTATGAAAAAGGAGAGGTATCTGCATCTATCTGCTTTTGCATTTCACTAGACTGCTTCTATTTCAGATCTGATGTAATTTGCCAGTTTGTCATTCATACAATGGAAGGACAGTCCTCACATGACAATATTTCAAATATCTTATTGATATGGATTTGATACAGACATATTGATACGCCATTTCTGACATGAAAAGATGTATTTTGTTGTATTTATTCACAAGAAGAGCAAGTAAAACTTAAACTGTAAAGAGCATTGCATGAAGAGATCCCAAAGAATCTCTTTAACTACATTTGCAAATGTTTCCCTGTGAAGAAAAGTTTATGAAACATGTTTAAATATTTATGGAATGTTAAAAATGAGGCATTAATTGGCAAACAACTTAATTAAAATGCTTTCTCGAGTAATTAGGAGCAAATACTTTCCTATCTGTTTTGCATGCCATTTGTCTTGTTCTCTGTTTGATAAAGCCTGCCTGTCAGTCAAACTTTGCTGCAGGTAATTTTTTAGCTCTGTGGGGAAAATCTTCAAAAATTACATCTGAATTTAAAATATTTTGATTATCATTTCTGTCTAACAAATTCTCCTTTTTACTTCATCTTCTATATGTCCCAGTAAAGCAGTATCCTGGGAATTTAGGGCCTGAAGATGAAATTCTGCATCAAGGCATTACTGAGTTTCCAAAAATGCTCTCCTGAGAACAAACTGAATCAATCTAGAATCAACAAACAGTGCAGTTAATTAATGAGTACACCATAAGGGAGCTTTTTTAAACAATGTTGACTGCTGCTGCCTCAGGACCAATAGCAACAGAAGTTATTGCTGGTTTCAAAGAAGTGATTCTTAGGGTTCCCCCAAGGCACCTTTTGCTTACATTAGCTATTTACTACAACTTTCCCTCTTATTTGCACCCTAGGGAAACTATACTTATTTGCTAAATTACTTTTTAAGTGATGCTTCTTCGTGCCAGTAGCCTGAGGTATACGAGGGAAGATGCTACAGCGTAAATAACAGCAGAAATTGAGCTGCTGTGCAGCAAAGTGCAAGGAAAACCCTTGAGCTGGACACTGCCCAAGCAGTTCTTCCGAGCCAAGCTGAACCTGGAGGGCTGGGGACAGACCCAGAGACTGACTGCAGCCCCAGGCAGCTGCTGGATGCCACCAGGGGACACGGACCCATGGAAGTGCGGGGCTCCCCAGAGGGAGCAGCCCTGCACATCACTTTGGAGAATCAGGACAGAATAACTGAGAAAAAAACCACATTTCCAGCCACTGGGAACCAGGGAAGCTGTATCGGTCGTATGAGAGTGATGCAAGTGTGCAGCAGGTGAGATCCTGGCTAGCAGACTGTCTCTGACAATAACCAAAAAGAGCTGAATATTCCAACTACAGCCTTCCATGCAAAAAAATCCAAACAAAAGAATAGTAAAAATGTGACTTCACTTTTTTACCATCACAGTGCTACACAATGGCAACTCAGTGATTATTTTTCTTGTGTAACTTTTGGAATTTCCCTTTTGGACCACTCTGTAGGAGGAGGAAAGAAATATTTAAAGTAGAAGGCTGTGTTTGCCAAACACTCTTCAAAAGATAAGCTGGGCAGACCATCATGTTCTTGCAAAATGATGTTTTTTTATTACAGCTATTTGATACGAGTTTAGAATTATTACTAAATAGGGTCAAACTATCACTGGCTTGGGGTAAAATTGTATTTGTGTGAAACAAAATTCAGATGTTGGAAAATTGCTGAAAATCCTTTTTAAAGATCCTGGCTGGCAGTTGTCTTTACCCCAGTCATGCTTTGAGCTCTTTTAAATGTAATGATATCTGTCATTCACCCAATTTAAAGTGTCCCATGAAATAAATGTATAGAAATATTAATCTAAATCTGAATGGCAGCATTATATATTAATAAGTCCAAGAGACTTTACAAACATCGGGGATAGCAATAATCAGTTAGTATTACTGATTCAATTTTTCTGGAAAATATTTCCAGACTTCACATGCTTTCAGTAACATTTACTTACGAATTACCACTACCATAAATATATCAGTGGGGATTCACTATTAATGTTCAGATTTGTTCCTGCTATAGAATTTTGGTCAGACTTTTGTAAGACCAAGAAAAGCATGACCACCTGCAGGATGGGGGTGAAGCTGGAGAAAACTTCATGTTTCTGGAGGGCAAAAGGTTCAGGCAGATGGGAAAATAGAGGATGCCACAAAATGCAGCCTTTTCTCCCAGAGAAGAAGGAAGTTAAATCTTCTGCCAGAAGGGCAAGTGCTATCTATAACTGACAAGTTAAACTCAGCCATTTAATTCTCTTATGTTTATGTCTGGTTTTGTCAGTTTACTGTAAATTCAAAGGGACTTTGCAGCACAGGCACCATGGCAGGGTTTGACCCGGGCAACAACCATTTTGCTGGGAGGGAAAGACCTCTTGTCACCAAGGCTGGAACACACGGTGTGTGAGCCTTCTGCAACCAGCGGCTGAGCATGAGGATGCTGTTTCTTTGGAGCTCCTCCTGGCTTTGCCCCTATTTATTTATTTTTTGCAATCCAGGGACTGTGACCAGAGATGGGGTGTGAGGTGGCCTCAGGCTCTAATCTCAGCGGGCCAGTGCTCTGGACGGTTTGGCAGCAGTGAAAGGTTCACAGAAATTGCCATTTCTTTAGTGTTGTTTTGGGGTCAATTCCACCTACTTCAGACTGCAGACACTGCATTCTTGACATCAAGGAGGAACTTCTATCTGTGTTTTTGCTACTAAGAACTTTTACCTGACTAAAAATACAAAGTAAAAGACAGAGATTGCTTAAATATGAAAGAAAAATGGAATAAAAGTGGGTAGTATTTCTATTAAAAACAAACAGGAAAACCCCATCAGATTTGTACTATTACTACTGATGGTTCTGATTTCAGCCACTTTTATGAAGCAGCTTGTACATGCTGTTTTAAATTTCTCAGTAATAAATCCTGCTCCTGCCTTCATACTTCAAATAGAAATTTCATTATACTTAAAGAACATGATTTCAGATTAGGAGTGTTCATACTAAGGCTTTTTATAAACAACATTTTTATATCAAATAGAAACAAAAACAACTCACACTTGGTATTGATAAATTGAATACTGCCTCAGTAGAAAAAAAAAAAAAGAATTGTCTGTTTATTCCTTGACATACAGTTAAAATTGCTCTTAGAGATGTGTACTAGATTGTTGCATGTGAAAGTTAGAGAGGTTTTCCTGCCTATATAATATTCTAGCAATATGAGACACCAAAATCCTGAGACAGAATTTCTGCTTTGTAAAAATGGTTGTCAGTATCTGCATTTGTTTGTGTCATTACTGTATCAGGCAAAGTACAGTATTGCATTAATATCCTGATGACCAAAACCCAGGATTCAGCTAACAAATAATAGCTCTTATCTTCATGATGGTTCATGAAGTTCAACAAGGCCAACTGCAAGGTCCTGTACAAGGGCTGGGGCAATCCCAAGCACACATACCAGCTGAGCAGAGAATGGACTGAGGAGAAGGAGTTGGGAGTGTTGGTTGATGAGAAGCTCAACATGACCCAGCAACGTTCACTTGCAGCCCAGAAAGCCAATGGTATCCTGGGCTGCATCAAAAAGGAGCGTGGCCAGTAGGTTGAGGGAAGTGATTCTGCCCCTCTACTCCGCTCTGGTGAGAACCCACCTGGACTCCTGCATCCAGCTCTGGTCCTCAGCACAGGAAAGACATGGACCTGTTGGAGAGAGTCCAGAGGAGGCCACCAAGATGATCAGAGGGCTGGAACACCTCTGCTATGAGGACAGGCTGACAGAGTTGGGGTTGTTCAGCCTGGAGAAGACTCTGGGGATACCTTATTGCCGTCTTTCAGTACTTAAAAGAGGCCTATGAGAAAGACAGGAACCGACTTTATAGGAGGGCCTGTTGTGATGGGACAAGGGGTGATGGTTTTAAACTAAAGGAGGTGAGATTCAGGCCAGACACGAGGAAGAGATATTTTACAATGTGGGTGGTGAAACACTGGCCCAGGTTGCCCAGAGAGGTGGTAGATGCCCCATCCTTGGAAACATTCAAGGCCAGGCTGGATGGGGCTCTGAGCAACCTGATCCAGTTGAAGATGTCCCTGCTCATTGCAGTGGGGTGGACTAGATGACCTTTGAAAGTCCCTTCCAACCCAAACTATTCTATGATTCTATGAAGGACTGTGTTATATAGTCTCTAACCTGTTCATGATGAAGTTTATAAAAAGACGTTTTCACTTTTTCTAATGTCAGCTCATCTGAATTAGTGGAAGATGATGTCTAGTTTAAGCTGTTAGCTGAACTAACATAGTACAATGCCAATGTAAGTGAATATGGATATTGACACACAGCTAGTGTCTAACTAGACCCTAGGAAATTCCTGAAAAAAAACAAGCTGCCAAGCATCATGACATTTCTGGAACATGTATCATCATTGTTTGTATTCTGACAGGGAGGTTCACAAAGCTGGATTGGTTGGGGATAGTGTAGCAAGAGAGCGTGGGACTGCTAACTGCCGTGTAGTCCATCGCTATTATCACTTGGCAAAAAGAGTTGGGGTGGTGCTTTTGCTGCTTAACCATTTCTTCTTTTTATTTTTTTTTTCCTTGTACAGCATCAGAATGTTCAAGCATATATAGCTGCAAGAGTTTGAAATGCTGTTTGCAAGTCAAACTGTTTCAAAGTAGCCCTGAGGGGAAGGAAAACAAATAGTCCCTTAACCTTCATTCTAATTATATCAATCATTAAAATACAATGAACAAAGAACAGTGTTTATTAAAATTCCCTTCTGCTGATAGCTCCTCTTTACAGCATGGTTCATACCAGCAGATGTTTAGTGGAAACATCTTTGTGGAAGCAAGGAAAAAAACGCTTATGAATTGAGATCAATTAACTAAATATTTTAAAATATTCAGATACTGTCTACAACCTTGTACACTCTCTGTAGACAGAGGAGTTATTTTGAGAATTCATTTCCGTTATAGTTATCTCTGTGATTGTCTGACTTTGCACAGTCCATTTAAATGTACAATCCTGATTAAATGACAGTATTTGATGGCTGCTGACTAAAATCCAGAACTGGCATTGTAAGCTCTTCAGATAAGCAAACAGGAAGAATAGAAATTACTGTTTCCCACTGATTACTTAATTTCCCTTTGCTATGAGAACTCTTGATTCCATAATCATAAATTAATTAGATTAATTTTGAGATTATTAGTACAACTGGCACCTACTTAGAACAGCAAAGCCATCTGCTTTTATAGGGGCATTAGAGAGGTGCAGACTTCTGCTCTAGATCATTTATGTTCTTCATAGGTTTCTTCTTCTTTCCTAGGCTGCAAGGTTCAGAGCAGGCTTCACAGCAGGTGCAACTGTCCTGAGTTTGTGACCAAGGTGATTATTGCACTGGGTTCAAAATACTTACACTGTGCGTTAGAAAAAAATATTTCAGGGTGTCTGGTGATCCATAGAGACTACCAGAACAGGAACATTGTATTTTAGCCAAGATTTGCACCTGAGTGGATACTTCTCTGTAAATTAAGTGGCTTTTCATGATGATGACTAGAACAGGCTGTTGAATTCAATTTCTTTATAACAGAAGCTAGATCTGGAACCCTTTATTAGATTCAGTTTTCACTTTTTCCTTCCTAAATAATAGTTTTGTTATAATGGGAAGTTTTTAAAATCCTAAGGACTTAAGCATTTACTCTATAAGTGATTTCTGTTTGCTTGAACTTTTGCTTTCATAATCCACAGAAATAAAAATTGGCTGTCATAAAGCTTTAGAAAACAACTTAAAGGGAAGTTTGGTATGGTGTACACTACTAGTCTGATATAGAAAGTTTTAATTTCCTTTCTTGGTGTTCATGCCACAAGGCCTCTGTCTGGCTTAGAGGATGATTCTGTCATAAGCAAAAGGAGGCAGCCAGAGCAATCAGCATGGGACTAAGGGGCTCTGGCACTCAGAGAGGTGCTACATTGCACATCTCTACTGCACAACACCTGTCTACCTTTGTATGGAAATACATGTTGCTCTTGATGAACATGATGGTGATAGTATATGCTATTGATGTCATCCTCTTAAGTTGGGGAATTCTAGCAAGTAAACCAGGTTACTAAGGCTTGTATGAAATTCAGGTCACACCTGACACAAGAAAGAGAAAGGAGATGACTTCTGGGAAGCTGCATATCCCAGCAGTAAAAGAGAGAGCAAGAACAAGCTCCTTAAGTTGAGTTCTCGAGGCTCCATGGCATACAAGTGTCAGCTGGTATCTTGAACTCTGTCATGTTTTGTGGCTGTGAGTATGAAGACCATTAAGAGTGAAAAGAGCACAACAAGAGCACCAAGCGTCGGGCTGATGGTATGAAAACAATTTGTTCAGGGAGCAGGTGGGAAGCGATGGGGGCCAAGCACCTTAACCCCACTTCAAGCATGTCTCCTGCTCCCGCAGCAGAAGGCAGCTGTAACTGGGGTGGATCCCGAGGCATCTTAGAGCTGCTGCGATGTCATGTAGATCCCTTACCACTGGAGTATAGGCTGAAACTGCCAAAGTATTTCTATTACATTTAAAAATCCTCCTTCATTCAATAAACAAATCAAATTATTTTCTGTATTGAGCCTATGATATCAAAACAGTTAAGCAGTGGGCTGCCACAACAACAGAATTCTTGATCCTTTGCAGGTAATGCCACCAGGAAAATCTACTGATCTGCAGCAGCTTGTTCCACATTCTGCTGGACCCCATGTCTTTTATCTCTAAAATCCATCCTGTGTCTTTTTCTGTAGAAGGAAAAGCAGAGGAAAGAATTTGGTTCTGACGGATTTTTTATTTCAATGAAGTGCACAATTATTATATAATATGTGGAACCACAAAAGTCTCTTCTCATCACAATCCAGCAAAAGTGCTCCATGCTTCCAAAAGTCAAAGTCTGACTGACTGGAAGAAGAGTCTTACAGAGGAATCCAAAACTAAGGAAAAAGTGTCACAAAGACAAAATGCTTGAGGTTATCAACCTACACAACTTGCCTTCAGAAATGAGTTCCTACAGTTTGTTAAATCACAGGCAAAGAATTTTTGTTTTAAACGAGTCTTAGATTCTGTTAGTGTTGTCACAGGCACCAATATACTCAGCTCTAGCTGGAGCAGAATAAATAGTTTTGCTCTTCACACAGCAATACAGGCTATAGAGTGACTTCACCTTTTCAGATGAGAGGCCCAATTCTTTAAAGATTTCCATAGACCTCTGGAAGATACCTCCTTGCTGGTGCAAGTCTAATGACATCCTAAAAATAAAAATAAAATTTATGGATATTTCGAAGCCCTTTGCAAGTTGAAATTAATTTTTTCTCCTGAGGCTGTCATGCAAATAAGGGTTTCAGAGGGGTACTGTTTCACATGAAACTAAATATATAAAGATTGCAAACCAGTGGTTCAGATCCTGCTCTGTGATAGTGTAAACGTATTTAAATTAAGGAGAATGTTTCCTGCTTACACCGGTACCCAAAAAAATCAACTGAGGGGTTTGCTCATTGCTAGGTCTTGTGGGAACAGCATGCAGTAAGTCATATATACTCTATTTTTATTTCTGAAATATCATTGCTTGATTCTGATTGGAGCCTTATGTAAAAAACAAAACAAAACAAAACCCAAAACACTTCAGCTTTTAAAAGTCAACAGCTACACGCAAATAATCCAGTATTACATGTATTTTGGAAAATAAATATGACTTAATTTAAAATGTGAATATAGAGGTAAAAGCACCAGTTGCATTCCATAATTGCCAGCAGTCAATGTTATTGCAGGCAGAAAATTGACTAGTACACCAAATATAAATTATTGATGCACTCATATTGACTTATTCTGACTTTGATGGATAGAAAATGTGACACTATTGTAATATGCATATTGTATTAATAACACAACTAATCAAAGATAATTTTTAACAAACTATGACACAAGGCCTTAAATTATTGATGGAGAACAGTTTAGAGATGGTTAGTGCATTAGTTGAATGTGTTCATTTCACTGACCATTTGGTCTGGTCCCATCTGCCACAAGTTTGCTTTCCCATCTCTCTAGTACCCATTCAGGTGCATTTGGAGCAGCTGGGATATTAGTTCTCTATGGAGAAATAAGATATCACCATGACTCACCAATGCTCCCTGCAGTTCCATGCTCCCCAGTAGCCTCTTCAACAATAGGACAAGGCCCTTCCCAGTTCCAGGTCTAATAATTTAATCTCATAAAACAATGTAACTTAGTCCCTTGGAGAGCCTTGCTTTATTAATAAAAAATGCAGGCATACAATTTACATTGTTACACTGACATTCCTCATATTGCTTTTTTTCATTCTGTGAAAAGCTCCTGGAAAAACCTTGGTAAACAGAGACTTATTCAAGGAAATACTGTGGCCATTTGAACTAGTTAACCTGGGATTATAGCATGAAAATGAGGAAAAGACCGGGACAGGGTGAGAGGGATGTGAGATGGTGGAGTTACTGCATTAAAAGAGATCTGTTTCTTTAATTCTTTAGTTTGGCAATGCTATAAAGAAGAATATGGATTGCAAAACAAGAAATGCTCTCTTTTGATTTATCTTTGCAGTTAGACACTGTAATAGCAAACAGATCATATTTGCTGAAGGGCTCTTCTTAATATTAATAGCATCATTTAGCAATCTGTTGGACACTGAACCAGCACAATCCACAATGTGGATCAAAGCATTAAAACAAAGGGTTTCCTGTGACTTTTATTTAAGTTTTTTCTTACAAATTGGCCATCTGCAGCATGCAGTATTTGCAGGCTGTGTCCGCTTCCACAAATGTTTTAAGTTGTTCTTTGTTATTAACTCTGAACTAGCATCTCAAGAGGTATGTCAAGAAGAAGCAAGCAGTTGGAAGCTTAAAGAAAACATTATCTTATAGCATCCATCTTTTGAAAGAAAATACTCTTCATTGCCAAACCTCACCAGGGGTGGTGGGAAATTATGTTCGTTATCAGACAGCTTAGCAGACCTTCCAGAACTCCCCCGCCACCTTGCTGATTTTCTGCTGTACACTGACTTCAAAAGCAACTACTGCTTCTGAGACTAGTCTTTCAGACTGGGCAAATCTTCTTTATGCTAGAAGACTTGCCATACTCCCACATGGGCTCCTAGACTGGATCAGCTTGTCTACCTAAGCAGCACTCTGTACATTTACACTGGGTCTCTGCCTCAGTTAATACATCGTGTGCTAAATGAGCTTCAAAAATTACCAGCAGCAACTAAAACATGAGTCAGAGGATGAAGTCAGCCTCTGAATGAACAAAAAGATATGTCAGAGAACTCTTTGATTAAGGTTGCCAAAAATGTCCGTATTTTTCAGTTCCTATAGTCAGAGAGTGTATGATTTCACTTTTTCTTTCATTAGGTAGGCTGCAATTACTCTCCCCACTGAAACAGAATGGGGCAGATCTAAAAAGCAGAGGAATTTTGGGAATTGTTCACATAGCAAGCCACTGTTTACTGTAATAACAGACCCAGGAGCCAGTGACAAAAAAGTATCCAGATTTCCATGTGGTTCCAGAGAATCAATGCAGTGTTTCTATCCCAGCCTGAGCTCTCTTGCCTCCTCACTCTCTAAAAACAAGCTGGGGGGGACTTCTCCAGAATGAGTTTTTCTGTCCTAGTCACAGCTGAGAGGTTTTTAGGGGTAACTGAAAAATGTTACATCCCCACTGTGATGTGATTTATCTTATGTGACTGACATATAACGAAGGAGGCTGTGATGAAGTTTCCAGCTTTCCAGCTCTGGTAGCAAATGCTGAGGATGTCATTCACTGGGGGAATGTTTGGGAACTTTCAAGAGCCCAACCTGGACTATTTCCCTTTTACCAATGAAAACACCACATTTGGCTTCCCCATCCTTGCCAGATGTGACTAGCTCTCAGGACTCATAAAAACACTTCTGAAGAACTCTTTTCTCCGAAGTATAATCAGATATATAAAATGAGACAAACTTTCTTTTATTTCTTTCTTTTTAAATGATACAAGGAGACTGTGTCTCATGAGGCAGCAAAACCATCAAATGTTGGTTCAATATACTGTTCAAATCTCACAGGTTGGAAACGGCTGTAGTATCAGTATGTGATTTTAGGAAATGTGGTAGAATGTACAGAAGGGACAAAGAAGTGTTTTTCTACTGCTGCTGGCAGAAGTACTCACTTTGGTATTCTAACTGCTAGAGAGCATATGATCTCCAACTGTTTCTTCCAGAAGAATTAAAAATTGTCAAGTGGCATTCTGCCTTCTTTCTGGATTTCATGCAAACAGCTGGCTAAACTTCTGTGCTCCCTCACCCTTCTGCTTGAGCCTGGTTTTCAGTCAGGCTCATTTTTTGTGCCTTCTATTTAAACCTTGTTTACGTGTCATTAGTCTAGGTGGAGTAAGACATTCTCCAAGGTTTTGAAATGAAGGACAAAAAATGAGTGATGGATTTGTCAAAATGCACAGGAACAAGGACTGAGGTCTGACACTCTTGGTGTAAGTCGAAGGGTTTGTCCATATTGACAAAAGTTATTAAATCCATGTATGATTTAAAAAATGCAGAGTACAAACAGCCTAATTCATTAAAATAAGTTGTAAAAGAAAACGCTTTTTTTTTCTGAACTATGTATTCAATGATTAAATTATTTGTTCCTGTATCAAAGAAAAGTGTGCCTCTTGACCGTCTATCTGCATGCTTACATCCTCACCATAATGCAGATTAGTCAGTAGCTGGGGCCAGATGTATGCTGCTGCTATTTGTTCACAATGCTTTGCTTAAGCTGTTAAAAAACAAAAAGATCTTGTTGTTGTTCGTTTCTGACTGCAGCATTCAGAGGATAGTTATCTAATCAGAACTAAATTTTATCCAGACCAGTTCTTGCAAAACAAAGTTGATGCTCTTTTTAAAGGGGACTGTTTTAGATACTGAGATTTCTCCATGCAAGAAAACCCAGTTTTACTTCTTCAGGCTTAGTGAATTGAGCGGTGTGTTCCACACATGTTCAGGCTTTCTAATATGTGGACACAGCTTTTCTGTTGCAGATTTTCTCTGTATATTATGGTTATGAAAATGTAAATGAGAATCTGATTCCTATTTTATATTCTAGGTGAAAGGCATGATGTTGTCTGCCTTTGGAGGTGGCTTGGAAAGTTTTGTGTAGAGGGCAGAAGGCAGAGTTTTAAATCATACCATGCAACCTCTCAAAGATTGCAGTGTCACAAGCCATAAAGCAACACGAAAAAACTGGTATAGCTTAGGCAACATCTAGCCTATGCAGAGCATTCAACGTAGAACTAAAGATATTACAGGGTAGGATATGTCCAAACTAAAATACTGGGATCTAATTGGAGACATCAGCTGAAGTGCTCTGCCCTGCTGGGATGGGCAATTCGGGCTGTCCACATTTCACTGGAGATCTCAACTGCCCTTCCCACTGGCACAAGTGACAAACCCATCCTGCCCATCAGCCTCCCATCTCTTAAGGATGGGAGTACATTAAAAAAGTGCAACTAAAAATCTGCTGTGTTGTTATATGCAGATTTCTGAGCCTCTCAAACATATTTTCTGGAGGGACTGTGTTTCATTTGCTATAGCTATGTTATAATGAGTCTGTGCTTAAGCTTCAAGTCTATGGACACAAGCCCGGGCTGTGGCACGGACATACAGTGAGCTCCAGCACTTGTGAAGAAAATCCTGATCTCACCTTCTCTTTACACAGAAGCCATGCCCCTCCTGCCTGCCGAATGAAGTGCCTTTGCACCGTTGTTTCCGTCACCAGCCTGTAATACACAACACCTTACAGCAATTGCACCTTGCCAAATTCAGGCAGTAAAATCAGTCTGGGGCCATTGCAGGAACTGACACTGTGTGTAGTAAGGACTGAAGGGGTATAACAGGCAGTCCAGCATGGCTACAGGGAGGTGGGAAGTGTACTGTGCTTTTGGTGTTTCTCTGACCCCTGCTCTGCTGAGCAATACCGTCCCTTCTCTGGCTCCAGCAGCGATGCAGCACCTCACACTAATGGTATGATCACTTGGTGCCAACTGGACATGTAAATGCAAGGCAGGTCTTCAACAGCAGGGAAAAAATGTCCTGATTCCTCTTTTTAAGTTAATAAATATGGTGTTTCCACCTGCTAAATGGCATGCGATTGTTTCACCTACTACTTCAAAAAAATTTGAAAACATAAAAGTGCTACCTGTTTTATTTGATCAATAGACGTGCAAACTTAAAAGGAAGCCAAGATACTTTTTGTGTATTTTGCTCAGTTTACTCATGTAGCAAGGTGACACTGAGCTATAGAGCATTTGTCTGAGGAATGGTTTCTTTTGCATGGCATCAGGAAATATATGGGAACAAGATTATATCTACAGTTACTGCAATCTCAAATTACTAATTTGCTTTAATGGAATTCAACTCCTCCCAAGATTGCCCCAGAACTATATAATGATTTGAAGTGCTAATGCTTGCACTGGGATCTTTACATTAGCAAATAAATCTGTGAAAATAAATGCATCCATTTGTCTGCCTTGCAGGGATATTCCTGAGGAGGCAGCTGCATGCTGTTTCATTTCATCATATTGTTTTGGTTTTAACCAGTTTGGCTTTCTTTTCAGCCATGCTGCAGGACAGGAAGGCTCCATTTCAGTGGTAAAAATGTTTCTTTTTAGCCAAAAAAATAAATGTGTCTGCTCCACCATGGAAGTTGTAAGGCTACACAGTGCAGCTCTGTTTACAGTAGGATGGACTATAAAAGCACACTGCTGAGAGAGCTGGTCATCTTCACTTCTGTGTTCCACTCCTGAAAGGACCCTGTAAGACTAAGGTAGTTTTTGTTGTGTTAGCCTTTCTGAAAGTGCTCAACCACCATTTGCAAAGTTTACATTTCCCAGAAACAATAAACACAAGTGACTAATGTGCATCATGAGAATATAAAATCTTCAGATACAGCTGAAAATAATCATTCAACTAAATCCCACGCTAGAATAGAACGGAGGAATTCAACATTCAAAATAAACAAATAAAAACATTGAGAAGTCTTAAGCAGATTATGAAATGCATTCAGCAGATATATTATGTATCCAATGTAGGGACCAAACTTTAGACTTTAGTGGGGAAACTAGTGAGGAAAAATATTAGAAGTATCTTAGATGAAGCAGAAATGTGAATCCATTTTTAAACTGAGATCGTGTCTACAAAGTTCAGCAAATCTGTGAATTAGTCTCAAGAATCTCTCACTGACCAATCACACGAATAAAGGAATCAAGAGCTGTAAGCAGCTGACAATATTGTATCATCAGTTCAAGGTGACTGAAATGCTTCGGTTCACAAAAAGGAGGTTAGTAATAAATGCTATTTTCAAGTAATTTTTTAGCCAACTCCAGTTGAGGGCAGACCTTGGGAGAGAGGTTACACAGCTGCAAACACTTACGTGTGTAACTTCTACATAGCTCATCTCATGACTTTGCCAACTAATATACCTCTCCCTCCCGCATCAGTCTTCAAAAATGGGAAAACAAACACCAAATTCTCAATTTTCACTTGGAAATTGAAGACTGCCACCATTTTTATTTCTGTTGCTTTGCAAGAACTGCAGCCACATAGAAACTGTTCCATTTTCTTTGAAGGATATATAGGTCACCTAATTTTTATTTCAGATTTTAGGCTGTTTTGAAGGGAGAGAGACATACTCAACCTCTTCTAAAATCACTGTCTCATCTCCCCTGATAATGAAAATTAGGAGACATTTCTAGATAGCTAGGTTATATTCAGGTGTCTAGCTTTTGGTGGCTTAGGTTAAATGCTCTATAACCTCTGGCATAAAGCCAAACTGGTGTTTGGAATACACAAGCTTCTGTCCTGTTTTATCTGCTCACCAAAATAACTGCTGTACCTGTCACCCTGCAAATACCTCGGTGTGTATATCTATCTATCTATCTATCTATCTATCTATCTATCTATCTATCTATCTATTTGCCACTTCATGTCTAACTGCCATTACTGCTAGTAGGAGATATACATGAGCATTGAGAGCAGAATATACCTCAGTTTCAAGTACCTGAATTATTTTTACTTTGCATGGAAAGATGATTAGCTGTAATGAGAATTCAGGATTCAATGAAGGTGAGGTAGCTTAATGGTGAGAATTTAGTGCACTTTTACAATCTGATTATCTTAAAATGTCTCAACTTATAGCTTTTTCAAGCAAGCATAATGGACCTTATTCAATAAGTCTGCCTAATCAGGTGTTACTTGTGGAGAAATATTACCATTCTTCTAAAAATAAAAGATTATGTTTCCATGTGTTACTACTGGGTTTTTTCCTTTTCTTCCTATGAAGGAATAGTCCTGAAATTCTTTTATTAATGGCTTTACTTCTACCCTGTGAAACTAACTCGCTCATTTTTAGATCTTCATATATATTTTGTCATAGTAGTAA
This sequence comes from Columba livia, assembly GCF_036013475.1. Lineage (NCBI taxonomy): Eukaryota > Metazoa > Chordata > Aves > Columbiformes > Columbidae > Columba > Columba livia. The sequence goes on along the minus strand of NC_088603.1, from coordinate 125,635,622 downwards.
CTTGGAGATACTTTAGCTTCCATAAACATTATTTGGCAAAAATAATGTAATTAACAAACCATGGCTTTGTAGGAAGCAGGAAAGCCACAGTCTTCTGAGGAAGCAGAGTCCTGGTGAATGGAGACAGGGCCAAAACACTGAAGAACGCGACTTCTAAACCTGCCTCTGGCAGTAACTCATGGCATTATTTCAAGGAGTTTGTCACACCTCTGCCTCAGGGCCTTCATCTGTAAAAATGAGGCAGCAATATTCCCCGTATCTCAGGACAAACCATGAGTGTAGCCAGTGTTTCACCTGCTGCTTGAACAAGCTGTGTGAAAAGCTTAGCGAGTACCACTGTTACATGGCCTTGTCTGTGCCTTTTCCCACACAAAGGGCACAGCCTCTTTGTTTTGTGTGCAGACCGAATGCTGGAAATTAGGTGAAGTTTGTGAAAATGGCCTCCTTATGCGTGCTCAAGGCCACAGACTGTCTGCTTTCATTTGCTCCTTTGAGAGTGCTACATCTAGCATAACAAGGCACAGACTGACTTGGGAACACTCCATTTTGTAATTGCAATGATTCAATGTTTTTCCTAGGCTCAGCTTTGTACTCAAGACGAGTGTAAGCAGTCTAAAGTAGGAAGACCACAAGGTTAGCTACCCAGGGGTAGGGTTTTTCATTTTACACGTATTGTGCATGTATATATACATACATATATATATATATATATACATATACATATATATATATATACACACACATATGAAACACCTAACAAAGAAAACATCCTTAATCCTTTCCATGTTTAAAGATAAAGACAAAAAATAACTCAATACCTGCCATGTTACCAACATAGGACAGCGTGAGGAACCAGGAAGCATCATCCACATGTGTTGTCTTATGGTATGCTGTGTTGAGCTGCATACTTACCTGTTTGTATTAACTCAAGCAGCCTAAATGTTAATTTTACAGCCCAAGCCAGCTGAAACTGAACACAGAACTTCCCCTTGTCTGAAAATCAGTGTTTAGGAAGCTGTACTATATTTTCCTTTGGAAGCACTTACCTTTCCACTGAGTATGTGGGGGTCTAGACAAACATCTTAGCCTAGAATTATGGAGTTGCAGTAGCATTAAGCAAAATGAAAGCAGCCTTCAGGTTCCTTGAAAGTATTAAAAATGTAAAAAGGGTGTAAGAACTGTAAATGTGCAGAACGATTTTAAATATACTCATAATTCATTTTCAGCCCCATAAAGAACAAGGTCATGAATGTTATGGAATATCTATGGATAATTTTTGAATGCCTGGTTTCTCATACAAAATACAGATATTTCTGGTGAGGGTATGAGCCATACAGATTTCTGTCTGAATGTATATAATGTGAGAAGCCCACTATTATTGAACAGACTGATATCCTGTGCAGAAATACTAGGTCAAACAAATGACTAACATGTTAGAAATGACAAAAATCTGTCATCTCACTCTATCAGCATCTCACCAAACTTTTTTCAGTGCTGCTTATTTAGTAGCAAACAGAAAGACTAAAGAATGTAGAACACTAAAACAGATGAAATCTTTTACAATTTTGAAATAATTAAATTATTCAGAAAACATCAGGACAGGGCAAACTTATAATGAAATTTCACCTTGTTTTTCAATATACAATCAAGCTACTTAAGAAAAAGAACACAAAAATAACACATAGCTGAAAAAATCTGAAAATATTGTAAGCTTTCTCCTTTGGCTGTATAAACTGTGCAGACGATTGAATCCTGTATTCCATACTCAAACATTCTAATTGATTAAGGTTTTGTCTAGGTAAGTAGGAAAGATGACATCTTGATGCTACTTGCCAAGTCCTATTTTTTACTGATGCATATTGGAGATTGGCTGTGCCACTTCAGTCTGTATATCAGATAAAAATAAAAACTAGTCAGGGACAGAAGTGGTAAAACCATTGAAATCCAACATAGATCCAAGATGTCTGGAAAAAGCTAAGAAGTAAGTGTTGCAGTGAGTACTTTAACTGCAGCAAGGAACTGCCAAATGGCAATGTAAAGATCATTCTACAAATCTTAGTGCTTGAACAAGTTTAGGGCTATTTTGGATCATGATCCAGAAGGTCATTCCTTATTCATATCTAGAGAAGTCCCTGGAGCTGTTCTGCCCTCACTGATGATGTCACTGGGAGAGGAGCATCACCCCCATCTTTTAATTCCCTTTACTTGATGATCCGAGTTTTCTTTGTCTCATGTACACATACTGAGAACTCACTTTTCTTGTTGCAAATCATTGTCAACAAAAACAGCAGTTTGCAGAGCAGGCATTTTGGGGTGATATTCAGGGTACTGTTATGACATTGTCCATTTTGAAGTCTGCCTCCATGCATGTTCAGAGAAAGTCACTTTCCTATTGTCCCTGTGCCATAAACACGTATATGTTTTTGAAAACTACAGCTTTTAGTGATTGGCTCGGCTAGCACCATCCTTAACAAGCTTGTTTTAGTCTATTACTTCAAATTAATCTTTTAAGACTAGAGCATTAGAGAGTATGTCTTCTGGGGCTACAGTTGGAAAGACAAGTCTGAGGGATAGACTGAAATAAAAACAGCACAGAAGGGAAGAAAACTGCCTAAAGGAAACATACTGCTGTTTGAATAGCAGGCGGGAGGTGGGAGGCAACCAGTTGAAAGAACTCCTGTTAAAAAAAAAAAAAAAAGATAAAAAGGTCCAGATCTTCTTTAATATCCCCAAATCAAGCTGAGGCTTTGCCAGTTTTAGCCTATCCTACACATTTTTCTTATCACAGTAGTTGACTTTTGAGATGTACTGGTAGAAAAACCCTGAAATTGCAAATGCTTTAGGGATTACATCCTGCCTGCTGGCAGACATACATCAGGAAGGTGGGACACAGAGGGCTCTGTAGTTGTCCCTTCAGCACTCCTCTGTTTAATACATCTTGTATGGGAAATGTCTGTACAGCTCTGTGCACCCCTCAAATTTTGCAAGTCAAATTCTGTGTTCCCAGAACTTCCCAAAAGGGGAGAAGCTTTATTTGTAAGGTAGAAAAGGATAACAAAGCAGAGGTGACAACCAGGAGATGGTTGTAAACACCCTGAGGTTTTATGCGATGGTTTCTTTTCCTTCTGATTTCTGGATTTTGATTGCTCACTTTTTAGTTAATTTCTCCAAAGCAAAGTATTATTTCTTAAAGAAAACTGATACTCTTCTGTGGCTCCAAGATCTGGAGCTTAAAGGTAACACTGTCTAATAGCATGAGGTCCATGCTATCTCTGAGAAATAGCAAAGCTGAGTCTAAAAGTCTGTCCAGAATCTGTAGCTATGACTATACTCAAGCCCTGGAATCCCTTTGAGGAACTCCCTCATATTAGTCAGGTGCAAGCAGAGCAGATAGTATGGGACATTCCAGAACAAGGTCCTTCTAATAGGAATGTTCATTTGAGTCAAAGGAGACAATACTGTTTCCTCAGCTTCAAATCATCTTTGATGCCTATTCCAATTCCTTGTGTGTGTGCCTCTTAGGGCACCTGAGAAACCCAAGCCTGAATCCTAATGCAATTTCAGGAATGAATAGGAATGGTCACATTGATGTGATTTGTGTGTACATACCCCCAAAATTGTGTCCAACAGACTACTGTGAGTTGTGATTTTTGGACTTATATGTAGCTAAAATATTGTCAATACAACTTGAGCCTTCATCTGGAAAAAAAAGTACATGTGATATTATGCCTCACACTCCAGATCCCTTTTTTTTTTCCTCTGCTGAGCACATTGCCTGTGATTCTCCAGGATTTGGTTAGATCTGAGATCTCCAGCTTTCAAATATATACATTCTTCCTCATGCTAAACTTGTTTTCCATCTGTAATAAATTTCCCATTAATTTAGGTAATATACATCATGCATGTCACTCTTATCAGGTCAAAAGCACTAAGACTGAACCATAGTTAATATGCCTCTCTTAACTAACTCTCTTTCAGAGAAAAGAGGGCCAGTTTAAACTTACATAGTCAAAAATTAAATATGAAACCAGACATCATCTACATGACCAGAAACTGGTAAGATTCCTATTTTAATCTGACAAAGAAATCCTCCTAGAAAAAGAGAACCTGTGGAACTGCATCCATCCTGCATCATGTAATCCATTGTGGGAGAAATAGAGGAACCCCATATCAGCTCAGAGTAGGTATGTGCATGTATGTAGTTACTTTAAATGCATGCTACAGTCTCTCCCAAAGGTAAAATGGGAATCAATTGAATAGTTTGCTGTCAGTTGAGTCATCTTCACATTTAACTCCTTCTCTACAAACTGTGTTTATAGCAGGACAGAAATATTTTTCCTAAGGTAATTTAAGAAAAAATGTGCTGAAAATTGCAGCTATAAAAATTTTCAAAATATGTTTAAAATCATAATTGCTGCTAAACCTCCTTCTTGTCCCTGCTCCCAAAAAAAGAAGTACACGTGAGGATACAAAATGTCACTGAAACTCTGAGAAAAAAGATTTCGAACTGCTCTGTTGCTAGCATAGTACGGCTACAGGAAAACACATACTAGTGAGTTGGAATCATATCATCCTGAGCATCTGCACTACTCCTCCTTGGAGAGTGCATACTAATCATCTCTCTTCATGGTCAGTAACCACATAAGGACAACACCAGACGATGCCAGTGGTTTTGGTCCTGTAGCATTTATATGCTTTCCTGCAAAGATAGTCATGCCAGATAATATTCGTCAACCTTGTCTTTGGTCTTCTCTCTTGATTGAGGCAGATGTTTATTTTCCATCTGCACTATATGTCAGTGCAACTGCAGCCTTCATCTGGCAAAGGGTGCCTGTAATATTATGAGGCCATCGCATAAGCTGCTGGAAAGATTACTCTTGTGAATAAAATCAGTTTATGGCTAAAAACATTTATTCTTCATTTTGATAAGCCCTTAACAAATGAAAATTTGCTTCCTTACACTTTTGCCAAGCATAGGACCATGTTTATTTCTAGCTATATGGGTCACGAAGGATTCCCAGCTGTTAGATAGAGTCAGTTGTGCATTGCTGCACTCAACAACATCTGTTTCACAAAAACAGTATCCAGCTTTTAGCGCTCAAATGGAGGTTATACCATATGCCAGCAGACCACTTAGTTTTTACCTTGGGAACCAACTTTACACTAGTCAAGGTAACAGAGGAAGTACTGAGTATTTAAATGCTACCAGGCTTCAGTCACATCTTCATGTGCTCTTGTCATCTCCAACTATATATAGTAAAATTAGTTCCAAGCATATACCGCAAGCTGTTCCTCTGTTTAATTATTAACTGGAAGAAAGTTTGTTTGCAAAACAGTTAAAATGTTTTTTGTGATAGACTCTGATGTTGCAAGTGGTGCCATAAGATGCTTCTGCAAATACAGAACCTTGTTAAAATGTCAAATAATATCAGCGATCAACAAAGGCAGATCAGGTTGAATACCCTTTAACTACTGAGCAGGATGTTAAAAAGCCATACTACCGTGGAACTCTTCAGAGCCTCACAAACCATTCAAAATGTCTGGCGGTGTTATACTACCAGGATGTTTTCAATTATGATTTATGTTGTTCTACCAACTGTTTTCTTTCCTCTCATTTGGTTTTAATCACTTAATGGCTCTCTAGAAATAAAGTTTTAAATATACATATCTTTGACAGCAACAGATAAATTAGATTAAAGAAAATGCCTCTGATAGGTGAATCATGCTCTGAGGAGAAAACCAAATAATTTTATGACCTGAGTGGTAGTAGGAGGACAGTTGTCACTGTTAACATTGCATGGTATTATATTGCACTTAGCAATGTACTGAAACGGATTTGTTTGCTGATGATTCATTTCCATCATAAATGTTTTGCTGCAAAATACATTCCTTAATTCCCAGTAAGATGTTTTCAATAGTCCATGGACTAAATTTGGTGCGTACTTCAGAATAGCTACAAGATTCACATTATACTTGCTTCTACCAAATCATATCATTGAAAATGTGGATTATGCCAGTGAAGTGAATGAGTTAGATTCTGTTAACACAGACAAATTTTGCTTGTATGTAATTCAATTGACTGCAGTGGAATTATTCTTCATTAAATTGATGCAAAAAGCCAGTCATGATACTATGGACCAGTTTGCACCAAATCATTAGCTTGTAAAACTGAAGAACAAATTGAGTCAAGATGCACTTTTTAATTGCTTATATCTATTTCACTACCATTACACAACCAAGTAATTAACAGGTTCATCTCACCATATAGACTCTGTCCTGCCAGCTTCCACGGGGGCCATTGTAACTCTTCTGTGAGCATCACATGTACATACTACAAGTTGTATCTGACAAGTGGCCTCCTTACTTACCTTATGAGCTGCATTATGGGCTCTGTTCTGCTGGTGTAGGGAGTAGACCACCATTGTCTCCTGCCTAGCTGCTCATGATTTTCTTTTGGATGAAAATGATGCAGTGTTCACATACTGGTATGGAGTTCATGTCCTGATATGGAGCAAGGTATAGCCAGAAAAGCATCTACATCCAATATCAGATGCTCTCAGTTCCATTATACAGACAGATCAGAACATCAGAGGCAGCATATTTCTGAACAGGATGATGCGTTTATTTTCTGTTTAGTTTCTTTTGCAGAAAACACATGTTGAAGCTTCCGGTAAATACAGATGGAAAAGAAATAAGATTGTCTAATTTTTAAATTTAGTTTAGGTACTTGATGGATAGAAGATCTTCCCAGATAGCTGGGTCCAAACTGGTTTAGCAAAACTTAAATCAGAAGAGTGACATCCATGTACACTGCCTCAGAGCTTGGTCTATAACTGTGGCTTCTTTGCTGTTTTTTGTTTTTTGTTTTTTTAATTTTGCTCACTGTAGTCATGTATGTAACTGAGCTACTCCTGCAACCACATTTACTCAAATCATGGGTGGAGATTTGACTGAATAGAGGAAATGGGAAAAAAAAATTCTCTACTTTTTCCCCATTTTATCCACCAATCACAACCACCATTAGATGGCATTTGAGTATTGGTATGTGGTAAATCTCTAACCACCTCAAATATAATTTACAAATTCTGCTTTGCTCAGAACACTTGAAGACTTTCTTTTGTTTTCAAACCTTTAAGAAATCATCCAGACAAGAATGATCTACCCAAAGGGCAATATAGGATTCTTCATGCATTATAAAAACCCAATAAATCTTTGGAATCAGTTCTGTCTACTTATGATGGAAAAAAACCCTCTTTTCTTACATTTTTAATATTTTTTACTATCTTCAACAACATTAAGTTCTTTGGGACACTGATGTCTTTCTGTAAGTGTGTATCGTGCCCATGCTTGGCTAATTCTGTACTACAAATAGTAACAGTTTAGTTTGTTCTTCCCTCTAAGGCTAAAATTACTGAAGTTTTGGGTTTCCCATTTTTCTCACCAGCAATTTTCTGAATAGTCACACCCTCCACAAACTAAAACAGGGGCTTTATTTAAAAATAAAGTAACTTTTGCAAAAATGAAAGGTACACTAACAATTTCTAGCTTTCATCTTAAAATGAAGCTTATTTTCCAGTGAAGGCAGGTAGTATTAGTGTTTCTGGTTTTCAGTCTTCAGAAATAAAAAAATTGCTGGAAAATCTTCCCTTCTATTCATTATTGTTTGGCATCCTGCTCAGTTTTGAAGTGTTAGCTCTTGCTTCACTTGGGAAACATGAGGATTCAGAGGAATGAAAATAATATTGAGATGGCTAGAGTTACGGGAATATTTGCTCTTCTAAATCAAACAATGACAAGAAATGCTCCCTCCTCAATCCATAATCAGCATTATTTTCAGTGCTTCTGACCAAGCATGCTAAATCCATACCTACAGTATTCAGAAGTGTTCCTGCTCCCACTGATTTGATAGGGAAGCTGTTACGTACATTAGATGGATTCTGGAGTTTGAAGCTCTGCTTTTTCCCCCGAGTGAATCATTGCCAGGAACAAAGGCCCTCTCAATGCCCCTTTTAATTTCTACCATGCATCAGTCTTCATGCATACAGTCTTGCTCCATATGAGAAAAATTGTGTGTGTACTTTTAAAGCCCATCCTTGTCCTGGAGGGTCTACACTGCTGCTGCTGCAAAGCCTTGATGTCTCACAGCTATCAGCTAAAAAGAGTTACTCATCATTTGTCAGCAGCAGACAAAATGTCAGTATTGTATCTGTGAATCCCACGGAACACCTAGTCCCAGACTGTCATTTTTCAGAGTCCAGCATCCTTCCATGTGGTGTCCCACAGCCGCAGCATGGGAGCAGGAGGCTGGCAGGAGGGTGTCCTTTCCAGGGCAGAAGGGTGAGACATGTTGGTGGTTTCACTGTGATATTCTCCACTCTTTATACATACTGGCACCATCCACTTCTGACTCCTCATTAGCTATTTGTCATCTAGTGTTTTTATTATGATTTTATGCTCCTGCTTCATGTCCCTTTCTCCTCTTCCCCCTTTAAAATTCTCCACTGGCTTTATTAAAGCTCTCCCTAATCCTAGAGGTTTGGTGAGCTTTTCTGAACAAAATATACTAAAAACCAAGCTGGTTTGCCAGGTGGGTTTTCCCAAGCTCTCATAGCTCCCGTTAGAGTAAAGTTTTTACAGTTACATCTGTGCAAACAGTGAAAACAAATACAGTGTAATGGCACAGAGCTGAAGGAAGTTAAGTGCACCTCTCCACCTGCCAAGGCCCAGATGTGGGAAATAACATGGCACAAATACCCCAAGTATTGGGACACAGGAAAATTATTGCTACAGAAGGCTTTGGTACTATGTTAGTTTAATTTCATGAAGCATAATATGTTCCACAACCATTGTTTCACTGTTCCTGCTGCAAGCAGTTTTACCACACTAAATGTGAGGTAAGATTTGTAATGTCATTACAACCAGAAATGAGCAAAATATTTGTCTGCAATGAAGAATGCCCATCAGTAAGAGAGATTATAAAGACAGATGTTTGTGTCTACTACCAGAGATAGGCAAGACATGCAACTTACAGAAGGACTTACTGTCTTACAGAATTTGGACCTGTATTAAGAGAGCAAAAGAAAAATCTGCTTTCTGAAATTTCTGAGATTTTGTAACCTCTCTCCAGCCCCACAAATGAGTCCAGTAACACTCACACTGAATCTCTTTCTCTTCATAAGTCTTCATAATTCTCACCATGTGACGCTATTTGGCACATAAAGGCAGTGTTGTTTCTTAAAGCAAAAAAAAAAACAACAGAGAAACCCCTTGTTAGAGCTAGACACTTGTATCTATCAGACAAGCACAAAGTGGCATTAACTACTGATGCTGAAAGCCTGGAAAGCTTCTTTTGTAAGCTTACAGTACTTGGAAGAATTGGACAAGAAGGGTGTTTAGATTTCAAGTGTAAGGATTTGCTTTCTGTCATGTTACATCAGTCTTGAGATATTTTTAAGAGGAGGTATTTATCAAGCTGTAATGTAGGTTTCAATCATCTCTGTCAGTGGAGGATAGTGGAAATTGATGAAATATGAACAGAAGTGTTGGAAAAATATTGAAAAGACCTTCACATAGATACTGATGTGACCAAGTTACTTGACTCTTCAGTGTTCCCCAACAGCTGATTTACTATAGTATTTTTCTGTGTTTGTTCTTAACCTCACCTGTGAAGTTTCTGTTCTTTTCATTTGACTGAAGTTTCATATATGATCAGTGTTGTAATTTATCAGCAACAAACAACTAGCCACACAGACTTGACTAATAAGGACCATATTCCAAGATAACCAACTGATACAAGAAAGATTATTCACAGAATAGTGTACCACTAAAATGACTTTAAAATGAGGCCTTATATTACTGAGTAATATGTAACCAGGCAAGTGTTCTCCATTTGTATTCATATCAGAAGTTATCCATCTCTGTTTGAAAAAGCTGATTTTTTTTAGAGCTGAGAAAAGGTTTGTATGCCTAAAAGCTTGTAGGTTTTTCAATGACTTCAGCTGTTCTAAAGGCAGATATTACCTCTACCTGCAAATCATAACTTGTGCATGTCCTTAAGACCCTATGGGTAGTGATCAGCAGTAATTTGATCACTTGTTTTGATGACAATTTCAGAGGTGGTTGATCCTCTCACTGCAGAAAGACTTGACTAATAGCACTTTATTTGTCTATACCTTGTCTGGAAAGTTTGAAACTGAATCTTCCTTTTAGTCCTGATATTGCACAACAACAGTAACTGTGTCAGCTAAATGGACCTGTAAAGACTGTATTTAGTTGGTGAAAATATTTTGCTTGAGTTTTGTTGCCTAGTGTTTTCGTGAATCCAGTTTCCCTGAACATTAATGTATAAAAAATTTGGTCCTTGTTCTGATATTCTCAGCATGGGTACAAGGGATTTGTGATCTTCTGCAGTGACTGATGGCTATATCTGAGATTGTCTCCCTTGGCTTCTTTGGTGGTCAACAGGAAGTTAAATGTATCACCTGACCTGTTTTAGATATCTGCTTATGGTGGGAAGAGTCTATGTCTCAGCTGCTAAAACAGAGGTGAAGGCAACTAATTCATCCATAGAGTGTCCTCTGTAGATATCTTTATGTGGCCAAATGAATCCCACCCAGAGTGTGCTGTCTCTTTTTCTGAGTTGTAAAATTTTATTAACAAAAACAGTTGAAGGAGAACATACGGTACTTGAAAATCTGTTCTTTTACCTCTAGCTCACTGATTTGAATGCAGACCGAGAGTGCTCACGGTCTAACAGCTGTTCAGTGACCTATGTGACATGCTTTGAGTCTTCAGATTTTGGTTTTGGAAAGTCCTAAAAATAACCTTCTTTTTGCCATTCAGCTGCTCCAGTGACACTGCCTGCATGCTTGGGGTGTTTGCTCAGGCATGTTAAATGTGTTTTTATGTACCTCTCTGGAAACAAGCTCTTCAGGTAATTATTATGCCAAATGCAAGAATAAGGGGAAGAGTACAGATTTACCTGATCTTGACAGAAAACTCTATTGTCTAAAGCTAGTACAAACCAGCAAAGTACCAACCAGGATATCAGGAAACAGAGTTCCTAAATATGGATTTGCACTCAAGTCCTCTATTGCCTTGATATAATTTTGCAATGCTAACTAAGACCTTTGTCCTAATTTTGAAAATAATTCATGGTATAATCCCCAGTTGCATCAAATTTGCATCTCTGAATTCTGCTGACAGCTAAGCTCTTCAGAGACGACACTGACCACAAAGCTAAGAGTGAAGCCGGGGATACAGTGTTCTCTGTTCAGGGCATCTGGCTAAGGAACAACAGTCCAGAGAAAAACAGCTTTAGGTAATGTTGCAAAAGCCATGAGAAAGCTTTTCAGCCTTAGAAATTACAATGCACAATTTGAACACCTTTCTCTCTCTCCATCTTGAAGTCTTATGTGAGGAAACCATACTCCAACAGAGTTTTGACCCTAAATGTACTGGAGATTCCCTGAATCCCTCTGTACACTTTGCTATTGCAAATGCCTTCGTATAGTGCGAGGACTCCTGGCAGCAGTATAAAACCCTGAGATGTACAGAAGAAATCTTGTTGTGCTTCCCAGGACTATAGCCATCAAGTGTGCAGGTCGTGCAATTGCACCAGGATCTGCAGGGTGAAGCAGAGGTGAGAGAAGATGGAGGCAAGTGCCAGACAAGTTGGTCAGCTATTTTCTTTCCTTATGCCAAAGAACATGCCAGGCCCTGATGCTTTAGGTTATCTGGGGAAGAACAGTAGCCTCATTGCCTGCTGAAGAGGTTTACATTACCCTCTGTTCAGTTTCCAGCGGATGTTACTATGTGCCTGGCAGGACTAGAAGCCAGTAAAAGGATTAAAAATGCAACTTTCCTTAAAACATTAATGCAAAATCTGTATCTACCTAGTTGAATGACTAAATTACTTTGACTTTTGGAGGATTATATAACTATACATTTTCCATATACAACACTATTTCAAGAAGATTACCTGAAAATGCTGTCCATCCAGAACCCACCACCCAGAGGAGTTAAAATATTAATAGCATCTCTTTGTATATCTGGGAAACAAAGCTGTAGAGAGTTATTTGATCCAGTGCTACTGGACAAGTTAGAAAATGTTTGCAGTATTGTTCTGAAATGCTTTGATTACAAAAGTGTTTGTAATGTAATGATGGTGCCATTAAATCCTGGGCACATGTTGATACCGCACTCATACAGATGCCTTGACGACCCCACGAGGGTTCAAGAGCTGTTTTCTGTAGGCAGTGAGACCTCACAGGTAGTCAGAATTACACCAGTTTTGCTGTCTCAAGACAAAACCCCAACGTTATTAGTGCTGTCCCATTCACCAAGGGTTCCCTGCCCTTTCATTAGGATGGAGACACACAAGCAGTGGATGTGAAATTTGGAACAGCTGCAGGGGTAGATCCCACAGAGCAAAGGCAGGAAGAAGGAAGTGGCTGGTGAAAGAAACTCCAGAAATCTATGTAATAAAAATGTTTCCAACCATAACCTTAACATAATAACCATGCTGTTCATCAGGCATTCCAGCCAATAGCTCATGCTCTGTCCCATTGCATCATGCACTTGCATCCCACTGGTAATGACTTGTTCTTTGAATTGCAATTAGCCTATTTAAGACCAATTAAGAAACAGATCTTGAATAGGCCTGCAGTATTACAGCTCAGTACTCACAGAAGATGACAATGATGTTTTAATTAAATATGGGAGCAAAAGGTCTCAAACTGAAGCTTACAGCTAACTAAGCAGCAGCCATTTGGTTACTGAACAGGCAAGGAGCTTTATGGTCTCCTTCCACATGGTTCAGCCTCCATAGCTCTCAAGTTTGCTTAAGGCTAAATAGCTTTCCTAATCTATTATTGCACAGAAGATGTCCCTCCCGCCTCCATTTTCCAGATAGCAGTTTGGTGTGTTTTAACAAACTATGATAATCCCTTGGTTTTTGCAGGGCAAGAGTATCGCTGATAAAGTGATTTCATTTAGGCAAATTAACTCTGTTAGTTACATGAAAGATTGAACACTGTTATCTTATGCCGGTATGTGCAAAGTCTCATAAGTGCAAAATACACATCAAGGGCCAATTTCACATGAAAAACTCCTGATAGTATAAGAGCTGGTTAATATTTCTGAATTATTAAGTCTGACAACATAATCATGCTTTTTTGTTGTTTAGGCTGTTGATACCAGATGTTTAATGCACAGTAAAATGTGTTAGTGTAATAGGAAGCATTTTAAGGAAGTGTGATTTTGGAAAATGAAGAAAACTACTTGGGGTAATTTAAAGCATAAAAACAGATGCTGGAACTTGGAGCTGCTTTAGTTTCAAATGGAGTGGAAGTCTTCCCTTAGAAACCTATAGATATTCACCATCACCTGCCTTCCTACCTGGCTGGTATTGCTGTGGCCAGCTTAGGCTGGGAAGTTGGGTCGAAATGTTGAGTCTCACTCTCGGGTGATGGTCAACAACATGCTTTGGCTATCACGGCTGCAAATGGGACGGAGAGATCACTCCCACTGCCCTAGGGCCAGTTGTTCTGCCTCTGCTGGTTATTTAGCACAGGATGATGACAAGACTGAATTAAAAGCTTGACTGCCATGCTCCTCCTGATGTAGTATTGGATTCTAGGAAAGTCTTGCAAGTATTTCAGGGATCTCAGATTTAATTTTGGTTGTGTTACCAAGCTGTTTATAAAAATTGCCATACTTTAAACTATATGATGCTTTTGTTAACTATTACAAATGGAGATTATTAAAAATACTGCACAACAGGATAAAACAGTATCTATTCTTATATATTTATTTTGAATATATATTTGTTAAGATATATACACATATAGTGAGTTGCACATTAAATATGAAAGCAACAGACAATAATGAGTACTGATCATTATTTTGGGACTGCTGAGTCTAGTAACATAATCACACTTCCCTTCTCCTTGCTGCTTCTTTTGGTACCAGATGTTTAAAGCACAGTAAAATGGAACCTTAATGTTCTCTGTAATTAATGAGTGAAAGCACAGAAGTATATACAGGCAGGTTGTGGTTCTATTAAGATGTCATATAATTTATGAGAGAAAACAGATGTTCCTTTAAACAATTTTCACTTGGTGTGCCTGGAATTCCCCTTGAGAAATGAGAAGTTGTGGGAATTTTCTATGACAAAAAGGACTGAATTTCATACTTTAAAAGTAATTGTTATAATAAAGAAATTCTACACAGCTGGAGGCAGGAAACTTTGTCACAGCAAGAACCATTCCAGTTTGATTATACATTTCCTTGCATATTGCAAGAAGTTCAGCTCTTAGGCAAGGACCTCACAGAGCTCAACTGAGAGAATTTACCTGTACGAGAAGATTAGGTCCTGATCTTAGACTATTCAACATGTTTCTTGGTGGTTTCATTTGTTTGTTGTTTATCTTTTGTGGGCTTGTTGTTGTTTTGAGTTTTTTGTTTGTTTTGGTTTTGTTTGGTTTGGGTTTCTGTGGATTTTTTTTTCTTTTTTACTCTTTTTTTTCAGTTTTATTTTTTGAAAGCCACTGTTTCTTGTTGCTTCAAGTAAGCTCTGTCAGATCCCCTTTGAAACCCATCTGAACACAACTGGTATTGCAACTGTCTTCAGCAGCTCTGATTTTTAAAGAACAGCTACCGAGAGGTTTCTAATGACTGGGGCTTTTTTAACATGTCACAACTCAACCGCCCAAAAGAAAGCACCCAGATAGGCCTTAGTTCGATTGGGGTTTAGGTCATTAGATTATGGTACAGTAAATTACATCTTCAAAGCACCTTCCAAGTGTTTTTTCAGTACAATATCCTTCACAAGTGAAGAATTATTTTCCACCAATGAAAAAGTGTGGCAGAAATGGAAGAACACAGTGAGAAGCTACACAGGTAGGAGCCAGTCTCAAAGCAGAACTCAAGGCTCAAAGATTCCATCAAATTCTTGCAGCTTTGCTGTATATCTCATATCAGCTGAAGGGTAATGACCATCTGTGGATACATGCTCAGTCCATGGCAAAGGAAAGGTTAATTAGCCTACTCCAGTCTATGGTGCAAGAGGTGTAGTGGTTTAGACTGTGCACAGCAACATCCCTCTTGCCACTGCTCTTCAAATCCCGTGCTTAGGCCTCTCTACCACAATGTGAAAAATTCATAAGTAGCTAATCAATGTACTTGCTATAATTTTCTAAACTGGCAGAAATCTCCCATTGACTTGTCTTCTGATCACTGGTCACCCCAAGCTTCAAGCAAGTGTTACTTGCTCAGCACTGTTTTCCAGAGGAAAACAAAGATTCAGGATCAGATCCTGGGTTTAAGATTGCCCCATTATCTCATTTCAAATTAAAATAAGTTTCCCTAATCTTTCATTGCACAATCTGCTAATATTTTTTGTAAACAGATGTGTAGTAGGCAGCTGTTTTGTTTAACAACCAACTGAGAAAGCCAGGCTCCTGCATGTAGTAAATAAACAGATGAAATGTTAGATTTAGAATTGCTTCTTTCAGAAATACCAGCCTGAAAATACTGTCTGGGGCACAGCTTTTCCCCTTAGCAATTGACATTCCTTTGCTGGAAAACAGGGCAACTCCTTTGTTGCTGGCACATAGGAATGAAAAACATAAGCCGTCTGCTCTCCAGTCTGTACATTGTTAGTTTAGCTTGTATAAATACAATTAAAAAAAAATCTAATCTGGGGAGCTTTGGTGAAAAATTGCAGTGATGGGCCACTTGTAAACACAGATTTCAGTAGGAATTACAAACAATAGTCTCCTCATTTGAACCAAGAACACCCATCTCTCAAAATCCTACTGACTCACTGCAGGATTTCAGGAGCTTTTCCTGCTTCCAGTTACTTAACATAGTCTTGTCAGGGTTTCTGAGAATTTTAGTTGCTACATGTGGGAAATTCTCTTTTTGACCTTCTCTCAGGGGAAAAACTTAAAAGAAAAACCTATTACTGTATGGTTTTGTGGATTTGAATTTTACTTCCCTCATATTTAGTCATTCTGGATTGGCAGAATGTCTGAAACACCATTCCACTATGCCTCCATATGGCCAAGATTAAAAATGAATACAACTACAGCACATCTGTCAAAAGTAACTTACTATTTAAAGAGGAATCAAAACTCCAGGAGAAAAAAAAATCTTTGTTTTTTTTTCAGAATACAGACTTATTTCTCCTGGCAGGCTGGTCAACTGGGTATTGTTCTCATTAAGTCGAATGACTCCCAAAGTGTAAACAAATTATTTGAGACTCTCAAACCAGAAAGAAATATTTCCTGAGATTTGTACACATACACATTTGTATATTTATTAATGTAACATAGTAAGTATTTAATACAATAAAGATTTCCACTTGAAAGTTCAGGATTGCTGAAAATAACTCATACAGGGCTACTGTATTAAGGAAAATTCTTGAAAACTATGGATTTTTTTTCAAATATGTTTCTCTTATTTTAAGAAAAAAAATTTAAAAGTCTATACCTCACAGTAAGCTACATGCAAATCAATGGGTTATGATAGAAAACCCCTCAGGAGGAAGGAACACTAAAAATACTTACTCTGAAAACAAAGTCATGAAGATTCCTGTGCTTGGAGAAGCACGTCAATGTAACAGAAATGTTCTCTGTAGCTTCCCTAACCCTAGCTGTACTTTTCAAGGATACAGATGACTCTGATGATAAACCAGGCTGGCTCTGCAGAGCACTTTGTTCATTCCCCAAAAGATCTGCTGCTCGAGGACTTAGTGTCAAGATAACTTACCTTGCTTCGCTTGCTATGCCCCGGGAGACTGAAAGAACTCCTGCTCCCAAGAGATTTCATAAGAGATGTGTTTTTTAAAAGTCTGTTTAAAGTCAGGTGGTTTTGTCTGTTTCCCTGCAAGAGGACTGTTCCTGACAGTATTTATTTATTTCCAGAAGGTTTAGGTCAATATGCCTACTGTATTGATTATACAGGCAGAACCTGATCTCAGTTAGGCTGGAATAAAGCAAAAGAAATCACTCCAGATTTAAACCAGCACAATGAAGCTCAGAATACAGCTCATAGTTTTGTTGTATCTGAACTAGTCTTCTTTGCTCAGAGAGATACATTTTGGGAAACATGAAGGTTCTTCAGTGTTGTCATCACAATTTGTGCATTTCACACATGCTCTGCTCTTTGGTTGCATTATTGTTGCTGTGCTGTTCATATAGACACAGTCACAAACCACCGCAAAAAAAACCTTTCACAGAAATCAGGAGACGGATTGAGCTTCCACAGCTCCCATTGATTTTAAAGGCTTTTAAAAATCAGCATGCCTGAGGATCAGGCATGTTAACAAGACAGTAGGCAGTGTTCATTTAGAAACAGATAGCTAAAACACTAACCAGTCATGACAAATTCCCTGTTCTTTAACAGAACCTAAATTTAATGATGAATTTCCTAGGAAAAGCATACAAACAAATAATCATGTTTATATGTTATAAATGAAACTGAGGTGAGAGGATAAATGATTTGTGTCAAACTTAATGTCAGGAGGAGGAAACCACACCATCAGAGCAGCAGTTAAACCAGGTATGAACAAAGGTTTTTGTTGAAGAGCAGATTTTGAATATATTGTTACAATGATGAGATGAGACAACAAAACAAGGAATTAAACAAGACATGTATGAGAAAGAGGGGCAGAAAAATGACAGAAACAGAGAGAGGAAAAAACTGAGTGGGAATTTCAGTAAGAGAGTACTGCTGGCAATTTGCCAGGGTGGGATTCAGCTCCATGTTAAGACACCTTAAACTTGGGCTTCTTGTGTAGGTGTTTACATGTGCTCCCCTTGGAGAGCTGCGCCGCGCGGAGCCCAGAGCTAATCACAGTAATGCCTGTCCATTTGAGCATAACTATCTCCATTGACCATAACGGGAATTTAACTACCTGCCTTATTTGTAGACACCTACGTATACATATTTGCGCATTAAAACACATCTAAGTGTCCTAATCTCAAATAGAATAAGCTATGTTAAAATGGGAGGTAATGATGTGACAGGAGGCAAGTTGAGAGTCTGGAAGTGGAAGTCAGGTAGACATGACATTAACTAGAGGAAAGTGTTGGATGGAAAAGATAGCTGTAACCTTGAAGCTGGTTGAAAGCATAGTAGAAACGGGCCTCCTTTTCATCCTTCCTACCCCTACAGGGAATAAACTGGGAGGAAAATCACATGAAGTAGCCTACAGTAAGGGAACTGAAAGTGATATCAAAATGTTCATTTACTGTGGTTTCAATTTACAGATACAGGCATATTCCAGTTTGTACATATATAGACAAGTAAACCCTTAGAAGTATTTGTGCTGCTAGGCATTAGGAAAAGAAAACAAACCAAACCAAACCAAACCAAACCAAACCAAACTACACTTTAATGTTATTAATAAGGAACAAAAATATAAATATAGTGTGACTTTCAAACTAGTGCTATTCCTGCTTGTTATTTCTAATTTGCAGCAGCGCCTGTGAGAATAAGGGAATGCTACATGTTCAGATGTTGATGATAAACAGAGAGGATAGTCCTCGAGGTTCTTCATTAGTGAAGAATACAACACATTTCCAGATAGCACTTTTGCTGAACATGCTAGGCCATCTGCTCTTGAGGCTTTTGGTTTCATTTCAGACACAACTGGCTTCAGCCCATCTCTAGCAGTCAATAAAAAGAAAGTTTCTAAAAAATGAATTACTGTCCCAAAACACAAATCACTTTTTGCAAATGTTGTGATAAAGTTTCTGAGCAATGCAAAGTGGGCTACCATATGTGCAAACCTCTGTGGGCTGGTGAGGAGGGAGACATTCCCATTGTTGCTCTCTGAGGCCATGTATATTTTCATTTTAATATACCAGTATTAAAATCTATATTCATTCTTTTTTTTCTGTCACTACTGAAAAAAAATTCTGTTCAGTTTAAATATACAGGTTTAACAATTGATTTCTTTTTCAAAGCAGAATGTTAATGTCAATAATTCTAAGAATGCCGTATGTCATGTTGGTTGGAAGGAATTTATGGACATTTTCTAGTGCAGCCACTCACTTGAAACAGGACTATTGACTCAAGATCAGGTCAGGTGTCTTTTTCCGGTCAGCTGCTGAAAATCTAGATGGGTGGGTTAAACCCTGATCATTCCGAGTAACCTCTTCAATTGAAGCATTATTCTCCTGGTGACAAATTGTCTTCTAATGACCAACCTGAGCATCCCAAGCCACAGTCTGAGTTCACTGTTTGCTTTCAAAAAAACGGTATAACGCAGAGGGCCAACAAAGGCTGTAAGTATTGGATAAACCTGATCAACAGAAGTCAGGTAGGATCTAGGGGGAGACAGATTCTGCCTGTACATTGTCACTAAAGGCTGAGTGCCTTCTGCATGCAGCACTTTATTAATAATTCTGTGTCCACAAGTATTTCCATCCTGCGAGCAATATCAGAAGGGATCGTCAGAGGTGAACAACTACCTGCTTTTGATCTAGTGTAAGTTACTGCTTTTCAAAATGCTATACATCAAAAATACAGGCTGATGGAGACAGTGGGGATGTTGGGGTTCAATACCCTGCTTGTTACATGAAAGACAGCAAGGAGCTGCTGGCTCTGTTGCTACTGAGTATTACCAGCAACTTGTTTTAAAAGGCAGGTTTCCTGCGTGCTTTGGCAGACTAAGCACTCACTGTTTTATAAGCTTATACCAAAAATTTGACATAGGTGATTTAAACTTCCCATACAGTAATCAGTACATAATTAAAAATGTCATTTGTGGTTCCTCAGTGGCCTCCTGACACTGCAAGAGCAGGTGTTTCATTGACATTTTAAGATTGGGATGGTCTTTGAATTAGAAATTCTCTCCCAATGCAATAACCTGCTGACTGCCACGTTGCAGCATCAAGAGCCTTTCAGCAAGGGATGGGTACGGTGCAGGCTGGGCTTTGGAAAGACAATTGACTTGTTTTGCCTGTCTTAGGTAGTCTGGAATCTAGTACCCCATTTTGTTGAACCTCTGCTACCTTTTAGTCAAAATAAGTGCTGCCTGGGCTAGGCAGCTGCTCATGGAGGTGTAACATCAGTTAAAGTAGTAGACTGCTCGGTTTAAGCTGAAGAATTGAGGCTCTTGACTCTTTGGATCAAGCTGAATGACCCAATGGTTGAAGCACCTTGTCAGGGCTGACACAGTTACTTCTGTGCAGCACTTTTTGCTCAGCTGTGTGATAAATCCTTCATTGCTATTGCCTGTGTTGTTGCCATTTTGTGAATATAGAGAAGACTTCAGCCTTGAGGGCCACTGACCTGGCACCTTTCAAAAGTACAACACTTAGGACATGTCAAATGGACCAGACAAAAAGACTATAGGTAGAGTTGAGACACTCAGCCCCCAGGCTGGAGCAGCTCTGTGCAAAGATGTTGGAGCTGGAATATGGCTGCACTCTGGACTCACATGCTCAAAGCTAAACACGAGTACAAAAACCTTCAAGACAAAGGCTAAGGGACAAATGTTTAGCAGGATCAGACATTTCTAAAAATCATCAGGTATTATACCTGAGCAAGATCTATAAATGTGTATGGGCGTGGATATTTATAGGCTAATCATAATAACAATTATGCACATAGTTACAATACTAAATATTACAGTAAAATCAGGTGTTTGGGAAAGACTATACCTCCTCATTGTTTCAAGCACAAGCAAAACTTCCCTCAGAATTAGGAGGAGACTTATCTGTCAGGTAAATCATCCTCTAACCAACTTCTGCAAGGACCTTGTAGCCTGCACTACTGCCTTTGATGAGAACTACTGTCTAGAATAAAAGAGTAAGCCACTTGTCATGGCCAGTATGATGATACCTGCTTTTCAGAGTTCTGGGTCATACGGCCAGTTGATGTAACCTGGCACAGCTGTATTGGAGACACAAGAAACACACTCATTGATATCAGATCATGAGTGACCTGATGGTTGCCTCATTCCATTTGCTGTCATTTAGAGCAGGAATATTAACCATGAAAGGGAAAAGTTATTTTGCAAACACTTTATATACAATTACTTATTTTCATATTTGCAGTAACTAACATTAACTGTTAAACAGTGAATGAGTGAGAGATACCAGAGTTATTCACGTTTTCTGGGTGTGCTTTAAAAGTCTCTTTTCCAGATCATGCCAGAAGACAAGCAGCTCACTTAAAACTCAACATGTTGCATTGCCAGTAAATCACAATGTAAAATGCTTTGTTTTACCATCAGTTAAAATTTGTTTTAAAACAAAGGTGAATTGCCACATTTTAATTTTATTTAGCAGCTTTTCACTAATATAAATACCTGAGGTTTCACTTAGAAAAACACTCTGTGGGAAGATGGATACTACAGTAGCGAAGAAAATTTTCCCTAATATTTGACTTTCTGTAAGCTTTTAAGGACAAAATTTTAAGACTGAGGAAAGACAAAAATACTTAGTAATTCCTGCACATATTTTACAGCTTTCAAAATTGTTGAGACAGAAACTTGTAAAGGTATCAATTCTATTTTAATAGGTGATAGAATAATATGCCATCTTCCAGAAAATGAATAATTACATTTTTCTGCTTCATGAAGATTTCTCCTGACTTTGGTAGGAGTTCTACATGTGAAAGACATATAGGTTCAAGTTCTTGGTGTTGATTTTGGAGCTGAAATAGTATCTATTCTAAGTACAAAATTTCCAGCAGATGTTCCTCACTATCGCATTGAACTTCTTAAGCAGTCTCTCAGTTTGAGTTCAATGAAACTGTTCAGGCTTTTAAAGCTAAGTTTGTGCTTAAGTGACATACTGAATAAGGGCCAATGTTTTTTCTAAAATATATATAATGAAAAGTATAACTTAAAGTTTTATAGGATTAAATGATTGACAAGGATGCTTAGGCAAGTAACCCAATATAAACAGGTTCGTTGAGCAAACTAATTTTTGTTCTCTAGAGTGCAGGCATGGGTTTAGAAATACAAATGCAAATAGGAGTAAATTTTGATTGATGATTAAGAAACACAAAATTTCTCAGGAATTTTGTACCACTAATTAAATATTTCTTTTACTTTTTAAATGTTTATTTTAATTTACCTAAGAAAAAATGCATGGAATTCCAGAGATAACTCCAATATAGTATCAGAGAAATGTAATTAGCTGTAACATAAATGAATACAGAATGCAACATAAAATTATTGTGCTATGGTTATCTTTTTAACCAGCCTATGCCATGTAATATAAAAATGTGTCTGAGATGACAGACAATTCTGTAAGGTATCACAAAAAGCAATAAGAAAGACTTGTTTTTCAATCAAATGGGACCTTTTCCAAAATAATAAAGGAAATATGATAATTTATATGCTGAATATATACAAGTTTGAAATGTACAGGGGCCTGTTAAATACATATATCAGCATTTAGTGCTTGTGAATATAATACAAGAGCATAATGGATGTTGGGATGACACATCTTTGAAACTGATGCAACTGGTTACTGACCTTCACAGGTTCTCCCCCTACAAATGCAGGAGAAGTGATGTTTCTGTCTGGAGTAAGAGGAAGGAAACGAAGCCACAGCCCAAAACATAGCTCAAGCAGAAACTGCAACTGGGGAAACTGGGCAGGAAGGTACCGTGAAGTGGAAACATTGCGTGTTTCTGGAAGCAGAAGCCACCTGTGATGTGCAAAAGAGTTGGAAATAACTGCAGGAAGCGGTGAACCTGGCAGAAGAAAAAACTAATGGCTTGAGGAAGGCTTGCAAATGCAAACAAAGGAAACACCCCATTTTCATCTGAGCTGGCAATCAGACCTTTGCCCTTCATAGAGAATCTGGGTTGCATCAAAGAAATGTCTAATCCCACCACCAATTTACCTCCTAGAAGGAAAAAGTCAAAATGAGATGAATGTTTTTCAAGGTAAACAATTATTTTCCTTATTTTATATACTTCCTTTCTGGTTTAGGAGTTTGTTGATGTGTTCTTATGTGTTTACATTTGCAACAGCCATTTGTTTGATTGGTGTTTGTGAACACCGAAGGTTCACCTATTTTTGCATGCCCATGTGTGACACAACCAGGAGAGTCTGTTGCCCTGGTTAAACCACTGACATCTGTGTCTGATAAGATACTATTTTAGAACCTCCAGCATTTGCAAAATATAACTCAAACTATGAAGCTATCATTTTAATTAAAATGTAGACAAATCCACAAATTGAAATACCTTCCCCCACGGGCACTAACACTACACTTTTTGAAGTTTTTAACCAGGCCTTGAATATTAAGCCAGAAGCATGTTTACAGAGAATATTATTAAAACCAAAGCACTTATCAAAGAGAAGGCCTTCCAAGTGCAGCCATTTTAAACTTATTTTAGAAAGCCTGTGTTACCAGAGCAGAAGAACAATAACCAGTGAGCTCTGAATAGATCCAGCTTACAGCTCTGATAGAAGCTGAATGGATTCAAGTAATTCCCTTCCTTCATTATTCACATTCCTTTTCCCTTGTAATCAAGCATTCCTTTGGCTGTGCTAGAGACATAAAGCAGAATAACTCTCAAGTGTTCCTTCCATCATGTAACATTATAATCCAGACAAACTCCACCACTTCATTTCAGTTATAGCACGAGCACCCATGCACAAATGAACCACTGAAAGGTGATTCTGAGTGGCTCTAGATATCCAAGAGGGTATAAATGCCTCCATCTACTGCTGCCTTCCCTTGATCAGCTACTTACTGTGATGACCCTTACACTTGCATTGCATGCTGTTTTTTTAAAGAGCTTGTGCAGTCAGCAGGTAGGTGACCAAAGTGCTTGTGCTGCTTTTACCACCTTGCTTAAAAATGTGTCTATGCTAAGGAACAAATCCTAGTTGTTTTACCTCTTGGAGCCAACTCATATTTCTGCTTATGAATTACAACATATTGTCTCATATTTTGAAAGCCCAGGGTTGCACCTACTTTTATATTCCTCTTCCTATTACTACATCTTAGCAGCATCAGTTCTGCCTATGGAGATGACACCCAGGGAAGTATCATCTCCCCTCTCATACACTGACCACCTCTAGAGGCCAACCTGCGTACAGGGGAGCTCCGTTGCCTTCTAAAATCATCATAAAGTGCACGTGACCTCAGTTTCAACTTAGCCTGTGATAAGCCTGAAAGGTAACTGTGGTCATATACTGGCTGCATACATATTTCCCACTTCACTTTTAAAGGATCTGTGCTTTCTCAACTCTTTAGATAAAAATTAAGATGAAGTAACTTCAAAGGTTTGATTTCAGACCTGCCTGAGCTTAGTCTTTATCCACCCACATACAATTTAATGGAGCAAAAATATCTATTTAGGATAGAGTCCAAAGCACGGAGTCTGCTCCACCTCTGTCCAATTCCTTTAATCAAAACACCTCACACAGGTGTGCCCTGTGCAGTGAGGCATGCATTTAGCAACTCCAATTGCTTTACAGGACTTCAAGTGTTGACAGATTTGCAGCACAAGATTAAAATCAGCTGGCTGACATAATGATGCACCATGAGCCTCTGCCCCATCCTTGCCGTGACATCTCTGGGGCAAGAGCATACACACACCCATGAATGAGCTGAGTGTCACCCATTAAATGACAAAAGATCAATGCAGATTTTGTTTATTTTAATATGGAGAACTGAAAAATGATAGATCAGGAGCCAATTCATGGGCAAATCAAGTGTCTTCACCTGAAGAGTGAGAGCATCGGTCGTAGACAGGTAGAAGAGAATAGCTCCAGAATCTAATCTGCTGGTGCACTGCTGTCAAAACCCTACACTATGAGATTCAAAACACTTCTGTATTAACTTCAAATCAAGAGATTCTTAAGCAGAATAAACAGTAAAGGCAATACACCCAGACACAAATTAAAAAAAATATAACGCAGCGTATAAGTCATCTTGAAGTATATCTGATTTGTTTTTTATAAAGTCAGTCATAAAAAGTGCTGAGCAATCTTGAGTACCTTCGACTTAATTGATTGCACATTAACTCTGAACAACTAGCTGCTAAGCCAACTTTTGGACTCTCCAGACACTGTTCAAATTGATTGTGCTAGGATGTTTGCCTTTTTTTTTTCCCCACAGTTAGGCTTAATTCAAATTATTAAGTACAATAAAATATAAACCCAAATAATTTAAGTAATAACTTAATCATGATGTGATTGATCAGCAAGACCACTAATACAAATTAATATCAGATGACCAAGCAATGCAGCAAGTTAACAAACCCCCCAAAACACAAATTTATCACATTTAAAAGCATGGTGTAAGACATCCATAGCACCAATGTATTGATAAACTATGGTCCAGAAGTGGCTAATAAGAAAGAAAAGCTGATTGCGCAGAAACATAGTTAACACTTCAGGAATCACTGTCAGCTCTAGTCTAAGACATCAGGATTTAGAAATCCCGTAACTCAGTCATATAATTCAAGTCACATTTCAGGTCTATATGAGCTTTTTCTCCTTGAAACCTCATTTGTTAACTGCGTTTCTTTTCTGTGTGAATGCAAACATACAAGCATGAATTCGGAACTTGTGTGCATCTCCACTTTTTGACATAAAATGTGATTTAATTGATCATTACCCTGTGTTTTACAGTAATTAACTTCCATGTATGCAGTAACTTACAGAACTGGTCTTCAAAAACTTTTTGTGCACTTTGATCTGTTTAGCACCGCTCTACCTTGTCTGTTCTTGCCAAGACAGCTCACAAGTTGTTCAGTTTATTACAGATTTTATTTCCATTTAGGAGGTCTAGTCTCATATATATATATATATTATTTTTTTTAATTATTATTATTATTTTTTTAATGCATCTGTTGTATATATTTGTCCTGTTTTTCAATGGTTAGCAATCCTGACATAAGTGGCTGATCATTTTAGGAAGATTTTATTTTGCTTGTCATCATATTTTCCTATGTGGTGTTTCAGAAATGCCTATGGGTTGATTCCCAGTTGCACTGAAGCCGGTATTATTAAAATCCTCTCCCTCTCCCTCTCCTCTCCCCTCTCCTCTCCCCTCTCCTCTCCCCTCTCCTCTCTCCTCTCCTCTCTCCTCTCCTCTCTCCTCTCCTCTCTCCTCTCCTCTCTCCTCTCCTCTCTCCTCTCCTCTCTCCTCTCCTCTCTCCTCTCCTCTCTCCTCTCCCTCTCCCTCTCCTCCCCTCCCCTCCCCTCCCCTCCCCTCCCCTCCCCTCCCCTCCCCTCCCCTCCCCTCCCCTCCCCTCCCCTCCCCTCCCCTCCCCTCCCCTCCCCTCCCCTCCCCTCCCCTCCCCTCCCCTCCCCTCCCCTCCCCTCCCCTCCCCTCCCCTCCCCTCCCCTCCCCTCTCCTCTCCTCTCCTCTCCTCTCCTCTCCTCTCCTCTCCTCTCCTCTCCTCTCCTCTCCTCTCCTCTCCTCTCCTCCCCTCCCCTCCCCTCCCCTCCCCTCCCCTCCCCTCCCCTCCCCTCCCCTCCCCTCTCCTCTCCTCTCCTCTCCTCCTCTCTTTTTCTTCCTCATTTCTCTTCCAATCTATGCTATAGCTATGTTTGCTACTCTAGGGAAATGAAAACTGTCCAGATGTTGTTTATATACATACACCTGCCAGCTAATGAGTTAATACATGATATTTGTTTTTATAGTAGTACAAACACTATTTAGTTGCCCCAAATATTTGTTGCTAGCAAAGACTGCACTATTCCCAAGGCAAATAACATTGAATTACAGCAATGAAATGTAAAAAGGACATTTTGAAGGTTACAAAGTCAGGTATAAGAAAGTTAGGAAATCCCAGAATTGTAGGCCTTTAATGAAGTTAAGTATGCTGTAGTTCCACTTATTTTTCATTATAACTTTCCCAAATTCTGTCCACATAATCCTGTGCAGGGAATATGGCATTTTTCAATGTGATGTTATTCAGACCATACAGCTGATTAACTTACTATATTGTCAAATTAGACCCAAGCTCTCAAGTTGAGCCTGAAGAAAATGAAGGACTATCAGATAATCAGCCTACAAACTGTATCATGACATACGACCTACCACAGAAAGGGATTAAATAAAACGCTCAAGGAGAGTCTTTAGTTAATTTAGCCTGCACAGCTGTTTCTCTTGCAGTCCGATTCTTGCTTCACCAAGTTTCATAAGAAAGTAGGAGGAGCCCTACAGCTTCTTTGTCTGCATAATCTAGATTTATTTGTAAAGCTCATTCCTAAATTACTTTATTACAGATATGCATATGTAGTAAAATCTTGTCATGAAAGAGTGAGAACATGAAAATTCTCCCATGTGACATCATACTAGCATTTGTCTGAGCATAATCAGGGCTGAAAACTTCCATGCTGAGCACAGGTCCCTTTCATTTCACTCCCAGAATAGGATGCCACATTTCCCCATAGTCCACATCTCAGAGAATCACTCCCTCTCCTTGCACAAGCTACATGGTTTTGGCATGAGTTGAATCAGTGGCTTACCTGGTGGAATGCTATTCCTTCTCCTTTGGTGAGTGAGATTTCTGCCAGATTAGGAAGCAAACAGTTCTCACTGTGACAACATGATTGCTAGACAAAACAAAAGGGAAATTACAATATTGCATGACTTGTGGCACAAATGGCTGTAAGCAGAAACGTGAGGCTCGTTGCAGTTGTACCATCTTAAACAACGTGAAATTGCATCCAGGAAGATGTAGCTTCTTCTGTTGGTCCCTTCTTCTTTTGATTTTCTTGCCCATCCCTTTTATGCTTCCCCAGTGACAATTTTTGATGCAAATCCCTTTCTTGTTTCCTTCTAAGACCCAGACTGCAAACTGCAGGAACTATCTCAGCAGTTTTAACCTTAGTCCTCTTGGCTTCTCCTCTCCCATACTGACATTCCTACTCATTTCCAGTTCCAGCTCTCTTCCTGGATTTCCCCTTTGAGTCATACCACAATTCCACACCTTAATCTTTTCACTGAGACAGCACCAGTTCTCTCACACTCCTCCTCAAAATCTTTCATATTCTCACTCTCCTTTTCTTCTCTCCTTTCCTTTGATTCCCAGATTGAATCTTGCTCCTTCATCCCCAGTTTCCACACATCTGTTCCTAATCCTCTTTTCTATTTCCCTCTCTGACTCCCATTCATAATCTCTTTGCCTATTCAGCTCTCCATCTCTACCAGCCAACCTCACCACCCCTGCCCCTGTAGACTTCTCAGCTTCTTTTTTTTTCCCTGACACAACACAAGTCCATGTGTTGGTGCATGTAACAGGTATGCGTTTGGCGTGTCAGTCAACATGATAGTGGGAAGTGGGGCTACTACATTTGAAGTGCAGGGGCAGAAGAGTGGCACTTCTTGCTCCTCTCAGCATGGGGTCTTGTTCAGAGCTCAGGCCGATCGGCCGTATTGACACAGGAGGTCATGGGAGAGAGGTTGCAGGGCTGCATTACAAAAGCATTAAAAGAAAAACTGATCTGTTCACAAAAGAGAAAACACAAAGCAAGAATAAAATGTGTTGATCTTAAATCTAGTGAGTGATATTTGAGAGGTCTGTAGCCTTTTCATCCTACACTTAAATCACTGCACTTTCCTTCACTTGTATTCCAGCAGGAAGGGAGACAGAGAACAGTGAACAAAAAGGCTTTTAGTTTCGTTGCCCTGAATTCAGCCTGATCTCTATTAGCTCAGAGCTTCACTTTCAGAGCAAACAGCTGCTGAACTAAGAGCTGGAAGCAGACCCAGTTCCAGTAGCATCTTCAAGGAATTAAGCTCCAAAGGTCCAGTGGGTCACTAGAGTGTACAAAACCTTTCTTCTTGTGGAGCTGATAACCTAAATAAATTTGGACAGATTATCTTTGACACAGAGGTTAATTTGTTGACCCTGTTTCAAAATCTGATGCCACTGCCATTTCTCAAAACCACTAAAAATGTTAGCATGGTTATTTTTCCTTAGCATTGTTCACAAAAATACATAGACTGTTTTGGTTGGAATACTTCAAGTGCATTTAAACTGAAGGCAAGAATGGACTTGCAGTATTGCAACTGCAATGGTTACAGCAGAGCATAGCTATAAGCTGTTGAAAATAGCCTTAGAAGGAGTAGTGCTGGGCAAGAAGAAAAATAAGCCTTGTTCCTGCCACTGCTTATAACACATATCTCACTGGTGTTTCGGTGATAGAGAATATGCACTTGTCTAAACCTAGGAGTTTAAATTCTTGTGCGCACTAAAGCTACCCCATAGAACAGGCATTTGTCCATGTGCTGCATATAGCAAAATCACACTCTGATGTGTAACATACAGTACAGATTGCAGTATATACTGTTCGAAGTTTATTTTGAGTCTTCTGCATTTTCATAAGACAAAAAAATATGATCTATATCATCTTACAACATTGGCAGTATGAAACATACACACAGTATGCATTTTGAACTGTAGCATATGTACAGAATGTTCACAATTTAAACAGGAGAAATGTAACCGAGCATCTATCTATCTATCTAGGCGTACTACCATGCTATTAAGAACCTCTCTAAAACCACTGGTGTCTTCCAACTGAAAAGCCCTCAAAGCTTAGATTATGAATTCTCTATCCCTCCCCCCACTCCAGTATATACCTGCAAATGCCTTCACCTCTCTCCAGCCTGCAGTTGTTTCTATCAGCTTTCTAAGCACAGGGACTGCGCTTGAAAAGTTCACCAAGGAGCCAATAACACTGTCAGGGGAAAACAGCAATTACACCCCACCAGCACAAATAACAACTGGACGCAGTTGTATCCAGATAGAGAGCAGCATTACCCTTTTTCCAAATATAACAGCATTTGCATTCTTCTTCCTCACTTACATCTGTGCTGCAGTGAGAGCTTCACGAAGATCAGATTAAAAGTGAAAACCCCTCCAATTCTTAGGAGTCATTTTTCAACATGAGACCATATCACTATAAGATGAGGCTTGCACCTCCAGAAAATGAAATAAATTTACTCATTTCTGCTACAGCTATGTTAAAAGGGACTATTCACCCTGACCTTCTTTACCTAGTTAGCTGAGATGCCAGTATGTACAGACACATCTCTGCGGCGTTTTAAAAAGATGGACCCAATTTCAAAGCAAATCTGGTCCATCTTTTTGAAACACCTTGTATTATAACTTGTATTTTGTATGTTATGCGCAAATACTACCCAGCTGCATCTGCATCAAGGTAGTTCATACTATATATGACACCAAACTTCAAAAGGTTTTGGCTGTTAACTCTTTGAGGTTCCTTTGCTAGCTGAGGAGAAATTAATCCATCCTCTTGGGCTTTTTAAAGGATTGACACAGAAGAGTACAGAGCACTCTCAGGGTACTTAGGACCTTTCAGGTGTTCGCTGTATATTAAAATAACACAGTCTTCCTCACATTCTGGTGGTTTTTGGTGTGTGGTGGTGTGATTTTTCATCTGCAATTGATCTGAAACAGTAACTTCACAGTACAAACAGTGCAAATTTAAAAAAAGAAAAAAAAAAGTATTGTTGTAACCCTCTTCATGCCTCATCCCCTCTGCCAGAACTACAGTGATCTTCTCAACGTTTTGATAGTTCCAATCAGGATAAGGGATTACTCCATTTGCCACAGCTATTTAATTGTATGTGAACACTTCTCATTATACTGAAGTGAAACACTCAATTTTCACAGCAGAGGTCACTTGTAAAATGAGTAATATTTTACACTGTGTAATGCCTTACAGTTCTAAATTACTGTTTTTCCAGGAATTAACAGGATTGGTAGCTAAGAAACCCCTTGGGATTCCCAAGCTGGGGATTTCAAATACAGTTCCCTGCAAAAAGCCCTATAGAACTACGGGTGAAACATTGGTTTCTCTTATGGTTTCCCTCAGTGTGCTGTATTGCACAACAAGGGTGTCTGATTTTTTTATCTCTGGGGGCACAGTTGATGGTTTTAAGCAGTAGCGAGCAGATTCTGAGACGCACTGGTGTGAGACACATGAATTAGATGCTATCTGATTAAAACAATGGCATTTTTGAGTATTTCACTGAAATTAACAGGAATGTCTGAGGAAGAAGACACACAGTGCTGCCAATTGCAAACCCTCAGATGTGAGTCAGGCCTCTAAAAATGATGAGATCTGCTGAAGTCAGGACAGCTTTTTAGCTAACTGGCCTTTTGATCTGCTAAGATACATTTGGGTATCTACAATTCAGAGGAAACTTACAACAGGGCAATTCGGAAAACTGAGTGTTGTATGACATGTATGTTGTGTCCAGTTCTGGGCCCCTCAGTTCCAGAAGGACAGGGAACTGCTGGAGAGAGTCCAGCGCAGGGCAACGAAGATGATTAAGGGAGTGGAGCATCCCCTGTGTGAGGAAAGACTGAGGAGCTGGGTCTCTTTAGCTTGGAGAAGAGGAGACTGAGGGGTGACCTTATTAATGTTTATAGATATATAAAGGGTGAGTGTCACGAGGACGGAGCCAGGCTCTTCTCAGTGACAACCAATGGTAAGACAAGGGGTAATGGGTTCAAACTGGAACACAAAAGGTTCCACTTAAATTTGAGAAGAAACTTCTTCTCAGTGAGGGTAACAGAACACTGGAACAGGCTGCCCAGGGGGATTGTGGAGTCTGCTTCTCTGGAGACATTCAAAACCTGCCTGTACACATTCCTGTGTAGTCTCATCTAAGTTCCTGCTCCAGCAGGGGGAATTGGACTAGATGATCTTTTGAGGTCCCTTCCAACCCCTAACATTCTGTTATTCTGTGTGACTTGTTTCCAAGATGAAACAAATGTATAAACCACCAAATACAGTGAAAAACTATTTCATAATACCACATGCAGCCGAGAAGGAGTAAGGTAAGTGAAATTCTGTCTGGCAGCATTCAACCAAATCACGATTCCAGAACCTACAGCACCTTACTCAATGTGAATTTGCATTAAATGGCATCTGACATCACAGCAATGTTTCTCAGTGCACCTTGTACCAAGTGGCAGCAGAGTTGTGAGGTACTCCTGTTGGCCAGCTATTCTGTTAGCCCCCTGCCCAGCCACAGAGTACCAAACTCCCTGGACCTTGGCCCCACTCTGCCCCATCCTGCTTCCTCAAGTTGGGGATCTCTCTCTTGCCTCTGTTTTTGGTTTCTCACCTGGTCCTCTCTGTAACACACCAGAAGGGCGGTGGGACTGGGAGGAGTGGAAGTGCCACCTCGGGGACTGAACCTGGCTTTTTCTCACGCAGCACAGCATCAAGAGCCAACCTCCACTGTTCACGTCTAGTTTATCCTACTGCAGGTGAAGTTTTATGAAGCTGAAGGGTGTTCTCTTGCTTTTTAAGCAGGGGACACAATCGGGCGTACCAAAACCAAGCGGAGATGAAAGGGCTGCCAGAGCTGCTACCTGCTCAAGCTTGGCACCTCTTGCACTGGGGACACGCCATCGCTGCTCGGGCAGCCGAGTCTGTGGGGGCACCGAGCCCCTCCCGGGGTGCGGAAGGCTGAAGAAGATCGGCGGCCGCGGGCCGTTTACCGGCGCAGTGGGATGCCCCTGGACCCCCTGCCCCGGTGTCCGTCCTGGGACCTCTCCACCGGAACCCAGCCGTGTCCCGCACACCGAAGGCCGGGGCTTCCCCTCCGCCGCCGGGAAGCCGCGGGGGCGGGCGGGCGCGACCCTCCCCGCGTCTGTCGCTCCTCGGGGAGGAGCCGGCCGGGTCGCACCGGGCCCGCTCGCCAAGTCGGGCTCCGAGCAGCCAAACCCAGCCCCCTGGGCTCGGGGTGGGCGGGGAGGGCCGGCGGGCCGGGCGCCTCTTCGGCAGGGAGCCGGGGGACGGGCGAAACTTTCCTCCCGGGTGGCGGCGAGGCACCAGCGGCCACCGAGGCGAGCTCTGCCAGCATGGGCCCCGACGCGCTGCAGCTCCGCACCTACGGCGGGGCGGCCGCCGCCGCGCTGCTGCTCTGTGCCGTATGCGTGCTCTGCAGGAGGAAAAGGTATCGGGGCGAGGGGCCGCCGCCGCATTCCTGCACGGCCGCGGCGGGGGAGCGGGGCTGCGAGGCGGGAGTCGCGCCGCCGAGCCGTGCATTGGGCCGCGCGTCCCTCCGCCCGCCCCTCCGCGCCGGGAAGCCCTATCAGCGCCCGCCGCCGCCGCCACCGCCCCGCCGGGCCGGGGGCGGTGGGGCCCTGGGGGATGGCGGCCGGTGGCCCCCCGCTGCGGATGGGGCGAGCGCGGGGGCCGCGGGGCCCCGGGCGGCCGCCGCTTGGCGGGGTCCGGCGACGCGACGCTCAGCTGCGGCGCCACGGCCGAAGGCGAGGGAGGGCCGGGGCGGTGCGGGGCTGCGAGGCTGCGGACGGCGGCTCCGCTCCTGGGTGGTGTGTGGGGGCCGCCGCTCGCACGTGGGTACTCGGCGCGGCCGGAGCGCCCGGGAAGCGGGTCTCGCCTTTCGTAGTTGCGTGGGAGTCCGTGCTCCAAAACAAGGGGTGCACGAAGCACGTAGCCTGGACCCTGGCAGTGACCCTTAGGCTGGCTGAAAACCTGAGTATTACTTGTGCGCCCTATGTAGCACGCATGAAGGTGCGGGACTTGACAATGTTCCCGCGGAGTCCAGGGTGCACTGACCGTATCTACCGAGGCAAAGGTGACAGATACTCTTGCTGGGTTGCAACAGACTCTGCGCTGCCACTTTTCTCTGTGATAAGTAACTGACAGTGGCATTAGCAAAGCCACTAGAACTTGTGTCGTGGACATTTCGGTGACTTTCGTTAGTGCCCCTCAGTGTTGCCTTTAGTTCCTTTCAATAGTACGATTTAAAGATTCACAGAAGGCACACAC
The DNA here is from genome assembly GCF_036013475.1 of Columba livia. Lineage (NCBI taxonomy): Eukaryota > Metazoa > Chordata > Aves > Columbiformes > Columbidae > Columba > Columba livia. The sequence goes on along the minus strand of NC_088603.1, from coordinate 125,601,838 downwards.
ATACTTTGGGACACATGAAGTTGCATTTTTTTGAGGGAAAGAAGTACTGTCTGGAACCATTCTTTATATTTTTGAACAACACCTGTTTATTTATATGCGAACCTTTTCCTGGGTATTTTTCACTTTTGTTGCCAATGCTTGAGGCTCCTCAGTGTCTGTTTGACAGCTCATGAATAAATGTGTGTAAAAGACTTGGTGAAGGAGGAGTGAAAAAGGGGAGTGATCCATATTCACTGTATTGTTGGTTGTTTTTTTTCCAACCATATAATAAAACACATAGCAAATATTAAATTTAATTCTGAATAGTAAACAGTTACTTTTCCTAATCATTGAAAGTTACTTTTGGAAGGTGTAGACAAACAAAGGCGAAAAAAGAAATTCCAGTACTAGCCTCTAAAAAAGGGTCAGAAAGTCAGTCTGGCAGGTTTTAGGCAAATAACCCTAGCTTCGGGACCAGGTATAGAGTGAATGAATCAACAGAGAAAAACAGGGAAACTTCTTGGTTTGATCCCAGAAGACATCTGGTCACTGACTGTAGATGGAGATGGACTATTTCCATGATACTTGTCTTGGAATCGTTGTTAATGTGATTCGAGTTAGAGAGTCCAATCCATCCCTGAAGTGGAAGACATCCATTCCGATGTTCAGCTGAGGTCATCTCATAAGACAAACTGCCTGATAGAGTAGCTTAGGATGCAGCTTGTATGTTTCAGCTCAGTTTACCAAGTGGATTGCTGCTGCCAGACTGGTCACTCCTCTTCATCCTCCCTGTTGCTCATCTGGCCCCCTGTGAGCTGCTTCTGGGAGTTAAACCAGCAAAAGACTATATACTTTTAAAAATAGTTTTAGTTTCCTGAAAGTTTAGCTTCCGAAAGGAGGTCAGCACAGAAAACAAAAGGGGAGCAGTAAGGACATAGGCCAAATGGCATTGTGTGTCATTTAAGGCTAGAAGGTCTTCTACTGGCTCAGCCATATTTTAAGATTGTGCCTGTTACTTGTAAAAATTCTAGTAGAATTGTAATAGGCTGAAGTTTTGTTAAAAATGGAAACAGGCAAAACTCTTGCTATTAAGCTTTCAACCAGATGTGAGTGATAGGCAAAAAGGATTAAAAAACCCATTTTGAGTTATTTTCATAACCCTTGTGGCTGTAGAGTTTTTAAAGTCAACTCTTTAGAGTCTGTAGCAAAATTGTTTGAACATTTGTGCCAAAACAGAATAATATTATACAGGAGGCCTCAACAAGAAGGCATACTTTCTTGCCCTGAAAAGCAAACTGCTGTTCAATTAATAAACTATGTCTTTAAATCCTGTGTTGTTTCTCAAGCAAATGTACAAAGCACCAGAGTGCAAGCAGCTGGGGACAAAAAGTGGAAAAATCCATCAACCTTGGTGTAGTACAGCCCTAAGCATAAGGTGCTGGTGTAGATGTGCTATCCTGTGCCAGTGAAACGTGCAACTATTCCTTACTTTTTTAGCATAAAAGAAATTGTGCATGGTCTTGAGAGATGCCAAGCAGTATCCTGGCTGCCTTCAGCAACCGTTTCTGATCTGCAGAAGAAAAACCATGCTAAGGGTGCAGTGGATGAAAAAATGGGGATAAAGCTTAGTTCATGCTCCTCGGATTTGGTGCAAGTTTGTGATCTCCCCTTGCCTGTTTATCCATCCATGTGTGTCCTCCACAAGTCAGTTTTCTTCTTCCACTTTCTTCTGTTTGAACCTAACAAACCCAGGAGCAGGTGGGGCTACCCCTCCCACTCAGGAACCATTTGGGAATGTGTTGACCTATGGACTGTTGGCGAATTACTCTGTGAATGCATGCCAAAGTCAAGGTTGTAGTCCTGATCATGGCTCATACCCATTTGGACAGAAACAAAAATAATTTGGGTTTTGTAGAGCTTGCCTATGCTAGAAAAAAATGTTGCTGCTTCACCTATGCACATGTTTTTATAGAAATTTATGTGCTGCCCTAAGGTTGGTATACTTGTACCAGTGTGCAAACTCTGTATAAAGGGACTGTTTGTTGTGTTTAAGATACCATGATAAACTTTACCAGAATAATCAAATTTAACATCTTAACCACAACTATGCATGGATTCCATCTAGGGTAGCAACAGTAGTAAAATGTGTGTATATATAAATGAAGAGTTTAAGTAAGTAAATAATACACCACTGAGTGCTAATTTGTTCTTCCGAGTTTGGCAGGTTTGTTTTGCCAGATGATGCCTCTGTCCTGCTCAACTGAGGCGAGGCACAAACCACCAGTGTGATTCTGAGAGTTACGTGTCTGGGAGCGTAACAAGGGTTTGTATGTCCCAGAGAAGAAAACTCTCCAAATCCATCCCAGATGTTCCTTAAGCAGATGTTGCAGGGTTTTGCTTTTCTTGGTGTGAGGTGCTTCTACTTCCTTTCCTCTCAGGCTGAGTGCTCATTACTGGAGAAGAGATTTTGTCAGAAGAAGTGTTATATTTACTTGATCTGCCTTTGCCTTTTTCTGTAGTGCAGTTGGTGTAATCTAGTGTTACAAGGTTTCAGAGTGAGTTCAGTAAAGGTTTTCTTATTAAAGTATTCACATTACTCTTCGGAGACAGCGAAGAGAGGAAGAGGAATTTCCTTTTGTATAAATGTTTATCATTTGAGTGCTGGTGGCAGTAATAACACAAAGGAAACTAATTGGAGTCTTTGCCAGGTTTCGTATCACAGATGGTGAAGAAACAGAAGTAGAACAAAAGTTTCTTTAATCACAGAAAATTTTATTTTGAGTTAAACTTAAGTGTCAAGTGAGGCTTGTTGCCTTCTGCATGCTACAGAAAGATCTGCCTCTTACTGGTTAATGAAGAAAAGCCTGTCTGGGCTGTTTGCTGGGGAATGTATTTTCTCCAGAGAGAAAATTTCTCCTTTGTGCTGCCACATGAAAGTATTTCTGCTATGGCAAAACCTGATGACTTCCTAAACTGGAAATTGTACATATTATTCTCTTTCGTTTTCATAAAGTGACTAAGTCTGCCCCAGCTTTATGGCTTTTATTTCTGATTTCAAACTGTTTTTCCACAAGCTGTGCCCAGGTGAGAGGGCAGGTGAAGCCAACTCCTGCTTGTCTCCCAGCAGTAATGCTGCCAGGGTCAGGGAAGGGCCCTCCAGACCAGCAGGGGTTGGCTCCTGGTGGCTTCTGTCAGTGTGGTACTGTGCCACCTTTTCTTGCTCAAATTGATGTTTATTTTTGCCTGCTGGTGTTTATTGCATGTCCATGCCTGAAAGTGATCATAAATTGTAACCAGCAATTTGGGGAGCAGGCTGGGATGCTTTCTGCCTCCCTCCTTGTGGGGCAGATGCTGCAAACTACCAGGAAGAGGAAGAGGCTCAGGCTGACCACAAATTAAAACCACCGGCTTGGGAAAGGGGGCAGTGGGGAGAAGTGGAACACAGATTGTTGCATCTGTATTTATCCGTTGAAATTGGATCCTGCAGTCCTGAGGTTTGCATCCCGAAGTTTGTCAGATGAAGAAGATAGAAACCCAACCTGGACGTACTCATGAGAAGTTTATGTCTGCTTGGAAAGTTAACACGTGGCCTGTGTGAGCTACACTGATGAAATGGTTTGTAAAAATTATTCACTCTGCAACTCTGTAGGTTGGTAAGATTGGTATTTTAATTATTACAAATGGGCTTCACAGTCAAGATTGCTTGGGGGAATTATGTGATATGTGGCATGTGTGACCTGTGTCAATTTTACTGTACAGCAGTATAGGAATTCCCATGCTGGGCTAGATGTGGCACATACATTCTAATGTATTATTTCTGACCAGTTTCTAATGTGTCAGAACATGGTATAATAGTAGATTAAAGTCAACATAAGGACTACTTGATATATTTCTCAGAAGGGATTTTGCTATGGCCTGAGTTACAGGTTTAAAGCCTCGTTGGAGCAAAGTGTCTTTCATTTTTCTCTTTTATTCAGTCCTCTAAAAAACCTCCAATCTATACAATCGCATTAATCTAAGATACTTTTCCAAAAAATTGCTCTCTTGAACCCAGATAGATATTGCTGAAAAAAATATAGATTTCATCTTTGCTTTCAAGAACATCTTATCCTTCTCTGTGACAAGCTGTGAGCTTGCTAACAGCTCTCTTACCAAGCGAATTGTAGTTCACAAGATGTCATCAGCCTGTCTTTTTTACTACTTCTGCTAATTTAGGCAATATGTTAAGGTAGTTTCCTGTTGGAGGGAACATCAGGAAGGACAGACAGAAGGATACTAGAAAAATCTAGCCTCTTCCTTCTTACCTTGACTTTCTACAAGGGCCTTTTCTCCATCCTTTTGGTTGGAGTTGTAGAGAATGCATGTGTTTTCATGACCTCTGTTTGTTTAATATTATTGTCCACCTTTGCTCCACTCTGTAAAGATTAGGACTGAAGACTGAAACTGTTTAAGGCAGAAAAGTAACAATTCTGATTCTTAAGTACCCTTAAGAAACCTTTATTTCTCACCACCACACTTGGGTTTTCTGTCAACTTTTCACTGCTGTGCCAAGATCTGGTGGGAGCTTATGCTTATGGTGGAAGCTGCATGCTTCTTCAGGTAAGAGGTTCAAGAGGGTCAAATAAAATTAAGTAAGTGAAACCGTAACCTTCTCAAGATGTACAGGACTCAGTTCACTGACTTTTGGGTTCTCTTACAGCACTAACAGACCTGGAGAGCCATTAAGTTGTGGGTCTTGAACGATATCATGTCTCAAGGCAGGTTTTTCTTTTTTTTTTTTTCCAGTGCTGCTTCTCATCCTTCTGATATGTAGTCTGGGTATCATGTACATCTTGGGATCTGCTTCCTACCAAGGCTCTGAAGATGACACCTCTTTTAGCAGATAGCAAACTTTTCCAGTAATCTATGATTTACAGTATTCTTTGCTTAAAGTACACTGCCACCTAGCAACAGTTTCCCTTCCCTCCCAGTTTTCTTGACCTACTTTGTTGGGGGTTGTTCAGCTTTAGTTTGTACCTGGTCTGGTCTTGATTAGCATCCAAAACCCATCAGTAGATGCCATCCGGGTAAACGTATGTGTGTGTGGGGCGGAGATATTTTTAGTGGCAATAAGAACTGCTAGCTTCGGGTTTCTCACTGGAATAACAATGGTCTGTGCTTTTACAGTGGTTTTTCCTTCCAGTGTTTTTGTGAAAAATGCCTGTAATTATTTTTTATTCTTAAAGTGCTTGGTTTTGCTTTCTTCTTTTCATTGTTCTTTGGAAGAGATAAAATTAAAGGGCAAGAATAAAATGGAATTGCTTTCTGCTCTTTTTATTATTTCAGTGTAACATGAAGCATGGAGCATCCATCTAGAGCACCGTGCACAAATGCACAGAGCTTATGGAAAGTACTGAGCGATTAACCCTTCTGCTCCTCCTCTTAAGTTGGTAGCTCTAAAGGTATGAATGAGGAGAACACAAGCAAATACAGACTGCTTCAAAAATGAGCTTCATGCTTACTACTATATTTAGAGGAGGAAAGCAAGCGAGTTGGCAAACCTTAGCTGAAACGTTAAATATAAAGGCTGGTGTGAAGGCAGACACAAAGGGGCCAATCTTAATCCTGTTATCCTCTTAGAGGAGATATTAACTACTTCTCCTTTAAGCATGATGGTGAAATTTGACACTTGGTGTGTTTTAATTGTTGGTGATATAACTAGAGATCTACATTGTCAGGTGACTGCAGGAAGATGAGTCCCACCTGCAGAGCTACTTGGGCCCACGAGAAGGGATGCAGGCACTGGATGCTCCCCAAGCTTGCGGTCTTGCCTGCAGACTCTGCCTCAGTTCCTCTGCTGTAAATCGGAGCTCAATGTGGGCTCGTCTTGATTTACAGATAACATAGCCAAATGCTTCACAGGGTGCTCAGTTGCCAGAGAAGATGAAAAAAATCATTCCATGGTATAACCCCGCAGCTTTTGCTGAGGAACTGTTGCCTGCCCATTCCATTTCTCCTGTGTGCTGAAGTACAAGTTCCATTTACCGTTTTAAGACGAATGCCACATTTAATTGCAATATTCAGCTAAGCTGTTGGATCATGTCAGCCACTTTAATGTTTTGCTTAGTTATGAGAATTAGCGTCCCATATAAAGCTGTTTGGGAATTTTTCAGTCAAGTATTTTGATGAAGAAGCTGGGCAGAGCTTGTTTTGGTATAGTAATATAACCATTCTCAGTACTCCATCTAGTCACTCATTTAACTTAGTGCATAGTGATGCCAAGGAGCAGGGAAATATAGAAGCTAAAAGAAACAGCATAAGTGCAATGTTAATACACTATATGAAGTTAAGGAAAATCTCACATTTAAGTTGGCGGTCTTTTTTGTCCAAGTTTTATAGAGCTACTTGGTAGTGGAGCCCGGTTTGGAACTCATTTTCCTGACTTCTAGTTTTCTGTTTTAACTTGCTGCCTTTTCTTTCCAACACACTTACCATATATGACATTATAGCTGTCTGGTAAACTAACTTTTTCAACCATGAGGCAGATTTTGAATTCTAATTTAAAACTTCAGTAGTGTTCCTTTTCTTTCCCCACCATTTACTGATCCTTCTACAAGATGCATGTAGGTTTTTAGGCTAATATCCATTTGCACGCCGTCTGGGAGAATTTTGGCTGACTGAGAGTCCCATAAAACAAAAGTTTCCTCTTTACAAACCACATGGAGCTTGGCTGTAGATATTCAGTTCCTTTCTCCACAAACTGTTTTTAATGGTGCCAGATTCTTCTGTTTCTTCTCCTTGTTTGGCACATGTCAGGAAAAAAAATCTTGGCTCTCGTATAGAACATATCTTGTTTCCTCTTAACTGCTCGTACTTTCTATTCGTAATTCAAATCAGCAGAAAAATGCTATGGTTGTGCTTCTTGTGATTTAATCTTGTAGTTTTCTAAGCAACATTCCTATGTTCTTTAACAAAAAGTTCTCCCTCATACTGCAGGCCTGACGGTAGGAGGTTCTAGCTGAATGCAACAGATGCATCCCTGATGATTTGGAAGAGTATTGCACAGCATCCCGACATGGTGGCCTGCTCAAGCCCTGTGGAGGGACATGAAGGAAGAACAGATGAGCAAAATGAAGCTAAAATGTGATGTTAGAGGAGTGTCCTCTCTGTTACACAGCTGTCCCTTCCTGGCACTGCAGTGAAAACCCAGATTGCAATGCTGCACATTCCAGGCTCATGTCTCTAGTGGGAAGTTGAAGAAAGGAAAGACAGGCCAGCCAGGCGTGGTGGTGGAGTTGCTCTCTATGTGAGAGAGCAACTACAATGTACTAAATTCTGCCCAGGAGTGGATGACGAGCGAGTTGAGGATCAAGGAGGATCAAGGGTCAGGCTGGCAGGGGTGACACTGTTGTGGGCGTCTGTTACAGGCCACCAGATCAGGCTGAGGAAGTTGCTGAGGCCTTCTATGGGCAGCTGAGAGTGGCCTCACAGTCACAGGCCCTGGTTGTTGTGGGGGATTTTAACTTCCCTGATGTTTGCTGGAAGGACCATTCAGCCAGCCAGCCACAGTCCAGGAGGTTCCTCCAGTGCATTGATGATAACTTCCTCATGCAGATGGTGGAGGAGCCGACTAGGAGAGGTGCACTGCTGGATCTCATCCTCACTAACAAGGAGGGTCTGGTCAAAGCAGTAGAGGTTGAGGGCTGCCTGGGTTGCAGTGACCACGAGATGGTGGAGTTCAGCATCTTGGGTGGCAGGAACAGAATAGCAAGTAGAATTGCAACCCTGGACTTTAGCAGGGCTAACTTTGGCCTTTTAAAGCAATTGCTGGGGGAAATCCCATGGGCAAGACTGCTTGAAGGAAAAGGGGCCCAAGATAGCTGGATTGCATTCAGAGATTGCTTCTTCCATGCTCAGGATCAGAGCATCCCCACACGTAGGAAGTCAAGGAAGGGAGCCAGGAGGCCTGCGTGGTTGAATAGGGATCTGTTGGGTATGCTCAAGCAGAAGAGGAGAGTTTACAGGTCATGGAAGCAGGGGCTGGCCACTTGGGAAGAATATAAGGCTGCTGTTAGAGGATGTAGGAAGGCAGCTGGGATAGCCAAGGCCTCCTTAGAATTACAGCTGGCGAGAGGGGTCAAGGACAGCAAAAAGAACTTTTTCAAATACATAGCAGATTAAACTAATACCAGAGGCAGTGTAGGACCACTGATGAATGGGGTGGGTGCCCTGGTTGCAGAAGATACAGAGAAGGCAGAATTACTGAATGCCTTCTTAGTCTCTGTCTACTCTGCCGGAGGCTGCCCTGGGGAGCCCTGTACCCCCGAGACCCCGGATGAAGCCAGGTCAATGGAGGAGTTTGCTTTAGTCGATGAGGACTGGGTTAGGGAGCAATTAAATAGTCTGGACATCCATAAATCCATGGGTCCAGATGGGATGCATCCGCGGGTGCTGAGGGAGCTGGCTGAAGTCATTGCTGGACCGCTCTCCATCATCTTTGCCAAGTCTTGGGAAATGGGAGAGGTGCCTGAGGACTGGAGGAAAGCAAACGTTACTCCAGTCTTCAAAAAGGGCAAGAAGGAGGACCTGGGTAATTATAGACCGGTCAGCCTCACCTCTGTCCCTGGGAAAGTAATGGAACAGCTTATCCTTGGTGCCATCTCAAGGCATATCAAGGATAAGAGGGTTATTAGGGGCAGTCAGCATGGCTTTACCAAGGGTAAGTCATGCTTGACCAGCCTCATAGCCTTTTATGAGAATGTAACAAGGTGGATGGATGATGGCAGAGTGGTGGATGTGGTCTACCTTGACTTCAGTAAAGCCTTTGACACAGTCTCCCACAGCATCCTCACAGCTAAGTTGAGGAGGTGTGGTCTGGACAAAAGGGTAGTGAGGTGGATTGCAAACTGGCTTAAGGAGAGAAGCCAGAGAGTGGTAGTCAATGGTGCGGAGTCTAGTTGGAGGCCAGTATCTAGTGGAGTGCCTCAGGGGTCAGTACTGGGGCCAATATTATTCAATATATTCATTAACGATTTAGACGAGGGAATAGAGTGTACTATCAGCAAGTTTGCTGATGACACCAAGCTGGGAGGAGCGGCTGACACACCAGAAGGCTGTGCTGCCATCCAGAGAGACCTGGACAAGCTGGAGAGTTGGGCGGGGAATAACCTAATGAAATTTAATAAGGGAAAGTGTAGAGTCCTGCATCTGGGCAGGAACAACCCCAGGTTCCAGTATAGGTTGGGAAATTACATATTAGAGAGCAGTGTAGGGGAAAGGGACCTGGGGGTCCTGGTGGACAACAGGATGACCATGAGCCAGCACTGTGCCCTTGTGGCCAGGAAGGCCAATGGTACCTGGGGTGTATTACAAGGGGAGTGGTTAGTAGATCGAGAGAGGTTCTCCTTCCCCTCTACTCCACCCTGGTGAGACCACATCTGGAATATTGTGTCCAGTTCTGGGCCCCTCAGTTCCAGAAGGACAGGGAACTGCTGGAGAGGGTCCAGCATAGGGCAACAAAGATGATTAAGGGAGTGGAGCATCTCCCTTATGAAGAAAGGCTGAGGGAGCTGGGTCTCCTTAGTTTGGAGAAGAGGAGACTGAGGGGTGACCTTATTAATGTTTATAAATATATAAAGGGTGAGTGCCACGAGGATGGAGCCAGGCTCTTCTCAGTTGCAAACAATGATAGGACAAGGGGTAATGGGATCAAGCTGGAACACAAGAGGTTCCGCTTAAATTTGAGAAGAAACTTCTTCTCAGTGAGGGTAACAGAGCACTGGAACAGGCTGCCCAGGGGGGTTGTGGAGTCTCCTTCTCTGGAGACATTCAAAACCCACCTGGACATGTTCCTGTGCGACCTCACCTAGGCATTCCTGCTCCAGCAGGGGGATTGGACTAGATGATCTTTTGAGGTCCCTTCCAATCCCAAACATACTGTGATACTGTGATACTGTGATACTGTGAACCATCTCCTTCCTGGTCCATGTCATCCCAGGGACCTGTCAGAGAGCCTGTGCATGTTTGTCACAAGCTGTACTCGTGTTGCTTGCTGACAGCCTCACTCAGCACCTTGTGGAGTTCTTGTTTGCATGAGTCAATCTGCTACTGACGGCTAAGAGACAGTACAAAGTCTGGTTGCCCTTCTGATTTATTTTGGCCCCCCAGAAAAATCAGCAATGCACTCACTAGCCAGTGCTTTCCTCACCCCGATTCCTTGCTTCTCGGGACACCCATGCCCAGATTTTTCCTGAGCGGTCATTACAAAATCTTATGTCACTTGCCTTACCTAAAAATGTTGAACAAAATGTGGATTTTTTTTTTGAATGATACGTTGAAAAAAAATGATCATAGAAAATTGCCGCATTTTCATTACTTTTTATAGTGACATGGTATTTAAAGAAAAATGATGGTCTCATTTCAGCACTGTGAGAATGCAGAAGTTTTGCAATTACTAGCTCTAGCAGTAATTACTTAAAAAAAAAAGGAACCTGTATATTCCTTAACAAGAGAAACTACTGCTGTTAAAGCACAGTAGACAGAATTGGCAGAGAATTGGTGATGAAGTTCCTGAGAAGTCAGTATTTCAGTAGTTTTATACTTTTTCTTTCAGCAGAAGGGTGGGTTTTCCCCTTTGTCATGGTGTAATACTGTAGTCTCTGAAGGTTTCAGAGAGGTGTTCTCTGACTTTCTAATAGGGCCCCAAGAAAAATCAAAGTATTTTCAGATACTCTCATTCAATCTGGTTAACAAAAGCAGGATGCTTACGGAAGGAAGGACAATTGCTGCTATCTCCTTGGAGAGAATTTGTGCAACTTCCATTACTGGTCCACTCAACTGATGCTACAGTAGTGTTGGTCATCGCTTCTCTAGCTGGGAAGTACTGCTCCTCTTCAGTTCTGGCATGGTTTTTTAGGTTAAAATAGCTCCTCTTCAGAGCTTCTGGTGTGTGCGAAGTCATAGCTGTACTAATTCTCTCCAGCTGTTTTTTCAGCATGAGAAGCTTTGGGAGTCATGTTTGAGAAGCTTCTCTGAAGATAGCTCAAATGGTGTCTTGATGACAAAGTATCATTTTTTCCTTCAGTTGTTCAGGAATCTATGATATCTACTCACCTAATACTTCATAAGACAGAAAAAGCATCTCTGTAAGGTTTGCTTTTCTTTCGGTAGGTATCAGTATTTGTAAAATTTTTCCAGTGGACTATGTGTTTCTTCCTTATTCCTTAGGAAAACTTCTGTTATTTTGTTGGATGGAATATTTTCTAATTTTTAAAAGATTTTCAGATGTCTAGGTTAGTTTTCAGCAAGATAACTGTTTTGCTTAAATAACAAATTTTCAAACCCTACAGCTGAGGGCGAGACACGTTGCCAGAGCCCACACTGAAATGCTCGTGTGTGATTCCCATTTAAAAAGGAGCAGCTGTGTAGCTGTACGAGAAGTGAAAATGTCTCTCAGTTCAGGAGTTACCCAAGAACCAATTGTAAAACACAATGAACCTGCAGAAATTATATTTGGGCAAAACAGAGAGGAAAAGTCTAAGGACTGGGAGGGCAGGCTTGTACATGGTGCACTTTTTAACCTCAAATACTTGTCTGAAAGATTCTGATTCAGCAACAGTAGGACTTAGATGTGTGTATCTGATGATGAAATTAAGCTTAAAGTGCATGGTGGTACACAAAAGATATTTGAGCTTTTCGGTGGCAGTTGCCATCACAGCATCTGTGACTAGTGGAGATTCATTTCCAGGCCCTGAAGTGCAACAAGCCGGCTTCAAAGCCTGAACTCCTTCTGAGGACCAGATGAGGGTAATTTGAAGTTTTTGCCCTAGCGGCTTGCACATAATACCCTTTAAAGCCAGGTTAAATTGTGTGTTGCTACTGAAGAGTGACACAGAATTGTTCACAGCAGGACAGGAGAATTTCCCCATGTATGTCAGTGTTCCGTGGTTTGGGAAGCAGCTGCTTGCGCAATGTCTGGTTTGTGGTTGAACAGATAGCTGAATTTCTGGTATTGCTGCTTTAAGATACAAGAATAATAATTAAGCTTCAAAGGAATTTTGCATATGTGAGCGAGTAATTTTTTTTTTTCTGTAAGCTGTTTAGTTTCTTGCATCCTATGTAGTGAAAATGCTGCTAGATCCTACTTGATATTGTGGCATTACAAGAGAAAGGATTTTTTTTGTAACCTGTGGACTTCATATAGAACCACATCAGCTATAACAAATATAGAGCCTTAAAAACCTGTTGTCATGAAGACTTTAAAATAAAACTCTGCATGCCGCTTCTATTGGCTCTGCAGCGATAAGAAGCTAAAATAGACAATGCAGAGATCTCTTGGGCTTCTTGGCTTCATGATCTCATTTGCTGAAGTCAGACATACCTTAATGTTTGGCCCTCCCAAACAGGTGTCAAATAAAGTACAGTTATGACCTGTCCAGTCTTATCTCCTGCACAGGCTAAACCATTGCAGTGTCCCCTGCATCAACTACATTAAATTGTGGTTGAACACTATTTGGCTTGAAATTGTGGATGGAAAGCTGTCCTGTTTTTGGTTTATTTTTTCCTTTGAGTGATGAGTACTGCAGTGTTTATCCCATAGGTTGTTCTTACCATTCTGTCTTTGCTTTAAGAAAGGGGGGCTAATTCAGTCTCATAAGCGAATATGTGTGTCCTTTACAGATCAAAAAGATTTAACTGAAAAGGGTGAAAGATAGCCTAGGACGGTATCCAAAAAAAGCAAGGCTATCTCACGTTCAAAGTATGGAATACTACTGGTGCTGGCAAGCCCATCTGATATATCTTTAATTGTGCCTTAATGGCAAGTTAGTATGGACTGAAGCAACTTACTGTCTATCCTTTCTCCCCACCCCAAGAACATGTGTGTGAACCGATGTATCTACACTTCGTGTCTCTGCATTGCATGTTTGCTTGCCTCTGGGAAAAAGAAGAAGAGCAGCCAGTTTTATTAACTGGCTATGGAAAAGAAGAGAGAATTCAGATGGGATCAGATGAACTGACACTTTGTTCTTTTGCTTAGACATTAAAAAAATCTTGTTTGTTTTGTTTTGCATGCTATTGCAGTGTATCTTGTTATTAATAATACCTCTGAGACTACTGTTTAGGAGCCAGGAATATGAGTGATCTCATGCTTCCAAATTATGCTTCAGCAGTTCCAGAGACTCAAATGCACCGTATGCAATAGAAATGTGAGGGATAAAGCAACTTAAACTGTAGCAATAAGGTTCATTTCATCAAAAGGAAAGGCCCAGGAAGATTTTTCTCATAATGGTTTTCAGCACAAATAATGATGTGCTGATTTGGAACATCAGGTGGTTTCTGTCATCAGACCATGTGAAAAAAAAGCAAAACAGCATGCTTATAGTTGCAACTTTGTAGCTAATTGGAGGTGTTTGGTATGTCATTGGATTAAAGCCTTCACACCAGGCTCAGTTTTCAGTGAAGGACCTGGAGGTTGGAGATGGCAGGAAGATGGAAAGACCCATGTGTGCTATGATGATGCTGACTTCTCAAGTGAAGGCTGCCCAAGGATTCCCACATGTGCAGGATGCACACAGCTTTTTTCAGTGAGCTCTGGGTGACAGAATCTCTGCTGTTACACCCACGACCACTTGTACCTCTGGTATCCCATTTGGTTCCAGACACACCAATCAGATATAGCTGCAGCCCTGCTGTACCAGATGGTGCTTTTTACTTTTTGTGGCAAATATCAAATCATCTCCTTAAAGGCAGCAAAGCAGTGGAAAGTCTTTCCTGCTCATGGTAGTAAGTTAATTTCTCAAGATTGTGGAAGGGTCAGATCAGTTAATTGTCTGCCCAAGTATGAATTTAACTCCAAGCCAGTATGTAGACGTCTCTTTAATTTTCCAGGGTTGGACTGGTCAAAGCCTCCTCAATAAACATGAGTTTGCATGCAAAATTTCTCAGAACTGCTGTGTATATAGAAAGCAAGCACCACAATTGGGTTCTGTAATTCAAACAAGATGCCTACTGCAAATTCAAACGTGGGCCCTACTGCAATTCTGCTGCTGATCACTATAACCTGACTGCAGAGTCTGGCTGGTGGGTAATACTAGATTTACGTCAGTAAAGGATAAAGTCTGTATTTATCACTTTTTGCTCTTTCAACAGGCTTTATATTTTGTATCATCCCGTTTTCTGCTAGGTATTAGAGTGTTGTTTTTTCTTTTCCGATTTCTGAATTTGCTTTTTCACTGTTCACAAAATTCACTGTTCTGTATAGGAGCTGTCTTCATGAATTCCCATCGCTGTATTCAGGGGTAAGCCAGGCTAATGAGACCCTTCTTTGTTTCATTTGAGTGGGTTTTGCTAATTGGTTTTATCACAGTGGAACCTGTAAGGGGATTTTCCATAGACAAAATGACAATAAAAAAATGAAATGCTTTTGTTGATAAGTCACCTGGCAATTCCACCTGGATCTTCAACATAGCTGTCAGGAGATGTAACTCTTTAACATCCAGTGCCTCTAATTGCCCTTTATTTCCCCCTCTGTTCTCCTTGTGTGGGATTTATTTCTCAACTTATGGGATGAAACCCCAAAGCAGGTTGTGATGGAGTGCACCTCCAGTGAGCAGTAGGGAGATAAAAGAGCAAATTAGGATGGTCAACATGCAGCAGCAAGAGCAATTTCATTCTGTTTCCTGCCCTCTGGTTTCAGCTGATCTCTCCCCATCCCACTTCACCCTCATATCATCACTTTCTTACAGCTCAGCTCATGCAAGGACCCTGCTGCTTCTTTACACCCAGGGAGCAGGGTCTTCAACAATTTGTCCTTCCCAAAGGCTCATTATAGCTCCCCCAGTTGTCTGTTTGTATCCATCTTCTTCCCCAAGTCTTGCTCAGTATACTGATCATCAACCTATCCTCTCACCTTTCCCCAGGATCATATAATTAATCTCAGCTTGAGAATAGTATTAGGTTTTATGAACTTCCTAAGAAAAAATGATTGAATTTCAAGCCCCGGGAGTGAGATGGCAGCTGTTAGTCAAATGTACCTTGGAGTGGACAGCCTCCATGAGTCCCAGGTAGACCTGTGTTCTGGCTTTTGAAGAAAATTTGTGTTGACTCAGAGTTTTCTGAACCATTGAATTTGTGATTATTGTTTTTTATTAATTTCACTAGGTTTATGTTGAATCAAGACGTTAGGATTTTTTTTTTTTGTCTAGCTTGAAACTTTGCCCTTGAGCTATGCTGTAGTCCCTTCAGCTTGGTCAAGAGTAGCTTGAAAGCTTCTTGCCTTTGCTGCAACACCTGCCTTCTGCAGGAAAGGGATTAGAGCAGTCACTATTCTCTTCATTTATATAATTCTGTCATTGCTCTGACACCAGCGTAATCTTCTTGACTGGCTGATCAAACTGATTTTCAACAGTTTTAGACAGAAGAAAAAATTAGTGCATTTAAGTCTTCCCTGATTTTTCTGGCAGTTTCTCTGTCATTCAGTATCGCGTTTTCTTTCTTTATCTCAAGTCCCTTTTGTTTTTTACTGTGCTTATCTTCCTCCCGATGAAATATCTCCTACAGCTGGCATTTTCTAACCTTTAGACCTCTAATTCTCCTAATCTCATGCTAAAGCAGTAAACATGTGATAACAGACCCTTATCAGACTTTGTATTATTGCAGTGTTTGACATGACTTTTTGGCCTTACTTTAGACAGTTGTTTTTCATTAATTTCAGCAAGCCCAGGATTTTACTTTAGAGAGTTGCTCACACCATAGAGATTCTATGGTGGCTGTAGCTTTATCATATAGCCAAATGAAAATAATCTGTTCTGTAAATTGTATATGTATATTTAGTGTTTTTGTGACTCACAACACATAAGTAACAACTGAAATACTTTTGCATATGAAAAAACTTTTCAAAATCACAGCAAATCCTGATGCTCTGAGCTTTTGAAAATGTAACAGAGCTCTGTTTTCTGGTCCTGCTTCTACCAAGAAATGGCTTTGGATTTTGTTACAGCAGGAGCTTTGCATTTTTGCTTTGCAGGATGAAAATATACAGTAGTTAGGGGTCCTTTTGCAAGAGTCACAGTTACTGAATTTCTCTGTGACATCTTAAACACGAACAAAGTTTTGCCAACCTGGGCATGTTAGCTGGGGTTATGATTCGTCCCTCCTGTCACTAACGTCACTGTGCCTGCAGAAGCCCTCCAGCAGTCCATGGGGGCAGGGAGGAATGCCGTGGTATCTCTTTCTGGTTGAGGAACCAGCTTACTGCATCCGTTGGAGACATGTTTGCTCATGTGGCATTTACTGACAAGTAGGGAAGACCAGGCCATGTGTGACGGAGTGAATATCTTGCTAAAGACAACAACCTGACCATGCCTGAGTTCTTTGCTTCTCCTGGACCTCGCCTTCACCATCTCTGCATCTTTACATGGTGACTTACCTTACCATGTAAAGGATAATACTTGCAAGTTTAGTGTAGTTTGAGTTCATAAGAGTTCCCTTAAGTTGTGATTCAGTGAATTGCTGAAGCAAAGGCTTCCTTTTAAGCCTTTGCATAGCCTCTGATTTTACAGTGAGTGTGGTAAGCCACAGGCCCGGGTTGCCCAGAGAGGTGGTAGATGTCCCATCCCTGGAGACATCCCAGGCCAGGCTGAACGGGGCTCTGAGCAACCTGATCTAGTCGAAGATGTCCTGCGCATTGCATGGGGGTTGGACTAGATGACCTTTGAAGGTCCCTTCCAAGCCAAACTATGATTCTATGATTAGTGGGACTTGTGCTTCTAAGCTGAGCAGAAGCTCAATTTTTTTGACAGATCAGCACTTTCTTGCTGAGGCAAATTACATTTCTGGTTTGATGTTATGATACAGAATATACAGTAGTATTTCCTTACCTCAGTGCTACTAATTCCTGGTGGGAACAATGTGATACTAATTTTATGTTTTGAACAGAGTTTCAAGGCTCAATTTTGATACAGTTAAAATGTCTTTATTCATTGATTCTTAAAGAGTTTACAATTCAAAGTCTGGAACACAATTTTTATCCCCTAAAAGTTTGTAGAGGGTGACACCACTTCTTGTTGGTAACTGAGGTTATTTAAAAATAGTACTTTCACTTCCATCTGAATACACATGTTGTTTGAGAGCTTAAAAGGCTGGGGCTGATTCTAGGTTTCCTTTCGTATGCAAAATTACATATGTTTGAATGGTATGGATTGCATGAGAGTAAAATGGCCACATGGCCCTGATCAGGAAGCAAACTTTTTTTTCACTCTCCTAACCCTATGAAGTGGTGACTTGTCTCTGAGATATCTGTCTGGGTCTTTAATGCTGGCAGCCGTGTGTGGCAAACCATAGCTGGCACATTGACTGTCCTCTGCTAAACCCAACCCTTATTTTCTTCCCATAAACTGGCACGCTTGTGCTTAACCACATTTGCTGATGAGTCCAATCCGGTATTTTCCACTGGGATATTAACCAGTCTGAAGCTTATTCTGCTTTCATAAAAGAGATGGCAAGATGTAATTCTATTGACTTATAGAAAGCAAAAGTATTCTTTTTCAGTGGTTGAGAACGCTGAAGCCTTTAGAGCCTTTTTTTCATTTGTAAGCCATAAGATTCAGAACACAATCAAGGACTTCTGTCTTCAAGCTGTGGACCACATAAGAAGTGAATTTTCTGTAATTGTGGTGACAAAACTAATCACATAGTCGCAAAAAGTGGGAAAGTGGCTTTTGAGCCACAAAGATTTTGTGATATTATAGTACTTTTTGTTTGTTTTGGGCATCTGTAAATGGAGATAGTACTTCTTTAACAAAATCCATCTCAAATTTGTGAGGTGTCTCATGAGAAGCTCTTCTGATAGCCTTCAGCTGCACAGAGCTGGCTGCAGTTTGTTATCGCTGAACTTAAAAAAAATTGTTCTGGTCACTTAAGTACAAGATAGTGTACAAAAAAGTGTTGTGGGTAGTAAAAATAATGCGCATTTTCTGTTGTGAAATGTGCGTGTGTTCCTTTCCACAGAAACCAGCTGTGAAGGGAGAAGGGAGGGAGGCTAAGGGGAAATCCCAGCGGATGCTCAGGTTATGTGACAGGACACAGTACCTGGGAACTGATCCTTTTCCTACCCCATAGACAGGGCCACACTGAGCTTAACTGATTTTTTTTCAAAGTAAAGGACTTTTGCCTCATCAGCTATCAAATTTATGCCCGATTTATGTGTAAGTCCTCTTCTCTGTTTTGTCCTTACCATCCAGAGTATCACTTCTCCTAATCCTGATGATCAACCCTGAATTTGCAGCTTCTACTTCAACTTGAAAATTGTTCCTTTTTTAGCTAGATAATTTTTCCTAAATTAAAGAGGACTGTAAGCAAATGGGAAGGTAACTCCCAGGTGTATGATGTGCTTATTTTAGTGTAAGCTTTACATTCATTTAGCTGTACTATTTGTTGTCAAAAATTAAACTTAGCTAAATTGATAAATGTTTCATGATACATATCTTTTAAATAACACCAATACATAGATCTTGTCAGCCTACAGCTTTCTGACAATCAATAACTTTCTAAAAAGAAAAAGATCTCCTCTTTTTCCTCAAAACTGCTTTATGTTGGTTGCCATTTTCTTTAGTGTCAGTCACCATCTATCATCAATTCAGGCACTGGGAGTCTTTGGGTGAAACTAGAAGCAAAGCCCAACTTCTTTAAAGTTAGTTTATTTCTTATCAATGTGTTGACATTAACATGTTTTTTGAGTTCACGAATGATCTACTGAGCTTGTTTTTGGGGAACCAAGCTATGACCAGTCTTTGGCTTACTTAGATTTGTGGTTTGATTCCCCAGCATGACTGTGCTTGTGCAGCTGTGGCTGTGCTGGAAGTCTGCTCTGTGTCTGCTGCATTGGTGATCTCTAAATCGTGTCACCTGCAGTCAAGTTTGCTTCTGCTTGGTACCACTCCGTCATCTTCACTCTGTGCCTGCAGTGATGGAGCCACATTGGGGCTCAAATCACTGTTATTTCAACAAGACCTCACTGAAATAAAAATGCTTGTTAGTTAAGAGTTCAGCGAGGAGTTAGCCCAAACTTGGAATTCCTGGTCTGGGTCATCTACCATGTTTTCCTGCTTTGTGTGTGAGAGCACCTGGCAAACACCTCTCCTTAGAAAATGATACTCTGTCCATTTATTCTGAGTAATTAGAAAGTTATTTGGGTGAAACTCATGTAGAATTAGGTAGGATCATTTGGATTTTCTCATGGAAGAGAAATACAGGCTCTCTCATACGCAGGAGTAGCAGAAGATAGTTGACGTAGTATTAAGAATACAGTCTTTTTATCTTGGCTTATTAAAAGTGGTGACTGAAATAATTAATGCATTTTTAAAGTAAGAAAGAATACAGAACAAAAACATTCAGGCAACTTGTTTGTAATTCCCCTAAATGTACTCTGCCTCACAAAAATTACTGGAAGAAGTCAGTAAGTCTTTTTTGCTCCAGAAAATCAAAATGAAATTGCTTTCCATTTTCAACCTGGCGCTTCTGCCAGATTTGTTATGTTGGGAACATGATGTGGTGTAAAAGGCATCTGTAACCTCAGGCTCTCAAGGCCCATGTTTTATACATTATCCTCTTCTCTTCGATGGATACCTTCTAGGAACTGTCTTTGTTAGTTGTTCTTTTTTCCAGTACAGAAATACTGCTTCAACATGTTCTGTGCTGAAATGTCAGCGTTGTGCTGTTGTGTAGGTGGTAGTATGTATTATACACAGTTTTCAAAACCTGCATAATCAGTGATGTGCATGACTTTGCCAGGGAAAACAAATGGCTGTGTCATTTTGATTTCGGTATATCAAGAAAATGTAACCTATAAAAGTTAATTAGCATTCTTCCAGAAGGGGGTTGTTTAACTAACATCTTTGTTTCCATGTTTTCAGTTTTGTCAGAAGTTGGAGGGGATTGTTCTATTATGTTGCTAATATATACCCACAGATTTGCAGAGTATTTAATGGAGTTTCAGCGACCATGTATCTCTCCTCCACTTCAGCAAATGCCTAGATTTTCCGCTCACTTAAACAAGCACTTAGTTATTTTTATTCTGGTTTTCATGGAATTTTTTTATATAATTTTTGTAAATAAAATTCCTCAAGCCTAGTGATGTCCAATTATCTATCAAAATAAAGTTTTGACAGTGATTTTAACAGGAGAAATCCTTCCATTGTCGTTGAAATCCTGACCATCTGCACCTCTGGTTGCTGCGGGATGTTGATGGATCTCACTTCCATGGGTTTGGTTCTCTGGTAGGCTCAGCTTTTCCCCTTCAGCATGACATCTGGCTGTATCGAATGTGCAAAAGTTTCTGGTCTGAAACAAAACTGTAGTTTGAGCACCCATATCCTGAATTAAGTATTCTCACTTTATTTTTCTGTATAACTCTGCAATTCATTAGCCCTCCTCTACCACTTCAGAAAGCAACTGACAGAAGATGTAGCTGTTTACACACCACCATTACTTAACTGTGCTAAGGTAAGTTATGAAAATTAAAGAACAGGCTTCTCAAGCACTAACTACTTTGAGAAAATCTTGTCTACAGTGACTTCTTCCTAAGGCTGAAAAATCAAAGATAAATAAAATCACCTTTTATAGTAAAATTATATTGGTAGCCTTCCAAATATTCTAGAAGTGGTAAGGTTTGACTCTGGCTATTGTTTCTGGATGTTAATATTTACAGAAAATGTTTAAGAACAAACAGCCAGTAGAGAAGCCTAATTTTTATTTTAATGAGGCCATTATAGAAAAAATAATCCTCAGAGGCCAGATTTTCAAGCCTGCTAAACCTGCTGAGATACACTTGCTGTTTATTGAATCCTTCCTTAAATGCTGAAGTTAAGATGATCATGTGGATAACTTGGGTTCATTTGGACTGCTCTGTAAATGCACACTAGAGACTAAGCTGTGTATTTAAGTGCTTGGTGATCTTTAATGCAAGCTCTAGATGGTGGCTAGAGCCTGTGCAGGGACTTGAACATCCCTGGAGCATGGTGAAAAAGTGGTCAGGAGAAAATACTTGAAAGATAATGGGATTTATTAGCCACAGTGAGAGAGAACCGAACAAATGGCGAGCTCTGTGGCAGGGAGAGGCACTCGGGACAAATTACTTTGAGGATTAATGTTAGATAGAGGGCTGTTGTTCCAGCTACTGTTGTTGAGAAGATGTTTTTTGCTGCCATGTTATGCTTAGGCCTGTTCTGAACACAATCTGTTTGATTTTGTTATCCGAGGGCCCGTGAGAGCATCTACTCTGCCCCTTTGCTTGAAGTGGGCATTAACATTTAACTTGGCGGTGTCATGCCAACATATCTTTGGAGAGTATGCATCTTCCAGACCATCCTCCTGGCTTTCCTGGTAGTCAGTTCCTTTTGTTCCTCATCATTGTGTTTAAAATACCATGTTTATAACCAGGATTTGTCATTTCCTTGTCACTGGTGGTTGCTATGTGTTTCTCCTCTAAGATAAAAGCCTGCTAAGGCTCATTTTTTTCACTTAAGATTAACTGAGTTTTTGCAAGCTCCTTCATTTAGTTGTGTTCTGGTTGATTCCCTTCCCTCTTTAGAGGTGGTGTCTTTGTAAGAGGTTGTTTTGGGGCTAAAACCTTATTTATGTCTGACAGCTGGAATTCCAACCCCTCTACACCCCCCATCCCCGAGGCTGATTACCAATATCCTTGCCCCTATTTTGAAGACAATATACTTTCTTACAAAGTTCAGTTTTCCTTCTTTTCGTAGTTTCCACTGTCCCTAATATGCTTGTTCTCTCATCTCTCATCTTTAGTCCTACCAACCACATTACCATGTTTTGATTTTTTCCCTGTGAGGGCTCCAATTGCCCTTACTCATTTGTAATGAACTAATTGACTCTGGCATTGAGAGAGGCTGTTACCGAGGTTTATTAAATGCAAAAGAGAATATCCATTAGAAGTAAAGGGTGGAAAGTATAATCTTTAAGGCAAGACTATATTTTTTCCATTATATCCATAGGGTATCCCTTTCTGTCCTTAGTTTTCATTAGTAAATATTGTTTTCAGTTCTTTACTCACTCAGGTTGCATAGTTTTCCAACCTTTGGTGCTTTATCTTATAGAAATCTAAATCCTCGTGAAGAATTCTGAATCTCATTCCCATTTTCTCTTTCTGATTTTGCCCTTCTGAGTTACAATTATTAGGCTTTCCTGTAGCATTTGAAAATTGTGTTCTTTAAAACTGTTGACTTCAGAATTGTCCATATTGGACATAATCCAGGACACAATTACTGATTACTGCAATAGCAGCTTCCAGCCCAAAGACTTATTTCATCTATGTATGTCTGCATAGTTACTTTGTCTTGAGCAGGGTATCTCTAGTGTTGATAAGGGATGGAAACTCTAATGGTGTTTCTTAACTGTCTGCCTGGAATCCAAATAGAAGCCCCTCACAGCAAAATAATTTTATTTCATGTAATGTATATGCGCATGAGGATGAGTGCATCCCTGAAGTATGAGAAGATCTTAAATAATGATGCACAGTTTCCTTCTTATCACCCTTTCATCCCCAAACCACTCGAGCACAGAGCTGTAGCTATGGAACTATGAGGAAACTGGGCCATTCTGTAGCTTTCTTGGGCCACGGGGTCTGCAAACCCTACACAGCCATGAGCATCCACCCCTCCGTGCTTCTGATGCAGGGTCCAGCATGAAGAACTGAGACCTGGGGAACCCAGCTGGGCGTCCAGGGCAGGAGGCAAGCAATGGGACAGCCTTCAGGAGTCCTCAGACACATGGGCATCTGCCCTGCTGTGATCGCCAGAGCCTGTTGTGAGCCCTGCGGTTCCTGTGCTCTGCACTGCCCTGCAGCCCCATCGGTCTTCAATGGCTGGAGCAAGGGCAGGGATAGTTCTTGCAAGTGAGACTGTTTTGCTATTAATACTGTAATAATGGATATCATTTAACCATTCATTTCAAGCTCTTTTGAACTTTCTAAGGAGCAGGCGTCATTGTAAAAGTGCTCAAAATAGATCACTAACGGGTTTGGGTTTTTTTCTCTGCTGTCTTCCTACTGTAATACGCTAATGCCATATATACTATAATAGGAACAATTATAAGACAAACTCAGTAATTTCTTTGAAGTTCTTAAATGCCATGGAGATTTGTTGAGGAAGATAGACTGTTTTCAAGATCTGGAACTGCGAGAAGTTTTTCCTACTGAGATCAGTGAGACTGGGTGGTATGATGGGGAGCATGCAAGTGCCAGGACAGACAGACAGACAGGAGGACAGTGCATTGCAACTTGTAGGCATGGGTGGTTTAAAAAAAGATTTGAAGAGTAGCAAAGTTGAAAGATACTATCCCATATGCACAAGCATCTTGTGAAGGTGGGGTCAACTTTTGTGTGTGGGCCTGGGAAAAGGGTCAGGATTTGGAGGTGGGAAGAAGGTGAACACGTCATTATTGAGGTCAGGCTTCTACAGGCTTGAGTTGTCCAAAAGTACTTTGGAAAAGCGCTAACACAGACAAATGTTTGTGTGGTGAAAGCACAGGGAATGGACAGAAAGATGTCCTCAAAGGCTTGAGAAGATGGGCGGTGGAGTACTGGAACAGGGTCCCCACGGAGGTGGTCGTGGCCCCAAACCTGACAGTGTTCAAGAAGCAATTGGACAATGCCCTCAGACACATGGTGTGAACTGTGGGGTTGTCCTATGCAGGGACAGGAGTTGGACTCGATGATCTTTGTGGATGCCTTAAAACTCAGGACATTCTGGGATTCTATGATAAGATTTGTGCTCACTTCAGTATCCTGTTCCTAAAATGGTGAATTATGAAGGGGGAAAGCACAGTAGCAGATGAGGAGGTCATGAAGGTTCGGTTGCTTTTGTATTAGTATAAAGTATGTTTAAACTTCTGTTTCTCTAGACACATTTTCACATTCTGGTTTATCGTCATGTCAGAGGATAATATGAGATCTTGCTGTATTTGAGTTTGAACCAAGAACTATCAAAAAGATTTCACAGAGGAAAATAAAAGAGGATTTTCTATAAAGTAGTGAACATTTTCTGGGCTAAATGTTCCATCTTAACCTCTAGTTAGTGACCTTACCTAAAAAAAAACCCAAACTTCACATTTTGTTTGCCAAATAGAAAAATAATTATCTCTACCTAAATAAATATTTAGTACAGTATTTTGTGCAATTAATGACATTTTACCTCAAATAATGATGAAAAATGAAGAGGTAATGTATATGTATACTAATGCCAAATGACATGAGCTTCCCTTCAAAAAGTTTTCTTGTAAAAATCAGCAGACTTCATCCCCTGCAGTACTGACAGAACTGGAGCTATTGCTCTATATTAAAATTATAAGTGACTATAAAATATGTCTGCCTGAATTAACTTCAGGAAATTAATTCCAAGAGAAAGGGTTAATATGTCATTATTAGAATAATGACAAGTCTTGGAAAAAGCAGCATTACAAAGTGAGAAAATAAGTGTTGCATTCAGTTCAAGCTCTCTTTGAGGGGTTGCATTTCTTTTATTGAAACTGTTCTACACTTGTGTAGTTCTTACTTCTGCATTTTAGTGTGAGGACAAAAAACGTACCTTCCACAATGGGACCCTACTGTAATAAGAATTACAGAAATGTGCAATAGTGTCTTTATACTTCTATAGAAGTGTAACATTTATTTTTATCTACCTATATATATATATAATATTTAAAACTAGTCCTTTCTCTCTCGTCAGTGTGCTGTGCCATATGGTGCCGAGCAACATGCCAGATGATAAAAATATTCCTAGAACATATGATATCATCAGTCAATTCAAGAGGGGTGAAACTTCTTGACCAAAGCATTTATGGCTTTGATACATTTTCCTAGGTGTAAAGTGTATATTTTGAAATGATGAAGTGTGTCCAAGAGGTCTCCTTTTATGCAAATTCTAAAATACCAGCTTAGAACATTTTGCTTGTTAAAAAAGGGTTGAAACTGAAGAAACTTTGTTTTAACAAAGGAATTCATGACAAAGTAGCAGTTCTTTTCATAGCAAGAAATGATTCACCTTCTTCCTGTCAATATATATTGCTGATAGCTGCTCTGGTGTTGAAACTGCTCCATGAGGAATGGCATCTCTCCATCTCCTCCACTTGCAGAGAAGACAGAATATAGATCTAGGTCAGAGGATGTTCATGTTTGGTGCAGACAGCTATCTGGACATGCCTGGGGAAAGACTGCTTGTGCCTAGGAAGAAACAAAATAAAACAAAACTACAACAGTATTAAGTATTATGGTTTCCACCAGAGTAACTGAAATTATGCTGGTGTTAATGCTACGAAGCAAATAAAGGAGATGCTACAAGCCGGAGGGCCAACACTGCAGAAAGAGTGGCCTTTTCAATGGTGTTAGCAATATGCACTGTAAATAACAAACTTACATGTTACAAATGCCTAAACAGCCGGTGTCTTTAGATTCCTGCCAGTTCTCTGTTCATTTGTGTCTTTCGCATGGGAGGAATATTAAGGAGAAAAGCCTTGACTTTGAGTTAGGACCTAAAAACGGTGCTAATTGATTCAACAGGATCATGTTCACTGGACTACTTCTTCCTACTTGTCTTCCTTCGTGTATTTCCTCGCAGTGTTCATGTTGTATCTGAGAGTCTCCTTAGTGTCAGGTCTGGCGTTCCTGGGTCAGTTTTTCAGACTCAGCGTAAAACTCAAGTGCATATTGCAGCACTTTCCTTCTGTATTCTCTGTTTACAGATTTTGAGTCCTGAAGTCATCCTCGCTTCTCCTCCTATCAAATATCTGTTAGGCCTTTGACCTATTTATTTGTGGTCAAAAATTGCCTTACAAAAATTCTTGAATATCCCCTGGATAGAGACCTTGGTTATACAATATATGATTTAAAAGATAGTATCTGGTCTAATTGTTATAATCTGGTTTATAGAATGAATGAATTAACTGGAGCTGAATGGAAAGTAACATTCAGAAGTGTGGTTAAAAATCTGTTTTGCACACTGCTCAGGCTCAGACCTCAGATGTTACAGTCCCATTAATACTCCAGTTATCCATTAAGTTCCCAAAGAGATAGGATGTGTATTTGTAACTAAAAACATGAAAACATGTATAGGTGAGAAAAAAAAGAACAGAAACTGTTTTTTTGCACAATGTGAAGAGGGAAAAAGGATCGAAAAGTAAAATTTATAAAACAGGGAACAAAGAGTAAATGCTGTCATAAGTTAGTATCTGTATACCAGCATGTATGCTGTTGATGTAGTGGAAAAAATGCAGTCCTAACTTCTAATAAATTGCTTTGTTGTGAGTGCTCTTTTTTGTTTTTATGGTTCTCCATAACAATTTCTTTCAACCTATAAAGCCATCAGCAATTTGTTTTTACAGGTTAATATACTTACAAATGATTTTGTAATACAATATCCTAATTAGAGTGCAGATTTATTAACAATCCTCCCTCCTTGGTTCCTCAGTTTTTTCTTTGAAACTCAACTACATACCTAATTTAGTGCTTTTACAGTGACCAGTTAGTCTGGTGAGGAGTTCTTTGGCTTGTGCTTGAACCGTCAACCTCTTGAGTGTCTCAAGGTACATCACGCCACAGGCTTTTTAATAACTCAGGCACTGTGTGTTTGTTTGGGTTTTGAATGTTTAATGCAGAACTAAATGGGGTTAAGAACCAGAACCCCTTAGATTATGTCACCTTTTTATCATTAAGGGTTCTGTTCTGGAGAGCCGTGTTTAAC
The DNA here is from genome assembly GCF_036013475.1 of Columba livia. Classification (NCBI taxonomy): domain Eukaryota; kingdom Metazoa; phylum Chordata; class Aves; order Columbiformes; family Columbidae; genus Columba; species Columba livia. The sequence continues at coordinate 125,575,130 of NC_088603.1, read as the reverse complement.
ATGGCTGTATTATCCTCTTACAGCTGCCACTTGTGGCTGGGCTCTTCCCAGGATCGGACGTGATTGTGCTCATCATTTATGAAAGGGGACACGTGGACACATTTTGCCATGTGTGCATTTGATAATTTGATAACCTACTAATTAAAATCTTGTAAATTTAGCCATCCCTCTTGTACTCCTTCTTCTCCAAACCAGTATCAGATCTACAGGTCCTATCTAACCCTGTGGTTCAAATACAGATATGAACTTGTCCTTTGCTTTAAACTTTTGGGTAGCATTACTGAGATCTTCTAAGCCAAGGTGATGAAAATGCTGTTAAGTGCAGGGACAAAATCGTGCTGCAAATGGGATCTACTGCTTTCAGGAGGACAGAAGTAACTGTCTGTACTTAAAAGCAAAAACCCTAAAAATGATTTCTTACTGGTGTTCTGGTACCTAAAAATATTCATCGTCACTAACTTTAGGCTGAACTAGGCCAATATGCCAGAGCAAAAGATATGGATGTGATTAAAGGCTGAAATGACCTCAGCAGATAAAACTGATACTTCATCTTCTTCAAAAAATTATTAAAGCAGTGTCTAGTAATGTTTTACAATCATCTTTCACCTTCTTCCTGAGGATCTTGTCATTACAGTAATTTGAGGCTAGAGAGCGTTATTGTCCATAACCTGCTGGTGAGGGGACTGAGGATGATGCTTGAGGAGGGTCCCTTCCAACTCAGGACATTCTATGATTCTATGAAGACAGAGACTTTAAAGATGCTGTTAAAGAGAGTTACTGGGTTCTGACCTGGCGTGGGGCTGGGCTGTGCAGGCAGAGTGAGATGCCATGGGAACTGTGCTTGATCCCTCTGGCCAGAGCATCTCCCATGCATTGGGTCAGATAATGAGCACTGCCCACCGCAACTGAACACTTATTAATTTACCCTCTTAATGTTGTAACCGGCAGATCTCATATGAGATCACGTTTTCAGAAGGTAAAGAAACACAGTTATGAGCACAAAAATATGCATACTTGTATGGATTCATGCAGTTGGTTCACAACACAAGCAAATGCATATTTCAGCACCTAATTACCCCTTCTGAAGTGTAGTTATGCAATGTATCCACCCACTTGCTATAAACCTGAATGAAGATATAAGCTGCATATAGGTTGTTTACATTGCAAATCTCTGCCTCTTTTAGAAAATCCAGCTTTTACTCACTTCATGTGAGCAGCTCACAGGATTTTAAGAATTCATCTTAACAGAAAGCAGATGGTTTCAGAAAGCTGAAATGAAGAAGAAAAAGGAAGAAATTGAAGATCAGAACTAAAACGTTTAACATTAAGTGGAAACTACCATTATAGATTATCTTTTTTAAAGACAGAGGATTACAACAATTAGTCTTGTGTCCTGGCATGCAGGAAAAAAATAAAGCGCTAAAGATGTTTTTAAAGAGGCAACTTTTTTTTCTTTTTTCTTTCTTTTTTCTTTTTTCTTTTTAATCTGTGTTCAACAAAAATTTGCAGAGCACAGATTAGCTTTCTTCTTCAATTTTCTATCTGTTTAGGAGGTAGTGTGTGTTGACAATACCTAACTCTTCCCTAGTACCTCGGCTTGCGAAACCTCACATTTCCTCACCGTGCAAGACCCTGGGGACTCTTGTCTCGGTGCTAGGGTGACAGAGGACATCTTCTCCGAGACAAGGGAATGCAAACTTCCATGGCTGCAAGAGACCTGCATCTTTCTGCTCTGTTCTGCCTCCTTCTCCAAAGATACCTCCTGCCTGTCCAAGGCTCTGTGGATTAGGCATACCTCAAAGTGCATTTAGCAGTCCTACTGTGAAAATTAACAGCCTGTTTTAAATTAATAGGAAGAGCAATTTCCTCTTGCAGTGTTGATATTTCCTTATTAAGATGAGAGGATGAGATTTAAATATAGCATAAGACTTCCAATACTGTGTAGTATTTCTTGGAGGACTGCGTTTGCTATGTTTATTTGCCTCAGGGGTAACACTTTTTTATGTACGTTGTGAGGCTCAATAGTCTGGCAGCGGCAGCGCTCAGAGCTGCTTTTCGTGATACTGTGCATCTGTCTCTGTTATGATGGTATCTATAGCAAAGTTGATGGAAGAGAAATAGATAGTGAAGATGTCTCTGGACTCAGTTTTTCAGTGTTGCTGTAGTTAGGTTTTCCAAAAGGTCATGTTTAACTTTAGTGTAAGGTAGAATGAATGCTAACGTTTTTGCCCCGGCGATTCTTAAGGAAAGAGTGATGAAAAATTCCCAGAGGAGATTTTGCTGTAAATACCATGGGGATTAATTACTGCCTGTTTTCTCCACATGGATACGTAGTTCTTTTGGATTTGTGTGAGAAGGATCACGTGCACTTTATTAATGATCAGTATTTGGTCAACATAAGCTTTTTTATTATTTGAAACTTATGTTCAGTCATGAACTATTGGTTTTACCACAAGAACTGAAGGCAATCAACACAAATATAATCTATATTGTTCATCTTTAATAATTAATATTTAATAATTAATAATTCCAGTAGGTTACTACTGTCATTACAGTTTTTTAGACTGAAGGTTCATCTTTAAATCACTGGTATAAGAATGGTTGGTGTGTCTTCTCCTTTCTGCCTTCATTTCTACAGGGACTGATTTCCAGTTACTACATGATGCTCATGGAGCCTCAGCTTCCCAGTAGAGGAATTTTTCAAAACAAGGCTCTATAAATTGCAGTGATGAGAGAGTATTCAAATGGCCAGATAGGTGGAGAGTTAATAAGAAAAGTTTTTGCTCTTCAAAATTCACTCTTGAGACAGTGATTCCATTTTTTAAATAGTCAGTTCCAGAGATTTTTCTTTTTATTTATCCCAGGAAAGTTTCTGTTTGGAAACTATGTTTGGTTGTCAGTAGCAGACAAGCATTAGGCAGCTGTCAAGCAGCAATAGCAGAAGCATCATTACTGCATGTCTCCATAAAGGTGTGGTTATTCTTCTAAGTGGAGGAAATATATCTCTCTACATATTCTCTATGTCTTAGTATACCATAGAGAGAGATATATATTCAGAAAAGGGCAAGCTATCTACATGGCTTATTAAAACAAACAACTTCTGTTGCTTTTATTCTTAGCTTATTTACATAGCACAGTTTGGGATATACATAGGAAAAGAAAATGATTTCTTCAATGGATTTTTTTTTGTTCAAATTCTCCACTAATCTATCCCAGAGCTATTCATGTGCCTGTTCAGAGTTTTGTGCCTATATTCATTCCACAGTTTCTGAAGATACCAACTCGTTTTCAAAGCCTGATGAAAACATGGACTGGAATGGATCCACTTGCTGGTGAATATGTAAAGTCATAGCATTCATCTAGAAAGGAAAGCACAATGTATTAGTCCTGCATTAAGTACAGGACTACATCTAGTGAATAACTATGAGTTTTCAATAGTAAGAGCAATAGATTAATTATATGGTTTTTAGTCTTTGGCTTTTAGTAGCACTTAAGAGTTGATCTGGGTCAGCTCTTATTGAAATCACTGTTAAAATCACCATCAGGGTTGGAGAGCCTGACATTAAGGTCCTGTTTGTGTGATCAGGTGATAAACTTTCCATTTAGATGTTTTCTTATCCTTGAGTGCTCACATGGAGAACCGGTCAGGAATAATTGCTGTGTTTGGAGCTCATAGCCGAGCTTGATCATATGGACTGTGCACAGGCAAGTTCTGCAAGCTTTTGAAAACAGCAACAGTTAACACTGGCTTGTGCTGGGGCCAGTAGTGGTCCTACCTAGACCAAAAGAAATGGTGGTTAGATCATTATCTGGAATGCCATTCATCCCCAGAGTCCAAGGGTAAAATCATTGCTGGCCTTAACTCTTCCTTTTTGTGCTTTGAAGCAGCTTGTGTCCTTGGATTTGCTAGGAGAGGATTATTTCCTTTGTTCCTGTTACTCCTCAGTGTGGGTTGTATTAGCTTGAGGTTAGTGTAAATATTAATGCAGAGTACTTTCCTGGAGTTTCATCTGACTGCATGTACATTTGGGGTAAGGAAGCACTTCTAAAGCATCTCATTTTAAGTAAGTCGAAAACAGATTAGACAAATTGCGACTCAAAAGGAGATGGATAATCCAGATGTGTCCTCACATGTCTCTGCCAGGACTAGCCACATATATCTAGCCAGGACTTTGTTTTTCTTGTAACTCTTGAAAACTGGTCATTCTGATAGCACATGTGCACAGTGTTTCAAACTGGATTAAAAATATCCTGGAAAATTGTTATCCAATGAATTTTGCAAACGCTTTTCTATTTTTCTAAGCTCTCCTGAGGATAAAACTCATTCTGTATGAATGTCCAACATACAATTGCTTCTTGATTTGTAACAGCTGCTGCAAAAAAAGGAGTCTTTTACATTAACAATTCTGGGCAGGCAGTTTTTAAACTGTGGGCTACTCCATTCTCTCATCTTGATATTCTCAGGAGACCAGTGGATAAAAAAAAAAAAATTGAGTACATGTATCATGTTGTGCAAACTGACAGGCTTTGAGCTTTCTGGAGCGATGCAACAAGTACATAAGACTGGAAATCTAATTTGGAGACATGATGTTATAAGAAACTTAAAATGAGGATAGAAATTAAATTTAAAATTAGATTAAAAATTTAACTGGTGCAAATATTGTTTTAAAATAATTTTTAAAAAGAGTTTCTTAGATGGTCAGTAGAGGGCAGGCATATTTTATTTCTGAAGAACCTTTGCCCGCTACTGTATGCAAAGAATATTTGTTCTATCTTTAGATTTGGGGAATGTAAGTCTACTTTGTCATATTACAGTGATATAAATCAGCAGTTATAATTTAAAAAGAAATTGTCAACCCCTTTGAGGAGCTAAATGTCCGTTTTAAAGCAATTGGAGGATATGAGTTATGACTACAGGCATTTAATTTCTGTGTTTAGATTGTAAAAACCATGGCATAAAAACCCTGAAATATTGCTGCTACCAAGTACTAGAGAGGAATCATTTCTCTGCTGAATTCTGTAAAATGCAGCAGTTCTTTCTGATGTGAACTACTGTATCACTAATGGGCTGGAAACACTCTGGGAAGTCATGATTGTTTAAATCTTAAGCTTGGTTACAGAGATTTCTTCTTGGAGATCTGACTAGCCAGGTTACTTTAAACCTAAAGGAGCAATGCCTCTTTTAATTTCTACCTGTCTTCCTCTGTAATTGAAACAGTGTCTGTATTTCAGCTGGACAGAATACCTAACAGGTTCTGAATACAGGATAAAATCAGTGTCATATCTGATTAACTCAACAGAAAAAAATAAAAGTGGATTTTTAAAGCACATTTTTGGTATACAACTTCTAAGGTCTTGTAATGAGATTTATTTTTAAAGAGAATGAATGCTAAAGACATACAGCACTGTTGGGCCCCAGGTGTTGGGAACAAAAACCCAGGTTGATGCAAACACAGAGCCACCATTAGTGGAGGAAGAGTTGGTATGTGAACTACAACAGGAGCTCAACCCCTACAAATTGATAAGCCCTGACAATATCCACCCAAGGGTGTTAATAGAGCTGGCTGATGAGGTCGCTCTCCATAACCTCTGAGAAGTCATAGAGATCGGGAGATGTCCCAAAAGACTGGAAGAAGGATAGTGTCACCCTGTCTACAAGAAAGGCTTAAAGGAGAATCCAGGCAATTATAGGCCCATCAGTCTTACTTCAGTCCCTGGGAAAGTTATGGAACAAATCCTCCTGGGAGCTATCACAAGTCAGTTGAAGCACATGACTGGGAAAAGCCAGCACGGATTCAGCAGGGCAAGTCGCACTTGACAAACCTGATCACCTTCTAAGACAAAGTAGCCTGTTCCATCAACGGTGTGCGAGTGGTGGACATTGCCCACCTGGATTTCTCTGAGTCTATCAGCACATTTTCCCACAGCCTCCTCCTAGGGAAGCAGATATGTTATGGTCTACTCAAGTGGCCTGTGTGGTGGGTGGGGAACTGGCTGACAGGCTGTATGCAGACAGTGGTGCTAAATGTCTCCTTTTCAAACTGGCAACCTGTCATGAGTAGGCTGCCCCAAGGATCAACATTGGGCCAAACACTGTTTAACATCTTCATAAGTGATCTGAATGATGGATCAAGTGTACTCTGATGAAGTTTGCTGATGAGTGGGGAAGTGCACGTTTCAGAAGAGAGACCCACCCTGCGGGAACCTGAATAGGCTGTAAGAGTGGGCTTACAAAAACCTTTTGAAGTTCAACAAGGATAAGCGTAAGGTCTTGCACCAGGGAAAACATAAACCAGGAGTCCAGCACAGGTTGGGATCTACCCAGCTGGGGAGCAGCTCTGTGGAAAGGGACCTGAGGTCCTGGTGGGCAACAAACTCAATATGAGTGACCAGTGTGACACTGTGGCTAAGAAAGGGAATGGGATGCTGGGCTGCATCAACAAGGGCATCACCCGCAGAGACAAAGAAGTCATTATCCTGCTCTACTCAGTGCTTGTCAGGCCACACCTGGAATACTGTGTTCAGGTTTGGTCCCTGCTACACAAAAGGGATGTGGACAGGCTGGAGACGGTCCAGAGAAGGGTCACAAAGATGATAAAAGTCCTGGGAAGGCGCCACATGAGGAAAGGCTGAGGGAACTGGGTTTGTTCAGCCTTGAGAAAAGGTGGCTTAAGGAAGACTTTGTCACCATGTTCTGGTATTTGAAGAGTAACTACAAAGCAGATGGAAGAGTAACTACAAAGCATACAGAAAAGATGAGGGATAATGGATACAAGTTAATCCTGGGGAGATCCTGATTGGACACAAGAGGGAAATTTTTCAGAAGAGAACAATCAGCCATTAGAATAATCTTCCCAGAGAAGCGATGGATTTCCCAACACTGGACACTTTGAAGATTCAGCTGGACAAGGTGGTGGACCATCTTGTCTAGACCTTGCTTTTGCTAAGAAAGGCTGGACCAGATGATCCTTGAGGTCCCTTCCGACCTGGTATTCTATGATTCTATGACATGTTGTTGCTATAAAAGATGAGAAATTTTTGTTAACCTTTGTAAAAGTGTGTGTAAGCATATATGAAGTCTTATTTATGTGTATGATCAAACTTGCTATGGTGAAGCTACACATATAAGTAGCAGTAACATAAGATAAGGCTTATGTCATCTACCATTTATTTCTATGGCTTGACAGTTCCTTTTTTTCTGGCAAGGGTGATATTCACATAGATACCTTTAATTAGGATCAAAAATATTTTGAAAATTTTTCCCAAAATATGCAGTTCACATTCACTCTGTCCTTTCTGTATCCATTATGAGAAAGTCTTCATTGCATTTCAGAAGTATTTCAAGTAGAAGTGAGTGTTCTGAAAAGTGTTGGCCACCAGCTCCAACTTCATAGGCTTTGGGCTTCCTAGTTTGGATGCCACGTTGCCTTCATTACAACCATGGCTTAGGCATATATGACTGAGGTACAGAGGTCCTTGAATTGCACTTGTAACCAAAAATAAAACAAAGTTTGTACTTTTGTTCTTTTTAAAGAACAGGCAAGGAGCTGAATTTTTATGATGCCCGTGCCTTCCAGATGGTCTCTGGGATTAGTTTCAGTTTTTCATTCTAGAAATTAATGGAGGTCCATATTTTCACGCAATCCAGCTAGATACTGAGATGATGAATCTCTGTAAGAAATGAAAGCTGATTGAAGAAATGCAAATGTTAGAACCTTCAAATTATTTCAATCAAAATTGGACTTGCTATCATGTGGGTACATGTTACTAAATTAACTGCAATTTTATCTACTTGTATATTTGTTGTAGTCATCTAGGCAGATGGAAGAACTGTCCATATGCAGCCTATATCATATACAGAATTTACAGGACATACTTTATTCTAATCTTGAGCTTAACCGCTGAATGATTTAGTGTTATTGTTGCCTGTGAAATGCTGAGTATAAAAACCGAACTTAGCACTTAATGCTTTTAGGTGACTGGATTTCATGACACTTAGGATAGAAAATCTAAAACTTTACCATTTATTGTTCTGTTACAGTGATGACACTGTAGCAAAATATTTGTAGTCATATGGATCTGAAGATATTTCTGTAGATAATGCAATAACTTTCATCAAGACAACAAATAACTTTCGAAGTTTCAATGCATAAGCTTTCAAAAAGGACCTTTTCCTTTAAAATCTCTTCCTTTGACTTGAGATACTGAAACTGCAGTAGTGTAAATTGTAAGATTATTTGCACTGACAACATCAACTTGAAACCTAATCATTTCATTAAAAAAAGAGCTAGTAGTTTCAGGAAATGTTCCTATTTCTATGTTATCTTACCAGTTTCTGTAATTCTGGTGTTAAATTTTCCTCTTTAATGACTTCTGTCTCCTGTGTTGGACTGCAAGGCTGTCACAAAAGCAGAGGAAAATCCATTTAAGCAGAGTAACAATGAAACAGACTTTAAAGAAAACCGTACTTTTTAACACAAATTCTTAAGTGAAGTTTTTACACATTCTATTTTCACAAAGTAAACCGAGATTAGAGAATCTAATGTGTTATTAGCGTTGCTTATAAATGCAGACCTATTTATTATTACAATGGTGCTGAGCATAGTAAAAGCTGGAAATAATTTCTCCTTCAAGAAACTGTGTCTTCAAAACAAGATAAACAGACGGCCATAGAGGAAGCAGAGAGGAACAGGATTGGCCTGCTCTATAGTAAATCGAATATTTTCATTGAGAAGTACTGAAACAAGGTCTTACTGAATATCTTCAGTACCATCTTAAAAAATCAGGACTGCTGTTTTAGCTTATGTGTTTGTTGGGTTTTTTTTGGTTTTGTTTTTTTAGCTTAGGACCCTGGTGCATGCAAGCTGCCATGTAGCATATGTTGGCTGTCTACCATAGCCTCCTTAGAAATTATATGTGGACCACCTAGGGTCTCCAGCGGTTGCAAACCCACTTATCTAAATAAAGCTCAGGAGGAGCCATGACCACAGCAGGTGTACAATCTCCTTCAGGACTGTTTCTTTCTGGTGAAGCCATGTTCTGTGCTGTAGATTCTTGTGCTCGGTCTTCTTCATCTACACTTGTTTGTCTTCAGAGGTGCTGAACTGGCTGTTTCCATAGCCCTTCTCGTGCTATTTCTGTTTGATGCTCTTTAATCTCCCTGATGTGAATGGTGAGATGTGTTGTAGGAGACATGAATGGAAACAACAGTATGGGCAGCTGAACTGAGATAACCCAGATGCAACTGCAAGATGATGTTCAACACTTAGTTTAGTACATCTGTAGAAGCTTATATGGTTAAGAATACTTTGAAGGGAACTAAGAAGTTGGAACTATGCAGTACGACAGGAAAAAATGCATGACAGGATGAGAGGTGTATCTGTTGGGGAGGATGAATGCATTGGAAACTGAGCAGGATAAAAAGGAAGAGTAAGGGGAAGCCCGAGAAGAAGTGATAGAAAGGAGGAAGAAAATAATCTCTTATTGTCCCTTGCATAAAAACTTGTGCCTGAGGAAGAGCTCACTTGAACATTGGCAAAATAAAAAGAACCAGGAAAGCTGTCCAGGAAAACATTAAACTGGAAGCAAAACAAAAGGGGAAAGGGCTTTCTTTTTCTTTATCATTTTTTGGCAACAGAATGTTCCCAGATTGCTGAGTTTTTGTTTGTTTGTCTGCTTGTGAGTGGGTTTTTGTTTGTTGGTTTTGGGTTTTTGTTTTGTTCTGGCTAAAAATCTTGTGATTTCCCAACTTCTTCTCATTCTGTAAGCTGAGCAGGGTTTTACGACTTTCCTGTCATATCTATTATTGTTGTTGCAGTACCATCCAAAGTCTCAAACAAGGTCAGGACCTTTCTCAGAGAGAGACTATGAAAACAAAGATAGATGATAAATGTTGTGTCCTGAAGCCTGTTTCAAAAGACTGTTAACAAGCAGCATGAAGGCTTCCATTAATGTAAATGAGTGTTAACATTTTAAATGTGCTAGAAAACGAAGTATGTGTCTGCATACTGCAATGACGTGTCATCAGGAGATGTAAAGCCAGCTCTAAACTTCTGAAGCAGCAGAAGTCTGAGGTAATTCATCCCAAGATGTAAGACCCAAGTCTTGGCCTCAGTGGAGAATGTGGGAGTAGGATTTAAGCCCTGCAGCTTCTGGGACAGGAATTAGCTCAAGTGTTTCTAAATGGTTCTTGCACTGTAGCAATGTGGTGAAGCTACAGTGGTTAACTGCAAGATGGTCCTACCGCAGAAGGTGGCCAGGTTTTGTTTGTCTGATCATAAAGCATAACTTATGTTTAATGTAAACAGAAGCAGCCTGGCAGGGCTGAAGAAAGTCAGGCTTAGGACTTGTCACTAATTCTCTGGGTACTCCTTTTTCCAGTTGCCAAGTCCCAGTTTGGCCCTGGTTTGATCCCCCAGAGAGATGTTAGAACAATTCATAAGCACCTAGACAATGATCAGGTGATAAAAACCAGCCAGCATGAATTTGTCAAGAGCAAATTGTGTCAAACCAATCTCACTTCCTTCTTTGACAGGGTAACTGGCCTAGTAGATAACAGAGAAGCAGGAGATGTGATGTATCTTGACTAAAGTGAGGCTTTTGACGCTGTCCAACATGACATTCTTATAAGCAAGCTGGAAAAATATGGCCTAGATGAAATTGCCATAAGTGGCTGCAAAGCAGTTGAAAAAAGTGTTCTCAAAGAGAAGTTACTGGTGGTGCTCTTTCCTCCTCCAAGGGGAGCTCACCTGGCATCACTCACTAGTCTTTTCCAGGGAAAGTTCTGTTCTCAAATCCATCATTCAACATGTTAATGAGAAAATACACTTTTTTGTTTGGTTGGTTTTTTTTTGTTACATAGACAATGTGGGGGTGGGGGGCGGGGTTGAAATGCTTTGGAGGGATGAATCCATTCAAAAGGATCTATTTAAATTAAGAGGCCATGATAAAAATAAAGCAGATGAAATTCGATAAAGAAGCGCAAAATACACCCCTTGGAAAAGATATGATAAATGCACAAAGACAAAATGCGGAAGTAATTGGAAGGCAGAAAAGTGTCTGTGGTTTTAGGAGATCACAAGTGAAATATAACTCACAAAGGATATGCTATTGCAAATAAAGAATCTCTTTTTTTCGGCATTCTTTAACAGGAGTGTCATGTGTAAGACATGGGAAGTAATTATTTTGCACCATATGGTGCTGGTGAGGCCTCAGCTGGAGTATTGCATCCAGTTTTGGGGACTGTGTATAAAGAAAGATGTAGATAAATTGGAGAGTTTCCAAAAGAAATCATGAGGAAATGAAGACTTTTAAAAGCATGGTTTAAAAGGAAAGGGTGAAGGGGTTAAGTTTGCCTAGAATATTTATTCCCCTTACCCCTTTTACGCAGAAGGAGGGTCTAGACATTCCCCTGAGGTCTCTGAGAAACCTGTATTTTTTTAGTCCTAACTGTACTATTGGCTATCTGAATTACATATTCTTCTCAGACACGATAAGTTGATGTCCTAGCAGAGTCATCTTTGGAGGTGCCATAGCAGAGAGGTCTGAAAAGATCTGAAGAGGAAGCAGATACTTGGAGTGGCTTTAGAGGGTCTCCCTGTGCAAGAGGCAGCAAGGAAGATGAGTTTATTGGGGAGAGAAGCCAGTGTTCGGAACTGACATCATTAGTCATGTGGAGAAAAACTGATTGATACACAATGATTGTTTTTCTGTGTGACAACATGGATTTAACTATCATAGTTTTGACAGGTTGGTGCCAGTGTTCAACTCTCTGCAGTTTACTTCTGTAAAGTTTTGCTCACTGGAGATTTCTGATTGGATGCAGAATATTTTTTTCCTGAATTGAAATGCAATAGAGTGAAAACAATTTTTGAGAAAGTAAATTTTTTAAGAAGGAAATAATGCCACATTTACAGTTATTTGTAATATTTTTCTTTCTTTTTTATGTGTATTTTTCAATTCAAAGATACATCTGCTGAATTGTATTAGATATTGAGGCATTGGCAAAAATATTTGCTGGCTCTTACTTTCGGATTCTCTGCTTTTCTGTAGAGCTGTATTACACATACTTACATATACCTACCAAAAAGTTCCCAGCATTTGCAGGATTCAATCCTTTACGCTCTGCTGAAAGGCAGAGTTACAGTAATCTCGTCCCAATTAACTGTGTAGAAGCTCAGCTCAGTGGACTAATGCAGTGCCAGGTGTGGCATTTACATTTGCTGCAGAAAGTTTGTATGGTCACTAACAAAATATTGATAGATCAGTAGACAGTGAATCTTCGTAAGCTTCTGAGCAAGGAATAATTAATATAACTCCTTTCTTTCCTAGAAGCCAAATCTTCCTATCCTGCCTCAAGAAGAATTAGACTTTCCAACATGGGCTGAGGGAGTTTATGCTTCCCTAAACTCATAGGGATTTGTGGAGCAAGTGAAGATGGTTTTACATCCTGTGAAAGGTAGTACTGCCCAGGCATCCCAGAAGGATAATACTACCCATTTGTCATCCCTAGGTCAGGCTGTGTGGCTGGTGGGGCTGAGGAGCTGTGGTCATGGCGGCACTTCAGCCTGTCCTTCATGTCCTTCCAGACCAAGGTGTGGCACAGCTATGTTAAAGGGAGCAAAGACCCTCAGCTTTCTAGTACCGCAGCTGCTCTGCCTTAGAGGCTGCAAATGCTTGTGACCTGAGTGAAAATGATGTGATTGTCTGTAGGCACAAGCAGAATGTGTATCATGATGCGTCCTGTCCCTTTCCTAGTACAATGCCTTGAAAGCATTTGTGTTTGCTTTAAAAAAAAAAAAAAAAAAGGCAAAAAAAATCACTGTATTTCAGAATTTCAGACAGATACACAGTGCTCCTCATCCCCCCAGAAAAAAAGAAAAAAGAAAAAAAAAAAAGCAGGACCTGATTTAATCCACAGCAAACCCCAGGCAGCTCAAAGTTAAACTTCCCATTCAATTACCAATTCATTGCTTTTGTTTGTGAGTATTGCAGTGTATGTGGTCTGTGAGATTACCCGCAGATTGTCATTTTTCATAGCGATGCGGTTATCCCACAGAAGGGATTAAGAGTGAAGCTTCCTTTAGTGCTTGCACTTTGCAGCATTACAGGGCACAGGGAAGTTGTTTTCCGTGTGTGCAAGGGGAGCTGTACGTGGGTGTGAATTAATAGAGTTTTTAAATGTATTTTTAATTTTTATCTCCAAGCAATGCTCTATTATCAGCTAGATGATAAAATGTCTTGAATAGTTGACTCTAGGGCTTTCACTAAACTGCCCATGAATGCTGAAACCATCTGTTTTTCTGGACGTTTGTCAGGGTGAGTGTGGCAGAGGCAGCTGTTTGAAAAGGGACGCTTTGGATGATGAACCAGCCCATTGTTTCTGAGCGATTCGCTTGTATTCAGAGGCTCTACCCAAGCGTACTATAGAGCAATCAAAATCAAACTATTGTTTGTCCCAATCATATTGATCTGAAAAGAAGGTGGTGGGATGACCGCATTGTAGATGCAAATAGTTGTTTAGAGCAGCTGTATGCTGGCCAATATGTACCACAGTAGGAAACCCGCATGGAAGCTAGAGGGCTCCCTGCTCCCTACTGGGGAAAGAGAAAAGATGATGCCAGATTGAACTCCAGTCTACAGAAAAAATTAGGCTCTGGACTGTCGGTATTGCTAGTAATTGCCTTTTTGCAGCAATGGTTGACATTAACCCTGTAGTGCCTTAGTAAGTCAAGTCAATTGTTTGGGCTTGTTGTTTGGTTGTTTTTTTTTCTGCAAGCACATTGCAAAGAGAGTTTATCAAGAATATAATTACCTAAAGCTACTGGAGTAAAATATAGGGGCGACTGGATTGCTCAGATGTCAACTATCAATTTTCTCTTCTATAAAAATTAATTGCCTTTTTGTTGTTGTTTTCTATGCGGAATCACTCATGCACTGTTTAAAGTTTTCATAATTTATTTATGATTATGAAAACACAGCAGCTGAATCGAAACATATTGTGGTGTTCGTTTCTGTGTTAAATATAGCTGTCTTATCTCTGCAGAAAGCAAGGGAAAAGATGATCTTTAGTGCATGTAATGAAGATTATAGCTTTTAGTTTAGAGTAACTGAGAGAGCTGCACTTCATCCATTAACATTTTAAGCTTTTTAGTTGTCCTTGTCACTTCATTGCATGCATGCTAATATCTCCTCATATAAAATTTAATCTGTTGAACTAAATGAAGGAATTAGTATCTGAAAGACATCTTTCATTAAGCAATTAACGAATCTTTCTAACAAATCTACAAAAGCATATGTGTTTATATTTAATAAGTATTTGTATGATCAGCCAATTACAATACGTAGATACATCTTTTTTGTTTATTTTTGTTATTACAAAATCTAAACTTACAATCAAGTCATAATTATGCTTTAACAAACATATTGTAATTGTCAACAACTGTGGTTAGGGGAATACTGTCTTTCAAAATCATCACAGTCACGTAAAGCTTAATATCTGTTTCTTTGTGTAAAAATCTTTTTTCCTGTCTTTTCATGACTGATGGATGGAAATGATGAGGTAGTAAAGAATCAGCAGAGAGAATACATTCAAAGATATGTCCTTTTAAAATTAACAATGATGTATATGTGTATGTAGGAGGGAAGCAAACAAGAAGAGGATGGCAGTCTGGATGAAAAGATGATCACCTGCACCAGCTGCAACACATTTCCTTTTACAGCTTTAGAGTAGCTTTTCAAATGTATTCTCTTTTCAGGCTACTTAATTTTATGAAGGGACACCCCATCCTAACTTAAACTGTTACTAAACCAGTGTCAGCCTCTGCGTAAAAAGTGAAAAACATAAGGAATAATAATTATATTGCCCCTTTCTCCTTACGCCATTATTAATTTGTTCGGGAGTATTTGTCTTAGCAGTATAGATGAATGCTTCCTTCTTGAGCTTCTTTCTTGTCTGAATTTAGGCTTCAGAATGCTCCGTCTGATGTATGAATGTCCAGTTACTGCAGCAGAATGAGTTATCAGTTGACTAATATGACAAAAAAAAAGCTAATTTGTTTCCTTTAATAAGGTGGTGCTCCTATATTAGTTACCCTCTGTTTTGGCCTCTGTTATAGATTTTTTTTGTTTTTAATGAAGACTTCACTTGGATCATGCCGTTGTTTGGAGAAAAAGACTGTGGTAAAGCAGATGAGCAACAAATCATACTAGTAATGGCCTCTTTCCTGAGTGAGGACCAACTTCTGCATTAAATGGTTCATTTTCAAGCACATACAGTGTATACAACTCTTCTAAGCATTTCCTTCTACTAAAGAATAATATTCTTCAGACACTTCTTCCCTTCTGAGTGTGTGTAGGTCCGTCTCTATCAAAAACTCTGGCTAGTTGGCAGAAAAACTCCACAGAAGAGAACTGGAAGTGTGTAGGATGAATAAAACCCCCAGTACTTACAATACCCTTCACCTGCAATTCTCTCCCTGGAAATGAGAGTGAGCCCCAGGGCAGAGATGTGAGTCAGGTTACTTAATGAATTACAGGAAGACATTTGGATGTTACAAAAATGAAATTGGCCAACAGAAAGACTTGTTTTTCTTTCCAGACGTACCAAGCAACACTAAGACAGACAGTGTAGCATGCTTGAGTTGACTCATTTGCTTATCTTTTTCATTAGCAGTTTGCTACCTGACTGTTTCAGAGCCAGCTCTCCAAGTGTTAAAATAACTCACCAGCTTGACAGCTATCATATATGTCTGGCAGTATTAACAAAGTGCAATCCTTGCCATAAAGTTTGAAAAAAATGTATCAGACACCTACTCACTGGTTGCCAGAGGACCAAACCTCTGAGCAGGAGAGAGACAGAGGGAGATGCTGCACCACCGGTGAAGTTCAGGGAGGATGAGGAGCCAAGACATCCGCTATCTTCACCTCCTGGAAAGAGCGAGGTGGAGGAATCCTGGAAATCTTTGTTCACTCTTGGGTGCTTCTCTGTAACGTCTGTGGAAGTGTGCTCAAAGTTTCAAGCTTTGCGTCAGACTTGGGGTTGTTTGTGTCTCATGTTATGGTGGACACTCAAGTCATGTGCTGAAGGATGCTTTCAGCCATGTGCAATGCACTGTGCAAAATACTGGTAAGACCCATTCCCATCCTGAAAGAGCCCCAGCCACTCCAAAGCATTAGCAGCTTCCTTCCTCTTCTAATCTTTTGTTTGCCCTCTTTTTGTTTGCCTTTCTGGGCATGGGCTTTTATTATAATCCTTTTTTATACTCCATCAGCGACTGATTGAAAATGCCTACTTGCAATGCCACTCAGTTTTGCCAAATATTGGTGGCATTAAATAAGTTAAATCCGGAGATTTTAGCAAGTGCGGTTCCTGGATCCACTTTACTGCAAATGAAATAACGAAAATGGGAGCTACAGAACATCGGTGTCTGGTTATAGTCCTCATGAAGAGCAGTATAAATATGTAGATAGACAGAAAGCAATGCCTTGGAAAAATAGTACATCACTAGTGTATAACACTTTTACCTTTTCCAATGATCAGTTCTTATCAGAAAAATTCTATATTGCTCAGCTATAGGTGTAGGGCTGTGGTATGATCCTGCAGCTGTCTGGAAGGAATTGTTTGCCTGTGGTCTCAGACTGAATTAAGCTCTACTTTGGTCAACCCAGTGTCCTCATGTCTGCTGCGCATTTCCTCATCCAGGCACAGGTTGTAAAAGAGGTAGATGCAGACCATAATATGGAACTGTTGGTACTCTGTGTCTGTGTATTAACATTATTTAGCTGGGGTTTATTAGGAAAAAATGAGAGTGTCTTTTTTAGAGTGAAGGGTGACTCAGATCTTTAAATCCTACTGGAGACAGGGAAATTATAGTCTAATATAGATAATGTTTGTTTCAGGTGGGCACATAGAAATAAATCCACTTTTGCTCAGTTTCCTTTTAAATTTTAAATTTCTTAGTATAAAAATACATACATCTGAATCCACCTTTTTTCTTTCCTTATTTTTTTTAATACATGTTGTTATAATCCCATAAAAACATTTTTTTATACAGTCTCCTTTTCCTGGTGCAAATTTTCTTCTGAAAGAAGCGTTTTGACAATGATACTGATTAACATCCTTTCACAAGGTGAATAATATGTTAGGCGAAAATCTAGTAGAGTTAGAGAATTTGGCACAAAATTGGAATAAGGACAAAATGTTGTCAGAATTGGGTGCTGGAAGCCATATGCTTCTTTTTTGAAGGTGGGTCACGTTTTTAGCTGTCAAATTGCTAAGAATCCTCACGTCACCCGTGGGCTTCAGGCAGAGACAGGTTTTCACCATGGTGGGATGGGAGGCCTGCCTGCTGCCCCCAGTTTGGCACATGAATTCAAAACTTGTACGACAAGGCATCCAATTTATCAAGCCTAATTTGTGACACGGAAGGACTTCTCTTACAGAGATTTGATTTCCAGTCTTCATGTGGCAAACTGTCATTTTACTGCAAGTTTCAGAAAGTGGAGATTTGGTTAGTTGTCTTACATCTTTCTCTAAAGGACTTACTTGTTTAGTGCTTGAAAAGGAATTTCATCTTTAGAAGAACACAAGTTTTGTGACTTTTGGTCCCAAGCATCATTCTTCTGTTTGTTTAGGTTGCAAAAGACAGATAAAGAGGGGAAAAGATTTTTAAAAAAATAGACTTCTCATCTCACCCCTGAATGAGCACATAGGTAATTTGCAATCAGACTTTTGTGCCCACACTTTTGTCCTAGCTTGAATGAATCTGTTGTTTTTACCTTCCACTTGTTTCCGGTGTATTTTTAGAAAGCCTGGATTTTACTCTGCTACATCTGTATATCTGCTTGTTCAAAGAACTGTTCACATCCCTGTACCTTCTTTGGGATTTTTTTGTAGTTCTCCACTGAAATTTCTTTGAAATTCCAGATGAAGTTTCATCAGAGATTTTGGGGGGTGATAGAAATATTTCTGTTGACAATATGTGGATTGACAGTACTGTTATGTTTCTGCATCTCATTGCTAGAAGAAATTAATAGCTCTCAGTCCTTGTCCTCCTCTGTATTTTCAGGTGTGGAAGCCCAGCACCTAGCAGAAATTCTTGTCCCTGTCCTGAGGTGTGTGACCTCTCACCTGAGGCTCACAGAAATTCCATTTCCACTACTGATGTCCCACGTTTCTTCTTTGTGATTTCTGGCCCAGTGAGTGCCGACTTAGTGTTCTCGTTAGCATTCTTATTGAATATTGAATATTTTGTTGTTGAAAGAATTGAACCTAGCTAGTCTTGAACTAGTAACCTCCTTTCCATGCGAATCAACCTTTTTTTCTGTTTAAAGCACTGGCTTCTGCAGCCAGTCCCAGTTCTTGATGTGAACTGGCTGTGACTATTAGAGATGTGTTGCTGAGTTCCAGAATTACTATTATTATTTTTTAACCTAAAATAGGTTCTCAGGGAAAAGTAAGATGAAGAGTGGTTTAATTTAATGTCTAATCATCTCCTTCCAAAAATTGTTTGAAAACCTCAGTAGCTCTAAATTTGTGTGGTAGCTTAGGACGGTTTTTCTTCGGTATTGCCATTGGAAAGAAATGGGCATAATCACATCATGCAACTCCTGATTTGTTTGGCAAGTGTATTTGTTTCAACAAAAATTAGCACAGTGATCTTTTCAAATCAGACTGTTTAAATGTTTTTCAGTATTTGAAAATGAAGTTCAGTTGCACTTTATGGATGTTACATTTCACAAGAAGGAGTTGTATGCAGCAATTTTTCACGCAGAATTTCCATTTCTTGATGGTTTTTAATGAAAAACTTGTAAGTCCAGAAAGGTGTCTTTTCAGCTTTCCAAGTAGAACCCAACAAATACAGACCCATTTACACCAAGAGAAAAATTATCCTACTTTCTTGCAGGGGAGTTTTTAAAAAGGAGGCTACTTGTGGTTGGTTGAGATCTTGTAGCGATCTTTGTCCTGGTATGCTCATCAATTCTGTGTTAGATTTTTACCAAGTAATGTATTCCAGGCATCTAAGAAAATACCTTCCCCCTACTATTATTTGCTTTAGGCTTGATTTGATATTGCTTTCTTTATTTTGCATCTTCAGCTGTCCATGGTTTAGTTCCGAACAGGTGAAAGCAGCTACTGGGTGGCCGCACTGCTGTAGATCTCATGTATCTGAGTGAGGTCAGCCCTTAAAATGGAGCTGGTGGCCAGGAAAATGGAAGTTATTTGTTTTTTTCCTCAAATGAGGGTGATGCTTGGGTAGCTTTCTTGTGTTTTATTAGGAGGAAATGCTGACCTTTCAGTTCGGATGTGAATTTTATATTTGGGAAAGTGGATGATGTGGCTTTTCTAAAGACATAGAAACTTTTGTGTGTGGACTTATAGAACAAATTTGATATTCAGTACTCACTGCAGACAAATACAACACATTCAGTTCTCAATATGCATGCATAATAGTAATCACTATTAAATGAGGAATGTGTACTCAGCCTTCAACTTGGAGTGAAGGCTTTCTTCTTAAACAACACATTAACTCTCTCATTCCAGCAATGAGTGAATCAGAGTTTAGTGATAATAATGAGGCTAAATTAATAGAGTTTATGCATGAAATAAATATGAAAGGTTAGAAGTATCAGTTTAGTTCCAGAATCTTAAATATTTTAGGTCAAAAACCTTCTGCTACCATCCCTTTGTTTTTAACTGATGGATATTTACCTCCACTTCTATTTCAAAGCC
This sequence comes from Columba livia, assembly GCF_036013475.1. NCBI lineage: Eukaryota > Metazoa > Chordata > Aves > Columbiformes > Columbidae > Columba > Columba livia. Next base: position 125,555,398 of record NC_088603.1, on the reverse strand, counting down.
AGTTTCCTGCACTGAACACACAAGAAATGTAATGTAAAATATTGATGGAAAATGCTATGTCATAACATAGCACAGTAATCGTTCAAATACAGTGATAACCAATGGATGGCATTTATAGTAAAACAGTAAAATAAATATTTGGCATAATTTCAGAAATAGAGTTTTGTTTAGCCTCTTTCATAAAGGCTTAGCAGTAAAATTTACTTTTTTCTTAATTTTATGAGAAATTTCGCTAAGGTTTCATAGGGTTGATTTTTATTGCCACTATAGGAAAAATATTAAAAGAGTTTAGCTTAAGGCACCCTACGCCAAGCTGAACTTTTTGATCAGACTGGATAGTTTACCTTTAGGGGCATCACCATGTTGTGGCATATATTGAAAGAGAGTTAAAAATGCTGGCAAAATAATTTTTGCTGAAGTGGATGTTCACATTGCTTAGATATGTTGAGAAAACAAGTCAATGCATATGCTTTATTAAAGCGTAAATGCAATACTGTCATATGAGGAAGCAGGAGTGCCATTCTGCTCTAGGTAGTCTAGATGTGATGCCCAGTTTTCAGCAGGATTCCTACCTGGGGCTTGGTGGGATGCAGGCACAGACCCCTTTTTGAGTGCAGTGGTATACGTTCCGTGATGTGTTTAACCCTTTGAGCCTCCAGGGAGTGCAAATAGACATTGAGAGCAGTTCCAGTGTTAGTTTGTACTCTGTTTCTGTTCTCTCCCTGGCCACCTCTCCTGATGTGCTGCTAATGGTTTTGTGGAAATCATTTATACTGATACTATAATGAAAACATGAAGGACACCATTCATTCTCCTAAACAGAGGTGTCTGTCCTGCATGGCCTCCAGCTGTGAGTCCAGAAGGATGTAATTCTCCCTCTGTGGCAGTGTCAGACCTGCCAGCTCTGTGTGAATGTGGAATAAATACCATGGAGCATCTCGTGGTACTAGATAGACCCCTGTCTTGAAGCAGCTGAATTGAGCCTTGCTTGTTTACTTCAGGTGAAATAGATCAGTTTGAGCTCCATTGCCTGCACTCATCGCTTTTGGGGGTGGGGAGGGAGAGCACAGACAGAACATTTTTAGATACCTACATTCAGGTGCTTAGATTTAATCTGAAACTGAATCCCAAGTATGCAACCAAAAGCAGGGTACTTACTGTTGTCTTTGGTATGTGGGATCCAGGCTGGAAGGTCTTGGCATGCCACTCTCTACCAACCTAAAGCCATCGTGTCACACACTCATCTTTAAATAAAGCATGAAATTCTTGTAAATGAAGTGTACGAGACATTCATCCTTACTAAGTTCATGTACCTGATGAGTTTAAGCAAAGACTGGAGTTGTCCTTCTGCAGATCAGGGAAGACAGACAGACACCTCTGTAGAGTAATTAAGATCGTGAGTACCTGAATTGGCACTAAGAGCTAGGAACAATCATTTCCATCAGCTGTATAGTATGTGTGGGGTGATTAGGATCCTTACTGATTGCTTTAATTTAAGGAAAATGAATCCTAACCTAAATTGTTTCATGTTACAGCTTCAGAGAGAACCCCCAAAGCATAAAGCAGGTATAATAAACAGAGTCTGCAAGGAGTGTGGAGTGATATCCCAGCGATGTTAGGGAGACAGGCAAGTAGCAAACAGATTTGCTGGTTGGCTGACTCAGGTGTTGGGCTGAACGTTGAATTTCAGCTAGGAATTATTTTCTTGCTCATCTTCTTTAAAAGTGTGGCCTCTAGATTTTGTGTCAGGGATGGGATTAGCAATGACTTATTCCAGCTGTCATCATGATCTCCAGTCTGTGTCTTCTCCATAGTGAATTCATAAAAGAACAATGTCAGGCAGTTGGGGTTATTCCAGTGGAAGGGAAGGGGAAACAGCTGATTAATTCCCATGAATACTGAAATGTCCCTAGAATAAACTGATGTTCTTTAGGAGCAATTCCTGGTCATTGTTTTCTTTCTCTTCCAACAATGATTTCTGTTTGTGGGACAAAGCTTTTCTGTTCATTTTGTTGTCTTCTTTCTGAAAAGCAGATAGAAGCACTCTTCTGAGAAATAAAACAAGGTGGCCCAAAAGCCTAACTGTCCCATTCCACCTTGAGAGCATCCCTGCTGTGTAGAGGTTCCTGGTGCAGAGACCCCTGCCCTAAAGTCCTGTCCAGCTTAGTAGGAGCTGTGTGCTTGCACTCACTTGGATCTGCAGAAGAGCTGCCAAGAAGGAATAATTGGGAGAGACATGTTTCTGCTCATGGAGTGTCAGCTTCGATCTGGAGGGGCTTTCTTCTGCTGTATTTCCAACCCTGTCACAGAGAGTTGCCCACTTAACTACAATGGTGCCGAGTGCTTTTCAAGATTAAGAATTAAAGCTGAAAGGTAGAGGGGGATGCAGATTGTCCAAATATGAAGTACTGGCACCCGTACTATCCTACATCTCTCAGTGAGGAGTCGTCACAGGGCCTGAGGCTTTGCTGATGGTGGCAGAGAGGCTGCAACCTCCTGTCTGCCAGCAGCAACCTCCTGTCTCAGCAGCTCTGGTTAATACCAGCTATGAGCTTGAGAGAAAGTCAATGTAAAAATGCCTGTCTGAGCTAGATCAACTTCTATCCATGTTTCAAGGTGGAAGCATCCTTGTTTAGGTTTCCAAACAGGATGATCTGGGATAAATACCTGCAGGCTACTCAAGTTCATGACTTGGGGGGTTTCTTCCAGCCCTGTGCTCTCCCATTGTTGTTTGAGTTGCTGTAACCTTGATTAAGGTTGCCTTCTTACAGTATTTTTTTAAATATGTTCTTGGAAATGTTGGGCTGCTTGTGAGTTTAAAGCAAATTAACAATACTTCTTTTTTTTCCCCTGTGTAAAAGCTGTTTTACAATATGTCTCTTGTAAACTTGCAGCTTTCTAAGTTTCTGTATGAGAATATGAATTGATTATGGGGTTTGACGGATCATATCCCATTAGCTCCTTGACTTGTAGGAAGCAGCCCTTGACCCATTTTTTAAGCTTTATTTCATAAATGTTTTCAAAACTATCTGAACATCAAAAAAAGCGGGGTCATTCATTTGAATTTACTTTAAAGACCAGCCGTTCATGGCTAATGAATGTATGGTTTATTAATCAAATGTATGTAGCTGAAAGAAGCCAACTACAATTCACTCACAATTGCGATTTTACCCTATTTTAACGTTATTTTAATGAGCTACAGATTTGAATGTGGGCTTTGTTCATCTGTTGCTTCCACTCAATTGCAGTTTCACCCTAAGAAGACACAAGACAGATTGATCAGGCTTCCAGTCATTGTGAGACTTAAATGAAGTGAACAGGGCCTTATGTTTCAAAACCAAATGAGAGGATTAAAGCAAAAAAAAAAAAAAAAAATTCTCCTATGTTATCTGTCTGCTGTTCTTAAATTTGATTAAGCTACTTGCCACTAAGCACTTTTGGTTTTACTGTAAATACAGCCTAGAAATAAATTTTCATGGCCGCAGGCACCAATCAGCAAGTGATACCATGAATAATTAGCACTTAGAAACACTTGTTCATGTTAGAATATTTCTTTGATTGCCATTTCCAAAAACACACTCAGATGATAGGACAGTACATTTCTTTGAGGTCTAATTGGGATAGAGCTCCATGCCAGCAGTTATAGTAGCAGTATAAGCAAAGTTTTCCTAATTTTATTTTTATTGTGTGTGTAGTCCAAGCTTGTGTTTTGTGAGAACAAGGGGAAAAAAAGCCCAATAGTCTCAAGCTGTAATAATTTGATATATTCACACTTTCTTTTAAACCACAGCATTCAGGTTTGGGCTATAAATGACACTTCTGAACATGAATATGACCGTATCTAATATTCTCTTTGTAAAATGTGAGCAGATTGCAACCACCTGTAAAATAAGGAGATGGCCTGTGAAGACAATGTAAGCAAGAATTCTGTATTCTACTTTATTCTTATTCTGCTTTATTCTTAAAGGCTCTCTGGTTGTCTTGAGAATGTCTGATGGGGAATAGCGATCCCTGTGAGTTATACTGAACATAAACCCTAGGAACAGCAATGTAGAAGTATAGCTCAGTTTTATAGACTTTTGCTGTGGTTTGTGTGTTTAACTCTCGACATAGGCGTGTTTGAACTGTGAAGTCCATCAAGAAATACTGTGAAAATATTCATCACAATACTGTATTTTTCATATATGTTTAATTTTCCTATTTCAGAATGGATTTTTATGCCAATTACACATTTCTATATTGGACTTGAACTTCTTTCTAAATTGCCATTTGAATTTTGCATGAAAACATGTTAAATAGCAGAGCAGCATAACATATCTGTACTTGATCCCACGTTACTTGTGTACCCAAACTTCCACTTTACTTTGTGATGACTTTTTGTGCAGAAAAACCCTCTCTGCAGATTCTGGTGGCCTGATCAATGTGAAATTGTTAATTCAAATGACTTTTTACCTTGAGATTTTAAATGAGAAATACAGAAATTTTTTTATTTTTTTTTGTAATGCTGAGGCATTTTGCAGGGTTTAAAAATGCTTTTAGAGTGGAAAACAGCTATAGAATCCCTAAAAATAAATGTTTTTGAAAACTGATCTTTATATAATGCCTTGACTACATTAAGTACAAGCACTAACCAATTAGTGCAGTATCTCCATGGAGCTGGCTAAATTTACAGCTGGTGAAACTGAGGCAGAGATTAAAAAAATGGACTTTCTGGTATGCTTAAGCATATCTTGAATGATGGGCATCTCTAGGCTGCAAATGAAGCACAGGCTGCCATACCTGTGCCACTTTTAATCTGGCTGTTATGAGAGCAATGAAGAGTAGGGAAGCTGTGGCAGGACAGCGGTCAGCATCGAAACTTTGAGGGCAACCTGGCTGTGTCTTCACTGATGTTGTCTGTAGTAATAAGTAATAATTGGGGTAATATAGTAATATAGTAATAAGTAATAATTGTAAAGTAATAAGTAATATAGTAATAAGTAATAATTGGGGTTTGCCTTGCTGGGCTCTGAGCTGTACTGTCATTCAATATCGTATGGACAAACACAATATAGAAGTGGTAAGATTATGATGGAATTTGAGAGTCCCAGACTCCCAGTTTTGTATGGCTTTCTCTTGAGCATTCAGACTCTCCTTGTCTTCTCTAAGTGTTAGACTAATGTCTATCAGCCTCGGGAATTATATGTGTGAGAATGAACACATTGATAAGAAAAACTAATTTATAATCGACACTGAGTCTTTATGCAAAAATTTAGAATAATGCAGGTCTTAAATCTGTCTGATTCCCACACATTGTTTATTTTTATATAATATGCTGCATGAAGTACATTCTTTGTGTTCTAGAGAAATGATCATTAAGAGACCTTTCAGTTTTCTCAGCCTTTGTGTGGCATGTGTAAACTTGAGGATCCGAGTTCTGTTGTGTGCATCTGTGTCTAGCTGAAATCAAAGGTGATTTGATTTTTTCACCCAAAACCAGAATTTAGGTGAAAAAAAATATTGGTGTTGAATTTGAAGCACAAGCATATATTCGTCCTCTGTATGTTAATTTTCATGCAAGTTATATGCTATTATTTAGGAACAAAAGCTCTAAGAAATATTTGCATGTATTTTTAATAGAGTTGGATTACTTCGTGTTTTGTAAAAGTATGTATGAAGACAAAAGCACATAGTATGATTAAATTTTGTAAAGCATTTGTGGGCTTATTTTCTGCAGTGCAGGGTGTTTGGTGGTACAGTCAGTGTATATTTCTATATAGCTTTGCAGCATTAAACAAATTTCTCTTGACATTCAGTATATGTAAGTAACTGAGAATATAGTTCATTTCATTTAGTGTTCAGTCATCTAAAATCAAAGCATCGGAGGTATTATTTCTTAGCTTTGATATAAATGAGTAATCTGTCGTGTATTAAGCTTGCTCCGTTTAAAATGAAGTTTCCAGATAGCACAGGTTACCATCTGTATTTTTTCATATTATTATTGCCCTCATAATAAGTTCAAGGTGAGGCTTTCAGGCAGTAAGCTGCAAGTCAGTTTTCATATAAACACTTTAGAAAAGCCATCTTGACATCAGCAGCTTATGCAGTCTCCCATCTATAATGTAAATGACTACACCTGCGTTATTTTTATTTCTTCATTATTTTGAGGTCACTCATTTAAAAATGTTTAAAGGATTTAAAAGGTCTCTGCAAATATGTGTGAAAGGAGACAATTGTTCTTGTAGGAAAGGCCAGGAAAACCCACAAAAGAAGCCACAGTGAGACGATAAACATAAAGGTCCAGGAGGTATTATGATGAGGTTCACAGATACTGTGTTCCAATCAAGCTCAATAAGCTCTGAATTCCTATTATGTTTCTCAAGCCTCCAAAAAGACATGGGAAGAAACCAAAAGTTTAAGTCAAATAAAAAGCACTTAAGCCAAGAGCACATGAATGTATAGCTGGGTAATGGAGCTTTCATCTCCGGAATAAAAACAGTTCAATTCAATTGGAACTGAAGTTTCTTCCCCCTTTGAAAAAGTTTATTTTAATGAGTTTCCATTTTATGCGTGGGCTGTTCTTTAATCGATGCTGCTCCATTGAAGTTTTACCCAATGAAGACACAAGACAGATTGTCCAAGCTTGCGGCTATTGTTGGGAGTTGATGAAGTGTATGGGCCCTTATGGTTGATAACAGAAGTAGATGGTCAGAGCCAATAAATAAAACTTTAACTCTGATTGTTGGGTGCTTTTTGCTGAAAAGCTTTCTATTACCATGAAGCTTTGGTTTTGAAGGACTTGTGAACCCAAAGGCAGCTTGTAGCTCTGTCACACAGACTAAGTCAGTCAGACAAGCAGCAATCTGTCCTATCCGATAAACCCAGTTTTGTCTTTTGAATTCCAGACTTCTCTTCAGGAATCAACATTGTTAATATCTTGACAGACTATTAACTTCATAATACATGTATCTGCTGCCCTGTTGAGTTATCTTAAAAATTTGATGTTTGCAGAAGTTAAATTGTACTGTCCTTGATCATGTTTTTACAAAGCAAATATCAGGAAGAACAATTTTAACATCTGTAAACGTGTGCTTATATTTGAGGAAATGCATAAAATATTTCTTGTGACAGTGCTGAGAGTCACGCATGCAAAAAAAAACATAAAAATATTCATATTCAGTATAGTAACAAATCAGAATATTATCTAGGGTTTTGATTTTTTTCAATAAGAAATTAGATTTATTTTGCAGATAGAGCAGCCCTAGAGCCAAATTTGTTTGTCATGTGGTCCGAAGAGGTCTCAGTGAACAGAAGAGCAAATACAAATTCAATTAAAGTAGTCTGAATATTTACCAAAGAAATGTCATTCATTTCAGTTTTAAGGAGAAAATCTGTTCAATATTTGTGTTATAACTGGTTTGGTTTGAGCAGCAATAGTGAGAGTGTAGCAGCTAGTGGCTGCCCCACTTTGCAGGTGTCACACAGATACAGTGGAAGATAATCGACCTTAGGGGTGTATCCTGTATCCTGGAGTTTCCCAGTTTCTGGGGTGAGAGGACAAAAGGCGTTGAAGGACTCTGACCAGCTGGGAAAATGCAGGGAATGCAGTTGTGGGTACCTTTGGGATGAGGAGAGGGTGGAGGATGCAGGAGGGAGAGGGTAGGATTGTGGGGAAACAGAGGATAGGTTTTGCTGGGAAAGTCTCTTGTGTATTTGCATGAAGGTCACTTAAGCTCTGGCCCTTCTAATCTTCTGAGGTTCATACTCTTCTTCAGTATCTAGGTATCAAAACAACTTTCAGTGGGGTGTGAAGTGACATGACTAATATTTGTCACGTGTGGTTTGTTCTCTTTTATTCTTTACATCTGAACACAAGAAAACACTTTTTTACTGTGAGATTGGTCCAACTTTGGAACAGGTTGCTCATACAGATTATGGAGTCTCATACCTATCTGTGGTCCTGGACAACCAGCTGTAAATGACCCTGCTTGAGCAGGTGGGTTGGACTATACAATTTCAAAAGGTCCCTCCCAACCTAAACGATGACAAAGTTTTATGTACTGTACAGTATTTTACTCTGGTAGGCATGTTGCTTGGGTTCTAATACTCCATGTTATTGGCATGTGTTTGAGGAAAGACAGCAAAGGTCAAGCTTGCAGATGGAATAGGAGGTCATTCTCAGATTCGCTGCCAAAAAACTCCTGTCCTGTAATGATGAACTTTTAATCTGCAATGGTAATCAATGCAACATCAGCTCATATAAAGTACGTGGGAAGGGTAGGCAAATCTTTTTGATGCATGCTTATTATGCCTGAAACAAAAATCCCTGTTTAACTTTAATATTTGATACAGTTACTGGCACTGCACTGAACACTATTGATCATTCTTCACTCATGCATTTGATGGAGATGAGAATACTATTTTTTTTTTCATTCTAAGACCTCCATTTTGTCCATCTTCTAGAACAAGTTGGGCTTGCAAGAAGAGGTGTCACAGAAAGAGGAAATAATGTACAAGGTATTGGGAGGTCAAATGGATGCGTTTAGTGTGTACCAAGGAATCCTGGACTGGAGCTATGGTGCCTCTGAACTGTGCACCATTATGTGTTTGAGGACTAACTTTGGATGGCTTGTAGTACATGCAATATAGTAGCTACTCCTGCAATGCAGTATGCCAACCCTGGTCTTCATAGCCATAAGGATCTCATATATTTCATGTACTAAATATGCCGATATTACCATACTCTTGCAAAACATGCTTTTAACTCGAAGTGTGTTAGATATGGTAACAGAATAAAATGTTGTGTGTACAACTGTGTTGGGATGTGGGTAGATAGAAAGGCTGAACTTAGAGCTAGAAGCTCTAAAACACCTGGAGGAAAGCCAGCTACTAAAATCTCTGTGAATAGTGGACACAGATAAAGCCAATTCCATGAGAAGTTAAAGGTCATTCCAATTTAGTGTTGAGCAAAGTTGTTTAGTGCCCAAGATGAGTTGCTCAGGCACTTGTGAGGGTGAGTGTGCTAATTCCAGCTTCAATCCAAATTACAGAGAATTTAACCATCACTTGTACCATGCGGGATCTCTTTTGAGTCTCTCAGTAGATAAGCCGCTACTTGAAAGGATTCAAAGGTTTGATTCCATCTTACTCTAACTGATGACATTTCTATCCTTACTACATTTATCTGTTCATTGCTGTTGAAGAATAGCGTGTTCTAGGAACTGCTGATAATGTCACCAGTTATTAAACCAGAGATCATATATTTCCATGAACTAGATCTTCTTACTGGTTGCTGCCTCTCTTTTGTAACATGCTTAGAGATTTGAAAAGTATAACAGTACAGAACTCTGGATATTATTGTGTTATATTATGCTGAGGGCCTTTGTGCAAACCAATCTTCTTGCTGGGGAATATGTAATGTGAGCTCTTGCAGATGAGATTAATTCCCTTGCCGATGCCCATCCTTGCTCAAAAGTGGCACTGCCAGCCCTTTCCCAGAGACTGCATGTGACTGTACAGATATCCTAAATAGCAAGAGGCTGTACACCCCAAAGTGTCCAGTCAGACAGGAAGAGGCACAACCAGCAAACAAAGTAATTCAGAGACTCACTTTGCCATTCCCTGTTAGCATGAAGGGAATTCTCTGGGAAAATTCAGATTTACAAGCTCTCTCCAAGCCGGGAGAGCAGTGCTCTTTCCTGAGGCATCTAATTATGAATCTGTTCCTGGGTATTACCTGGCACGGGGAGGCATGCTTGTATTTTCCTCATGAGATAAAATGATTCCTTCTGATTACATCTGGTAGGAATTTGTTCTTTTTACATTTAAATTGGTTTTGTATCGAGCTTCTTTTACCTGCTAATACACCTCAGATTATAGGGTTCCCTTAATTCCTCTACTAATGGAATTAGAGAATCTACCTCTTGTTCCCACAAGGATGCCCTAAAGGATGATTATCCATGCTTTGCCTCAGATAAACTGGTTCATATGGGGGATTTCACCAATTTCAGCAGTTACATGTTGGGCAGAAGAGTCCTGGGCAGTTAGAGTCTGCTGGCACCCTTACTTACTACCTTCTTAAAAAAACATTCTCTCTTCTCTTACATAGCATCAGTAGAATTTTCATGATGATATCAAAGAGAAGAAATTCTGGTTTGTTTTTGTAAGTCCTTGTTTAGTGAAAGGGAAGGTTGTTGGAAGAGTGCTTTACATTATTTAAGATAATGAAATTAAATGTCCGGTTAAAATACTGGCTGTATTTCAGATAAATTTGCAGCCATAGGTCCTCTTCCATGCAGGTATGGCACCTGAGGGCTGTGGAATGTCTTTGGAGCAAGCACTTTGGCTGTAGGAAAGGACTGGGATGTACGTAACCCCCTGGTGAGGCTGCATCGCAGGTTCCTCAGTGTGCTAAGAGCTTGAGCTCCACCCAGGAGTTGCACAACCTCTCAGCAGCAGGCTTTGGCTTTTCCGGTCAAGCCATTAATGATTCAAGCTCTGGAAACCCCTGCTGCTTTAAGCAAGAGGGTGGGTTTTCTCAGGTCCATGGAGAACTTACAGTCTGACTTCTAAGTCTTTGGAACATAAAGCAGCATCCAGCAGGAAAACTGTACTTGATAAAGCAAACTTCTTTTGCCAGAAGATAAGGAATGTTAGAATTCGATTTATATGATAAAAGTACTGGCTAGAGGCTGTATGGCTTGCTGTCCTTTATTATAATCTCCCAATTGCCAGATATGGGTCAAAAAGGTAGGATGTACTCTTTTGTACCAAAGCAATGGAGTAATGAGGACATCTGTTTTCATATGGTACTTGACACACACTACCAGAAATTTGATGTCATGCTGTCCAAACTTGTACATCATTGCAGAATTGCATTAGCTTTTCTGATTGATTCTGACAAGTCACTGACAGTTTTTGAGGTGAAACACAGACATGACAAAGGGCAAGCAGAGGCTGCATATGTCAGCTGGAACACTCCCTTCTTGACTTGAAGGGGTGAAAATCTTTCAGTCTTGTTTCTATCTGCCCCTTGCTATTGTTTAACCTCCCCATGCTTGCCCCAGTGTGCACAGCTTTATGTATTATTTTGTTACAGGAGCAGGTCCTTTTGAGTTTTCTCTTCAAAGCAATACAGTGCCAGGGAATAATTTTCTTTTCATGGGTTAACACACGTGCCCATAAGGTAAAAAAAAATGTAGTTCAGTAAATTTATTCGTCATGAATCATGCAAGGTTGATTTCATTTATCGTATCACACCATAAACATAGTATTTTGTGGTTTGTATTTACACATGCATAAACTTAATTTACCCTCACAGTGTCAAGCAAGTTCTTATTTCCTTTCAAGGAAGTGTCAATGTATATGTATTAACACATAGTATTGAAAATACCAGTGCTATGAAGAAAACAGTTGTTTTAATGTTGTAGGGGTTTTGGGGAGGCTTGGGGTGGTTGTTTTTGTAAGAAAAATAAGGACAAATTGCACTCCAGGGATGATATACACAGGTTTACCAGCTCTGAAACAACACAGGATTCCCTCTGGTGCTAGTGTCAGTAGGGTCAAATGCACCATTTGTTCTCGATATATGTTTCTAGGTATGCCAGCAAAAGAGCAAGTGGTGTGCTGTAGCATAGCAAGTTGGAGTCGCATTTTATTTTATGATTTTACATGCTGTGTTCTGCTCCAGCCATTCCTTATGAGATGGGTGGTCATTTTTTTTCCACAACTTATTTTGCCCATTTCTTGAGAAACAGTTGATCAGCATGTGCAGGCTGGTTGTATTGCAGATATTCGCTGCTGAAACACTCAATGTTCAATAAAACTAGTAAAAGCAGGGAAGAACATAAATGGAAAAATACCATATTGCACCTGCTTAATCTTACTAGACTTGCACACTGATTTCAGAAGGGATCAGATCATGTGTGCCTTGGTTTTACAGATAGGTGTGCATTACAGTCTTTTGGCTCATACTTTTTCTTAATGAAACATAGAAATGCAGTGATCCACTTTAGGTGAAATACTGAGGTTGACATTTACAATTTTAATGAAAAGATAGCTTCAAACCATATGTTCTTATTAGTAAAATAAACCTCTTCCACAAGGTCTTTTTACAAAACAATTTTGTAATAGTATTGAAGGAGCATATAAATGAAAAAAATGAATAATTAAGGGAAAATATAAGTAATTGTAGAGTCTTAAAGTAGTATTCAGGTGTTAAACCACAGATCGTATTGTTGTTTAGATCTGGCTTATGCATTAGTTTAGAAATTTCATTTTGAAATAATTTTGATCTTTCAGTTAAGTTAGTGGAGGGCACTTGTAGATGAACCATAGACAGCATTATCGCATCTTCCCAGAAAGAGGAATGTGTGAAAGAAAAGAAGTGTGAAGCAAAGCAACAAACTTCCCCACCTTATTGTCATGTCAATTTCGAGAGACCACTTTATCTCAATGCCTTTCCTCCAACTGGGCTCTGTGAAACAGAGCAAGTTAGATGTTTCAGAAGGATGTGATCTGTGGTCACCTATTTTTGTTTTCGTATGGAGATGCAGACCTCTCCTGGTTGCAGGAGACCTGCTTTTCTCAGTTAACCTTTGCAGACATCAGCGATGCAACTCACTGATTCTCCAAGATTCAGGCATTACACTTTTGTACAAACTAACATGTGAAGGGCAGTGTCATCTCATTTTACATGCTGTCTGAGCGGCTAAAGTTATGCACTGGTCACGCTGTGTTCGTGGTGGCCATGACAGGTATGGTTGATACTTCCGTGGCTGTGGAGAGTTATGGTGGTGTACGCAGACCCACCAGAAGTTGCTCTGTTGCTCAGGTTCTGTGGCTGGACTCTCAAACCTCATATGGGCAAAGCCAGGCTGAGCAAGTGTGTGAACACAACTTCTTCCATCTCCTACTTGGAAGGAGAAGCACAATAGGATCACCTTCATCGTTGATTATTTCAGAATCCAGGTTGAATCACTCAAGAACAATTTTGTTCTGTCTGTTTTGTCCACCAGAGAGGCCTGCACAAGTCGTGCTCCCATTTGGGAAGCCTGGCTGTCATTTGTTTGAGCTGTGGACCTGCAGAGGAGAACCACACAAGCAGCAATACAACAGCCGAGATATGAAAACAATGTTGAGTTGTTGCTGCATTTGACATCCTTGGTGCATCCTTTTGCATTATTTTTGAATGTACAGTTTATGTTTATATGCAAAACCACACACCGTTATCAAAGATTTGTAGAGTTTAGGACAAATATGTGGATCAAGGTGATTTTCAACATATTCTCTAAAGAATGTCTGTCTTTGTTTAAATGCTATTGACTTCAATTCCCATTGTATTTTTTGTCATGAAACTTGGAGACACATAAGAAAGTATTCTTTCTTGGTTGTGCATACATAATTTGAGCTCACCAGCTGGAATCACATGTATATGTAAATGATGGCAGCTTTGGGCTCATAATTGTTCAAATTGGCTATGGCATTTGTTATGTCAACCCTGTGTTCTCAGTGCTGCCACTTTGATTTCAATCAAAATTTTGTTAGGCAGGAGTCATGGAAAACTTTGTTCTTTGAAGTATAGAACTTTCTCTGGGTGCAGTCTGGAGGCATTGTACACTTAAAGAATTATTTTAGCAAATGTAGGTCTTTTAATAGCTTAATCTGGGGTGTACTCTTAACAGTTTATATTCTTCAGAGATTTCTGACCTGCCCATCAAGATAGTTTCCAGTACTAATGCTCTATATTTTACTTTAATCTGTGAATGTCAAATAGAATGCCTTATCTTTTTTTCAAATCCATGTTAATATTTTAGCCTCCTCATCTGCGAGCGTATATTGTAGATATTAATTATCAGGGACAATTGCTAGTTGCAATGCTGTTTCTGAAATTAGGACCTATATTACATTACTCTTCTTACAGATTCCTGAGAGTATAAGCAGACCCAGTGCAATGAGACCCTCCTGACATTTCCTTTGGAAGACACCGATTAAAGTCACTCAGAACTACTGTTTCAGAACAAAATATACTTATTTTCAGTACTACTGAGCACACTGGACCAAATGTTCACAACAGCAAAAAAAATAATGTATATAAAAATGTATATACTCCTTTCTCTAAATGTGATATCTCTGGTATAATTCAGACAGGTCCAATTTAATACTCGTGCTTAAGCTGGGAAGAGGAGCCTGTTCAGCTCACAACATACTCCGGCTTTCTGGTTTTCAGTTTTTCTGAGTTGTTGGCTATTTCATTAACATGCCATCTGATTTTTTCCGGCATGCCTAGAAGAATCCCTCTCCCTTCTCAAGTCTTTGAAGATGTCAGGTTTCCATCCATCGCAGGCCTGATCTTGGGAAGATTCTAGCTTGGAGAAAACCAACTACAGTTATTTTAACTTCCTCAGAAGTTGTGTACCTGGACCTGTCATTTTTTTAATGTTTCCTTTACATACTCACTTTTATAGTTTATCTGAGCACAGTCACACACATAAGCAGGCATCAGAGCAAACCTGGACAGGCAAACAGCTGTTCTCATAATATTTATAAAAGATAATGCCAACAGTTTCTCAGTTCATCACAGTCCTAAGTCTTCGTTTAAAAACAATTTAAAATACAGTGACCAGCACAGAAATAGTAACTAATCTGGGTTCTGGGCTGTCACAAAGTTACATTTTAGTGTCTTAGGTGGGTAGGGCTCAAGCAGAACAGAAGTTCCCTGAGGTGCAGACCAATTCTGAGCTTTATGCTCAGAAAGCATTTTACAGCAGTGATAACTTGTCTCTGAAATTAAGCATCCTAACAGCACAGCTGATTGTCTGTAGTTAATTTATCACTCTGCAGTATCTATGCAGTCACTTACAATGACAGGCTGTAGGTTGGACAGTAAACCTTTCCCGTGGTAGACTGCATCTGCAGGCTTTGTCTGAATCTGTAAAATAAACGTTCTCAATGTGCCTTGTTTTCCCACCACACAAGGTTGGTGGATGTCCTACTTCGTGTGTGCGTGTGCAAGGGAAACAGGGAACCATGCTGAGCAATGCTGGAGCTGCCCCAGGTCTCTTGTGTCTCCTGGCTAATCTCCTCAGAGGACATCTACATCTAGCAGGGGTGCCCAGATGTGTCAGCTCCTTCACTAGACACTCCTCCATCCAGAGACCCACAGGTTATTGTCATTGACCTTTTCAGGAAAAGTATGTCTTGGAGTTCTGCAATGTAAAGATGCAGGTGCATTTCTAACTAGATGGGTGCTTGGTTTTGCTGTCAGCAAAGTCTGAATTTCATCCAGTGGTTGTAGGTCTTATGCTTTGGCTCTGTTTATGAGCTTGGTTTCTGAGCATCTCATTACTATGTAACTGAATGTCTATGGTGTATATTTTAAATTGCCTTTTATGGCAGTAATTACTGATTTGTACGATGATGTTTGAATTTGTACAGTGCCTGTTTATGAGACCTATGTGTGTTTACATCCTGAACTCCACATTTGTGTATTCCATTCAAACGGTTGAGGTTGGCTTGATGGATAGCCTTTTAAGATGGAGCTCAGCTCCAGTGCCTGCCTGTTACTGATTTTACTATACTGTTGGAAGGGAAGCAATGCATTCTGCTCTGTCCCTTCCCACCCCGCTATAATGTGTGCTTTTAAAAATAACAATTTCTACTGGGGTCTGGATTTCATAGCAAGCTATTGCAGAAGCAAATACTAATACACTGTAAAGCTAAAAACCATTACTGTATATTCATCATGCTCTTTGAGTGTGGCAGCACCATTCCAACATTAAGTTAATTGTAAGGAAAGTGCTTCTGGGCACGGTAGCTTGGTTTCTATACCAAGATCCAGATTCAAAAAAACTTGTTGATTTATGCCACATTAGATCCAAATGTTTTTTTGCTACTAAAAAAGTACACCTTTTATTTGGAATGGGTATTAACCTGTTAGTTATAGTTAGTTCTATTAATGTAGTGGGGGAAAAGAGAAAAATATTTTCCTGGAAAGAATAGCTTGGTGAATTCTTGTTTCAAAGCAACTCTTTGGCAGTCTGAGAGGTCTAGGGGAGGAAAAGGTAGGATGTGCTGTAAGAAGACCAAAACCAGAAAAAGGGTATGAGATAATGACAGGCAGACACATCCAGTGATCCAGTGGTGAAAAGGAGTTAGTCCTCAAAGTTCGGGGCAAATCCCACCTCTTCCATGTTTTCTTTTTCAGGGCAATGCTTCCCTTAAAATGAGGGCTTAGTTGTTCTGTGAAAACCATGATTTCTAGGCAGCACAACCTGCCTCTCAGGTTTTCTGTCTGGAAAGTAAAACTGTTTTAACGAGGAATAATAAAGCAACATCAGGAGTTACACCATGTCTTTCTTCCAGGAACAAACAAAGCTGTTAACATACTTTTAAGCCTTAATTTCATCTAAGTAATGTCTCATTTCAGAGGCTGACAGGTAAAGTGATGGGCATCAGGAAGACAGTTTTCTCTTGGCTCCTGACACCCATCCCGTTCTGCAACTTGTACCCTGACACCGTGCAACACTTTTAGAGTTGCTCTGCAATGGTTTTCTTCTTCCAACAGAATTGCAGGTGCACGTATAGAGGTCTGGACAGTGGAGCTTTAAGTAGAAGTGCAAGTGGATTTGTACACAGAGGCATAAACATTCCTTATCAATTCAGATGCAATAGTTGCACAGCTGATATGCAAGAAGACAAAGCCCAAAGGCTTAAAAAGGTTTGAAGCTTAGCAAACTCCAAGGTGTTAAAAATATATCACTATTGTTTAAGATGTATCAGCTTTTCTCTTGGTGCCTCTGCTTTCAAGGTACTGCAACTTTGGTTCGAAGAGGGGGTTAGTTTTCAAAATTTAGTGTACAAGATCTGACACAGCTGAAATGGATTACATGGGGTTTGTGATTTTTTTGTTTCAATAGCAGCAAAAATTGCACATGTAAAACTAGGGGAGGAGGGATTGGTAGGTGTCTTAGTTTTGTATGGGATAGAGTTAATTATTGGGCAGATGTTTCCTGAGATGTTGGAATAAATCCATTTGGTTGTCAGTAAGGTAATACTTGAAACGCAAGCACTCAGTGCACCTGAACACCCATGGATCCATTCTTTCAGCTGTTATAGCTCCTTCAGATCATGGAAGGTCACAGAAGTACTTCTGAATAGCTTCTGAAAGCTTTTTCATCAAGCTTTGGTATCCCTGTCATTTCACAACACTGACTTGCCCACTTTTTTCAGTGCACGTTTGAGAATACTCAGGTGGGCTCGTATAACAAATAGCTCCTTAGTTCCTAGGGCTTGGTACAAAACCAAACAAGTCATTGACAAGATTTCACTCCAGCAGACCTTGCATCATGAACTTTCAGTATGTACTGAAAAGAAGATACCAAATCAAAGCAAGTTTTCCTTCAAAGAAGCCAAGATATCTTCCCACTGAGAGAAATTTCTTTGCCAAATGCTGGCTCTCCAACTATGGCCATCTTGACTAGGGAGCTATTTAAAGCAAAGATGCAATGATTTTTTTCATTATGGCAAGACTTTATTTCACTTCTCATGGATAGCTAAGCTGTTGATGCTCAGTGCTTACTTATAGAGTATGTTCAAACAGAAATCAAGATTGGAAATTTCATAAGAAAACTGATAATTTGGGGGAACTGGAGGCAGAACTAAAATGGACACTATTTGTATAAATGTGTAGCTTGTTTCTGCTGCTGTAATCGTAATAATTCCTCTTTGTCTGATATATTCTATCCTATCCTAAGTCAGAGCACACCCCACAGAGTCACTGCATCCACTTGTCTACTCTCTGACACAGTTCATAGCTGGTGATTCAGAAACTGGGGCCAGAAATTACAGTCTCAGTTAAGATAAATGCTGTTCCTTGAGTGAGAAATGGTCCCGTCTGATCCCTCAGACACAAAACAGGGATGTGGCATTGTTTACACTAGGAAGCATCTTGCAAAAATTTGTTGGTTTTATGTAGAATGTGTCCAAAGCTCTTTAATGCTTATTGCAAAATGCTTGGGAAAAAAAATTAAATCCACTAAGAGCCAGAAACAAACAAGGTATGTGGCAGCTGCTCATAAGCTGTAAAGCTGAGTCAGCTTACTCAAGGTAAGCAAGGAATGGTGGATAGTGAAGCAGCCACTAAAGGAGTTAATTTGTAACCCTGAGGCTCACTTCTCAGGGTGGACTGACTTACATTGTTTTTGTGTGAAATTAATGAAGTCAAGATATGCATGTGCTCAGCCTGCCTGGGTATGGATTTTCAACCCTTGAGCAATGAGATACTAATCTGTTTCAGCTTTTTTAATTTTTATAACTTGGAGATCTCCTTTGGCTAGAGAATTAATAACTCAGGTATTAGTTGATGTTCACTTACAGCTTGAGCAGCTCTTTGAGAAGGATGAAAGAAATTTCTCTTTGTTTCACAACTTTGTTTGTAAGAATTTGTCGTCAGAACTTGAGTAAACTATGGCTAAACCCTCACCTCAAATCACTCGCCTTTGCAGGCCCACCGTATGTGTAAATGAACATTTCAAATAGCACTTTAATTATTTCCCAGATAGCACTGGCTTCTGGATAGTGTTGTTCAGCCTCTGATCAACAGTTGCTGTCCTTGATGAGGAAAGGTTGGGTTTGGTTTTCTAAGTTCACTGCAAGGTCACATGCCATGGAATAAGCACTTAGTGCTCCGATGTTTTCTATTGGTCTTCTGGTGAACAGCCAGTGTCTTTTTCACCATTGATCTTTTCCAAAAACAGCAGTTAATCATCTAGGTTATGTAGGCAAATATAGTTCCTAATGGCCTAAACACCAATAGTAGAATTGAACTAATTTATTTTAAGATGTAAATATGCACATGCTTGATTTTAATTGGCATGCCTCGTTTTCTCATTTCTGCCCTTGTTAAGAAACAGCTTTACATTCTTCCAACCTTTCTTCCAACCTTCTTTCCAACCCCCACTGTTCTTGTTGCCCTTTTCTCCATTGCTGTAGTCCTTGCCACCAGTCCTCCTGTGAATCAGACATGCGATGCAGACATTATCTACTCACGTCTTCTAGCCAGACTGTGCCAAATCTTACCGATTAGTTTGTATAACATCTTTAAGAGACCACCTTTCTTGTCTGTCTGTGTATCTCATAGGCTTGTTCAGTTTCCTGCTCTGTTATGCCTCAGATATGGCATCTCAGCATGTGACTGCTGGGGATGAATCCATCAAAGGCAACATGATTAGTCTCGTTCTTGGAGCCTCTCATGGTCTCTCTTCTCACTGATTCAACTAACCTTTTACATAGTATCCAAGTATTTACAGACTCTTCCTTATCAGCCCAGAATACCAGTTCACCTGAGGTTGTTGAAGAAGTTGCCCTTGACAAATGACTTTCAGAGGATGCATTTCCTTGTGACAGCACAAAAAAATGGTTTATCTGCTCATGTGCCAAGGTGACTGCTAATTGATGTTCACTGAATGCTTTCCCAATTCTATTTCCTTCTGGTTTTAAATAGCTGTTGTGTATTGTCTGAAGTAAAATCCTTGAGGAAGAAAATACCTTCTTCATTTGCTTCATTTGCTTTGGCTCTGTGCAGTGCCTAATGCAAGGGGTTTCTGATCCATTATTTAGGTTATAGAAATAGTTTCAAAAATAATTAGTTTGTTCTAGTGATTACCTCTGATAGCATTCTTTATGTCTTGTCTTTTTTATAGTTTTACTTGCAAGCAGTAACTTACAAATTCCTGTGAATTTCAAAGCCAAAACAATTCATTCTGGGATTATAAAGTAAGAGCATCCCTAGCTAAAACCTTCCATAAACATTCAGGATTACTGAACACAGAAAAAAAGGACACCAGCAATTTAAGTTGCATTTCTATTATTCCAAGGCAGTTTACTATCTTGAAAAAAAAAATAAAATAAATTTTTGTCTCCATTTGCTTATGTTTCATAGTACTTTGTTTGTAAACTGTTATGCTGTTTCCCTAAAAGAAATGGTGAGAATTAATCCAAAGCCTGTTGAAGCCAGTGGAGCATTAGTCAGATTTGCCATTTGTTTGTGATTTTGGTACAGAAGGAAGGTTGGAGCTTTTTTAACAAAAATACACAAATCTGATTTCAAAGCCACAAAATTGGTAAATTGGCTTGGGGGCAGGTCTTACCCCTGAAGCTGCTTTTAATTCATGTTCTTAATTGACTGAATTTGAAGTTGACTTCTCTTTAAACAACCTCACAGATAGCAAAGAGAAATCCCAAATTTATTAATTGGTGGTAGGGGTTTTTTTTCTAGTTTTACTTGCTATTGATACTCCAGACTTTGTTTGACAAGATAGACATCACCAGAATAGTTACATAGAAAATGAGTTCTTACTTTCTTACAGGCATATTTTTTAGACTCAAAAAATAGTGGCCTCTTCGCCTGAGGCAAATTGTAATCTGGCAGTCACACAAGGCCCTAAAGACTTCAGAAGAGCTGAGCAGAATGGCCCATAAATCTCATTTTAAAGCTTTCTGCAATAGCTTTAAGTCCAATGAGGATCTGTATTTTGGTAAGATCTGCCTCTTGACACAGCAAGAGAGGAAGAAAGATTAGATAGGCACTGTACTCCCTATGTGGAGGCGTAATTTCTTTGTTTATCGGGAGGACCTCAGCAATGTGCTGTTGGATATGATAAACGTGTTTTTTACCTAAATCAGGATGGTTTTCACTGTGTCATCATAATTTTGTGCTGCAAGTAATAAAATCTGGGGAGGGGATAATTTTGAAGATACAGAAAGAAAAAAAGAGAAGCTACATATTATCTGCAAAACTTTTAGATTTCCTAAAACTGATCAAAGTGCTATGTTTTTCGAAGCCGTTAGTGGCCTGATTACTTTTTGGGGAGACTTAATAAGAAGAGGAGCTTTAACACGTCTGTCACTTCTTTGCTGCTGTGTGCGTTTTGTGTAAGCCATGCACATTGAATGAATGTAGATGTAAAGAGATTCCCTTAGACCCATTTACACAGTCAGGTGGGTGTGCATTTGAAAGATAGTAAGTGTGCACAAAATTGAGATGCAAAAAGATTTTAGATAAAAAGCACAGAGCCTCTGTTGCTGAACGTTGGCAGAGCTCCTATTGACATCAGGCAGTGTAACTCAGCAGAGCATCACTGGTGACCCAGCCCATCCTGCCTTAACTCACAAATACTCCTCTTTTCATTTCTTCTTACTAAGCGAGTGGCCCAGTGAATAAGAAATCTCTTTCCTTCTGCCCTTGCAAAGGAGAATTAGTCCCATGCAGTGTCTGAGAATCTCAGCTTCTCTCCAGGTCCAGCTGTTTAGCAACAACCCTCTGGGCTGAAATTGCCCTTCTCCAGCACTGCGAGGGTTTGCTTGCTCAGAGGAGTGGCTGCACTGGATTACACTGAAGATCCAGAAGACTGTGATCTCAGGTCCCTCAGACCTTAGTGCAATAACATCTCATATGCTGTTTTCAGTGGCACTTGTCCTCAAGATGGCCTGGAAGCCAAGAGCTTGCACGCTTTTTGAAGGCATCCCTTCTGACTTGAGTGTGGCCAGGAAAACCCCAACTGAATTCAGTTGTCTTACCACAGAACAATGAAATAAGATGTGATATCAAAACAGATTGCGGGTAGAGATTTAGGGAAAACAGTGTGCTGAAGGCAGACCAGATGAAACATTTGTCCCAAATCCATGGCAAGCTGCAGGGTGTTTCTTCTGCTGCTTCTAATTACAAAGTTAGGAACCTCGTTGAGTGATAAAATGACTTCTTGGAACTGAGCACAAGGTAGCTTGTCATCAGAAATCGTAGAATTATAGAATCATAGAACAGTTTGGGTTGGAAGGGACCTTCAAAGATCATCCAGTCCAACCACAATTCAATGAGCAGGGACATCTTCAACTAGATCAGGTTGCTCAGAGGCCCGTCCAGCTTGGCCTTGAATGTCTCCAGGGATGGGGCATCTACCACCTCTCTAGGCAACCTGGGCCAGTATTTTACCACCCTAATTGAAAAGAAGTCTTCCTCATGTCTAGCCTGAGTCTCCTCTCCTTTAGTTTAAAACCATCACTCCTTGTCTTGTCGTAGCAGGCTCTGCCATAAAGTCTGTCCCCATCTTTCTTATAAGCCCCTTTTAAGTATTGAAAGGCTGCAATAATGGCTCCCTGGAGCCTTCTTTTCTCCAGGCTGATCAATCCCAACTCTTTCAGCCTGTCCTCATAGCAGAGCTGTTCCAGCCCTTTGATCATCATGGTGGCCTCCTCTGGACCCTCTCTGACAGGTCCATGTCTTTCCTGTGCTGACGGTTCCAGAGCTGGACACGGGATGCCAGGTGGGGTCTTACTAGAGCAGAGGGGCAGAATCACCTCCCTCAACCTGCTGGCCACTCCTTTTGATGCAGCCCAGGATACAATTGACCTTCTGGGCTGCAAGCTCACATTGCCAGCTCACGTCCAATCCTTTATCCACCAAGTCCTCTCCATAGGCCTGCTCTCAATCCCTTCATCCCCCAGCCTGCATTGATACTGGGGGTATTAAAACTCATTGTAAACATATGTATATTATATATCCATATATGTGGATAGATATATATGCCTATGGATTTATAGAGCTATATATGTACTTTTTTAAAGACAAGAAAAAACATAAGATGGTTTGCATCTTAAGGAAAAATTACCTTGATAGTTCTCCTTAAAGGAGTGTGCTGCACTCCATATTTTTTTCCCCTTAATGTGAATACTCACAGGTTGTGTGTTATGCTGGTTTGGGAGGAAGCCCAGTGCTGGAGGAGCCCTGTTTTGAGAGCGCAAGATTCATCCTTGAGGATTCAGAGTTCCTGAGGGGCAGAGCTGTCAGGAGTGGTTGATGTTTAAAGGAGAGGAGGCTGTCTTCTGTGAATGCTGTGCAAGCCTCTCAGAGGTTTTGAAAACAGGGAGTAAATGTGAACTATATATATATATATACTTGAAGGCCAGGTGCTCCTGGTAACCTGCGGATGTGAACTGGGTACAGAAGATGAAATCTGCTGTTATCCTGGGAACTCTGCTGGTGTTGGCATCCATTCAGATTCATTTTCCTTACAGAGAATAAGAGAAAGAACCTAAATTTTCAGTGTAAGTAAAAGTTGTTGTTGAATATATTAGGATTCAAGCAAAAAATATTACAGACAGATTTAGACTAATTTGGAGTCACAGAAGGGATTAGGAGGTATTTCAGTGGTGCAATAAATTAGTGCACAGATCTTTCACCTCCAGCCATTGGGTTCAAGCTCATGCCAAGCTGCAAGCTGATAAAAAATGAGTGATTTAAACTATATTCTTACTCTGGCATGGCCATGGTTTCTTACGTGTGCCTCTCTTCAGCTGGGAAACATTTCTGTTATATTCCATTTCAGAGTGTGGGATTGTTGCTTTGTAAATTTACAAAACTGATATGTTTTCAACATTAATTAGAATTTTTATAAGAGCTTTGTCCTAATTGAATTAAAATATTTCAAAACACAGCTATTGAATTTAAAGCAACTGTTTTTCCATGGGCATTCTTGCAGGAATAATGGAAGCTCTTTATTCTCTTATAAATAAGAAGAGTTCATGTATGTATGTATGAACACATAGTCTTTATTTATAAGAAAAATACTAAGGAAGGCAATTGTTTGTTTTTAAAAACCTTAAAACCTTAATCTTTCCTTTTTACATAGTAACCAGACTTGGATGTAGCTAATGTCATTTGGATGTTCAGTACAACATATGCTCTGAAAACAGAGCCAGCAATATTGATAAGATAACCCCATTTCTCCACACACTATGGGTGCAGATTTGAATTTAACACTGTTAAGCTGTGGATGTGAAATGAGAGATCATGTGAGGCCTTTTTCAAGAATGCAGCCATAAAACATACATTCAAATGATACCAAGTCATAAATTCATAAAAGTGAAACAGCTCCATGTTTATGTTTCTCTCACGCTCCATAACTCAGACGTTTTGCATATATGTTTGGTTGTGGCATACGGTCTTCTTCTATCAGAAAGTTACAAAGATCTGAATAATGTTTTTTAAAAATTGGGAGAAAAGCTCTGGTATTTTTCATCGTTGCAATTATGATCGGATACATGGTATAGGGACAGAACACCTAGATCCTAGACAAGATGAGATACAGCTTTCAGTAGGTATCTCTAACTGCGTGAAATAAATATTATTTTATGTATTTATTTTATTTTAGAAATGTATTATCATCTCTCATTGCTGAGGCAATATTGTATCAATAGTTCTCTCAAGGAAGAGAAAGAACATCTCAGTAGTCAGTCAGGAATCCTTATAGTTCTGGGAAGCTGCATAAAGCAGCATTTACAGACAAGACATGGATCATGTAGAGAATTAGAGAAGCATAGATGTTTGTTAATAAAAGCCCAAATGTTCCACTCTTGCACAGTGGAGTAATTCACTTTGCTTCAGGAGAAAGGACTATTCGTGCATCAGTATGAAGCATCTAGAGAAAAAGTACTGATTTGTAATTTCTTAAGAAATTCGTCTCTGGGGATGGATAATGCATATTAGAACATTTTAACTGTAGTGTGTTATATTTTATTTGCAGGATAACAGTTAGGATATACAGCAGTTTTCAGGGTTATTGTGTAATGGGTTGTGTGTCTGATTAGAGACTATTTATGTGTTGTTTTTTATTATTATTTTTATTTACTTCATAGACATACTTCACAAAATATCATAGGCTGGCATCTCTACAGTAGCTCGGAGCTGCTCTTTAAAATGTCCTTGACTTTAAATAAGTATGTAGCCAGAATAGGCATATTCTTGGCTTCAATGTAATTTGCCTTAGTCCACTCTCTGACAAGGCTGTTTAGGAGGGAGGATGGCAGTAGTTTCCAACAGGAAAATTTATACTGGGGGAAATTCAGTGTTTGACAGTAACACAAAAGGACATTAGAGGCAGGTATGAAGGCACCTACTACAAGGGATTCCAAATTTTAATTGGACTTTTACTTGCTTCTGCAATACAAGCAGTTGGAGAATTTATTAATAATTAAATAAAAGCAGTAGAGTCCTTCTGGCATCATTAGGCTTGGGGGAAGCTACTAATACACTGCATTACGTTAACAAAGAGTCGTATTTTCTGCTTGCGCAAGAGCCTGAGTTTGGGAAGAGGAACATCAAATGATAGCAGACTCGTTCTTCTCTACATTTTCTTCTTTTGTTTCACATGGTGGAGGAGACACAGTTGAGAATACTTATTTTTAACAGAAAACAAAACAAAACACAACACAAACAGTTTGAATATTCTGTCATAAATATAAAGAACTGGAATAGCCTAACTCCTGGCATCCCTTTCCAAGAAGGTTACAGGGCAGAATGCCTTTACAGCTTTGTCTATCTGGGTTTTCAAGTTGTCACCTCTAAAATACAAGATGAGTTCGTGTGTGATAGCTCCACTCTCACATCACGTTGAGGATGGACCGGGCTCATCAGGGCTAACACACAGATCTAAGGACATTTTGGGCCTCCCAAGACCCTCCTGGATCTCTTCAATTCAAGACACGATGCAGTAAGCAGTAATGAGCTTTTTATTGCCACGTGATTGCTGGCTGATTTCTTATTCTTCAGGTAATGGGTTGGTTTGTGATCACAGGGGTGAGGGTGTTTTAAGAACCTTTTGGAAATGTGCCTCACTGCATCAGCAACTGAAAACAACCCAGCCTTAGCTGGGGATTTTTGCATACTTTTCAGCAGAGTATTTTGGAGATCATTAAATGTGAATTTAATTAATCCTTATGATTCCTTTGGGAGACAAAATATTGTTATTAGTCCTATTTTACAAATGGGAAAACTGCGATAGTTTCAGGCAACACACTACTATGTGGTGAACCACCAATGGAGCAAAGACGATGGTGTAACATCTCCTAACTCCTAGCCCTCTGCCTCTTCTACAGGCCGTGTTGTTTCACTGCCAGACATACTGTCTCCAAACCCTTTTATACCTATGCCAGCTCCAAGTGCCCCAAGCCTACTTAAGTTTAGACTACAGTTGCCACAAGTTCTGCATCCAAAGAATGAGGTATATGCTAAAGGCATCTGTCAAAATGTTGATTTGAAGGCCTTGCCAGACATGACATAAGAAATCTAGGCGAGTGTGGGGCACGCTGGGTTTGGTGTGCTGTTAATTTCCCTTGACCACAGCAACATTTCTCTCCAGTTCTGCAACATGATTTCATTTCCCTGTCTCCTGCTGGAAAATCTCTGACCCTGAGAACCATTTAGTGGCAGGAGCCTTGTTGAAAACAGCTTCACTTACTGCACAGTCTTAATTTGCTCCCTGAAAACTATGCTTATGATGCATTGAGGCTGTGGAAGAAAAGAGCCTAGACAAGCCTGCAGCTGATAATCAGATCGTAACATATAAAAAGGAAAGGAATGGGATACAGTAGTGCAGTACAGCTTTAATTCTGGTACTTTCTAACTTTGTGGTTGATAAAGCAACGGTACCTTTAATTTGAGATGTAAAGTGTCGTTCATTGAGTTTCTTTGTTTCCTTCATATTCTTGGAAAGCCAAAAGGAACCGTGCTTTTGCCATTGTAGCAACAATTTCCTACATAAGGTGGTGATCCTTCATCCAGCCCCAGGCCTCCGAGACTACAGCACATGCCGCTTTAGCTTCTTAGGGGATTAACAACTTTAGCTGAAAGTGTAATAGGCTTTTTATCCTTTAGGCACCAGCTATTACAAGGGTATGCACATCATGTTTGAATGGTGCCCTATCTAGTGGGATTGAAAAAGAAACAAAAAAGGGCTGGAGGACAATCAGGATAGTCCCCAGCAGCCTGGGACAGGGTGTATTGAGCTCTGGTAGTTTTTGCTTTCTCAGTTATTTGGTTTTTCATGAGGTTGATGCACAGGCAGCAAAGAGGAGGGTTCTGCTGGGGCCGTGTCTCCTGGGGACCCTGCCTCTCACTGCCTTTAAGTATGCTGTATTTCCTTTTTATTGCACCTGCAAGCGGTACTTGCGAGCAAGGCACTAAATTTTGTATACCGTCTGGATGTCAGCAAGCACTGCAAAGAGGGGTTTTGTATTCCAGTTAGGATGCCAGTTTGGCTTAGCAAACTGGTGCAAGTGGGACAGAATAGCTCCGGGTTTGTTTTGCTCACTCCAGCGTGCTGAGCTGGTCTAAAAACATTTTCATTTTCACTTCATTTCTCAGAGAAAAAAGCCTCCTGTTATTCTCTCCTGCCTCTCTGAGAGGCTGTTTCATTTTGTTGAAAACAGATAGAAAAAGCCCTTTGTTTCTAAACTTCCATTCCTGTAAAACTATCCTGGCTGTAAATCCATGACCAGTGGCTTAACAGGTTTTGGACCACGCTTTTAATCCTGTGAGGTGGACACAGAAACCTTGCCTTGTTCTGTTTTTAAGCTCACAATAAATGTTTAGTATTTCTGTATTGGTAACATTTTGTTAAATTTATAAGGCAGATCACCAGCATGCTGTTCATGATGAGTTCATGATATATTTTTGATACATTCATCCTTGGACCTAACTCTGACTTCAGTAGAAAGTTTTACCCTTCTGACTTTCAGCTGTTGACATACAGTAAAATAAAACTTTCGGCTGCCCTGTATCTCCTGATCTCCTGGGTCCTGGGTAATTATTTGAAATACGATTGTCTAAGGACTTGTGTTGGAAAGCAAAGCGCGGGAGGGTGCTGGGATGGGGGTAGGGGCAGCTGCAGCCATACGGATGTCAGCGAAGTGCAGAGCAATGCCACGTGCCAGAAAATACTGCAACTACCTCTTGCATTTTGTATAAGCAATTTTCCAGTCTGTTGTCTTCTGTCAAATGCAATGTTCTGAGACATTTAAATAAAATAAATATTGCTGTTGAGTTATATTTAGAGTCATGTGAAATTTCTCTAGTGAAACTCTCAGCCAGGCAAAACATGCTGGCTTTCAGGTTTCCGTACCACTTGAAGCTTCGTCTGGGTTTGTCGGAGGGGTTGTTCGTGAAATCTGTCGGCGAACACAGGCTGCTTTCCTGAGGAGGCCAGTGGAGGCTCTGCCTGCCGCTACGGACACTGCCAGGGAGGTTTGGGCAAACCAGGGCTGGGTCCAGGTGAGCCTTGCAAGAGAGTCGAGTTTCTCACAGATGGAAGGTCAAAAAAAGCAAATGATGAGACAAGCTGCTGATGGAAATTGAAATGAAGGTTTGCGTAAACCTCCCACCCGTGCTCATCGTAATCACTGAGCTTTCACATTTGCCTGTCTTCCCAGACGTGAGTTGCTCATCTAATGAGTCCCAGCCTGCACAGGGACTGGCCGAGGCGAGCGTGGGCATGTGGAAACCCCTCTGGAGGTGGGGTGGGAGTCTGCTGGGACGGAGACTGTGATGGGGCCCTAGGCAGAGGGGGCTGCTCCTGGCGTGGGCTGGCAACCCCTCTCCCTTCCCTCCACCCAGCCCAGAGGATCCCAGGGCACTCGCCCTCTCCCCTGGGTGTTCCTGGGGCACCATTTTTCCCCCCTGGGGTGCCCTCAGTTGGAGCACACCCACTCAGCTGAATTTTGAGCCTCCCTGAGCACCAATGCATTAGGTCTGCACATCCCTTCTGCCATCAGGAGAGAGGCCAGCAGCGCAACAGTTTGTCCGGGGGGCCACTGGTGTCGCACGGGCTCCCGCGCACATTTTACTGCGCTTTTCCTCCGGTACTAAAATCCAGTCAAATGGATTTTGATAGAGCAGCGAGCACTATCCTCTCTCTGTTTTCCTGGCATGATGGGGAGAAGAGCCTGAGCATGCCTTTAAATCACTGTCCTTCCTCTTCATAAAGAGTCCAAAACCAAATTCAAAATATACAAAGACTTTATTTTAGAATAGGTATTAGTGAAGACACAAGCAGATTTGTTGGCGGCAGTGGTGGTCTAGCTGCAAAGGTTATGTAGAAGCATAGAATAATTTAAAGTAGTATTTTAAACAGCATTTAAAATAATAACATACATTGTCTAAAAGCTCTTTTTTATTATTTTAACTCAATAAGACTCTTCTTTTGTTCATTTAAAAGTTAACCTTGTTTGCTAACATGCTAGGAAGGGCCACAGAAACCTTTATTCTTCCAGAGGGTTGAATTCTTTTGTGAGATATGATAGACAAAGCTGGCATCCTTTGTACAAGATATGTAAAGCCTGTCTCCAGACATTGTGACATTGCTACAGACAGAGTTTGTCATCCATAAATTTACAGCTTATTTCAGTCTATTCATAAATTGACTAAATTTTTTTTGAAAGAAAAAAAATATATATAGGTGTATAAAATACCCCGTTACAGGTTGTGTTCTATTTAGCCCTTGATTGAAACGTATTGCTCCTCAGTATCTTTTAGCTATGAAAATTATAATATGGAACAGAGATTAGAATGAAATTATCATGGCTAGAAGGCATTTACTCAGTGGTGGCAGCCACATAAACCTGAGCCCTGAGAATGATGATAATGCATTAGGTTCTGCATGCCCGATATTATTGCTGTACATTATGTATGTTTCATTTATACTATTTCGCACACACCAGCAACGCTGACAGATAGGTAATTACTCTCTGCGCCAATGAACACTTATCAGCCCCGCCGCTGTTTATTGCTGGGATGAAGTGCGCTTGTCAGTCAAGGTCACTTGTTTGTGTGTCCTTTTTAATAGTTCTTTCACAGTTGTTGAACTTTGCGGGCGGTTCTTACAGCCGGCGTTCGGCAGGTCGCTTTACTGCATCGCCTGTCTTATCAAAGTCATTTGTACTTATCGCTTTAATTGATAAACAACTGGGTTGCGGGAAGCAGAACTGGAGAGAGGAAGGAGCATATTTTGCTGGTCAGCTGATCCGCCGGGGTGCTTGGTCATGGGTGACCTCAAAAGCAGCGTTTTGCGTAGACCCTCAGACCCTGCTGTGCCACCAGCATAAGCTGGTGAAATCTCTTGTGATAAACATGAATTTAACGGCAATGGATACGACGGCGATCTGCGGACTGCTGTGGGGCTACTGCTTATGCTTTTTGGCAGAATATTTGCCATTTCTGAACAGGGCTCTTATTGTTTTCACCCTCAGGACATGTATGCAATAGACCAAACCACTTTGTTTGCCTTCAAATTGGGGTTTCCTTTTTTGCAAGAAGCCTCACAGAAACTCTGTATTATTGCATAAAATATGTTTTCCAGGCAATGTGTGTGGCACCAAAATTTAAATTTTTCTGTTCTTCAAAGTAATAGTGTCAAAGCTATTATGGCAAGCCCATAATTTCTTTAGCTACAAATAAAAAATCACAAGCTTTTTCTCTTTTTCTCTCTCTCTTTCCTTCTTTCTTTCTTGTTTTCATTCTTCCTTGCTTCTTTCTTTCATTTCTGTTTGCTGCTCAAGCTTTATTAGAAAAAAAACAGAATAACCTCCAGGATATAATAATTTATCCAGTCAAGATAACTGTAGCTATTTCCTTAAGCCTGTAATCAGTTGGAGTTTGTGTGTTATGAGATTTATACCACAGTCCCTTATTACCAAAGAAACAGTTAAAAAGGATTTATGTAGTGTGTGCACTGTGTGTGTCTGGAATTTCTGTGTGTGTTCCCAACTTCTTCACTCTGATATCTCCTCGGTCCTTTTAATAGAGGGCACTATTTTGAAGTGGAGACTGAACATTCAATTAAATGCAAATTTTATTCAGGCATTAAAGCAGAATCACATTCATTCATTAAACTCAAATGATGCTTTTTTAGAAAAATATATCAGCACATGGTAGCACCACATGCTGCTTATAAATAACTATGGTGATCTGGTTGTGCCAAAGTATATAATTTCATTATTAAAAGATTTAAACTCCTTACAAGGTGCATGGTGTCCATGAATGTTTCACTTAATTTGATTACATCCATAGAAAAAGCATTTCACTTACATGGGAGGCGGTGGGTCTCCTGTCTTACGGCGCCGTTCTAATGCATTATGATCCCAATCTCACGCGTCCAGGTGCTGACTTGGCTGAATGTGTTTAATATTTCGGGTGCGTAAATGCAGGTTTGAGCAATTCGATTTGTTTCTGAATCTGGCCTGTCAAGCTTCCACATTTTCAAACCACTTCCTTTTCTTAGTTCTTAGTTACCAGAATGTTACAAAGAAAGGGTTTTGATCTCATGTAGATAGCATAGCATTAATTACCCTGACACTAATTAAACTGCATCAAACAAATACCACCGTGTTCCTCAGGGGGACAACAGAAGGCAGTTTAAAATAATTACTGGAGCTTCATGCATGTGTGAAGTTTTCATTACTCTTAGGACATAAGCAAAAGAGATTTGATATCATTAAAATCCCTCCCTTTAGTGTTTGCAAAAAATGACTAAAATTTCCTCAGAGCATATTGATGTCTAAATAGTAGTGATTTCAGTTCTTGCGAATAGTAACTTTTCTTTAAGAATTGTAAGCCTGTGAAGCAGGAACAGGTGTTCCAGTCCACATTCTGGTATGATTATGTATTAGCTTATGTTTGTCAGACCATTTCATTAACCACCCACTGCTATCACATATACATATACTTTGTTCTTTCTGAACCATGAAATGAAATGCATATATCTTCACTAATGCTTGCTATCAATGTAAATGAGAAAAGGAGGCTTATTACCAATCACTGCTGCTGTGAAGCACACACCTCTGTACAGCTACAGGTAATAAACATCTTTTTGTAAGTAGGAAGCAAGATATATTGAGTTCTGTGTACAATAAGAAGCAGACTTGCCGTCCACCATACTCCGGTATTAATAGATTGCAATTGCAAGCCGTATTTACACGTTCAACAGGACATCCTAAAGCACATCTATGAACCTGTTCTTTTTCATGCTCATTTATGCCTTGCAAATGCTTCGAAGCTAGCAAAACTTTGCTGGCCAATGGTTAATGGGCAGCTTTTCCGAGGAAAATTAGAGCATGTTTGCGCCATTGAACAAGAACCCATTTCTGGATCAGTGGTTGCTGCTGTCAGAGCCTGCAGCGGCGGCAGCAGCAGCTTCATAGGCCCTTTGGAAAAGCGGATGGAAGAAGGATGTCCCTGCCCAGGGTGGGGGGTTGGACCAGACAGTCTTTGAAAAGTCCCTTCCAACCCATCCTATTCTGTACGGTTCCACGAACCACATACCAACAAGCGAAGATGACACCACAGACAGTAAAAGCAGAAAATCTGGAGTTCCAAACTTGATGTAAATGCTGTATTTTGCCAGTGCTTACTTGACTATGCATGAAGCGCTGCTTTCCCATTTCCAAGTTTGTGTATATGCTTCATGTTTCCCAATGCTCTAGAAGCCACCTAAACCATTCTACATGGTCGTTTAGCCCCTTTATTTCTAGAGATTTATACAGTGGTAGTAAACTTATTTCTATTTAGTACAGATGGCAATTGCCTGTGACAAAAGGTATGTGAGATGGAAAGCATTTCTAGATCTGCACTAGTCATAGCATTCCAAAAAAGTGGTTCTTTCTCAAATTTTGATTATGTATAATTTGAATGTATATAGTCATGTATCATAACCCACTTATTTTCTGCCTTCTTTCAGGAACTGCTTAAAAGAATTATCTGTAATGGAAGATCGGGTGATACTGGTGGAGCTCTTATTTTTTTTTAAATTAAAGTAATGCCTTGATATTATTAAATCTGCTGCCTGAAATATAACATTGCATTAGGATTGTGCAATCGACAGACTAAGTAGAGATGATCAAAACTGATTGGAGAGGAAATACAAAATTAATCCAGTTGTAGGATTCTGCGACCCAACAAACAAGCACAGCAGAGTACTTTTATTTCTTTGGAGCCAGATGGTTTGTCCTATTTTAAGCTGATAGATTCTTCATGCATTTCTTTTGGATGCCATTGGTTTTAACTGCCAGACAGTATCTACTGTTAGAACTCTCCTTATTCCTGGATTATTTAAAGAGTATTTTTGGCACATGTGAATGATCATACTGTACACCAAGTTAATTTTTCCTTACACTTAGCTCATACGTGAAAAAAAAGTGTTTATATAATGAAAAAAACCCTCTAAAATGAACAGTTCTTTTTTTCCTTCTTTTGACATGATGTTGACAGAAGTCGCTTTGATGTAGTTTAGAGTCATGAATTTTCTATCTGTTCTGTTTTTCCTGGGGCTCCATCTATTCAGACATCCTGATCTGTCATTTTGCAACACTTTGTGAAGTGCTTGACAGATAGCGGTTTTGACAAGTGCTGGACATCAGCAGCAATTCAGAATAAGCAGTGTATATTTCTCCAGGTAAAGTGACAAAACGTCTAAAAGCGTAAGAAGAACTGTACAGTCTTCAATCACATTTAATGTTACAAAGCAAGACTTTTTCTGCTTTCTCCATTTGTTCTAGTAACATGCACTGGCTCAGACTTGAGTATCTGCTGGAATTTTGGATTAAACTTTCTGTTTTCTTTTTTTAATTTCCTAATACATGACTAATTTCTCCAGTCTGATTAAAAAATGAAAGGGCTCGCTGAGACTGACGTGCAGAAAAGTGCAACACAACTAATGTTTCATGTAATAATAATTTCCAGGGTCTTCTAGTATTTGACATAAACAATATGTATATGATCAATTATCCTTGGGTTTTTTGGTAATGCCATTTTAATTCTATGTTTAGGGTCTGTAAAGTATATAATTCGGGAAATCACCGTTATTGATCAGTCATTCTGTTTCCTATTCCACTTTTCAACTCCTTTCCTGGTGGTGGTTTATGCTGTATCACCCATAGGTACTCGTGGATTCCATATTTACATTATGTAGTATATTGAAAATGTAAAACATTTCATATAATTATTTTGCATCTGTATTCACTCAAGAAACAGCTGTTGAAAGTTGAGGGGGATGCAAAATGGCACAGCCTGAAGATGTTCTTGTTCATTCAGCTAACTCCTTTTTGATGTGATACCTACTGGCAGGGTTGTGTGGTGAATTCAACTTCTTTGACAGCCATCAGCCCCACTGACCAGTAGTTTCAGTTTTTGTAGTTAGGGGAAAGATGAGAAAAAATATTTCCATAATTTAGATTTTTTTTTTCAGCTGCTGGATCGAAAGCCCCTGCCAACAGCTATCTAAATCAACACCATGCCAACATGTTCTGTAGTCCGAAGGTCACTCAAACATCTGGCCCCACAGTCTTGTTCTTTAAGGTTTGTCACTGGGCAGCATCTGTTTATAGATTCTTTCTCAACCTCTCTTTGATCACTTTGACAGCAAAAAGAAGCTTCTATCACCCTTGATGTGTAAAGACAAAAATATCAGGAACATCGGACCATGGTGAAATTTGGTGCAATTTCATATAATACTGTATTTGCACTTCTAGTTTCTCAAGTTTATTTGTTTGTTGTTTTTTTTTTTCTTGGGGAGGGAATTATGTAGTACTCTCTGCTGTTGAGATTTAAAAAATTATTGTCAGAGCTGATATGTTCAGTGGGAATGTGAAAATTACTACACTAAGCAGGTCTTGCCCAGCTAAGCTTGGTCAGCATTTAGAAAAAAAAAAAAGTTTGGAAAGGGAGCAGAGCCGGCATATTTAGCTCTGGTCTATTTTGAGTAACATGTTATCTAACTCTCTCTAATATGTCTGTCCTATGCACTCCTACAAGGAGTTACCTATTTCATAAAGTTTTATATATGCTCCTATATCTTTAGATTTTTCTTTTATAAATCATAATGTGTGGGAAAATGAAATATCATTATTTCCCTGATTCCCTTTTCTAACTTTTGGCTAATTTCTAGATCTACTGTTTCAAAGCAATGCAGAACTTCTTGCTTTATTCTAGACAAGAATAAATAGACTCTCTTTAACCTCATAAAAACATTTGGTAGCCTTTGTCAGTGTTATCATGGATGGATCTATGAACATTCCTGAAGCCTAGTTTGTACCATAACAGAAATGATCTCAGGTGACATGTTGTCTTATGGCCTTATCCTCAGCAAAGACACTTTGTTTGAAGATGTATAACCAGGAACAGACACAATCTATAATATGAATGCAAAAGACTATGTATATGTGGAATTAATTTTTGTTTATACGCTTCTAGAGTTTGTGGCAAAATTTGCAGACAGCTCTAGAGTCCTTTGTTACTCTATGGGATTGGTACAGCATGGTATCAGTCATTCAGGCTTCCTCATCTTTAGTGGAGAGAGGTCTCTGTATGAGAACTTAACTAAATGTACACATAAAGGCCTTAATCCTGTTCATCTGCGATGGACAGTCACCTCAGTTCTGTAATGATGGTTTTATTGTTGTACATAGAAATGAGGCATGAGCTCATTTCACCTGAGCTAATGACCATCACAGTCTGACTATGAGAAAACAACCAGATGTGAAAACCAGGAGCAAACCCATCTTGTCTGGGTGCTGTGTAGCCATATAAAATGACATGAGAATGCATGTATCAAACGGGCCAGGTGAGGGGGCTGCATCGCCGCTGTTCTCTCGGGTGCTGTCATCCTGGGCACTGGGTGCGTGGAGCAGTCTCCTCCCAGGCGCTGGTGGTGTGACAAGAAATGGACACCTGAGCAGCAAGGGATAGAACTGTTGACAGTTTGGAGCTTTAGTTGCAAGCTCTGTCTTCCCCAATAATACAGCTAAGCCTTGAAGAGTCTTAGCAGTAGTGAAGTAAAGTTTGTACCCAACATATGGGAGAGAAGAAACACCTCACCTGTGAGGTGCTCAAAATGAAGAAGGAAGAACTTAATCCTTACAGAACCATGTCCAGTAGCTTTGAGGGGCAAGATGACATGGACGCCTAATGGGATTTCTGGTTGTTTGAAAGAGGAGAAAGGTCAATCTTCAGAGATATTTTCAGGAAGAAGTGGCAACATTTTGTTATAATCTAATATGCAAAGAAGGCCAAGTCTAAGACTGTAGATCTGAAATATACAGAGGGTAGGCGCTTCCATAGTAACTGTGAAAGAAATGTAGGCTTTGAATTTAAATTCCATCTAGCACATTTGATAGTGTACAAACTGTTTATGGTAGATAACTTGGGGTAATTCTACCCAGAATCTTGCTTTTTATTAGAGCAATGTGTTGTGAAAATGGATCGATTGCATGATACTGCATCTTAACTCATACATCTCTGTTCTTCCG
This sequence comes from Columba livia, assembly GCF_036013475.1. NCBI lineage: Eukaryota > Metazoa > Chordata > Aves > Columbiformes > Columbidae > Columba > Columba livia. The sequence continues at coordinate 125,519,293 of NC_088603.1, read as the reverse complement.
TTTCTTACTTGGTGTCATGATATTTTCTTTGCAGTTTTGCTTTCTGCATGATCTTTTAAGTCTACTTGGAAGTACTATCCATACTCCTTATCCTGTGCCTTACTGCTTTTATAATAGATTAATCCCTGGCTTCTTGTCTTTCCTCCTTTAGTTTTCCTTTCCTTTGCAACAATATTTTATGTATTCTCTTTGTGTACTCTAATAAAATCTCATTGTTGAAGGGCTGATATAGTGACAAATGCGGTTGAAACTTCAGTCAAAACTTAAACTGATGAAGCAAAAAGTATATAGGAAGGAGTCTATGAAAAATAACATTGTGAGCAGTGCAGTGAGCATACACATGAAACAGTACCATTTTCAGCATTGCAGCTATGAGATGAGACCCTTGCCTCACTAGCTGCCAAAAAGTCTACATTGTCTTATGTGTTTTTATCTAGTATTTTTCATTTGCAACTGGATTTTTATGATGTATTTATACAGAACGAGCAGGCTTTTCGTCTAGGCTTATATCTGAATGAAGACTATGTATTCTCTTGAGTCTGTTTCTGGTTTCCTTCCCCAAGTCAGAAACCTGATTTATTAACATTTTGTGTTTGACCTTTTGCATTTAAAGGTAAGCACGGTCAAGATGAGACCAGCAGCTTCCCGAGCTGGGTTTCGTGTCGACTTCAGGGTCAGCAGCAGATGTGTGCCAGGGAGTGAATGGCAGAGGACACACAGACACATGCCTGTTGTCTCTTCCAGTTTCTGTGAATTTGTAACTCAGGGGTTTTCTGGCATATGAGCAGTATATTTGTAATTCTAGACTTTCCGTCCATGGATTTAACTAACTGGTTAACATTTCAAACTTTTTAGTTTCTACAGTACAGTTTCCACAGGCACCCTGCCAGGCTCTAGGTAAAAGACAACCTTTTAAAACCTGTGAGATCTGGACCAAATTGGTTAAGATACTACCTTCTTGTTCCCTGGAGTTCAGCCTTTTTATTTCTCCTGTTTTCTACCAGATCCTTGTGTGACTCCCAAACCTACTCCTTTCTTTTTCAGCCTGATGTTCTCCCTTGTTTTGTTCTTGATCCTGTTTTCCTTTCTCCCTCTTCCCTTTCCTTCTTCCCTCTCCAGGAATTCATCTGAAGCAGCTCTGCCCAGCTGGCAGGCTGGGGAAGGTGTCTGCTGTGCTCTCACACAGTAGAGATGGGACCCATTCACCAAGTGGTGGGTGTTGCAGGCACATCATGGATGGAGCCAGTGCCACCACTGAGTGTGCCTCTGCTCAGCCACAATGCCAAGCTGGGTAGGGGAGACAAGCATCCCACCAACACAGAGCCACACACATTCTGGTGGTTAGAAAACTGGCATTTTAGTAGGATTATCAGCTCAATTTTTGAGTCAAGAAAGGCTTGTAATTAGGAACATGGGCCTTTAATATGTCAGTGGTGTCTTTAAAACGAGATGCTGGCATTACTGTGTTGTCTGGGAGCACAACCAGTTTAAAGCCCCTAGGAAGACATCCCTGACTCACTGGCTGCAAGGCAGAGTTGAACTGGTGGCTGATGGTTTTTTTTTCTGCAATGAAACTTCCCACAGATGATATTGAAGGCTGAAGGGCCTTTCCAAGGCAGACTGGAATATTTTATGCAAACAAATGAGTGGACTGAATGCTGTGCAAAATGGCATATTACAGAGGCTATGAGTATTTTGGCACATTTCTTGCACAACCAACCAGGCTCATGACAATTTATGCCACCTGTAATTAAAAACGAGATAATCCCAGCAATCTGAGAAAGTCTTATATGATTAATATCCATTTCCATCCATTTATATGATTAATATCCAGTTGCTTACTACAGTGAAAGATAATTAATTGTAAAGACATTTTAGAAGCAATGTAACAATCTTCCCTAACCAAAAGCAAATGTTTAAAAAGTGAGAAAATTGATAATGCAATTAATTATGTGGATATTACAATAATCTAACCTCCTTGGTAAAAAGTTGATGCCTAGGGACAGTATTATTTACACATTAAATTGAAATGCACAATAACATTCTCTTTATTATTGCAGTCTAGGAAATGACAGATGTGACATAACTGCAGCCCTACGGAGTTGCTTGGGTTGAGATTTCAGAGCAGCTCCTGAAGATGTGAATCTCTGTTCATCGGAAGACAGTCATAAAAGGTCTATATATCCTAAAAGGATGTTTCAGCTGGAGATTTTAAGACTTATTCCAAATATATTCATAGGCTTTACATTGTAACAATGATCACAAATTTCACAGGTGGATTTGTATCTAGATGGTGGGTTAATGAGGCTGTGTCCACCTTCTTTCCAGCTTTAACCTGTGTTTTAAATACATTGACTCCACAAGTAAGCATTCGTTGAACATGGGTTTTTGTTAATTGTAAACATTCTATTTTGAACTTAGCCATATTATTTCCAAAACAAACCTTAATGAAGGAAACAATAAGCATAAACACTTATTTTTTAAAATGCTAATTTACAAGAAAATAAATAAAAGATATTGTTGATAGTAGATGTGGAAAATAATACACAGTTACTGCAAGCTGTTGTGCTGAATGTTTTCTTGAAGGGCTGTAAATTCTTAATCAATTTGGTATATGGTTATAATTTACCTACAGTATTTTGCTAATATTGCAGATGGCAGTAGAAGCTCAAGATTAAATTAGTTATCTGGCATTCAATTAGACTTCAACAGGTTGCTTATAATATAACAAGAAAAAGAGCATTTGAAGTCATATCGCTTGTAAGAGTAAAATGATAAAGCACAAATAGGTAAAATAGAGCACTGATAGTAAGGAAAATGGCAAGAATTGCATTAGCTCTGTGTAGGTGTGTGTAATAATGTGTATGTTTATATACATCATGTGAATGTATGCTTTGTTGTTTATTCATTATAAAGGAGAGAGGTCAATATAGGCTTTGTTAGTAAAAACGAAGAAACTTAATGTATCTGTTGCTAGTAGTAGGAAAATGTTTGCGTGTAACAGAGGGATAAAATGAAGCTTTTGTGCTTGATTTGTTGGTTCTTTATTTACTTGTATGTATATATACACAGACATATATTTCTCTAATCTTAAGCAGTCTTTACAGCGAACCGTGAAGCGTCTACTGTGTGATTCTCTTTCTTATGGAGAATCAATATGTTGTTCAGGGGAAGAGTATGATGTGACCAGCGGTGCCCTGTTGTTGGGATGTAGAGCAGCAGAGGCTTAGAAGCTGAAGGCAACCTGAAGCAGTGGAGATTTATGAAACAGTTACTCTGTAAGAATTTTGCTGTGTGAGTTTAGAACTTGGTATCTGATTTCCGCTGCCTTCCAGCTGACTTCATGTTGTGGCACACACAGTATCTCCTAAGCTCTGCCACTCTACTCAGTGCTGGTGAGGCCCCACCTCGAATCCTTTGTTCAGTTTTGGGCCCCTCACTACAGGAAAGATGTTGAGGTGCTGGAGAGAGTTCAGAGAAGGGTGACGGAGCACAGGTCTGATGAGGAGCGGCTGAGGGAACTGGGGCTGTTTAGCCTGGAGAAAAGGAGGCTGAGGGGAGACCTTCTCACACTCTACAGTTACCTGAAAGGAGGTTATAGCATGGAGGGCGTTGGTCTCTTCTCCCAAGTAACAAGTGATAGGACGAGAGGAAATGGCCTCAAGTTGTGCCAGGAAAGGTTCAGATTGGATATCAGGAAGAAATTCTTCACAGAAAGGTTTGTCAGGCATTGGAACAGGCTGCCCAGGGAAGTGGTGGAGTCACAATCCTTGGACGTGTTTAAAAGGTGCATAGATGAGGTTCTTAGGGACATGGTTTAGTGCAGGTTATGGTTGGACTTGATGATATTAAAGGTCTCTTCCAACCAAAACTGATTCTATTATTCTACCTAAGGGAAATCTGGACTTGCAGGAGATCTCGTGGGTTTCAGCAGATATTTGCCAAGAGAACCTGTGATTCTTCTGGTTATAGTTCAAATGGGCCCCAAACAAACAAACAAAATAAGGGGTCTTTTTTTAACCCTTATTTGGAAACCTTCCCAGATTCATGGATTAGCTGAATGACAAGCTTGTTCTTTCTTTCTTTTTGAGGTCTGTATGTGGCTTTGCCCTGGGCTGGAGTTGCAATAGCTTGAGCTCACAGAGCTGTAGCAAGGCTGGGCACTGTGAGCAGAGTGCATGGTTCATGCAGCACCATCCATCAGTGCCATCAGGAGGTTGTCACCTGCAGCAAGTAGTTCAGGGGTACCTACGTCTCATTTCTTTTTCCTTAAAAATGCACGTAGAGCAAGAGCTCTTCAAGCTACCCAAGCATAAAATCACATGAAAAAAAAATCCTAAACAAAAAACAAACCCCAAAAAATCTACCTTTGGACTGTAATCTGTCCAAATCTGTAAATAGATGCAGGCTCAATTCTGCAGTATGGTTTGAATTAAGCCTTTGCTTGTGTTCTTCAGGGTTTGAAGCCATATATTGCATTGTGCTTAAATTTGTTACCGGCATGTTAAGATCATGATATTATAACGTACGTGTCCTGAATTATATAATACTACTGAGCACCCTTTCTAATTTTCTTAATACTATGAGTCATTCGGCTTCTGGGCATTAGTTAAGTTGTTACATAGATGATTTCCCTCATAATTGTAGACAGTTTTGCTGCCTTGTTTTTCTCTTTTTCTTTGGCAAACAGGATTGTTTCAGTAGTGGTAATAGAATTGCCTGTTGCTATTGCGAGTTTAGCCAGCTGTGAAGCTGCACTTCCATTTGTTATTAACCTGCACTTGATTATGAAATGCATCCTATTAATTATTTCACTAAAGTCTAGCCACTGGGCCTGATCCTGGGGGATATTCCACCTTCTCCTGCTGCTTTACATTTCCATTCATTTTAATGGCAGTTCAAGCTGTTTCTTTAGCTTTATGTGTAATTTCCCATGACTGTCACTGCCTTTTCCTTCTAGATACTTCAGTCAATATTTTCCACTGTTGATTAAATTCAGGTTTCTGCTCTGGAGCTGCCATTGTAACTTCTGGTTTCGTATTTCCCCTTTGATGCCATAGTTGAACACTGAACAGTGTACAAGGGTAGAGGTCAGGGGTGCAACACTTCCGATTCACCATGGAGCAGCTTTCCAGAATAATACTCACCTTTAAGCATTAAAACATTTGACCCATAACCTGCCTTGGTTGCTGCATTTGACACAATAGCTCCATTTTGATTTATTTTTTCCTTTGGCTCTGGTTGGTATTGCAGTGGACTTGTTGGGAAGTTAATAGCTATCATGACAATTTTTATTTTCTAAATGAAACAATGCCCCCTGGTGCTCTAGGATTCGAGAGGTCTGGTTTTACAGTAAAAATAAAAATAAGACCAAATAAAATCTTTTCAGACAGATACTTCTTGTCCTTAAATCTGCCAGCTACCACTCAAATGCTGTCACTGTCACTCACAGGGGATGGGGAAGAACACTGTCAGCACTGAGCAACAAAGAGAAGTCACAAGGAGAGTAACAGGGAATAAAAGCACACTTGAAAAGAGACACACGTCAGTTAGGCAGGATAAAGGCAAATTACAGAAGAGAAAAATAAAATGAAAGGGTCAAGACAAGAAGCAGTTCTAATAAAAGGAACAGTCAGAGAAAAGTAAAATTAAAACTGTCTGCTTAATGAAATGTAAAATCTAGATAGTGATAGAGAAGAAGCAATGATATTAAAAAATGAAGTACTTTTTAATAAAAAGATTGTATTTAATAAAGGTATTACAGAAGAAAAGGACAAAGAGGGGAAGTGTGAAAAATATGCAATCAAGGGCATTAAATTAAAATGACAAACCTAAAAAGAAAGACAATATAGAAAGTATATATTAAGTGCATGAATACTACAGAACTCAGTAGAATGAATGTAGTTTGTTATTTTCTGTACACTATCAAAAAATATTATCCATGCAAAAATTTAAACCAAAGTCCCTCTGGAGTAAAAATATAAGCAAAGCTGCTAAGCAATGAAATTGGACAGTTGATCTGTCTTCAGTTTTGCCTGTCACTAGCATTTGATTCTTGAAAAATTAAGATGCTAAATTACAAAATGATTCCTGATGGGCACGGCACACACATGAACCGCGAGAAGGTCGCTTGTCCTGTTTGCAGACAGCAAACCCCGGCACAGTGTGCCTTCCCACAGCCCTGCGGCTGGCAGGAGACTCGGCTTTGGAAGACCAGTCAGTAGAGCAGGGACTGCCATGAATCACCATCTCTGATGGAGCACGGGGATATGAACTCTACCAGAGATATCTGTAAAGCCAAAACAGACAGAAAAAAATGAAGGCAGGAGAAAGGCAAAAGAAACCGCCCCATTGCTGCAGCTGCAAGACGTGTAAACAACCCATGCTCTTAGTTTGGTTTGTTGTTTGTTTTTTGTTTTTTTTTTCAATTTCAGGCAAGGATGAAATAGCACAGCTCAGAAGCAGGGGTGTCTGAAAATGGTTTTGAGGTAGCTTTATGTTCCCACAGTCCTGGAGCAGCAATGAGTCAGTCGAATCCCTCACTGTAAGTCAGAATAGCCTGAAGGATGCTCTAAATCATTCTGGCTGCCAGTGACCCTGCAACAGCAGTGAGGAGCTGCTGGGGCAAAGCAGACTTGGCTGTACTTCTCCTCTTTTGGCCATGTCCTCTAGCCCAGCCAGAGGAGCTGTTTGGAGGAAGGTGAGGGGGAATCAGAGGAGAAGAAGAAAAGGGAAAGCACAGAAGAGACTGTGATGCCTGTTCTACTGGAAGACCCTCGCTTCTGATGTGGTTGGCAGAGCTCCAGCAGCTGGTTGTGATGGGAACTGATGCCAGCACAGGCAAGGGATTCTGTGGCTCTGCCATGAACAAGTGCAGTGGCAGGATTTCTTTATAATGACCTGCTTTTCTATGGCACTTTTTGAGAGTTCTTCAGATTACATAGAGTCCCCTTTCCCTGGGAATCTCATTGTGATGGTGACAAGTGTGTAGGTCCTACATGTTGGTGGGTGTTCCAATTCTGTGACCACCACGGTCAGTTTTGTTAGTGTACCGATGTTAATCAGATACTTTTCCTTACCCAGTATCTTTTGGCCCAGCAATAGTGATACTTAAATGAATGCTACTATGTGGATTTATACCACTGAGTCTAGCTTGTGATTTTAATTTGTTTTTTGTTTACCTACCTCTACAAATTAAATGCATATCCCAGACAGGAAAAAAAATGAGACTGTGATTTGGATTTTACTTTCTTTTTTTCTTTTAAGAGGAAATTTCTAAAGAATATGAATACCAAATATCAACAATATGTTTTTGTTCAGTAATCCTAACTCCAGAAATTTACATTTTGCATTTGGATGGGTTGATGCTATTGTCAGTCACCTCCAAGGTGACCCTATATGTGATGGAAGCTGCAGTTAACAGTGTGATATCTTTCCAAACTCTTCTGTAAATATCCCAATCTTCTACTTCAGTGCGAGCAAAATGTTTGTGGCTTAGAAGGTCATGATGCTTTCCAAACCACAGAGCATACTTTCTGAAACCTCCCCTTTCTCTCATTAAGCAGTGAGCAGCCCAGCCTTACTAGCAGGTCTCTATCAGAATTGGAACGCTATCGAACTGATTAGTAGTGACAGGTAATTGAGCGTGCTGTTAGAGGAGATCCTGCAGCAGAGGAAAAATGATTATTCCTTTTAATAATTCCTTAAAGCAGTTACCAAAATTTCATTTTCAGTCAACTGGGTATTCCATGGTGTGCAACAGAAATAGAGTGATTTTTTTTAAGTACTGAGCAAGACTATTGGTCTTATAAGTAGTAGACGTCTCCTATCTTGCATATCTCTGCAGTTATGCAGACACATACACATAACCTGCACATCCAGTTCAAAGGATATAATTTATACTTCCAGATCTATTCTAATTAAAGTATAAGGAAGGACCTTCCCCACTGACTAAACCTCCATGAAGGGAGAGATAGAAAGTCACAGACATTCAGCCACTCACTGCCTCTCATTAGACAAAACAATAAGATCCCATGAACAGCAAATGGTAGAAGAATGGTAGTTTGTAACCACAGGTGTGGTGTGCATGTGAGAGAGCACAGATGCTGTAATCCCTAATCAAAAATGAATGCTGTTGATACCGTAGCTTATCATGTCTTGTCTTTTCCCAGTAATTTAGAGAAGAATTTTTTCAAGGGAAAAAGAAGGATGTATGTGTTAGTTGGATGTATGTGAACACTGGTTGACACCATCAGCAACTGAGGACTAGATCTGCAGGGTGTTTACATTTCATTTAGGTCAGTTGATGCCGGGAGAGCTGTGTCAGTCTGCAATACTCCAGGCTCTGTCCTGAGGACACCCAGGACCATCCACAGGAATCCTGTACACGGGATCAGTGGAGTTCCTTGGGAAGGAGTCAGTGCTTCCTTGGGAAGGAGTCAGGAGTTTCAGCACAAGCAGTGTTCCTGAAGATGTAGTACTGCCAGAAGAGACACACAACCTCTCTATGTTGCCTTTAATCACAACTGAGGGGAAAACTGTTTCATGTTATCTTCCAGTCTGAAAACTGCTAACATTGCAAAATAGTGAAGACCGTCTGATTTTGTGGTATTTGCCTGCTGCCAACTTCTTCATGGCCTTTTTAGGTAGGACAGATTGCTGCAATCAATGCTGATGTGTGGGAGATTGTTCCAGAGTCTTAGCTATCTCCATCCAAACACAAAGACCTTCCTACAGTGGTGAGCATTTCATCCCATCCACAGTACTGTTTTAAAAATATCTGTCAGTTCACCAGGCTGACCATCGTCGCAACCATTGTGGTTCACAAAACAGAGGAACATTTATGGTAATGTGGGGGAAATGGTGAAAAGTGGATATTCTCTGCATTCCCAGTTAATAGGTCAATGCTGGAGAATACTTTCAGATATATTGCTTTGCATGGGAGAGCACACTGAGCAGGTTTCTTTGATTTAACAGAAGGATGGAGCTGAAATCACGTCCTGACATGCAAGCATTTTGGATTATTTAACAGCTTAATTTTTCCTTGAGGATTGATGGCTTAGTCTGTCATTTATTTGCTTGAGATATTTTATGATCTGATGATTTCTCCTCACATATTTTAGTCAGACATATTATGTATCATTGTTGCTTTATGTTTTCTATTACTGGGAATTAATTTTTCACACAGTATTTTCATTTAATTATGTAATAGAATCACATGTGCATTTTGCATTAATACGAAGAACCTAGTTTAATTTAGCCGTTATATATTTTGCTATCTTGGGTTTTCCAGCTCAAATTCCCAAGTTTTTTGTTTTAGCATAACAATAGTCATATTCATTGCTTCTTACATTATAACAAAAGCTCTCAGATGTCAGTTCATACATTGACATAATCAGCTTTGTCTCTTAATTAGAAAAGAGAATAAAGCTGTTTAGGGGTGTCAATAAAATGACAGATGTATCATTAACAGAAGGCTACATTGGATCAGAATGGTGCAAATGCTTGGAATTGAAATGTTAAAATTTTTTACTGATAACCTTTCATTTCTAATTTTCATTTTCTTAGGATTTTTTTTCTAATTGAAAAATAATAAAGCCAAAGGTACGTAATACAGCATATAAATGGAACAATTATTAGTGATAGAGAACTTAAATTAGACTCAAGTTGATAAGCAAGGTAAAGCTGTAGCTAGGAAAACCTGTTACCCAGGATTCCTGCCTACCTTCAAAACAAAATTCAGAATGGCCAGTGCAGCCTTTGACCATGCCTTTGATGCATCATCCCTATGATATCACCCATTGTTTATGAACAATGGGACAGCATGTAGGTTTTAATATGACATTCAAGATGCTCCCCATACTTGGCTTCTTGGTGCAGCACAGGACATGAAATATTTTCACAATTAGTCTGAATAGTAAAGCTAGTATTGACTTCAGTGAGTCCATCTTTTGCACATTTTTCCATCGGTTTATGATGCTTTTGGTATCCACCCTTTGATATAAAAAAAGCCCATTGCACTTGTAAGACAACAATGGCTTTCAGTTGGAACAAGCAAAAATTGCAGAACCTGACTGAGTTCCAAATGTTCAAATACTGGGACAATGGGAAGTTCATGCTTTTGGATTCAGGTGTACAGATGGGAATAAGATTGTGAGCTGCATCTGTGGTCTATCAGAGGTGGCTCATCCCAGCATGGTCTGATGTCCAGGGCATTCACTAGACCCAGCATCTTACATCAGCTTCACTGGCAACATGAGCTAGAGGATTTTCAGACTTTTAAAGACCCAGCCGTCTTCTGGCAAGCAATATTAAGGTCTTTACAGGAAGAAATCTGAGTTATTTTTGTCTTTCCAGCATGAGTTGTATGCCAGAATTTGAGGTGCAAAGCCGCATGGGAGGGCATCCTTGAGTATATTCTAAAAAACTGCCCACAGCCTTGGCTTTCTGTACCAGATGCGTGGCTGTACAGCCAGTCTCGGAGGCTTTTCAGCAAGAATGGTGAGTGAGCGAGCCACCTGGACACAGTCCCAAGTTTGCATCCATTTCTGCACAGTAATATTGATATGGATGAGGTGTCCTGAATGTTCATCCCTTTCTTTGGCTGCACCCTCTTTCTTTTAATTTGAACCTGTAAAGCTCATTATCTCCCCTACAGAAATGTTTTAAACTCTTAAGATTTCATGAAACTTTGAAATTTCTATGAATTTTGTGTCCTCTGTATAGACAGCTGCCTCATCTGCTGTTTGGGATTCAGCAGTTAGTTACGTGGCACTTTAAAACAGGTGCAATAGTACTCAGATAGAATCGCTGGCTGGAAAATATGGAACGTTTCTTAAATGAAATTTCTAATTTTCAAATTCAAGCCTTTTACTTGAAGGAAAATGGAAATTAGCATTACCTGTCCCAGGGAGTTTAGATCTATCCTATGCTCTTGAACTGAGGCAGGAAATTATGCAATTGGATGATATCTGTTTTGGGTTTGGTTTTGTTTGTGGTTTTGTTTATTTGGTTTTGTTTGTGTTTTTTGTTTGTTGGTTGGTTTTTCTTTTTGTTTTAAAAGGTAATCTGTTTCAGTAAATCTAGGACAGGCAAGTCTTGGACTCTTCAGAAATATGATCCTGTTATAACCCAAGTATTATTTTGTGCAGGAAACAACATAGAAAAACAGTAAAACAAGTATTCATTTGCAATTGTAATGTCTCTGATTACAGTCCCCAAGTTGACATTTACTCAATTTAATTAAAGAAATTGAGAATTGTATTTATATTTTCTACTCCATCTTTCACAGCAGAGGGATTTAAAACATGTTCAGAGCTATAATGTCCCAGTTACTGTTCCGTCTTAAGATCTTCAATTAATAATACTTTAACTCTCTGTGACTGCAGAATGAAAATATATTCTTGATTTACCTAAAACTGGAATTAGTTAATTACCAAAAACCAACACGGATGTTGTACATTCCAGAGAACTCACACAAATACAAAGCCAGGAGCTTTGTTTAGATTTAACCCTTGTGCCCTTGAACACAATAGAGTTTACATAAATGTTTAAGAAGGGCAGCTGCAAACCAATTAAAGGAATATATTTTCCAAGCATCAAACCATTGTTTTCAGACAATGCACTGAAGCTCTTAAAATAATACATATTAACTCTGTTACAGGATCAGCAGAGTTTTAGGCTCAGGGGAGGGAAAAGCAGATGAGAGCACCCCAGGGGGAGGTTGGGCAGAGATTGTCTGTAAGACGCAGGACTCGCCACCCAGATCACAAGGTGTCTGCATGAGAGGCTCCACGAATCCACCCAAGAAGGAGAGGGCACAACCGTCCCTCTCATCAGGCCTTTCAGCATCCTAGGAAAAGCTGTGGGCACCCTGAGAAGGCTGCAACAATCTTCTTTCTGGTATTAGCTAAATAAAATGGCGTAACAGCTGTTTTGTGGGAAATATATCTATTTTTTTTAATCTTTAAAAAAAAAATGTTTCAAGATACCTAAGAATTTCCCTCATAAAGAGAGGTCTAGGTGCAGGCTAGTCTTGCCCAGAAATGCTCAGTAAAAGTCTGTGCTTCATAGCCACTCACTTCAGACTAGATACTCAGTGGGATTCCTGTCACATAGCATGTAGCATGAATTGTGGAAGGGCTGTGCTCTTATGTGTGGTAATACTACCCAGCCCTAGAAAAATAAATTTGCAGATAATCAGATTTGTTGCCCCCAAATTTTGAAGTTAAGGCAGGGACAGGACTTACCCAACTATGAACTTTGAGAAAGTCTGGCTTGAGAAAGTCCTCTGTGTGCTACTTCAGGCAGAGGCAATGCCGGAGCAGAGCTCAGGGGAAAAGGAGAAGGAGGAAAAGGCTGCAAGTGAAATGGAAAACAGAGTGGGGAGGTTTTAGAAGAGGAGGAAGGATGTGAGGAAAGAGCGTAGAAGAACATCTAGGGTGAGGGAAGACAAGGAGAGACTTGCTGCAATTAGTGAGGAGCAAAATACAAAGACTGCAGATTGCAACGTGCTTTCTGCTGAAATAAATCACCTATAGCCTCTCCTGAGAGAATTAAAATCAGTTCAGATGGAGAAACTGAGATGTCAGTCTAGGCTGGTGACAGGAGATGAGGCAGGAGAGAATGAATGTGTACTGGATTGTCCGGTTACAAGCCTGTTTCTCTGAACATGTGCAATAGAAGGAAGGAAAAAGAGAAAAAAAACAACGATCTGGGAAGAAAGTACATGTAATACTTTAAAAGCAAGAAGACCTACTAATAGTGTATTCATGTTACAAACATTAAGGTTTTTGAAACATTCACCTGAGTACACTATTCAGTTGTGTTTCTCTGCGATATCTGCACTAATGGCAGGATTAGTTACCTTCTCTCAGTATATCATTTCACCTTCAAGTGTTGTTTACAAGTAAGTGGACTAAATAAGGTACCTGGGGTATTTTTGTACTTACTCAACTGTTTAGACTATCCTTTGGAATTTTTCAATACATTTTCAAGCAAAACATATATGCCTTGACTGCTAATTCTGTAATACGATTCATTATATGTTTTACTGTTACTATTACAAAAAAGTGCACCACCATTCAATTTTTCTGATAGTGAAGTTACTCTCTGTTTGCATATTTTCATGTGTGTGTGCATATATAGGAATAAGTATGCATATATACACATAATCTGTGTTTACGTACATACAGAAACATGCATTCTGAATGAACTGTGCTTTCTAAAAATGGCTGATATTCCCAGGAAGGGGAAATAGAGGGAATGATTTTACTGGTACTAGTCGATCCAACAAATTAAGATGAATTTTGCAAGGTGCAGTGCAGACATACACTGTAGAAAGTCTGTTCTTATCTCCATCTAAGACAGGAGAGAACAGGTGGGTACAGGTGAAGAGGAGAGCATGGTGAGGAAGCTGGACAAGACCCCACCAACAGCCCTTACACGTTTTCTGTGCCATTGCATGATGTCTGTGGTGCCAGTGGTGGTCAGGACTCAAGAAGGGACTTGACTGAAGATGAAACCAGGAGGATGATATTTGGACTAAGAATATAGTGCAGGAGGTGAGACCAGAGGCTCCTTGGATTTGAGCAGGAGCTTGGTTTGAGAAAGAACTTCAGAGTGGGTGGGGAAAGGGACTGAATGGTGGTGGAAGGTCCATGGAGGCACCCGGAGAGGGATCAGCAGTCAGGGTGGCAGTGGGAAGAGACATGACAGAATTAGGGAAATGTAGGAGAGTCACCCTCTCTTTGCTGCCTAAGTGAGCGACTCTAACCTGTCTGTATCATTACTAAAGACCAATATTTCCAGAAGGCCTTTTCACTCCTTTTGTCTGCTTTTCTCTATGGTGATTACAGAGAACTTAAAAAATATCTGGCTTAAAAAATACCACAGACTTTTGGACAACTCAGTTACATGAAATGAAGGGTATATTTTCATTACCTGCTTTTCTCTAATGAACATCCTGCATTATTCAGCATTCATACAGTTTTGTAGGAAATAAATAATATTTGATTTTTACTTTTTTTTCACTTCTGAAATTATATACTACATACTCAAAGAAAATACAGTTGCTACACACAGAAGATGCAGTATCTCTCCATCTAAAATTCTGTTCTCTTTCCTTGTTACCAGTTTTTTTTTAAGCATGATGGTGTCCCACCACTGTTTCTGAGATTTCCTGAATTTATTTGTTTGCTCTTTATTACATAAGGAATGATTTCTGCATGTTTGACTGTATTTCTGTGGGGAGTGCTGACATTCTTATCCACACTTCACTTGTCATTTCTAGGCCAGACGGTTAATATGATTTCCTACTATGAGCTACTTACTGCGTACAGTTTTAACATGTGTTGCAGTGAGGCAGTATATTAAAGTACAGAAATGGCTTATGAAAGAGATGGATATTAGGCGAGAGTCATTGGGTTCTCTTAGGTAAAGTCAGTTAATGGGCAACATAAATATGTTCCTTATAGTAGTAAAAGGAAATACTGGTGGACTTATCCTTCTCACATGAATACAGGAAAAAAAGTGTCTCTGCTTGTGGATAATACCAAAAAAGGAGCGATTGCAAGACCGCAAAGGAGGGATTAGCATTCCAAATGGTGAACTGGAAAACACAGAGGACTAATCAACAGCATCTGGACAGGACCACCACCTTTTCTTTGGGAAAAGGCTGAGGGCTGTAATGGTTCCCAAGCTGGGTTTTTATCAAGACGGTGGTGATTTTGCACAGAAAGCCAAGTTTGGGCTGGGAGGCAAAGTCAGGTGCCTTGCCCTTGAGATGGAAGAGGTAATTGCTCTGCTGAGCTCAGCTCAGGACTCTGCAGGAGAGAAAGGTGCAGGTGAACTTCAGAAAATCAAGAGAGGAATGACACAAATATGTAGAGGTCTAGAAAACAGTTATAAGGAAATACTGGGAGAAACTGAGGTTGTTTAACCTGAAGAAGAATAAGGATGAACACGATAAGTACCTTTAAATACATTAAGTGCTCCTGCAGAAGTGAAGGGAATCATTTATTCTCTTATCCTTCGCAAGCAGAATGAGAACTAGTGAGCTTGAGGTATGACATGAAGATAAAGGTTATATGTGAAGAGAAACTTTCTGGTAATGAGGACAGATTGCTTGGGGAGACTCCTTCACTGAGTATCTATAAGAACAGCATAGACAAATATGAGAGAAAATATCAGTGCACAGCACCCCACCCGGGATATGAGACATGGAACAAGTAGCCTCTCATCATCCCTTCCTAGCCTATTTTTCTTTGATTAAAGCTGAATTAAGAAAGGAAAAGCCCTGGGCTGGACAAGTGATTTCAAATGTAAAATAGAATAACCTTGGTCTAGGTCAGGGAAAGTGTTGGGTGATCGTGGCTGCTCTCACTGGCCTCACCCAGAGCAGAAACAAAGTAGGATTTCAAGGGTGGGGCCCTATGCCCTGAATCTATATTAACTTTTAATATTGCTGACTTATTGTCACATTGGCCAGGTCTTGTCTTTGCCATGATTCCTGTCCTGGCTGTTGTGAAATTTTACTTTACATTTTGCATAGGACTTTTCTGGCAATTTCCAGGCTCTGATAAAACCTAAACCAAAAGGGCTTTTTCAGTGGGTTTCCGTTTTTAAACTGTTCTGATGACTTTCCTACAATGGTATTTACCTACCTTTTGGCTTTATAGGCAACATCCCAACCACTTAATACAAGTCATGGCTGAATTCGTAGATGTGCCCTTCAACACACAGGTTTGAAATGCAGTAGTACAGGTGATACTTAGAATGTCGACCTACAGTTGTTCAGATAGTGTAACCTAAAAAATGGCAATGGAATATGATTTCCTAGAGAGCGATACTTCAGAGCTACTGAACGAGTTGTTGAGTACTGGTGTTTTTTTTATATTTGGGGATGATGCAAACAAAATTCGTAGAAGACAGGAAGAAAGAAGAGGTTGTTGTGATGAATTGATTACAAGTTAGAGTTCTTAACAACAGAAAGTTCGTATGCTTTTACAAAAAAAAAAAAAAAAGTTAAAAAAAATTGAAAGTATTTTTATTAAAATCCCAGGAGTTCTTGACATGAAAAACTTTAAATAAGATTATTTCATTTTTCTGTAGAAAAAGAAAAAAGAAGAAAAAATCACTACAAATATTCACTGGTTGGTTTGTTTTCATCAGCATTTCTCCCAGTTTGTCTCACATCGCCACTAGAGTCTGTCTTTGCTGTACTGCTCTTTTTGGGAGCGCGGATAAGCTCTTCCCTCCTTGGTGTTCTCAAAAGTGTATTTGCTACTTTTTTCTCAACCTTTTCCCTTTTCTTTTACAAATGATCTTTATTCTAATGAAAAAGAGGAGATTATCAGTACCAAGTGTGAAATCACTTTACCTAGTCAGAATTGTACGCAATGGCAGAGTGAGTTTTTTTCCATCCAAGGGCTTTTGTTTCTTCTTCCTCACTGAGTCAATCTGTGTCTGCATCTCTCTGTCAAAACTTGGCCTGATGCATCTGTTTACTCCACATAAGCCTCCAAACAGTGATCAGGTAGGCACAACATTTAGTCCTTACCTCTGTAGGAAGTGTTTTAAGCTGAGAATTCAAAGGTAGAAGATTGCTAAGATTGCTGTATATTGCTAAATTGCTCATCTGGCTTGTTCTGCAAACAATGCTGTTTCATAGTGCAAGTATTCAACCTGGAAAATTTAGAGTTACAGGTGGTCACTGAGGTAGATAGTCTAGATGGTGTATTTAAGGTATGCATAATTTTATAAGTATCAAAAAATGGTATTGTGGACAAATATTTGGAAGATAATATTTTTTCCTGTGCTCATAGATAGAAAGCACCTAATGCTATCAGCAGATCTGAGGGGAAAACTGTAACTGCTAAATTTAAAAAAACCAGAAAGATAGACTTGCTGGCTTTGTCCTGTCCTAAGTTTCCTTTGTTCTCTCTCTCATAATACAAGAAGACACTTTAGACACCACATTTCTGGGGATTACCTTTCTTGGGGTTGAAGCCTTTGGCCTCATTCTTTTCCTCACAGTCAGAGTGTTCATAAGCCCCTGGAAAGACACTGTCTGTCATGTCTTGTTGCTTAAATATTGTGATCAAGCCTGTGAATAATCTCAAACTGCTTTGACATGTTCATAATAGCTTTTGTTCTACTTCTGTACCCGTCCATTTCCATTCCTTAAAGTCCCCCGGCACAGTGTGTTCCAGCTTGGATGGGGTATACAAGAGTTTGACCAGAGATACTATGAGAAAATCGGACCGATACCTTTAATTTTTGTTGATGGTAACTATGGAAAGTTAAAATGGCCCCTCTGTGGCAAACAGTATTGTTAGACCCTTTTCTCCCTGGCTTGCACGGGTTTTTTTCAGCCTTTGGTGAAAGTTGTTGAGAAGTGGTCAGCTGAAGCGGCGGTGCCCTGCAGAGTGACGTCTTCATGTCGGGCTTTTTCAGCTGCGCTGTGTGCAGCGAGGGCTGCGTTAGCACCAGATGCCAATCATACATCACCAGTGGATTTGCAAGATTATAGGACAGGAAAAAAGATGAAGGTTAAGCACAGGGCACAATAGAGATTACTTATGGTAATGAATTGTATAATTTTTCTAGACAGATCTGGATTAATGTTTATCCCAGGCAAGAGATTACTGTATGTCTGATTCTAGTTGTAAACAGACATTATTAAACAGAAGGTTTATGTTCATGAAATGCGACTATGGGTGTTAAAGCACTTATGATTTATTACGTGCAAAGAGAAAAATTAACCTGTTCATCTGCTATAGTACAAGATGCGCTGTGGATTTTTGCATAATTTGGAAGGCATCTGCTCCTTTGGAATACAAATAACCAGTGAAATGAGAAGGATTCTCCTCTCATTTACACTGAGCTTGTGCCCTACTCTGCAGAGGGGTTGAAGTGGTTCAACCAGCAAAAGAATAGTCTCATGTGCTTTTATAAAGAACAATATTTCTAGGAGAGATAATGTTGATGAAGTCAATTTGCTGGTAAATCTTCAGGGTATTTTCTTTACAATTTAAAAAAATGTAAATGTTCAGAGAGCTTAGCAAATTACCTTATTTGGGCTTCCCAAATAATTCCCTTTCAGTAATTGAAAACATAACGTTTAGAGACATTGAATTAAAAACATGTATTTTTTAATCTATTTTGCAGATAATTTTTGGTGTAGCCAATTTTTTTTCCTGCCTTGTTGCATCACTGCTGCTTAGAGTAAGTGAGACATAGGCACAACATCCACATTTTTTGATACTGCCTTACCTCAGTATCTAAATAATCACACCTGAGTGACTTCTGTGTTTTGGTTGAGCTGAAAAATCTCCCTTAAGGAAACTGTAAACAAACACCAAAACTTTCCTTCTTTGATTGACTAGACATTGCAACTTCATTACCTGCTAACGATGAAGTATCTTTTCCCTGTGAAAGCAAAGAAAAATTACAGTTATCAAAATCTGTTAATTCTGTTTACAGGCTGTATTTGTAGCCAGCTGATTTTTGCATAATGCCATTTGAAATTATCCATTTAACAATGATGGATGATACAACGACGTTGCTTTCCCTCCACTTTGTAACTGATCTGTCTACTTATAGATTGCATTGGACATGTTGCTGATGCTTTATTTGCAAAATTCACTCACATAAGTGAGAAATGTGTCCATGAAGTCTTACTGACTTCAGAGAGGCTTCTCAGATAAGTAAAGATATTCCTGTATATATGCAAAACCAGCCCAATCTGTAAAAAACAGGAATGTGGGCTAAAAAGGCCTGGGAATATTACAAGGTGTGTTAAATGAATTAGAATTTAAGCAGTTAAACTAGGACTGAATAAAACATAATATGGTGAGGTGTTCTGAATGCTTCAATTAAAAACATTGCAATCTTAATTTGCCATTGGAACACTTCGTATTGTTCTTTTGTATTCCTTAGCTGTATTTTACATTTTGTACAACTCTATATTGTATCATGAGACGTGAACATTTGTAATACTTTGCCTAATTATCAAATTTCACAACGGCTGTGAAGTG
Source organism: Columba livia (assembly GCF_036013475.1). Classification (NCBI taxonomy): domain Eukaryota; kingdom Metazoa; phylum Chordata; class Aves; order Columbiformes; family Columbidae; genus Columba; species Columba livia. The sequence continues at coordinate 125,500,256 of NC_088603.1, read as the reverse complement.
TGAGTCCAGAGTTAAAGTTCATACACTAGTTAATTAACCAGTAAAAGTTTCTGTGGGCTTTGTTACTGGTTCAGTGTAGCACCTGAAGGTGACAGGAACCTCTGGAGGTACCCGGGATGCGGGTGAGAGTCCTTCAGGCAGCCAGGGTCAGCTGAACTGTGCTGATGAAAAGTTTGTGCAGTGAAGCATTGTATTTTGGGAGGTACCAGAATATCCACAGCGCTCTTTTCCTTGCTGTGGGTTGGCAGACATCTATAAGTCATGAAGATGACCTCCATCTTCCAAAGAGAAGGAAAGCTAGAAATGAAGACACATTTCTGTTATCAGTCTGCTGTGGGTCGTAAGTTGAACTGGTGTTATATTTTCCTCTGAAAGCTGCGTAGCCTTGACATGGTGTTTAACAGTGTTAAGCTTATTGCTGCTGAGCTAAACATGTCTGAAGCAAACGATGACCCTCACGTCTTTGCGATAGCAAAATGTCTCCCTGATGTGATCCCGCAGACTTGGAGCATTAAGTTAATTTTCCCCTGGATTTCTGAGCTGCCTCCTTTTTACCCAGCGGAGAGCTTGTGAAGAATACAGCTTCTGACCGAATGACAGAACATGGAGGGTGAAATTAGATGCATTCAATTAGAAGATGACAAAAAGCCTATCTAAATATTTGTCAGGATGCTACTTATGGGTCGTAGTGTCCAGCCTGGGAAGTGAAAGGAGGCCGCTCTCAGGACCCAGTAGTCAGGGGGGAAAAAAATGGGTAAATCATCCAGATTCTTTACGGCCTTGGAGGGGATAATTGAGGGTATTGAGTGGGCTGTTATGCCTCCTGGGCTGGTGATCCCTCGTGTGTAATCTCAGATTAGTTCTTTTCTTGTATTCACTTAATACAGAATTAACCGTTAGAAAGTTTTCTGGACCACTGGAGTAAACAGTGGTGTTATTAGACCACTAGAGAATGGATAATGCAGTGGTTTATGTGAGGTATTGAAAAAAGAGGGGCTCCACCTTCTCAAAAAAAAATAACACAAACAAACACCAACACACTCCCCGCACCAGAAAACAAAGAAACAAAACCCTAAAGTCACAAAACCTGAAGAAACAAAAAAGCCAGGGCAAACCTGTCAGCTGTGAGATTGTCTGGTTTGGACCATCAGGTTTACTGGTTTTCCAGAGGACAAAAGGATGTTCTTGAAAACTAACTTTCAGAATAAGTGGTCAGTTAAACAGAAAGAGATCAAGATATGCAATTGATTTGGACACATCTGTTTATCTGTAGATTAAATTTATAGCAACTTTAAAAAGTAGGAGTGTATATCCTTGGCTTGTCATTTCCTCATGAGAAAGTTTTAATTGGGAGAATAAAAAAATTAAATCCAGCATATCGTGTTTACCCTTTTTTCTTTTCATTTCTGTTACAGGAGTTCAAGAGAGTATGTGACTATGATAGGGTTAATCCAGCTACATAAAAATCCATGCTGTGTATGATAGTAGTAAAGCTTGTGATCCCTTGATCTTTGATTAGATCCAAGCTAGTAAATATCTTGTGTTTAATCAGAATGAGTTGTTCTGCATGTAGTATAAGTCACCTTCACAGATGGGATGTAGCAGCAGAGTTGCTCGTGAATATTTGTTTTAATCCTTTCCAGAGCAAGCACGCTTCATGTTTCTTTGTTGTAAATCAGATTCAAGCAACTAAATACCAGCAGGAAGGAAAGACATTTACTTGCAGTCAGGAAAAGGGCAGTGTAGGAACATTTTTCCTTTTTAAAGAAAAATGTAACTTATCAGAATCTTAAACAGTACTTTATACTCTTCCATAAACATAACTAACACACTGTGGCTGCTTTTTTAGACTGGGATGCAAATATAGTTATCCAGAATTTGATCTTAAACTCTTCACACACATTCCTAGCTTAGAAGTCTATAAATATACGGAGGTTAAGATTTATTATGGTAAATGTTCACCCTCTATTATTTTCCTATATTTTAAAGATATTTAGTTAGAATGGTAACTGTTCTTTGTGCTGGTAAAGTGAAACCCTTAAAACATTATCTGTAAGGCTATGTTTTTGTGTGGTATGTCAGCGTCCTATTTACCTAAATCTGTCATAATTGCCTTCCAATACATCTTCCTCTGACAAGCCAAATATTGAAAATGAGAGGTCTCTTTGCTGGGAGATTTTCTACTGAATGTCATTTTTCTGTGTTCATAACTTGATGGTAATAACTGGACGACCTGTAGTTAAATGCATCTCAATTTCTCTCACTTATTTTTCCTAATCACCACACAGAGCCTTCTGTGCTCAGAGGTGTGATTAGATTTAACCTGCCATCATATCTGAAGAACTTTCTGTACAACGTATTATACATTGCAAGGATTATATATGTAGATGGTGGGTCTAAGTGTAATATATGAATAGATATAAAGATGAGTTGCTCTCATGCCAAAGTTAATTCTTGATTATTATTTTTTTCTGTTTTTAACAGGAAGACTGGAGAGCCCCCGCTAATAAATGGCTGGATTCCTTATCTTGGGAAAGCTTTGATTTTTAGAAAAGATGCTTTCAATTTCTTACTGGATCAGCAAAAGAAACTTGGAGATATTTTCACTGTACATATTGCTGGTGAGAAATATTTTAGTATTTCTCTTGTTTCTTTCCATCAGTGAAATTAAATATGAATTTCAATGTTTAGTTTATAATTGTCCTTAACCAAAACTATTTTTTTGTGTAGCATAAGCCAATAAAAATGAGTTAAATTCACATGTATTGTATTCATAGTAAGTCTCCATAGGATATAACTATGAGCATGTCAATTTATATACAGCTATAGGTATATATGCATATTGACAAAATTTTTAGGTATGTAATGTATGAACAAAGATTTTACCAACACATTTAATTGTGTATTTTTTTTTTCCTAAAGAAGGGAGAACTAACATCATCTTGACACTGCACAGAAAAATATCAGATTAAATTTAGAAAACACTTAAGGAAAAAAGTGCAGAATATGTTCTCACACATTTTACAACTGGTTGACAGAACACGAGGGAATGAATGACACGTTGACTCAGTGATACAATCAGGACTGGAACACAGAAACTTCCCGTTGCCAGCCTCTTACTCTGATCATGCTTGCTGAAAATAACAATATAATAAAGTATGATATAACCTTGCTGCTTTCTGTATTTATAGCTGTATTACTACGCTAGCTCAAATATAAACAGTTGAGAGATTTCACGTAGACACTTAGCTGTAAAAGAAAAACATAATGAAACCGAAATCTTGAATGAATCTTAAATATATAAAATTACATATATAGAGAGGCACACACGCAGATCTACTTTTACTGAAATAAATTTAAAATCCAGTATTTTCCTCTGTTCAGAAAAAGGCAAACTTATTAGTGTAGGTGGATGTAATGGATCTTTTGGCCTTTTCCATGTTGATATCCTTGTTCAAATGATCAACTTTACAGTTAAATCTCTCTCTCAATTTTAGCTATTCTTCTGTTGTTAGGGAGTTTCAAATAAAAATTTGAAGTATAAAGTTTGCTTTGTAATTTCATGGCAGTAGCATTATCTTTAATATTTCCATATAAGGAATATTTTGCAACAAAATATTTTTTTCCCAAAGTCAATTAATTTAATTGCAAGCCGTATGTTTAATTAATAAAATTTTTCTACCTCTTACCAAATGTGTTCTTTTTTTTTCATTTGGAATAACATTTTTACTGCTGTTAAATGTGTGAATTTTTTTATTCATTCAGAGTTTTTTTCTTTGGAAACTGGTATACTCAGATTTTTTTTACATCTTGAAAGAGAGTTCAACATATTACAAGACCAGCTTTTGCTTAAATACAGTCTTTTTTATTGTTAATGTACATTCACACTATATATAGCCATGGCTTCTTACAAATACAGATTGATAATTCTCATTCAAAGACTACCTTAGTACATTCATAAAACTAGATACAGTCATACTTCAGAATCCTTAATATGTTTAATCAAATGTTTATTTCTCTTCTACCTCTTCATTATTTTATGCAAGAGTGTGTAGACATTTGTGTGTTTAAGTAATCTATGATTGTAATTTAGTTTCACAAATTTCTATTTGCATACTAAACAAAATTCCATTTCTACTAATCTCTCTGTGTTCAGGTATTTTGAGGAAGCCTTCCTTGATAAAGACTGAGGTAAATGAAGTGAGTTCTGGATATCATTTCAGCCTTATGCAGGGAATTCTTTGCTTTTTGTGAATTTTTCAGAAAAGAGTTCTCTGTTTTTTCAGTGTAAAAATACTGACCATTGAGACTTCACTAAGGAGAAAAAGGGTTTGTCATCCACAAGTCAAGGAAGAACCTGAAGCTAGTTAGTGCCTCCAATCATGCCCTGATCTGAAGACGTACTGGATTTCTATATGTCTTACTGATTTGACAAAGATGATGTTTATATGTTCGGCAAACGTAGCGTAGCCTGTTGTATATGGACTATCATTACTTCACCCCCATGGTGGGTGACTAAAGGTCCTGTCAAAAAATTCTATCAATATATATTGTTCTAATTATTGGTTCTCAAACTAGTTCATTTGGAAAATGCGGAACGATGCTTGGAGTTTCTGGCGTTGCCCCGTACCGGTAATGCGATTTCGCTGATTGTTCTTTCCCATGTGATGAGCAAATGATTGTCATCCCTAAAAGTCGCAAGGGACATGGATGTCATCTTAATAAAGAAATTAAAAAGCACATCTTTCTATGAGAAACAATGTAAATTCCTGACCTGTCGCAGAAAATAGTTCTCTAATTGGTTTTGTGTGGTGGTGCAGCAGAATCGTTTTCCCCAAACGTCATGCTGGCGAAGCACCACTGTACATCATTGTCAGCAGTTCAGCAGAATCTCTCTAATAAGAGGACGATTACGTAAATACGATAGTCTTAAAAAAAAAAAAAAAAAGGAGGAGAAAAGAAAATAATAAGGAGGGGAGAGAGCGAGTGTGTTGTGTTGAGGTGATTGTACTTCCCAGCTCAACCTCTCTGCTTGTTCAGGGTCAGCAGCACAGGCAGACAGCTAGGTAAGGACTTAAAGAGCTTCAAAGAGTCTTGTCATTGTTTCTTGGGATTAAACTTTGTCTTCTTTTCCTGGTAAGTCATTAGGAACGATACTGAACCCTACAACAGTCTCTCTGAGACTGCCTCAACTTTTAATAAAATGTTTTTTTCACTAAGCACACTTGCCTTTTCAAATACTGCTGCTAAGTCATTATTTTATTTTAAATGATGATACACATACAGTGACATATCATGTTTTTCTCTCTTAGGCAAAAGGTAATTTACATTAACTCCTTACGAAGCTGAAGCCTGCTGCAAGCATTACTGAAATAAAATCCATCATTAGATGCCATCTGAAATGCTTGTCTTTCATCATTAACATTAAAAACCTCCAGAATGCATTATTAGAGTAATTTCTTAACTATCATACAAATACTGGCTTCTGTGCTCGGATTTACCAAAGTTGACAATTTTCATATTTTCCACATCAATCTTCTATTTCTAGGAGACTGTATAAACCAAATGGAGATAACTAGGCTATGTGCAGCATGGGTGTAATGCAGACTGAAGGACTGGATGTGGAAGTATGGATTCTCTCTAGCCATATTAAACAAAAAAGTCAGAGCACTGTTTAAAAAAAAAGGGTACATCTCTTATTTTGACTTGTTTCTACAGTACTAAATAAAATAGCTCAATGACTTAAACTACTGGGATTTGGAGTGTGGCATTTCTGTATGGACATGTCTATTTAGTCTTTTGTGTTGAAGGATTTTTTTACAATCTAACAAGGAAAGGCTTGGTCCCCAGTGGTTTCTTTATAAATATCTTCAATATTTAAGGCTTCCTGATTTGTAGAGCATATGATGTGCCTCCACTTTTGACTGATCTGGCATTTACCTTTACCAATACTCTGATGGAATCTCATGAGCATCAAGATTTTGGTTCTGTTTCAGAAAAGATTGCATTTAAGAGATAGTTCTTGTCATTAGCTGCAATGGGAGGGGAGGGGGGAACTGCCTTTCAAAATACCAAATAATAACTGGAACCTTATGAAATATTTGCATTTGTTGATCTCTGACACCACCAGGGACAATAAGTGGGAAGAGACCTCATCAGGGACAATGACAGGATTTTAAAAAGCAGAAATAAGAACCATATTGACACTTATAAAATTTGAAATCATAACTTGAGGTGAGAAAGTTTGTTCCAGTTTGGATGTTTGCTGCTCAGGATAGAGGAGGTGTTGGGTCATGGTTTTGTAATTAGCAATCTGTTCCTGTGTGGAGGAGACCAGGGTAACCGGTGTAGACGCGTTGTGCATCTGCGTGCGAGTATGATTGTAATTGCTAAAGGCTCCCATAACCACTCTCACAACAACTTACTAGCTGCAGTTAATTAGCTCTAGATTTTAGTCTTTTTCTAATTAAGAAATGTAAAATTAGATTCTCGGTGAGGTGCATAAAAAAGCTGCCATTGTTATAGAGAGGTTCCACTTTATAGACCTTTGCTAAATGCAGTCACAAAAGTATTTTGGTTTATGTGTTTATATATATTGTTGACTTGCCGTGATGCGGTCTGGAGCCTGAATTGATTCTACAAAATGAATTCTATTTTGGTACATACTTACATTTTCCTACCAGGAACCTGATGAGAATAATAAAAATCGGGATCTGTAATATTCTGTTTCTCAGAGGTTTGGGGTTTTTTTCAAAGTATGTGCTAGTGTTGAGTGAGTTTTGATTTTAAATTATTGCTAAAATAGTTTGTTTGTCTGAAAACTCATTTGCTGAAAATCATTTTCTTACTTAAAAATGATAAGAATTGATGTGCGTTTGCTAAGTGCCTGATTAAAGATCACAAAGAAACTCATATTTTGCATCAGAAATAAGCAGATGGTGGACAGATGGTTTAAATTAATATTAATTAAAAATCTTAACTTAAATTGTTTACCCTGTAAACGCAAAGTTAGGAAGCCAGCTTTCATCTTTAGGGTTAATAACACTCCAAATCTATTTATTAAAAATTGCTCCAATGGGCATTCTTTCCAAGCTTTGATCGCAAAGATGGTAGCCTCAATAAAGAGCATGACAGTGGGTGAAAGCTGGAAAGAGAGAGGAGTTCTAGGGCTCCTAACAAAGATCCTGCAGAGTTTGAGACTAAAAAATTCCTGTCAGCCTGTGTGGTCTGGGAGGGAAGAAATGATCAGAAAATAGGACTGGGAATTCAGGTTCTCTTTTTCTTGACGATTTCTCGATATATTTATTCTTGAAAAATTAATTTACATCTATGGTTGATTATATTATAGTAAAGCAAACTCTACAAGTACCTTAAAAACCTTTGTACGCTGTTGACAAAAAAAAAGGGGATCAAATTCTGTGTCGATTTATCCCTCGTGTTTCCTTACTGGTTCCCTGGGATTGCAGTAGGTGTAGTTGGTGGGGAAATTATGGCACCTGGTAATTGCAGAGGAAGTCCAGAGCACAACCAGATTTACCATAGAGCACTGTTTGTATATACAAGTCAGAATATGGAATAACTGTGATAATTCAAATATCACTATATGGTAACCATGGATACTTGTTGACATCTTTAGTGGCAGTGACTACTTTATCTCAGGACATCTGTCACAGAGCCAAATTTGGTCCTCATTTAAGCATGTAGCGTTCCCATTAAAATCAAAGGAGATTTGTCCTTTTAGTGAGACAAAATTAGTTTGTAAGCGCTGGAAGCTTTGCTGTTTTCCTGAGTTTATAGCTGGGACTTTTTGCAGATGATGTGTGTTTTTTAATGTGTACCCTTTTTCCCTAATGCACCTCTCCATTCAAGTTAATAATCAGGAACTCTAAATTCAGATTTAACTTGGGCATCCTCTATAAAGAGTTAAAATTTAATTGAGCTTTGAGTGTATTAGCATTTTGATTCATGATAGTTCACCAAAATGCTCTTCTTCAGTAGTTGACTTTAAAGAGGAATTGCGGGATTTTTTTGGCATAGGCAACTTGAAAAAACATCAAACGTGATGTGATCCTGTCCCTCTGTACAGGCAGCTGAAAGGATGGCCATATCAATGGGAAGGGTAGGAGGTTGTAAGTGCACTCTGGCACAATGCATGAGAGCACCAGGACAGCGTGTACCCCAAAATAGCACCCATGTTAAAAATGGCAGCCTGCTCCATTGTAAACTGCATCTTCTAAATCAAATCCTGAGGTAGTCATTTTATGGACACTAGACACCTTCTTAGCAAAGACGTAGCAAAACTTCAGGGAGGAAAAAAAAAAAAAAAGAAAAGAAAAAAAAAAAGAAACAGATTTGAGAAAAACTTTAAATGTTGGGGCTTGCAGAGTGTAATTAAAGGAGTAACTGGCAGTCTCTGTATTATCTGCTTGAAGAAAAGCTGCCTGGATGGCATTATTTCCACTCCAGCCCAGTGCCTTCACTTTCCCCCATGCAGGTGGAACATGTGTGTTTCTCCCTTTCTGCTAATGAAAACATACAATTTTAAAATGCTGCTACAACTCCGTACAGTATTTTCATAAATCATACCAGAGTAATAAATTATTTATTCCAGAGTGCCACAATTGCAGGTCATGCCCTACTCTTGGCAAAACCAGTAGCTCAGTCTATGTGGAAATGGTTTCACGTTAATTTAAAAATAGCCATAAAAGTGTACACAGGTGATATCTGCACCCAGACAAAGAGAATCTAAATAAAACTTGTTCAATCTTCCTTTGTTTTTTCTTTTTATCTTTTTTTTTGGGGGGGAGGGGGGGAATGGGGGGGCTTTGCAGATTTCTTCACAGGTCTTTGCTTTGGGGATTTTCTGTGTGCTTTTCTTCCAGACATTGAGTGGGCTTATTTTCTTATTTACTTCTGAGAGTGTCACCAGACTATAAAAGTGCACGTCTCTCATTTTTTCTTTTCTTCTATTCAGGTAGATACATTACCTTTATCATGGACCCATTTCTATATGTTTACGTCATCCGAAATAGCAAGCAACTTGAATTTCATGAATTTGCTGATAAAATGGCTTCCAAAACTTTTGACTACCCAGCCTTGTCAAACGGAAAATTCCCTGATCTCAAGGAAAACCTGCATAGAATCTACCAGTATCTACAAGGCAAGCCTTTGGATATCATTTCTGACCACATGATGAAAAATCTCCAGGATATATTTGAATGGAAATGCTCACAAGCAACAGATTGGGAAACAGAAAAAATGTACAAATTCTGCTGCTCTGTAATGTTTGAAGCCAGTTTTGTAACACTATATGGAAGAGTTCCTGCTGCAGATGGCCACAAAGTTATTAGTGAAATCAGAGACAAATTTATCAAGTTTGATGCCAGCTTTCCCTATTTAGCTGCAAACATACCAATTGAGTTGCTAGGAGCTACCAAGAAGGTTCGGAAGGAGCTTATACATCATTTTTTACTTCAGAACATGACAAAATGGCTGGGAGGGTCAAAAGTGGTCCAAGCCAGACAAGATATATTTGAGAAATATGAGCTGCTTGGAGATTATGACAAAGCAGGTAGGAAACTTATGAATGATTGCTTGTCTGAAATAAAATAATTTACTATAGACCTTTGAAATAAAAAGGCAAAATGGCGACCTTGAAATTTTTTTATGTTCTTTCTAATTGGCTAATGATAAAATGTTTTACTCTGAAACAACCCTCTATGATAATTGATTTTTTTTTTTTGTGCTGAGGTGGTAAAACAAGATACTTAATGGTGATAATGAGAAAGATTATAACTGAGCTGCATTTCCTCCCCTTATTCCCCCCGCCCCCCCCGACATTACATTTCAAACTATTCTCATTAAGCAGAAAATTAGACTTCAGAAGCCTATTGGTCCTCATTAGCATTCACTGATCCTTGGCTGGGTCTGTGTCCTAACATCTTTTAATTAGCACACTGCAAATCTAATCAGTGTAATAAACGCTATTAATCTTCCTTTTCACTTATTTTCTCCCAGCACATCATTTTGCCTTCCTTTGGGCCTCTGTGGGAAACACGATTCCAGCTACATTCTGGGCCATGTATTATCTTCTGCGGCACCCAGAAGCTCTTGCAGCGGTGCGTGACGAGATTGACCATTTGCTGCAGTCAACAGGTCAGAAGAGAGGGCCCACGTATAACATCCACCTCACCAGAGAACAATTGGACAACCTGGTCTACCTAGGTAATTTATTTTTATCTGTTAGGAAGAAAAGAGGGGCTCTCCCGGCAAATTCGGTTTATCACTCATTTCTGTTTACTGAGAAGGTGGAGGACACAGCTGCCTAATTGACATAATAACACCCATTTACATCAATTATAAATTATGTAGTTTATAGCTGTAGATACTCTCATTGCATGTAAACATTAAAGCCTAGGTAATTAACTATGCAAGGTATGCAAAAGGCTAAATCGAAGCTTTGCAATTATTTGAAAAAAAAGTTGATGCCTATTAAGTTGTTTGATTCTGAGCATCTGCCGAAGTGTTAATGCATTTCAAATACTTCTGTATGGTACTGCCAAGAAAGACCCTTTTCTGAAATTAAAGTGGGATAATGTATTTAAACTGCAAATGTAATTTTTTTCACAAGCACTTTCTTTCTTTAACAAAACAAAGAGACTTCAAAAGCAGGTTTCGGTTGAGTGATGCTTCCAAATGAAATTTAAAAAAGTAAAGCTTTGCGGAGTAGAAATGGTGTTTTCAGTATTGAAAAAAGAGCCTTGATTCAAGATAGAGAGCTTTAAGGGAGATACAGATCTGGATCAGGGATTCAGAGTGGCCATTGCCAGTGGCCATTGGACATTGTTTGATCCAGGAGCTGGATAGGCCTTCAGAGCACCAGGCACTGACAAGATAAATGTTAAAATTAGCCCAAGGGAGGAGAAAGGGTGTAGCAGGTGGGAGCCTAATCTTTAAGGATGTGAAAGTCTCCATAAGTAGTGTCAGTAGGGTAGATAACAGCTGAATAAAAGCTTAAAGATTTAATATTCCTCTCTTTTTAAATTTCAGAAACAGTCCCCTGTTAAAACTGAGCTCACATCTATATGTTTTGGTAGCTCTTGTCTATATTTTTTGGTAGCTCTTGTCTATATTTTCTGGTAGCTCATGACCTGAACTGATGTTCCACTCTTGAAGCTGTGTCAGGAGAGGGTGGTGGAGCAGTGCGGTCTCTGTGCCTGGTTTGGGTCTAAGCAATAACGACTGTTCTCCAGGACCATCCAGTTTGGCCTTTATCAAGACCCTGTGTTCAAACTTTTAATTGCAAAATTGAGTTTGATCCAGTTACTTTTTGTTAGACCGTTAATGTTAATCTTCTATAGCATGAGTCTAGTAAGTTGGTTTCATCTGGAGTCACGGCTGTTTTGGTGCAGATTTCTCTCTAACTGATGCAGAATGCTTTTGAAGTAGGGGATGTATTGGATGACAAGGACACTTCTGAAGAATAACATGACATTCTAAGGATTTAATGTACTTTTAAGGAACACAAGTAAAACTACTTCACATCAGAGTTAACATCCATCAAAAAATAAGAGAAAAGGAAAGTTACCAAGCATCAAGAAGATCAAGAGAGAACATGTTTTCTATTTAGAGACTGAGATGGGAATGGCAAAGAAAACAAAAAACAACACAAAAAAGGCACCCCGGAAGTGTAGGAATAAGGAAAATAAAAGCATGTACTTCACTGAAACCATCTGGTGCAAAATGGTATGAACAGTTTAAAATATTAACTGTGTCATTCCTCTGCTGCTCCTTGAAATCTTGAAGTACCTTGATAACATTTGATTTATGTGTTGAGAGGAAAGTGCCACATCCTACTTTGTAGTATTCTTGTAACACTTTTGTTAAATTTTATAATCGTGTTAAATGTAATGTGGTATGAACAGAAGCTAGATTTCAATTCTTGTGGCACTTAAGTCATAAAGGGCTGGATACTTTCCCATAAAATAATAATATAGAAAAAAAATCTGTACCATAAGAGAATTAAATTCATGCTTCAGTGGAAAGGGATGTAAATGTGTAGGAGGGACAGAGGTCCCAATTTGCATTGCTTGCCCACCAAAAATCCCCACGTCGCAGGAAGGCTGGGGACCAGCACTGCCCTTGCCCTTGCAGCTCACCAACCCCAACCTCCAAGACTGAGCTTCTCTTCCCTCTCTCCCCCTGTGCCAACCCAGGGCACAGAAAACTGGGATTTGTGTCCCTGCTCTCGAGTAAGGCAGACCAGGTGGGATTCTTATACGTTCATCACCTTGTCATCTCATTCTCCTGTTTTAAGTGCTCTGATTCTCCGTCCTCTTTTTGGCCTACTATAACAAGAGCCTTTTTTTGGATTCCTCATGCTATGGAGAACAGGCAAGAATTGCTAAAAAGCCTTTCTCAGGAAGCAACATTGTTGTTATGGTCAGATTCTTTGGGTTTAGGGAACAACATGGCCTTATTTACTTCTAAATTCAAAACACAGGTATGTGATTTTTTTATTATAAAGAAAAAAAAAAATCTTTCAACCTTCAGCAATACTAGCAAATTTTGGCTCTGATTATTTTTTTCCTATGGCATTTCTGGGGCAGCACACTTTGTTTTGTCTACGCAAGACTTTTCCCGAAACTCAAATGCATGTATTTGCGTGCGCAGAATAACATACATTATTAGTCATTATGGCTCACAACGGAGCTCTAATATGGTAAACGACACATGAGAATGGTCTGTCAGTTTTTATGGTTATAATGGAAATGCAAAGGGTAAAGCAGAGATATACTTAGTGCATATTTAATGCTAGGCGTGTTTAGTCAGTTCGTTTGTTTAATATTAGTCCATTCATTTATATGGTGAAGTATTCTTGCCCCAGGTCATTGCTGAATCCCAGATATTTCCTGCGAAAAGAGCACAGCTTGGAAATGTTTTGTACACAGGAAAGGGTAGGAACCAAAAAAAAACCTAATATGGAGTGTGTGGTTGTATCGCAAATGCTAAGCATTAAAAATGTTGGTTGTATTGAGAGAAATGTGTATATTTCCTGGAATGGGCTGGGCAGTACCATTTAGGTCTCAGTAAGATGCAAATGTATTTGTTTCAGATCATCGTTTGTGTTGGCACACCGTGATGCCTGTGGGTAAATGACCCCCCCCAAAATATTTGCATACTTGATAGCTATTTTCCTACAATACACTCTAATAATTATAGTACCCTATTACCTGCTATGTGTTAGTGTAAAATTAACAACCCATTATGCACAATAAGTTTTATAAAACATTTACAGATAGAGATCATGTTTAATTAAAATTAACTTGCCTATGAAAGCCAAATGCACTTATGATTCACAATGACCTTTTATTACCTGCAGTCCCTTGTTTTGGCTGGATGATTGACAGCTTGCTGTTTGGCTACCATGTTGTATTTCAGCTGACAAGACTTTTCATTTTAACTCAATTTGCCTGCCTATCACGAGCTGGTGGCAGGCCAGGCTCAAGTCACCCAGCTTTGCCTCAGCAGCTTGCTCTATTTCTCATTAGTACGCATTTATTCAGTGGAAATTGGAAGACAAATGCTTGAAGGCATGTGAACTAAGTATAGCAAATTAGGGTTTAAGGACTGAATATTTATAAGTATATTGAAACAATTTTTAAAAAAAATCTAGAATGAATTGGAAGCTAAGTGCTAGCTTTAGTATAAGAGAAATGAAGAGAGAAGTGGGAGGATTCTAAGAATAACAATACTATGAGAGATATCTCTTTTTTTTTCCCCTCTCTCTCCCTCTAGAAAATATGTAAAATCTCTCTGACAACACCTTATCAAACAACAGCCTGGCTTCTTTATGTAGCACTCGCACAGTGAAGTTTAGCATCTCATGTGTGTAAGAAGGGGGGCAAAAAATGAGGGTCATGTTCATTTGCTGCTTGGTTATCCCTTGGTATGCTTTAAATTGCCTTGTTTGTTCGGCACAAGCACAGAAACAGATGTTGCTCTACCATGCTGGATAATTTACTGTACCTCACGGTGCAGAATGGAAGGCCTCCCAAGCTACCCAGCTGGTCTGTCAGCAGCGATGGCTGGTGTCTGCTGAACTATGACAACTGCAAGTAAAGGCTGCAGTTTTATTGTGCAGTTGTCATTCCTCTCAATGTATAGCTTCGGCATTTGTGGAAAGCTGACTGTCTATTTTTTTAATGTGAGCCTGCGAAGCCGTATAAGCTCCATTCTCCTTTGTTGATCATAATGTGACTCATTACTTTTGTCATCTAATGATTATCGGCATGATCGCTCAGAGCAAGAGCCAAGCTCGCCTTCCACACATAACTGGTACTGGAAGGTAAAACAGATTTGTCATTTACGATCTGACCGCTAAGCCACACTTTGTGCTCCATTATTGTGATTAACTTCTGCATAAGAGATGCTGCCCAATTGTCATTCAGGATCCGGCAGCGGGCAGGGACTGCCACGCTTTCTGGGACAATGTCCGCCAATAGGATGTGACCGCATCACTTGGGCGTTTAAACATAAACCTGCTATTTCTCAGCAGCGCTTTAATAATTTTTTCCTTTCTTTCCCCTCCTTCCCCCTTCCTCACTTGTTTTCTGGTGTTGCTATGTATGTCGCTACCATTTCCAAATGGTGGACCAGCGCGGAGTCACCGGCTTCATTTTCCGCAGGTCAAAGACAGTCTGGGAGTGGAGGCTGGACCCTTTCTTTGTACCGCGTAAACTTTTGTTGCCAGAGCGCTGCCAGTTGAAATCTATCGTGTCAGGTGCCTTGTGGCTATCCGCAGTAGAGGCCATCTTCTGGAACCAGGGTTCTTTTCTGGCTTCGTCACCAACAAGCCGATTTGACTCTGCCTGATTATAGTAACGAAGGCAGTCCAAAAGAATATGCACAGACTCACTGTACGTCACATTGAATCACAGCGCTGGCCACACAAAGCTGACCGCAGCCTCATTTCTTTAGACAAATGCATGCTTAAGGAAAAACCTCCTGCAAGAAAGCATCCAGGGCCACTTTATTTGCTATGCATGCTGCACCAGATTTAATTTTTAGTGAAAGAACGTTTGTTATTATTTTTTTTCGGTGGCATCTACACTGGGTAGCTACTCTCTCTAATAAACTAACCTTTTGGGTGCAGCAGTTACAGTGCCTTGGTGAGCACTTAAAGAAAGCTTATCTGATATCACAGAACATAAATGCAGACACAAATGGATTATTAGGTGCAAATGAAACCCTATTTTAGGCTATTTTTCACACTGATGATTAGAAGGAATCAAGTCACATATAACAGTGCCCATACACGCTGGTGGAAAAATAGTCAGTTTTGATTACTAAGTGAGAGATGCAGACCTAGACAGGAGCTACATGCTGATATACATGCTATCAGAATGATTTATGCAAATTATGCATATTATTCCCAAAGGAATTCCTCCTCAAACTGCCAGGATAAATTGCCGGAAATTAGCCATAAAATCTGTCGTGCTAGGAGCAAAAGGTGAAGGCCACTGGGAAAGCAAGGACATTCAGCTTCTGGAGCCTTCCAGGATGTGATGGTGGAGACAGAAATCTTGCCTTCCTTAAGCCTTGAAGAACTATGTTTTGTTTTCTCTTGGCCAATTAAAAGTGTCTTTCTCTCTTAAAATTACCAGGAAAATAATGAATTGCTTTTGTTCACTCTGACCATAATAGACACTACCATTTGACAGCGTAGCACATTGGAAAGAAAATAAATAAATTTTAAAATCCTCAGAATGACTGTGGAATAACAAGCAATTTTTTTTTTCTAACATATAGTCCTGCTATTACATGCAACAGCTTTTGAAAGGCAAGCTAAGTAGCTCCATGAATGCTTTTGCTGGTATTTGCTTGCAACGTCCAAAATATATGTAAATGCATAAAGTGTTTGTGTCTTTCGATTGCGTTGTTTCCAACATGATGCCTGAATAATGACTTTCCACCCAAAACTCGATGCTGCCTACAACCGACAGGATTTCTCAACACCATCAATGAGAATCACATCGAGAGGTTCAGCGTCGCAACTCCCCCCCTGCCCCGCGGGGTTGTTTATTGCCTCCTCCTGGTCTCTGCTTTATGTTTGGTTTGGTTTGTGGTCTGTGGGTTTTTTTTTTCCTTTAGCCTGCCCTGCTAAGCCTGTCGAGATGCAGCATCTGCAACCATGTATAATTTCCAGTCATCTCCCATATTTCTGATGCTTCCCCCCCTCCGCTTTTGTTTAATCGCAGAGAGTGCCTTAAACGAGAGTTTACGAATGTGCTCTTCCTCCATGAACATTCGCATCAGCCAGGAGGATTTTGTTCTCAAGCTTGAAGGGAATCAAGAAGTCTGTTTGAGGAAAGGAGACTGGATAGCCCTTTACCCGCAGATTTTGCACATGGACCCTGAGGTCTATGAAGATCCCAAGGTAAACACTCAGCTGGTGCTACTCTTCCTACTCCAGGCACGTCGCAGCAGCCAAACCTTTTGTGATCTGTGGGTTGCATTTGGTTTTTTTTCCACTGCTGTTTCTTCTTGTGGAACAAATCTTCCTACTTTCAGATGTATTTTCTAGGGCCCTATAGGTCAAAGGATTCATGGCCTGAAGAGAGAAATATGGTGATGAGACTGACTGCGACTGCTTTCAAAGGAATTGACAATTGCGCATTGACTACCATAAACTTTAGGCTAAATGTGGGGTTTGTTTGGTAGTGGATCATTTGATACCCAAGGAGGGCTGGATAATAGAAGGTGGTTTAAATAGCAAATAATGTGGGCCATTTAGCTAAGTGCCCCCAAAGCATCATTGACTCTCTGAAGCCCTATAATATTATAGCAGTGTCTTGCTTGAGCCTTATGCTTTTTCACCTCCCTTCATAGGGATTCGCCTCTTCTTGATCGATTAGTAGAGCGTTGTGAACTTGAGACTGTAAAGCTGTTGCTCTGCAGCGAAGCTCGGAGGGTAATTGTGTCATCTCCTTATATTTTTCTCTGACGCTCGAGTTAATGAATATCAAAGACTCGAAATTAATCCACCCTGCCTCAGCCTTAATACAGCTTCAGGAGTTCACCACCTGCATGCAAATTGAATAGTCTTCGTCTGCACGAGGTTGCTCCCCCAGATTGCTGTCCCCAGCCTGGGGTGCCACGGAGGAAGCACAGGGGTGGACACTGAGGCCACTAAATGCCACCTCTGCCTGGGAAGCAAGAGTTTGTAGCTGATCCATTCCTCCTCCCCTTTTTCCTAAGCAAGCATTTATCTCCCAGCCATGCCAATTTGGTATTTGAGCCAAAGAAGGGAACTGGAATGTTTTTGTATGTTTATAGACCATCCATGTTAGAGGCATTGCTCCCTGAGGCTGTCCCATTTGGGAATTTAAGGATATGAGGTTGCAGAGGAAAGATGAGATTCAAGTTTCTTGTTGGTTCAGAACAGTGTCTTGTTGTGCAGGAACTCCACCAGAGTCTATGAGAGGAGGTGTGGTGCGAGTCAGAGCTAGCAGAGTAAAGTACGGTCACAGGGGTGATCACAGAAGACATGAAAACGGAAGTGACATCCAGGAGGGCCCTGCTGGCTGTCCACACCAAAAACAAAGGGTTTTAAAAAATAATCCATATATTGGCAAATAGTTGATTAATATTTCTATCCTTAAAAAGTAACAACTGACAAATAGACTTTTTCTCATTTTATTCTTAACACTTTATTTTGGAGAACATTATTGATTTGTCAAAAGTCCATCTGTTTGTTTAGGTCCTAGACAAAAAGCATCAGCGTGGAAACTGATCCCCTCCCTTATCCAATAATTGCCGGAATATATTACCATATTTCCATTGCTTGAATATATCTGTTTAGTATCAGCTCTGCTCAGCTTTCACAGTACAGCTTTAGTTCATATATTTTATCTTTTCGATAGTGAATGAGCAATCCACACATTGCAGTACATTGATTTCAGCACACGGGCCCTCTCGAAAAGTGGGGAAATCACTGTTCTGTTTGGTTCTTAAAATATGCAGTGTGCTTTCAACAATAACTACTGAGGATCAGATAGAGATGGAGAATGAATTTTTTGAAAGGTGCAGTCTTGAGCTTGTCATGTATTTAGGGAAAACTTTCCTGGGAAAACAGGCAGCTTGATGAGATAATTTTGTAGCAAGGCTTTTCTCCTTGATACATAAATTTAAGTACAGGCTATCTTCTGCTTTGTCTAAGTGTAAGCATGTATTGTTGACCTCTTTCTCCACTTATCAAAGCCTAAATAAATGAGTCTTTTTTTTTTTAGTGAAGTGGGTAAATGAACCCCTGAATCCTAACTTAGCTAAATTATAGAGGTCTATAAATTACCTTTGTAAATCCCATAGAGTGAAATATCGGGAAACCTTACATGGTGGCTTTCCAAACAAAGGTAAATATGAAATGTGAGAGACAGACACTTATATCAACCACAGGAAATTGTTCGGTTTTCATAATGCCCTTAGCAGGCCATCCACACAGAACTTCATCTCCTGCTCTTCCTCAGTGGTTTTTTTCACCTTTTCCTCACCATCATCCACCCTGTCTCTTCCAAAGAGGCCTCATGCATGGCTGAAAGTTCCTTTATCATCAAAAATTAGTCTGTATTTAGCCACAGAACTAGCTTTTAAATAAGTGCTATCCAATCCTAGGGTCTTCAACAACCTAAGCACGAGTTTGATGTCACTGTCATTGGCTCCATTCCTGCCTCACACTTGTTTTCTGCTTTTCCAGTTCCTTAGACAGCAATTTATTTTTTGTTAAAAGCAATTACAACTCTCAGATGGCTCTTAAAATGACAAAGAAAGCATAAGGTTTGGCCCAGTATGTCTATATGTGTTCGATACCACAGTTCTTAATTGCTCCAGATGCCAGGAGTGCACCTAGTGGAAACATTCCAACAAAGTGAAGAGCTCTGGACTGGCTTGTATTTTTTTTAAGCAATTGCAGTTCATATTTAGCAGAGCTTTTTTAGACCAGCAGGATTTACATTTCAGGAAGTAAACATGTTTTAAGGAAGAAATGGTATTCTGGGCTTTCATTTGTTACTGTGTTTCTTCAAACGAAGCAATAGCTTACCAGGAAAAAAAAATAATGGCATGCTTTGTTTTGGCTGGGATGTTCAAAGAGACCGAAAAGAATTATTTCTCAGTAGAAACACATATATGATCACTTTTAACTTTGTGGAAAATACAGGCCTCTGTCATTTGGGGAAACAAGCTCCTGTTCTTCAACATCCAAAATTACAGCCCCTCTGGTGCACCTCGTGCTTGTTCCTTTTCTCACAGACCACCTCCCCTCACTGTTCTATCTTGACAGCAGGACTTGCAGTGCATGGTTTTCAGAGCCTTTAATCTTATGGGTAGATCAGTATCAGTGTATTTTTCATTGCAGTGTGGTTTTTTTTAATCAGTTGAGGTTGGTTTCTGTCTGACTGACTTGTTCCCAGGCAGCTCCAAATGGCTGCTGCTATAGCAGATGTATGCAAAGCAGGACAAATGCTAATGAGTGACCATAGCAAGAAGTGTCTGTCATTTTTATTCAAAGCATGCAAGAGGATTTTGTACGTAGTTAATTTGCCGTTGACTGAGTGAGGATGCCAGATCTCCTTCATTCAAAAACATGAATTATCTCTAAATAGGGATCCTGCTACTGGAAAATAGTCAGAAAGATGTTCAATTTATGGAACGAAGGTTACAAGTGCAACCTCAAGCCTTACTTGAAAGCCCCCTCTTTATAGTGGTCTATCACTGACGGTCATCCTGCTTAACAGCTTCCAGAGCAAACCCTTTGAAGGTCAGATGTGGCAAATAAAACAGCAACCATCTCCAACTGAAGAGAAAATTTACCACAAAGCATCGGGTCTGGTTTTTGAATAATCTGCACCACTGGGTGCAAAAGAAGGATAAATTTGGTCTAGATCACAAGATCGGTGTGATGCATTAATTTATTCATAGGCATTTGCGGAATTTGGCAGATTATCCTTATTCATGATGTATGTACCAGACTGAGCGCATATGATGCTTTACAAGAAAATTGTCCTTCCCCTAAGGTTCATTGTCCCTGCTACAAAGCAGTCAAAATCTAATTACAATCAATACAGGCCAGACACTCAGTGGATGAGACATGGAAGTTGAAGGAGCTTGATGTAAAAGAGCTAAGCTAACTAAGTGGATTTAAGGAGCGTTCATTGCAGGGAAGTTAATGTGAGCTAATGAAACTTGAGGGAACAAACTAAAAAGGAGAAGCTGTCAGCTCCTTGTCTTCCTCTTTATCTTATTTTCTGGGTTTCAGAAGTGTCACTGTTGCGCAAACAAAGCAACTCATGTAGCTGCCTTGTTAGATATCACGGTCTCTCTCTCTTTCTCTTTTATTTTCAGGAGTATAAGTTTGATCGATACATAGAGAATGGCAAGAAGAAAACCACGTTCTACAAGGCAGGAAGAAAACTGAAGTATTTCCTAATGCCCTTCGGCTCTGGAATCAGCATGTGTCCAGGGAGGTTCCTCGCAATGAATGAGATGAAGATGTTTCTCTTCATACTATTGGCTCATTTCGATGTAGAACTAGTGGAAAACAAAGCTGTCAGACTTGATAACAGTCGTATGGGCCTTGGTATCCTCCTGCCAGACGCTGATATTGCCTTTCGTTACAAGCTAAGGTCCTTAAGAAAGTGAGCGGCTGTCTATATGCCTTCTACTAATCTCTGTGTTTGCTCTGTTTCCTCAGCTTTGTATTTTTCAAAATGTTTGGTTTTTCCTTTTCTACTTTTCTGTTTGTTTCTAAGGAGAAAAGCCCTCGGGCTGGAGGTAGATGTCAGATGTGAGGACATGCAACCCCAATTTGTCCTGCCTGCCTTGTGAGTAATGAGATGAGATGACGAGTTTGGCCAAGTGAATAGCCCAACATCCCTGCAAGATGAACCCCCATACTCTTGGCCATGAGTCAAATAGGATGTACAGGCAAGATGACATCAAGCTGAATCCAGGCCATTTAAATGGGAAACATGCTCAGGAGTCCTCTGTCACGGGGGTTCCCCCTTGTTGGATTGGGAGGTCCCATACACCCACCATCTGATGTAATTTCTGTATCTGCTCATAGAAGCATAATAGCAAGAAAAGGAGAACTTAATTCTAGAGGACAAAAGAATCTTTAGGGCTCATTATTCTAACTTTTTATTTACTCTGTTCCCTTTGTGGTCTTGAGAGTCTTAGGCCTTATTTGGGAGATGTGATGGAAGCTGTGTGGGGTGTTGGGGGGGTGAGTTGCAAGAATGTCTTGATGGCAACACATTTCTGACTTCACTTTTATGTACTGAGGTACTGAGGGTGAATGCTTTGCTTTTCTTCTTTTTTTTTTTTTCTTTTTTTTTTTTTTTTGTGCATTGCACAGAAGTTAAAATGTGTAGTTTTTTCCTGCAGTCATTTAAAGTCAGAAGGGAGGTTCTGTTGATTTTAATAAGCTCTGGATCAAGCCTCACTTATCTATTTTGGCTTTTGACCCAAAAAAAGTGTATTCTTCAGGGAGAAAATATATGAGGCTGTTTGAAATGATTCTACCATCTCAAAAATTACCTTCTGTTTGTCTCACTGTTTTCCTATAGCACATCTGTGTGTTTTATTTTGATCATTTCGTGTGTTTGTTCATTTCTCCAAAAAGGCAAAAGAAGAAGAGGGCTTCAATGGCAAGTGTGGTCTCTGAAACTACTTTTTAACAGTGTTTTTCTGTGCCTAAGTTATGCATAGGCAGAGTAGTGTGGCTTCTGTTTGGAAACAAACGTGTCCATCCACACATTGGAAAATAAGCTCTTCCTGGGGGCTAAAATCTGAGCAAGTGACAACTCTGGGCAGCTGCAGGATTTATCTGTGTACTGGCTGCCCAATCTGCTGCACTGGGTGACCAGCTCTTGTTTAAAAAATAAGTTTCCTAGTGCAGAAGGTCTGAGATTTTTAGACCCTGTCTCTGTTCCCAACCATCAGAGACTGATGAGGACTCTCATGGCTGTCCAGTCTCAATTTGCCAAGATGATAATTGTGATGGGAGAGTAGCCATATCTGTGGGCCTTGCCTTGTGCTCCCAAAAAATTCTCTCTTTGGGATGTGCCAGCATAAGTTCTGCCTCCACATGAATAATGATGTTGTACCTGGAAAAGGCTTCCCCTCATACTCCCAAGTGTCCTGTCATCATTTATTGAAGTTAGACAGGAAGAAAGATGAATAATCACTGCAAGAAAAGGTTAGTTTGGGCAGCCAAACCTTGATCTATTCTGTGCCACGATTTCCATTTCTTCACATAACTAACCAACCAAGGAGGAGTTACCGCTGTCTGAACTTGAGTTCAGATTTGCCTTATAGGTGCTGAATGAATTGCTGGTTCGTCTGGATTTGCAGTTCATTAAAAATATCCTTTTTTCCCCCAATATTTCATTGTTTGCTGTGGTTTTGTGGTGTCCTGCTTTGGCACTGTCAGAGGCAGGATGCTCAAAACAAGCACCCAGAATTCTACTTTGTTCAAAAGACACAGCTCTGAAAACTTCAGCTTGACTTCACTTGTCTTTTCCCAGTGGACCATCAGAGCCATTTCAAGAATATTGAGCTGAAATTTGCTGTTCTTTAATTTCGTATGTCTTTTAAATTTTACCCATCTCTAAAGCACTCGATGGCCTATGAATGGAAACTTCTACGTACATACTAAGGATTAGAATTACTTATTGTTATTTGTGTAGAAGCCTGCTTAGTTATTCACTTAAACAAATACCCTAAATAAGCATCAGCATCAGTAGAAAGGCTTTCAGAGATTGGCATAGCCACATTCCAAATCCTCTGAGGAGAAAATTGTGGTTTTGTGAGAGATATTGGGTAAACATTTTCTCTTCATATATAATATCAATAACGTCCTCAGTGCTGGAGTATGCTTACATTAAATGGAATTTGCAGTTGATTAAAAGCCTTAACTTTGCTTCAACATTTAATCAACAGCAAAAGCAGATTATTGCTTTGTGCCACAGAATAAAATTCGTTTTTATGGAGAGATTCTTGTACTCAAGTTACTCACTGCTGTTGTTACTCTGTAGGAGCTATTCTCTACTCAGCCATAGCTCACAATCCAGTTTGGACATTAGAGCCTGGTTTATTGAGAGAGGAAAAGTTGATATCATTACACTGTTGACTGTATTCCATTATTGCTTAAATGTAAGCTGTAAAATGTCTCATGTTATGATAAATCTTTCTTTGGCATCCAACTTTGAAACAAACCTGAAGCAACTGCAAAAATAACAGTAGGTATTTGTTTTAAACATAAGACTTTTTTAATAATCTTATTCTATTTTTAGGATTTTGAGTTAAGAGTATCACAGGCTGCTGCATAATTTGGTAGGACATAATAAATCTGTGCCAAAAGTACATGCAAATCATTAGTAATTCCAGATTAATTGCCGATCAGTTTGTATAGTATCTATTTTGAAATTAAAAGAAGAGCTAGATTGTATTCAAAATAGCCAATTAAATCTACAGGGCATGTTCCACTGGGAAAAAAAAAAAAAAAAAAAAAAAGAAAAAAGAAAAAAAAAAGTCAGAATTTCTCCCAGGAGTTGCAGGAAACCTCCATGAAGGCACTTGGAGGCATTGCATTGGGTTTGGAGAGTACGCTTTGCACCTGCAAGAGGCCAGAGTTTTGCTGGGATAAGAGTTAGTTGCTCTATTCACTCAGGGACCAAAATAATCAAACTTAAAGCAGCATCTGCCCAGCTTGTCCTGGAACTGTGTCCCTGGTAACGCCTGCTCCTGGTAGGTTAGTTTTGCTGGTGAGCAGTGCATCACCACCTGAGCGTACCCCAGCTGCAGAAGAAATGAGCCTCACCCTGCTGTGAAGTCACAAGTGCTAAAGCGGGACAGAGGAAATGTAAAGCCCTTCTGGTCCACGTACTCAGCAGCTGAGGAGGTGACTTATTGAGTTAGCAGCTGAACTGACCAGGAGTGACTTGGTCTCCACGGAGAAGGGAGTGAAAAGGCCACGGTGTCCATGTTCCTGGTCGAAAAGCCATAGCAACACAAGCAGATGCACGTGGGCCATTCCTGGAGGTCCCAGCTGGAGCCAAGCTGGCCGCAGCATGCTGCGCCGAGGAGAGCGCGTTTCATGACAGTTTTTGATGACCTGCCGCAGAACCCAGGAGCAACCAGCTCTGACGGTCTGTCACAGGGGCACTAAGATGGCAAAATCATCTAAACAGAAATGGCTGTGCTGCTCACAAGCGTTGGTGTGCCAGTGGGACTGTGGGGGTGAGCAGAGGAAAGCAGCCAGCCTTTGTGCTTCCTTGTCCTTCCTCTCCACTGCAGCAGGGCTTCTGCCCAGCAAGCCCAACCATCGCTGCTTGGCTCATCCGCTGCACCAGCAGGCATAGGGTCAGCCAGGAAGGGTGAGCAAGTGCCCCTGGAATTTCTCTGCTGCTTCCCTACTGACATGGTGCTCTCACTGATCGCTGTGAGATGTGACTCGGCTGGTCGGTACCAGCCTCCAACTGTACATTGTCATTGCCTATGGCTATATTGATAATATCTTCTGCTACTAAAAAAAAAAAAAAAAATTTAAAACCACCTTTTTTCTCATATAAAATAGGTTTACTAAGTCAGTATGGCCCTTTATAGCACCCAAGAAGAAAAATTAATTTGATCAACTAATGTGAATGCTAAAATGTGATTTTAAAAAATTATTATTCTTATTTGAATTTTCAGGTTGTGTGTTCTCCATTTCTATACTGGCACTCAGTACTGCTATAAGCTACTGTAAAGTTTTAAAACTGTTACATTACTTAAAAGACTGTGCTAGTCTATGTATACCTGTTTGCAAATCAGATTTTCACATCTCTGCCAGTATGTCCTAATGTGCTAACATAAAACCACATAAGCATTGTTCTTTAGTTTATGCTTTTAAGCTAGTTGCATGTCACTATTTTTATGAATAATTACTGGTTGTGAATTTCTCTTGTGGAATTATAAATGATCTTTTATTTCATCATTATTGAACTTTCTGATATTCAAAAGATTGTGAATTGCTTTTAATTGTGCAAACTGACATTTTGTGTATAGATGAACGACGGTTAGGTTCTACTTTAATAGTTAATAACCATCATTAAGGCTCTTCGATTGGATAAGGTATATTGTGAATTTCTGAGCGAGAAAATTGAAACTTCATTATTTTAGTAATCTAACATCTCAAGTGAATTTTGTATTTTAAGGACACAATAAAAATGAATATATCTATTTTAATATTGAATGACTGTCCATGGTATTTTTTTCAAGCTTACATTAACACTTTTCTTACAAAAACACAGCTATTGCTTTAATTTTAAAATTATTTTTTATTCGGCATACAGCATTTTTCTCTTACTTGATCTTGAAAGGTATTTCTGTAAAGGAAAGAAGTCTTTAATTCAGTATTGGCATGGAGTAACTCCTTTGAATTTAGAAAATGGTCAATTCTGTTTTACCCCCCCCATTAAACTTAAGCCAGTTTTTATCAGATAAAGAAAAAAAAAAGTGGTACTTGTGACATTCTTAGGGCATTACTCAATATTAGTATAAAGATCTGCAATTCATTGATGATTCTCAAATACAGCTCCTAGGCTTTTCCTTTTACAAATCGGCGTAGTACAAGATGTACTACCTGGTGTAAAATATTCTGTCCTCTCAGATCATTCATTTTAAGAGGGGAAATGAATGAAAAATGGTACAATGTACAGCACTGCACCAGCCAAGCACAGCTTGGCTTTTCTGGCTATCGCTGGGTTCTACAAGTAGGTTTTAAATATGAAGATTGCACCCTAAAGACATCAGTGTTTCTTCACTCCTTCATGCAGAAATACTTGTCAGGTACGTCTGTGGGGGTTCTCGAAGATACATCGTAGAGAAGACAGACTTGCAGCATTTTTCTGGGTTAATAAATGTATTTGTAACTGTGCAATTGTTTTAACTCCAGATTCTATTAGAAGTTACTGAAGTTTAGAAATAAAAAGTGGCTTTGTTTGGGATTTCTTGAAGGGCACATTTCTGAGTAAGCTTTCCATGATGGTCTGAGAGATAGATTTATGGGGAAGTTAGTAACACCTCCTAACACTGTACTTTAATATTTGTTCTGACACCAAGTGCTTTCGTGATGCTACTTATATTGTATTGTATTTTCAAATTATTCGAGACATCAATTTATGCATGACATATGCTTAATTCAAATGAATAGAGCTATTTTAACTGTCAAACTGTAGATAGCATTTTCCTGCCCATTACCTAAACCAGCCTGTGTACCCTGGCTAGTCATGTCCCAATACCTACAACATGTCAGAAAAATTATCTCGTTACAAAAACACCATGTAAAGCTACACTTGTGAAAGTATTGTGAACCTTAAGTTATTGTTTATGTTTATAAATAGTAATGAGTATGAAGAAATGATTGCTGCATAGAAAAGAAGCATATAAAAGTAGAAAATTATCCATTTTCATTTGAGAGCAAAGAATTAAACTGTAGTGGGATCTTTATCCTCATGTAAGCCAGTGCTGTATCTACGTACCCTATGCCATGCATCAGGCTTTCCTGGGACCTCAGATACTGAGGTTGTGTGACCAAACACATAATTGTAATAGCCGAAATGTGCTTGTCTTCTAGAACTATTTACACCTAAATAAATAATCTAAAGAAGCTTAAGCTTCAGCTCTTTCTGCGAGAAGCCTTCCAGGATTCTATCTTGCAAGATTTTGTTGAACTGATTTTGACAGTGATGTGCTTGTGTGTATTTATTTTTTCTCCAAAGAGTAGCTACGAGTGCAGCAAAGTTGAATAAAGTCTAGGTTCTGGCTACAGGGAGACTAAAAGACAGTAAATAAACACCCTGTGATGACTTTTGACAGTGACTTCATTCCTATCAGCTCATCTTTCCAACTACCTCTTTCTTCCAAATAGTTTAGTCGCTAACCTCCTACAGGCAGCAAGTCTTTCCCTGCCTAATTTCCATCTCGTGTGCCAGTGTATCGGCTTTATTCTCGAGCGTATTTTTCAGTTGCTTTCTAAAAATGAAATCTTCACAGCAGCCTCTTGCAAAATCGGCATCGCAGGTAGCTACAGCTGAGAGAAGAGCCGCGTCGCTTATAAGCTTTGAACCTGAAAAGTGGATGGGCATTAATTGAGCTCGGTATTGATGAGGGAGTTGTTCGCCCAGCACCTGGGAATGCCGCCGCTCCGGAATGTCTCCGCTCCGGGATGCCGCCTCGGGGTGCCTGGGGGTTCCCCACACACCTGCCGGGCTTCAGGCGCCGGCCGGAGCTCGCTGCGCTCCCAACACCCCCGGCTCCCTAAAAAATTCAGTCGGAAAGGGATGGGAAGGGGGAGATGAGGAGAGACTCCTGACGCTCCTTCCCAAAAGCAGCCCGTGCTTGCGGGGATGGTGGAATGGGGAAAGGGGACAGGACCCCCGAGGAGGTTCCTAGGCAACGTTTCTGGGTGGTAGGTGAGTTCGGAGGGCTTTGGCTGGTGCAGAGGCGGTTTACTCTGGAAAGGCGATTGTTTGCCCCTAATCCTCAATTATGAGGATTTTAAAATAGTATTAGAGGGGCAATCTGTTCTGCAACTTCTCAGAAGAAATAATTGTTGATTTAGATAAGCACTGATCCCTTCAGTGGTTGATGAAGACGTTAATTTATGACTGTCTAGCAGTTTATGGCTGTCATTAGATTTTCAGCTTTGTCTCTGTTCGCGATGTATCTTCCTTTTATTTTAATCCGAGACAATTATGTAAGAAAACGGTTATGTTTAATCTAAAATGCATCGTTTTCCTATAGCATTTCAAATTATTCACAGATCATAGTTCTTATATGTGCATATATGAATTTAAAAATACAGCAGTAAAGTGCTTCAAACGGACCATAAATTTGCTTCGTCTTTTATTACACGTCTCTGAATCAGGTTGAGCGGACAAGGGCAACTAGGGGTTTGGGGAAGGATTTAACTCTTCCCGAGGCTGAAGAACCAGACAAACCAGAGTAAATCCCCCCCGGAGCGTTTCGGAGGAGGGAGACGCTGGGTGAGACCGAGCTGACGAGTGACCACAGGGAAACGGGGCTGGCTGCAGCTCTTTGCTCAATTAGCAGATGTCCCTTCTGCGGCGTGACCGGCTGCTAGGAGTCCCCGAGCCAGGCTGGGGGCCGGGGCGGCCACAACGGCTTCCCGCTCCCGGCAGCGGCTCCTGCCTTCGCTCCTGCCGGATGGGATGGGATGGGATGGGATGGGATGGGATGGGATGGGATGGGATGGCACCCGGGGCAGCGGGCAGGAGCGGCTTAACCCTTGCGGCGCCTGCCTAAAATAAGCGCAATGCTTCATCGGGAGCAGGTATTAAGCCTCCGACGGGCTCCTCTAGCGCCAGAGCCCCTCGGGCGGGGGTCTTGCGCAGCCGAAAGGTAGCGACACCGCGAAGCGGTTGGCGGGGACCGGGGCCGGCACGGAGCCCAGAGCTGCTTCCCCAAAGTTTCGTCCCGCTCCGACAAGGAGCTGCTCCGACATCTGATTAAAGCCTCAGAATCCCTCCGGCCTGTCGGCGGCGGGTGCAATCAAACTTAGAAATTATGCTGGAAAGAGTCGTAGAGGCCTGGCTCATTTATTTTAAACCCCAACAATCCCCCTCCGCCGCCACCACCACCCAAAAAAGGAGTGTTAATTGCTGTAAAGTTTCCGAGCACATGGATAACTTACTTTGACTGCTGCTTTTTAATTAAAAATAAACTTATTTATGTTTCTGATGTTTATATTACGTGATTTAATTACGTTTAGAGGAAGCGTCGCACTTTTTCCCCCCCTTCCACCCTAAATCACATTTTCATTAAGGGTTTTAATAAGAAAACTCACTTGACCACTATTCATTATCTAGTCCCCTCCATGCACACAAGTTCACTTACCCATTCATTTATTCACTTACTCATTCCAGCAGATCCGCTGCAACTGCTGCTAGCAGGGATGTGAACACTCATAATTATTTGTCAAAGTCTGGAAAGTGTATTATCCCTTCTTCTAGTGGTAATTAGTTACCATAGCATCTAATACGTAAATGTGCCCAGAGCACACCATTAACAGTTAAGCGGAGGATTCAATTTAACACATGATTATATCTTTCATAAGTCATTACATTAGGAAAGCCAATGTCACTCATGCTGGGACAATTTCAGGCTCAGGGCCGGAGGAAGGGGCCATGGGCCGGGGGAAGGGAGCGGGTCTGAGAAGCGGGGGCAGAGGGAGACTTCGGAGAAGGTTGGGAGAGATCTCGCTACGATGGGGCGGCTGGAAACGGGGAAGAAGTTCTTTTGAAGGGGGACATGTTCATTTCTGGTGAAGTGATCTATCAAGCGTTAAGAGGGGCGGGGGAGACTCTCTCCTCCCCCCACTCCCGACACACACGGCACTCGCATTGGCAAGACCTGCCCAGGGACTGGCCCGGCGGCTTCCTGTCGCTTCCCAGCGAGGCTGTTCGGTCCAGAGGGACAGGAGTGAAGGGTCGGGAATGACAGCACCTCTGCTCGGCAGTGACTCCTTTCCCCCCCCAAAGCAAGCAAAAAGGGAGCAAGAGAGTCCAAAGTCGGGCGGCAGCGGTAGCCAGGAATGAAAAGCGTTTGCATTCCTCCTTCCCATCGCTCCGAAGCAGAGGCAGATGAGAGGTGGACAGAGAAACCGCCCGATGTGCCACAGACAGCAGCGGCCGTCCTCGCTCCTTCGAGCTGGCGGGGAGCAGTCCTGGCCGGGCCCGCACACGCCTCCCGCTCCTCGGCTCCTTTCCACGGGAGCCGGGAGCAGAGCGACGGGCAGAGCGTGGGCCTCCCACAGTCCCTCGCCTTCCCCCCAGCCCAAGTCACCGACACTCCAGGAGTTTGCTGGGACCCCGCTTGCCTTCGCCGTCCCGAGCCCGGATAGAGCCAGGAAGCGCCCGCGCCTTCCGGGGGACCCTCTCCGGGAAGCCTGCTCGGTAGCCAGACATATTAAGCGGTAAATCTTGCAGCAAACGTGTCCTGCGATGTTACATGCACGAACACACACTCACACACACACACAGGCACGCACCACGCCAAGCTGGTGGCGGTGGTTAATTCCTAATCAGAATGATGGACAGCAGAGACAGAACAATACAAACTAATGGCTGTGTTGCTGATCACTTTACCCCTTGATTAAAGACACCCAATTATGGCGCAGAACAGTGTCGTAATTATGTTCCTTAATCACATCCAGGAGGTTTAATTGCCTTAACGATGTGTTTCATTAAATGAATTTAGGTATTATAGTCGACAGTTTTCATACACAGTTGTTTTCAAATTAACATAATATTAGACATCGTCATGGAAATTGTTTTAATAATCATAATTAGACGCACCCAGCCTTTGTCTAGTAAATGCTGAGAGACGCTTCTCCTTGCGCCTGGGGGCTGATCTGCCCACCCTCTCTGGGCTGCCTTCCCACAGCTCCCTGGCACTTTACAGTTATGTTTCCTGAAAAGTTACAGGTTCTGATTAATCTTTTTTGATGGGAAGTGGAGCAGAAAATATTTATCCCCTACCCCCGCGAGTGTTGCTACCGTTGAGAGAGGACACCCAGCACCGGCCCCGGCTGCCTGAGGCGGGGGGGACCCTGTGGGGGCCGCGGCTCACGGCTCTGTCTGGACCCTCGGCCCCGGCCCAGCGCAGGGTAGGCAGCTTTTGGGAGCTGCCAGTTCCCTCTGCCCTCGGGTTTGGGGCAAGTAGGAAGTGCCACGAGTGGAAAGGCGGCACCAAATCTTGAGGGGAAGGAGGAGGCAGGGGGTGGTGCTGCAGCTCACCCCCGTGCGCAGCCATCCCCACGGGTCGGAGGCGAGGGGCGTGCGTGGGGAAGCGGGACGGGCAGGCAGGGCCCGGCGCTGCCCCACGGCTGCTCAGTGCCGCCGGGGTCCGCCCGCCACGGGCGCGGGAGAAACGCACCGCGGGGAAGAACTTTTACCCCACCTCCCCTGGACACCCTGAGCCAGGACTAGGTTGCCGGGGGGATGCTGGGGAGCATTCAGAGCAAAGGAAACTACCCGCCCCCCCCTTCATTAAATCTGGAGATACATGCTTAACAAAGCACAACATGATACAAGCATTTGTTCAAAATATTTTAATAAAGATTCTTTCCGACATAGATACACATACAAACGATCGTACATTGATGTCATAATCTGATTGACCTATTTAATATATATCACTCTTTACACATCCGTGACCTGCCAACAGATCCATCATGGCTCCTATTTTGCCATCCAACCTGACAGTCCGAATTTGTATTATCTGCAAGTAGTGGAAAATAGCAGGACTCGTTTTTGAAAATAGAAAAAAAAAAAAAAAAGAGGGGGGAAAAAAAGAAAAAAAAGAATCTCGATTTACAAATGGCAGAGAGACAGCCACCCAGCCATGCAAACTCAAACTGAAGGCTCACTTTGGATAAATAGCTACTTCTTGCTTTCCATCTTCCATTTTTCTTTAAAAAAACCCACCCTCCCACCCACCCCACCAGAAAAAAAGAAACGAGAATTTCACGCATTCTGTAAGTCAGCCTAAAGTATTTTGAAGTATTTCAACTTAAATAATCATCCACAGTCAGAATAATTTACACACACATTAAAGCGGTTTAAATTATACCTTTGAAAACACAGCACCTGGGAAAACATTGGCTTGGCAAGTGTTCTTGTAGCAGCTATTGCTCTGATGCCTTGTAAAAGTAAATAGCTATTACCTGTTATAATGCAAAGAATATCCTTTCAAAAATCAGTTGGTTGAGCAATTAAGAATACACCTTTCCTGTAATTTTTGGACTGAAGCAATTTATTAAAGCTCAATTTAAATACAGGGATGATGCAACTTAAAATCCAGATGACCTTTCATAAACCTAAGCAGCTTGGATACATCAATATTTCTGGTTATACGTTGTTGGCAAATAAACGTTTTAAACACTTGGCACACAGTTTAAGTTAATCCATAAACAGAATTTTAGAAGCATTTAAAGTAACTGCACATAAGACCCGTGACTTTAACACATGATAAATATTGTTGGCTTGGAAGGGTCATTTAAAGAATAACAAATAAATAGCATGTCTTGTTTATACATCATTGCAAAGTGGAAAGAAACAAGGTGCACATAAATATTTCTTTTAAAAATGCGATAGTTTCAGCCACACGGAGTAAGGGGTTTGATCGGTTACTTTTTGTCTTTTTTTTCAACTCTCTCGATTTTTTTTTAAATCACTCTCACCAAACTTTGCGCATTTTCACAGGATCAAAGTTTAGAGACGATAAAAAATACAAATTCTTCCATAGCAATGGTCCAGTCCCTTTGTTTCTGCAAGTCGCTTAAATAATAAGTTTACATTTCAAGTTTGTTTGTTTCCTGGCTCAGAATAATAATAATACTGCTAATAATAATTAAAAAAAAATATCTATGTTCAAGTGCCCTCTCTGATTTGTCCCATCCACCTCCGCGCCCGGGTTAGCCGCGGCCCCTTCCCCTCGCCCGCACCGGGACCAGGACCGGGTGGGGGCCGCTCTTCTTCCCTCTCCCCGGCGCTAACCCCGGCTGACAACCCGGCCTGTAATTTCGCGGCCGCTCCTTTGTCCGGACGCGCAGAGGGTGCCCGGCGAGAGCGACCCCCACCCAGCACCCCCGGGCCGAGACTTCCTCTCCGCGGCACCCCCGGCTCCGCGCCCCCTCCCCGGCTCCGCACGCACGCTGGCTCCCGTCGCGACAAAACCCGAGGACAAGAGAGAGACGAGACGAGGCCAGGTGGAGGGAGGAGGGGGCCGGGCAGCCGTCAGTCCCTCCGCCGCCCCCGCGCCCCCCGGTCCGGGGCCGGGTGCGGACCGCCGGCTGTCGCCGCTCCCCGGGGCCGCGGCGGCGGCGGGGGGCGGCAACAGCGGCGCTTAAGGCTTCTCCGTGCACTGTTTGCAGAGGCTGGAGGAGACGCTGTTGAAAATGGCACATTTCTCCGGGCAGGAGGTGGTGGGAGGCAGCCCAGCGCTGAAGGGGTAGCCGGCCGCCTGCTCGTAGGCGCCGAGGGCGGGGTGCAGCGCCGCTGCCGCCGCCGCCGCCGCCGCGGCGGAGCTGGGCAAGGAGGCTGCCGAGATGGCCTGGCCCTGGTTGAGATAAGCCACCAGGCGCCGCATCTCCTCCAGGGCCTGCGCCTGCATCAGGATGTAGTTCTTGGCCAGGAGGAGCGTGGCGATCTTGGAGAGCTTCCGCACCGAGGGGCTGTGCGCGTAGGGGATGACCGCCCGCAGCTCGTCCAGCGCGTCGTTCAGGTCGTGCATCCGCCGCCGCTCCCGCGCGTTGATGTTGAGGCGCAGCGCCTTCTGCTCCTTGGACTTCTTGCTGCCGCCGTGCCCGTGGCTGTTGGAGCAGCCACCCTCGGCCGCCTTGAGCCCACCGCCCCCCCCGCCGCCGCCGCCGCCGCCCGCCGCCGGAGAGGCGACGCGCGGGTCCCCCCCGGCACCGCGCAGCACCAGCTCGCAGCGGCCGTCGCTGTCGTCGTCGGGGCTCTGCTCGCCACCGCTGCTCTCGGCCACCGAGCTGCGGCTGGCGCTCTCCCCGTACTTGACGCAGACGGAGCCTGGCGGCAGCGCCAGCGGGTCGCCGCCGACGCCGGGCTGCAGCAGCGCCTCGGGCTCCGCCGCCTCGTAGCAGGCGAGCGGCGAGGGCTGACGGTCGCGGGGGTGGGAGAGGTCGAGCCCCGGGGGCGAGCGGAAGGCGGACTCCATGCGCTTGGCCGAGGCGGCGAGGCTCTTGTGGAAGAGGTCCTCTTCTGCGGGCAGCCCCAGCGCCCGCTCCATCGGCGCCCCGCTCGCCTCCGCCTCCGCCTCCTCCGCCCCCCTCAGCTCCTGGCTCGCTCCTCCAAGGCTCCGCGCCGCGGCGGGCGGCTCCCCGGCGTCCCGCTGGCAGAAATCGCCTCCCGCTCCGGCCGGGGCTGCGCCGTGCCCGGCACCGCGGCTGCCCTTGCTCCGGCTCCGGCGGCGGCTCGGGTTGCGGCTCCGGCGGCGGCTGCGGCTCCGGCGACGGTGACGGCTGTGGCTCCGGCTGCAGCTCCGGCTCCGGCTCGCCCTCAGCAGGCGCCACGCTGGGGCATTGTGCTCTGCCAGTGGAGCCGCTTCCACCGTTTATCTTGCTTGGATTCACCTTCAAGAGATTTCCGGACCCATCAACCAGCAGCCGCCGCAGACGGGGGAGTCTTTTACATCATTATCTCTGAGAGTAGGTTATTATGAAGAAGACTCGCCTGTTGGGACAGAGCTTTCTACCCAATCAGGTTAACGTTTTAATTAATAGGATTAAAACGGTAACAAACAATCCCAGGCGCTATCTGGCCCTGAGTCTGAATAGTTTCATTTCCCAGGTCTGAAGACAGGCAGCAGCTAGAGCTTTATAAGAGGCGCCTGCTCCATTATTCTCCCTGCCATCTGTATACACAGCTTAACGCATATGTTTGCAAGACGTTGTGTCCTGTTAGTAACCCAACAACTGCCTTTAGCTTGACATGTGTGGCGACTTTCACTCATCAATGAGCACACTAAAAGCCCTACTTAGATCGAAGGATGTTCTTTGCCTCCTTCAGCAAATTACAGCCCTGCACTGCAGAAAAGCCCGTTTCAACACTTCCCCTTCCGAGTGCTGCCAGCAGACTTCTGCTAACTTAGCCGTGGAGTCAGAAGTGACACCCTCTCCCCCCAGCCCACCCACCCCCTGCATTTACATTAACTTATAGCCCACTCCCACTACCACCCGTCTTCACGAAAAGCATCCCCTGGGAAAGAAAAAAAATAATAATTAAAACCCCGGACCAACCCGAACCGCCGTGCCCACTCCTGCCCACCTCCAAAGTCCACTTTTCTTCCCTGTGAGGTGAATGGCCCTAGCCCCCTCTCCTCCCCTCCAGCAAACGGAGAACAAACTACGGGGGGAGAGCCCCCCTTCTCCTCCCCTTAGCCGTTTTCAGGCAGCAGATTGCCGCTTTCGAGCGATTATTCCCCGTGCCCCTATAAAAAATGTAAAGCCCCATCCCGTACCTTGAAAATGAACCGGTCTGGGGAAAAGGGAGGGCAGGGTGAGAAAAGGCAAAACCTACCAAACTTTTTTTTTTTTTTTCAATAAATTATTATTATTATTGTGATTGACCGACTCTTTGTAGCTCTCTCCCTCCCTCCGGCGAGTCCGGCGGGGCGGGAGCACCCCGCGCCGCTCCCAAACGCCGGGATGCCACCGCCGGTGTCAGGGCAAGGGCGACCCCAGCACCCCGGTTACCCCGGGCATGCCGGCCCCCTGCTTTCGTCCCAAGGCTTCTCCTCAGAGCCGGGCACACGCTCTTCGGCGCTCTCCCATAAGGTGAAGTAGCAACTGGAGGGTTGGTCTGAATTTTGTCCCGCTGCTACTCTAATGCTCGAACCGAGCAGCTCGCTCTCGCTTTACTGTAAGCGCTCAGAGTATTTAGTGGCAGGTTTTCATTCTTATGACATCAGTAAAAACAATATTTCCCAACACTTCCAGTAAATCATTCTTATGTGGCAGAATTACTGAAGGCTATGAAATTTTTTTGGTTTCTCCGGTTTCATTAAAAACCTTTTAATTGTGTCTTTCAGAGTTGGCCCCAGGTGTTGGACTCTTTTCATTACATTTTGCTCTAATGTGATGAAATTCTAATTCTCTCCTTACCATATGGTTAAATTTCCCCACTGAGAATTAGTTGAAAAAGGAGAAATAATCTATTAATCTCTGTAATAGATTCACAAATGAGGTTTGCCACAGAACCTGTTTTTGAATGGTAATATCAGAACAGTTGGGGGCCTTGTTTCAGGAAAGAAAGGACCAGGCGACAACAGAAAACGTTTGAATTTTCACCTGGAAAGAATGAAAAGAAGCCAAGCTGCAGATTTCAAAGTAATTGACTGAGATTTCATCTAGCGAGGACATGACTACAATACAGACCTTTCTCACCTCGTATCTCCGGATCAGAGGCGAACATACAAGCCGAGCCCTCCGAAGAGGAAGGGGGGGTGTCTCGCCCCCCACTCTCCCCCCCCCCCCAGCCCCGTGTGGCTGCTGCGCTTGCCTCTGGTCGCCGTCCAAGCGCACAGTCACCGAGTACCTCGCTCCCCTCCCCCTTTCCAAGGGATGCCACCGTTAACCTCTATCATTAGTAATCCAAAAGCATTTTAGGTTTATTCTTTTTCAATTAGCAACTTCATTTTCCCCGGTATCATAAGCAAAGGGCTTTGTAATCGCAATAGGGGCTTTTGGTTTATTTTGTTATTATTATTATTTAATCTGTTTAAAATCTAACTTACAAAACTCATGTGGTCACTTAAAGATCACGGATACTGTTATTATAATTTGGTGGCTAGAAAATATATTTCATCCTTTGCAACTAATTTTTTCGAAGACAGAGGTATCCGGCTCGATCTTTTCCGCTGATGCCTGGGTTCACAAGTGTTACCTCCCCTCTTTTTGCCAACAGCTTTGGGGACGGCGTATGCTCCCGCTTTCCCCAGTGTCGGAGCCTGTTGCCCCGGGGGGCGGCGGGTGCTGCCGGGCCGCGCCGTCGGGGCAGAGGGACGACGACCATCGCGGCGACCTCCAGGAGGTCCGGACCGCCTCCTCTTGTCCTCAGTTGCCTTCGCTCAAATTTGCGTTCTGCGTCTGAAATTTGTTTCTCTTCGTCTAAGCTCTCTGCTCATCCCTGTCCACCCGCCAGCCTGACTGCTGCTGATCTGTCTGCGGATCATTCGATGTGCCTCTCCCTGCCTTTACCCTCCCACTCATTCACTTCGCTTTTTCTTTTGTTTCTCTTCATTCTTTCCTCTCCCTTTCTTTCTGTGTTTGCCACCTGTTCTTGAAATATTGATAGGTCCCAGTCATGTTGTAGATGCGCTCATTCGTGGCTTCCCGTGCTCTAATAATGCCAACTTTCTACCAAACTTTAACTTATATCGGGTGGGAGAGGGAAGTGGAGGAGACAAGAAGAGAGCCCTTCTCGCCTCTCCCGCCTGTTGAGGTCTGCCTCTTCCTCTCTCCCGAAGAAGTGACTATTTAATAATCTCCGGGAACTTTAGTTTGGAAGCAGGCAGAAAAATTTATAGAAGCTTTAAATGCGGGGCTTGTAAAAATACCGAGGAATGGTCTTTGAGGTTTATGCACTCGTAAACTTTTGCTGATTGCTTCTGGGAAGTTGTCAGGCATTTAACACTGCGTTTATCTTACAGGGCAATGAAAACACATCTGCCCAGCGTCTCGTTACCTGGTTTAATTGTGCCGCAGCCCTCTGCCACCCGCTCCACTCCACTTGGGTCATTATTCCGGAAAACGAGAAGTCCGGAGCTGAGCTGCGGAAGGGGCAGAGCCGGCCGCACTGAATCATCACCCGGACTCCACTGGGAGCGGCAGGGAACGGGCCGCTCCGGGCGGGGAGGGAGACAGGGACGGGGGTGCAGAGAGGCTGAGGGCTCCCAGAAACAGGTGAGAGCGGACAGCACAGCGTTTATTAATTTTCCAAGGCGTCTTTTACGAGATCTACTTGGGCGTCATTTTGTTCTGCTCCCCACCTGGGAGAAAAGTTAAAAATCTCTTCCCTGCCCCCAGGTCTGGGCTTCCCGTTTGCTGAAAAGCCTCCTGGAAGAAGAATGCTTCCCAAATTTTCCCTAAAGACGTCCAGGACTTCAATGCTGGTGAGGCAGATTTTAGACAGATGAAGGCAGTCTCTCCCTGCCCACTCTGAGCAGAGACGTGGGGTGCCCTCCGCGGCAGGACGGCCCGCGCAGCAAGCTGGAGGCTTCGGACCACCCGCAAGTTCCCTCCCGGTCCTCCTTCCAGCGACTCGGCCCCGAGTCCCTCCTGCCTCCGGCACAGCCGAGCCTGGGGCCGAGCTCCCCTTGCAGCGGCGGGCAGCCCCAGTTGCACACTCTGCTCAGCTTTTCCAGCTCAAAGTTACGTGTCGGAGGGCTCTTTCGTTCGCCACTTACGTGTTGTCTTCGCTTTGAGACAAACTTAGTTTAGAGTGAGGAAAATACCGTAAAAAAGAAAGAAACTCCCCACCCGCCCCCTCCCTAATTGCATTGGCTTCTAGTGCAAACCTCCTCAAAGGTGTCTGTCCAGAGTCAGCCCCAAGAGGCCGATGAATTCCAAGCCTGAGAAGTGTTTTCACTGGGCTGCAGGGGGATCAAGGGCACCGGAGGGTCCCCGGTGAGACCCGCCAGGTGGCCAGTGTCTCCCCTCCGCTCTCTGCGGGGAAGAACGGCGGCCGCCCTGCTCTTCGCCACAGAGCCCGGAGGCGTCACACCGGCCACCCGGCCCCAGCCCCCGGCCCCGCTCGCTGCTTTCCCGATCCAAAATCCACAGCACCATCTCCTGGGCAGCGGGAGAAATGCATGGCGTGGCTCAGTGGCGGAGGGGTTCATGTCGGCTGTGAAAGTAAGGAGCGAAGTAAGAGATACAGAAAATAACATGGAAACGTAAAAACAAACTAAACAAAACCAGAAAACCAACAAAGTAAAACAAAATCTACAACACAAAAACCCCTTACATGGAAATGTAAAATAACCCTGCAGTGTGTTACGGCATGGGAAATGAAATAATTGTTCCTCTGCTGTCCCTTTTGAAATGGAAGTCTAGGGGCTGAGGGCCGTGCTTGGACAGGAGTCAAGAGGCTCTCAGGAGGTATTTTATGTAGTCATTTACACAGACACACTCGCCAGGAAATATATGTACTTGACGAGATGATGGCTGAAGATCCTGATGGTTTCTCAGTTTCAGGGACAACGCTGAGTGTGTGGGCAGTGACAAACCCACTGTGTCATTACACTGCGTTTTGTGGGGAAAGACTGGAAGATCCTATCACAGGTCAGTGTGCTCTGTTTTGGTTTTGGGAAGTCTGAGATTCCTTCCTTCCTTCCTTCCTTCCTTCCTTCCTTCCTTCCTTCCTTCCTTCCTTCCTTCCTTCCTTCCTTCCTTCCTTCCTTCCTTCCTTCCTTCCTTCCTTCCTTCCTTCCTCCCTCCCTCCCTCCCTCCCTCCCTCCCTCCCTCCCTCCCCTTGTCCTCCCCTTTTTTTCTCCCTCTCCCTCCCCCTCTCCCTCTCCTCTCCCTCTTCTTCATTTCCCCCAGAGAAGTCCCCTTAGGCCCTTGAAGCCATTCTCCTCCTCACCCACATGGTTCCCCATGCGTGTGCACTTCTGTTTTGGCCAGACCAAGGTTACTGGCGTATCTTCCCTTAGCAAACTATGCTATGGATCAACAGAACTACCTGTTATGCTTATCTATCCACTTCAGCCTGAATTCTGCCTCACACAGCTCTGTCTAACTAACTAACTTTGCAGCTCTCAGAGTAAGTCCTTATTCTCTCTTCTTCCAAACATTGCCCAGGAAATGTCTGGATGGGTGTCTGGAGGAGCAGAGGACAGAGCTCTGGACATGTACAATTAATACTTACCCCCTGCCCAGCTTGCTTTCTCACAGTTGACCCTATTTTGTTTATACTGGAAACTTTCCACTGAAAGGAATGTGACACTGAGATTACTCTTCCCACCCTTGTTTGGCTAGGCTATAGACGTTTATTTTCAGTTAATATTTCATCACCAGTTTCTATAAGCCTTTCTTTTTTGTTCCATGCTTCTTGAACTCCTTCCAGTTCACCTTTATTGATACTGAAAGTACTTAAATCTGAAAGCAGTAGTTGAGATGCTATCTCATCAGTATTGTATACTGAGAGAGACATCTATCACTTCCCCGGTACACGACACGATATCTCTGTGTTAGAAGCCCAGAAATTACATTGGAATTTTTTTTTATTTTTTTTTTTTTTGGTCACACTGCTACATCCTATTCAAATTACAGAAGCCTATACATCCAAATCCATATGTTAGTAAGCACCTATATTACACCTGCTATATTCCCTTCAGTCACCACTTCGCAATTATAAGAAGAAAAAATGCTTGCATGTGCCATTCTTCCTTTCTTTATAAATACATGCTGTTTATTGGTTGTGGATTCATTCTTCCCTAAGTGCTTAGGCATTTTACCTTTTAATATATTTTTTCCGCTATATTACTGCAGACTGAAGTTAGGTTTACCAGATGGCAGATGACAGGTTCACTCTTTCTCTTCTCCTTTCCCTGCCATTTTTAAAGACCAGTAACATGATCCCCTTTCTTTTCAGGCATCTTAGAGCCCGCTAATTCTCCAGAACACTTTACAAGAATTGTCAGTAGTTTGGATAAGTTCATTAGTTAATTCCCTTTCCTCCCCATGATGCACATCAGAGAGATATGCTCAGTTTCACATCCTTAGTTTTCTCTTCCTCAACCTTCCTTATGACCTTCTCTCAGCAATTCTTACTACAAGGTTATTTTTCCTAACTGTGCTTTATTTTTCTTAAAAAGAAATACAGTTAAATACTTTTGCTGATTTAGAATCATTGCTTCTTTTGTTCCCTTCTTTGTAGAATAACAAACTCCTTTTATTCCTAGCAATTCCCTTCTTCCCCTTGTAATTAAAAGATCATCTAGAATCTATGCACATCTTAGTTGCTACACTGAAAAATGGAGGCGCTATCTCTAGCAATGATCTTATACTCTATAAATAAGGCAATTTTATATGTTTAATAACTTATCATGGGCATAAAATTTAAATTGTGTTGAAATACATTTTAGTAAGAATCAAAATCCATATATTTAACAGTGAAAAATAATTTTGTTCTCAGATTCTTCCTACATTTCAACTGTTTTTGAATTAAAGTATAAGCTCATTTCCCATTGCATCCCTTCAGTTGCCATGATAAGTAACAAGAAAGAACAAAGAATTTTGTTCACGGATTACTTTGCTGAATTCATACTTTAATCTTTGGTAGACGATGTTTTTCAAACACACTCAGATGTCTGATTGTCAGCTTTATGTCTAGGGAAGAATTCCTCGCAATTCAGGTACAGTAAAGTATCTACCTCTAGCAAGACTCTGTGTACTATATAACTTTTATAGTCATTATAAAAAGTAATTTATTGAAAAAACTTAAACCTTTTCCAACTCAACTGACTTTTGATTTAAAGGAGTGTGCTCCTGGTTATGGTAATCAGGTGTGGTAGGTGCTTTTTTCAGAATTAGGTTTGCTGTCACGAAGTTTAGAACCTGTGAGAGTAACTTCCTCTCAAACATAGCATGTTCACATAAACAGAGCTATCAGCTCATGTTTCACTCTTAAACTGCCAGGAATTGCACATAATACAAGGTAGGAGAACTTTTCACTTTTCCCTTGTTTTAGATTTTTTTTTTTTTTTTAATTTTTCTAGTGTGTATTATTTCTATTTGCCTTCACTGTAGTACAATGCAGTGATTCTGGCTACAGGCTAGGTCTGGGGAAATGGCATATAACAAAAAAGTAGAAGTAACATGGCTCATTAGTATGTGACCCTTCCTTCCTTCCCTTTTCTTTTTTACCTCTTTCTTTCTTTTGCTTGTTTCTGCTTTCTTGCTTGCTTGCTTTTTCTTTTTGCTTGCTTGTTTGCACTTGCTTGATTGCTTGATTGCTTGCTTCATATACCATATGGACTTGCTTGGTTTCAAATGTGACAGGATCCTCTAATAACAGTGGAGATCACAACGCAGAGGAAAGCTCCTTGTAACAGTGCCTAGCTCTGACACTTGCTCACAATGTTTTTGGCCAAACCATTGCAATGGGATTTGGTCTTGCTTTTTGATCCAGAGAGGAGGATGTTGCCAGTGACGGTTCCAGTCTGGTTGCTGATTCTGCATGGGCAGAGGGCTGCTGATGTGAACTGAAGGACTCCACCTCACTGCAGCCACAACAGCAAGGGAAGGAAAAGCGAGGAGGGACAACCATGTGCGGCAGGGACCCTGAGGTGCTCCTGAGAGGTTCAGCTGCTGAGCTCTGACAAGGGTGCTTACAGCAACCTTGGTGTTGCTCTACATTGTGCTGGTAGCTCAGTTAGTCCTTCACGCAAACCCAGCATTAGTAGACCTACTGCCATAGCTCAGCTGGAAAGCAGGGTGGGATAAGGTCAGAGGCCACATGCTACCCATGGGAGAAAAAACATACAGTTCAGTTTTGTGAGGAACTTTGGCTTTCAGAGTATTTCGCAGTTATCAAGAATAGTCCAGGTACCACAAAGCTTCCACACAACTTCCTCTCTGAGGGTAAGACTGCCTGAACAGAGAATGCTTGAGGGCTGACAAAAGCTTTTAGCATCCTTAGTGACATCTTAGACTGTCACAGTGACTTATCAATGTTTCCTTTCCAGAGTTATTTGATGATTGCAGGAGAGGACTCCTGGAGGCAAGGGGCTCCATGTACCTGCAGGCTGAATCTACCAAGGTGACAGTCACTATTGAAGAGGCAAGTTTGCATCAAGTTCTGAA
This sequence comes from Columba livia, assembly GCF_036013475.1. Lineage (NCBI taxonomy): Eukaryota > Metazoa > Chordata > Aves > Columbiformes > Columbidae > Columba > Columba livia. The sequence goes on along the minus strand of NC_088603.1, from coordinate 125,457,805 downwards.
CATATTTCAAACTGATTTACTTCATTATTGTCCAATTGCTCTCACCGATCATCTGCTTGGACAACAGTTTGATTTATTTGAGTTTAAATGGGCATGAAAACATATGGTGTGGCTTGAGGCAAGGCTAGGTACGTCTGATCTACAAAACATGTAAGATTGCATCTGGGGACTTGTGAGCTGAGGCACTGTCACGGAAAGGGCATAGGCAGCCTTTTCACATTCCTGGCCCTATACACACCTACATAAAGCATCAGACCAGATTAACACAGGAAAGAAGCCCTGCTTAATGTATTGGTTGGTTACCTACTTCTTGTCAATAATCCTGAATGAAGACCTTCTTGGAGAATGACATGCTGTTTTTCTGAGAGGTGAGTTCACTGAGGTTAACCTTATACTAGTGTCACCAGCCATCAGACTTGGAGGGATGTTGGCTTGAACAGCTGAAGTTTCCCTGAGACACAGATTTTAGACTTCCCAAACAGGGCATGGGATTTTCCCTGCCTCCCTCTCTTAGCTGTGGCCACAGGAAATTCTGTAGGAATTTCCTGGTGTAATGACAGAAGGATGGGAGATGAAAGCTCCAACACTGACATTGGCTCTGATAAACCCAAGTCACCCTGGAGACATATGTTTTGTGTTATGTGATACACATCAGATTTGATCTTTGGGTATCTGGGCATCTAGCTGCTCAGTCCATGTTTTGCTTTTCTAAATTTGACTTCTTTTTTTGTACCATAGCATACGATTTCCTTCAGGATTCCTCCACTTCTTAGGGTAGGTTCTCTGTATTGTTCACCTGAAGTAAAAAAACTCAAACAGCAGAGTAACTCCGCCAAAAGATGAAACAAAGACTCAAATGCTTTCAGCAGTGATAATTATTCCTGTGTATCAGATGAACCCACAGTGTGGAGGAGTGTAGTTTCAGTGTGCTTGCTAACCTTCTGCCCATGCATGGGATGAATCTGGATCCTAGTGCTCACACATCACAAGATTTGGGCACCATTTTTAGCGATAACTTCAGAATTATGTCAGCAGTGTGAGACCAGGAACAGTGAGAAGCATGCAGCCTGCACCACATTGTTATCATATTCACGCTGTTGGATCTGATTCTCTGATAAAGTTAATTGACTGAGTCAGGGCAAATTTGCTTCACACCTGCTCTGGACAGAGCAAGCTCGACCAGCTCTAATCAATCGCTCCCACTGGGAAACTGGCACAAATGGTTCTTGTTCAGCTGGTGCCAGTGGCTGATCTTGGTGGCACTGGTGCAGTCCCAGGGTAAGACTGTGGGATGTACAAATCACCATCAGGGAACCACATCAGAACCTGTCCCTAAGCCACTTTATTTTTTTACCCTTAAAATAGTATGTTCCCTGAGCCTTTCTAATAAGCTTTGCTGGTCTCAATGCCATTCAGTTAATGCTTTGGTAGTATTTCTTTCAGGAAAAGTATACTTCATTGAATTTGCAATCTGTCCATTATCAAATTGGTTATAGGGTGGTCCAAGGGAGGGTCTTTTCCCCTGGTGCCCACACTCGAACTCCTCATCCAAGGGCCTTCAGCAAGGAGGGATGGCTACACTTTACTCTGGGCACACGGGCCAGGAGTCTGAGACACTGTGCCCTGTGTTTCCTGGATTTACTCATCAAGAGATTCACCCCAGTTAGGGTATGTTTAGAAATGGCTATAAGACACACTCAGAACCTGCCTCATCTTTTGTTTATGAATATTTCTGAGCCCTTTTACATGTTTTGCTCTGCCCTGCTGCCTGCACACAAAGCACTCCATCCAAAATCTGTGCCTCTTCCCAGAGAAAACCTGTACCAAAGGCTCTGGTAGGAGCCCATGGGAGTCTGTGGCTCTCCTGCCTGGTGCAGTATGTGGAGCACTTGTACCCAAACCCCAAGAGGAGCAGGGCTCTGCAGTGAGTTACAACATGGGATACAGCAATTACAGCAAACCCAGGACCTTGAGTCAGGTGGAAAACTGGTTAAAACTTCCAGCAGAGCTGAAACTCTTCCTAAGGCAGCTCCAGAAGGTTAAACTCTGTGTCTGTGGGTAGCTGGAGAAAGGAAGATAGACAACAGCAAGTAACAGTGCTTGCTTTTGAGGCACTTAAATGTTTTAGTGGCTTTTAATTAGCAGAGAGAAGAATCTGACTAGGATCTTTCCTTTGGGGTTAAGCCAGACCATAGCAGAAACAGGGAGAAGAGAGAGAGACATCATGCACAAAGATATTTTGACAAGGAGAGTGGCAGCAGCAAGAGCAGATGCAGCAGTCCTATGGGCTAATAGGCAACTGCTTAGCAGGAGACAAATAGACTGTAAAGGCAGCAACATAAGGAAAAATCATAGGGAAAGACCATGTACACATTTGGATGCTGTCAGCTCTGCATTCACATGCTGCGGCTACAGATTCTCATCCTATGCTAAATGTGGGTTTGGGTAAATGACTGCCTATGCATTTGTGGGATCAGGAGCTTTAACCAGGGGCAAATGGGCACACAAGGAATTATTGTAGTTCATGATCTGCCTCATGATAACTTGCTTTTGTGTCGAGAAGTTCAATCCGAAAGCAAGTGAAACATTTAAGACTTGAAATTGAGCACTAACAAACAAACTGAGGCATGGGCAGAAATGGTGCTATCAACCCTCCTGTCCTCACCCCAGCTTTGATGGGCACAGTAGTGGTGTACTTCTCCTTGTGCTTGGCTCTGGAGGCACGAGAAGGAGTTTAGCTGTCCTAGTGAATTTAATTCCTTGAACATCTGGTCTCCGTCTGCTACAGAAAAGATGGCAGGACAGATGGGAACATCCTAGTGGCTGCAGTCAGCCTGGGGGGCACCTACTGCATTGTGCTTGAAGACATTTTGAAAACGATAGATCACAGAACCTAAGAGCTTTCACATAGAAGTTCTAACTTTACTGTAAATTTAAACAAGGTGCATTTTTTTTTCTTTTGTAAGGGAAAGATGTTGATACAGTATGACACAAAAGTAAAATATATACTCACTGTAGTTTCAGCATGTAGACAATGCTTCTAGGTAAAGGAAAATAAAAGGCAGAGAGTGAGCCAGATGATGGACTGTGCACACTGTTTAGTTGCTAGTACACACCCTGCCTCTGCTTTCCACCATTCTAGCTGGCCACTATCTAGAGTTTGGGAAGAGACAGGCTGGAGTAGTGAGCCCCTGTGAACCTCATGAAGTTCAACAAGGCCAAGAGCAACGTCCTGCCAGGGCCAGGGCAATCTCCAATACCAATACAGACCAGGGATGGATGGATTGGGAGCCGCCCTGATGAGAGGACTTGGGGATCCTGATGGATGAAAAATTAGACATCAACCAGCAATATACACTTGCAGCCCAGAAAGCCAGCCATATCCTGGGCTGCCTCAAAAGGACAGTGACCAGCAGGTCAAGGGAGGTGACCCCATGTGGAGTACTTCATCTGCTGTGACCCCAAGCGGAGTCCTCCACCCAACTCTGGAACCCTCAGTACAGGAAAGACATAGACCTATTGGAGAGGGTCCAGAGGAGGGACACAAAAATGATCAGAAGGATGGAACACCTGTCCTGTGAGGGAAGGCTTGAGAGAATCATGGTTTTTCATCCTAGAGAAGAGAAGGTTCTGTGGGGACCTTCTTGTAGCCTTTTAGTTCTTGATGGAGGCTTATTAGAAAGGTGGGGACAGACTTTTAACCAAGACCTGTAATGACAGGCTAAGGTGCAGCAGTTTTAAAGTGAAGGAGGGTGGATTTAGATTGGTCATAAGGAAGACCTTTTTTACAATGAGTGTGGTGAGACACTTGGACCGAGTTCTCAGTTGTGGATGCCCCACCACTGGACATGTTCAAAGTCAAGTTGGACAGAGCTTTGAGTAACCTAATGTAGTGAAAGATGTTCCTGTCCATGGCAGGGAGGGCTGAACTAGATGATATTTAAAGGTCTTTTCTGACCCAAACCATTCTGTGATTCTGAGAGACTGAAAAAAATTTGATACCTGGAAACATTCAAGGCCAGGCTGGATGGGGCTTTGAGCAACCCGCTCATTGCAGGGGGGTTGGACTATATAACCTTTAAAGGTCCTTCCAGACTAAACTATTCTATGATTCTACATCAGTTCGTGCCCAAAGGGCAATATGTACTGCACTAGGTTTGGCTCCTTCCATGCTACGTAGTCTTCTCAGACCATCCTGGAAGGCTTTGTGTTTCCATACTCCCAATCTGTCAGCATGTTCTGTTTTTTCTTAGTTTAGTGGTGCACATGCTGTGTGGGCTGCCTATATTATTTCATCTTTCTTATTATTTTAGGTATTGTAAACTGACAAAAGAAACAGAAACTAATAATGACAACTTGGGGACACCAGGGGCTTGAGAAGACAGAGATCAAATGCTCTGGGTGAAGCCTCTCTACTGAAGAGAAGTGTGGCCTTAGTGATGTGGGTATCCATCAGTCTGTGCCACTTTGCCTTGGGTACTAGACACTGCTCTCACCTCCTGTACTTACGTGTGCAGATACAGCCTAAAAGCTGGAACCTTCATGGCTGGGACCATTTCAGCCGACAAGTGAAGGATGCACAATTTCCCTGGATGTCAAATGGCGAAGGAAAGTTTGTCCTACTGAACTGGTTGAACCAGACAGTTCAGAAGGTCATTAATTTTAGGTACAAATAGAAACTCAGTGCCATTGGTTTCAGCCCTTGGACTGAAACTTTTTTACCTTACCAGTCAGTGGTAAAAGCATTTACGATCAGAGACTGACCATACATAACTTAGTGCCATCACTAACAAGAGCCAGCAGCTTCTATCTTGGGATTATAGCATTTTTTCTTTCAGCTCCAAATCAATGATGCTGTAGATTGCATACAAACTTGACTGAGGTTTGGTAGTTGATAGAAATGCAACCTAACAAAGTCTAGTGCTAGATTATGTTTATGCTACATTGAAAGGAAAATAGAAATCCATCCAATTTCAAATGAAAGGTGGACAATTGCTGCCAGAACTGCTGCTGAAATGAAACTCTGGAAGAAAGAAAGGTATTAGCATAGGGTACACAGAACAGCTTGTTTCCAAAAATTGTTGCCAGTTGAATGGAGGGACCAGAACAGGCAATATTTTATTTCACAATATTCACCATGTTTATTTAACAATTTCATAGGATTTTATTTCAGTCTGTATTGTGATTCTTAAGCAGTTACAGAAGAAGGTTTACTAACAATAAAATAAAAAAATCCACAAAGAAATAATCTGGGAACTAGAAAAATCCAAGAGAAATGTGATAGGGATGTTGTAATGGCTGCAAAGAAACTGTGAGTATTCAAACAGTATTAGGGATTATAATTTCTGCAACACTTACAGATCAATTAAAGCATAAAGGACATAAAGACTAACTATCCCCATAGGTGACACAGCTAGTGCATCCCTATAAAGGGATGTATCCCTTTATATAAAACTTGACATAGATTATTCACTGAAGTGTTCAAGAAACCTCACTGTCCTCCCTGTTCTCACTTCCCTGAGACAGCCTGGCTACAAGTAAACAGGAGATTTCTGTATTTCTGGTAATTTCCTGCTGGTCTGTCTGTGGGCACAGGCTTAGCAGTTTGCAGTAAAGTTCAGGCTTAAGTGAACACCCTTTAGTTTCCATTTACTTCAGTCCATTTGCTGAAAACTATCACTGAAATAATAAAGTATTTATTTTAAAAAAGGGCTACAGAATCAACTTCTGGCTACGGTTAGTACTTCTATTACAGAATGGTGCCAGTGAAACAGAGTTAACAGAAGCTTAGATTTTGCTTGTGAGAACAACACAAAAAATCTGTTATAAACCCAGAGAAACTGAATACTTACAAAAATAAAAAGAAGGGGGAAGGCAGGACCAGAATGCCCTAGGAGCTGCCACCACTTGATAGAAACAGTCTGCGTATCTGTGAGAATATCGCTTGTGTCATGAGAGGTAGCCTGGTGGTCATAGGAGGTTGTAACTCCAGATGGACACATGCTCTGCCAAGAGGAGAGCAGACAAGAGGCATTAAGTCAATTGTTTTGCACAAGACATTTTCAGGCAACAACCAGCAGGTAGAGTTGACTGAGTCCCAAAATATGGCACCGTCAGGAAAAGGCTGCATCAGGGCAGACCCAGAGGTCCAAATGACAAATATGCAACTCTAATTCAGCATCAGTTCTCTTAATTAACTTAATAGTTCATTTACAAGCATTTGAAGGTCTTTTCTCTGTGAACGGTAGGAAAGCAATGAAGATGGTGATGGTCTGTGCCTGTTAAGGGAAGGTGTGGGGAAGTGTGTTGTGAAGTGGTGCTGGCACATGTGCTTTGGAAAGGACTGTTGGGTTGTGCTCCTGTAGCGCTGTACTGATCCACTCGTGCACAGGCGATGTGTGGAGCAGACCTCTGTCGGGCTCCTTGGCTCTTAATGAGGCTAAACAACAGCTGTTCACTCGTTCTTTGGGCCAAAGTCAAACACTGCAGCACAGAACATGTGGGTTACAGTGACAAGGAGGGAGTGTGCAATTCATCCTCTGGTAACTGTTGTGAGCTTGTGCACTTGTGTGAGCAGCATTTGCATGCATGTGACAGTCTAGAGGAGGGCAAAAGAGTCATAAAGTACAGATTTCAGTTAGAAGACCAAAGAACCACTGCGAGCATCTAACTGGACCTCCTGTGTGATGCACAAGACAGCACAGAATTAATTTGTTTAAACTAGATCATGTATACAGAAAAGAAAAATCTTAATATTTCAGTTTCCTATGTTCATGCACCATGATCTTAGAAAAATTGTTCCAATGATAGCTGTTCTCAATGATTAAAACATGCAACTTTTGCCTGGTTTGAACCTGGCTAGTTTTCAGCTCCTTGGCATTGCATTGTTATATCTTCCTCTGCTAGACTGAATATCACTTCTAATAACATAACTGAGCCATCAGCTTCACACTTGTTAAAGGCAGTTCCTTAAGTTTATAATGATAAAACACCCCTCCGTGACTCTTTCTGGTTCATTTCTGAACCTTTTCCATGTTGCTCCTGAGGAGCAGGCAGCAGAACTGGACACCGGGCTCCAGCTGCGCTCATTCAGGTCAGTGGTTGACTGGCCACTTGAATGCTGAGCCTGAATATCAGGCTCTTTTCTCCTACTTGATATTCCCTGTTTGTGTGTCCAAAGGAACTGCAGTTGGAATGGTGTTCAGCTCATTGGCCATTTTTTCCTTTAATAAAACCTTCTTTCTTTGTGAGGCTGACAGATTTACAATCAACTCAGTAATTTTGTTTAAGATGTGGGCATGATATTACCTTATTTTTAATCAACTTGAACTTTTCCAGTATTCCATAGTTATAGACAATATTGAGCTTCTTTGTCAACTCTTCTGAAATTCTTGTATACAAAATTTATTACAATGTAACTCTCATCTACCCTTTGAAAGGGAATTTACATTCATTTAAATGCACCTGCTATATCTACAAGAATTTGCATGTGCACTTCAAGTATGCTAAAACTTACATTTAAATATGCATTGCGGTATAGAGAACTGGTGTTCAGCTACTCACAGATCTTAAAATCAGGAAACACCCTTATAATAATTTAATCTCTGTATATGAGCATGCTGAAGCAGGTTCAGTGGAAGAACCAAAGAGAAGCAGGCCAACATTGATAAACAAAGTTGTACATTTTGATCTAACTTATGTGTGACACAGACTGCAAAATTTTTCTTCTGTGCCTGTTAGAAATAAATTCTAGTTCCTGGGTGAGCTGGAGCAATTCTTTCAACCAGACTTTTTCTCTTGATTCAGAGGTTTCAACTGATGAGAAGCTATCAGAGTGACTGAAAAATTTAGCAGTCTAATTACCCTTACTATTAACATTTTACGTAAGTTCTAAATGAAATGTATACAGTGTCACTTGCGACCTATTGAAACTTCAGAGAATCACAGAATTGTGGAAGCTGGAAAAGACCTCTGGAGGTCATCAGATTCAAACCTGCTGCTCAAGCAGGATCTGTTATAGCGGGTTGCCTAGGACCATTTCCAGTTACATTCTGAATATCTCCCTGGATGGAGACTCCACAGACTCCATGAGCAAACTGTTTTAATGTTGACCAACCTCACAGTAAGAAAATGTGTTGTGTTTTTTTTTTTTTATTTATTTTATTTTATTTTATTTTATTTGGTGTTTTTTTTTTTTTTTTTTTTGTATTCACATGGACTTTCCTGTTTTTATGTCCATTGCCTCTTGTCCTGTTTGTGGGCACTACTGAGAAGAGTCTGACTCCTTCTTCATTTCTTTCCATCAGATATTTACAGCTGTTGATAGGATCCCCCTGAGCCTTCTCTTCTCCACACTGAAAAGTTCCAGCTCTTCCAGCCTCTCCTCAAGAAAGAGATGCTCCAGTCCCTTAACTGTCTTTGTGGCCCTGTACTGGACTTGTTGCAGAAAGTCCATATCTCTCTTATACTGTAGAGCCCAGAACTGGACACATTGCCACACATGTGACTCACCAGTGTTGAGTAGAGGAGAGAGATCACTTTCCTTTACCTACTGGGAACTAATGTAGCCCAGGATACTGCTGTCCTTTTTTTGCTTCGTTGTGGGCTCATGGTCAGCTTGTTGTCCACCAGGTCCCCAAGGTCCTTCTTGGTGGAGCTACTTTCCTGCTGGTCAGCTCCCAGCATATACTGGTGCCTGGGCTATTCCTCCCTAGGTGCAAGACTTGGTATTTCCCTTTCTTGAACTTCATGATGTTCCACTCTGTCTAGTTCTCCAGCCTATCCAGGGCCCTCTGAATGGTAGCGCAACCATATGTATCAGACTCTCTTCCCAGTTTTGTATCATTTGAAAATTTGCAGCAGTGCACTCTGTCCAAGCATCCAGGTCATTAATGAAGAGGCTAAACAGTATTTGCACCAGTTTGAACCTCATCACTAATGATTTGACTCTGAATTAACTTTGTGCTGCTGACCACAACTCTCTGGGCTCAGTTTTTTGGCTGGTTTTCAATCCATCTTGCTGTGTACTTATGTAACATCTACTTTGTCGTCTTATCTATGCTGATGTTATTGGAGACAGTGTGAAAAGGCTTACTGAAGTCAAGGCAAACAATATCAACTGCTCTCACCTCACCCACCAAGCCAGTCCACTATGGAAGACTATCTGACTGGTTAAACATGATTTCCTCTTCATAAATCCGTGCTCATTATTACCAATCACTTTTTTTGTTTATACATTTTTTCCAGGAGGAATTTAATCATCATGTCCCAGGGGATGAGGTGATGTTGTCTGGCCTTTAGTTCCCCAGATCTTTCTTCTTGCCTTTCTTCAAGATAGGACTGATACTTCCTTGCTTTGTTCTTTTGGGAACTTCCTCCAGTTACCAAGATCTTTCAAGGAAAATAATGACCTCATAATGACATCAGCCAGCTCCCCAGGCCTCATTGTGTATGTTCAGTTTGTTTAGGTGTTCCCTAACCTGATTCTCCTCTAACAGGAGTAAGTGGTTCTTGTTCTGGACTTTCACTCTGGTAGCAGGGGCCTGGAATTCCTGAAGACTGCTCTTACAGATAATGACTGAGCAAAAGATGGTATTGAGCCCCTTGGCCTTTTCTGTGTCCTCCATCACTAGGTCCCCTGTAGCAGATGCCAATTACAATGACACCCATGTTAGTCTGCCTGCTAATCTTGAACCATAAGCTCTCAGCTGGCTCTGCCTGTCCTGAGGCTGAGTTCCATGCACTCCAGCTGCTCTTTAACATAAAGAGCAACTTCCTCTCACTGTCTTCCTGGCCTGTCCCATCTGAAGAGCCCGTAACTCCTGTGCAGATCTCTAGCCATGTGAACCATCTCACAATATCTTCATAATCCCAGAGGTCATAGCCCTGTGATTGCATAGACACATCTAACTCCTATTTGTTATTCCTTTGTCTACTGGAAAGAACAGATTTCTTACTAACAGAAATGTCTCCTATGCCCTAAGAGCTGCAGTATCTTCTTCTTAGAGAAACCATATCAAGCTGTGTTATTCTGTCATTGTAAGGCAGGTCTTCCAGACCATGAATTGCAACTGTTTTCTGAACCTTTTTCAATCTGTATCCTAATCAGGATCCTTTTCCAAGTATAGATCTCAGTGCTGGGTGCAGCCTTCCACATGTGGTCTCCCTAATCCTGCCTACTGTATGAATAATAGCACATTTTTACTATTCCTATCATAGTTCTTTGTTTATTATTCTAAGGACTTAAACTTCATAAGTGAGGAACATGGAAAACAATGCACAACAGAGAGCAAGACAAGTTTTGTTTTTGTTCAGTGATTCCTTCCTGTTCCTAAACCCCTTAAAGCTCCAAAGCTTTAAAAGATTTAGAACAATCTGGGGGGACTGCTGGGACAGCCCCCCATTTGCTTAGTATAATCTGGGGTGGCGTAAACTTCTGAACCTTAGACTATGAAGGCTGTTGTGAAAAAGAGATGGAGAAGCCGGGAAATACTTCTGGCCGAGAAGAAGTGAGAAGGAAGGCCACTGTGTTCTGTGAGGGTAAGTCTTTCTGTAGAAAGAAATTATGGGATAGAAATTCCAGAGATTGCCAAGTTTTCTGTCTTCCCCACAGGAATAATTTTGCCTTGCACATACATAAGTTGAAATTAAATAATAATAATATTAATTGCAAAATCACAGAATAATTCAGATTTACAGTCAAAACTCCTGCTCAAGCTCTTGTCACACACACATGTAAAGGCCTGTACCCCTCTTCTTGAGAACCTCCTCATAGGTACTGGAAGGCTGTTATGAAATGCTCTCTTCTCCTGGCTGAACAAGCACAAGTTCTGTGGCTTATCTTCAGAGGACAATTTCCTCAGCTGCTGATCATGTTTCTGGCCTTCTTCTGAACCCACTCTGATCAATGTCTTCCTTGTACCAGGAGGGGTAAAACTGGGGACAGTACTGTACATGGCATCTAAGTACTACTGAGCGAAGGGGGATTAAACGCTCCCCTTGATATATTAGCCTTGTTGCTGTTGATACAGACCTGGATGCTGTAGGCCTTTTTGTCTGCCAGGGCACACAGCAGTCTCGTGTTCAGCTTGCTGTGTACCAAAACCTCTGTGTCCTTTCCAGCTGAGCTGCTCCACAGCCAGTGCATCTTCAGCCTGTATCACTGCAATGGGTTCTTTCTTCCCAGGTGCAGGACTTGGCATTTATCTTTAATAATTTCACAGAGTTCTTGTTGGCCAGTTCCTCCAGCCAGTCTAGGTCCCTTTGGATGCTGACCTTGCTCTTGGGCATACAGACAGGCACCAGTTTAGTATCACCTGCAAACAAGATGAGAGCACATTATGTGGCCTCCTCCAGGTGACTGATAAAGTTGTTAAACAGGCCAGGCTTGGTACAGATCCTGCAGTATTCAACTTGTAACTGGCCTCCAGGTGGAGTTCAACCCATTAACCAGCCCAACCATTGACTAGCTTTTCACATATCTACTTGTATGCTGTCCAGACCAAAACATATTAACTTGGATATAAGAATATTGCAGGAGGCAGTTTCAAAAGCCTTGCTATTATAAAATAGAGGTAAATGACATCCACCAATCATGTTGATCACCATACTAGTCATTTCATTGTAAAAGACAATCAAGTCTGTTGGGCATAAAGACTTTAGTAAATCCATGCTGACTGTTCCAAATAATCTACTTCATGTGCCCAGAAATGTTTTCCAAGTTTATTTATCTACAATTTTTTCAGGCACCAAGGTGCAGCTAGCTGGCCTGTAGTTTCCTTGCATGGCCATTTTGGCCTTTTCTGAAGATAGGTGCAACTCTTGACTTTCTCAAGAAGTCATGGATCTCTTCCAGTCTCCACAATTTTAGAATAAATGATAGAGAATCACCTTGCAAGGGTATTTACCAGGTCTCTCATTACCCTTGGATACAGCTTGATCAGTTCCATGGGCTGGCATGGGTCAAGTAGTTTTAAATAATCCCTGAATGGATCCTCAACCACTGCTGATAGTTCTTCCTCTCAAACTTTTTAAGCAAAGGGGCCTGCAAGACTTTGTTGTGGAAGTTTGAAACAGAAAAGGCATTGAGTACTTCAGTTTTCTCTGTGTCCACTATCACTAGATCACCTGCTCCATTCAGAAATGAACTCACATTTTCTTTGTTCAGCCTTTTATTTCTACTACCACAGTGGTAGGAGGTCTTCTTGTTGCCCTTGAGATCTCTTTCAAAGGTCAACTTTAGGTGAACTTTGGCTTTCCTAACATCATCCCTACATGACCAGGCAACATTTGAACATTTCTCCTTTGTAGCCTGTCCCTGATTCCACCTCTCATATACAGCCTTTTTGCATTGGAGCTGCCATATATTCCTTGTCTAGCCAAGCCTGTATCCTTGTACATCTACCTTTTTTACCTGAGTATTGTCATGAACCATTCTTGTTCTTGGAGGATGCTGTCTTCGAAGATGTCTTCATAAGCTCCTTTACCCTTCAGAGCTGCCTCCCACAGGATCCTACCTATAAGATATCTGAATAAACTGAAGTCTGCTCTCCTGAAGAGTAGTCTTTAGTGTGCTACTCATAGAATCACAGAATTATAGAATATTTTGGGTTGGAAGTTACCTTTGAAGGTCATCTAGTCCAACCCCCAATCTTCTCCAACGAATGTGAATTCTATGTAGATTTACCAAATTAATCTACAGTTCTTAGAATATTTAAGGGGAAAGACCGAAATGCAGTAGTTGCTTATGGAAGTAATTTCAGTTTCTGGGCTACAAATGCATGTTTTATTTGTGTTTATGCCAAAGTAGAATTTCCTTAAAATCAACTTAAGACTTTTTAACTTTCCAGATCATAAAATACTTTTTGCAAATGAGGGACAACCCCCCCCCCATTTTGCCATCTAGGCTGTTTTAGACATTAAAAGGATCATTTTGGAACTATTTTCAAAGCAGGACGGGGGAGTTTGATAGCTGCAGCATAGCTGAACACCTTGTTATTCTGGCTTAAATTAGTCTTGTACTTTTGTTACTTTATTAGATATCCACTGTCAGTTGTGGTGGCAAGGATGCTCACTTCCCTGAATATCATGAGTCAATGGTGGGATCATATTGCTTCTAAGACCCTTCTCACCTTGAGGTCACTACATGGGACACATGATTTCTTGCAGAGGATGTCCAGCAGCACTTGGTAGGTGGCAAGGACTCTCAACAGCCCATGTGGATGGGCCACCTCATTTTGGATGGAGAAGATTCAAACTGTGGTACTTCATTTACTCTGAGGGTTATCAAATGGCCACGTTTTATTTTACTTGTTGGCACAAATGTAGCACATCTGACACTAGTAAAAATTATTATCGCATAGCTCTGTATTACCATTATTGTTAAGCTCTGTATAGGTTTCTAAAGGAGGTCATCTGATGTATTTTAGACTAAATAGAGGCATTTCCACATATTTTTGCTGCTATCCCTATCACCACTTTCAGTAGTGGTGTGCTTGGTATTGGCACTGCATAGAACTAAATTTAATTCATACTTGTAGAGAAGGTAAAAGGGAGACTGAAGGAAGAAAAGGTTCAGGTTTTATTTTTATTTTTGTTTGAAAGTCAAATAAATTGCAGGAGTTCTTCCTAAGTCATTCTGAGCTAGCTTTTAAAATAGTGGGGTGCAGTTTTCTGTGACGTTAATTCACACCAAATGAACATGAAGTAAACTTCTCCAGTTTCCAACTGGAGGTCCTGTCTTTTGCTTATTTATTAAGGCAGTGTCAGAATACTTTCACTGCAAAAGCCTGTACTGTATACGTTATATGAAAAAATAGCACTTCTTTCTTATATATCTGGCAATCTCACACTTTTTAAAAGCACTAAAATTATTTCAGATATAAATTACTTGTATTAAAATGCAGAAGCTGAAAAGATCCAAGGAATATATATTTGCTAAGCAGGGGTCACTCCTGTGCCTCAGAGAGAAATGAATTTCATAACCACACATGGACAATTACAAATCATGCAATGTTTTAGAGAAATACACCAAGCACATGAAAGGTTGTGTCAAACTGAAAAAAGCTTGGAGAATTAAAACTAGGTATAAACCTTATTCTGCCTATTGTTCTTGTATTGAAAACTTGAGGTGCCCAGGGTTTGTAGGTTTAATTTTTGTATCTTTTATTTCCTTTTTTGGAAGTGAACAGTTGACAGTCTACTTTATATGCAGCATGCATAGCACATAAATAGCATTCAAATTAAATTCTACACCAGCTGTACATACCCCATACATGTGGTTCGCGAATGTTGCTGACTGCAAATGGTGCATATTTTGATTTTCAGTTGATATCTAAAACTGTGAATTATCTTCTGAATATGTAGTGTTTTGCTTTCAATCCCTAGATTACATTTATATCAGGCAAAATAAATACAACTGTCTGATAATCACAACCTGGCTTTCTTCAACTTAGGTAAAGACTAGTTTCTGGCAAAGTGACCCCAAATCTTGTCTTCTTCAAGGCAACAGGCCCATTTTAGATCCAAAAGGGAAGTTTGAAATGAAAAGTAGACACGGAGGAGAAAATCTAGTGTTTCTACATGCTGCTCCCTGTCAACATTAGTTGTTTTGAATGTGGGGCTGCCTTTACTTCTCTGAAGTCCCAATTTTCCTTTAAGATAGCAAGATTTAGTATTCAGTTATTAGCCTTCTAGGGCATGTTCGTACTGCATGACATTTATATAACATTGACTCCCAGCAACCTGCTCCAGCATCCACTGGGCCCAGTATAAAACCTGTGAGGATTTTTTTGGATGTGGCCTGTATCTGGTTCTTCCAATATCCTGGTCAGGAATATGGCAGGGAGCCATTGGAGGGAGGAGAAGTAGCCAGATGGCACCAGTACACTGTTGCTTTGGCATTTTTTTCTGGCCAGCTGACTGGTGTGATCTCTAAGGAGGATTTTTGTTTGTTTGTTCATTTGTTTTGTATCTTTTCTTTGAGGTAGCCTGTGGACGTGAGTTAAGCTCACTGGTAGCTTGATCACCTTACAGATTTTCCACCTTTTTTTTTTTTCTCTTTTTATTTGTTGTATGTAGTGTTAGAGGAAATTCACTTTGTATACTAAAATGTTGTCTTGATTTCATATTCATTTTTCATACAAAAGCCTTGTTGGCTCTAAGGAGAGCCATATGCTTGGAAGACATGCAACACTGTTGTTTTTTTTTTCTATCAGCATATCTATGAACATTGTAAAAATTCAAGACAAAGCTCAAAGGGAGGTAAGATCTATATAGATATTTATTCCCACACCAAAGACTTTCTTTTAAACTCTGTCTGAGTTTGAAAATGCCTCCTGTCACTGGCTGTATCTCAGATGTTGTCATCTTCCTTAGCAAATCAGAAGAGTTCAGGGAAATCTATGGGTGCCCTCTCCTGAGGGTGGATGTAGCTGTGAGCTTTGTCTCCCCACCCTCTGAGCTGGCCAGACACGAGCCATTTCTGGTCTATATAACCGTGCTAACATTGCATTGCGCTCAAGTCAATAAGGCCTCATGACAGGCTGTGTATATTACTGGTTTGTGTCTAAACAGCTTCGAGAGGAGAGCTGGCTTGTGTCCAGCCATCTGAGAGCACCGACCAAGCAGCCTGCATGTATCTGCACCTGTTCACGTGGATGTATTATAAATGTGTATGATGCAATATAATTCACTGTTTATAAATGACATATTGTGACACCTCCTCTTTGAAACACTTTTTTTTTTTTTTCCATCAAAGCCTTTCAGCCATAATCTAACATAGAAACAACACAGCTAAGAAAATAAGTGCATCACTGGGAGTTACCACTTCTCCTTTGTGTTTGAACCCTATGATCTGCCTAATTGAGAGACTGATCTTGATTGGTTGTGAGCACCCACGGTTCCTTCTGATGGGAGCATATGGTATTGCACTGTATGTGCTTTGAGCCAGGGAACAGATCTCTCACTACCCCCTTAACACATAGGGCTGACATTACTACAAAGACAGGCGGCAGTAATAGAATGCCTTCCAGCAACTGTGAAAACTGTCTACGTGATTCAGACGCTTTTCTACTTACTGATAATTTAGTTCGAATAGCGACTTAAAAAGTGGCTCGTCGACCTCCCAAAAGCACAACACTCTTGGGTCATCTGTCTGCTTGCACCTTTACAGATGATGATGTTCCTCCTGGTTTAGTATAACAACAGTGAATAAGTGTCTGCAATACAAGATGGAAGTGTCAACACATTCAATTTAAAAGCTGCTTTTGGCCAGTATCTTTCCAACACAGAGGTTACTGATTCCTAAAAATTCTGTTCAGACTGAGGTGGTTGATGCTACACCTATTTTGATGACTCATTTTTGTATGAGACAACAGCAGCAGCCCAGTTGCTCTAAAGGAGGGAGAAGATCATAAGCAACTGCATTTGTGGTCTGAAGATTCAGGACAACACCAGTCAGGAAACTGCAAACTATCTTTAGCTGATCAGCCCAATGAAATGGAGGAGAGAGCGTTCACATCTGTGGCCCATTCTTATAACATGTTTCCTCCTCACTAACTCTTGCTACTGTCTGGAAGATTTCCAGCTGCTGCTAGTGATCAGAAGAGAATTCTTGCTTGAAGAAGCAGCAATTTCCAGGTCTCAAAGGGCTTTAAACAACTAAGCAGAGGTGTTTTCTGTTATAATAATTAGTTACACTAAATAAACTGTACTGAGAGAGGATTTTAACTTGGTTCTAGGGGAAAGTAGGCTTGGTTTCCGACACAGCCCCCTTCTTGGGTTTTCCACAGGGCTCCATTCAGATTCAAATCTTCTCTCTCAATCTTCCCTTACGTTTTCCTAATCCTTAGCTCTACCAGGGAGGAGTACTGAGCTTCCTCCCAGGAGACCAGGGCTGCCTCTGCCTTGGAAATGCTAATATCCCCTGGGCATGGCTGGCAGTGATTAGGACTAGCCCAACCACTAAACTTGAATTTGGCTAATCCTTAAATAGATTGTTACTGCATGGTTCAGGCTGAGCAAGGTTCAAAGCCCGGACTCATCCTGTATTCTGCATCTCTAAGCATTCTTTAAGCCCTTATGGTTTGGGAGGGTCCATGTAAAACACAACTAGCTTTGGGACAATAATATTACTGTCCCCAACCTTGATACCAACAGTTTCCATGATAAATGTGGTGACAATCAGTTTAGAAAGGTAAAGATGGATTTAGAAATGAGGGTCTATTGTTTAATAGTAATAAAAGGTAACAAATGGTAGAACTCTTTGTAATAGGATGTTGTTGAGATTAAGACATTAACTAGGACTGGATGCTTGTATAAGTAACAATAACCAGATCTATGAATAGTTAAAAATACTGAATTTTTTATTTTTTTCTTTAGACTTTTTGTCTCTTGGTGAAGTTAAATTTAGTCTGTTTCTTTATACTGCATACACATCTGGAAACAAAGTTCCATACAAATCTGAAATTTAGCATCCTTGCAAGATCTCTGGCCAATGCAACTGCACAGAAAAATATTGACTGGAGTCAGAATGGAAAAAGTTTACTGCTGTGTTATTCAAATACTTTTGTTTCCTTTATCTGGATGTCAAGATAATGAACCAAGTGTACGACAAAGAAGAAACTTACCTGAGTTAGGTAAGAAAATAAAATCATGTGATCTATCATGCAAAGTAAAAATCTTATTGATTTAAATAAAATATGAATATTTTTCAGTTTGGAGCACAAGTTTCTATACAATTTTGAATGATGAGAAAAAGAGGAAACACAGTATTCCTTGTTTTCTATCAGAACTATAGAAGGTATGGCACTAACACTTGAACAGCAAAAGGGAGAAGAATTTCTTGCTTCAAAAATATGAAACTGCTAAAGATGATAAATGGGTCTAAAGTCTCATCTGTCTGAGAGGAGCTGATGACAAACTGCTAGAACTATCTATTGCAGCCTGAGGATAAAGATTCAGCTGGAGGTCCAGTATGGAGAAGTTTCTGAGGAATATAGCTGACTTATCACTGCACACATGGCCTCTGCAGAGCGTGGGAGTTCATGCCAATTTGACATACAAACAGAAGGATGTGGAAAAAACCCACGTATTTTGGCAAAAGCTTGACTAAGCCATGCCTTTTCTACTAATGAAAAATGTTCCAGGACAGGCTTCTGGCAGTGAGGCCAAGCAACACGGTACATTCCCTTTCACCTGCCTAAACTCTTGTTCCCCTTGAAACAAGGGTGTCTATATGCAGCTCCCTGCCTGGGCATGTGTCCTGGCTTGTGCTGTTCTCTGAGCCATACCCAGGCAGGATGGGCTGTTCCTGCTTGGTACACACCAAAACTGCTCCAAGGAGTGTGCTGGCACAGTGAGTGACAATGGGCTTGAGCCTTTGCCCTGAGATTTTCTTCATTTGTTTGTATAAATGCTGCCTGAGAGACGAAGAAACACTCTGTGTCTTCAGCAAGATCTCCTCAGGTGTTAACATTCTGCCCACCGGCCTCACCTCTCACGTCTTCTATATATTTCTTCTCAACTTTCACTTAATCTTTGAACCAAAATAAATCATGCTGGGGACACTTTTGATGGGCAATTATAGTCCACATTGTGGAAGTGGGGCATTGGACAGTGAGTACCAGCAGTTACTGTCACATGCTTTGTTCAGTCTCTAAGGATTTCATTGAGCTTTCTGCCTGGGAGGCTCCATTTTTGCAGTTCAAGGTCTAAAGCTGTTTCTGTCTATATATAGGTTGTATAGGTGATTGACTGGCTGGCTGGCTGTTTGGTGGACTGTGTCTGTTGACAGCAAGATGAGATTTTGGTATCCAGAGTGCTGCTTGAATCCCCTCTGTCACTTATGTCACTTCAACAAAAATACAGCACAAATTCTGAAGAATTTACCCAGCTTATCAACTAACAATGTAATGTGCTGAGAAACACCTTAGAATTCTGAATGTTCTGCATATTCCCATATTCCAAATGATTATGTGTCAAAGTAATTATTCTTTTCATTAATACTGATGTGTAGTGAAAATACTTCCCATGTATATGCTAAGTGATGTCTGTGAGAAAATGTCTTTTCCTTGAATGCAGTGTGTACAACAGAGGAGCCTTCACGTACAACAGAAGACTTCACGTGTAGTTTCTCTTCTGAACAGTCCTATCTCATTATTTTTTGCTTTCACTCTGGACATATCCAGATTCACTGCCCAGTCTCTGCAACTGCATAATTCCATTGGATCTCCTGGTTTTAGAGCTCTAAGTTGAAGGGTTGGTCTATAAATCTGACCAAGAAATGTCCAAAAGGCCAGTGTGGAATAAATAACAATTTGATGTTCTCCCTTTGTTTCATTATTGGTGGATGGTCTGATTCTTCTCTTTCAGTGAGACTAATCTGGTATTGACATAATTCAGAAGTAGTTCAGTTTTTATGGACTGATGATGTAGTTCGACTGAGACCTACGTCAAACTGACATCGCTGGTTTAAATATGGACATAAGAGGCATAAACCAAGAGCTATACACTGGTTTATGATTTTCCCCATAAGGTCTATCTATATGTGACCCCACCGTGTCCTTGCTCCAAGTCAACTGTAATCCACCTGACTGAATTAGCTAGAGCCTATATATTATCTCATGTCTCTGGCTTGGAAACTTGGGCTCAGTGTTGTGTCATCTACAGTCACAAGGTTTGGCATCACTTTGGAGAGCAGAGCGCAAAAGAGCTGCTCCTTTTTGTGCCTTCAAGGCAGCACACCCATGGCACTGGGTTACTTTGGGAGGAGTGGTTCTATGCGGCTGGAAACTGCAGTCACTAAAAATAGTCAGGAAGGTTAAAAAAAACAAGAGTGGGAAAATGTATTTAATGTGTGATAAAGTAAGTGATTTTATAACTGATTTTATTACTTAAAGTTCAAACATTATTTTCCCTAGTCTTTGTCTGGTATAAATGAAGATGAAAGAAGTTGGACAAGGGGAGACTTGGGTACTGCAGGATGCTTCAGGGATCACGTCTTTAAGGGCTATTAAACACAATTTGTTTTTGTCAGATTCCAATTTGTCTGTGTTTTAGCAAATCCTAGAAACTTGAGTTCTGACATTTTGTATATTCCTGTTAATTATTCATTCCTGAGAATCTGTACTTGTTTGACCTTAAGAACTATTGCCTGTTTACACTGAAGAAAGACTCTATAAGACTTGTCATACATTGTCCTTCACAAAAATAAAAAAGTATCAGAGTCTTTCTCCCTGGGCAAATGAGGAAATAAAACAACCTGGGCTGGGTCAGTGATTTTAGTACTGGTGGAAAACTCTTAACATGCTGCAGAGGCAGCATCTGAGGAATCTGCTGAGATAGCTGGATCTGCAGTTCTAGGGTAAACTTAGGGATACAGGGCCACACTTTATCAATGTTATATGAGACGAACTGACCCTTGTGCAGTGTGCCACCAGAGGACTCATGCATCACTTATGTCTGACAAAGCATCCTAGGTGGGACTTTGGTCATGCATGAGACTAACATGGATGCTCTTAGCGGGAGCTAAGTTTTAACGACCATGAATAATGTTAATACAATCTCTGTATACACTTTTTTTTTTTTTTCTTAAATTGCAATAAACTTCCCTGAACTCAATGTGATATTGGGCATATTGTACAAACCCCACTGACTTCAGCAGTTCCAGGGCAGAGCTGGCTGCAGATTTCCAATCAGAACAAGATTTTGCTGGAAAATCCCACATCCACAAAGCATTTCATGGAAACAGTTTGTTTTTGGTGATGTCAGAGTTTTTTGCCCAGATTGTGTAGGAGCCTGGGCCTCCTAGGAACCGATTTTTTGTGGCAGCCTTGCTGCTCACATTACCATGGAGCTGACAAGCCCAGGGCTTCCAAGGTTTGCAACATTAGGGCAGCTCAATCACTTAACCTTTCTGCAGCTGTTAAGGGAGCAAGCATAGCACTGATTGGTCCTGGGATCTAAACCTCTAGCTAGGGTTCACATCTTGTCTCTGCAGGAATATTCTGGGACATAACCCTCACTAAAGCCAGGGCTTCAGGGATTACAGTGTTTCTGCCACTGGACTCAGCAAATAATGGTCTTCTCAGCCCCAGCCTTCCTGTGATGCAGTGGCGAAGAAGACCTGCAAGCATGTTAGTTCTTAATGCTCTCTGGTTTGGGATTGGGTATGACTTGGACACTGAAGAACATATTGGGATGTTTGCCTTTCCTAGAAATAACCAGGAGTTCAGCTGATGAAAAAGTGCTATTCTCAAAGAACAGTATCTGACTGAAATACATATATTTTTCTGAAATGAATTGTTTTTATATATTTTCCTCACAGTATCAACATTTACAGTTTTCATTTTAGATCAGGAAAAAAATCCTCTGTTTGATAACAGAGATTTTTTTCATAGAAAAGCTTGTGGTGGTATTTAGGACTACAGCACTGAGGTTCATTAGCACTTGTCTCTCCTTGAATGGCCAATGAGCCATACAAGCTCAGCATTGCGACACAAATATGAATGATCCCAACTTCCCAAAGGGGAATGGGAGACAGGGGCTAATCAGTGAGCTCACAAGGTGTAAAGTCCCCACCATGAGGCGTAATCACGTATTTCTTCCTTTCTAAATCTGTGACTCCATTGTCTGTGATGATAATTTTAGTGTGAACTAATACAAAACCCACACAGATGAAAAGCATGTAATTTTTCTTGGGATCAAAGACTTCAGTTGTTATTCCATTACCTACTGATGGATGAGCAACTACCAGCTAGCTTCTTGTTTTCGGCCTGCCTTGGAAATAGGAGCTGGACTAAAGCATGGGCTTGGCTATCATCTTTCCTAAAACAGAATTAAGACATGATGGGAAAGCTGTGTTGATGTGGTTATTAGACTGTGCTTATTCTTTGGATTTGTTTGTCATTTCTCAGTCTGTAAAGTTTATGGGTTTGGAGAGACACTATGAACTTCCCAAAGTGAGTGGAGAGCAGTACTACTGCAGAGATTGTAATTCAGGAAAAGCACCAAAACAGGGACTGAGAAGGAGAAAGTAGCAGATTTTGTTACTTCGTTAGCTACCAGCAGGGAATCTTGCACAGCTTTAAATTAAATATTAAGATCTTGACTTATGTAGAGCCTTTGACATGGTTCCATACAACATACTTATCACTGAATTTGGGATAAATGGGTCTGAGCCTGGAGAGAGGGCTGTGAGCTGTAGAGAGGATCAGAAATGAACCAAGGGCTTTCTGAGTGGAAAGGTAGGTATGTGGGTTTGTATCTGAGTGTGGGGCTGTGGCTGTCAGAGGGGTAAAAGTAAAACAAGCTAGACAGATTAGATTAAGAAACTAGGAGGTAGCAGGTCTAATTTTTGTTTCTGACTTGCTATATGATTAATGCAAACTCATCTAATTTCTCAGGGCATCAGTTTTTCCATCTGTGAAATGTGGATG
Source organism: Columba livia (assembly GCF_036013475.1). Taxonomy (NCBI): domain Eukaryota; kingdom Metazoa; phylum Chordata; class Aves; order Columbiformes; family Columbidae; genus Columba; species Columba livia. Next base: position 125,435,369 of record NC_088603.1, on the reverse strand, counting down.
ATATGACCACCATCAATAAACTGGACGATGTAAGTACAGTGTGATACCTACCCCTAGTGTCTCATGTACAGATTTTTATTTAGATACTCCACCACCTTTGAAATCACATTGAATAGGTGATTTGAAAGCTTTGTCGTAAATCTGAATATCGCTGACACATTAAGAAGGATGAGGTGATCAGAGGATGAACTGCATTAGCAGAAGGAGTACGTTTAAATCTGCTATAAATGAGCTTGTACTGCAGTGCTACAAAGGTATTTTTGTTTAGGCATTCTGCCAAAATGTGAGGCATTCACATTTTTATCCTTTTCATCGATTTTCTTGCAACATAAACAACAAAAATATTATTGTTACAACTTTGCAGAAGTCAGTGACTGAAACACAATTCAACTATTTTTGATGAATGGTGTAGATAAGATTTGCCTTAGAGAAAGTACTTTTGTGAACATAAAATGATGAAAAAGGAGACCTGGGCAAGGCATCCACCACAGGCTGCACTTTTTTGCATTCTCACAATAAACAGATAAAAGGGGAGGCATTTATTTTGCAGAAGACCCTGCACTGATTTGAGGATAGTCTTTGTATTAACAATGAATGTCACCCTTCAGAATTTCCCAAACTCTTCTACCAACTTTATAATTTCAGGAGTTGAGTACATCTTTGTAACATGGTATAAAAGAAGATTCAGAGGAGTGCAGCTTAGCCTTTTCTGAATAAGTCATTCACAAGTTTCGTGGAAAAAAGGCTATGGGATTGGCCCTAAAAGAGAGCTGAATTGCAACTTTGGTTTTAGTGCTGTAATATAAACCATGCATTTTAATGTGTACATCGTGCTTGCAGCAGTGTGATAATATAGAAGCATAACAATTACATCAGTAGAATGAACACATTTCTAATGGTATTTGTATTATATGGATATATGGCTGTTGGCCTGTATGCTGATACTTTCATTGCTGCCATATACATGCAATCTACTTATGGTTAAGGTTGCCAGGCAAGTAATTACCAGAATGGAGTGCTAAGCAAGCAGTCCTGGTGTCAAAGAATCTGACCTTGTGAAGATAATGAGACAAGGAGAATTCAGAACAGATGAAAGCCAAGAGCACCTACTTTATCTACTGACAGCCAGGGAACACCTTCATGCTCAATCAGTTCCTGCTAATGAGACAAGATGGGGCAAGATGGTAAAACAGCAGTAACGGGCAAACTTTTTTTCAGCTTAATGATCTATAACTTACTTAGATAAAATTGTCTTTTAAACCAGGCAGTAACACAAGTATGAACAGAGAAATACACAGAATGTGCTTAATACCTTTTGGTTTTGTTTACATTATAATGGGGAATGATTAATGGGTGGGGAAATATACCCTGTAGTGTGGCTGGGGGAGGCTAAATCCATTTAACTTATCAAAGGAAAGGCGAAAGGGCAATGCGATCGCTCTCTGAGAGTCCACATCAGGAGAGGAGCACGGTAATGGAGGCTTTTCAGCCTAGGTGGCAAACAGATGCAGCATACACTGTCTGGAAGCTGGACCCAGAGAACTTTGGGTGAGAAACGGTGAGCTTTTAAACATGAGGGTAATTTATTACTCGGCATTGTGGGGAGGGCTATTCTTTCTCAATTTTTTTTTTTTTTTTTTTTTTTAATTAAGACTGGATGCTTTTTGAAAGGTAATGTGCATTTTTAAAATGTGTTTGTGAACACCTGGTGGTCTGGAGGTCACTCTGAAGGGATCTAAGATAGGCAACAAAGAGCAAGTTTATTTTCAGTGGGCCTGAAATCCCTGTAGAGCATCTTCAAATATATTGTAAAGTTTAAGGGTATGCAAATTGTAAAAGGTTGAAAACTAATGAACTAGCTAAATTGACTCTTGGACTTGTATCAAGAATTAATGTAGGGGAATGTTAAAGCCTCTCTTACACAGAATATCAGATTAAGCAATCACTCTGGTCTACTCTCATTTTGCAGTCTATAAATAGGACTAATATTGTGGAGCCAGACTGAGATTAGGAAGTTATAGCATATGCTGTAGATTACCTCTTCTAATGCATGTTAGCTGGGCAGCCTTATGAAGGGTTTGCAGGATAGATAGCTGATTTTCTAAATTGTCTTCTGGCTTGTTCTTTTTCCTGCCATTTTAAATCTGTGCAGGAATTACAAATTATTCCTGATGCTTAAGCAAAGTTGTAGCCTTATTCTTTCCATTCTCTATGGAAAACCTCTGTATTTATTCTCTAAAGGCTATGGCTTGGTGAGAAGGTGGCACAGGGAAGGAAAGGACTCTGGAAAAGAGCTGACTGTAGTCTCAATCTTACTTGACACTCCAGCCAAACTTATAATTAACAAAGGTCCTTGGCAGGTTGCTGGCAGAGAAGAAATATAAGCTTGATGCAAAAGAAGTATGGCCAGCAGGTCAACAGAGGTGATTCTCCCCCTCTAATCTGTTCTTATGAGACCCCACCCGGAGTACTGAATCCAGCTCTGGGGCCCCCAACATAAGAAGGACATGGACCTGTTGGAGTGAGTCCAGAGGAAAGACATGAAGATTATCAGAGAGCGGGAGCACCTCTTCTGTGGAGACAGGCTGAGAGTGTTGGGGCTGCATAGCCTGGAGAAGACAAGGCTTTGAGGAGACCTTAGAGCAGCTTTCCAGTACCTAAAAGGGGCCTACAAGAAAGCTGAAGAGGAACTTTTTGGAAGGGCATGTAGTGATAGGACAAACGGTAATGTTTTTAAACTGGAAGAGGGTAGATTTGGATTGGAAATAAGGAAGAAATTATTTGCTGTGGGGACGGTGAGGCACTGGAACAGGTGGCCCAGAGAGCTGTGGATGACTCATCCTTGGAAGTTGGACGGGACTCTGAGCAACTTAGTCCAGTAGAAAGAGTCCATGCCTATGGCGGGAGGTTTGGAACTAGAGGACCTTTAAAGTCCCTTCCAACCCAAATCATTCTGTGATTCTATGATACCTGAGATGCTGTTTGAAATCCTTCTCCCTTACTGTTTATAGCAAAGAATTTAAGCCACCCAGAATGAAGCAGACCACCTGAAAAGCACAGATCAGAGTTTTGAGAGGCGTTTTCCTATCCTAGTCCTCTTCTGCAGCTCTGGCAAGGAGATGGCTGAGAGGTTGCAGAACCACACTTTTTCCATCCCTGCTTCCCTTCAGACCTGCCTTCACTCCATATAAAAAGGCCTTTCAGTGACCAGTTCAGACCCATCTCTTCAGCTGGAGGAAAGGACAAGTCCTTGCCTGTGGGTGCTGCTGGGCAGCAGTCCTTCTCTTTCTGTACTGAGAGAGGATCAGAGCATAATTCCAGAGGCCAAGGTGAGGAAGGAGAGGACCAGGGACACCAGGGGGTCAGTTTCTCTGGCCAGCCTGGAATTTCACCCGTCATTTTCTGTGCTGACCCATGACAAAGCTGGTTGGCCTTTTAAAAGAAAAAACAAAACCTCCTGGTCTTGCTTTATTTTCTCAGAGCAAGCAAATCACTCAGGAGACTCGGCTTGCTCTTAATTGAGTCAAAAAACTAATGGTAGTTGCCAAATGCAAGTCATTCTGGGAGTTCAAATGAACTGGCTCTCCTGCTGCAATGCTTTCCTCCTTTTCTGCCTCCTCTAATAAGCAATGAAATACCTAGCAAAGCTGAGGCCTCATCCAGATGGTCAGTTATGCTGATTAATTTACAGGTCAGTCAGATCTTGCTTGTTGCCCCTGAGGCACATGTTCCATGCTCCTGTTTTGTTTTCTTCAAGACTTGCCCTACCCACTGGTGGGTCATGGTGGTACATGGTGGCCATGCTCCAGCTGTGGCTTGGGGTGTTTGGTGCCCCAGCTTCCCAGGGCTGTGGGTTAGTGGCCCCACAGGGCTTGGTGGACAAGTTCACCACATGGGAGGGCAGCTGTAGAGCCTCAGGGAAATGCTGCTGTTGCAGGTCCACCCTCTGAAGTCCTTCGTTAGAAGTCATGTTTTCCAGCCACAGCTTCGTGCCATGAACCCTTTCCCCTCCAGTTTTCTTTACACAAAGTCTCCTGTGTATCCAGACAGGAGACACTAGAAGGACATGAAGGCAGCGCTTTCCTTCCAAGACTGTCAAAACTGCAGATTGCAGCTATTGCTGCTGTAATTTTAGACTAGAGTTGTCCAACAAACTTTAAGTTAAATTTTGTTATGTTTGGACAGCATAAAAATAAGGTCATGGAAGTTTGTGCAAAGGTATCTTTCAGAAAAAGATATCCTTTCCTCTATTCAGTTTGTTCTGTCCTTTTTTTTCTGTTCTGCCCAGTTCTGCTGCAGATCCATTGGACACAGGTGCTCTGGGCACCACTACCTCAGAGCTTCAAAGGGTTGTTCGTGGTTTTGTTTGTTTGTTTGGTGTTTTGTTTTGTATTTGTTTGTTTGTTTTTCTTCTGTTTTGAATTGGTAAAAGCAGAGAAGTGAGCCTGGTGGTGGCACAGCTGCACAGGCCCAGGTTAACGTAGCTAGAGAAACCAGACAAGTATTCTGGTCTCACAAGCCTGTATGTAAATGAGCAAAACAAACTCAACTCAGGTAAGGCATTATGAACTATTGGTCATTCCCACATTCCCATTACTTTTCTCCAACCCTCTAAAGTTGTGAGGGTTTTTTGTTGTTTGTGCTGTTTTGGTTTCTTTTGTTTTGTTTTGTTTTTTTTTCCCCATCCTTACCACAGTTCCTATTATTCTGGTGTAGAGAGACTATGGGGGCAGGTGCTTTTGTGCAAACACCCTGACTCAGCCCCAGGGAAGCTACTATTGGAAGTGTAACTAACAGTTGAAATTTAGCCCTCTCCTGTTATTTCAAAGAACTACAGAAATCATTGCACCAAAATTACCTCTGAAGATACAGAATTATGACTTTTCTCGTGACAGCTGAGCTGCTTTTGGGAAACAGTAATTCCAAGGTTCATGTAGAATAAGGCAAAGAGGTTTAGGGGATTAGAGAAGGACCCGCTCATGTCTTTTAATTCAGCTGTGCTGTGGAAGATGAATTTACTCTCTTACTATTTTTGTCTTTTTAAGTACTTAATAATCAACTTACAGAAATCATCTGATATTTTACAATCATGAAAGAAATTGAAGCGTGTTTGTCTATGTATGTATGTGTTTGTAAATTCTTGCATCTTGTCTTCAGATTATAGTAGATATAAACAAAGAAGGAGAAGCTGGCAGCATTGTTATGTCATTTTTCATGGCTTTTGTTTTTTAATATCTGACTTTGTGGCTGGTTAGCAGCCAAATGGAACCTGCTTGTGAAAAACAGAGAGCAACACCCATTTCTGGACACAGTGGGGAGTCCAATCACACAGGTAGCACAGCTCAGCAGGATCATTTTGATCTGTCATCTGCATGAAAAGCCAATAATGTGTGTTTTGTTTTGTTTGTTTTTCTGTATGTGTAGCTGAGCTTAATACTGAAGATTTTATGTGCAAATAATTACTTACCTCCCCCCCCGCCCCCCCAGATATTTTCTGTCAAGTTGTAAAAGAGGATTGTGTAATCTCAAAGACCAAAGTAGTAGTCTTTTTCAAATAACTCAAATATATCAAAAATTATTGCTAGGAAATATTTAACTCTACTGTTAACAATATACATGTATTTAGAGTATTCTGTTCACTGTTTTATCATTGCACATTTAATACTGAATCTTTTTAAAAGCTGAAATTATTTCTGAAAATATTCTGAAAATATATGTTGCTATGCTATACAACTTCAAGGTATCGCAGAGAAGGCATGGCTGGGTGCTCTGACCTGTCAGTGCTGGGTTACCAGTGTGAGAAAGGGACAAATGCAAGTGCTGTGCACCTCTGATTGGATGTGTGTCCTCTCTTGCATGTGATGGATGAAATTCCTTGGGTACAAGAGCTGCTCAGGCAGGAAAACAGCAGCATGACATTGGGAAAGGCTTCTTTCTCCTTTCCTGAGAAAGCAGCTGGAGTGTGGGTATGGCCCATGTGGCTGGTGCTGTGCCTGTCTGGGGTGGTGTTCACCACCCATGGGCTCGGGGGGACCATGCTTTCCATTGAACTCTTTCTACAGCTTGAGCTGTGGATCTGAAGTACCCAGGCATTATTGTGCAGCACCTTGTTTTCCTGAGGTAACAGAGCAAAAGGCAGAGGAGCAAAGGCAGGTGAGAGTGAGACAATACTGAGAGCTGTGAAAAGGTACAGGAATTCAGAGCAGGAAGGGCCTAACTTGAAAATAAACACGTAACGAATTGAATGATTTTGTTTGTTCTGAAGTTTTGGCCTCCCTGTGCTTCAGATGGCTGGGATTTCCTCCTTGCAGTAATACCATTTCAGTTCATTGATCCCTGCTGAACTGAGAGAGCACCCACATCCCTCTGCGCTGTGTGCCCTGTGGCCAGGGTTGCTTTTGAGGCACGCATTCTCAGTCAGAAATCCTGCTAATTAGCACAGCTGAGGTAGCAAGAGGGTTTAGTCCTGTGAAGAAGTTCCATGGGGAGGAACAGAGGAGCTGGTACCAAGGGGTTCAGGGATGAAAGAAGAACCTCTGTCAGCGCCTTGTGCTGCTTGGTCTTTCTCCATGCTGCTGACCCTCACTGCAGCCTCGGTTTTCCCATTACCTGGCAGCCCTGTGAGGGAGCACAGCTTAACCGCCCCAGGGTGTGAGCCTGATCCGGGGGGGGGAGAAGTGGGCTGGCAGTGAGCCGGGGCAGTCAGATGCAGACACCGCAGGATGCCTGTCAGTCATGGCTGTGGGGATAAGGCACAGTCGGAGTGAAATTCAGCCTCCTGACAGCTGATGCGGGGCTGACAGCTCTGCAGCAGACACCAAAAGCAATTGTTAGGTGCAGTTTTGTGGAAGAATATGATCTAAGGCTGAGTGAGGCAGAAACTGTCACATGGAGAATAATGACGGTAGCATCAGCTGTCCCGCCATACACCTCCCTTCTGAAAACTTTGCCTCAAATTCTGTCGATTTATTTTTAAAAAACCCACAGCAGATAGTGTAAATCAGGAGGTAGGTTCCAGACAAATCTGAGTTCATCTGCTAGAGGCTGAATCATAGCTGAAAGACTGTCAGCTGAAGAAACTAGTGGAATATAACTTGACAGCCCAAGTTTTGTACCCACTTAGAGAGGCAGAACAACCACCTTGTGCAGAGAGCAGCCCTGGCCAGCAGTGGGAAGAGCAATCCTCAGACTTGTGAGGTACGAGAGAGACGTGAAAACCAGAGGAAACTTTTATCTGCTGCTGTTTTACTGTAAAAATGAAATGTGTGAACGTTCAGTAACAACAGAAGTGGTCTTATGACTATAGATAGGTGTAGCTGAAATATACTTTTCACAGGAGAACTTGGATTAGTGTGTTGTTCAGTTCAATTTCTTTTTCTTCTTAACCTCTGGCCTCCTTCTGCATCACTTTGTGGCACATTTTGCCTTAGTAAGACTGATTTCAAACAAATTGAATAAACTACATTAACTGAGCAAATAATACAATTCCAGAGTTATTCCATGATATGTAAGGGGATAGACATTTAACTCACTTAAGGAACGTCATTTTAGGCTGAAGATCCTTCACAGCCAAAATCTTCACATTTTTCTACGTAAGTAGACATTTTCTAGGTGCAAATTTCTGATGTTACACAAAGCAGAACTGAATTGCTGTGTTGGATGTAAATTCCATACTTCCTCCACTAAGAGTTTAGATTTGGAATTGGTGTTTGACTGCCTCAGAATAGGAAGAGAGAGAAGAAGATGACAAGATCTGGGTAGTGAATATAGCATGATGATCTAACTTTAGGTAATGTTCAGGTCTGCAATTCTGGTTCAGGAAACTTGGCAAATATGCATCTTTTCTGGATGTACTCAGATTGGGAATTTGAGACGAAAATACAGAAAGTATAACTTTTTGTTGGGAATCTGTTAAACCTTATGGCTACTGTTCCATTGCAGTTTTGTTTTAAATAAAAACGTACATAAAGGCAATAGTTATGTGCAAACAAAAAAGTTGGGTTTTTTCAAAACAATGAATCTGAATTGAATTTAAAAATATCCATGAACAAGTTGATATGATTTTCAGAGAAGTCTCCCAAGTTATCCGAGTGTTTATCCTTTCTCTAATCCCTGAAAGAGTGGTTGCAGACTGTATATATTTTATTTTCAAAATGTGATGAGACTAAGAAATTTAGAAGCAGAATAGCTGTTTAGAATAGCTTTCAAACTCAACACATTTGTGTGCTTCATACAAAACAAAGAGTCTTTGGATCAGTAAGATGGAACTAAAACAGGAGAAAGGGGTAGCTTATGTTTTTGGTGAAGAATGGAAGCTGAACAATCCTGTTCACTCTGTAATTTTTGAATTTATCACACCTTCTTGTGTCCTGTCTGCCTTGATAAATAGCAGGATAACAGATGACATCTGCCTGCATCTGAACACAATGTTAAAACATGCAGATGCACTCAGGAAAGATCCATTGTCCCAGTGATGTGCCAGTCCTAGAAAATCTAAAAAAACCCAAAACCAAATCAAAAGAACCCCCAAAACCAAAAAAACAAAACACCAAACACAAAAAAAACCTCAAACCCTGGGACTGAAACCAAAGCTTCAAAAATTTTACTGAAATATCTTAAGTTATAGAAATCATATATTGGTACAAGACAATTTATGCATGTTTGTCTGACAATTAGACATACTGCAATGAGTGGATGCCTTGCCAAAGATTTAGTACAGTCTTTTCTCCCCTGAACCATTGCAACTGTTCTCTTCTCCGTTTCACTTATATGTTCTTGCTCTCTTGACATATATTTTCTGTCCTCTGTTTTGACTATGTTCTCAAAGCAAAAGAACCCAAACCATCCAAAAGCACCTTTTCAGTCATCAGAAATCTCTATCCATTCAATGAAAGTAGTTGTACTGTTATTGCCCTTGAATGTTGATTGAGCAGTTTCTAGGGAATAATCTTTAGCAAGTGAATGAATCTTGTATCATCCCAGGCTTTTCATAATCAAGATGCATACTGCCAAATGTATGAAATTAAATGGATCTATTTTCTACATGGAATAAACTTTCTCTTTAATCATCCATTTGGAGTCCTATGGCACTAATAGAACTTACATTATTGAATTATTATAGATGCCAGCTTCATAATGAAATGATTATCATGGACTAGATGGACCCAGACAAGGGAGACAGACCATATGCACCTTCTTTTAGCCCTGTTTTCTATGATTATACAATCTGTGCAAATCAGGTAGAACATTGTTAAACCTAGCGAAGAACACATAAGGTTTCTATGCAAATGTTGATCCAGGTACAATATTTAGGCTATTACCTTATGGTTTCTCTTGAAATAGAATCAAAGTATCATGCGGGTTGGAAAGGACACCTGGAGGTCGTCTAGTCCAATCTGATGCTCAAAATGGTTTACAAGAAGTAAATGGAATGGCTTGTTACTGGTTTTTTGGTGATCTAGGGAAATATAAAAAAATGCTAGATAGTTTCTTTGTTATTCAGATTAATATCTTATAGCTATGAGGCAAACCTTAATTATAACATTACTCCACTAGACTTGCACATCCCTCAAGCACATTGAGCAAACTTCTTCAGATTCTATAGGCATTCAAAGGTTCAAATGAATACCAGCATTAAAACTGAATAAATATTACCTGATAGCGTTTTTCAAAGTGTTGGCTCCTTTTTTCCACCCATGAATGGTTTGTGATCAGATTTTCATCTGTACAACTGTATTTGTTATTCAGGAATATTCACCAAATAGTTCATACAAACAATTATCTTCAATTACCTTTTGCTGTGTGGTTGATTTATGTCACCTGGTATTTCAAACACTCTTGATGACATGACTTAGAACCAAAGGCAGAAAAACACCACAATGCCACATGGTACGGTCAATTAATGAAGTCAGGGATTCTGAGACAAGCCTGCAACACAATGCTTATTCAAATATCTAACACTTCCAAATAGCACTGAAGTTAACCTTTGTAGAACTTCTTTACTGTGCCTGAGGACAGAAATGTTTGTCAGTCACCCAACCTAAATCTCAGGTTTGACACTCTTTGGGTTGCATGTCATGTAGTTCTTAAAGATATTTTAAATTTATCTTATTGGGCCAATTAAAATTGAGAACAGATGGAAAAACCTATTCCTAATTTTCACATAGATATTCCAAAGAATTTTACACTAAATCTCCCAAAGGCTTTGGCTCAGTGCTGAGTGAAGACTCTTAGGGATGTTGACAGAGGTGCTCATCTTTCTACAAAGAATCCTGTGGCTTAAACTGTATATATTGCCATGAAAGGAAAAGTACAGCATTAATGTGTCCAAACTGACCTGAAGTCATCCTAAAAGTTTTTAGTTACCTAACCATTCTCTTTTGGTTTTATCTTGAAGAAAAATCCATGTACCATGGTTGTTTAAAAATGAAAGACTCCTGATTGAGCTATTAGAAGTCAGTAACTATTCACAGTGAACTTGAAAAAAAAAATCTGTAGAGGTTTTGCTTTACACATTCTTCAGAACACTAATTTCACATCCTGTTCTTTAAAATATGTTCCCTTTTGTGGCAGTAATTATTGAGGATGTGAGTGAATCAGAGTCTGAATCACTTAAGACCTCTACATCCATGAATAATGTTCACCAGTGACTATTTCTCAACTCCACATTTATGCAGTAATTCCAACAATGAAGTCTTCTTGTGTTTCAAGAAAATAAACATTAAAGTAAACAGCTTGTTCTGTATTGAGATGATTAGAGGAGGTATTCAACAAAGACTAGACCTCTGTCAGTCCAGTTAGGAGTTTATTATCCAAAGCTGTTGCAATAACAGTGTTATTTCAGTGGATACAGGCTGTTCAAGTTTCCTGGGATTTAAAGGTGAATTCAGGTCATTCATTACTTTTGTTGGCACTGTAAATCTGCAGCATTAGGAAGGAGTGGAAAGAGATAAGTATGCTACAAATAGTACAAATAAAGATGGGAGAGATCACTTTAACACCCTAGTGTTTCCTAGGTGAAAATCTTGCTCCCCTCATGCTGGAAACACAAAAATAAGATGGAAGAAAAAACAATGAGTTTACTTTTCAAGCCATATTGTATACACTTTCTTATGAATGCAGGGCATCCTCTGAAGCCCTTGAGCTTGTGCACTCTGTGGCTTTCTGTTGGGTTCTTTGAATGGTGGTGTTCAACACTACTAGTGCAAACACCAGAGAAACAGGGGAACTTGAACAATAAATTAGTTCTTGAAGACTGTGCTGTGATTTTTAATGACTGTAACATACTGTGAATGCCCTCCAATTTGGATATGACTAGTGGAAGAAGCTATGTTTCAGTGGGAGTTTGATTAGAACTACTCCTCAGCAACTATACTATTGAGTATAGTTGGACATATTCAGTCATCTTGAGCCCATTCCTCTTCTTTTTCTTTCTGAAAGAGGTGAAGGAGCAGAAAAGGCACCTTTGCCCCCAAGTTTTCCATGCTGATCATAGGATCTTCCTCTTTTATATTTATTCCCCATAGATAATATTTTACCATGAAAAAAATGTTGAAAATTCATCTCCTGTTACATGATGACTAGATGTATAGCTTCTAAATGAACTAATCTTGCTTATTTATCACATTAATTTCTCCCTTTTGCTAATTGCTTTGGAGTTAGTCTACTTCTAATTATAAGAAGAAAGCTATTTATTTCTCTTCCTCTGATTAACCATGGTAGAGGTCTTATATACTTTATTCTTCTGTGTATTAGGGAAAGGTCTGGTGATTATCTGTCTTAGGTGTTTCTGGTAAGTAGAAGGCTATAGGACTCAACTTACTGGAAATTTCATGTATGGAGATGAAACTTTCTGTCTGGAGCAGTGTTGGAAGCACATCTCTGGTTTGGGATCTCATTTAAGCATCCTCAGATACAAAAACAGACAAATGCAAGTCTTATGAATTATAGAACTGAGTTTTGTTATAAAGAATTCAGGTTGGAGTCAATTATTGTTTTGGAACCTGGAAATCCACTTGAACTTTGTAGGTAGTTTTTCAGGGTTTTGAGGTTTAGTGCCATGAGTACTAAAGTTTCACTTTGAAATCTTGTAATGATCATCATCTTAATTATTCTTACTTCAAGATGCAAGTTCAAAACACCTTGCTCTTTTGCGACCTATATACTGTTTTCATTATCAGATTATGGTGTACAATGATATGCTTAGAAGAGACACTAATAAAAAGGTGAAGCATCTGTCATTGTCCCAGTAGAGATGAAATAGGTCGATACTTAAAAAAAATCAGACCACAAAACTGAAATAATCTGAAATTCTTTGGCATGTTTAAAATTATTATCCCTTTTACAGTATGAAATAAGGATGTTCTTCTATTTGTAAGACACAATCTGAAAACTGTTTGAGATCTTAATTTTACTGTTACGTCTCCTGTCTTTAGAATCTACCTTCCAAAGGACTGTATTCAAAATAAGGTGTTGAGATGAGATGATGCAGCCAGTCAACCTCCCCCCCACATATTCATCAGGGGACACACTTTGAAAACAGTTTGAATGCTCAGCTTCCCTCTCTTCTACTCAATATGTAATGTGTACAGACTCCAGCAGATGACATGTTCACTCAGCTCTATGCTTACTATTAAACACCTTTCAACAAACACAGGCAAAACCACTCTATCATGGTAACACTAACTCCTACTTCCAGTGAAAAGCTACTGCAGCTACGGGGAGGGAAAGCATCAGCTGTGTGGTGGAAAAGCATGCCCTCCGTGGAGTGGAGTTGCTGTCAGGACAGTGAGGTGTCTAACAGGAGGGTTTGTGCAGGCTGCATTTTGGCGCAGCTGGGATTCCTGCTACCCGACCAGCCCGTTTAACTGCGGAAAGCACAGGCTGACTGACACCCTTTAAGGCGAATGTAGAAACTTTGCTGTAAAACCTGATATAGTTTTTGACATTGATGGGTATGAATAGTGAGAAATGTCAGTTCAAGCTGAAAAGCTGCTGGTGAAACAGCATCCTCCAAACATATTCCTGTGATACCATGGCAGACTTTAGCAGCCTTGATTTTCTTGAGATAGAAGCTGATAACTAAAGGTCTTCAGTCATATTATTTTCAAACAGTTGCTGGAAAAGCTGTAGCCTGATTTGCAGAGCACATTTTCACTCCTAATACAGAAAAGGGTTGGTTTTGTACTCTCAGATACGTGGAACATAAAATGTATATATGCCTGTGTTAAGGTATGTATGTATGTATGTATGTATGTATGTCTGATTTTAACATGTAAGTATGGGGGAACAGGACATGCTGCAAAGCATTTTTCTCTTTCACCACTTCACTTTTTCTAGCCAATAATCCAATTGCCTTGATAAGAGTATGTAAATATGTCTGTTCAAATAGTTTCAGATTTTATTTCTTTCCTCAATATACGAAATTTTTCTTCAAAATTATACTCCTTACAACTAAGAGTTACAGGCCTGTGTTAGTCCCTAGGCCTGAAACCCAACAGGCTACATGATGCTATGTTATAGTCAAAAAGATATTCTTAGTGTCACCACAGGATGCCTAATATCAGCTTTTCTCCCGCAGAGATATCTGAGACAAAAGTTGGGAAAACAAAAAGTTTTAAAAAACTTTTCTGTCCTGTCTTTGCTGATAAACAAAATTTTTTCATTTGCATTGTGTTTTGTTGCATTTTTCCTGTTCAAAAACACCTGGGCATTGGCTCCTGACTTGTTCTGAGGCAAGCAGACATTTTTCATGAATGCTTCTGTTCTGTATTGATAAGGATCATGGCTGAAAACATTGTGGCGAAACTAGTTCATCCAGCCACAGGAGATGACACATTCAGTATAGGGAGAACTGCAATTCAGTTATCAACAACAAGCTAACGAGCCACAGCCCAGGCCGGCTGACCGACACTGGAGATAGAGGATGTGCTGGAGGGCACATAGCTCCATCTCCTGATATGCCCAGCTTGGCACACAAAGGGTTAAAACTGAGACCCTTCAACATGGCCTGGGACTTGTCAAGACTTGTTCTTTCGCAATCAGCCCTTTTCCCCCTTCTGTTGAGTCAGGGCACGTGTTGCGTTCAGAGATAACTCATCCCTCATCCCATCTGTTGGGATGGGACAACTTCTGATTTATCAAATAAGTTGCACAGAAAAATTTTAACCAATCCTACCTAATGACATTTTAAGTTATGCTTTCTACAACACTTGTTTTTTTCAAGGAATAGACTTTGAGCCCTTTTTTAAAAAAATACTATTCTTGGAGAGATTTCTAAAGGTAAGAACCTGAGTTCATATACGAAAAATTATGACAAATAGGCCTCCGAAGACATTTAAATATCCCTTAAAATATCTTTAAAGCTTTCCTTGTAAATGCTTTTCTTACATTGGTTCCCTACATACAGCCCATTGTAGAACAATGCAACAGTTTTACCAGTCAGAGCTTGAGTACATGCAGCACTTACCACAACAAATACAATTAGGTATTTATACACATTAATAAGATCTCCCTGAGCCTTCTTTTCTCCAGGCTTAACAGTCGCAGCTCTGTTCCCCTATATCAGATACTCTTGTCCTTGAATCATCTTTACGGCCCATCTCCAGACTTGTGCACAGGGAAACCAAAACCTAGTTCCAGCACTTGAGAGGTGTCTCACCAGGGCTCAGAAGAGGGAAAGGATCACCTCCCTCAACCTGCTGGCAGCGCTATGCCTAATGCAGAGCCACTCCTCCCAGTTTTGTATCATCTGCAAACCTGCTGAAGTTTCCCTGTGTCTCATTATCCAGGTCATTAATGAAGAAGTCACAGGACTGGACCAGCTATTGACCCCTTGTGTACACCGCTGGTGGCTGGCCTCCAGCTGGACTTTGTGTTGCAGGTCACAACCCTTTGAGCCTGGCAGTTCAGCCAGTTTTCAGTCTGCTCCGCTGTCCACTTACCTAGTTTGTACTTCATCAGTTTGTCAATACAGATGTTATGGGTCACGTTGTGTCAAAAGCCTCACTAAAGTCAAGATAAACATCATCCACTGCTGTCTCCTCATCCATCAAGACAGTCATCCCATTGTAGAAGTCTATCAGGTTGGTTAAGCATGATTTCTCCTTTGTAAATCCATGCTGCCTACTCCAAATCACTTTCTTGTTCTTCTTGTGTTTGGAAATGACTTCCAGGATTAGTGGTGCCATCACCTTCCTAGGGCTGAGGTTAAGCTGACTGGCCTGTAATACCATGGATCTTCCTTCTTGCTCTTCTTGAAGATAGGGGCAGCATTCAGTGGGATGAATGCGGGAGTGGATCATTCCTGGTATTATAGATGGCGGTTCCTGAAAATCAACAAGCTCTGCTGCACCCTTCTTCTCTCAGAAGCTTAATCCCATGGGATGCTTCCAAGCAGTTCCCTGAAGAGGTCTAAGCCTGCTCTCCTGAGGCCCAGGGCTGGAGATCCTGCTGCTTGCTTTCCTCCCTCCTCTCAGGATTCTCAACTTCACTGTATCCATGATCACTGCAGCCAATGTTGCTCCAAACTCTCGCATCCCCAACAAGCTTTTTCTTTGTAAATATGAGGTGCAGCAGAGCATGTACCTTTGTTGGGTCTTTGATCACCTCTTTTAGGAAGTTAACATCAATGCCTTCCAGAAACCTCCTTGATTGTTTGTGTGTGGCTATGTTGCCCTCCCAACACATAATGGGTTGATTACTGTCCCCCAGGAGGACCCAAGTCCTGTGAATGTGAGGCTTCTTCTTGTTGTTTGAAGAAAGGAACATCCTAATACCCTATGCTCTTTAACAGCCAGGCTGCACACTCTTTCTTTTTTTTTTTCTTTTTGAACAAGACATATCTGCAAAATATTTTGGTTTCAAAACAGTATGTTTGGTTTTGCCGAAAATGCCATGCATCAACAGCTTGATTTTTGAGATAGAAAAGTTTCTGCTATGCAAAGGAACATGCCTTTTGAAAAACAGACAGAATTATTTCTGACATGCTTGGCTGGGATCCAAAACAAAACCATCAGTGCTCTGAAGGTAATCCAGAATATTCTAGCCCATAAACCAAGGAGTGAAGGACCCAACTTATCTCTGACTTTGAGCTACTGTTTGACATCTCCTTTGGGCTTATTGGAATGTCTCTCTGGGACAACATTATTCACCCCTGGCCAAACCCTGTTCCCTGCTATGCAAAGGGATTTTATAGGAATTTACATAAATCTCCCGCATTCAGTTACAATATCTTTTAATTTTTTTTTCTTGGATAATTTATATCCCTAGGTGAAACGTGACACAAGAAGGTGTGTACTGTGTCTTGTTTTGTGCTGCTGTTTTCTTGGTGTAGTTCATAAGAGTCTCTGAATCTGCAGGATAAAACCTGCATTTCTGATGTTCACCACATCAGCCAAGGTTACTCACTAGACCAGAGTGGTTCGGTAACACCAGTGTTTATAGCTAGTGCAGTACTGTAGCTGCAGCAACTTAAATAAGATGAAGTTTATTAGTAATTCTTAGTCATATCTATTTATTTTTCTTTAATGTCTTATTTTGAATTAAGATTACTTCACTGGTTGTGCACAGATAATTCTTTTGAGGGATTAAATTCACATTTTAGATCTTTTTTTGTCTAAAATTTCCCAAAGTAGTAGGCTTAAACCATCACAAAGTTTTATTAAAATATGTCAATAGGGTGACTGGTGTTTTTTAAGACACAAAAATGTGGAAAAGAAACCCTGTTCTTGGTAGTTTATTATCAGAAAAAATATTTCATCAATTCTGAAATAATTAAATTTGGATTTGGTGCCCTCTATTCAGGTTCAATCACCTGTAAATGAAATCCTCGTTTTAATTCTGTGTTGATCTCCTATCTTAAAAACATATGCTACTAAAATAGTAGACAACGTGACCTCTAGTATTTCTGTTTGTTTGTTGAATGGGGTTACTTTTGAGGCAGTACTGATTTCTGTAGAAGGATTGTAACTGCAGTACTAGATTTTGACCACTGAGTGTCAGACACTGAATAATCTTTTGACATAGTTTGTTTAGCCTTTTCATTTCATCTCTTCATCTGCAACAGTGTTAGAAATAATAATAATAATAATAATAATAATAATAATAATAATAATAATAATAATAATAATAATAATAATAATAATAATAATAAAAGTTATGACAGATCTTCCTGACCCTTCTGCAACCTGGAAAATATTCTGATTATTTAATAGATTAAACTCCATAACTGAGACTGAAGGATGAGAAATTTGAGCTTTACAACACATACTACAAAAAGACGAGTTCCTTGTGATGTGATTTACTGGTGGCATCATACAGGAGAGAGTTATGTTTTATTGATAATAAGTTATGCAGGCTATTCAAATCCTGTTCTTGGTGTAGCCATTACACTCTCTTTGTTCTTCCTCAAAAGCAGAGAATAGACATGACCATAAGCTACCTCTCAGGATTATTCTTGGGTTTATTATTCCAGGACTGTGAGATGAGGAAACCCTGCACTGCTTGGTGATGGTCTTCAATGTTCTGAGTGTATGCATCTGCACTAGAAAGGCCTGTAGGGAGTTCTGTGAGCTTTCTTGGTGGAGACACAATTTAAATAAGCAGTAACTTCTATAGCATATGCTCTTTCCTTTCTCTCTGCAGTTTAACTGTTGCAACTGGACAGATGACACACTGAAGTGCAGACCAGACCTTACGGCACTATTGTTGCTGCCTTGGGAAACCCATTGTCATGAGATTTAACTGAGGCAAATGCTAGGCAGCAATGAGATAATTGCCATCTTTGTGTTAAAATGAAAAGACACAGTTGTGCCAGCCACTGCTGCACCCATTAAAGATGAAACTGTGAACAACACTGTTTACTTGAGATTCTCTAACGCTTTTCATGATATGTCTCTGGCTTCCAGCTGGTCATAGCTGATGAACTTACACACCTGGTCTTGCTCTCTTGATGCTTCCCCTCAATGTGTTTGCATAAACAGAGGGATCTATCACACTGGATTACAGAAGTGGTAGAAAGGCAAAGGCTGGGAAAAAAATGTTTAGAAGAGCTGGAAGGGACTGAAAATCTGAGCTAGCCTGCAACGGAGACATGACAATGACAGTGGCTAGGAGCAGAGGGAGAAGCTCAGGTGACACAGGACAGACATGAGGGGTGCAGGGGTGTGGGACACAATTGTTAGCTGCGTCAATAGTGGATGTGAACCCTCACTTTTGCTTCAGCTCAAGCAGAAGGAAAAATACTGTTATGTGCAATGAAGCTTGCTGTAGGGAAGTACTTAAATTAGCACTGCCTGTGCAACCATAAGTCAGTCACTAATGGATGTGACGTCTTTAGTAACGGCTACTTAATTGCTTATCTGCAAGATCATCTCAGGAAGGTCATTTGGACATCTAGGTGCTACAGAGCTAAGATGTTATGCTGCAGGAGTTATACATATGAAAATTGTTCTAGGGTTCTGTGCCACATGATGTTACAAAATGTTAAACTCTTTGGAAACTGCCTGAAGGACAATCAACTAAATGGGACTCAGATACCCCTGTGTCTCAGCTTCCCTTCTGCAAGGTGTCCTTACTCTCATCTCTGGGACATACCAGAAAGACAAATTCATAATGGCTGTGGGTCAGTTGTTGTGACAGGAAATAATCACAGAAGCTTCCAGGAGATAATTAATGACTTCATACTTGATAAAACACTGGGCTGTGGCACTGCAAATAATGCCTGAGAGAGGGTATGCAGGAAGGTTGAATAAGAGTTTGCACATCAGCTGTTCTGGACACTGAATGAGCCTGGGATATGATGCTGTGGCCATGTCACAGTATGTCTTCTGTGACACAAAATGGAGTATTTAATCTCACAATGCTAATGCTTATAGACAAAATGTATGAAATGTGGACAGGCTTTATGGACAAAATGGATGAAATCTGGATAGACAGGGATGTTTTTTCGTATTGTAAAGTACTGAGTACTTGGATTTTCTAATTTTAATTTTCTTTTAACACAATTTTTAGTCTGATAGCCCAATTGTGAAAAGGCAGCTTCTGCTTTCCTAAGAACAAGCTGTTGGTCAATTTACTGTCCAGTGAGAACAAATGTTTCTGACAATGCTCTCTTCAGTAGAGATCTCTCTTCCTTTCTTCTTTTCCCCATCTATTAATCGCTAGATAAGTCACTTTTAGAAATGCCAGCTTTCAATTGTAACTTGGTTTGTGCACCACTTTCATCACATTTTAGTCCATTGTAATCTGATCACTTAGAAAATTGCCCATCGAGGTACATTGCTTCCAAGAAGTATGAGTAAGATGCCATTATGAAGATCTAATAACAAAACATAGAGTTTTCACTCAAGAAGAAATAGTCCGACCTGGCCTGGGAATACTGTAATAAACAGTAAAACTTAAAATCAGTCTAGTGAGTTTATGGCTTGTAGGGCTTCAAGCTAGTAGGAAGGGACAGAGAGACATGCTGCTGGACTACAGGTCTGTCTCCCTAGGGAGAGGAGTTTGCCATACAGTTTGCCCCCCATCTGGAGATTCAATGTGCTTATTCCATCCCTGTGGTTTTGTGTACTGCTGCTCTATAAGACACTTTGCATTTTGCCTTGACACTCTTTGTGAAACACTTGCTGCTTGTTTCAAGGTAGAGTCCAAAATACCCTGTGCAGTCCCCTCAAAGAGACTGATGCTCTGCTGCACAACACTATCTAATTTCTTTCTTTTCAGGACAGAGAGAGGCAACATATAAAGCTTAAAATGGACAAAATAATTAACTGAAAAGAAGAAAATTTAATTAGACAGTAACAGGGCCTAAGTGGAGAAAGCTTTGCCGGCTGGCACAGCTTCTGACAAGTGTGGTGCTGGGTTCATGACTCTGTTGGTTGCAACGGGTACAGAGAAAAAGAAAGCAGTGATGCAAGGGTGGAAATGGGTTACATAGACTTTTAATATCTGAAAATGAACAGCGATGCTTGCTGTGACAAGATGAGGTCTGTTTTCAGCAGTGAGCTATAGAGCTGATAGTAGAAAGCTCCTGGCTGAGCTAAACAGGACTCAGTTTTACACAGACGCAGCTGGCTTTGGTTCGGGTTCACAACCTGTTGGACCCAACTGGTACCACTGATCTTTATCTCAGGATCTTGGTGGTCTGGAAAAGGTGCTTCAGGGCACTGTCCAGAGAATGGCACACTTACACTGATGGTGGGGAAAATCTTCCCCAGACCCAAATCTCTTAAACACCACATCTGGTTAGAAGCTCTGCTGCTCTCTGCAGGGTTGTCAGGGTCTGTGCAAGCAAACACAGCTCTTCAGAGACAGGAATGCAAATAGTTGAAGCAGTGAACACAATAAGCTCTAATCAGTTTAATCAGAAGGCTGTTGGTCTCTGTGGACTATTTCTAAGAGATCTCAAAGGAGAGCTTAAAAAGGCAGCTTTATCGCCTGGAGGCCTGACAGAAGTTAACACCTCTCCTTGAAAAGCGCAAGCCAAAAAGGATGAAAATTGCTACATCTAAACCACAGATGAGTGAGTTTGGTGGAGGAATCACTATGAAAAAAAAAATTACAAACTGTTATGCAGGAGAACAAGCCTAGAGAGCTCCCTGCTGGCCTTTAAATACCTATGAAAATTTTTTTTCAGTCTTACAGTAATTATGAAAACCATTATTACGATGTTGAGCCAATTATACTTTTTGCCTTGTAGCATGGGGAAAGCCATGTAAATGTCTGACACTTAGGTACTATGGACTGCAAAAAGCTCCTTGTAATAGCATGAATTAGGTCTAATGATGTTCCGCCTGCAGTGAATCCTCTAGGTATGGTTAACCCTGTTTTACAGGAAGGTAGCTGAGTAAAGGCGCTGAAGTGGCTTTTTCTGAGGTTACACGGAAGGTCAGCTAGTGGTGTAGGAAAAGAATACAGGAAATCTGCCTCACAATCCCCTCTGCCTTGTCTTACAGCTCTGAAATGTCTGCATGTAAAAAAGCCAGAAGAAAATTGTTTCACTTATGCTGTGTCAGACCTACTTGGGTGACTGCCTCATGTAGGCATGCATAGCACTATCACTGAACTGTGATGCAAAAACGTAGGTGGTAATGGTCTGAATGACTGAGTCCCAAGGAGGGAGGAGTAACCCAGTATAAGGGGCAGAAGGATGAGCCCCTTCACAGTCCTTCAATTTCTCCTCCCAGGGCCTCTCTGGTAGAGGCAGGAGCCTGAGTTTGACAGATGTGCAGGATGCTTCTTCTTAGGGAAAAGGTGGCCAAGATTAGAAATGAACTACCTTGGACCTGGGAGCTTGTGAGGACCCACTGCAGGGTGGGCTGTGAAGGTAGGAGGAGATAGCAAGGGTAACTGTAGTGTCCACAAAATAAGCCTGGTGGCTGGAGTGCCAAGGGTGGTTGGACCTCTTGGGTGATCCCCAGAGGGGATTTTATATCTCCTTCCTGCCATTTCTGGTGCCTTTCTTTTTGAATACTGTGTGTGCGCACTAAGCTCTTCTGGCATATCCTGTGTACAGTGGAGCCCACTCAGTGGTGCCCTACCACCAAGACAGAGGGCAATTGGGTGACTTTGCTTGTCGATGGGCTGGCAGCCTCCAGCAAATCCCATTAGCTTGGGCACTGAGAGGGCTACTGGGCTGTAGGGTAAGCTGTGTGCCTTGTAACACCCAGCCGGCACTAGCAAAGGATATTTAATAGTACCTTACAGCTGATGCCAGCTGGCTGTAGAAGGGGAGCAACTGGCCTCTTACTGTCCAGGCAACCATCTACTGGAAGAAGGGCTGATTTACCCTAAGTGTGTTCTCTTACATGATTTATTTGACTTCCTGTACTTTTAATCAGAAATTTTGGGGTATGCGGTAATTAAGAGGGTCTAGAGCTATGGTGCTAGAGACAGTTCTGTTTAGAAAGGGCAGATGATTTTCACTTTGAATTGCTTCATTTCAAAATCTCTGCCAAATAATTTCGCTGGCAAGACAGAGCCACCTGGCATTTTTGAATGGCTTCTGGGGGTGGCTGCATGCCAAAAATTTGCCAGACTGCTGCGATTAGTTTTAAAGAACCTGGCCTATGTTGTTTCTTCTCTGTGCAATGCCCTTGGTCCCTCAAGCCAGGCAGATTCCTGCACGTGTATCGGGAGGAACACAGAGCTTATGAAGTTAGCGCGGGTGTTCTTGCATCAGCAGTTTTGGTCACCAGAAGGTAACATGGTAAATGGTACAGGTGTTCCCAGACACTTACTTGCTTTTTGCCTTCAAGCTTCCACTTGAAAAGTATTTGTTTGTTGAGAGGCAGAGATTGTGTGGAGTAATTATACTTCTATTTGTGCTGATTGTAACAGAGGGACACATGTCCCTGAAGGAAACGTTCAGTTGATAAATTATATATACTATTTAGTAACAAGTCTTTTATTGTTCCCTTACTTTGCAGTCCAGGTCCATTTGTGACATGCAAAATGATTTCTGTGTTTTGGCTTTGAAACTAGTAAGAGGTTTCTCATCAGAAAAAAATCATTGTTCATATTTAGTTTAACTGCCTTTCTTAAAAGATATCCGCTCTCCAGATGTAAGTGCTACAGAGATGCCTCATCTAGTTTTAAATGCAACTGAAACAGAGCTTGTCCCAACTCAGCAGTGCAGATGCAGTTTTTATGTGTAAAGCAGAGACTCCCGTGAGCTCGTGAGTATACAAACTGAATGAGCTTTTTGCTTCAGAAGTGATTGCTTCATCCTGGGATCAAAACATATTACTAGGGTAGAAGGGCGATACTTGTGATTAGATGTACTGAACATACAGTCAAATAGAAGACTTCTATCTCTGGATAAAAGTTTATAAATGCTTCACAACAGACTTATTGTCTTTGTTATCCATTTTAATGCAAAATGGCCCTTATTCCTGCTATGCTTTGCATTGTTTAGGGGAAGGAAACAATAGGAGGGATAAACATGAATAGTAATTTATTCCAGAAATAATCCAGTAGTACCAGTGGGAGTATTTTTGGCATAAATTACTGCTCAACCTAATTTAATGATGTCTTGACTTGGTCAACTAAAATGGAAGACATAGTTCGGGCAGTGAAATGATATTCAGCGTAAATGAGCGTGGCAGATCCTGATCATTAGTAAGAGGCTCCGTATTCTCTCTTTCTTTTCAACCAGCAAATCAACTGTTGGTGCCATCCAGTCAGTTAATTATGGAGTTAAATTCAAGGACTTAGGTGGCCTATAAGAGAACTTTCACTAGCACTCTGTCCTGTTGAATATTAATTTCTACCGTTTGCTGTTGATACTCAGAAGCATCTGATTTTATACGTAAAACTTTTACTGTGAAAAGAACATGTCAAAGTCTTGCTTAGGAAGTGTGCAGTGTATATAGAAAATATAAGGCCTTCCCTTTGTCTCCTAGGTAGGGGATTAGATACATTGCCTGTAAACAAGGCTTAGAGCCAGAGTGGGACACCTAAGACAGTCCCTCAGGCACATGAGCCTGAAATTGAGTCTGGAAAAAAACATCTGCTAACCTGCTACCTAGAGGCTACTGGAGCTGCCACAAACTTCTCTGTCACCTTATGGTGTTTAGTAAATAGATTTGCCTCCTTTAAGCTGGCTGAGGGGCTCCTTAAGTAGGTGTTTTCAGATGCCACCTGATATGGTCTGACAGTATCAGACTCCTCTCACAGTGCAGCTGACAACAGTTGCCTTCTTTTAGGACAGTGGCAATAATGCCCCACATTTTCTATGGTAGGCTAACCATGGGAGAACACAGGCAGCAAAAAAAGAGCCAGGCTTGCGTCTCATTTTCTGATGGGATGCATGTGGGGGACTACGGTGGGTCCGTGGATTCCCTGACAGAGGGCATGGGAACAGAAATTAGCCTTGAAGATATGAAGGCCTACCCGTGAGAAAGATGGGAGTAAAGGAGTATCCGGAGATGTTAAGGATGTATGTACCCGTGAGAGAGAAGGGAGTAGAAGAGTAACATTGATGATAGCAAAATTAGCCAATGAGATGTTACTGCTGTAACTTGTAACCAATAATGAAGAGACACATGAATTGGTAAAACTGTATAAAAATGCACTTGTGACAATAAATGGCATCTACTACTTTCATCCTGGAAGAACTTGGCCTATGTGGTTTGTCCGTCTCAACCGCAACATATGGTGACCCCAACGTGATCCTGCATGAAGAAGGATCTCGCATGAAGAAGAGACACTGGTGATGCTGTGACAGCCAAAGACGAGCTGTGGACACAGAGCCCGGTACAGCTGATAGAGCAGCAGGAGGGAGCTGCCGAAGATCTGGATACTCCTTTACTCCCATCTTTCTCACGGGTAGGCCTTCATACCTTCAAGGCTAATTTCTGTTCCCATGCCCTCCGTCAGGGAATCCACGGACCCACCGTAGTCCCCCACAGATGCACACTTACTATTCCTTCAGCAATACCTTAACCAAGGACTTCTTACTCCTGCTTGCCCATGTGGAGCAATTAAAATATATGGGTGCAGGTTCTCTTGCAGGTCTATTCATTTCTATGTCTACAAAATGCATACACACCATTGCATGGGCTGTGACAAGTTTCTGAAATGGTGTTGCAAAGGCTGACAAGGTTGCCGGCATGATGGCTGTATTGTTTATTAATACTTGTTTCTTGTGAAGCAAGTGGTTGCTTTTTCAGGCTGTGTTGCTTAAAGTTAACTAGGTTATGCTCTCAGACATCTTTTTGCAGCCTCTTTTGTACTGCTGTTGCTCACTATTTGTTCTCTTCTGAGAGCTTTGTTCATGGGTTCATCAAAGATTTGATATTTTTGCCTGCCATCAGCTCGTTCCTAAGTTACTGGCATGTGGTGGTCCACATTCTGTGCAAAGTGCATCTGCCTGTCCCAGGTCTCTAGACACTGCACAGTTCCTGCTGTGTAGGAGATGGATACCTGTGACCATAGTTGGCACATTTGAGCAGAAGACTACATGGGATGGAGTTAGAAGAGAAATGAGAAGGCTGATACGCTGTAAGGCCACAATGGGACATAAAGGCATTCTTAGCTCTATATCTGTTGTGAACACTCCCAACAAAGAGTCTCATGTGCCACTGATTACGAGGGCCCTTTGTTGCACGTCATGTTTTCCTTAGCTGACACCTAACATCAATTAATAATCTGGTTTATAAATGGAGAAGGAAACAGGACCTGCCTTTGAACAGCAAGCCTGCTTTAAACAGCTTGACTGGCACCTCTTTAAGCTCACCTAGACGATCTGGGGGCTTGAGCTCATTCGCTGCGTGGATCCTTTGCACTCACAGGCAGGTTTTCCAGGACCTCAGTGTAAAAAGAGGCTTAGGCCTGCTATTTGTGTATTACTGAAAGTTCTTTCAAAACTGCTGTGACAAGTAGAACAGCATCATTATAAAGCAAGAATTTTGGGAAATGTGCCTTTGGAACTTTTAGGAAGGAGGAGGAGAGACCATCTGTTTTGCTTGTCACAATTCTTGTTTGTTTAAGATGTGAATTGCCAGAAATGTGGAAAGATTGGGTACAACGACAAGTGATAGAGTAATTTTCACACTGGACTTATGGGAAGCATGTGTTGTCCATCTGTGTGATTCTCATTTTATGCAAATGTAGGAAATATAGTCTTCTGTCTTATTGTCCAAAGGTAGTTCTGGTCATTCAAATGGAGGAAAGATATCGTGCCATATCATCAGTAGGCCTTCCTTTGGCTCTATAACATGCCAATGCAGAATGCTGCTTGCTTGAAAATACAAATCATAATAAACGTTTATATTTAGAAACCAATAAAATAATGTTTCAGGGTCTGAAAAACACTTCAGACCCGTTCTTGCGTTTTCCTAGAAGTGGAAGTTGATGCCAGAATTTTCCTGACCCTCCTAAGCAGGTGTTACGAACCTGCCCAGAGCCATGTGCTGATGCCTGCTGGTTCACAGTGATAGGGGAATATTGAAAGAGGCTGCTGGGAGTCTTTGTGCTAAAGAATATGCAGCTGTGTGAGTTTAAAGTTTTTGCAAGGAATATCTAAGGTTCTGGGAGAAAGATTTGATTTAAGGTTTGTTGGGGGGGGGACGGGACAGGGTGGAAGCGGGGAGTGTTCGTTTGACTTCTTAAAAATAAAAAATAATCACACTCTGCTGAGGGTGATGGAGTTTTACCTGGAACATATTGCACTTTTCAAAGCTGGTGAAAATAGTACTTCCCTTTATCTTACCCTAAGCACTTTCAGTGAATAACTCCTAAAAGATACAGGCGTTTTTTTTCCCTTTTTTTTTAAACAAACAAACAAAAAAACCTTCCAGTTCATGATTTGTCTATGCACCGTAAATGATTCTGTATTTTTTGACTCAGTATGGCAACTGGAAATTTGACTAGAAATAATTCTTAATTCCACTGTAATTGAAGTGCAAGTAATTCCTGTTTAAAACAAACTTTTGGAAAGTGTTCCATCAAGGGGTACTTTGATGCTTGAATCATTCTGGAAAGAAAGACAAAAGACATCCAAGCATAAATAAAATGAGATTCAGCTTAGAATTCTTGTTGAAACGAAATGTTTTCCTTGTTGTTGATTCTTTAAATAATACAATGACAGCAGTGTCAAATATTTAGGTTTGTGCAATGTCAGTTACTGAACCCTCATTAGACAAACATCATGGTTCTACATTCAGGCAGTTTTTCTTGTCTTCTTTCCATTGTTTCTCTTTGGATGTTTTCAAGGCAATTCTCATTTGTGAATTGTGAAAATATTATTTTTCCAAAATAATATTTTCAAAATTCTTCAAAAATGTTCTATTTTACAGTACAGTATATTGTTAAGGCAGAAAAACCCCAAACAAACAAGAAGACAAACATTTTTAATAAACAGTAATATAATGATGGTAATCGATAAAAACTCAAGAAGAAATGTAATAACAGGACTGATTCTGACTCCTTGCAATCTGGGTAGCTATTGAGGAGAGCTCTGTTGGGCTTGTGAACAGAATGGAAACCTTGTCCATGTGGGAGGCCCAAGGGTCGGCTCTGTGATGGCTAACATTGGAAAGACCATCTCTGCATAAATTTGTGAAGTGCTCCATATAGCAGTACCCCAGCTGTTGGCTGGGTCAAGAGTACTGCTGTATTAAAGCTGAGAAAATTTTAGGTGTGTGTAGCTAAAACAAAGTAGGAGAAGTGGACTCACTGAACGGGGAGGAAGGAAACAGAACTTGGGCCTTGTGTATTCAATATGACAAGGAAGAGCAGCAGGGCAGAGGTAGAAATCCATATTTTATTCACTGAGGTAGAAACCTGTATTTCACAGAGCAGCCCATTATTTGGAGAGGACTCTGAGAGAGGAGGAATGAAATATGCCTTATTTTGTCCACCAGGATTATTTAACGAGTAGGTGAGCTGGCTTTCAGCTAGGAAATATTTCAAGTCTCTTTTGGTGGCAATATCAAAGTGCTCTTTTTGGTGGTGGTGGCAATCAAAGATGGAGGATGAAGAAAGGGAGGCGTTGAGGTGGCAGAAGAAGAGGTATGTTTCTGTGCAACTCAAGATGGGTGGACTCGAAGGTGATGAACTGCAGCCTTGTGAGACAAAATCTTTTTCTCTGCCTGTTAGAAGCTGAGCTCTGTGGAAGACTTCTACTGAAATGTGCTTTTTACCTGGAGGAAAGACTGCGTCAGGCTTAGCTGAGGAAGCTGAAAGCTCTTCTTCTGTTTCTTCTTCTGTCCTAGAGTGCTTGTTATATTAATCTCTGTGGTGGTATGTGGATACATATAGTAAAGATTATAAGATTCTTGGATATGTTTAAATGGAGCTAGTCAGTTATCTGAATATGGTAGAACTGACTGTTTAAAAGTTGTCAATGGAACAATCAAGTATATTTCATATATAGTAAATACATACCAGGCCCAGCTGGTAGAAGCAGCTCCATAATTCAGAGAGGTTTTTTTTCTGCTGTTGCAGTATGCAAAATATATTTAAAAAAACACTTAAATTTCATTTTATAGGTTCCAAGTTTAAAGATTAATATCTTTAAGATAAACATGGCAGCCACTTTGTAACAAGCAATGACTTATTAATGTATTTGGATACTGAAAACTTGGCATCTGAAGGAGTGAACTGCAATACTATTATAGTTCTGCTTCCTCCTTATTTGAATTATATAAGGATGTATTTAAATGATAGTTGATACGCTGAAAACACTGGATTTTCTTTTGGTGCTTTCATCATGCAATACCTAACTCATACAAAACAAACAATGAATTCAGGAGATTTGAATAAACAACTTGTAGCTGTCCATGTTTTCTGCTTATATGTTCTAATCAAATGATCTTGTGCAAAATGTTGCTATGTAACTGCTTTGTCTTCATCTGCTTGCCTTCATCAAAACCAATTATTCCTGAAGCTGTGCCATGTTCATGCCACACTGCAATATGCTGTATAGGTGTGTCCTAAGTGAGTTAGCTGAAGTATCTCTGTGTTGTAAACTGATTCAAGAAAGCAGGAAAGAAGAGGTACACTTCCTCTGTTCCGCATCCAAAATATTGTGGAATCTGCAAAAACTTCAGGAATTCTTGAGTGTTGCTGGAGGTGGTTTCAGTTTTCGCACCAGAAGTAATTTAATTTCAGCACTTAAAACCCAAAAAGCTCCAACATATTGCTAGCATGAAAAAATTCCGTGTGTGCTAAAAAACAACAGCATATGGTTGGGTGGGGTGTGACCAAAATGAACATAGTTATCACATTGTGAACTTTCTTTTTACAGGCTTGATTAAATAAGTTGGGGGGGAGGGGGGGCTGGGGGAATGGGACACATCTAGGACAAGAACCTGGAATCCTCCTAAAGTCTGCCTTTTCAAATGTTGTGTAGTTAACTGAAAAGTTCATCTTGCATAAACTGTGGCTTAAAATAGGAGACTGACATTTCATCTGAACATGAACATGAAGAACACATACAAAAGAAAGGTAGAAAGAATGTAAGATGTTTCTGGGGTGAACCACTGAAGGAGAATGGTACAGAGCACAAGCTGGAGGGGAGCTCCAGCCCTCCCTGTTTGCTCTTGAAAAGTAGGTAGATTGAGATAATTTGGTTTTTATTTATAATCTATCACCTCCTCTTGAACTGGGTAGGACGAGATTTAAGTGGGTTTATTTGCTCGGACTGTATGTTTCAGGATGTTTAAACATCACCACCAATTCTTCTCAGCATAGTTTAGTGCTGAGGTAACTTTGGGCGCAAATAACTTAGTTATCTTTGATGATGACTCTATATGTATAGCCACAGTAATTTTTTTGACTCAAGTCTTTTTTTTTTTCCATTGACTCCGATGGTGCTCAAGACCTTATCAGGTTTTCATATAGGAATGTCTAAAAATTGAGCAAACTGAAATCAGAAATGCTTCTGCAAACTTAGGCCTGGGTACTTGACTTATCCTTCTGAATCCCTAGTGGTAAGGTTGAAATCCTTTAAAGTAGTAACAAAAAAAAAGCTTTGGGGACTAACGTTAATATGTGATTGTTTTCTGTGACTTTTTAGTTGCACTTAGAGCCACTAATCTGAGTGAACCTCTCTTGGTTCATTCTTGGTGTAGGCTGTTTGCTTAGTTTGCTTTGCTCTTCTCTGCTTTTTGTGTGTTTTGAGTTGTAAATGTATCTGGAGAAGCAGAATCCTTGTTTTCGGGCATGTCACTTGCTATTCTATCTGCTGTTCGGCTGTGAATATGACAATAGCCCAACTCTGCCAGGTAGCGGCTCTTTGCAGGCTCTTGGCTATCTGCATGACCAGCACTGCTGTCCTGTGGACAGCCAGGGAAGGTGTCTTCTACTCATATTCCCAGTCAAACTACATCACTTCTGCTGCAGAGACCAAACACTGTCACTGGGCCAAATGAGCTCTACCATGCAAAATGTGCCTTTATTTTCTGCATGCAAGTGTCTCATATTGTTAAAAGTGAAAAAACAGTCCTAATTTGACTTATTTTTTTTGAATAGCTGGTGATTTCCGTGAACTCTGTAATCTTGTCTGGTTTCTAATGATTATTGTTTTCACACTTAGTGTTGTTCCCCTAGTTTTCTCAAGTGAATAGTCATCCTTGAACATCCTTAATAATTAGAGCTTCGTCCAATTTTCTTTATGTTCTTGCAAAATGGGTCTTAGAAACAAAGAAATAGCATTTCCCATCAAAGATATTCTTCCAGTTTCAAAACTAAGAACTCACAATAACTTTGGATGCCTTTGCAGCTTTGAAAAAACTTCAAATATGAGAGTTTTACCCAGAAAGGCCATTGCTCACATTAATTATGCTGGCCAAGACAAAGCATCTTTTACAGAATAAAACTCAGGTTATTCTGTGGCATAATAGGGTCTGTCAACATGTGACAGGTCTTTCATATCTCGAGAGGAGGATCCAGTTGATGCAGCAAAGCGTCAATCAGGATGTAGAGCTGCAGGAAGTTAACTCATGCGTACTCCAGGGTTGTCCAGATCAGATGAAGAAAGTGCCAAAAGAGGTTACCCTTCATCACCAGCTGAGAAATGAGCTACATATGAAAGACAGGACAGCTTGAAGGGCCCTGAATGGTGATCTCAGGAGATGTGTCCCTCAAGAGATAGAGACATGCTTCATGTCCTTATGCAGTCACTTGAACAACTTGACATGAAAATACTAAATAAAACATACAGAAACCCCAAGAGGGCATTTCACCAAGGAGCCCGAGTGGGAATTATCCAGCCTTTTAGCAGGTGTAGGGCCATGCCTGCGAGTGGCATCATAGATGTCTCCTGAGCCATCCCAGTAAGTCAGTAATGGATCTGCAGCTTGCAGATAGTCTGTCATAGGTTGTCAGCCACGGCTGGGAGGACGGACGGCAGCCTCTTTTGTTCCCACATCAAGCATGCAGAGAAGGGACTCCTAAGTAGATAATTCAAGGGGAAACAGCTGCTGAGTTCTCAATTCTCCATGACTGTCTAATTTTGCCTTCTTCTCTTAATGTATTTGCCTTCTGCTGGATGAATACTTCCTGCTGACAGTCAGACAAACACAAAAATGCTCTAAACTTCTTTGAAAACTACTGTGAAGTGTGGCTATTTTGATGCTTATGGAAGAACAAGTTGAAAGGCTTTCCTGAATGCGTGGGGTCATGGATGGATAATTTTGAAGTCCTATAAAAGGGCATTCTAACTTGATTGCCCTAGTACTGATCTTTAAAATCAAACTAAGTATTACAAATTCTTCTGATTTTGTGATTGTGAAGGGTTTCCTTTTTTCCTTTTAAATGGACCCAGCACCCGACATCACTTGAATATATAAGAATCAAACACTTAGAAGTAAACAAACATTTGAATACTGGCCTGAAAATGTAAATCCTATAAGCATAAAAAGTCGGATAGTTGATAAACAACTCTGCACACCTGATTAATGATGTGTTACTTTTAGGCCAATATCAGGTGCCTTACAGGTTTTGGATATTTTGGTTCACTGTACTTTGGCTTCTGTGTCACTTAGAATACCACAAAATTGTTCATGAACTCTAGTAAGAAAAACTTACCTTGGACATTTTGTCTCTATGACAAGCTAACTGACATTGCCAGAGTCATATAAACATATCATTACAACCTTGCAAATAAACCCTCTGTTACCCTTGCCTGCACTGACCCTGCCAGCTAAAACATTGCATGCTTCAGTCCTGTGCCATATTGATTTGTAATTTGTAATTTGTAATTTGTAATTTGTAATTTGTAATTTGTAATTTGTAATTTGTAATTTGTAATTAATTGTCCTGAGTCTGGTTAGCTCTGGCACTAGGGCGTTTCTGGGACTGCTAACTAATCACATTATCTAGAAGCTGAATATGATATGGGACTGTTTGCACCTCTGTTTTCAGAGAGAGAAAGTTAGATTTGGGGCCCTTCTTTTTAATTTTTGTGGCTTTACATACGTCTCTTGTTCGCTGCCTGATTCTGGGAGGCCTCTGCGTGTGTTTCCCTCTCTTCAGTAGCTGCGGGGGCGTGGAGGGCCGGGGCGAGGCGGGGAAGCGGCGGGGGCCGCCTGGCCGTGCCGGGCCGCTCTGTTGGGGCGGTGCGGTCCGTGTGCCGGGCGGTGCCGTTCCGAGCACCCATCACTAGATGGCACCATGCGACCGGGCTGGCGACCGGGCTGGCGGCTGGGCTGGCGGCTGGGCTGGCGGCGGGGCGGCGCGGGCAGGCAGTCCCGGCCCGGCGATATCGCGGCGAGAGGCAGCCGGAGCCGGCGAACCCTGGTGCTTCCCCTCCTGCCGCTCCCCTTGGCCGTGCCGGGCTCTCTCGGGGAGGAGCGCGGCGGGCAGCACCTCCTGGGGTGTATTAGAAGGGATGTGGTCGAGAGAGGATTTCCTCCCCCTTTACTCTGCCCTGGTGAGACCGCATCTGGAATATTGTGTCCAGTTCTGGACCCCTCAGTTCAAGAAGGACAGGGAACTGCTGGAGAGAGTCCAGCGCAGGGCAACAAAGATGATTAAGGGAGTGGAGCATCTCCCTCATGAGGAAAGGCTGAGGGAGCTGGGTCTCTTTAGCTTGGAGAAGAGGAGACTGAGGGGTGACTGCATTAATGTTTATAAATATATAAAGGGTGAGTGTCACGAGGATGGAGCCAGGCTTTTCTCGGTGACAACCAATAAGACAAGGGGCAATGGGTTCAAACTGGAACACAGAAAGTTTCATTTAAATTTTAAAAGAAACCTCTTCACGGTGAGGGTGACGGAGCACTGGAACAGGCTCCTCAGGGAGGTTGTGGAGTCTTTCTCTGAGACATTCAAAAGCTGCCTGAATGCCTTCCTGTGTAACCTGATCTAGGTGTTCCTGCTCCAGCAGGGGGATTGGATTAGATGATCTTTTGAGGTCCCTTCCAATCCCTAACATTCTGTGATTCTGCCTTAGCCCAGCAGCACTGGGCCAGTAGGACCATGAGCCCACCACGCCTCGGGTAGGGTCATTTAACAGAGCAGGCCAAGAGCTGAAGTATATGAGAGCAAAGTGCCAAAAAATTCCAGAAGAATGAAATCAGCCTTCATGCCCCCACACATCTATCACAAAGGTGAAGACGGGCACAACAGCTGGTTTAGCCAGTTTATTTGCCTGTGATTCAGAGGATACAAGGTTGAAAGCCAAAGACTATGTTCAAATCGTCAAAATGTTTCCTTGTTTGCTCCTGAACTTCTGACAGTCTGCATAGCAGGAGCCTCTGTCTCAGTATTTTAGTTTGGATCAGGAATGATATTGTGACCCTAGTGTGTTTTGGTACACACCACAGGGTGGTCTCAGACTACACAAACTAGTTTTCTTTACGGTGAGATAAATAAATCCTTATGCAAGACGCACGTTAGACACACACACCAAACACACGTTATCTGCTACAACTGTTAAGGCAATGATTAGATGCTAGACTGAAGAACTGCCCCACAAATTTTCAGTGTGGATGCTCCTGGCTCCAACCGTTTCACTGTATGGATCCACTCCTATCAGGCTGTGATATGTGTTAATTTTGACATAGTCTAAATTCACTGTAGTGTCAACCGAGAAAGTGAGTGACCCATAGGGGAAACTGAATGCCTCCAATTTAGATACCTGCATTTGTGTCAAGTAGGTGATGTGGATAAACCTGACAGTGATGACAGATTTCTGGTTTATGTAAACACAGAGGCAATGCAGGCATCTTGTTGACTGTACCACTTTTGTTTTCCACTACTGGTTGTTCAGAGAAGAGGTTCATGAAATAAATATACATTTTTTTCTTTGTTGTTTCACTTCTGTGGCATGGTCTCAGGCTTTCTGCAGATCCAGGCAGGTGTTTCTGCATGAGTTATGCTGAGTTACAGCAGTTCCGAGGGCTTTCTCACTGCAGTCTTAGGCTTGTCACCATTCTTCTTTTAAATCCAAAGCAAAGACTGTGGGGAGCCATTGGGAAATTAGTTTGCATCCCCCTTACTTTGAAAAACAACCTCAAAGCACAGAGATCTTGATAACAGTGGTGTTTTCATTCTGCAAGCTGACATCACTTACTAACTCTGACATTTTTTGTTATAGTGAACCCATAAATATTATATTTCTGCAAATTAATATTTTAGTTTATGGGTAGAAGAGAGTTAATAATCCTTTATTTATTTAAAGTTTATTTTCTATATTAGTGTAAAATTGTACTCAGTGGTGCATAGAGATGTGTGGTCAATGCTACGAAGCATCCAACAACTTTCTGAGTGGGCATCCAGCTCCTCCTTTCTAGAATATATCCCAGGATACGTTTGAGTTAATTTGCTAAGTCCAAAATCTTGGAAGTGGGAACTATTAATGCTAAATTGGGTTTTCCTGCATTACTTTTGCTCCTGCTGTCTGAGCTGTTGGCTGCAGTCATGGATGGGAAAGGGATTTCATACAATATTTCTGTGACTGTGCAGCGATGCCATAAGGAGGATGCAATGAAGCTTCCCAGACAGCTGCGATTCTGGAATACTCTGACTTCTTCAGGTGTCTGACTTTTCACTGTAGCTCTCGAACTTTCAGCTGAGTGGTTTTGGGTGAAATGTCATCCTGTTTTTAAGGTAAAAATTATAATAAGCACCTAAAAAAAAATCAGCAGGATTTCAGCAGGACTAATAGTGTCCTGAAAATTAAACATTTTCATAAAACATTGTTGAATTTAACCTTGTTTTTTTATGGTATGGATAATTGTTTATTTGAAATTATATTGAATGAATACCTAGCTAGGTATTTTGAAGGACCACAGTAAAACAAGAAAGGAGTCCTGTGTTCAAAATCATGCATAAAGAGTTAAGCTGCTAACTGTGCTCCTTTGAATCACTAGAAAATGAGTTAAAAATGCTGTCATTATTCTAAATGCTTTATTTTTAGTGAATATAAATTGCAAATGAAATCTTAGCCTCTGAGCTTAATTGGTAATAGTCAAGGATATGCTATAAAGAGATTGTTTAAAAAAAGTTTCTTCTGTTTTATTCTTAAAGATGGATTGAAGGAAATATGTTGAAGCTGAGTTGTGCCAGCACTGCTTAAACTGCTAGTATCTTGGAGATTATTTCTGCTGGCTTTGTGGGCCTTTTCAGAGTGATCCTTGAAAATGCTAATTAATTTCAGGATTGCTGCGTGTGTGATATGCTTTGACATACACAGCAAATTAATAATAATATAATAATCTTTCTAAAATAATTTTGGAAGCAATTTATAGTTCATGCCAGATGTCAGTTGACTGAGTAATTTAACACACTTGTGCAACTGAAACGTAATAGCTTTTTCAAGCTTGCCATGCTGCTTATGGATATGAATGACAAAATTTATGGGTTTCTAGCTATGTGCATAATCCAAAAAATTCACTCCCTTTTGCAGGGAATAAGCAGTATCACGAGTGAATATGTTTTAGTCATCTGAAACATATAGCCCAAATATTATTTTATTTGTTTAATCCAGGAAAAGACGTAATTCCTCTAAAGGAAGTGCTGTGAATGCAAGACCAAGAAAATTGTTTTTGTCCTATCAGTAGCTGCAGATACCACATCTCCATAGCAGTCATTTAAGCAGCAAACACAGCACTGTCAGCTTAAAATTGTGCTAGAAGAGCTACTAAGCCTCTGGCACTGGAATCAAATGTTTCTTCATACTTTTATGCCCAGTGTTATGGCCCTGAATCTTGCAGCTTTTATTATAGCTCTGTAAGTGATCCTGGGAATGAGGGTTAGCAAAACCAGGGAGCCACCTTGCCAGACTTGGATGACCCAGAAACCATTCAGCCTGAGCTGGATCTTCTCTAGAGTGGATAGAGAGAGGCAGGTACCATTGGGAGGAGACTCATCCCCAGGAGGTAGGTAGGTGGATAAATTTCTCTTTGTAGGGACACAAGTCTAAGTAAGATTAATATCTCTATGCTTTCATGCAAATAATGGTAAACTACAGAACTGAGTGGAGTGTGTCCACTTTACCTCTCAGGAAAATTATGGTTTCACAATAACCCTGCAAGTTGTGAAACTTAGCATTTTTAATTTGTTCTAATTTTACAAGAAGTGTCATACTTAATTGTTTTTGTTTCACCCTTAAAAGCACAGCATCTCCCTCAGCTCTAAGTTTCTTATAAGGTGTCTTAGACGCTCATGTCTATAATGCTCTCAACAATATGATGGCTTGTCCTAAGATATTGGCTTGTGAAAATCTTCCTGGCTCTCCATTTTGCTGCCAGCTTCCACTCCTTCACTCTTCTTTTTCTCGTTGAGAAAGCATAAACCACGCGAGGTGTCATTGAGATTAATGAATGTGGGGCTTGTCCAGCTAAATTAAATGGAGTAACCACTTTGGTGTGTAAGGAAACGAGTCAAAAGATCAGTTCCTGCCTGTCATTGGTTTCCTTCAGCTGAGACTCCAAACTCAGCTCCTTCAGAAATTGAAGTGTACTAGATTGAATGCTGGGTTTTATTTTCTTCTTCATTTTTTATTTTGGTTGTTTGGGGGTTTTGTGTGTGTTTCTGTTTGCTTGCTTTTGTTTGTTTTTGTTTTGTTTTGTGGGTTTTGGTGGATGGTTGGTTGTTTCCTAAATGTGTTTCTGCTTCCCTTTTAGTCACAAAAATAGCAACTAGCATATCCTGAGGCTATTCTACCCTGGAATTTCCCATGCATGCAGTTAGATGCCCAAAGGCATCTTCGAATCAGAAGTCAACAGGGGAGTTAAGGAGAGGAGGGCTGGAAGTGGATTGGTTTAATCAAGAAGCAATGAGAAGTCAGTGAGCAGTGCAAGACCACATTATCAGTTCCAATTGCTCTCCTGCTCTGAAATATCACTGATCTAGAAGAGCTGCTACTCAGACATGCAAGCCAGAGAACACATAGTGTCCGTGATGTCTCCAAGAAATGTTATGAGGATTATGAATGAGATGGGTCGTGATTGCTATATGCTTACTATAATTTCATTCAGCTCCTTGTGTGTATCTGTTTTTTCATCTAAGGTTAGTAGTTAAGAAGCCCTTGAGTGTAGCCCACGCATGCAGTGCCTAGCAGGGAGGGACCTTGGCTTTGAGGACCTTCCACACCTGAGATAAAAAAGAACAGTTACAGTGTGTGCTCAGGTTGTTTCATGAGTAATTTTTTCCTTTATAATGGAAAACATTTGACATCCTTATACTATCAACACATGCTATGGTAAACTGTAGGGCTCTCAGGGACTTGGCTAGAAAGCAGTGTTTCTCATCAGTAGCCAGTGAGGAGCTGATGCTTCATGAGACATCAAAGTCTTTATTTGCTCTATAAACTGATTGCAAACAAGACCTAGGCATGCATTTCCATGCACAAATGCAGAGTCTACATGGGGAACATAAGGGTAATGTCGTAAGCGCTGGTCAAATTTTATTGGGTTGTATGTTAAATTAATTTTGGCACCATAGCAGGAGGTGGTCTGTCTTGTTTTTTCTTCTCAAAAAACTATGCTCCACAGAATGCAAATAGGCCTTGCACATATGCACTGTAAATCCGTAGTGTCTATAAACTTATATGTTCTCACCATACCTGATGGACAGATCAGTGTTTTTGGATGAGATTGTCTACACATTGTTGATATGAGAGACAGCTAAAGCTCTGGATCTGATGTCTTTGTCTGAGGAGGTTTGCCAGCACCACAATAAAGCTGAATAACATCTGTGACACAAGAGCTGTCTTTGATTTTGATATGAAATCTCGAATCCATCTCAGAGGCCCCTCTCATGACAATGATAGAGTACTTTGTTTTTCCTTGTCTGAGACCAAAAACAGTAGGGAGGAGAACCAGGGTCTACAGACAAGGCTCTGGTTAGCTCATGGTGCTCTAGACAGCATTTATCTTGTTTACATCTTCCTGCAGATTTGTCTGAAGTCAGTAGAGGTGTGTATATCAATGCAAACTTTCTTTTGCATAACAAAGACAATTTACAAACAATCTTCATTCCTTGTAAATTATCTGTGTTTGCTTAAATTACCATGTTGCAGGAAACTTGTTAGACACAACATGATTGATAGTTTTGATAACAGGCTTGAAAATATGCCTGATGTGACTCATGCCTTCTGCATTATTCTGTCTAGAACCATGTGCTGTGGTTCCAAGAAGTTATTTGCTTATTTATTATAATAACTCATTTAATGGAACTTTAATGAAAAACAGTCCTTATGGCAACCTTAGGTTTCGTGTGTGTAGGAGGAATATTGGATCGATGTAATCTTTCACATTTTTAGTTTGGAATTTTTATTGGTATGTTAATAGAAGGGCTGTGTTTCCAGTCCACTTTTGTGACAGTGCCACAAATTAAATGTGGTTTCTCAAGAGACAGGGACTCACCAAATTCTGTCCTTTTAGCTAGAGAGGCTACATGAGTAGTGGCAACATTGGCCCAATCATGGCTTGCAATTGAATGATTCTATTTTTACTTCTAAGAGGAGAGAGGCTGTGTTAGTTTGAGAAACTGCAGTAGTAAGATTTATCAGGAGTGAAGTGCTCTCCTGTGTGTATGTGTGTATGGTGGCTCACTCCTCCCCCCGCAACATATGAGAAGTGTAATTTTTTTCCTCTGATATGAAACAAACATGAATTTAGAAATCATAGCACATTTTTTTGCAAAACTTTCTTTCTGACCAGCCCCACTTTGTTAGGCTAACATATTTGTACAGAACGGGGAGTTCTGAAGTTGACTAGGAATGTCCCTAAGATTGCCACTGCCATTATAAAGCTAAAAATCTGAAAAGAGGATAAATCCCTTTTGTGCGGCAAGTAGAGCTGGTTAGATTTACATATCAAATGCATTTAGATCTTTTTTTTCTTCTGAGCACTTCTGAACTAAGCCTGTTCTTCAGGGCATTTGCTACATTATCCCACTTGGGAGCTTATGAGTAGTTTCTGGGCCATTGTAAACTGTGACCAGTTATCAAGCTTTAATATGAAGTCCTATGTGCCTTGCCTTAGTGACAGTGTTGACTTTTTCCCCATCCCCTCTCACTGTTCCCTGTTGCTTATTCCTTGCTTGTGCTTTTGTCTCTGCAAGTTCAACTTGTGGTACTATTTGCTGAACGGTAGGCGGAAAACGCTTGGGTTTCAGAAGAGTCCTGCAAGTTGTGAGTGGTCTCTCAGTGGGAGCCGGGGAATGCACAGCTGGAAGTCTTAATGGAGAAAATGGCAATGCCCTCACCTGCGGTTGTCAGGAGGAGAATAGTACCTAGCATGGTACTGGACTGCATCTGGGATGGTTGGGGAGGGGGCCAGCCTGTGAGGCTGGGGGTGATGGTCCTTCTCCCATGCTGCACTGGCTGCAGAATGGATAGTTTCTGCAGCCCCTCCACTATACCACAGCTGAAGCACTTGGTCACAGGCCGATTCATGAATTTAACACACATACTTTTTGCAGTAAAGGAGGATTAGTGGTGGAGAGTGTTTTAGGAACATCTCTGTTTACACTCAGAGAGCTTCATCTGTCTGAGACTCGAGGGAAGTGGGGACACTTTGCCTGGGCAAACACTGGTTTGTATCTCTTACACAGATGTGTGCATGCCCATATACCCATACCAGTTGTGGTCATTCCAGCAACTATTTACAGCGCAATCAATGGTTAGCAAACCACAGCAACAAACTGGAAGATGAGTTGTATGTTGCTATAGATACAATGGTTTGCCTGGAACAGCAGGTCAAGTTTTCCAAAATAATTACTGATCTAGGCTGCTCAGAGGACAACTCTTTCATTGTGAACCTGATTTTCCAAACTGGTGTTCTTCTGACAATGAGGCTCTTCAAAACCATCTTAAGCCTCGACTGTTGAAAATGTGGAGCTGTCTTTCCATATCCTATTTGTCTTCTTAGTGGTAAAAATGTAGAAACTTGTGAAAGAATATGAGTGCAGCACTACATTGTGAAGGCATATCAAACTGAATTGTTTATTAAGGAGTATATATTAATACTGCCTTAAATTATTAGGCTGACTTGAGAAGTCACTTACCTTTAAAAATGTCTTTAAGTGCATGTTTAAGTGCTTTCCTGAACAGAGATGTTTTTCTGAACCAATCCAGTAAAAAAGGAACTGGATTAGGACTAAAGGTTAGCGCTAAGAATATCTTCAGACTTCAGTAAGTTAAATATAGTGGAAAGACTTTTAGTTAGGTGAAAGGAACAACAGAAGAAAATATAGAATGAAGGATTTTGGAATATTTTTTTTCCTTCATCTTTTTATAAATCCAGTATTTTAAAGCTTCTCTAGACCACTTTGTTTTAGTAGACATGTTATAAATGTATATGTGTATATATACATACACACACACGTACACACACTGTACATATATGATGTCCAAATGTAATACATGGGAATAAAGAAGCATGTATCCTGCAGACATGATGCTGTAGCCTGGAGAGATCGGACTTGACAGGAAATTTTAGCTATATGATAGCTATATGATAGTACCCCACAGTGTACTTGACGAAGTTTTCCAGATCTCCCCTTTTTGAACCACTTTCAGCTACACTAATAACAAAAAAAGGGAAAAATCACAGGCTACTCAATTTCTCCCTGTGCTAAAGAGGACTGCATAGTGATAAACATTAAATACAAATTTAATTTACATTAAATACGAATTTAAATTGTGAGAGTTCTTCACACTGAATATCCAGATTTTCTCATTATGCACATCCCAGTCCCCAGAGCTGTTCTTCGAAGCTCGTTAGCAGCTCTGATCCCTACAGAGCTCTTAAGCTCCATCTCTGCCTGTACAGAATTTAGAAAATGTGTGGCTTTGGATAATTGCCCATACATTAGACTGTCCTGATTAAGCAGTCCCTACTGTCCCTAGTTTGCTATAAACAGAGTTGCATTGTGCTAGTAGTAGAGAGCATTGGAAAGAATCACACGAATTAGATCCTGGAAATGTGATGTTTGTAATGTCACTCCTCTGCCCTGCAGTGCTTGACCTGAAGAAATACTTGGTCTAGTTTCTTCTTAATCACTTCCAATGAGAGAGCTCCTGTAATAACCAGTGTTGCAGTGGTCACAGCTTTCTTACACTGGGAAATGAGAAACTTCAGCTGGAACTTAAATAAGCTGTACTAGTGATTCCCAAAACCTGACACTGGAGACACAGCTTGCTGAACAACTCCACGACATACATATGCATATGGTTATCCATTTCTACCAGTACAGGTAGATCTCAAGAGCTTTAGACAGGTCTAGACTGAAGCCTAGACTGAGTACCAGTACTGAACTATGGGCTTACCAGCAAGTTACTATCCCTGGAGTTCTCCACGGTGAGAACCAGCCGTTAGATGGAAGATTGTAATTATTGTTGAATTTAGATGCCAGTTGTCTGGCAGTTGCTGTATCTGAAGCTGCTGGCATGGTTCTGTAGGCCTCCCATGCTGTGCTGTCTTCTCATGCCCTCCCAGAAACTGTCTGGTGAAGGGTAGTCAGGCCTATTGCATCATATTTGGAGAAAGAAAAGAAACATCAGTAAATATATTTCTTTAAATTACTTTTTCTTGTTTCAGTAGCTGGGCACCCCTGAGATGGTATATTAAAATTATAAACTGGGATCCTATCCACAAAGCTGTGGTCTCTTTAGAGATGCAGATTTTACCCATAAGCAATGATATTTTCAGAACACCTTTTAAATAATTCATAGTCAGAAGCCAGAATGTAGAAGACTTCTAGGTAAAGAGTGTCAAGTCAGTTTCCCTTATTCATCTCAGTCATATTCTTAAGTTCTTGCTGTGCGTTTTGTAGGGTTTTATTTTTCTGAAGCTGCTTGTTTGGGAGAGCTCAGACAATTTTTGTATCTGTAAGAATATCCATTTCATTAGATTAGGCAAACTAGGAAAAATCAGGAAACTCATTTCTCCTAAATGAGCTCTCCAGAATCTCTCCAGCTCTCCTTAGTTGGTTGTTTTCTATTTGTTTGTTGTTTTTTTTTTAAATTATTATTACTATTTTTTTTAGTAGTAGTTGTTGTTTTTTTCTCCAGTACCTTCAGAAAGTATGATCTGTTATTGTGATATCTGCTAATCCCTCCCTACCCTTGCAATCACTTTCTAAACCTGTTGGCTCTCACTAGGGATAGGAGGGCACAGAAACTCTGCATGCAACTCAGGCGTTTCAGTCCCATTCCCTCTCACCTAGAGTTAGAAGGTTCATTTCACCCAGCTTTACTCCTGATACTGAACAGTGTTGATGGTTAAAACCCCACCTTGTCTTCCTTAGCCAGAAGAGCAGTGGTGGCTAGAAGGACAATTTCTAAAATTAAGGAAAATGTAGAAATCATGTGCTATAGGATGCAAACTCTGAAACACAATAGGGAAATGGAGAATTTCAGATGGGGAACATGTGCAATACTGTTGTGCATTGTATTGATTTGTGTTACATTAATTAATGTGTCCAGTTCTGGGCCCCTCAGTTCCAGAAGGACAGGGAACTGCTGGAGAGAGTCTAGTGCAGGGCAACAAAGATGATTAAGGGAGTGGAACATCTCCCTTATGAGGAAAGGCTGAAGGAGCTCGATCTCTTTAGTTTGGAGAAGAGGAAACTGAGGAGTGACCTTATTAATGTTTATAAATACACAAAGGGTGAGTGTCACGAGGATGGAGTCAGGCTCTTCTTGGTGTCAACCAATGGTAAGACAAAGGGTAATGAGTTTAAACTGGAACACAGGAGGTTCCACTTCAATTTGAAAAGAAAGTTCTTCTCCGTGAGGGTGACAGAGCACTGGAACAAGCTGCCCAGGGGGTTTGTGGAGTCTCCTTCTCTGGGGACATTCAAAACCCGCCTGGACACATTCCTGTGTAACCTTATCTAGGTATTTCTGCTCCAGCAGGGGGCTTAGACTAGATGATCTTTTGAGGTCCCTTCCAATCCCTAACATTCTGTGATTCTGTGATCATATGTAACACAATAATTTAATGTTTCTGTATAATTCTAGCAGATTCAAAGCCATCTTACAACCGCTCATTCTGTAGAGGCTTTTCAGAAGTCTTTCAAGACATCAGCCATCTTTCTTTTTCATTGATAAGGCTGTTCTGACACTTGCAAGTGCTTCATTGTTGACTTTTCTTGTCTGGATTAATCTTCTGCTCTCCTTTATCATTGGTCTTTCTAAGTTCCAGGTCTGGACATACACGAGCAGAAGGAATGATTTGTCCTCCTGTGCCTTAGCAGACTCTTGTATCCCCTCCTCCAGGGCAGGCTTTGGGCTGAAATTGCACCCCCAGCACTCAAGGTTTATCCCCGCTCACCATCCATTATGGTTGGACTAGATGATCCTGAGGGTCTCTTCCAAACCGAAATGATTCTATGATTCTATCTCCTCTGCCCTTCATTCCATATCGTGTGGCTCAAGGAAGAAATAAGCTGCGGTCAGGAATCCAACAGACACAGCTTCATCTGATGTGCTCAGCGGAAGTTTCAGTTTTCAGTAGAAAAAGGCTCTTCAAAGGCATCCCTTATCCACTTGAGTTCTGTCTGTGGTTCTTGCTTGCTGGACAGAAATATTCTTGTACTTTGAGAGGATGACTGCTTGAATAAAAAGAACAAAAACATGTGCACATGGATACACAGAAATCTAGTAATTTTTGTGTTTGCCCACAAAGTGTTAATGTTTACTGGAAAGAAACTTGCACAAATGTCTTGAGCTGAAGGTAAAAGGATAAGCATATGCAACTGAAGAAAATGTATTATAAATTAAAAAAAAAAAAAAAATCACAGTTTTATTGCTCTTTGATCTATTTGTCTACTTTCTGTGCTTCTCCATGTTGTGGTATGAACTTCCGAAGTTGCAGAATTCTCTTCAATTAACTTTGTACAGAATTTCAATCCTTATTTCTACTCAAGACCAGTTGCCATCTTCCTAATAAATACTCAGCTTCTGTATTCCCCTGATATTCCAGGCACTTTGTGGTTTCCATGCAGATGTGCTTGCATAGTCTTTCATCTTTTCTCTTTCACATCCGCGTGAGGCATAGAATAGCCTTCATTTTTCAGGCTCATGTTTTATATCTGGAAAGGCAGCAGTGTCTGTAGTTTAAGAAGGTAAAAACAGTTAGGCATTTTCAGTTCTAGCCTCTTGTTCTCCTGCATTTAGGAGTTCCTCAGACTTCTACATCCTTAGGTGACTTTTCTCCAATGCTTGCTTTGTCTCCGAATTGAGGGAAAATAAAAATATTTTTATTATATAAAAGCTATATATTGCTGAATATTATAATATGATGTAACATGCCTTTATGGACT
The DNA here is from genome assembly GCF_036013475.1 of Columba livia. Classification (NCBI taxonomy): domain Eukaryota; kingdom Metazoa; phylum Chordata; class Aves; order Columbiformes; family Columbidae; genus Columba; species Columba livia. The sequence continues at coordinate 125,391,143 of NC_088603.1, read as the reverse complement.
GTTAATTGTTTGAAAATGGATGAATTTTAATATAATTGATACCTGGGGTGTATTTATTTATCCATATTTTGAACCTATATATGCTTGTGTGTGAATCACCATGCAGACAAAACCAATATGTATGATCTCTGATGTGCATTTAAACATTCAGAAACAGTGGTTCTCTCATTGCCTGCGGTTAACAGAACATAAACCTTGCTAAATATACTTATTTCAGTCCACAAAATCCATATTAAAAAACAAAACAAAACAAAACAAAAACAACTTTGTATTTTCCTTATCTCTTTGCTTAAAATCAGAAAAAAATGATAAAGAGAAAAGCTTTTGAATCCCTTGATTGGGAAAATTTATTTCCAGGGCTGTTAACAAAGCCATAATATACCCTGATTTTCTGTTCCTGTAAGCTTGCAATATTCTTGACATATTAAAGTCTATGTCATTATGCAAGTTTTGCATAATGACTGAAGGAACACTTCAAAGAGGAACAGAGGGCTGTTTGCATAACAGTGCATTGAGGATTTTCTAACAATTTTTAAAGAATAAAATGCTTATTCATTGAAACCAAACAGTGAAACAGTACATTTTGATAAATTATTCAACTCAAAACCACCTTGAACTAGTGTCGACATTTTATTCTATTTGAAAATATTTCTCTTCCCTTTCTTTGTTTCTCCACTTATTTTTTTATTCTTCCCATTTCTCTCTGTCTCTTCCTCTCTTTCTCTCTTGTTCTTGCTCTCTTGCTCTCATTCTTTCTCTTTCTCTCATTCTCTCTTTCAAAACAACCTTTTATTTTACATTTAGAGCTCACAAATACATTGGAATATTTTTCATGATCCAGGTTGAGATCAGTTTTCTTTCTTTATTTATTTTTTTGGTCATTTCCACGTTAGAAAAATTATCAGAATAATCTTCCTAATCAATTAATTCAGTTACTCTCAAAATCAGTTCTCCTCACCTCCACACCTTATTAGAAGGCTATTTATGAATTTACTTCCGTTTATGCCTTTTTTTTTATCCCCAATATAACATTAGTGCTAGCATCCTGGAGTACAATTAGTTCTTTGCCTATCCCAGTGTTCTTTCTCTCGAGTATTTGCCAAGAGCCACCAGACCTCCCCTATGACTTCACTTTGCTAAGCTGACAAATCAAGTTCTTGCAATGACCTCATGGATCGGAGGTTCTTCATCCTCTTTGCTGTCTTGGCAGCCCTTTGCCTGACCATGACTGATCAGATTGCACTTAATATTCCCAATGAAGGCTTTCCTGCACCTAGAGTTATAGCATAAAATAATTTCCTCTAATAGCATTCCACTGCCTTTTTTTTTTTTTCACGTACCTGGCATACAGATACTATACAACCAAACATTATCCCGAGTCTTTTTCCTCCCACTGACTCCAGCCATTTGTAGTCCTAACTTATAACATGAAAAAGTGTTGTTAATTTCAGAGTGTGACCTTCCACATTCTTATGTGACATTTAATTCTGTTTCTATTATTCCCGGTCCTTAAAGTCATTCTGTTATTTCTTATGTAATATTCCAAAAGTCCTACATTTCTCATAAACCAGGAAAAGTGTTTCTGGGCCATCTCTGCTATTATTATGCATTTATTCTCTTAATGCAGAATTAGTGTTCTATTTTGTGCATATATAGTATTAGGAACCCCCTGGATGCACTTACTTGACTGCACTAAGCATGTAGTATGAACACTGGCCTTGGTGACACCGGTTACTCGTGTGAGTAGTGTGAACCTTCAGCTGACATGGATTCAATAGTCTGTCCTGTCCTGGCAGCCAGGGGAGCTCTGAGCACACGGGGCATCTCACCCTTATATGTAGCTGTGGGCCCTGAGCAGGGCTGGGGTCTGCAGTATGTGCTGCAGCCCCATCTTAAAGCAAGACTTCATGTAGGAAGGAAGGAATTGTTTTCCAAGCATGTTTTGCATCCTGCGTGCTTTGGATGTTCATCCTGTGTGTTTAAACCTTGTTCTTGGTCTTAAGAAAGCAACATCTTGCTAAAAAGTCAAGCTTACTAAAATCAAGCTTGTGAATCAAGCTTGTGCAGAAGATGTATCTGAACAGGCACATACATTATTTTGACTTTATACTGACCATGATAAAATTAACACTTACTTCTTACATGACAGGTTAAAAAGTCAGAATTTCTAACTATTTCTCAAATACTTGTGGCCTGAAACCTGTACCCAGTTTCATCAGCTTGACTAAGAGAGGGAATCTGACATTTTAATTGCTTGAAATTGAGCAAAAGAAATGCAAAGAAGCAAAAGTCTCTGATTTGTCTGTTTTCTTTTGGGATTTTGGCACTTATTTCAAGGAAATTATTTATTCTGATTGGACACTAGAATTCTCTACAGAAGAGAGACGAGGAACTATCAATCTTTAAAATAGGTCACCGTCTCACTAATTATTGCTTTAATTAGTGACAGCCACATAATTATTTTTTTAGATTTTTTTTTTTTTTTAATACCAGTCAGAGTTATCCCAATTTTACTAATTTTCAAGAAGTTGTGCCCTTGATTTTTAATGGAACTCACCCAGTCTGTCAGATTACCTGGAAGTGTACATGGTAAAAAATATAAAGGCTGTACCTTTCATTTTGTTGTCACATCTGCTCTGTTCATTTTATCCACAAACAGTAGACTGAACATATACGGTCTAGAGAAAGAACAAATAGCAAGAAGTTCTTAATTAGGTTTGGAAAACAATGGTGTGAAGGTAAGAGTTTTTCACAGTGACCTGTGTGCTCACTAAAAAATGTTATGTCAGCTGATTGCCTTGTACTTTGAATATATAACAGTAAATCATATAATAAATCTTTAAAGGATCCAAAATTACTTTAAATACCTCTAATAGATCTAGTTTGTGAGATCTGAATGTTGTATGCAAGAAGTTTTAGGTTCAGGAAAGACTGAACAGTTATTTTACGCAGGTTATACAAAATGAGATATCACAGTGGTTTGTCATAATCCTTTGAAGTAGGGAATACCTACATATTTTAGGTTTTTCCATGTTCCAAGCACTGTAGGGATGTCTTCTAAGAATTCTGTAATTCCCTGCTAGAATTGCTATGAAGTTAATACTATTGCCTTGCTTACTAACTTCTTTACTAGCTGCATTCATCAAGATCGGTTTAAATGTACAGTGGTTAGCTGCTGTGAATAGAATATTTAATCTTGTATTTTCTTGTACAGAACACTTACACAAAACCTGCTAGTGACGGAGTTAACAACCTTAGATTACATTTTAAGTACTTTTGTACGAGCATTAAGTGTCTATTTAAGGTAATATTATTTAACATACAACCTGCACTTCATGACCTAATGAACAGAATTAGTTTAATACAAAGAATTATAAACCAATTTTAGCATGTACAGTACATTAAGTTAATTTGGAAGTTTCCTGGTGCTAGTGAAAATTTCCTTAGTTACATTTTCAAATATTTTACAGTAACAGTGTATTTCAAATTTTGTATTTCTTCCCAATTTTTTGATTGTGGGAGTTATGTAGGTTGGTTTTATGGCTTTGTTTTGTTGTTATTGTTGTTTAAAAGACTACTTCAGACACACAGATATTTACTATTAAGAAGAGCTGTACTTTTAATACCCACCATGCTTTTAAAGCAGTTTCTGATTAAGAGAGAATTAATTCCTGTTACACTGAAAATTGCTGTCTCTATTATCTCACTCAGTTATCGCAGTAATTTATCACTGTCAGTGGAGATAAGTAATACAAGCAAAATTTAAGGAACTTTATGCAGAGTGTGAAAATGAATCTCATGCCATACCTTGCTGGCTGGCTCATCCGTTCTCCTGCAGTGTAGCAGTCGCAGTCGTGCACCAGGCCTTGAAGTGCAGGACACTGTGTTTCTCCTCTGCATCTGTGAGCAGAGGCATCAGGGAAGATCCAGCTCTTGGAGCAGGGGCTGCAGGGTGGAGGCCATGGAAAAGTGCTCGTTCTGCTGGAGGGTTGCTTTGCTTATCGCCTGACTTACCTGCGCTCTACGTCTTTCTTAGCCACCAACTTGAATACAGGAGAACAAGTGAAACAAATCGAAAAGTTGGCATTTAATCAGGCTGATTCATGAGCTGAATTAAATGCTTCATTTTAAATTTTTGAAGAGTGCTGGCCTGTCTCTGTAATGGTGCAATGCCTTAACTTTGCCTTTTGTAATAGTATGACTGTTTGTCCCTGAGTTAATCTGATGCCCCGGTCTGTGTAAACAGCTAGTAAGCAAGCACTAGCCAGTTTCCCTTCACATTTTGGTGTCACAGCTAATATTCTACAGCAGTGAATTTACACGAAAGGGATAGCCTTGCTTTCCATTGGGCAGGCAGGGAAGGTCAGCTTTCCTCAGTCTACATTTCAAAATATTTAGAATTACTCGCATTTAACGTTTTGAGGCTATTTTTCTTTCGAAACGCAGCTTCTGGACTGCTCCTACCTGAAGTCGGCCCCGAGCTCTCGCCGCGGAAAGAGCGCGGCGCTCGGCCGCCAGGCGGCGCTGCCGTGGCGGCGATGGGCGGTGCGGAACGTCCCGCCCCTCCCCCACAGCCCGCCCGGCTCCTGCAGCCCCGGACACCGCAGGATGGAAAAACGGGGAAAAAAAAAAAAAAAGAAAGTAAAAAGGAGAGGGTGTCTTAGCACTTCTGACTGCAGAGGGGGCTGACAGGCAGCGCTTCTACTCTCCTCCCCGTGGGAAGCCATGATTGAGTTAGTCTCGGAAATCAGGCTACCCCGAGGAAAAAATGCTGAGGGAAGGGTTTTCGTTCCGTTTTCAGAGCAGGAAAGAAAGTGATGAATATTAAATGCAGGTTACTTTCAGACGCCGCCACCAGAACCTCAATACTTCTCAATACTTCTGTGGCAGCAATATGACATCAGGGGGAAAAATGTGCATGCCATCCAAGGATGGCATGGTCCATCACCTGGGTCTTCCGCCCTTGCTTACATCCATTTTTTATGTGCTACATCATCATCACCACCATTATTATTGCTACTGAGGTTTAGAAGGCAGCAAGGTTCCCTGTCTTTGGAAGCTCTCCAAAAGAAAGCTCCATCTATTCCAAAGAAAGTTCCATTTCTTTCCAAGCTTTAAGACATATTTTAAAGGCTAGATTACGACTTGGGCAGTGGCAGGTTCACTTACATATTTGCGTTTCTTTTGCTATGGAATATCATATTTATAATGAATCCTCAGCATCAATTTCCAAGAAGAAAAAAGAGTAAATTGACCTTTGGCGGGCATAATGCCATGATGCAGTGGTGGTCAGCCCATATTCATAATCCTGCAAAGAGTTTCATAGAATGTTAGGGACTGGGGTGTTTCAGGTTGCTCACGACACACTGTATTTAAAAGCCCTCCCCGCTCTCTACCTGTATAAGGGTCAATCTCGGCTGCAGCTTATTCTTGCTCACACACGAGCAGGCAAAGATGAACTTTTCTCTGTTCCCTGCATGGTTCTTCTGAGATCCGGTGAAGCTCTAGGTCTTACAAAGGAAATATAAGCAAGAAGTGATGAGCAGAACTCATAACAATCTGAGGCTGCTTGGATAAATACACACAAATATGCATATAGGTGTGTGGGTAGATGTGTGCATGTATATGGATATCTCAAAGCAAAAAATGAGAACAGCGATGTGGTATAGCAGGTGCAGGCAATGCATCAGGAGATACTTGACCTCCAACTTGCTGAGTTGGAGGGAAGGGTCAAAGTAGCCTGTGTGCTTCATCTGTCTGCTGCACCATGCAAAGACGATTACAAGGGGATGCAGAGGCACGAGACTGGGGAAAGGGCAGGGATTGTCCCCTTTATCCCCTTGTAGAGAAGGTTGACCAGTCCAATCTGTAGTCCAGTCTCCGGCAAAAACTCCACTGGGATCAGCGCTGTCTGCTGAGTGCAAGAGGAAAGAGGGCAAAGCCCTCCGACCTCCAGGCGGATAGTATTGTCATCTTTATTGTTCTTGTGGTTATTACTGTTACTTAGTTGTTTTGCCTTATTTAGTGTCTGAGAGCATCCCCTGCCCTTGCTGGCTGTGGCCGCTGTTTGATAGAAGTCAGTGCAGAATAAGGCCCGCCGGAGTGCCCTGTGCTGCCCTGACTGCAAACGGAACATGGACGGGAGCAGGACAGACACCTGCGTCAAATCCGGCTCTTTCAGATGCAGGGCAGAGGCGGACTTGCCGGGAGAGATGCGGTGGGTGATCGACGCGGGAACGCCGTCGGGGCAAGGGCCGTGCACCACGCAGAGGCAAAAGCGCAGGCCGAGCTTCTTTCCTGCCCTTTCTGCATCCCTGCCCTGCCCGCCGCGTATTCCCCTGCCCTTCAGCCCCATGGGGATGCTGGAGTTTTCTTCTGCCGGGGACTCTCCCGCCCCACCGGGCAGCCGGAGCCGCCGGAACGTGCCTTCCCGGACGGGGGCGGACGGTCTCGGCGGGCGGCGGCGGGAACCCAGCACCGCCGCTAGCACCAGGGACAGCGCCGGCAGCGGCCCCGGCCCCCGCCCGGGCCCGCCGCTCCTTTGTTCTGCCGCCGGCGAGGCTCCGAGGAACAAAGGCTTCCGCCGACGCCGGCGCGGGGACCCCGGCCTCTTCCCTCCCCGCAGCCTCCGCTCACCCCGCCGACGTGTCCCCGCCACGGCCGCCGTCTCCGCCTGAGCCGCGTCTTCGGAGCCCCGGCCGCACACGCACGTGCCCCCGCGCACGCTGCGCTGCCGCCGCTGCCCCCCCGCTGCCCGCTCCCGCCCCTGCGCTGCCCCGCACACCCTACTCCGCTGCCGCCCCCCCGCTCCGTGCTCGTAAGCCGCCGCCTTGCTCGTCGCCTGCCGCCCAGCCCTGCGCACAAAGCCGGCACGCCGCTCCGCTCCATCCCGCCACACCGCTGACCTCCGGCACCGCTCTGCGCCGCTCTCCCCGCGCCCTGCCCACACGCTACCCTCAAGCCACCCCCGCGCAACCTCCGCGCACTCCTTCGCGTATCCGCGCTGCCCCTCTGCACGTTGCTCAGCCGTAGTGGCCCCTCCGCCCCCGCAGTATCCCACCCCGTTCACCAACGCTGCTTAAGGCTCTGCTGGTCCGCGACACAGATGCTGTTCCGCTGACCCCTGCGCACCGTTCCTCTGCCCGAGGGCCCACATTCCTCGGCTTTCAGTGGAACCTCGCAAGAAGAGGAGCCATTACCGAGAGGGCACTCCTAGCTATCGGCTAGGTGATGCGCAAAGAACAATCCTCGCCATGGTAATATTAGAAAATGTATTTATTTCCCATTAATCGACTTTACATGGTTTAACCCAGGAAAGAGAGAGGTCGAGTCACCACTGCCTTGAAAAACCACCACGGCTACCGCACCGCTCCGGTACTCCCCCACGGCCCCGTTACCTGCTGCTGACAGCTGCCCCAGCGGGCGCCCATCCCCCGGTAGCGGTCATCTCCTCTCCACTGGGCTGAGCTGTTCAGTCCACCAGTCTTGTTTAATCTCGGTTTTCGCAGGTGAGTACAAACTGTCGAGGTCTTTATTGCTTTCTCTCTCTTTTTTTAAATGTGATTTTTAACTTACTGATATTACTTTTATTATTAGCGTTATTATTAAGCTATATTCTAGCGAGATCTTTCATGCTGCCTTGAGGATCCGCTCTTGGCATTCACCGCGTGCCTTAATTGTATGACATTAAATCAAGGTCCGCTGTGAACACGGAGAGTCAGAGCCTTGGAGAGCTCTCTCTCTCTCTTTCTCTGGAAACAGAACAGCAACTGATCCTCGGAAAAGGAAAAAAAAAAAAAAGAAAAAAGAAAAAAAAAAGAAAAAAAGGGAAAAAAAAAAGAAAAAAGAAAAAAAGAAACAGAAAAAAATCTATTTCCCCTCCACCCTAGTCCCATCCTGTCCTGGGATGGATGTAATTCGCGCTCGAATTTTCTTACTAGCCCTTCTTTTGTTTGCAATGTCCAGGAAGCTGTTAAATATGTATTTAATGGATTAAAAAAAAAAAAAAAAAAAGAAGAAATTAAGCGTGTGCCTATTACACACTTCCAGGCGACTACTTTACTTTCGTGAGCGTCTTCGCGTGATTTTAAACGCAGGAGTTGGTTTTCCGGGACTCGACGTTTCCGATTTGGTAACCCTGGCTGGGAGGGATGGTGTCTCTCCGGCTGCCTCGGTTCTCCTGGTCCTACGGCTCAGCTCGGACGCGGGCGGTGGGAGCCCGCATCCCCAGAGTATCCCGGCTCTTCTCGGCCGGGGGCAAGAGGGGGTCTTTCGGCGGTGGAAAATGAAAGAGCAGGACGTGTAATCTTTCTTTGTAAAGAGGAAGAAAATTTAACTCAGTTGCACCTGCCCCTTTCCCGGGAGGGTCTGGGCAGCCCATCTGGCCTGCCTGCACTAAACTGGGCGAGCGAGGAAATGAGGGGTGAAGTCATTACAGTCATTAAAAAAAAAAAAAAAAAGAAAGAAAAAAAAAGAAAAAAAAAAAAGAAAAAAACCACACACAAAAAAAAAAACCACCAGAAAAACCCCAAACAAACAAACCAAACAAAAAGAAACACCCTAAGCTTTTATTATTATTATTACGCTATTGCCATCTTTCATTGCTCAGGACGAGAACCATTCCTTTTAGGTGCCGATGGCACGCCGGGAAGAGCGGGGCGGCCAGGCACCGTGAATCGCCCTGTGGACTCGACCCTGGCTGGATCCCGGGAACCGGGCAGGCTGACCTCTATTGCTACCTCGGAGCCAGGGCCCGGGAGAGAGAGAGGAGGCGAAACGGGCTGTGCTGCGGCTGCCGGCGGCGGCGGGCGGGCTCCGGCGGCGAGCTGGGCTTCCCGAAGACTTTCCCGTAGCTTGCCGAGGCATCCAGGGGAAAACTGGGCAGGTGGCTCCGGGCCCCTCGGCACCGCAGCTCCTGCGTGCGGCCGCCTGGAAAATAGACAAAGCGAGAGCGTTAGAAAGGCAGGCGGGGAGGGAAGGGCGCCGGGAGCCCGCACGCCTCGCGGTTGCCAATGACAAAAGGGAGAGAGGGGGGAGTCAGAGCAGGGGAAGGGCGGGGAGGAAAGGGGAAGGGGAGGAAGGGAAGGAAGGAAGGAAAGGGGGGCCACACGGACTGACGCGGAGCTAGGGCCGGTCAGACCCGAGCCTCCGGGGCTGCTCGCTTCGCGGCCCAGGGGGGACAAGGCGGAACGCCCATCACCGCAGCCCCGGGGCCAGCGGGCGCCTGGCTCTCTGCAGTGCTATGGGAACTGGCCAGCCGCGGGGAACCGCAGACGGCAACCTCTCTGCCCGCCGCTGCAAAAATCCCTGGACAGCAAACCTAGGAGAAAGCTTAAAAAAAAGAAAAAAGGGCGGGGGGGCTTGAGGGGAAAGGGGAACAGCAGTTCCCCGTTCTTTCCCGGCTTGAGGATCGTATGAGAGCAAAGAGCGAAATGCATGGGGAGAAATCCAAACACCCAGATAAAAATACGAATTATGAACCCACTCAAAATATATTTAAAGAATAGCAATGAAAAAGAAAACAGTCAAACCTGCCGAATGCTGGCGGCTCCTCACCGCCCAGTCGGAGCCGAGGAGCTCAGGAGAGCAGGAGAGCCCCTCTAGCTGCTTTCGGGGGGTATAAAGCCGTCCGGTCTCTCCCCCTCGCTTGCTGCTCCAGAATTAGGGATTAATGCCTCTCCAGCCAAACAAATAAGGCATCTGCCTTCAGTACAAGAGGATTACACGGGGCTGCTGACGTCACCAGCCAGGCAGATGTTGGCTCCCAAAGTCCTGATCATCTCCCGTGTCCTTGAAACCCGGCACAGTCCCAGGCCCGCGCCGACCGGCTGGGTCCCTGCAAGGTCGAGGGGGACCTGCTCGGAGAGGACCCCGCGGAGCCGCTCTCTCCCCAAACGTTCTCTCTCGTCGTGGTGAGAGAAAGGTGTGAAAAGTCAAGCCCGGCAGAAAGTTTAACCCTCCCCCTTCCATCCGTGTCCTCTCCACCCTCGCCCCCCGCCTTCCTCCCACCTCCCCAAACTCAATGTCACATGAATCTGTACAGTCATAGCGAGCAAGAGGAGTCTGGTCCTCGGCTCACCCAGAAGCCACCCCTCCCCTCACGGCAGCCGACCCCCACTAACTGCGGCACTGCCGTGTCCCCTGGCCCCACACCGCCCCAATCTCCAGCCCGTTCCACCCCGGAGCCCGGCACCGGGCCATGAGAGCAGGGCAGCCGGGCCGGGCCGATCCGAGACCACACGGGCTTTGTTCCCGCTGTGTTCGTCCCGCCGGGGCAGCGGCGGGCACCGGACAGAAGCCGCTCTCTGGCCGTGCGGGGACAGCGCCCTCCCACTGCCCCGGAGATTCGGGGTGCCTCTGCGGAAGGCAGACCCCTTCGGGCGGGCGGCAAACAGGGCCAGGCCGTGCCAAGTGCGGGCAGAGAGTGCCGAGGTTGCTCAAGGTCTCCTCTCGCCGGGGACCGGCGGGAGGTAAAGAAGTAAGGTTTTTTCCCCTGGCTGAAGGACTTCGAGACTGCGTTTGTGCGATTCTTAGGCAGAACAGCTTGTAATTATCGGAGGTGAGCCCTGAGTTTTCTGACACCTATTCTGGAGCTGTGGGGTGAGTTGGAAATGCCGCAGTGTGGATCTGAAAGGGGAGTCCAATTAGAAGCATGATCAAAATAAAAAAAAAAAAAAAATTGCCTGAGAGCCATGTCTGTTGCCTTTGCTGTGACATAAAGTCCATGACTCATCATCTTTAGTCCCTTTGCATCAAACAATGGCTTCAATCATTTCGGTACCGCAGAAAGGCAAATTAAATGATGTGATATAACGGAGTGGGATGAAGAAGAAGGGATCGCTAGTACCTAGGCTCCTGTTGGGTTGATATTGTTGTTCAAAGGAGCTGTTTTATAGATCAGTTCCATATTATCCTTGTCTGTCAAAGTGGCATTTAATTTTTCCAATTGTGGAACTTGGTCACTGATAAAATCAATTTAATTTACACCACTGTCATCCAGCCCATCTGAGCAGTACATTTATTTTTGGCTCGGAGTTGATGGGGAAAAAAAAAAAAAAAAGCAATCGTATGCAGAACGGAGAGATGAGATCTTTTTACTTCTTTTGCGGACAGCCAGAAGAGCAAACACTAACATGGCATTAGATCTTGGACTAGTGCAGGAGAATTATAAATGTCATTTCTCAAATCTTTTGTGTGAAAACTTGAGCAGCCATACGAAAGAGAAAACAAAAAAGGCAGGCCAGCATAGTCCCCCGTCGTTTTGTGGGGACGGAGATTCCGATTAACCCCCTTTTTTTTTTCCCGGAGTGACACCGGCCCGGAGGCACGGCCGGTCCCTGTCCATGGTGCTGACCGGCCGGAGGCAGCGACCTCCCCGCCGCTCCCGCGCTGCCGGCTGCCGCCCGCGGGCCGGCCGACCTGCGGGCTGTCCCGGGCCATTTCTGAAACTGCAGGCGCTTTGCTGTTGTTATTATTATAATAAGAAATATTTTTTAAAGCTCATAACCTTGGAAGGAGGTGCGGGGAGAGGAGGGAGGAATTTGCCTGTCGTGGGTTTTATTTGATATCTCGCCTTTTTCGAAGTGCTTTTAATCACTGACGCTTGGGCAAGCCTACATTATAATGAAAAGCGGCTAATGTCTGACAACGGTCTGCAAACCTCCGATTCTCATTTGTTTCCTTAAACGAATTAACGTGAAATTTCGGATGCGGTTTTTGGTAAGAGGCACCTACTTACTGGCTGACCTGAACAAAACTGACAACATTGCAAACTATTTTTTTCATTGCATGTTACAGCCGTAATAACTTGTACGCAATGGTTAAATATGTTCTAAAATCTCACGTAACGTACATACCTCCTCTTTCCAAGCCTAAAGTTCTTTCTTGTTATTTGGCTACATGAGTACGCGCATAGATATGCTCTCTTTCACACACACGTAGATATATGTATACAAAATCTAAATGATTTAGTGGAAGAGTTAAACTGTTCGCGAGTCTTTTCTCAGATGATTTTGCCCTTTCCTCCTCTAACTGTCCAACCTTACTCCATCTTATCATTTTAAAGCAAGGATAGGTCTCGGATTACTATTTCTTCGGTCCCCTGTCTTCTCATAACCTGCTCCCCTGGTTGAATAACGTGGGCTAAGAACAGCTGAGATTGCCGCTCCGATACAAAAGGCTCTGAAGGCAGCAGCTTTAGAAATTGTACACTAGCTCTGCGAGGAGAAATGTGTAGGCTCTCTCAAATGTGAGGTTGTACTGGCTGGGGAAAAGGCAGAGTTGCAACCATTCACACTTCATGGGCTCGGAGATTTCTTTCAAAAGACCCCTGAAGTATTTAGGATTTTGGGGAAAACCCTTGTACCGGAAGAAAATGGCCTAAACACAATAGGACTCGCCATTTTCTCCTTCCAAAGCACAAAGCAGCTCCGCGGTTTCAGCACCACACAAAGAAAGCCCAGACACTCTGAATTCTCTTACATTTTCCCCCACGATTTCAAAAGCTTTCCCTTCTAACCGATTCGCTTTCCCAGGAGCGCTCACACAGAAATAAAGAAAGGAGGAAGCGGAGGGGGTTGGAAGCGACTAGGCTAGGCGAGAGGGAGACAGTTTTGATCTTAGTTTATTTAAATTAAATCCTGCCAGGGAAAAGTACCACTAATCACATGTACACTTGGGGGGAGTGCGGGGGGGAGGCGGGGGGGGAGGGAGGGAGGAAATCCCCAAAAAACAAACCAGCTGGAAAGCTGTTTTGGCCACCGCATTCCTTCAAGCTGGGTGGACTCACGTTGCAACACAGCGACTCGAGCAGGACCACGCTGCCTGAGGATGTGTATGTACACACGCAGGAGAGCACCCCTCCCGTGCCAGAAAATTGCCTTTTCAGCCCAGCTAAGCCCACAAATTGATGTCGAAAACAGCCCTCTGTCCCCCGCTTCGCCGGCAGCCGGCACTCCTCCGCGCCCGCGGGAGCCCCGCTCCACGGCTGCTGCCTCCGCGCTTCGCTCCGCTCCGCCGCCCTTCCTGCCTTGCGGTTCTGGTTTCTTATCTAAGTAACTCGGCAGAAGACTGATTGGGAGGAGATGATCTTAAAAAAAAAAAAAAAAAAGGGAACAAAGAACCAAACCAAATCCGAACAACCTAAACCTAAACCAAAGCAGCCTCTCACTATCACTCTGAAATGCAGGAAGAAATTTTGTACTTACAGGCAGCACTAAAGTGAGTAATCCTCATTCCAGCGTGGTTAGGTGTGTTTGGGGGTTTTTTCCTCTCCTTTTTTTTTTTTTTTAGTACTTGTTTGTTCCCGTCGTCCATGGCTTAGAGCGGATGCAAGCAAAACCGACCGGTTAGCAGGAATAAAAATAGTAGTGATTTCATTATTGTAAATGCAGCAAAGAGACACGAAGCTGTGTTTCTCCTCATAGTTTCTGCTTGGGAACCAGCAGCTCTCAGCTCAGAAAAGCAGGACTCTGTGTGAGTCCCCCCTCCCCTCTGTGTCTCTCTCTCTCGCTCTCTCTCTCTCTCACACACATACACACACACGAACACACACACACATACACACTTTTTTTTTTCTTCCCCCAAAAGAGGGCAGGTCGTTCCCTGAATCCCAATGAGTTAAGTCAGTCACTTTCCTTCGCATGCATCACAGCCTCCTTAGAGCTGCAGGCACAAAAGAGCATTTAGCTGCCTCCAATTTGTGTAGCAGGCCTGTGCTTATTTTTTTTTTAAAGTATAATTAAATCATGCATTTCATTCAATATAAAAATACCATGTCTCCAACTTTGACGACTGAACCACTAATTGTAACCTTTTAAATAAATTCCTGAACTTGTACACGTACTTAGTTGGTCTGCAGGGGCTTCACAAGAAATTGATGCACAGTATTTCTCAGCTGTACAGACCTGCACCCTGCTTCCTGCAAAGGTCAGAGCTGTACAATCCACAATTACTTTTCAATGAAGTCTTATATCAACAAAATCTCCTTGAAAGGATTATAGGCCTTTCAAAATAAAGCTTTAATCTTAAATATACATGGTGGCATATTCAATTTCAATCAAATATGAGGGATTGTTTTAAAAAGTAACCGCACACAAATACATGTGTTTTTATGCGGGGTTACTTTTTTCCAGGTGGACAGAGAAACACGTAAGCATGGCTGTACTCACTCCATGTTTCAGCGGCTATTTTTTGTGATTCTTTTCTCTAGCCAAAACAGGAACATCCATGTGCATGTGTGTGTATATATACATACGTATATACAAATTTTATTTACATATGTATATATAAATATACACATACTCATGTATGACAGAGTGTGGCTAGCCTGGCCATGTCAAGGGCTGAAACCCGCCGGGCTGGCAGAAGCCTGTCATGAGGCAAATGAAGCTCCAAAGCCAACGAGTGGTGGCCCTCGCCGATGTGGAGCTGCAGTCAGAAGAAAGGCAGGTCCGTGCCGGGGGGCGATGGGCACCGCACGGCCCAGGCTCCCCCCGTCGCCCCGCTTCACTGTCCGGAGGGCCTGGGGGACCCCCGGGGCCTGCAGGTAGCTGGGGCCACCCCGACGTCTTCGTCACCTCAGGAGTTCTTGGCACTTTCTTTGCATCCTTGTCATCGCCTAATTCCAGCTACACTTGCTCAAATGGGTGGTAATCCGACTCTAGAGGCGATTAGGGAACCAGAGATAGCTGCATTTAGGATTACTGAAAGGAAATGAAGGAATCTAATCCACTCCCACCCCTTACGTTACTGGGTTTCAATAAGACCTTATACCACCTTTTAGGATTTTAAACAAATGAAATCGCCTGGAGAAGGGGACAGAAAGAGATCGAGTGATGGAGAGTGTGTTTATCCATTAAAAGAATTGAATAGCAGAGGATAAGGTGAATTGCAAATGCGGGCGAGCTGCTTTCTTCTGCAGCCCAGTTAACCACCGTATTTGAAGGGCCCAAGGCCCGCAGCTTCCTCAGCTCTCTCCTCTGGACCAGGGCAGGTTCAGGAAAGCCACGCTGGAGATCCGCGTATGAACTGCAAAGTCAATCTAGCACTGATTTGAGCAGCAATATGACACCCCTCTCCGCCAAATCGCACACCTCAAAAGCCCAAAGCCCACCATATAAAGCGAAGCTGTGAGTATGTTGTTTCTAGTCGATAAGACTTATCAGTAAACCTTAGAATGTCCTTAGTTTCAGAGGATTGTTTCTGCTCCATTCTGATTGCATAAAGCCGAGAGGAAAATAGCCAGCACTTACTACAGCGACAAAATTTAAGTATTTTTCTTTTAAATTTATTTTTTCCCTCTTTTTATTCTTTTTTTTTTTTTTTCTTCCTAGTTTCACTTTAAACCAAGGAAACAGCATACTCTTTTGCTTCCGAAGACAGTCTACAGAAAGAAGATGGAGCTAATCTAGTCCTGAGACCAGTTCCTCCTTCTTTGGAAAGACTGTAACATGAGTAACATGGAATTAAAATCAAACCAAACAAACAAACAAAACCCAAACCCAAAAAACTGTGAAATCTGGAAGTGTTTTCTGTTTAGTGTTTCAAATATAACCTTCCATTTTCCCAGATGATTTTTATATTTGAAGTGCTAGACTGCCTACAACAAGCTTCTCTAAATACTATTTAATATGAATATGTTTAATTGCGTTTAGCTTCTTCATATAGTGATTATCCTTGGTGCATTATCGGGGTAGTCTAAAATGCTCTTCGGTTGCAAGAAAAGAGCTTTAATATGAGGAAGAAAACGGCTAGTCATCCTTGAGTAAGATTTTGCCTTCCGGAGTGCTTGTCATGGTCCTTTGCAAGCCTGGAAGCAACGTGAATCAAACGCCTCAGAAGAAGACCTACATCGGCAGAGGCTCCATATATAGCAGGCACTAATTATTAAAGCTCATTCCCTGATTTAGGACTCTATTTTCCTTAGCAAGCCCATCAACCTGACACAACGCAGTTCAGGATGTTTGTTCAAAGCTTATGAAAATGTAACCCAACTCATTGCTAGAAGTTGTTGCTAATTAGTTGATAATAAACTTCTCCGGCCAGGACACAAAAGTCTTTCAGAAGTGCAAGGTGTTCTTTGTGATGCCCTCACAAGGGGAATTACCATATCAATTCTACAGGGGAACAATACATCAGGGCGCTTGCATTCCCCCTTTCCTTCCCCCCCCCCCCCCCCCCTTTCTCCCTTTCCTAACGTTTTAAGTGGATGTGGTGGGCAGGAAAGTGAAAGGCTGGAGTCCCCAGCGCTGGACCGGCCCGGGGCTGCGGCCGCCTCCGGGCTGAGCCCGCCGCGCTCATTGCACTTGCAGCCGCATCCAGCTTTGGAAACAAGCCCCGGGGCGTGCGGGGCTGGCGGACCACCGTGCAGCCCACCCCTCCACACCGCTGGCTTTACGACCCCTCCTCTGTGGTGCTGACAAATGGAGATAGCTGGGGGTTTGCAAGCCCCTGCCCTGCCTCCCCCTCCCCTCGCCACCCATGAAAGGGTTTCGGCCTGAAAGCCTTTGCAAATGGATGTTTTACAACGCCTCCCACCCCCGCCAAGGTAATTCTGCTACCCAGTATCTTTAATAAAGACTGTTGTTCCCCCTTCAGTTGTTAAAGGTTTCTCTGACAGACTGGTCTTTTCTCCCTCACCTTCAAAGGCTGCATTTTTAGACCTCCCTACGCAGGTGTAAACATCGAAACAAAGCAATGATCCTGATAAAAAATGTTCAGTCAGTTATAAATTCAAATAACTGAGGGTGAAGGAATACCGTTCTTAGCAATTTAAGAGGAATTTGTCCTATTGATTGCAACCTCCTCCTGCTTTTTTTTTTTTTTGTTTGTTTCCACTTAGTAAATTCACATTAAGACACAAAACCCACAAATACAAGGCACAACCAAGCACCCAAACCTCCCAGCCAGTTGGTGACATGTGTAAGTGGATGCCATAGAGGAATGGAAATCTGTGTATAACAGGCCGGAGAAAGCAATTAAACAAAACTCTGTGATCCTGAGGCCTCTGATCCCTCTAGCCATGTTCCTACCCAAAGGCTTGACAGCTGCAAGAGTTATTTCTCCACATGTTTAGAGTGCAAATAAATGCCTAGGTTAGAATGAGAAATGTGGTTTGGGCCCTACAGGTAAATCAGAGCAAGTCTATGGAGTGGCATTTGCTCTCCTTGGTAGCTGCGGGTGAACTCTTTGTTTGGAGCGTGGGGAAGGGGGCCAGTCTGTGAGGAGATAAAAGCTAGGCTTGACTAATCAGGGCAGAAATAAACCAAGAGATTTCAATCTCTCTTTTTTTTTTTTTTTTTTTTCTTAAGGGAGCAACACTCTCCATTTGGCTCCCACTCAAAAAAAAGAGGATGCTTGAATACAGTTACTTTTAGGAACTGCAGTGATATGTAGTGTACATTAAAGCATAGTGATATGCTAAGAAATAGAAAAAAAGAAACCTCTTTTTTCCCCTTAGATTGTTAGGGAAGTGGTTCTACCAGGAAAAATATGTTGTGTAATTAAAAAAAAATATATTAAGAGAAAACATTTGTTTTCTTTGGTTTATATAGAAAGTCTTGAGCTATGAGAATAAAAGCCAAAATCCTAGGAGTTTTCATGAAATTCAGTTAAGGAAAAAAACCCAAACCCGTTAAGGATGGTTGTTTCCCCAAATGCAAAACATCAGGGAGGAATCTGAAAAGAGCTTTACTTTCTGTGCAAAATCTCCATTGTTGCTTGGCAAACAATGGGAGCTCTGGGCGACTGGAAGGCTGTGAGAATGAATAGTGAATCCGCAGGATGTGTGCGGGTCAGTGCTTGGGGTCTCTGTCCTAAAGCCCCTTTCTCAGCTTGCCACAATGAAGTAGCACAAGGTTTAGTCTTTCCTGGGTCACCGGCCATCTTCTATTATTCAACACTTCACAACAAAAAACACTTATTAATCAGCGCTGACCAGAGGCCCCTTTTGAAACAAGAGAAGGGGAGAAAGAGAGGTGAGAGAGAGAGAGAAAAGAAGATTGAAAAACCCTGAGCAGACCCTCCCAATACAAGAGCAACCATAGGCACTTTCTCAACTGGCCAAAGAGATTGTTTTTTTTCTTTTTTGCCACAACAAAGTTTCCAATCAGGTCAGAGAGGACTGGACTTTCCCCCCTACCCCCACCCCTGTTTTCCCTCTCACTTTCTTTCCTCCTTGCTCTGAAGATGATGGAGACTTTGTTTTGCAAGTAAGGATGGCTTTAGGTCAAATTGCCAAGGTCTGATCTTAAAGGTGTATCCTTGCCATATTGGAAGATAAGGCTGTTTCTCATCTGGGCCTCACCTCTGGCGATGGCGTAGGAGAGAAGAGGTTTGCTTGTGGGGCGCTGCTCTCGTGCTTTAAAAGCTGATGGATGAGGTGTCAGGGCAGTAGTTGTGTGAGGACTTGGTTCAAAATGGTATGAGAGAGAGTCAAATGTGCCATTTATTGACTCTGCTGAGGGCAGTCGTGGGCTTGTTGTTGTTGATCCTGATTTTCTAGCACTAGATACTGCAAAGAGCTAAACGGTGAGCTTTGGAGTGAAAAGGAACTAAGAGATTTAACAGAAAAACTTTGTATTCCTCTGTGCAAAAAAGGATTCAAAAGCAGCAGTGAAAAGGAATACTTAAGGACCTAATCATAAGTGATAATTTAATTTGCAGGGGGAGGTGGGGGATTTTATTTTCTTTGTTGTCTTCTGGTAATTTTTTAGGATGTTTAATTATTCTTAAGTAAGTTGGTGTTTCTATGTAACTAAATATGCGTAGATTGTCACACAGTTCATGTTATGATGTTCACGCTTCTTACCCCCATGAAAATGATCTGAATAACTTTGTACAGAGAAGTTTAGTTCATTGGTTAAACTATTTTTTGAGTTGAGAAGATGACTGAAAAATGGAGAAACGGAGATAGTTCAGACTTTGTTAACAGTACAGGTGCAGATGTCCCTAAGAGAACAAAGCAATTTGTACTATTTTTTTTTTTTTTTATTTAACAAATGCATAGAGACAGCAACTATTGAATCCCCTGTGGATTACCTGAGAAAATGAAATTGTTCTCTCAAGAAAAAAATTAGTCCACAAGAAAGGTAAAGAAGAATTTTATTTTTTTTTGCTGACTAAATCATGTGTGTGCGTGTGTCATGGGGTGTGTACTTTTTTGTTTGTCTGAAGTTGATGTGCACATTTTAGCTAGGGTATATCACTAAATAGTATGAACCTAAGGAAAAGCTGTTCCTTGAGCCCTCTGAATATCATACTTTGCAGCACCATAGAACTCCTCACTAAAGGGTTTTGTTAGTGGAAACCAGAATAAAGTGTTATTTGGGGGGTAGCATCTGTGGTGCTTTACCACAGTTTGCATTACAAACACCAGGCTGCAGTTCATATTCTGTTTGCAGGAAATGTACTTTACTTAAGTGCTTATAGTAGAGTATTCTCTCTTTTCCCCTCAAATATTGTGTTACTCAGATTTTACAGAGCTTGACGTTCCAGCAATGGAGTAATCAAGTGTTACCTAAATTATTTAAAGCCTGGGATTAAAGGCCTTAGCACTGAGTGCTGACAAGCTTTCAAATGTAGCCTGGGAAAAGTTTTGTATCATTTCCTGTGTGTGTACACTTTGAAAATAATTTGGAAAGGTACAGTGAATTATTCTCAAAATGTATGCACAGAGAGAATGAATAATTCTTTTACAAGTTGCTCTCCAAAGGAATGAGTGACTATTAAAAATACAGCAGCAAAGTATACACAATAATATTGTGGCACCTGCAATGTTATTTTTAACAGATTTATTCCTTTCACTGTAGCTTGTTTAAAAGAGCTCTTTTATTTTGGGACTTTTGTTTGGTCTGCATCACAGAGAATGCATTAATTCAACAAATATGACCATTTCAAATGTTAAGTTACTTTATGTTTTGAGGCCTTACCCTTCATTTCTTGCTCTTCAGGACGTCCTGTGGCTTCACACTTCTGTGTATTGAAAATTAATGATGCTAACTTGTGATTACCTGAAAATGTTGGATAAAATACATAGAAATGCATTTTCAACCAGCTAAATTTTATTTCCACCTGTATGTGGATTTGGTGAGCTAGATGTGTATTTATTTATTCGTGTTCTTCTTCATCAATGCTATGTTTTGTTAGTGGATGGATTATTATAGATTGTTATAGATAATTTATTTCTTCTTTTAGATAGCATACCATTTCTGCTACACTGTAATGTAAAAACAGATGCATAGGTCTGTTGTATTCTGAGCTTTCATAGCATCACTATCATATACTTTGGATTATACTCTTTAAAACTAATGCCATTCACAGAAATTAATGTTTTTCTAGTTTGTTAAAAAAGAAAGAGCAATGGTAGTTACATTTTTGTAAAGATTTAATCATTAGTAGGTTGTTCCGTGCCATCAGAAGACATATATTAGAAATATTACTATATAATGTCAGCTTCTCTTTCCATTCTTACTAATGGCTGATAGTGTGAACAAGTCCCATTTAAATCAGTGGGATTATTAAAAGGCTGAGATACTACTCTACATGACAAAGGGAACAACAAAATTTGGCCCACAGAATTGAATGAGACGATTGGAGGAATGAGATAGCTCTCAGAGTGAGGAAGGATACTCAAATTTATCTTTAGTATGATGCATCATCTTTACATTGTGCTTTAGAAACACTGACATTTCTGCACATACGAATTTGTAGCTTCAGCCAAGAGAGGCAAACACAAGCCACTGGGGATAAGCAAGGCATGTGAGGCTGGCAAGGATGGAAGGTGGAGAGTATCGATCGCAGGCAGGAGTGCGGGTTAAGGTGGTGAAGATCAGAAGGGAGAGAACATCAGCGCTTTGTCCATGGAATATGTGCCAGGCTGAAAAGCCAGTTTAGAGCTGGAGATGGGTTTAAGATATCAAAGAAGCTTGAGGTAGCTACTGTAAAGTACTCAGAAAACAGACGATGTTCTTCCTGTGTGTTTCTACAACATTTGTAGTTTAAAAATATTTTCATATTTATATACATTGATATTTTAAGGTAGAAAGATTTTTAGAATATTGCTTTGTCTGTGCAGTACATCCTGGGTTAAAAATGACTTATTTTACAGTAACTGTTCTAGATATCCATGGGAATTTGGATACTCTTTTCATAAATTATCTCTAATCCAGTGAACACTGCTTTACCTAAATGTGAGCTGTATCCATTCTATTTACTAAAGGTTTTCTAGTAAGCTAATTTCAGAGGAGGTTTGGTTACAATTCAAAAGATATAGATCAAGGTTTTATAAAATGAGTTCCTGAAAATCTGCCAGGAAAAAGCCAAAAAAAAAAGCCGGTACATGTGTGCAAATCTGCCTGACACACCTCTGAAGAGCTACACCTTTTATATTTACTTGCAGATGTGTAACTATTGATTGATTAAAAAAAAATCTTGCATACAGATGTGTTGTTTTTTGGGTCTGCAATTTGGATGTGTAAACATCTGTGTCTATTTGCTTTTAGTGAGTCTGTCCTTGGTACTGAATACAGAGGTTATATTCATTAAGTAGAAAGTGTGCTATATTTAAATATAGGGGAAAAGGACATGTGAGTTTACCTCCTAAGGGAATTATTTATTTGTCTGCTCTAGAAACTGGAGTGTTGCTATGATTGAATGTATTTTTGGCAAATACAGGTATGGAATAATCACTCAAAACTGTGATAGAGGTATATAATGCCTTTTTAGGTGTAAATGTACTTTCAATCAAATGAGAACACAGAATATGCAGAGCTGTGTGAAATACAACAAAACCCAAGGCACAGGGGCTCAATGCACCTTCACTCTTACACCGCAAGTTTTCCCTCCTGTTCCACACAACAACATTGGGCCCTCATGGAGATATTGTTCCGTGTTTTAATAAAGGTATTTATCTCAAAGGCCTGCAATGCGCAGTTCTGTTTAAGAGTACGCTGAAGCCAACCTACCAACTGGACGGTCTCAGCTCCTTGCAGACCAGAAGTTTGGGACCTGCAATCTCATCAGCTGATGAGCTGAAGATGTGCTGGGAGGAGAGGCAGGGAATAAAGGGCTGAGTCTGTTGGGCAGTTTAAAAGCTGCTTCTATAACTATTTTTTTTCCTCTCTCTTTTTTTTTTTTTTTTTTTTTTTTTTTAAGGTGGAATCTGAGTGATGAAGAGCTCACCAGAAATTAGTGTTATATATCTAAAGAATTCAAAACTTATGAGTCATTCTTTCCAAGGCTTTGATTATTTTTTAAATAATACATTTAGGGCTCGTTCGCCTGTTTTTAAGCCTGAGGTCCTAGTGCTTTCAGACTTTTCATCTGCAAAGGCTGGAAATTTACTTTAAAAACAAGATTTGAGCTTCACTTGCAGATGTCTTGATTGCAGCATCTGGGGCTTTATGAAACACTGGCTCATGGAAGTGGGAGAGCTGGCAGTATTAAGAAGCTAAGGAGAGGGTCTGGAATTATTATGAAGCCTTATAGCACAGAGAGATCAAATAACTATTCAAAAGGCTTTAAAAAGCTTCTGTAATTATGTGTGTGTGTGTGTTGGTTGGCTGTGTAGGGGGGTGAGTTTGTTCACAGATCCTCACGAAAGTACTGTGGAAATGTGAGGAGAGGATGCCAGTGAGAATGAAGTTTGTGGCTGATGTGTTGGGAACAGAGCTGTGTATCTATGGATGAGCATCACAGAGGAGTGCAGGGATGGAGGCACCAAATCCTTGGCAGGAGCAAGAGGCTGGGAGGGAAGCTTCTGCTGGTACATCTGATGCCTTGTTGCTTAAACACATCAAAATTGATAATCTATGCAGTTAAATTCAGCTTGCTGCAGGTAAGACCTGCTCCAGCTTGGCTACAAAAGCTTGCACTCCGTGCAAGGTTGAAATTGCTGAACTGCGTCTTTCATGACAAAAGTGTTTTTTGGTGTTTTTTTTTTTTTTTTTCAATGATAGATGTCACGGTTTGGGGAAAAAAGGGTACCGGTAGATGGCGTGCAGAAATATTCAACACTGTTCTTAGGTTTTACTGGACAAATGCAAGTTCTTGTTACTGCAACTAGCTTCAAATATGAAGCCACATAACTAGTGAGTTTAATGAGGAGGTCCCTGGTAAGCACAGAGGATGTACATGTAAGGGGAAAAATGAAGAGTGAGATTAACTTAATCTGTTCTTCATCTTTTTTTCACAAACAGCTTTTCAGTTGCTGCTGCTTTATTTTTTAATACAGCCAAGGCATGCACACTTCAGCAAGAGTCATTTCCTCCCTGGGCTTCAAAATATAATGTCCTTTTTTGTAATCCTGCCCAAAATACATGGTTATACTCTGCATTAGAGAAGAAAACAGAGTAAAAGAGGAGTTTGATTCTTTGCATTTGATTCACATTTACAAGTAAAAATTACCTTTAGGAAAGATCAAGCATTGAATACCTCATGTGAAAATATCAATGCTTTGTAAAGTTATGAGTTCACGAAATAGGGTCTGTTTGGCATTCTTAGTGCTGTTATTATTGCATATTAATCTGTTAATCTTTTGAGTTTTATGTAATCTTTTTGCAGAAATGGAAATAGTAATTCTATTTTTTTTTCTGTATATGAAAAATCAACAGTAATTAGTTTCACTTGTGATGGTGGGTTTTGATAGCTGCCAGTTGATACTGCCCACCCAAATATGCAAAAGTAGTATTGTGTGAATTTACTGCCAGTATCTCTTGCATGTACATGAAAATATTGTGTTTGATAGGTACCTTTGATCACATTAGTGATGTTCTGCCGTCTGTTCAGTAGTTCTTCAGGAAAGGTTTTGAGGTTGGAGGTGTTCGCCTCCTGTTCCACAGAAAGAATTCACCTAGTGTTACCAAATGGAATGTGATAAGGGTGTCAGATGACCTACAAGAAATACTGAAATTTGATAGCAGCCTGATATACATTCAAAAAACCAAAAATTGGAAGTGACTGTTTAAGTCCCCCTGCTACCAACCAGCTTTGTTCAAGCACTTACAGTGACTAAACACCTTCAAAGATACAGGCTTAAAAAACTCTGAGAAGCATCAGCTTCCCCTTCTGCTCTTACCTATTTACCATAGTTCACTAAAATACCTTAAAGGTGTATCAGAATTTACAGACATGAGATTTCTGTAACAAGCATGTGACGTAACTGTGTCCACACAAATGACTGAGAGAGAAAGAACCAGTGGACAAAGCTCAGGAATATGCTATGATGCTCTTAGGCTTTCTAGCTCTAACACAAGTTGCTGTTCTTGGAGGTTCAGTCTAGAAAATATGAAAATCTGGATGATTGCTAGGTTCTAACCCAGTGTTTTGCAGAAGTGGAAGCAGGAGTCTGCATGTACTGCAGTCCTTTGCTTCGAGGAAAGCAAGACAGGCAGAATTTTCTCCTGTAGGAGCTTTGCAGTTATAACAGATCTGTCAGTTAACAAAGATTTTGGAAAGTTTTACTAGTATTTAGAACTCATGGTTTCTGTTCGGCAATTCTGCTTGTTATTTGCACAGCTATCTTTGTAAGTGGAAGGACGTAAAAACAGGCCTTCTAAATACAAAATTAAATATCCTGTGATGGCCTTTTTTTTTTTTTCTCTTTTTTTCCTGTTAGGTTTATATATTCTATGTCTTGCTTGTCTTTCTACAATGTTCTGTCTTAATTAGAGCTCATTTGCGGCAGTCTGCATAAGTTGCCTGTTTCTCATGACAGTACTACCATTTAAACTAAAACCAATAAAACCTTTTCATCATGCCATTCCTTCTTGATTTCTTGCTTTTATGTGTGTGGTGGTGATTCTTAGATGAGATTACAGTTTGAAGATAAAGCTTACACATAATTCACTTAATTAATTTATATTGTATTTCAATACATTTAAATGGTCACATCTATTTTATTTTCTTGACAACTGAGTACTCTATGTCTACCGGCAAAGTAAGGTAACAGTACACTATGATGAAATGGAAATGGAAGATGCTGAATTCTGCTCAAAACAAGGTGTGTAAGTATCCATAGTAGATGAAAGGTTAAATGACAATATTTTATTTTTTTATTAATGACTTGTCCTTTTGGCAGTGGATTTTAGTAGGACTGTATGACCCGAGGTTTCCACTGTAGAGCTTCAGCGTGGTGCTTCACTCTTGATCTGTAATTTTTATTGGAACTTCTTTTTTTTTAAATTTAAATATTTCTGAAAACTAAATGGTTTTTCTGACAAAAAAGGAACTTTTTTGCGACAAAGTGATCTTAATGACTTCAGCTTATTTGAATCATGATTTAGTGTTTATTCCTGGGACATAATCCTGTGAATTGACAAATGACATCACTCACAGGAACGAATAAACTGTAATTTAGGAATTAGTGCATTGTACAATGAACATTGTATTGGTTTTATGTTTATCAAGGATCAGTATTTATAATAAGCACTAAGTACTATCTTCTGTGTTTCCATTGAAAGAGACAACATAATCTATTGCACATCCATTAATAGCTTTACTGGGTGCCTTGAGATACTTATTTGGGAAATACCAGGTACCAGTGATGATGGTATGTATGGAGGAAGATAAGCAGTGCTCATGATAATTTAATGCAGTCTAGTTGAATGAAATTTGAAATTAACTGCTTTTTAGTAATATCCAACCTAGTCAACATCCTCCAAATTTTATGGACCTTTCTTCCCCTCTCTTTTCTTTTAAAGGCCACCAGTCAGTTCTTTGTGCCAAATAATAGTTACCCCAAAGTTTTTTGATCTCTAAGTAAACAACTCTGTGTATATACTTTACAAAAGAGCAGGTTTCTGTAAGGAGGCCTGGGACAACTGCTGAAGACATTGGTCTTAATTCCCAGAGACTGATTCAGAGAACCAGCCAAGCCAACAACAGTAGAAGATGCGAGGTTAGAAAAGTAATACTCTGCTGTGATTTAAAATAGTTTCTGAGTATAATGATATCAGTTCCCTTGCCTTTGCGAGGACATCCAGCTTTACTTTATCAACCCCAGAGACCTACTCAACTCTAAAAATACTAATTGCAGAGGTACTGTCTCTGTTGTGCTTCTTACCTCCCTTGGGTTGATTACCTGACTTCGAACAAGAGGATCAAAGTGAGAGGGTGGATAGAAATTTTTGAAAAAATTCTGTGAATGGTTGGGATGAGTTTTAAATTTTGTTTTCAGATTGGTCAGGCTCAAAACCAGTTCTTTGTCAAAGGTCCAAACCACGACAGTTAAAAATTACCACTATGAATATCTCTAAAACCTTAAGAAGGGTGTGGGCTTTTGCCTGTGTTCGTGTTATAAATTCCTAGTATTACTACTACTGAAAAGTAGGGTCTCCATTCTTCAATACTCCTCCCTGGGCTAACATCCTCAACTATATCCTGTATCTGATTGAATTTTTTTTCTTTGTTCGTGCCTTGCTGTATGGAATATCGCTCTGTCACATTTATTTTACCTATATAAATTGTTTCTTTCAATTATCCTCTGTCCTCCCATGCATTCTCTTCTATAATTTTCTAGAATCTTACTAATACAAAGGTTAATTAGCTAATAGTCAGATGTTGGTTTGACATGGATAAGTGAGTATTCTCTCTGCTTTGGCCTAATGAAGAATGAGGGAAGGACATTAGAAGACCTGGCTGGCAGGAGGAGAATTTGTTTCAGAGATTTGATTCTGAGATTCTTTTTTTCCCCCCTCCTTCTTCCATGGATGTAGTCTGACAAAGGGAAAGCTTGGTAGAAAGAGGGGTAGTATGGTTTACCCTCCCTATAGGTTAGAGAAACAGAGCATGATATAAGCCACACTTTCCCCAGACTTCAGCATCTAGGGTACCATGGGGTGCCAGGGAAGGTCAGGTCACAGAGCAGGAGCTATCACAGAGGAACATGGCTATCTGAAAAGTTTCATCTTTTACCTCACCTGTGGTATGACCTGTAGCTTTCCCCCAGTTCTGAGATCTGACAGAGACCATCCGGAGGGCTGAAAGGGAATCTATAAAGGAAGCCCAAGACCACATGCAGCATGAGAGAAGAGCTGGTGTCATGTGTGTGAGGTCTACACAAGCATCCCACTAGCAGTGGTGGGCAGGGCAACAGTGTCTCATGTTGTTTTGAAGGTTTAGGTGCTAAAACAACTTGCACAGCAGTTGTGTGCTGACTGTTGAATGCTGGAGATTCACCTTTCCTCTCAGCATTACTGCCTGCTCTCCCCCTACCCTGCTAGGGGATATTTAGCTGGAAGTAGCACTGACCAGCCTGGTGGTTGCTCCTACAATGCACAAAGGGAAGGGGCTACAAACATTGTGTATAAAAGCAGTATCCAGTAGGGGTGTTTGTTATATCTGGCTTAAGAAGTAGATTTACCAGAATAAGTATTTGCCTTCCTTTTGGGATGATGTATTCTTTAACAAGTTTGATAAGTAACATTAGAACCAACCTTGAAAACCTTACTTCAAGTGATAATATTTACCTAGTCACTTAGTGTAAAAGATACATTATGTGATGTGTAAATGGCCTGTGATCAAAAATACAATCTTTTCTTTTTCCAGTTTTTGTTTTGTTTTGTTTTATTATTCAGGTGTTATTTAGCTTAAACTTGTTAAAGTTTAAATCAGTTAGATAAATTATATTTCTTCTGCATGAAAGAAGTGGACAAGTTACAGGCCAGCAAAGAAGGAACCTTCCTGCTAGTTTTGTCTGTGCAGTTATGCTGTTAGGAGTAATCATAAGTAATGGTCTATAGACAGACCATTATACAGACAGATGTTTGGATACAGACAAAAGAAGACAATATTTACTTAAGTGAGACCCTGCGTACATTTCCTAAAGATGACCATATCAGTTAAATGGATAGGTCTGGCCTAACTAGGGTGGGAGATTTCTAACCCTGATTCTATCTTAGTTAAACCCCTTTGCCATATTAACAGGTCCACTCAGCACCTCTCAGAAGCAGGCTGTAAATGTGTACAGGATGTTAATATTTTTATGAGAGGAAACCATTGTAGACCACAAACTCTGTGAGGTAGGTTTCATCTCTAATTATCTTTTTCCCTGAGGTACCTATTATACTTCGCTGTGGAATAAATTGTATTAATAATTTTATTCATTTAAATGGGAAATGTTTCTCAAAAGGAGAAACTAAAAGAAACAGGATCAGAAGAGGAAATGAAGGCTCCACCTTGATACTAACAAGGTTGATTTTTGCATGTCCTGCAGTTATCTATCCCCATATGATACCTTGGGTAAATGCACTTGCTTTATTTCATACAAGAAGTCATACTGACTTTAAATGTGAGCTAATCATGTGAATAGTCCCTACAGTACTTTTAAACAGTTTATTTTAAGGCAAACTTTGGCTAGAATTTGTTACACTATTAAGATCTTCATAGCAAGTACTACTTCGTTGCATGGTCTAGGTGAGTACTAATTACCATATTTTTCAGTAATAATATTTTTAACTTCACTGTAGTCATACCAAATCAAAAAGACTACATTGATAGCCCAACTATGAGAAGTTGGTATGATTTAACCTAGTTAATGTGACAATGTAAAAAGTGTCAAGGGTCCACAGTGTCCAGTGGTAGGTAAAAGAAAGAAACCAAGCAGGGGCAATTCTCCCACCTTAAGAACTTGCATGGTGCTAACTCTGGGCAAAGGCTGATGTTTAAAGTGACAAACACTGAACTGATAAATACAGTGCTGTGTTGACTACTTGAAATTAGTCCAAGATTCTGAGCAAAAGGACTGTATTCACTGTGATCAGCTGATTTATCTCCAGTAAGCATCGTGTGTGGGACAGTGGTGCCAGATGGCTCTTGTAATGGCCTTTCATGAACCTTGTTGTTGCTGCATGAAGTTATTATTAGCTGACCAAATTAAATCTCCCTGCACCTGTATTGCTGTGGAAATGGTGCTGTTGGCAGGTGTGGCCACCTGGGGTCTTGTAGGGATGGTTCAACACAGGGTTTAAGGTTGAAGAAGGGAATTTACCAACTAGGAAATACCATGGGAAGGCAGGCAGTGTTTGAAGGTGGATAAAAATGAGGTATTGAATGAACGGTGTTTGTGGAAATGGCTACAGTATAAGATTGCAGGTTTTGAGCACAGGCCCAGGGGTGTTGTACTAGCCTGAAATCTGCCAAGCAATGCAGGAAGGAAAATCTCTTGGGAAGCAGCATTTCCTGCTTCTCCTTGTCAAGGTCAGAAAATGTGAACTGAGCTCAGTGCTCTTGTAAACAGCTTCTACAGGAGAGCAGGTACCAGGGATTGCACAGCATTCACTGCAGGTCCCCTCTGCTGAGCAGGCTGACACAATATGAGAGTCACCTGTATTCCTAAATTGGTGCTTAGGTGGTTTATGGTGTAAACTTGCATTAAAAATTGTAGTCTTTCATGCAGAAGGCATCATTATGATCATGCTTTGGACCCTCACGTCACACAGTGCAGAATCGCACTTCATATCCCTGTATACATCCTACAGGATGGAGCCCATCTTTCAGACAGTGAGAGCTTCAGGAGGAGCTGAGTATCCACATGTGGACATATATGGAGTTGAGTAGTCGTTTAAGTCCATATATGGACTTTGTAGGTTAAATTATCTCTGTCATGTCACTAGATAATCTCAGTACAGCGAGCCCCCTCTTTGCAGTAGGTTGGTTCCCTTTCAAACATGGATACCACAGCCCAAGATGGTTTCCAGTAATGATCTGTTTAATGGTGTATGCCAGAAACCTTGTACTAATACTTTGTCTCCTTCTACTGCTGTTCCCAGGGAACCCAGGGATCCTTTCAGTCACCGTGGCACACTGAGAGCTCAAATTGAGCTCATCCAGGAGGTCCTCTTATTTTTAAAGCATGACTTGAGAGTAAGTGGTGCAACATTGACACCTTTCCTGTGAATCCTCTAAACCAATAGTTCTGAGAGATGTAATTTTTCTCCCCTTTTAGGTGGGATTTAACACAGTCTTAAAAATGAAATTTCAGTTGCAAATGTAGTTTTTCTACTAGTTACCGTATTTTTTTTAAGCTGTCATCCAGCCATTGCACTTACCCCAGGGTTTTAAACTGTGGTCCATGACTTCCTGACTGCACGTGTGTTTTAATTCAAAGCAGAGCTTCCAATGAATGCAGTAAATGCAGAGGATGACATGGACAATTTAGGTCAGGCTTCAGTGAAAATGAATAAGAACTTGATTGTGTGGTTCCTGAAAGCATAAGTGACAGGCTCTGACCCACTCTCTGGTGAGCTGGGGCAGGACTTTGAAACAAAGGTTTGAGCTCAGCTCTGTTTTGCATCTAATACTGAAATTTAAGTAGAGAATTTGTGACCAGCAGGTGAGGATAGCTCTAGTCTGAAGCTGAGGATGCTCACTTAAGAAGTGATTTTCTGTCACACTGAATGTTTAGTTATTTATGCCAAATTGAAAAACATCACTGCAGAATAAGTCTTTCTCTGGCTCCCTGCCAAATTTTGATAGCATCATGATTAGGACACTGTGGTGGTAGGTAGGAGAAGAAAGCATGGACATGAGTTTTCTGTTTCAAAAGAGAGTGCCTGTACCACTGGAATTGGTGCTGGAATTAGAAAGAGATTATCATTCTTGTAGTTATTTTCCTGAAATTCCTTAGTTCCTCAAATTTGTCACCTAATTAAAATAAATTGGGGAGTTTCACCAAATCTGGCATAGACAAAACAGCATTTTTGGCATGTGGATTGTGCACTGAAGAGAATTGCCATAGCTCTGCACATGAATAATTGGCATATCCTGCTCCATGGAGAGCTAATCAATGTCAGCAGAGTAACATTACAGCATAAACTGCTATCGCTGGAAGGAAGGGGAAAGAGATGGTGTAAAAAAGAGATTGCTTATGGTTAAAGCTTTTGGACTTTCAGCTGTTAGACTGATCTCATTTCACAGTGGAATATGGCCAATGTGTTGATTTCTGAGAGATCCATTGTCTACCTCAGAAACGGGGACCAATATGTCTTTGAGATCTAGATTTTCTGGATATGTTATTTACATAGCTCATGGATATAAAAATGGATGTAAGTGAACATTTCTTTCTCTTCCTTTCTCTGTAAAGCAAATTGATGGAAAACCTGTAGAAAAAATTTGCATTATTATCTGGGTATGTCCTTCTCTGAAAAACAAGGTGTCTTGAAAGGAGAAAGACTTCTGAGAGTTGTTAAGGAAATTCTTCAAGTGCCTCTTAAACATTAACAGGCTTGTGGCATTGACCACCTCTCTAGGAAGCCTGTTCCAGTCTTTGACCACCCTCTTGGTAAATAAATACTTCCTAATGTCCAGTTTCAACCTCCCTTGGTGCAGTTTTGAACCATTCCCATCCATCCTACTACTGGATACCTAGGAGAATAGATTAGAATCTCCCTCTCCACATCTTCTCTTCAGGAAGCTGTAGAGTAAAATGAGATTGCCCCTCAGTCTCCTTTTCTCCAAACTAGACGAGCCCAAAATCCTCAGGTGCTCCTCATAGGACATTCCTTCCAGACCTTTCACCAGCTTTGTTAACTTCCTCTGGATGCATTCAAGGACCTTCATATCATTCTTATATTGTGGGGCCCAGAGATTCACATGATAGCAGTGACACTTTTTGTTTGTCTGTTTGTTTATCATAGTAGTAGTTTTTAAAAGTTGGGTGATATGTAAGTACAAGCCTATGTGGATCTACACAAAAAAATGAGACAAATCTGTGATAAATAATTGATTTAAAAATATTGTCTTTCTGTTTTCTAGGACTATTATTTTTCAGTTGACAGAGGTAAGGTGAGAAAGGAGAGAATTGTAGCTATATAAAATGCAGAGCTTAGAGGCAGAAGAGCTGGGGAGAGGACCAGAGAAACTAGCCACCATGAGAAAAGGGAGAGTGTGCCCTGCTGTGGGGTAAATGAAAAGAGAGGCATGGGGTGTAAGAAAAAGAAGATCAAAAAGACTAGGACAGTGAATGAAGTAGGATAAATGTTTAGAGATGTAAAAATTAAAAAAAAAATATTTTAAAGATTAGGAAAATAGCATTTAAAGAAGAGTAAACTAAGCAAGGTGGTGTGAACACTTTGGTAGTAAGGTGGTTACAAGCTTTTGACAAGGGTATTTCAGCTTTGCAGAAGCCCATACAGTTTCACCTTGCCTCATTCTTATTGATTTGATTTCCATGGAGGCTCAGTGCTTAATTAGTATTTTTTTGATACATCCCCAATGAAGTAAAAAAAAAATCTAGATTTTTGTCCCTGAGCTTCAGTCTCCTGTTCTTGGAGAGTAAAATCGGAACAGTATTCTATTAATCCTAGAAAAATCTCAAAAGTGCCTTCATTAGAGTATGACATCTCATTCTCCTTGAAATCTGTGAAATTTGGGTGTCTGACTTCCTTTGAGATCCTCATCCCAAGTAACTCGCTCAAGGTCACAGAAGTGTAGTGGAAAGGTGAGATTGAAATTCAGTGCCTCTGGCTATTGCTTTTGTCTCCAAGACCTTTTACTCTCTAGGACACAGTGAAGTCTAGAAACTGTTAACCTAAGGGCTCCCTAGCTCAGGAAGCAAGGGGAATCTCGGAAACAGCATTACTAGTTGAGCTGGAAGGGTTACATGAATAATTTTCAGATTTAAGCTAAGGAATGTTGGTGTCTCCCTCTTTTAATCTCTTTTTTACCCCTTTCTTTTAGGCTTTGGCTGAAATAAGACATCCCAAGCTTAATATTTTACTGTCTGGTCGGGTCAGGTTGAGAAAAGTCTTAGTGTATCTGTGTTTGTGCCAAGGCAAAGCAGCACTTCACCTGGAGGAATTTGTTCAATGAAGGGGCATAGTTCAGTTTTCTGTTTCTTTTCTCCTCCTTTTCTTTTGTACTTGAGTCTATGACCCTGGAGCACACTAGTATAACAGAAAACTATTCTGAGGGAAAAGATGGATATTGAAGAAAAGATGCATTAAGATGTTGCAAAGGCATAAAAGATGATGGTAAGAGACTGTTGTTCTGGGAAACAAAACAAAACAAAACAAAGCAACCCAATAAAGAAAAGAAAACAGAAAACAAACAAACAAAAAAACAAACAAACAAGCTTATCTTAAGAAAGTTAATACCATATTGTGTTTCAGTGTATCATCTGGTAAGTGACCTCCCAGTAAAATGCAAACCAGAAATTGTCCTTGGCTCATGATGGGGTCTACTAAGAGAGCCTGAGGATCCTTGCCCCAGGACAGGGGCTACTAGGGAAGATCATCTGAAAGTGCAGATGATATGCAATGCCACGTGGACAACCTGTTCATCACTAGGGACTCTTGGTACCCAACTTCATCATGTCCCTTTGTAAGTCTTCTTTACTTTTCTGAAAAGGTGAAGTTCATGTTAGTAAGTCCTTATTTTGTAAGGAGATTCCTGAAAGCTTTTTTTGTAACTTCAGAGGACGTCCTGTCTCTTGTTGTCTTTTGGTTAGTTGGTTTCGAAAAACCTGAATGAAATCTCTTAAAAACAAACAAACAAGCAAAGCTGGCAATTTCTTCTAGTTTTTTCTCATTAAATACATAAAATGTTTTGTTTTGTTTCTTAATAGCTGCCTGCAGCAATTTTCTAGATTAAGTTGAATTCCTTTTCAAAGAAAATAATATGCAACCATTGTAAATTTCTGTGTTGGTTAGGGTTCCCAGTGATGACTAGACTCTTGTGTGGAATTCACTTTGTTCTGGCTGTATGAGGGATTGTGTCTCAGTGTGAAAGATGCCCAGAGTTAGGAAGGATTTATTTTTCTTTGGGAGGGCAAATGAAGGTGGAGCAAGAGGGGGATTAAAACTGTGTTTTTCTTTCTGACACTGAGGCATATTTTCAGTTTTACTGTTGCAGTTTTACACAGGAGAGATGCCCCATCCATGCGTTAGCATATCTTCCTCATAACTTCTATATTGCCTTGGTTTAAAATTAAAATAGGTTTCAGTTGGAAATGTGACCTAAGCCATACTGCCCAAGCTTAACTAAACATAGTGCGCGGAGTTCAAGTTACTATTGGGAAACCATCTCTACCGGGTATAGAGTGATTGAAATCTTACCTGGGTAGCATTACTTAACCTAAATCTAGGCTGACTAGTGGCTCCATGTTTTGAGGTGACCTGTGTCTGGTCTCCAGGTCATACAAGTGCGAAACCTACCCAGGTGTGCTCTGGTTCCTCTCTGACCCCCTTTGGGTTTCTTTCCAGTGGGGTTTGGTATGTGAGGGGCTCGCATGGGTTAGGTCTGGCCCAGTGAGAAAACCTCTCTGTAGGTTCACACTAGTGTGACCAGCAGGCTGGCCTGGCTATGAGTCCTCTTCCTGGATGACCATGCATAACGTCCCACATGACCATGCACAACCCATGTAATCACGCACAACGTCTCACGTGCTCACATGGGGCTCTTCCAGGACAGGCTCTGTCTCTGCTTGTCCCCGTGCAAAAGAGCAAAAGGTCTTCCCGAGGACTAAAGAGAGTACTCCCATGTCACACACGCAGTCCTGGTTGCATCCATCTGCTGCACAGGGTGGAGGACTGAGGGTGGAGACTGTGCTAGTTGTCATAGCTGGCAGGGGAGAAAGGGAGCCATGGGTCTGCTCATGAGGAGCCATGTGTCAGAGCAGCAAAGCTGCTTCCATCTTACTAACCTGAGGATTTTTTAAAATATATGTATATTAAGGAAGAGTTTCATTCTGTAAAATGCAGGTCTCTGTTCAATGTGACCAGGAGCAAAGTTATCTTGTTAGGACTTATTTACAACTGTCACTTTTCAATTAATGTTTAAGCCTAGATTCCTGTTTCTATAAATCCCTAATGAGAATATAAATTACTAATGAAAGAGAGAAATCTCAGGGCCCAAGTCTTACTTCACTAACACAGTAATGTAAATCTGAAGTGTTTCTGTTCATCTGAGCAGAATTACTTTACAATAACACTGGTGTAAGTGATATGGGTATGAGCCCTCAAAGCTTTTGTAGTGGGCAGCATGAAGTGATATTCTGTCTAATTTTCAAATTTCATTGGTCTCAGGGGAAATGTCTCAAATGTTTCTGTAGTGTTGTGCTCAAACCCATTTGCCTGATTTGTCTGACTTCAGACTATCTGATTCCTTTAAATGTCTTTTTTTCTTCTTGCACCTTCTGCTTGGTGAATAAAGGCTGTGTGGAACCCTAAAATATTGTTCACCTTTTGGTATAATTGGCAAGGATTTTATATGCAGTTTAACTAATATTTAATTTCTAAATGTCATGTCTCATAGGAATTAGGTAATGATTTAAATTTCAGAAATGTTAGAACTGAAGTAATTTATGATCACATTTAAATTTCTCATTGTTTTTGAATGTCTCTTGCTAATCTGTGTTAATATTAACATGCTGTTGTAGCAAAGACTTAACGGTGAACTCACTGTACTGAGAATATCCTTAGTTTGAACACTTTATGAGTGCTAGTACATGGTCAGGCAAGAGTTATCTTACCTGCAGTAACCATTAGAAATATACTCACGTTCAAAGAGTCATTTAGGAAAGACTTCTAGAAAAGGTCTTCTAGGAAATCACCTAGGTAGTAATATGCATCCTATTGGTGTCAGTGATGCTGTTTTTGACATAAATAGCAAAAAATTCAATAGACTTATGCGGTATCACAATCTCAAAAATATTAACACATTAAAGGCTCTGGGCCTGGTCCCGCTGGGTACCGCTCCATGCTTTTTCATCACTAGCTGCATTATAATGTCTGGCAACAGTCTTTCTCATCCTGCACTCTCTGTAAAGTTGATGAGGGTCTAGTGCGAGGTAACAACTACATGATCCAGCTTCATGTTCGATTCGTCGTGTTTGATGTTCAGATTTTAAAAGACCGAATGATACAGGTAAGAGTTGTGCTTGAAGGCTGAATACTAGTAAAATGTGGATTACAGTTTCTACTGTAAGGTTTGCAAACTCTTCCTCTTAATGAGCTCCTTTAGTTAAGGCTGTTCAAAGAGTTCCTAGAAGAGTATGTAGGGTAATTAATTAGAAATCCTAACCAATATTAAATGGAAGAAAAATTATAAAGCTACAATTGTTATGTTTATGATGAAAGCAAGCTAGCATCATCATGTTGAGTGAATAACACTATTTCTCTCAAGTTATGAGAGTTCAAACATATGCTTAGTAAAGGAGAAAAGACCATAATTACAGTAAAAAATATTCTGCAGCTTTTTTACCATGCTTTATAATATATGAGTGAGTTTCTAGTATTCTTTGAGCATTAGCATTCCATCTTGTAGAATATGGCATACTGTATATTACACATGATTGTACTGGTTTACATACAATTAAAACAAGTAGGAAAAATATAATGGCAAGTAGATGCCTTAACTATGTTGAAATGAACTAGGAGGAAGAACACACTCTTCTAGATCTTAGGATCTCTCTTCTTCCAAGAAAAAAAATGTAACGAAGCAAAAACTTGCTATATGTTAGCAGAAGATACATGTATTCAACATATAACATTAAGCTTTACTACAGCAGTCACAAGCTGTTTGTTTTTTTTTAATTCTTATGAAGTACTGGGCAAGTGAAAGCAAGTAAGGGAAGGCAGCCTTAGCATAAGTTTGACTCTCTTCTAGAAGATCAGATCTGAGATACCTGAGATTGGTCTCGTAGTTTATAGCTGCTGAAGGCATTGCTGTAGCCAGTTAGATAAGTTCGGACTGTTTGTGCAAGGGCTCTCCATGAAGTTATGAAGTGATGAATCAGCTTTTCCTCTGAACAGCACAAAATATTTATTTCAAACCTTCCTGTGCCTGAAGACAGAACGTAAATTTGGTGTCACATAGTTGGCAAAGGCAGTTTCAGAATTAGGCATTCTGAATCCTACATGGCATGCTTTATGAATGGTTGGTTTTAGTCTGAAAAACAGAGTTGTCATCTTGCTAATATACCAATATGCAAACAGTAAAATGATGATATGCAAAAATGGAAGAACAAATATAAAACATTTTGTAACAGCTTACTTTATTTCTTGTAAATACTTCTTTTTATGGTGACATACTAAAATAAAAAATTGTAAGTACAACTGTAACAATTTTCATGAGCACAGTGATATCTGAATAGAAATGAGGACTGGAAGAGATTCTTGCATCTAATGTTTGCCAAGAATTTCTCTTTTAAGGGAGTGTGGTTTTGTGTGTGTGTGTGTTTGGTTTATTTTTTGTGTGTGTGTTGTATACTCTGTTCAATGCATGATTGTTTTGTGTTTATAAAAGTTCAGACAGATGTGAAAATGAAATAAAATTATTCTTTCACGGTGCCTGGTATCTATTTCAATTGATTAAATATAATAAAGGTTTCAAAAGCAAACAAAAAGAAATAAAATTCTGGCCTATTCTACTTTAGAAAGAAAACTAATTTGAAAACCACAGAACAAAATAAAACCATTTTTTTTAAACATTCAGAAGAAAAATCCAGTAAGTACAACTATATTTCACTGCATATACTATATTTAGGTTTTACAGTAGGCATTTTTAGGGTTAACAGTTTTGTGTATACCATAAGGAAATAGATGAGGAAGGATTTCTGTCAGATTCTATGGTGACAGGTTTTAGTTTAAATCCTTAAGACAGATAGATAGAAGTAGATTAACTAGACTTAGTTATTTCATGTTCCCTGAGAGGAAACATGTTTCCATGTTGAGCTAGAGTGTCCTAGCAGCCTGAAGTTGTAATTTATTTACTGCCTTTTCATGCATCTTGTTTAACATTTGTTTAACATATTTATTCAAATGAGGCTGGGCATTTGTTTATCCCTTATCAAACGAAGAGAGACAGCTCTAGGACAAGAGCAAATAGATGGTATCAGCAGAAGTACCTTAAGGCTTTTTTTTTTTTTTTGTGATAATAGTTAGCAAAGAAATTATCAACATCAGAAGATATGCTTGTGAAATAATTTGTTAGCCAAACTTTTGGTAACTTTTGCTGGATCTCCTAAAATGTAACAAACTTTAAAGGCTGCAAGAAAACAAAAATGCAATGAACAACATTAAACCCAAAACAAACTCCTCCTTCCCACCCCCAGCCTGAAGCAAACCAACTAACCCATCTCTGGGAGCATTTACCCAATCAAATAAACAAATAAACTTAATGGTAATGCTCATAGTTAGAATATTATTAGAGTTTAATTCAAGCACTTAAAGGATAAAGCTCAAAATTATCTATCCTGACCAGCAACTGTCCGGATTACCTTGAAGAAAGAATTGCATGTAGTGTAGCTTCCATCTTAAATATGATGGCAACGCATGCTCTTTTCATTGCCTGTTTTAATTTTCTCTCTCCTGTTCATTTTCATGTTGATTTCTATTCTGCCCTGTGCTTATCGCTGTGATTTATATAGACAAAACCTGTACCAAACCAGTACAACTAGTAATCACAGCTGATATTTGGTTCTGGCCTGACTCTTTGGGCATCTTCTGTTCCTTTTTGTTATCTGCTTTAAGGATTAAGCGCCCAGACTTCCCTTTAGGCCTATCTAGCACAGTTCCACAAAGTCAGTAGGTTACACAGGTGTGTTGTGGGGACGACTGTGGAAGGTAAATGCAAAATTCTTCTCTAGTGACCCTTGGGGAAAAATCTGCCCATGTAGCCACAATATCTTCATGTGCAATCTTTGCTTAGGAGTGTTTAATGTAAAATATATGCTTAAGTGTCCTGAATGTGTGAAGTGTGATTTTAAACATGAGAGAGTACCCCCTTCAAAATTACCTGCTAACCTTATAGCAGTAAGTAGTCTCACATAAACACACTAATCTCTAGAGAGCATGAGAGGAAGAGATGTCTTAAAAATTATGGTGATTTAATTTTATTTTGCCCTAGAATGACATTCTCCTGAGTATTTGTGAAAATGAAGATGAATATGCAGGGCTACATTTGGTTGATTTCGCGCCAGATGGCCAGTTGCAGAGGCTGAACTAAGCTGAACTGATTGATTCATTTTTGCCATATTGCATGCTGGCGTTTACCAGAGTTCACATCATTCAAATACTAACATTTTTGGTGCTTTGTCTTTTTATTTATTTTTTTATTTTTTTTCTCAGTTTCTTGGAATGACCTCTGCTTTCATAATGGATTCTCCTTCCTCTCTTTTCTGCCTCAGTCTTTGAAGGAATCAGTCTTTTCCGTACCAAAGGGTTGGCTGGTTTTTTTTTTGTCTTTAAGAAGATTTAATAGACTGTTCACAAAGATAGGGAAAGGACAAAATGCAGAGGGTAAACGTGCATTATTGTATTTTTTTTTTCTCCAGAGATTTAACTTTCTCTTGCACTAATTTATCACACATGAACAGAAAATACAAAATCTTGTATTAAAATATAATTCTTAAAATTCTGTGCTTTCAATTTACTTATAGCTTTTGGGATCACAGAGCAAGTTCCCAGTGTTCCAAATTTCATGGAGATGTTCCATTCAAAGCTATCAGAGATTATATCAATAGTTGCACAGAATTACTCCAGAAACTCGTGGAAATTAATAAAAACCAAAATATTAAATTTGTTTTGAGCCATTTCATACATATTTATAATAAACTACATATAGGAAGTAGGATGCCATGTGCGAATATGCACATATGCATCTTATAATTCAGAATAGGTATATTTTAGGGGAAGATTTAAAAGACATAATAAACATGAATTTTCTTGTTAAATTGTGTGGTTTCAGAGAGATTTCAGTAAAACCTTACTATTGTGCCGTTCTGTGAATTTGTCAGCATACGTCTTTTGATTAATTCCTATACTTACGCAAAGACTACTGAAATATAACAGAAAACATGATATTTGCAACTGAATTTTAAATTTTCCTGTAAAATACAATAGTTTGATCATTTTGTAGAAGGAAAAACATCTGAGTATATATTAGGAGTTAAAGATAAGCTGAGTAGTCCTTTGGCAAAAGAACACCCTTGGTCATGAGTGGAGACTGTCTCTTCACTTGGTAACCAGCCATAACTACAAGTGTAATGTTAGGAGCCACCCCTTTGTTAGACCAAGTGATTTGTAAAGTACAATTCGTCAATGATTTAATATCTTAGATAAAGAGGGATTTTGAGGGTCAGAAGAGAGGGGAAAAAAGTGAGGAGTTTTGTGTTTTGTGGACAGCACTACCCATTGATTAACAGGAGAAATTTGGATCAACATATTGGTCAGAAAAACAGCAAGACGTGGCAAAGCCCTACCTTGACAGGTGCCAGTAGGGATTTTACTGTGCACCTCAAAGGTATTGTGATTTTGCAGAGAAGTTTGGGGTGTTGTCATTACGTAGGGCTTGACCTACAGATAGACCCATCAGCTTAATCTCTTGTATGCTGCAAAGTCTACCTGGTGCTTTATGGGGCAAATCTTTTGCTGGCCAGTGAAGCTGACCTGCGTGATTGACACAAGCTCATGTGGGGTTGGGAATTCTCCAGATTACTTCAAAACAGATATTTATGCTTGCTGCCTGCTGTAAGCCAGACTATTTCTTCAAGAGCTACACTTAGGGAAAGCAGGGCTATCCTCATGTCTCCAGTTCAACTTAATCACAGCTTGGTTGGATACTCCACTCCAAAATTTTCTTGATCCTCCCAGTGAAACCACATGGGTTCCTCTGTTGTGCTGGGCAACACAGGGGCAGGAACATTGCTTGTTCTGGGTTGCACACCTCTGGTCTGAAACGCTGGCTCTCGGTAGCCCCAGAGCTCGGGCACCAGAATGCCTTGCTGTATGTAGCCACTGATGAGGGTGACAAATGGGTGGGGTTTTTGAAGTGTGGAAGTCCACATATAAAACCAGGAAAAAATTGGTAGAAAAATATTAAATTATTTAAAAAATATCTAGAGTGCTACAGTTTTAATATTTGACCACAAAATATTATCTGAACTTTTTCACATAGTTATTTTACCAGCTGGCAAGGTGAAAAATGTATAGCACTGAAGCAGCTGGTCCTAAAGTTTGCCATCTACCTTATCCCAATCACCTCCTGACACTTGTGCTCAGAAATGTATGGTGGGATTGATACCAAAATCTCACCTTTTCTCAACAATTCTCTGCACATCTTTGTCACTTATAACAGTTCTGTGAGTCAAACAGAGCAGTCAGAAACCCAGCCTATAGGACTGAGATGGATTAAAAAGAGTGAACCTACAGTACTTTATTGACCTAGGTCCTCACATTAACCTGATCTGATCCTTTAATTACTATGAATAGAATAGGGCTTACAGTCCTACTTAATAACACCCCATGCTTTTTATTCTATAACGAGCTTTCCTATTCATGTGGCCTCTTCTTTTCAGATTTACAGATTTGTAGCAAGAAGGAATGCGTAGTTTTTTTCTGGCACTCCAGGGGAGAAAGCTACCTAATGTGTATGTGTGGGATACTGGAAAGCACAACTGCAACCTTTCTGTTTCGAAAAAAGTTCTTTGAAAATCAGTCCTCATTCAAATTACTTGTTATTTGGCAGGAAAAGGTAAAATAAGAAAAGGCAACCAAAACATAAGATCTTAATTTATAAAAGTAGTAGAAGGAGCTTAACATAGTTTCTATGCTAAAAGGAGCCGTAATCATATATTAATAAGATACATACTTTTCCCTCTTCCCATGCACATTTTCCCCCTCCCCATAGGCTCAGAGAACCAGCACATTTCTGTAATCTAGGCAGACTGATATATACACATATGATCATATATAAGGGTAGATATATTATACTATAATTAATAACCGATATTTTCTCTGAATTCAGGAAAGCAGCTGCAGCCCACTGATAAGGTACTTTATGAGAATAAAATCAAAGCTGAACATTAATGATTATAATTTGTTGTGATCAAAACCAGTGAAACAATCATTTTATTTCTTGAACTGAACAGAAATATGAGTGGGCTGCTGGGTTAAAAATGAAAAGGGAATACAGGTTGTGATTAAGAGCCTAAGACATTGTGCTAAGAGGAATAAAAAGTAGGAACAGTTTCCCTAATTTTTACATGCACACATTGTGCCCAACATCTTGTGTGGATCCACCCAGAAGCTGAGTTGAGGGAGCAATCTGAATCTGGTTTTGAGTCAAAGATGGAATGTGTGGCAGTAGAGAAGTAGAGAGTTTGGGGATTTCTAGTGGGGGACAGGAAGGGGCAAGACAGAAGGAAAAGGAAGAATCTGATAAAAAAAATCAGTGGAGGGGGTGGGAAGATCCCAACCAAAATCAGCTCTTTCTCTCTCAGTTGTCACTTCCACTATGATATGTCTGAGCACACAATTTTAATAATTATAAAAATATTACAGTTGTACACTTAACTTGGATGGGAAAGAGAATATACTGTAGATATTTGACATTTGGAAGTTCCTCTGCCTGTTAAGGAACAACAGGTTCAGCATTATTTCAATGCTAAAACTTGATTAATATGAAGCAATGAAACCGACCTAATTTTATTTTACTAAATTTTCTGTAAATAACACAGTTAGTAAAATAAATACTGAAAGAATATGGTATTTGACAGTGAAGATGTACTTAAAATATTTTATCGTAATTCCTTCGCTTTCATAAGACGGGTATTGTTAGGAGCCAGTCTGATTAGTCTATCAAAGACACATCTTTGCCTCCTTACCCCCACCCTCCGCCCCCTTAAAGACAGAATACTCTTTACTATGTTTTTAAATTGAAACAAACCATGAAACTGCAAAAGCATGCTTATTATTGACAGGTTGTATGAAAATGATTGCTTAAAATTCCACTCCACAGACAGACAGATGTATATAATCCCTACTTTAGCGTTACAGTCTTTCTATTGCTATTCTATATGGCTGTAATCTCAAAAGACCATTTATTAAATGTGAAATATTGTATGTTCCTGTAGTTTCCTTCCTTGATTGTGTTCCTAGGGCCTTGTTGGGCAATTGATTACTCTATGCACAGTCCTGCTGCTCTAGGTATTAATGGCAAAACCCCCATTGTCTTCAGGTTTTAAGCCCTTTATGATTTTTTTAAAGTTCATTATATTTTGCAAGCAACTGAGTTTAAAATGTATGATTGGAAAGACTTACCCCTCACATCTTCCTGTGAAATGTTTTACTTTTAGAATGAAAAAGCATTTGGAAACTGTAGGATGGTTTTGATCTGCGGGATTAAAAGGAATCAGTACTGAAAATGGATTCAC
The DNA here is from genome assembly GCF_036013475.1 of Columba livia. Classification (NCBI taxonomy): domain Eukaryota; kingdom Metazoa; phylum Chordata; class Aves; order Columbiformes; family Columbidae; genus Columba; species Columba livia. The sequence goes on along the minus strand of NC_088603.1, from coordinate 125,347,996 downwards.
ATCATTTTCTTTTTGGTTACCCAATACTTGGGGGGAGGGGAAAGACAGAAAAAATAACAGCTGATTTAATATAAGTGGGCTGAATTGCCTCTCCTGGTGGGTCTTTCAAACCTCCAGTTTCTGTTCTTGCCATCATTGCTCTGTGAATATCCCCCTCCCCTTTTTGTCAAAAGGCATTTTCTCTGAAAGCCTACAAAAGCAGCTTTCAATCTGATTAAGCTTCTCCTGTAAAAAAAGTACAAAAATACGGATACATTTGGGTCAGTATCACCCCTCTATTCATGTGCCTTTATTTGCCCAGACTACTTACTAAGGACACCACACACGAATGCGGAAGGATCCTGCAAGTCATTAGGGGCTGCCCAAAAATTTATTTCTGAAATTCCAAGGGGCAACAATGACCCAAACCAAGCTGTCAGAAAGACCTGAGGGGTTTGACGCAGCTGTGAGCTCACCAGGTACCAGTTTTCCAGCCTTAACTGGAGCAAGCTGTTGATTGACGGAGGTGGAGGGAGAGGTTGTCTTGTGAAATCCCCATCACTGGTGATGTCTATCTCTGGGTTTTCTCCCCCATGCAGAGGGGCAGTGTCATCCTCCCCGTGGTGGGTCCATTTCCAGAGCTCACTGATTCACTCTCGGTTAAGGAAAACCTGCCTTGTCTTAGTCTACCTACCTCTAAAATAGGTACAAAATAGTTGTTTCCAATGGGTTTTGTGAGGGAGGTTCAATACGTGAAAAACTCTGCACCCATATCTCTCACTCACCCACCTATGGAAATTTGTATAGAAATATGTATAATATTTGTCTCCAGAAGATTAGTATCTGTGTGAGATATTGGTGCAACAATTTACAAAGGTGCTGCGATAACACATGTAAGCATTTTAACAGGGTAGCACCAAAAAATAAGCTTGAACGGGAACTGCGATTTGTTTCTGCCCTCACAAGAAGTTTGTAACCTTTCTTAATAATTTTTTCTTTAGTATACAGAAAAGTTGAAATACAATCTTTATTCCCAGATGAATGAAGGAGTGGTGTTGCTTAGGGCACAAACTAAAAACCATTTTCACATAAAGCCCGAGTATTGTTGATGTTGCAGTTGTCCTGTTGTTTTATTAGCTCTGAACAATGTTAGACTACTCTGGAAATCTAATAATCTCCATAGAGTGTCTTCCCTTGGTAGCATCTTTGATAATGGAAAGTAGATTCTAAAATACAATAAAAGCATAAAAAAGAATATTATGATAACTGCTTTCAAAAACTAGAAAAAAAATCAACAAGTAAAAAGGAGGCAGACTTCATGGGAAAGAAAAAAATAAAAATCATACTATGTATCAGTTTTTAATCACTTTGTGTGTGTATTTATGATTTAATCTGCTAACAGCCATGTTAAGTAAAGCATAGGATTTGGTGGGTATCTCAGCACCAGATGCACACTCTTTTTTTTCTGAGGAGAAAGAGAATTAACCAAAAATGTGATATATTTTACTCAAGCTATTAGTTGACTATAAAAAAATCATATTTTCTTTTCTCCTAATGGTCATCAGTTGCCATTAAACATATTTAAATGGAAGATGGTTGTTTCAACTATTGTAACTGTTCTGTAGATTCCTCTTTTTAACTAAGCATATTATGATCTCTGAAGAGGAAAAATGGCCCTGGAGACAAAAGCATCTTTCCAGTGTGTATGTGTATGTGTGCACATGCATGTGTGCATGTCTGCCTATGTATATATCTATATATAGAGAGAGATATGCATGTGCACAAGGCAAAGAGCTTCACAGTTTTATAACTGGACAACAAACTCTTGTGGTTTTCATTCAGTTTTTAAAAGCAGAAAATATGAATTCTGCCCTCAGAATGTCAGAATGTTACAGCTCTTTTGCTATGTAAGTGGAAGATATATTTTTTTAATTACGATTTTTTATACTAGTGACTTTTACATGAAGCAACATTCAGATGTTTTATGTTTCACATTTATTTAAACCATCATTGTCTCTCTCAAAATATTGTCCCTGAAACCTTATATACAGGTAATAAAAACCTTGTATTTGAGCAGCTTCATCTGATAATGGCAATACAAGTTTGTCTGATTATGCCAAAATGATATTGGAGAAAGGAGATTTTATTAACTGACTTAGAATGAAATCCATAACATCTATGATCTTTCTCCCTTCCAAATGGACCAAAAACTTCATTAGAGAACAGAACCCTTTTTTAAAGGATACTTACTAGAACATAAAATAAATTTAAATTGAAGCCTAGGGAACAAATGATAACTATTCCATTTCTTTGCCAGAAAGCTATTATTTAGTTTTACTTTTTTGTTTGTTTGTTTGTTTGTTTGTTTGTTTTCCCCTATACTAGCATCTTGATGCAGCATCTACATACTAACACTTCAGGCAATTCAATGCCCTGTTTTAAGTAGTTTGAGAGGTAAACTCAGTTTGCAGAGCATCCTAAGAGCCAGATTCAGGGCTGCTGGTTGCCATATTTATAAGATAATATTTTCTTTTTGTGTCTTTGTACAGGTCAGTAGTAACTAGGTTTTGCCATCCACATTAGGCTTTTGAAACACTCCTCTTCCTGGTGCTTTTGATGTGCATTTCACCTCAGGAAAATGCTTGCTCCAGAAGGGATTTTTGTCTGGCATGTTTCTGTGCAGCAACAAAAAAAATTAGTGTTGTTAGCTGTGGTCCTGTGGAAACAAGGTTTTTCATCCCTGTCTGTGCATAGGCAGTTGCCCTGTGGCTCTGGCAGTAACTTTTCTCCCTCTTTGAGTCCCCGCAGGATGACAGTAGTATGTAGTCCTCAGCTTGCCTAACAGTTGCTTTTTGTAAGAGCATTTTGCCTCAAATTTGACTCTTTGTGGTTTTGTAAGGCAGACGTTAGCAGAAAGAAGGTGCACGCTGAGGAATGTCCTTCAGCCTTTCTTCCTCTGGCTCTGGCACATTCCCCTTTCTACCTTGTAGAGGGGAATTCACTTCCCATTTAGAGCCCTTGCAGGATTTCCCTGTGCCCCATCTGAGGAGGAATCCCAGGTATTCAGGAAGGCTTTTCCCATGGCCACTTCACTCTGAGCTATTTGCCATTGTGCACAGTATATTTTCCAAGCAACATTGCTCATGGTTCTCATATTAGAAATTCCTCCCTCACCCCCCCACCCCGGATATTCTTAACATAGTTACTTATTACATTTTTCTTTCAAGGGATTTTATCTGAAAAGGTGAAAATAAGTGATTGTGTTCTATATATGAAAGGGTATTTTGCTTTAAAACAAACCCCCAAAGCCTTATTAGCATTGTAGAGGTTTTAATATAAGCACTTTGGTCAAAGCCTCCAAGCACCTGACATTCTTCACTTCCGTAAACAATAAACTTCTCCCATAAAATGGGATATAAAAGCCCAACATAAAAAAAAAAATTAAAATAAATAAATTAGGGAAATCTGTATTTAAAAACGAAAGAACAAAAGCAAACACCAAAACTTCAGTTTCAGTCTGGTGATTAAAGATAAGGCCACTGTGGGGAAAATGTGTTGATCGATGTAGTGGAAATGTTTATATGCTGGCAGAATGGAAAAGTTTGAAAAATGTTTTAGTTTAAATATCATTACAGATACTTAAATCAGAAATAACTGTCTCATAGTGGCAAATAATAAGATTGGAAGAAGAATTTTGCAAAACCGACACTTTAAGTTTGGGAGTTCTTTCTTGGAAGATATGCTATTCTTTTTGCATGATTTCTGACCTTGCTTGAATATTGAATTCTCAACAAATTCAACAAAACCCCAGATTTTGCAGATGACATGCAATAAAATATGAATTCCAAATATCTGCTGCAAAGGTAATTTATTTTAGAGAAATGTATTATTTTGATAAAAATAAATCGTTTTCAGCAGGAAAACAGTTGTTCTTTGTGGCTCGAAAAATGTATTTACTTTAGCAAAACTTATTTTCTTTTACATAATGTAATTCCTTCAATTTCGAGTCTTTCTTTGTTGCCTTGCAAATATTTTTCTGGCTTCTAACTGCTAGATTTAGTTCAGCCATACATAGTTGCAGTCTTATACATTTGCCTTGCAGTCATTTCCAGGGCCTTATTCTATAGCTCCTGAATATATTTTCAGCAATAAATTAAATTTGCCACCTGAGTAAGGCCTTCTGAAATGGCCCTGGTTTGAAAAAGCCCCAACAATATGGTAAGAAAATTCATAAACTACTCGATCTACCTAGATTTGTTAAGATACCACTGGGTCCCCAGTATAAATGGAAACATCAGTGGCCACACTTGCTTCACCAGACTTTTTTTGACGCTCTAAGCTAAGTTTGTCTTTAGTGCTGCAGAGCTGTGTTATTTGAAGACAGGACTGTGGTCACCAAAGGGTTAAAGCCAGTTTTGAATTTGAGTTAATCCATATGCTAATCTATTTTAAATATCCCTGCATAACTGCCAGCGTATTTTTAGCAGCACAGTTTGTTGTTCCAGTTGCCAGCTATTTTTGATGACACAACAAAATAGGGCAGAATATCGTTTTGAGGCTTATTTTGGCCTCTAACTTTAAAAAGGGCAAAATCCCCCCTTGTCCAAGGATATTTTTGATTTGAATGGTCTATACCTGCCCTCTGCAATAAGCCAATTATTGTAAGCAGTGTGATGGGCCCGAGGTATTAGTGCTGAGAACATTCCTGTTGTCCCTTGGGTTAGTGATTGTTTTGCAATGATCACCCGTCCTGATTTGAAGATCGCATGACAAGACACTATTAAAGTAAGGGCAAGGAATTCAATTTCTCGATGTCATTTTGCCTGGCCTGATTTTGAAAATAGGTCACTGTATGCTATCTGGATTTGTATATTATAACAGCACCTGCTAGCATTTTTGTAGTGAAGGGTCTAGCCGTATTTTCATTGTAAACCCCTATTTTCAGGGGTTTATAGACTGTAACAACCATAGAAAGAAGCTTCTGTCTAAATGGTGGCATGCAAGGTCTCTTCTAAGGAGCATGTTTTTTACCCTGCAATTCTCAACAGATACAGGTTCAGCCATATCTGCAGGAGTGAAAAATATATTTTCAGCTGCAATTTCCTATCAATAGTAGATTCCTTAGGAAAAGGATACTGTGCTACATTCATCTTTTAATTAAAATGATATCTAAAAGAGCTGGATTTCTCATGCAAATCTTAATAAGAATCTGAGTAAGTATAGGTTATAAACATTGGTGACTGGGCATGTATATTTTAATTATGCAAATCCACAGTAATAAAAGCCCTTATATAATGGAAGGATTTAACAGGGTTAAAAACTGGTTGTTTGAAAAGGCTGGTAAATAAATCATATGGATCTGAATGTCAAGTTTGTGTTTATATGCCTGTTTACATTGCTTTTTCCCATCACGTGGAATTGTTTCTGAGGGAGTCAGCATCACTCTGTGGCCTAATATATTAGATTGTGAATAGATTCTCGCTTACACAACTGAATCAGCACAGCTGTGTAAATGTATGCATTTAACACTGATTAAATGCTTCCACCTATACATTAAAAAATCCAGACAAAAGTCCTTTACTACCACTCACTGTAAGTTTTTGCAGAATAGCTGTCGAGGTGTATCCTATCATCTGCCATACACCTCCTAACATGTTTTACTTTTCGTTTTTACTACAATCAGGAGCAGCCAGGCAGCAACAGAAAAAAAATGAAACTTCTTCTAAAACAAAGATAATGAAATATGTTCAGATCACATTAAAGGATTGTCTGAAGACTGCTGATGTAAGGAAATTCAGGGTTAATGCTGCGTTACTTCATTTTGAAGTCAACCCCATTGCGCCTGTTTATTACAGGGGTCTTCAAACGGAGCGATCGCACAGCAATGTGTTGGAGGCTGCTGCAGCACCCAGTGGGCTGAGTCCAGCATGAAACTTTCCAATGGCCGGATTTAAAATTTCCAAATTTATTTTTGTGGAGAGGGGTATCAGAGGGAGGAGGAGGAGGAGGATGGTGTTGGCCATCATCTCTGGCTGTGGCTGTGTTGTGGGGTTCAATGCAGGACAAAAGAGAAAGGTGGATAATAGTCCAGTGACCAGGACTGTGCTTCATTTTGGCTAAATATTAAGATTCCTAGAGGCATTACTTTTACTTAGTCCTCGAAATACCCACTGGTAAACCTAAATCCCCCATCCTCTGCAAAGCCAACAGTTTGCTACTTAAATGGGTTTAGACTTAATTTTAATGGAAGCGAAACATAGTCGATGGAGGCAAATTAAAACCATATAATTTTGTAATCTTAGTTTAGCTATAATTGCGGCAATAAAACAGTGGAAAGAATAATTGTGGAACATATGTTTGTGAGTGACATTATCTAGGTGACTTCCCTTTTACGGCAATGCGCTGCTGTCCTATTTGTCTCCCCCTCCCTATGCATTGGAATGACAAACCTTCGAGCCCGGAGTTAATGCTGATTGCGGCAGCTGCTTACACACCGAGTCTCCATGGCAACGGGGGACGTTGCCACGCAACCATATTCTTTTAGGGACAGGGAAAATGCCCAAAGGCTTACTAAAAATACATGGAAGTGGGGGGGAAGAAAAAAAAATCTCAAATTTTCTCACTACTTTTAATGGGTGTAAGGGACTGCGCTACGGCTTGAAAGCAGAGGTCGCACAAATAAAAACCCAGCCCTGACCTTTCAAAAATTGCTTGCCACTGCTTGAATTCTCGAGCTTTATTGACAAAAATGACTTTTGATCGATTGTAAAATTGGTAGCTAACAGGCGGCAGCCCTCGCAGACTGCAAGATGCAGCGCCAGCCCATTGCTATTCCAGAGGGGTTGAAGGTCAGCCGAGAGCCATCAATGCCGTATTGATCAGTGGAGCTGAAAAATGCCCGTGTTTACAGCTCCTCGCACTGCGGGGCTGCGGCCCCGGGCTCCAGCGGGCTCTGCCGCCTCGACGCACAACGCAGAGCAAGCCGTCCTCCCAGCAAAAGTGACATCACTTCACTCAGCTCAGCTGTTTCTGCAGTTTTCTATAAATAGCTAGATAAAAAATTGAAGGCTGCTTTTGGAGAATTTAGCCAGCCAATCTTCTGATCGTCCGCAGACAAGACAGGTTGTTGTGTTTTTTTTTCATTTTTTTTTTTTTCTTTCTTTTTCCTTTGCCAATATTGCGTTGCAAATTCTTCCTCCTAGTATTTGGAGCTTGACCCTGAATAATCAAAAACTGTGAATAGTATACATGGCTGCATTCAGGATTGTTGTGGAATGGATATTTAATTCATCATTCGTCACTTTTCTAGCTGTTTAATGTGATCAGATAGGAGCGAGGGAAGGAAGGAGGAGAAAGGGTCAGCATTGCTGTATGAGATGTGCAGGTCTGGTGTTATGCTGATGTGGCACGTTTGCTGAGCTCAGTATCGTCTCTACCTGCAGAAACCCCCATGTGCCAGCCTCCCGTGTGCGCCCCTGAATTAAACACACCATGCACTGCAGTCGGAGTCATATCAGGCCCTTGTTGGTTGTAATAGCAGAGACAAACTATTTGAAGGGATCAATTAGAAAAGCAAACAAAAGCGCTGCTAATAAGCACGCTTTCTATTTTTTCTTGATTCCAATTTTGCTGCTCTATTTCTTAATTAACCATCTAAGGTAGCTGATGAAAGGAAAACATAATCTGCCTGGTCTGTAAATAATCTCTTGCTCGATAAAATTTCTTTCTGGAAAAAAGAGAATTAAAAAGCAGGGAGACACAAATAAAGTATTGAATCCTTCTGGATAAAAGTGTGCATTCTGAAAGTTTTATGAAGTTTTGGAGACCATGGCAGTTCTTTTGGAAAAAGGAGACGACATAAACTTGTAAACATAAGAAACAACAACCAGTCCAGATGGAGAAAAGCATGTCCTCTGTAGGCTCCATCTGCAGGAAGCCATCATGGTGAGTTCTTGTTGCTTATGGTGGTTTTTACCATCCCTGAGTTGGATTCCCAGTGGGAAACAAATGGTGTCAGGGAAGAGTCTCACACAGTCCTTGAGCCTTGCTCAGCTCTTCAGCACTCCCCTTCCAAGCACAAGCCTGGGCTCAGCATCACACGAGATCAAGCCCCAACTGTCCCCACCCTTGTTGATTTGAGCAGAGAGCTGAAACTACTTGGCAACAGAAAAAATGAAAGTACTTGTTTTTCAGAAAGGTTAATGGCACTAGAAATAGAAACCAGACAGTTCCTTGAAGGCGGGGAAGTGGGGACCAGCAGGTTTTCTCTCCTGACTGCAGTACTGATTGCAGTGCAGTGGATATTGCAAAGTGAGGTGCTACGGCCTGTGTACCATGACAGGTTAGGGCAGAGGACTACAATAACTCATGCTGATCTCAGAATATGCATCCTTCCCCTAGCAATGGCAATGTGAATGAATTGCAAACTGTATGCAAAATTGTTGATGTATGGGATTTGAAAATACATTTGTTCTCTACAGACACTGATCTGTAAATGATCCTGAATGTAAAATTCAGAGTCTGGTCTAGGGATGGAGATTAGTGAGGGCTGTGTTCTTAAATATCATTGAGTATCTGGGTGCATGTGATCCAAAACCAAGCTGTAGCTGTTTATTGAAATATTTCTGTTATAGTTAATACTTATTCTTTTTGAATGGTCAGTATTGGTGCCCTGACTTGGGAGGGGAGGAAGGAAAATGGCAGAATGAGGTAAATCAAATCTCTCTTCTCTGCAGAGTGGGCCAAATAGTGTTTAACCCATTGGTTGAGTGGAATGTAAATAAAACATGTTAGAAGAGGCAAAAATAAACAAAACTTTATAACCTGCTGGGTTTCTTTTGTTGTAGAGAAAGCTAGCTGTTGAAAGTTAGAGTTTCATTTTGCCAAGAAATCTGTAGAAAATTTATCCAACTTCCAGAAGAACTACTGGAAAATATTGGTCCAGAAAAAATCCCCAACAATAACAGAGTTGAAATTGTTTACTGGAATTACATTTAAATAATTGAATCCTGTTTTAAAATAATTTTTTTTTTCATATGAAAGGATTCCAGACCCTTATAACTTGCTGAATTTTTCAGTAATATACTTATTTTTCCATAATGTTCACCTTCTTCCATTGTCATTGAATTCCATAACACATTTTAAATATTGCTGGTTTTCAAATGTATATCCTCCACTGTGAAATTAAGCACACATAATTGGGATTTTTGGTGCTGAATCAAATTAGTGGTCTTCCTATTAAAAAAAATCACCTGTTTGGTAAAGGCACAAGAGAGAGGGCTGACAATAAAAAGGACTTTCCTACACTCCTAAGCTCAGCATCCTCTTGTCTTATTAGTCAATACAGCTGATATGCATTGAATACTGAAAAGCTGGACAACTGTTTTTATTATCTTTGCTTGATCTCAAGCCAAAACCCTTCTGGGGACAACAGTCTTGACTCTGCATTCTGTGACCTTTTCAAAATCTCATATTGAAAATATGAGTGGATTAGCCAAATTTGTGAATCACAGGCCTGCTCACTAAGTCAACAAGAGCTTGCTTGCTAATTTCAATGGAATCAGGAACAAACCTGGAGTTCTGCTCCAGCAAAACTATGTTTGACTTCAGGTCAGGATGAAATGAATTCCCATCATCTTTGTTGCCCTTTTATGTCTTTTTACTGACAGATGGACAAGGAACTTTATTTTTCAGAATTCTTTCCCAATAAAGGAAAGTTGAGTACACAAATGTCACATGTGTAGGACCTCTTCTCAATCTACTACTGGAAGGAGGAAAAAATTACCGCAGTGTAGGTGAACAGTGGTAGAGTGCATGCTGGTATCATCAAACCTGGTATTTGTCTGGGGAAGAGAGAGAAAGTACCTCAGGCAAGATTCCCCAGACTGCCCTGAACACATATGCAGGACCCTTGGGAATGCTATTGGGCTCCATGTTTTCCCTGTCCCTTCCTGACAGGGCAGGCAAAGCAGTAGTTCTGTAAAGAAAAGGTCTGAGAAAACGTGTCCTACAACATTGTATGACAGCATTTGGAAGGACAAAGGGATTCCCTCTGTTGTCTGTAATCTTCTCCTTAACTTTAATCTTTAAGGTATTTATTTATTTTTATTCAGTGTGGTTTTCTCTTGCCAGCCATTTAACCAGACTTTGAGGATTTCTTCAACATTAGAAGCTGTCCGAATAGGAACAGGGTGTGCCTGTGTGTGCGCAGAAACACATGGGAACATCAGCAAACATGATGCTTTACAAGGCTGTTTACTAGCAGAACTATAGAAAGAGTAACCACATTACTATTAAATAACTGCTTAGTAACATACAACTAAAAACAATAGCCTGTCTAAGGCTGATTTTTTTTTTTTTTTTTAAATAAGATGATGCCTTTCATAAAAATTCCTTCTCTATCAGTTTGTATGTTTGTGTCAAAATATCTCGGGGCACAAAGCCCAGTGGAAAGCCAACTGAAAAAAGTGCTTTATTTTTAAGTGCTTTCATGACAGTGAACCAGTAAACCTCCTGAGTAATGCAGGGAAGAGCTGGATCATGCATAGATTGCTCTTTACCCAGGATGCACCGTTGCCTGCAAGATTCTGAATAAAGAGACACACCTGCTAGCTAGCTGATAACACTCTGGGGTCATTTCATTGAAGAAACTGTCAGCCAGGAGGCATTTAAATAAAGCCACAGATGAATTCATGACCTGCACTACTGAGACTGAAAAAAAAGGTGTTAAAGCAGAAAGAGAATGCAGATAAATGCACATTCCTTTGTACTGCAACAAAACTTCTCCATGTAAATCAACTGAATGGGAAAGAATGGGGAAAAAACGTGTTTGTCCGTACAGTATCGGGGAAGCGAGATGGTTCAGCTGCACATCTGGCCACGGGCCAAAGCAGTCGTGTGCCATGCTTGTTTGCCTACTAGTGCTGCTTAGATTGGCAAATGCCCATGCAGTTTGAAGAGGGCAGGCGCACGACTGGATGGCTGCCAGTAAGTGTGCGGGACTGATGCCACTGCTGGACGCCATAGCCTGGTAGGAATGAGGAATACAAAGGCATTCAATAATCTGAATGTCCCTTTGCTTCAAGAGAGTGGTGCCAGGCAGCATTTAATGAGAGATTGCTTTGTTACAAAGTCCTCGACATCAAGTGGGCTGGTGAGCTCATTAACCTGACTGCAGCAAATAAAAAAGGCGCACTCAGAAGACTCCCATGATAGCATACTCAATAGTGTAAGAGTCCTTTTGCTTCCTTTATGGTGATCCATTAGCAAGTAGCAGTGTAAACACCATAAAGCAAGCCAGTTTTCTGATTGTTCAACTAAAGTCTGTTTTCCCTTGGGGATTATGCCACCAGTTGATGCAGCACCCCCGCCCCCCCCCCCCCCCCGGCCCCCTTTCTCCCCCAATCTATTACATAATGACCTTCTCTGCAACGAAGGATTTTCCCATATTTCTTAGGAGAACAAGTGCAGCTAAGGAAACTACTGATAATTCAAATCTTTGAAAGACGGAAGGCAAGGATGTAGGGCACATCAGAAAACAAATAAACCACAAAGTGATGCCAAGAGGAATGAAAAATATGATTGTGCTTATATTTATACAACCTCAGTTAGAACTTATGAAAATGGTACATATCTTTCTTTTGTTGCTTTCGTTCCTGTTTTATGTAGCTCTATATCCACAGCACAGGCAGTGCACCTTGCTTACCTAACTTGGTTCTCTGCATTTTCCATAAATGCTGTTTGCCCCCAAGAAAATGCATTATGAAGTAGTACTTCCAGAACAAGTGCTTTCTGCATCTCCATTTGAAACACAGCCCTTTGCTGTTTCACTAATCAAAGGAAAGAGAGGGAATAAGAAAATTCCCAAAGAATTTTCCCTTTTAAAACAAAAGGGAAAATTCCTTGTTGTAGTTATTCCATTTAATCCACCGTAGCTACCCTGGTGAAAGCATTTTTTTCAACATCTAAAAAGGTCAAATAAAAATACCTGTGTTTAATCCCCAGGAACTGCAAAGGACTATTGCTTTCCCATAAGCACCCAGCAAAAAGAACTAGAAAAACAGATAAACAAGGTCAATGATTTTTTATTTTTTGACAGGTAGGTGATCAGCATGGATCCAGTGCATGCTGGTAGAAATGATTTTTGGTTACTCAGTTTCTTAGTCAAGGTCCTATTACTCAAGTATCTTTCTGGCACAAAATAAAATTAAAAATCCCACTAGGCACTAATTAATACCCTTTTCAGAAGAATTACATACTAGTTACAAAGTTAAAATGTATTCTGTTCTCAGTAATAAGATTGTTTTAAATTCTTTAACAAATTGCAGAATTCTTTAATGATTTTCAAGGTGCTTTCACCAATCAGATCCCATTATAAGATCAATTTAAAGTCCCCAAGCGGTAGTTACAGCACCATTGCTATGATGTGAAATTGTGGAAAAAATACTAAAGGAAATAATTAGGCTGACTCTTCCTACCCTTATCTACTCTAAGACAAAATAGTCTGAATTGTGTTTTGCCTGTAATGCTCAGACAGTACTTCACAATTGTAATTAAAAATGTATTTTGTTCTCTATTCTGATACATTGGTTCCCACTCTTCTAATCAGCAAAATACAGCTTAACAGATGCAAAAAATCTATAGTGTGTTGCTGCTGTAGATCAGGTGCAGCTTCTTCCAAACCCTCTAGAGACTGCGAAAGGGATGTAAAGAAAACAATCGTATTTACTTTTCAGAGATTTTATGCTCTTAACATTCTGATATGGATGGAGGTGGCATGCTGGACTGAATCCAGTGCAGGCCACCAAGATGCTCAATGTGCTGGAACACATAACATATGAGGAGACATTGAAAGAGCTGGGTTTGTTTGTTTATGAAAAGGCTTTGGAGGGATCTCCCTACTGTTTGCAGCTGCCTCATGGGAGACCATAGAGAAAATGTAACACGGGCTGTCCTATTGGATATAAGGGCAGTTTTTGCATCTTTTTCACCATGAAGGGGTTTATGTATTTCAGCAGGTTGTCCAGGAACATGAAATTACTGTCCTTGGAGACATTAAAAACTCAGCTAGAAAAGTGACCTGATCTGATTCAGCTTACTTCAAGCAGAGGGTCCTGTTGAGTGCCCTTCAGAGTTCCTTGCAGCCTAAACTATTCCTTGAGTCTGTGGCCAGTCTTGGAGTGGGGGGTATTGGTCTCTTACTGAGATCCCAGTGAAGGACTGGCTGTTGTACAGGATTGACCAGGAACAAAGAGGGCACTGTGGTGTTGCTCTGATACACAAGTCCACAGAACCATAGCTCTGGCAGGATGCCCTGTTTGCAGTATTTCACAGTGTGGTTCTATCTCTGGCAGCAAGTCCTTCACACTCATAAAAAAGGTCACTAAATGCAGGCAGCAATAGCACTTTGTCACTGCAGTACCAAACACTTGCATGTGAATTTTTTATTTGAATCATGCAACGCCTGCTCCAAAGGCAGTCCTTGAACGGCAAGCTCCTGGTGAGAGGACATTGCCAACGATTTAACCTGACAGTGTGCTAAGATGAAAATCACTAGATCTGCAAGCACTCATAATCAGGCCTTAAGCACAACTCTGGAAAAGAACAAAAGGCGTGGAAATGTAAGAGACTCAGGGCCACCACAGTAACTTTGAAGTGAACACTGTAGCAGAATCTAGATGCTTTTCCTTTTTATGTGGCAACTTGCGCCGATATTGAGAACAGTAAGGAAAAGAGTATGATGAAGTTGGACTGACTGCTGACAGACTAGGAGAAGAGAACAGGGAAGAAGCCAAGTTATGTCAGGAGCATAGGGTTGCTCTAAGAACTGCTGTGTGGTACCTGACCTGAAATAAAGTTTGAAAGCTGGAAGAAGCAAGAAAGATAATCTCTATGAAAACCAAACCAGAATCATTATATTAAATACCAGAAGTGCAAACTTTAGCCCAGCAATAGAAAACAAACAGGGTAATGGGCATTATCACTATTCAGCACTTGCATATTTTTCTCTGTGTTCTCTTGCTGTAGCTACGTGAATCTCTTTCCTTCAAGCTTGAACAAGATTATGTTGCAAAGCACCCTATGCAGTTCCTCTGAAAAGTAATGTGGATGTTTGACTATGCCAAGAAAACAACTGCAATCATAGTGGTAAAAATCTGATGCACACATACATTTGGGAAACTCCTTCAGACAGTCCCAAGAGTAGAGGGGAAAATCCTCATTGCTGCAGTGTATGCTGCTTTTAGCTCCTTTGGCTGACTTCCATTCTGTCTTTGAGGCACATTAAATCATTTTAACCTTGTTGAGATAGGAGTGAAGACGTCTGCCTGTTTGGTTTAAAGCTGGGCAAAACATTTTGAGGAAAGGGAGGAAAGGATATACAGGAAGGTTCAAAAGCCACTCTGGCAATACAGAGCCTGTTTCTAAAATGTTTGGTGGAGCAGTGCTGGAAAATGGGCAAAGAACTCTTTAACACTTTAAAAAAACTTTTAATCCTTTCTTTCTGCTTTGTTTGCCCTGCCAAACTAACATGATTGCACAGAAAGCAGTAAGAATATTGCCATCCAGGTGCAACCCACAGCATCACTCATGCTGGGCCAAGGGACACTGTCTTTTAAGCCTTTCATTCTCCAAAAAGCTTTACTCTTAAAGCTGGCTATAAGGCTTGGTAGACCTTTATGATGAAACATTCCTAGGATATTGGCTCAACTCACAGTTCCACTATTGTCCGAAGAATTTCCAGACTTTGTTGGCAGTATTTAGAAAGAAATAAATAATTCTGTTAATGAGAAGTGGAACTTTCCTCCATGTAAACCTGCTATGATGACGAACTGACTGCTAGGCAAAGATGGTTCATGGGAGTTTTTCAGCTGTATTAGATTACGGAACCATATAATGTCAGCATTGAGCAGTGCAAAGGACCTACCTAGAGCTAATGGACAAGGTTCAAAAAGGGTCAGAGTATATTATCTTCCTGTGTTGCCCAGACACTGTAATACGTGTGTGTCCTGCAGCTACATCCTGAAGACTTAAGGCATCCTTGTGAATTCTGTTTGTGTGTTAGTTGTGCTCTGGGAATTCAATACCACTTACTGGCTGTTTGGATATAAAACAATGTAGGAATAGCAGCAGCACTCCACTCTACAGTGCTGCCTATTTTCAGATTCCTACTGTAGCAGCCGTATGTTCTGAACAGTGTAAGAAGCTGAGAAGGATTGCTCTCAAAAGCAGCCTGAACTCAGACCATTTCAGTGAGCACAGGTTGCCCCTGTCCATGTCAGCAAGGCAATTTTGGATAGGGCTTTTAGAAATCCAGGAGAGTGTTGCTGCAAACACAATGTAAATTTTGCATATGAACAGACCAATATTATTTTTATAGATATTTCCACTGGCCCAGATGCACTGATTCATTGAAAGGACAGAGTCAGCCAGCTGTTTCAGCAAAAACCTTGTCCTTGCCACAGTTCTTTTAGTTTTATTATTTTTTCTTCTTCTTTTCATAAGTAAGAGGAAGTGGCAGCCTTGATTTTCCTAGCCGTAAAGTGCTGGAGAAGTTAGTGTGACAGTTTATCATGTTAAGGCAGATCATGATTTTTCACTTCTCTGGCCCTTCTGGTCCTCTTGATGTTTTAACTGTTCATTCCCTTTCACCCTAAATATACAGACCCGCTGCATGTTCCCAGAACTTCCAGGCAGAAGCTGAAGACCCTTGTTCTCCAAATATCAGCAAGCTGTCCCTTGTTTAACCATTCAGATTTCCCACGTGCGGTATCCTAGAGGCTCCTTCAAGACTTGGGCCAATACGTATGTACCATGGAGGAAGGAGGGAGAACACCATGCCTGCAAGAGCTGGTCACGGTTACTCAAGAGCTTCAGTGGCAGAGGCTCTTGAAGTACAATGGATGTGTAGGACAGAGTAGAGCCAGAAAAGTGACTGTAGTCATTCTCATTTTTAAGCAGTCAGTGATATTTTTATAATTCTATGATTACCTAAAAGATCATTTGAGCTGTTATTTAATATATACATGACTTGTCTTGATAGTCAATTTCCAGACACATATTTCACAAATTTTAACTGAATTTTTCTTCATCTTACATAAGTTTACTTAAGATAATTAAGTTTTGGGTAGTGTAGGACAATATTCTGACAGAAGATGAGTTTTCCTTTTCTTTTTTCCTCTTACATTTTCCATCTAGTAAGGTGAGCATTAAACATTTTTCTTTTGCACAGTATAATATTATTTCTGCAGCAGTGGCTGGTGGAAGAGACTGACACAGATGAAAAACATTTGCTCAGTTCTAAGTAGGCACTGTAGGACAGCCTTTTCAAACTCAGACCAAAGAGGTGATGTTTATCTTTAAGTACTATGTCATATCTTTAAAAAAGGGGGCAGAGGAGATAGATCTCATAGTTTCCAATCAGAGAAAAAGCCTAATTTTGACCTTTCTGATGCCATTTATAGAAGGAACAGATTAAAACTCATTGCAATCTAGGATAATTCCTTCCCAGGTCTATATGTTAGCTAGGAGTCATGATAGTCACTAATTTCTGACAGCACGAAGCACCCTGCACATGTGAGAGTAACCCCAAAATCTGTACTCTTCTGTCTTCTGTGCCTGTAGAACAGAAAGAAAAAGCAAATCTTCACTGACATGACCTCAATTCTTGTCCCTTTCTCTAATTTCAGCTGGCAAAGCAAAGTGGACTTGGTGTGACTGCAGCTTCTCTCACAGCCTCTGAGGACAGAGGGGACAATGGCTACACTGACATGAGAAGATGCAGTGGGAGACGGGGGCCCAGCTACTTTGGGAAACCAGCCAGTTTTTCACAACCAAAGAGTCTCAGGTTAGACTATCTGCCTAATAATAGTTTTTGGGATTTTATTTGACTGTGCTAAGAATCACACAATGTTCTGCAGCATTTTGAATCTTGCCTGATGGTGGTGATTAATGGCTGGAGATGCTGGTTCATTTTGTGTGTTTGGCTGTGTATCTTGTCTGGAGGTGTTCCTCCATGACATGGAAACACATCACTGAGAACTGCTGAAAAACCAGCTTTCATCCTCAGATAGGTTAGTCTTGGCCTATTTAAATTCTTGTCATCTGCAAGGACAAGACCAGCTGCCAATATGCTCTTTGAAGTAGTAAAACTTCTTTGTAACCTTATGTCTGTTCAAGAAAGCCTAGAAAGTGAAAATATTCAGATAATTACTTTTGTAAATCTGGAGATAGAGGTCAAGGCAGGTAGAGAGGTGAATTTGTGCCCCAAAAATGCTGTTCACCCCCCTCCCCTTCCTTAGTGTCCTCAGATGACAGCAAGTCATGTATTGATTGAACAATCAGGGTCAACACCAATAACAACAGGGCTCTGTATTAAAGAGTTCATATAAAATTCTGGCCCCACATCTATCTAAATATCAGGGATGAGCTTATTGTACCCCTCCTCCAAAATAAAAAAAAATTGTGATGAATTTGAGTCTGAATGTTTTTGTTGTCACTTAGACAAACCTTTTCTCTGCAGTGGAATGTTGTTTGAATTGAGAACAGAATGCAGATAGCAAGGTTTGGTCCTCTGCTGTTAACGCAGCAGTTAAATACCCCAAAGCTGGCACACAATATGTATGAGGTAGTATTAAAAATAGACAAAAAATTAGGAGTGGTAACTAACTATGAAATTAGCAAAGGAAGAAAATAACTGTAAATAAAAATATATAATGTTATTTTTTTGAGCACTCTGCTAAGCAAAATGGGGAAATTGAAGCAGCCACATGTAGCTGTGGGTCAGGAGAAGCAGCTGCATCTTGCAGCCAGGCTGCAGCCCTCTCTTCCCTCCCATCCCACCATGCCATGCCATCCCCTGCACCTGCCATAAACACAGTTCCTACTTCAGCAAAGTGGGAAAATACTGTCCCCAAACTACTCTGTTCACCAATTACCACCTGATTTTGAGGATCCTGGTTGCCTGGGAAACATAACTGGGTGTTGCTGTGGAAACTCAGCTTCGCTGACCACTGGGTTTCCCTGCTGCCGGACGAGGAGATGGGAACTTTCCACATCTGTCTGTGCTAGCAGGTGACAGGAGATGGCTTTGCCACCAATGCTATCAATAAAGTTCAAAAACAGTGTTAATAGCTTTTACTTTCACTTATTCAAGCCTCCTCTGCTGTTGACTCTTGGAAGAAAAAGAAATGAGGATAATCCATTTAGGTAATAGATTAGAGGAACGAGTCAGAGTAGGAGGAGGCATTCGTTTATTTATTTTGCTTCAGAAAAGTTTCTAAGACTTTTTGTGCACAAATTACTTGGGAAAAATCAGCTTGAAAGCTTCACAAAATGTACAATTTCACATTGTATTAATGTAAGCTTTTTGAAGTCAATATAGTTATTCCTTTGTTATTAGTGTTCCCATGCATTCAGCTGGCTTAAACTGTTCATCTCATAATGAGCATATGCTGTCAGTAAAAGCAATAGCTGCTGCAGCATGCATTAACTCCTTGTTCCCAAGACTTATGAAATAGTAGTAGAAGTAGTAGAAATAGTATCAACTGTGCTTAACCCTGGTTTCATATTTTAGGGCAAAAAGCATTAAGAAATATCTGAAACAGAATGCTGTAAATTCATCTATGGCCTTTGCGGGCTTTGGAAACAGAGGGAGAATAGTGCAGCAGCTAATTTTTCTTTCTCTTTTAGGTAATAAATTGAAAAATAAAACTATTACAGCTCACGTTGACATAAAGGAAATACTACTGCTACTATTTTGCACTTACATCGCAGCTTTTATCCCAAGTTTTCAAAGGATTTTTCAAACATTAATGGTATATGACTATATTCTCTATTGGCAAGGTGGTCACAAGGTGATGTGGGAGCTGACATTTTATAGGGTGGTGAGGGTGGTGGGACACTAATGCAGATTTTAGGAAGCGATGCAACCTACTGACAATAGTTCCATGGCTAACTCATGTTTAAGATAAAATAGTCTGTCTAATCTATCACTGCTGTGGTTTGCTGCAGCAGAAAGGGTTGAAATCTCCTCTGTAGTCCATTGATTCTGCTGCAGATACTCCAGCAGCGGAAATAGTGTTTCATCTGGTTTAATGGTATCTCTCGATCTGTTTACTTGACCAGATGCTGAGGTTGTTTTTCTGTTCTTCCACAATACTTAAACATACTTGTAAAAATCTGGGGGGGTTGTGGTATATGTACCTATGTTCACTGAAGGCAATAATAGAGTAAAAAGTGGAATAGCTTGAATAATTGTCATTCTTTTTTTTTTTTTTTTTTTTTTTTTTGAGCTTACTCAAAGAGAGGAATTCTGGCAAGTCAGGGAAAATCTGTCTCTCTCTTTCCCTCTTTTTTTTTTTTTTTTTTAATTGGAAAGTACCTTTTTTTTGCTTTAATAAATTGTCACAAATTTTATATTCAAGCAAGGAAATGAAAAAAGCTTGATCTTTGCTACTGTAAAGGTGACATGTAAGCAGCCCTTGTTTTAAAATGCACCTGTGTCTAATTTATAAACAGCCTGTGTTCTGGAGTAGTCTCCCAAGTGGCTTTATGGAGGTAGGGAATACTATGTTATCCAAGACTCACAAGACTGCTTTATCTGTAACTAATACAAATCAGAGAAGCTCGGATGAAATCTATGGAGGTACATCAATTTACACAGGCTGAAAATCATGCTCAACTATTCGCAAACAAACAAAGGCGTGCAATTCCCCATTTGCCTCCACAAAGGCAGATGCTCTACCTCCTTACCTGCTCCATTTGCTTTAATGAGGTGTTCACAGCAAAGCGTAAACGGTACCATTTAGACGTCAACATTAAACATGGCGATGTTTTAAGAGTAGCACTTAAGGAAATTAAATGCGTAATCTGAGCTAATGTGAATGGTGTATGACTGGTGTTAAATAAACTTAAAATAGACAAAGTAAAATTTTCTCAAGTGTCTTTAGCGAAGGCATGTTATAGGTTGTGTGAGCTATAGCATAATCTTAGTACGCTGGACATTGGTCCATTCAGATTTTTAACAAGAGAACAGATGATTAAGAAGGCTATGTCTATGCCATGGCATTAGCTGTTAGGACTTTAGTATTTGATACGCAAGCTGCTAAAGGTGTGGAAATACTCTATGTCATGGAAATGCAACTTTTGGGGAGGGACTGAGGCTATACTGCATGTGCAAGGAGACAGGGAAGTGCTCTGTTTTGAGCCCCTTTTATTTTCTCTCTCCCCACACATTACAAATGTAACTAGCAGAAATGTGATTTGCTAGATTTACCCTGGTGATGTATATGTCACCGTTGACTGCACTGGAATGATTCTAAATTTACTTCTTTGTGAAATCAGAATCGGGACTAGCTAATTTAGCTTAGCATGCTGATATGAAATGCAAAGCGAAAATGTCATCATTTGTGTTTCTTCTTGTACTGAAAAACCACTGGAGGGTCTGTAGAGATGGAAACATTAGTATTAATAATATAGCATTGCAAATCTATATATTATTTTCAATATATTGGTTTTAGAATGGTTTTTAGAAACTGATAAGGCATACCTGTAGTTACTGGCTAATCATGTTTATGAGGTCCAACTTCTGATTTTTTTGTGGGTGTGTGTGTATTAACCTGGGGACAAAGTTAGAGCCTTTGCTATAGTCAACAAAGCAAAGTGTTCATGGGGAAAGCATTATCACAAGTAAAAAAACTATCTGATTTAAAATCATTTTCAGACCTTTCTAATACCCTTAGGTTAAAAAAGAAAAAAAAAGAAAAAGAAAAAGAAAAAGCAATGAATAAATTAGTAGCCACATCTTCGTTCCAACAACCTAATTTCAACAGTATCGTAATAAAAGGACATAGGTCATAGATTAAAATATTGTAATGGAAATGCAAAATCTATATCTCCTCATAGGTATAGGACTGTATTTTTAAAGATATTCCTACTTACTATTATTATAATTTGAGTCTAGTGTCACCAATAAGAAAACAGCTCTTTTTCATTCTGATTCAAGAACCAATATTTACAAGTATGTGTGTATCTAAGTATAAATAAACAGTTAACAACTGCACTGAGAATATCTGTATGGAGTTCTGGGTCAGCCATAGTACTGTTCTTCTAATGTTCTTATCAAGACACTTGTTACAATTTTTTTTTTTCTCTTTTTCTTAGTAGGGGGAAAGTGATAGACTCATGACACGGGTAGAGTAGGAAAATAGAAATATTATTTCCCTTGTTTCTGCCAATATGTTAAAATGCATCAAATTTATTATTCTTAAAATATGAAAAATATCCACAATGTTTTTCCTAAAATCATAGACAATAAAGCAGCTCAGACCTACCAAAGTCTGGCAATGAGAGTCCTCCATCCTAAATAAACAATCCTGTTATACATGGTGAAAGAACCCAAAGTGGCTTCTGCACCAATAAGTGCAGAAACGTAATCTCTTCTTCCACAGAGACCAGATAGAATAATTTCCTATAACTTGAATATGAGCAGTTCTCTTCCTTATGCCTCCTGTCTCTCAAAGTCAGAGGTAAAAATGCATGGAGGAGGTTGTCACAAATACCAGATGCATCAAACTTTTGTCTCAAGTATTTAGCACATGGTTATTTAAAAGGAGATAAGTAATAGTGGCTTCCCACAGTATTTTGCATCTCTCACTCCCACCCTGTTAAAATTGTTTCACATATGGTTGAGGATACATGAAAAAATAAGTGACATTCCCATACATACGTAACATGGAAAAAAATCATTTAACTTCTGTCATTTCCTAACAAAATACTGAACAAGCAGGTGGCAGTGCCCAGGCAATGCTGTAGTACTCTCTCTCACCAGAGCAGAACAGGGATAAAGAAACACCTGAAGGATGCCAGAACTTTGCGTTCAGGGGTTTTGTTCTGTATTGCACATCAGGTGACAGATCTGGCAGATGTGAGATCATGCTTCATTGGGAGGACTCTTCTCGTCTTCACCTGGGAATACAAATGTTTGCAATCCTGCTCTGCTGACTGTCAGCTATCTTGCTGCCAGGTGGAGTAGAGCGGAGCCCTGACTCCTGTGGTGTTGTGATATCTTGTGGTCACTCCTTGTTCTCTGCTCTGAATCTGCCTCACTGAGGTAGAGTTTGAGAGCAAAGACAGGCAAACTGGTGTTTGGCTATTGTCAGTGGCACACAAACTGCTTTAAAGCCGTGTTGCCTATTCAGACAACTGGTTCATCTGAGCATGCGCGGACACAGGAGCCACTGCCAGCAAAACTCAGCTTTGGAACACCTGACCTGGTGCATAGTGGAGGTTCACAAAATCTGTAGGTCTTTGTCCACCTTTCTTCTTGCACTCTCAAGCCTCTTCTGTCACTGACAAGACTGAGATCTTACTCTTTGTGAAGCAGCTCATCATTTGTCCTGGTTTGTTCAGAGAGGGAAGGTGAGCAGAGCCTCTCCAGCTTCCCGCTGCTGGAGGCCAAGGTGGAGGAACATCAGTGAGCAAGGAGCAGGAAAGTGAGAGGGAGAAAGAGGCTCTTTGCCTGGCTACAAGACTGTTTTGTCTGTGTAGAACTGTCTTGCTGATGACAAGAAAGGAGCCCTAACTTAGAGATTAAAGGTGGGAACCATAAATCAGGCTTATATAACCTTTTATTGGGAATGAGCCGTTTCTGAGTAAGAGGCTGCTGTGAATGGATGCATGTCAATGGTGGGGTGCGATACCCAGACAAGGCACACACTGCATTGGTGTTATGTTGATGCTCATTTCAGCCTGCATCTTTACTGGCCTCTCATGAGCCAATCAAGCTACTTTGTGAGCCACAGCTATAAACTGACCTTCTCTGAGCTCTTAAATGTAACTCCAGATAAATACAATCTGGAGATCATAGAAAGTCACAAATCTGTGTGGTAGCAGGTGCATCTGTCTTTCTTGTCTTCATGCATTTTCTGATTTTCAAAGCTAAGTAGATTTCGCTTGAATGTGTAAAAAAATGGATGTTACTCATAGTGTAAGCTGCAGCTAGTTATTTTCTACAATATATTGATACACTTATCTTTGCAATCTTTGTAATCTTTGGAGAACAGTGTTTCATACAGCATATTTAATTCGGAAATATATACAACCCTTTATATTCCTGCACACAGAGGGCCTGGTCCTTCAAACAAAACTCTTAAAGAGAAGTTTCCAAACTCATTTCTTCTGGATTTACATAAGGCATAGGGAGATGTTTGGGGGGTTTTATTCACAAATACAGTTCACACTGCATGAATTCAAACTTCTTCAGAACACAAGGAACATGTTGTGCTCATTTACCATTTCTTCCCACAAAGCAACCTCACGTAGGAGGATTTCTCATGTCAGTGCAGACGACACAAATCTGAGTGTGTGCATGTGTGCACATGTGCATGTATACACGTTTTAAAGGAAAACTAGAAACTCTTGTACTAAACCAGCATGATGATCTGTGCCCTGCTTGGCTTCATCCTTCTGTGCAATCACAGCATTCAGAGATGGAAAAAACTTGCACATAATTTTTGGTGTGTTTCTCTCTCAGAGTTGTTCTGTTCTTTGCACGGTACTGCTCAGGTTTTCCAATTTGTTTTTAAATAGCTTGTGGATATGGCTTCTCCTTCTTCCCTTGGGGTACAATTCCACAATCTAATGGTTCTCAAAATTAGAATTTTTCCTCCATCCCAGGTGTAAGACTTTGCTTATAAAGCATTGAATTCACACAGTAATGTGCATGGTGCAGATGTTTCACATGGGGACATTTATGTGAAGTGCTTCCATTGAAAACTAGGGATAAAACAAAAAAACCTTATTAAGTGAATTTACAATATATGATGAGTAAACATGCTTTTATTTTGCAATTTCATTGCAAAACTAGCAACACATACAACTGTAATGCCATATTGCCACATAAAAATTGATTACCAAGAATAGTATTTTTCCAAAGCTTAGGATCACAGCAAATTAATTAAAATTCTTCATACAGAAAATAAAACATTATAAGTTTTTACAAAATATATGTATAGTACATTTCAACCTTTTAAAATTTGTGACTGTAACATGGGCTTTTTTTCTTTTTCTGTGTTTTTAGTAATGTGGCAACTGGAATCTATCTAGTCCATATCACTGTTTTTATTCAAGAATTCTTGTGAAAATAAAGCACTTCTTTTATTCACAAAAATCATAATTGCAACATACATAAAACCTGTCAAAGCTCCAATTTCCAATATTCTAATGAATATCAAAAGAGTCCAGCATTTCTGACTTTGACAAATTGCAAATGAGGTTTTATTCATTAAGAGGGCTGCTAATGTTTATTTAAATGCAATTTACTGTTGCATTATTGATTAGCTACTGCAAAATTATCTTACAAGGAGCACGTGTAGCAAGAAGATTTCAGGTTGAGAAAGGATTTATCTAGGGAAGGCCTGTAGGCTTGATTTAGGCCCCAGGACATGAGAGTTTTAATTTATCTGGAAAGAAAGGCCTGGTGGAAGGTTTGCTTTGTTTGCATTTAGACAGCAGATGAAAGGGGTTTTGATGTTGAGCTGGGAGAAAATGGCTGCCACTCTTGTTATTCACAGAGAGAATTGAGCAAAAGAAAAAATCTATTATAGGGGGCAAGATAAAAAGTCCCCCCCCCCATTATTTTCAGCATCAGGCTATATGTGGCTTGTTATTCTCCGAAGGAGAAATAATAAAGAAAATGTTGCTTGTTATCTAAAATCTCTCTTAAAAAAATCTGTATTGCATTTATTACTGAACCCCCACTTCTTCTTTCAGTGCCATAAAACTCAAGCGAGGTTGCTGTATCTGACCCGAGAGTATGAATGAACTCCAGGAATGTATAATGTTTTCAGTGTTTCCCACCATCAACAGACACATTTTGGCAATGTCTCATGCATCTAATTGCTAACAGCTCGAAGTGCTGGAGACTGATACAGAACCTCTTTGGCTTCCAGCTTAAGGAGGGAGGCATCTGCAGTACTTGTTTTAGCATCGGTTTTGTAGACAAGAATCAATTAGTCATGTAAACCACGAGGGTGAATCCTATCCTTCCTGAGGGCTACTGCTGCAAGATTAAATAGGACTCATGCAAACGCATAGCAGTGGTAGAGCTTTAAGAAATTAAGGGCAGTCACCCCACCCATCTAATGAACAGAAGCCTGTGAACATAATGCCACCAAATCAGGTGGAATCCGGTGAGTGGGTGGCTTCTAGTCCTGGAATGAATTATTTTAAATTTCCAACTTGGAGAAAATGTGTTCAATGAAGCAACATGTTGCTTCAAAAGGCATAGTTCAAGTACACAGTATCAGGACCTGAATGTCCTTTTCTGGACTCATTACAACCTGACAGGTCTTTTCATTTCAAATGACAATCAGGAAAACTTGGAAAGCTCTCAGCCAATTGCAGAGAGGAAGAATGATCCTACTGAAATTAAATCTGAAACTCAAATATTACACCAAGACCTTTCAACTTGCTCATTATTCCATTAAACCAACTGTAAAGGCCCCATTCTTCATCTGAAATGAGTTTAGAAAAACTTTCATTGTATGATTTGGTCCACAAATGAGAGTGACAGGAGCAGAATGATATTTTCCTTCGGGGTTTATACCTTTAGTGACTCTGATGATGATGACTAAGTATCAGTTCTGACAAGCTGAAGGTTAATTACTTACTCTGTGTTTCAGGTCTGTCAGGAAGGAATATCAGCATTGATTTATTTACCAAAAGTCAGAAGTGTTTGGTATTTGTTTTTGGCATAGAGAACCCTTGTTCTAAAGATCCATTGTCTTTCTTCTGGTGGCTCGCAAATGCTTCTCTGCTTCCCATTTCTGCCTTATTTACATTTTTTTTTCCTTTCCTCAACTTTCAAGGATCTCTTGGTATTTTTCCTCTTTACCTTTGATTTTGGCAAAGGGCAAAATACTTCACATCACATCAGTGAAGATCACGAGCAGTTAGAACGTTGAGATAGAAACTAAAGTAGATGGCACTATTTTGAGATGATTGTATGCATTAGAAAACACAGAAAACCTTATATCACATCATTAACGGAAAAGTCTTATTAAAAAATCACATGGGTGACAAAAATCTTTCCCCGTGAAGGTGACATATTTGGATTATTAACTTCAATTTATGAGGAAAATGGATTAGGTGGTGCTGCTTCTGCAAAAAGGAAAGGGATGTCTGAAATGCTGCAAGTGAAGCATTGCCAAGTAAACTAGCTCTGGACTTCTCAAGCTTTTCTAATTTCTAATTATTTGACAGACCACAAATAAAATAAAAACAAAAAGTTTTGGGAAAAGGAGTCTACTTGTATCACGTACCTTTATAGACCCCTGGAGACTTCCTTAGCAGCAGTGCTCGCACTTTTCAGACTCTATCCTTCATGAGCCCCCATATCTCTCTGTCTCCTCTCATTTGCCAACACTCAGGTCCTCTCTCACTCTTTTGTGGTTCTTCTTTCTACTGTTCTCAGAGATCCTCTTCCTCCCTGATACCCGTGTTTAGTTTGGCTTTATTTGGATGCAGTTAATTAATTCTGGGTTTCACCTGAATCCCATTGCAGACAGACATCAGAATTCCACTACCAGCCTATGACTAGAGCCGCTTAAATATGGATGCAGTGTCCCATTTCCATCTTGTAGTCCCTAGTATCCTGTTATTTTTTGTTTACTCAGACTATATATAGACATGCTCTTTGTTTCTGGAAAAAAAAATCCTTTGCATGCATTACCTATCCATAAATCCTCTTCTTTGCTGTGTAGAAGCCTACAGCTACAGTTTGAGTCAAGTTATGCTGACATCCCTGATCAAAACATGCATACTTCAATAGAAACATCACTCATTGGGAATTTGCTCTGATGTTGTCTGCGACAACCATTTAGGGACTGCTTTGTTTTCTGTATGTCTGACTTTATTTTAGAATCCAAATTGCCAGTTAGTTACTTGTATATTTAATTCATTAATAATAATACTCAAAAATGCCCTCTATCCAACTACCAAGCCATAAAAATTTGTATTATTTTCTTTAACATTCTCAGTAGCCCAACCTTTAACAGAATGTTCTTCTATTGCTTTAAAAGGCTGACGATTATCCCAGTATCTATTCAAGTCCAGGGCTTGAAAACAAATCTTGTTTCTTAACTTTTTTCCCCAGCATCTTTGTTCCAAAGACAAAGGAGGACTTCTCTGATGTCATCTTCTGAGCCAAAAGGAGTGTCAAATAAAACAACATTCTGTATAAAATCAAGAAGCTTGACATCCATATAAGACCTTGGGGAAAAATGCTACTTGTATATGTTGAGTCTCAGCACTTTGTTCTGCCTTGAGTAATTTACCTTGAGGATTTGACATAATAGGCATATGAAAAACTTGGTAGAAGGAATATAAACAGAAGGACTCTGCAATGCAAGGGTACAGAAATGTAGGAAAAACAATTGTACTGGTGGAGCACTGGTCCTGTGCATAAAAGACAGATTAGAGTCAGATCAGATAAATATTATAACTGTTATCACCACTTAATGCAGGATACTAATGCTAGTCTTACAGAGGAAAAGTACAATATTAAGCCGATACTATTAAGTGTCTTTTCTGGATTCACTCTCAGGTGTGAAGGGGACCAGAGAGGTGCTGAGGGTGAAGACACGAATGCTGGTACTGTTTATTTTCAAAAGGAGGAATTAGGTAGAATTGGTGAAGCTTATTGAAAGGAAAATTAAGACAGATTCAAATGGTAAAACTGTTAAAATGTTTGTGAGTAGCAGAGAGATAGTTTAAAGATACTTTCATGCTAACTATGACAACAGGCTCTGGAAAAACAAGTTCCTTCCCCGCCTAGACTGATGTGTTTGAACCAGTAAGAAATTAACAATGAGATGAAGGACATTATGAAATGTAACAATTCTGACTTCTAAATCGAAGTCCTGTTCAAGTGACGAAAACAGAAAAGAAAAAAAAAAAAAGAAAAAAGCTTTGGCAAGTAGGTGTTAAACACAATAAGGCAAGCCAAAAAGGGTTCTGAAGAGCAGGTTGTTCAAGGCGTAAGAACTAAAAATGAATTATCTTCAAACACATCAGAGGCAGGACTTGTGAGATAGTCTGTAGGGCCAATGGATGATGGATATAGTAAAGGAAAGCTCAAAGGAAACAGAGCCATGTAGAGAATCAAAATGAATTCTGTGCTGCTTTGTTCATCAGGAAGTGGGGAGGGAGGAAGGGTATACCAGAAACTTTGTTTACAGGAGAAATAACTGGGGAAGAGGCAACATGACTTTTAAAGAGAAGAGTTATCTCTCTCAAATCTGTTCCAGTTGCTCCAAGGAATCACTAGATTTTCAGGCAAAGCTGATCTGATGGAAACAGTCTGCACAGAAGTCTCCAAGTCTTTCATCAAAGGCTCCTAAAAAACCCAGCTTATCATGCGCTAATGGCCAAATAATCATACATGAAAGTCCAGTTAGGCACTTACTTCTGTAATGAGGCACCTGAATAAACAATGTGCTTTATTTATTTATTTAATTATTTAAACTGGTGCATCTCTGCAACATCATGGGAGGGGAGTGTGGTTTTGGCTCTGCAGAAAGTATAGATTGTTTTATTTAGGAGTCCCACATTGAGCATACAAGACTGGCATGTTTGCCACCTGATGTTCATATAGGGACACACTTTGACACATTCAACTACAGCCAGATGCACTAATTGCAGAAAATAAAATATCACCTTTGCCATAGATATATATGGAGGTGGGGAATAAACTCCTTAGTTCTACTTTTACACTTCACCTGATTTGATGGGCAGCAGAGTAGATTACCTCTGAATTTAAATATTATTTATCAGCATTGCTTTGTTAATAGTAGAGGAGATCTAGACAAGAAATTTCAACTTCATTGTACTAGCCACTCTATAAAAACTCATTGTAAAGGTACAAACACTCTGGATGTAGGAAAAAAGACAGGGAAATTCATAATACACTGCTACAAAGACTGGATGAAATGAGATCTAAGAAAATACTATTCCATGCTGTTAACAAGAGCAGCACTTAGAACAACAACAAATCCTGGAGGACCTGGCAAAATCCAGCGTGACAGACTCCTCCATGATCCACACCTCAGGTGTTCTTCCATAACACTGCCATTATTGACGAGGTTTTACTGTTCTGAGGCAAGAGATAGAAAATTTCATTGTACAATCTGATTTCTCAATTTCATTTTGCACTTCTTGCCTGAAAAATGCAAGTCTCTATCACAATAACAAATTAGCCCCTGAAGACGCTAGGTTGGCCTAAAAGCTTTCTCATTTGATACTGCTACTGTCATTTTGGAAATAGTCTTAAAAGAAAACAACATCTGAAGTTGTGCCTGTTTATTAATAGAATCTAGAAACTACAGAGCCTGCGTATTTTCAAGTTTTATGAAAAGTCTTTCCCTAAAGCCATTCACACAGCCAATTATTTGGGCTGAAAAGCACTCTACCTGAAAACACTGGCTTTAATGTCAATGCTGGGAATAGTAAAGGTTCTCTGTCTCAAATTCCAGTGTAAATTTGGTAACTTAATTGAAATTACACTGGGTGTCACTCCAGGGTCTCCTAGGTAGTAGGTACTCTATAAATTTATTGTTATAGCAAACCACATCCTATATGAGAGAGAACATCATCTCAACAAGCCCATTTCTCTTTTTTTATGGTCCTTTTTTTTGCATGTATGTAGCTCCTGCAAGAATAATGGCTGGTTTGTTTGTTTGTTTTTAAATTTTACTTAGAAATTAAGGAACAAACACAATTCTGATGGCTTGTTGCAACAGTGAGAGATGTGTTTTGGTATGCTGTCAGGTGGACAGGTCCAGCCACGTGCATGTTGAAAAAGGCAGTGAAGCTCACTGGCTCTTCAGGAGTTTCTAAATACCTGTCTGAAAGATGCTGAAGGCAAAATAAAGGAACTGTAAATTGTAGCTGTAAAATTATTTCATTGATAATTGTTTTATATTCTTCCATTTTTTCTTTTCAGTTTCAAGGTGTTAATTTCACCTGTCCTGAGTATCTTCTAAAGAAACATAGGAATTTCTGCCAAAGAACTGAATGGCTGGTATTTTGCCAGAAAGACCTCTGCCTGCCCCCAGGATTGACGCTTTGTCCCTCCTGTCTTTGCAGAACTAATTACTTGGAGGAATGAAATTACAGTAACAAATTGGCACCTCATCGTGATTGGAATCTGTTTGAAGTAGGCCTTTTTGCGACTCATTGTATTTTTTAATTCCTTTTAAAATGGCCTATTGAGGAGATCTCAGTAAGATTCATGCTGGTGGGACAAAGTCTGTGGCACACTGCCATTTTATTTTAAATTGCTCTGAAGAACGGTTGCTCTACTTTGAAAGCAGACTCTAAAAAGAGCCCAGAAGGGGGATGATGGCTCAGTTTGTATTGATTCAGTCTTGTCATCGTGCTCAAGTATAAAGATGACTTTCCTAATTGCAAGCCTTGCAGACTGCCCCAAGCATCTGAAAGTCAACCTGGCTTCTCTCTTTTGCAGAGACTGTTAAAAAGCCTGGCAGATTTTTCCTCTGCAGCTCCATTCACTGAGTGCACCTCTGATAGCAGGGTAGGATTGCAAGCTAATTGCTCCTATGACCCCGCCTTTTTGCCTATCTCTTTCCCTCTTGGAGATTCAAAGACATTTTTTCATAGATGGAACAAAGTTCTTAGGTGTTATCAAAAAACACAAAAGTTATTCCATTGGAAAATGCCTATTGATCAATCCCAAAACTTCTCAGAGCAGTATCGCTAATTTTACTCCGCTTTCCATCACAAAAAGTTTCCCAGGTTCAAGATGAAACCTGGTCAGATGGTTAGATAAGCAAAGGGAATTGAATGTTATCTCAGAACACTGCACTACCTACATACAGCTCTATATGGAAAAGGATGAATTACAAATCTCAAACCTCCCCCCTTTTAGCCTAACACACTGTTAACATCTCAAGTATTAGATGATTCTATCTGCATCAAGGATCTGTTACTTTGGCAGTGATTCATCTATGGTCAAAAAAGATAGGTATCAAATCAATGTCTACCTTATCCTTGGCAAAATAAACATTTCACCTTCAACATACAAGGATGAAAGAGAGAAAATACAAAACTTTATTGCATGAGATAATCCAAAGCTCATCTGCCATTGTAATATTGGTCTTAAAGCTTGCTATACGGTTATCTATTGTTACAAAAGACCAGACTAAAGTTGTTCACTTTACCCACTACAACAAGCTCCTGCCAGACAGGGTCACTTAATACAAGGACTGTACTCTCTTACTCAGACTCCTCACATATTATAATTTGTTCCCTAAATCATTCAATTGGAAACACCACTCCTGGAACAAGGAGATAATTCCAGATTAACAAAAATAGCCCTAACAAAGACATTAAAAACAAAACGAGAATGCAGAAATATAGTTCCTTAAAAACCTTACAACAGATTTACAGTTTACCAAGTTAAGGGAGTGTGATAGATACGGTGCAGTCTTGCTTTAATAGTTGACACAGAGAAATTTTCTAGGAAAAATAGAGAAGCTCCAATTCTGAAGGCAGTGTTCGGAAAATAGGCAATTCAAATGATTGGTCCAAGCCCTGCAATGTGGTCAGATTCCTGGTTGAAAACTTTATTCTGATATTAACTCTACAAATCCTTCCATAAATAGTTTACCCTTTCTATGCCTTAGTTCAGGCTCCATCCAAAACCCATAGCATCCAGGTGGTTTTGGTTCCTCCTGAGTCTCTCATGGCATGCTATAGCCTTACTTCTCAGAAGTGAGATAAGTCTGAAGTGTCTCTGAAATGCTTTCAGGTGGTAGGTTCGAGAGGTGCTAATGCAAAAGGGAATAGTGGTTTCTAATAATGGGCAGATTAGTGTTCATTCTCAGTTCATTTTAATACCTTTGTGTGACAGAAGAGTGGAAAACAGCATGTAAACACTTTTTGTAGCAGGACCTAAGTTTGGAATTGTGAAGAGAGTGAAATAACAAAGCAAAATGTGTGGATCAAGTTAGGAACACAAGCAGGAAATAGCACATTTAGGTAAAATTAGGAAATTTACAAGCTCAACAGCTGAAGAAAACAGCCCACTAAATAAGAAAGGACCTGGAAAGCTGAAAAGAAACTGGAAGATAATGTAGGCAGGACATTTGGCACAAAATAACAATTAAAATTTTCAGTTTCTGAAGAAATTCATTTCCAGGGAATTAAAAAGCAAAAGCATAGATTTGTTATGGAAACAGCACTCCAGTCCAGGAAAGCCAAAGAAAGAAACCCACTTCCATGCTTTCAACATTGCTTGGGAATCTAAGGATGGGGAAGCAGGTCAGGATGGCTTGAGGTGGCATCCAGTGGAGCAGGAGCAGCCACACTGTGTGGGATGCGTGCTCCCTGCAGCCTAGGTGGCCTCTCAGCCTTCTCTTCTCCAGGCTGAACAGACCCAGCTCTCTCAGTGTCTCCTCATAAGCAAGAAGCTCCAGGCCCTTGATCATCTTTGTAGCCCACTGCTTGACCTGGTCCAGTAATTCCTTGTTTTTCTTAAACTGGGAAGCCCAGAACTGGACGCAGTGCTCTAGATGTGGCTTCACCAGGGCAGAGTAGCGGGGCAGGGGAACCTCCCACAACCTGTTGGGCACACTTTTCCTAATGCACCCAGGATACCATTTGCCTTCTTGGCCGCAAGGGCACATTGTTGACTCATGGTCAACCTGTTGTCAAACAGAACTCCCAAATCCTTCTCTGCAATGTTGTTTTCCAGCACAACTGCCCCTAACATGTACTAGTGTTATGAATAGGCATAAATATACATGCACTGTCCTACCCAAAGCTAAACTGTGACTGACTTCTACTGAATATGATAAAAAACACCTTTGGGAATAAATTGAAATAGATTGAATAAAGCAATAGAAGGAGTTTTGTCAGAAGAATAGATCTCAGTGACCTCTTTTTTCTTTTTTTTTCCGTCTGCCATTAGTAATTAAAAAACAGAGGTATAATGAACATTGCTTTCTGCAACAAAAGTGTTAATTACTCCTGCTCTACCACAGTGTTAGCAAAATGTCATTGATGACTGGGTGACAAATTCTATAAAATATGCTCTCATCCAATTTCACTATCAAAAATAATCAATCATTATATGGATTAAGTTACAGACATCTTTTGGATTAAGTTACAGACATCTTTTGGATAGCTCTGCTTTTTCCTCCTAGGTACAGGTGATTGTTCATAGCATGACTGAAAACAACAATGAATAATAAGGTAGTTTTATCAGCCCATTCAATATGAAGATAAGAGAAATTGGTTTATTGCAAACAGATATTTTTGCAGTTGAATATAATGCAATAAACTGTCATCTAAAGTGCTTGATGATGAATTGGAAACTTCAATCTCCCCAAAAAAAAAAAAATTAATACATAACTAGAAGATACACCTTGGAATTATAGTCAGTTCTAAAGGAGACATTGTTTTTCAGTTATTAGTTTCATTGAACTTTATATACTAAGAGTATGACACTAAATAAAAAAATAAACAGGGACCTTTAGTGGGTAGAAAAAAAACCCAAACATCAATTTTGTAATCATATGCTTTTACACTTTGAAGTCAAGACCAGTGAAAAGAATGAAGAGAGTGAATGATATATTATACATTATACTGCAAAATAGCATTCAATTCTACATGAATTTTTTCAGTTTCTTGTTTTGTAAAACACAACTGTCTAAATGTAACTGCAACATAAGAGATCTGTAGAAAAGCTTAGAGAAGATTTTGAAGTGGTTGCAAAGCAAAGAGGACTGATAATGCTTTCATACTAGATTAACAAATCTATTGTTTATTACCTCAATGATGTGACATGCTGTGAGGTGCCTATGCTCATGCAGTAATGATTAGCTAGTTGGCTAACTTCCAGACAGTAGGGTTATTAACACTATATTGTGAAGCCTCAATGTAAGGTTGATTTTCTTGCACTGTGTATTGCATGCAGAAAACTTGTATTAATCAGTATAAATTATTCCCCAAACAATAAGACACAGTGGGTGTGAGCAGGAAAGGCTGGAAATGAGGTGTTGCTACAAAAAAACCCAAAAGAATAAAGAAGGTCACGTGTTCTGTCTCTAATTAATTTTGAAGGAAGACAGAATTTTTGTGGCTAAAACAGAAGACTGACAAACCTATGGCCTGTGCTTTGCTAAGAAGCAGGACTGGAATGTAACTTGAGGCAAATGAAGTTTTTCTCATAGTGTTTCAAGTTTTACCTGTAAAATAAGGATGACGCCTCCTTCCTACTAAAGAATCATTAATATGGTCAACTGAGAAAGCTTTCTGTTGGACAATAGGTGAATTGCAGAATTTAAGATATGATATTGAAATAATGAGAACACATACAGATGAAGCCCAGAGTATAGATACCTTACTGATATTGTGGCTACCTTATTTGCTTTTTTTTTCTCTTATTTTTGAAGTAATAACCTCAGGCACATACTTCCTGAACTGCTTACCATGTCATAAATCTCAGTGCTAAGTAGTGTCAATGCAGTATCTGACACAATTGCTAGATTAGGAATTGAGTAAGAGCATGTAGAGTTCAAACAGACTATTAGTGCTCATAGTCCACCCACCTTTGGACAACAAAAAATTATTATTTTTTAACCCATGCTGCTTCTTATGTTATGGTTGCATATTGGAAATCAGAAAGAAAGAAGACTAGTCAGCTTGACATGTCAAGTCAGAAGAACTGTGCATAGCTACTGATTTCATGTTCACCTTTATGGACTATCAGATGTCCATTTCTGGACTGAGCTAGCATGTCTGTAAGCTGGATGCGATATATACCTCACATATGTGCTGCTGGTTGGATGTTTTTAGAATGCTAGCTGTTGTTATGCAAAATGTTGCCTTGAATAGACACAGATCCACTGACCAAAGAAGTCCTGTCATCAACCAGATTTCCATGTGGTTGGAAGACTCCTCAGTATGTTTTGCTTTTGGTTTGTTTTTTTGTTTATACACAGTCATGAACTCTAAACTGCTTGTGCAAGCTCTCAGCACTGAACAGGTAAATTGAGACCACAGTGCTAACTGGTGGTGCTACTTGGGTTGAATTATGTGCTAGGGCCAGATGAGGAAACCATTTCCACACATGCTTAGCACTAAGCATATGAATAGAATGATTTACGTCTATGTGACTACATAAATATTTTTAAATACTTAAGTAAAGCATGTGCTAACCCACAGGCTTAAGCTTTAATTCCACTAAGCAGTTTTCACACACTACAGCCTCGGACAGAACAATAATTCTACCCTTGTTGGACAAAATATTTCAGCACGTGCTTAATTTTAGGATGGACACAGACCCACTGCGATCCATGGGACCACTCCTGTGCTTGTGCCTGAAGCTAAGCATATGCTTAATGAACTGCTAAAATCAGGCCCGACAATAAAACAGGGCTGCTGGTATCCTGAAGGTCCATCTGCTTCCCTGGTATCTAAATCTTGGATGGAAGTGGTTTAAACCGACATGTTTTTACTTCTCAGCTGGAGTGGACTGAGGGCATACAACATGGCCAGTTATAGCCAGCGTTACCATCTGTCTGGGTTTTCCTAGAGGTACTCCTTTTTTCTATCTGCCATTTTGGTTTGGGTAGAAAAGATCTACGTTTTGTAAATCCTAGGTAGAAATATGACAGCCCTAGGGTTGGCAGTTCAGTTAAGAAGTCATGACTTGGTGTCAACAAGCTGTAAGTTTGTATTTACTGTCACTCTTAAAAAACTATATAAAAGTAGTTTTAAACATTATAAAGGACACATGTTAGTGTCTTTTCAGAACTGCAACATCTTTCACTCCTTATAACCTTAACGGAATTAAACTTTTTCTAGACCACGTTGTTTAGAAGGTGTTGTAATACTTGTGTTTTGTTTTCAGTTTCCAATATTAAGGATATGAATGCTATGAAATACTTACATTTAGAGCAAAAATCAGAGATTTTTTTTTCCTGAAAACATGACACCAGCAGTCAAATAGCAGTCCCTTAAAATACAATTAGCTCTACTGAGCAAATAACAAAGGCTTTATTACTCTGCCACACAGCCCATCTAGCGTTTACATATCCCTAGATCTGAATCACTAGTGAAGCAAATAACTTTGAAAATACAGAATTTAATATAGTTTGCTTCTTTACACTTTTCACATCATGTAGATAACATGAGGCTTGTGTATGAGAATGGATACAAGTGAAGCAGTTTCCATGAATATACATTTACTTTCTCATATGCATATAATATATGGAATGAAATATCAGATGCAAAATGAAAAAAAAATGTAGAGGAAAATAATCAAAAGAAACATAATTGAGGGAATGAATGGAGAGGAAAAATGGATTTACAACTAGAAAAATGTAGAGAACAGAGATTGGAGAAAAGAAAATGGAATGATTAAAAGCTAACCATAAAATAGTTATTAGAAATACATAAGATGAAGTCAAAGCTTAGCATAAGGAATAAGTAGGCACAATTTCTAAAATATGATGGATAATAAGAGAAAGAAATTAAGAGAAAACCCAAAGGAAATGAAAAATAGAGATATGGTAAGAATCTAAATGAAAAGTTTGAAAATTTGTACTTTAGCAAATAGTTAGCTATTAGCGATTATTTAAAATCGTTATCAAGAAGTTGTAAATTCTGGAGGAATATTCTGCCTTGTTTGATACTATAATAATGAAGGGCATATACTTAAGGTGATTATGTCTCTAATTAAATGGGATTATTCCTGAGTTAAACTTCAGTTCCTCTTGGTTAGCCCTGTGATACCCTACTTGCTTTATTCTACTCATAAGATGATAAAAAAGGAAAGGTCAATAAAAATAAAATGGAAACATGTGGAACTAGCAAAGACTGTAAAAAAGTGTCAGTTGCTAGATATTGAAAACAGCTAACTAATGGAAGAATTTACCATGGAGCTAGCAGATTCTCCATAATTTGAACTATTGCAATTGAAAGGATGCCTTTCTGAAACATATAATTTATTCACAAATTATGTGTCTGATGAAGAAATCGTTAAGACTTTTTTTCCCTGTGGAAGGCTTGCAACCACAACTATTGTGAAGTGAAATACTCTGTCGCTGCTTTCAGAATAGCTACTTGCCTTGACATGCTGTTGCAGTGATGTCATTCACATGTGAGAATAGAGTGACTATGTAGGTGAGAACTACTGTAAAATAGCTAAGTTCCCAATGGCTATGCCTGCCTGTTCCTATTGCTAGGCAAAGCCTTGCTAGGACATCCCACATTTCATGTTGTAGTGAATAGCATTACTGGTGCCTATCTCCAACAGCATGAGGAGAAACACCTCCATTATCTCCAGCTGTATTTTTCAGAGCATTTTGATCTACTTGGAAATTGTTCAGATACCAAGAGAAGAATATAAAGTTTTTTTTTTGCCCCTGAAATCCCTAATTTGGAGATTGCTGAAAGTGGGAACACATTACTGCATGTTCTGTTCTTAACGCCTTTCCCATGTCTTTGTTACTGGACACTGGTGACACACCAGAAGGCTGTGCTGCCGTTCAGCAGGACCTGACAGGCTGGAGGACTGGGCACGAAGAACTTGATGGAATTCAACAAAGGCAACTATAGGGTCCTGCATCTGAGGGGGAATAACCCCAGGCAACAGTTAGGAGTTGACCTTCTGGAAAACAGCATTGAGGAGAAGGACCCAGGTGTTCTGGTCAACAACAGGTTGACCATAAGTCAACATGTGCCCTCGTGGCCAAGAAGACCAATGGTATACTGAGGTGTATTAGGAAAAGTGTGACCAGCAGTTCGAGGGAGGTTCTCCTTCCCCTCTACTCTGCCCTGGTGAGGCTGCATCTGGAGCACTGCATCCAGTTCTGGGCTTCCCAGTTTAAGAAGGACAAGGAATTACTGGAGGGAGTCCAGTGACAGGCTACATAGATGATTAGGAGCCTAGAGGACCTTTCTTATGAGGAGAGATTGAGAGAGCTGGGTCTGTTCATCCTGGAGAAGAGACGGCTGAGAGGGGATCTCACCAATGCTTATAAATATCTCAAGGGTGGGTGTCAAGAGGACGAGACTCTTTTCAGTGGTGCCCAATGACAGGATGAGGAACAATGGGCACAGACTGAAGCACAGGAGATTCCATCTAAACATGAGGAGAAACTTCTTTACTTTGAGGGTGTCAGAGCACTGGAACAGGCTGTCCAGAGAGGTCGTGGAGTCTCCTTCTCTGCAGACATTCAGAACCTGCCTGTACACATTCCTGTGCGATCTGCTCTAGGCGAACATGCTTTGGCAGATGAGTTGGACTAGATGATCTTCAGAGGTCCCTTTCGACCCTAACCATTCTGTGATTCTGTGAATCTTTTATCTGAACCAGTACATTAACTCTTATACCCTTTGCTCTTAATTACCACAGTTTAGTTGCCCCTAGCACAACTAGTGTTACTAATGCTCACTTCCTGCTCAGTGGCCAGTAGATCAGTTTTGTTTCAGATGCTTATCGCATCTAACATTCAACTCCTCTATGCTTCAGATACCCTGAATAATGACTGGAAGTTCATTGCCTTCCTGCAAATCTTGATAAAAATGAATTTAAAATGCTAACATGATCCTGTTGTCCTTGTATGGTTGTACTCTCTCAAGAAGTTCTGGAGGTTATAACTAAAGGCCTACCCTGTGTATTAACATCTCTCCACATATCAGTATCTTTCCATTTATACAAGTAGTTTTACTAACGACCTAATTATATTTTGTTGTCAGCTTCTGATATATTAGCTTTTTAGTTTTTCTGCACTGTTAAGACTGCCCCACCTAAAACATTAGCTATTCTTGACATTAGTTATAAAAGTAAAATTAAGCAGATAAAACAAAGATTTTCTCCACCTTCCCACCCTAAATATCATGGAAAAATTGAACCCTGTATGAAAGAGAAACCATAGAGTTCTCTTCTGCCACTTCTCTTCTCTTGGAGATGGACAGGCCCTGATCTCTACAGCAGGACATCTCCTCCACTTTCTGAAACAAAGAAGGACATGGACCCTTCTACCCATGTTTATGACAGTATATAAGACAATATCTTAAATAACTACATCTTATGCCATTAGAGCCTTCATAGTACATTTTGAAAAAGTGAAGAAAGGTCAATGACAGACTTAAAGACATATCCATATAGCATCTCTTGAAATATCACTGATTCAATAACAACTCAGAAGTGTTGCTTTATTTATATTTTGTTGACTATTTATCTATAAAGTAGATCTTTTGACCTTAGTTTATACTACAGAGAATGAGGTGACTGCAAATGAGATGACTATGAGCCAGTAGCCTCTTCGCATTAGTAAGCGATGGACTTAGGGATGTCTTGTTCCCTTGCTCTCTCCTGCTTTCCTTATCCCTATTTGTTTTTTTAATAGAAAGATTTATGCTCCTTCATCACCAGGTGCTACCATGAGACCTCTGTTTTCTATTATAAGGTTGTTAGGTTAGTCTCAAGGTTTGTTTTTATTTTGGTTGAAAACTTGACTCTAGCTCTTTGATGAGTCTCAAGCCTTGACCTTTTTGGTGATGGCAGGCTTTATGTTGGCACCAGTGCCAGAACACTTCCCTTTAGTATGAAAACGTATGGGATCAGGTCAGAGGTGCCAGAACACAGAGCAAAGAAGAAAAAAAGCAAATGTCACTCCTCTTTTCAAGAAAGGCAAGAGGGAGGAGCCACGAAACTACAGGCCCATTAGCCTCATCTTGATCCCCGGGGAGGTGACAGGACAAATAGTTGAAACCATATCCAGTCAGATGAAGGACATGGAAATCATCAGGAGTAGTCAGCATTGTTTCACTATGGGAAAGTCACGCTTGATCAACCTAATAGCCTTTTACAGTGAAATGACTGGTTTGGTAAAGGAGCGGGCAACACTGGATATTGGTTACCTGCACTTCAGTAAGGCTTTTGACAGTCTCCCATAAGATAGTCATAGAGAAGCTGTTAGTGTATGGGCTTGATGAGCAGACAGTGAGGTGAACTGAAAACTGGCTGGATGGCTTGGCCCAGAGAGTGGTGATCAGCAGTGCAAAGTCTTGCTGGAGGCCAGTGGCTACTGGTGTGCCACAGGAATCAGTACTGGGTTCAGTCCTGTTTAACGTTTCCATTAATGATCTGGATGATGGGGCAGAGTGCACCTTCAGCAAATTTTCTGACTACACAAAGCTAGCTGATGTGCCAGAGGCTTGTGCTGCCATCCAGATGGACATGGACAGGCAGGAGAAATGTACTGACAGGAACATCATGAAGTTCATAAAGGGGAAGTGTGAAGTCCTGCACCTGGGGAGGAACTATCTCAGGAACCAGCACAGGCTGGGGACTGATCTGCTGTAAAACAACTTTACAGAAAAGGCTCTGGGGGTCTTGGTAGACACCAAGTTGAATGTGAGCCATCAATGTGCCCTTGTGGCAAAGAAGGTTAATGATATCCTGGACTGCATTTGAAGTGTTGCCAGCACATCAAGGGAGGTGATTCTTCTGTCAAATAATCTTCCTGTGGGTTGGTATTAAAACAATAACAACAGACAGGTATTTTGTTGCTGACTCAGGTTTGAGGGATTTGTTTCGATTTTGCATGTGATACCATTGAAGGTTTTTGAGTAAACTGGAGAAGGCAGGGGCAAAATGAGAGTAGTTAAATGTGACAGCATTGTACAGAAGCTTAATTGTGGACTCTCACATATCAGCAGTTTCTGTAAATATGAGAGTGTTGTTTTGTGTTGGATTCCAGCTCTCCTGTTGCTGGGTTGTCCAGTTACAGGTCTGGATCCTTTTCAGACTACTCCCCCCCTTGTCACACACTGCAATTTGACCCCTTTGTGCTGCAGAAGCCACCTGCCTTCAGAGGTGGGAGGTGATACCTGCAGGCCTCCCCAGGTAGGGGAGATCAACCCTCCTGCTACGCTAGATGCTAACTCTTTCCCCACTCCTCAGAAGTGGCCATCCCTACTGCTACGAGCTATCTCACCTAATAGCACTGGATTATCACCCGGTAATTCCTCCCACTTTGTTGTTTACTCCCTTACAACATCACACTCGCAGATGGTGAGCATCTCTCCTTCCCTTTTCCAATCATCATTTGGCCATGCCACAGCACACAGTTAGTTCTTTTTAATCTTTCCCCATAATCAAATGAAAAACCAATTTAAAAGGAGCCGTAATAAAGTCTCTTCTCCTGAAATTAAATATAAAAGTAGTTGCTTCTGTTTATGTATTGTAAACAATTAATAGAGAAAGGGGCCATTTTAGTAAGGACTTCAAAGAAAAGTGCCTTCCTGCAGCAGTGCTGTTGCTGTTGGGGAGGGAGGAATCTGTTCCCTCTGCTGACAATGGGCTTTCTCTTTCATGGCCATATTTCATACCTGCAAAACAGTTTGTGGACTCTTTAAGCAGGGAAGTGGGGGGAGGAGGGAGAGCGGGTTGATAGGTCTACATTAGCTCATTAAAAACTAAAAACCATTTCTATTTTACATAATTTAACATGGCAAACTATTAAAAAAAAATAAGGTGAAAACTGCAACCCCTAGGCATGAGTTTAAAACATCCTCATTTAGATGCTAATTTTGATTCCTAGTGTATGGCTGGTTTTTAAAAAAAGCCATTAACAAAGGGGCAGATTACTTAAAAGGCATTATTAGGCAAATATGTATGAGTTTTGTGATACCAAGTGGCCCTTTTATGACTGAATACAGCTGCTAAGTAGAGTGACATGGAGATATTTGTTTTAAAAGGAAAAGAAAAAACACCATATTTAAAAAAAATACAAACCAAAACCCAATAATTATATAGAGTGTAAATCACACAGGTAGAAAAAAAATACTTTAAAAGCCAAGTAGTACTTCCTCCTTTAAATATTTAGAAAATGTGTGGCTCTGCAGGCGATGCATATTACTAGCTGAATTCTAGGATGTACCTAGCATTTAGGTAATAGTGAAACAAATGTTAAAATGTTGCGATTTAATTTTAATAAAATATCCTGCTTTATGTGTTAGTAAAATAGCATTGACAGAAAAGTGAAATGAGGAAAATAACAGGCAACACAAGAGGAAAGTGCATTCTTTCCAGCTGAGACTGAACTCATGACTGGCAAAAATAAGGTTATAATGATATTAAAATGAAAACTGTTCAGACAGAAAAGATATAAGTAAATGTACTGTGCTGTATAAATTAAATGAGTAATAGAGGATGGGCAGATGGTTGCTTAACTGCATCACAGTAAAAGAACAGTGAATAGGTCTTCACTGAGAGCTCTCTTTCTGAACCTGAATAAAATTTTCCTTAACAGGGGAAAGGCTAAGGGAATTTCTCACCCTGAGAAGAAGAAATGAATTTGAAAATCGGAGCTAATTTTGACTACATCTTAGTTGTCAGGGTATTTGAATAATTTCTGTGTTCTCTGTAAATTATCTGGTTAAGAATAAGGTGCCTAAGCCAGAAACAGCTGATCATTCAGATCACTGCAGCCCCCAGCAGCCACAGAAAAGGCATTTCTACTCTGTAGAGTCCATGGTATTCTTCACAAGCCCTT
The DNA here is from genome assembly GCF_036013475.1 of Columba livia. Lineage (NCBI taxonomy): Eukaryota > Metazoa > Chordata > Aves > Columbiformes > Columbidae > Columba > Columba livia. Next base: position 125,305,427 of record NC_088603.1, on the reverse strand, counting down.
CTCTTGATAAGCACATGACATTCTGGATTTGTTAGCATTAACATGTTTAGACTATATAATAAAATATGCTCCCTCAGATATTTCCTTTTACACGCGATATCAAAACTTATCAAAGGAAATTCTCCTTACACCACAGTTCAAGAAGTTACACCAGTGTAAACTGGTGAAGAGAACTCTGCTCACCAGCACTTCTTGTTAGGTGAAGCAGGAGAGAGATAAAATGAATAGTTTCTTATGAAAATGGGATATTACGTGAATGTAGAAGAAGAATCGCATCTCTGTGTGTTAGTTGAGTTTTCTATTTCTCTTCATTAAAAAAAGGGTTGGAAGAAAAAGACAAGGATTTAGTGACTCATATTGCAGCTCTTTAAAATGCATCAAGGCAATCAAGTATCAGTAGAGCTACGTACATCGTCATCTTTAAATTGCTTAATTATTGTCTGGGAGCCAAAATAAACAGGTAAATGAGGAGTGACCATGGAATCATTTTCTGAATTTAGTCCCAAAATACCTATTTGACTGAAAACAATTATTTTATTAAGTGTTTTCTATCAGATATTTTTAAAGCTTAGCACCATTGAGTATCTCTGAATTATTACATACACTTATTGTCCCTTCACTTCATTATTTTAGAATGAAGCAAAATAAATTGAGATTTCAAGAAAAGCAAAAGAAGACTGGCCTAAACCAAGGATAAGTCATGATTATCCATTCCAATAGTGCTACTTTGTGTACTTACCAACTGAAATTGAAAAGTTAGTTAACAGCAAATATAAAGCTTTTTCCTGGCACAGCTGTAATGTGGAGGTAGAAATGATTTGGCTATATCCCACACAACTGAATCCTGGCATGGGTTGGAGCTGAGGTAAGGATGGAAGAGCTTATGTTACTGTTTTCAGTATAGACGTATATTAGTTTTGTTGCAAGTCAGGAAATTGCCAGATAGCTAGAGATTCCTTAGTTGTATGTGAAGGTTAAGGTGGCTATACTGTAAGTGAATGTGATTTATTAGAGGAGAAGGTTATAAAAGAAATGTCTATTCTAAATTTCAAATGTGCTAATTATTTCAAGTTGATCAATTATAGTGCAGAGGAATCCTTATAAAACATGTGATGGTCAGCTTCAGGTATTTATTAAACCTGAAAGGGCCATTCGAAGCGTATTGTTGCGGACATAGAAAGTGTGTCTGTGGAAGTAGAAAGACTGTGTTTATGTACTAAAAAGAGTGAATGAGTAACCTGCATGCAGTAATCCTAGGCAAATGTAGGATGCAAGACTTGAAAAGTGAAAAGATGGTAAATTAATGTAACCTGTGGAATACAGAACAAAATGAAAATCAAAGTTCAGTGAAGAAGAACCAGTGGAAGTGTGCAACAGGGGAACATGCAGGATGAATAGAACTAAGCTAGGTGTATGAAGAGAAATCAACTTTAAATGGAGGAAAATCTGACTTTGCTTTGCATAGTGATGTCTGGAGAGAAATGAGAAAGGGGTTGTAACTCTCTCCAGGATTTCTCTGATGGTATTTCTGACATCCCCCTGTATGGGAACGGGTAATCAGTGCTTCAGACAATCAGACAATGCGATGTTGAGTGCACAGAAAGGAGGAAGGTTTGATACTGCAATTAAAAGAAGGAAGGCCATTTAGTAATAAAATATTCTATCCATATTTCTCTCAGTCTTTTGGTTTCGGGCACTCTTTAGACAGTGGCATCCTAAAAAAAAAAAAAATAGATAAATTTATGTTTGGTGAGAATCTATAAAGAAGAACAAACTGAATCCATGGCTGCTACAGATGAGAGGCTTGTTTGGCCTCTACCTTTTGTGTGAGAGCTAGACAAAAACACCAAGCATCAAATCAAAGATGTTAAGTGTATCTTCTTTTAGGAATACTGTAAAAAAAGTTACAGTAGCATGTGCTTGCCATCCCAGCCACCCAACATTTACCATTGCTCATAGTATTAGTTAAAATGTCAGTGTCCTCTTTCCTTTTTTGTTTTCCTAGCTCTTTATTTACATATACAGATACCCACTGTTGCATGACAATGAGACGGTTCAGGAACTAGGCATGAGTCAAGCTGCTTTTTTTGTAGATCCTTCTTTCCTAATAAGTGAATTGGATGTGGTTGTTGGACTTGTATGACCTGCTCTTTGTGGTTTAGAAAGTGAGATGGGCATTTGGTGGATTGTTCTTTTGCTTCTTTTTTATTTGGAGGTTTTTATTTTGGCAATATGTATTGTCCAGATAGGGACTCTCTTATTTCCTGGCTGATGTGACATATTACCAAAAAACCCCAGTCCTCTAGAGCATGGACAAAAAAAAAGTATATTTTCTCTGCTTGAGGTTTGAGTGACAAAGGTAACAGAAGCAACAACTTGGCTGAGATGGTACCAAATAAAGATGAATTAAACAAGAGGAGTGAAAATTGAACTTTATCAAAGCTGCCATTTCTGGCAAGTGTTTACTGAACAAGTTTATGATGAAATATTTAATAATTCTGCTTCCTTTCAGACTGCAGTTTTTATTTCACCTCTCAAATAAGGGGCAAGTCCTGGACAGGAGGTCATTAATTTTCCCCTTCAGTCACCATCTCCTAAGAGCCACTAGAGTTAATAGGGCTGCATATTAATGAGGGCCTTGAGTCCTCTTTGTAGGAGAAAGGCAGAAAGGAGGGGGTCTCTGAATTTACGCCATTAACTTTAGGTGACAAATAAAGGCTGTTCTTCCTGCTGGGCTGTCACTTAGGATGCCTGGCTACAGCTGCGCAGCTGATATGTTGTATTTTTATGTGGTGGTAAAGATGAAGAAGAGTTAAGGCAGGATGCACTGTGCACAGTGCAGAACTGAACACAAGGATTTTGTTCCTTGTCTAGAACCAGTCTGAAAATGTTGTTCATCCACATTGTGCAATTAACTGCTCTCACACGGGCATCTCAGAGGCATAACTCTGAGCACCTCTGTGCTTGAAACAAAGGATATTTTCTAAGTGTGGATAATTTAGATTTCCAAATTTCTATAACAGCCACAGAGATTCAGCTGCTGTCCTCCAGAGGTCAAAATATCCTTTAGAACTAAAGGGTAAACTAAACTGTGGCATAGAGGGCTGGGACAGGACTCTGATGGTCCTTGGGGATGTTCCTGAGAGGCTGTTGTTATCGCTTCGCCTGCCACGATGTGCCAGTCCTGCGGGGCTGCATGGACTGAAAAGGAATGAGGCAACAGTTTGTCCTTGGTTTTGTCCTTTTGAATTTGACTGACTAACCCACTGTCCTGATAAGGGCACTTGTGCAAGGAGAAACGACAGCTGAAAGGAAAGGTTTGGGAAATTGTGCCTGCAGACAGCTGACTCCTACCTCCTCACACATACCTTGTTTCAGAGATCCAGATGCTAAACTAGCTGCTGAAGTGGTGGCTTTGATTTCTCATGTCAAAGGGTCTCATTTTTTTTTCTAGAAGTGGAGAGTATGAAAGCAATTGCACATAGCTGAGCTGGGGAATATGTAGCTTTCTCCACCATTACTTAAAGAAGGCAGATAGTTAGTAATGACCAAAAATAAAGCTGCTGGTGAATATAGCCACGACACAGCCTGATTGAAAAAAATAACAATATTTTTCATTTTAAACACATTAATAATACCACCCACTTCGGTCCCAACTGTAGTCACTGGTTTTACTTGTGCTGATGGTAGGTAAAATTTAATTTGGCCTACTCTTACAGGAGATATGAACCCTTAACTAGGAAAAAAAAAAAAAGAGAGAGAGATGGAAAGATTCACAGTGTCCTTACTTAAGTGCAAGATAAAATCCTTTAACATTACTAATTTATTTACATTTAATTATTCTTCTTCAATAGTTGCCTGAAGGGGAAGTTAGAATCTTCTCACTTTGGAAAATGGAAGCAGCATTGCTAATATGTTAATAAAACTATGATTAATAGTGCTGCTAACAATAACATAATCATAAGAGTATTTTCCTATTTTTTATTTTGCAAATTCCCAGGATTTTCTAATGTTTTCATTTTTTAATGAAGATATAATTTTTATATCAATTCTATGCACAGTTAGGTACCTCTAATTTTTCTCTCTGCTCCCTAATATGGAAGAGAAAGGAATGTCAGCTTTCAGAGATGTAGTGGGATAAAAAGAACTGATCGCATCTTCTTTAATAGCTTTTCATGATTGGCTGGCATGTTTTGACTGAATTGGAATGTGGCAACTTTTTTTTTGTGTTGTGAAATCTCATTAAATGAGTTTCATTGTGATTGTTACATAGAATAAGTCTTTACTTTCCTAATTATTTATTTTCCTGTGATACAATTTACCTAGAAAAGGAATATCTCATATAAACATAGGCTGAGGTTGTATTGCTTGAAAAATCCTGAATTGTTCTTGGATCCTCATGAGGATTTATCTATGTGCATTTTCATCCACATGCATTTGATTTGTTCTAGTATAACTAGATAAGCCTATAGCGTTAAAACATTGGTGGTTCCTAACTCCAAGCTCCCTAATGTAGCTTGAAATTCAGTTGACTGAAAGGATGGAGCAAGAGCTATTTATTTAAACACAATGAAACTGCTTTCATCTGTTTGTTACTTTACACTTTGTGTTAGAGACTGTTTAAAATATATTTAACCGGAACATTCTTTCAATAAAGTTAATGTTTCTTGTAGTTGCAGGACTCAATCTTTTATTCCTAAAAACTGATCCCTGTTTGTTTTTACCCCTGCTCTTGGTTTCTCTCCTTGGAATTTTCAACAAAAAATTTTTTAGAAAGACAATGACATGAAGTGAGTGCTGGCATTGTCTCTTTCTCATCCTTGGATGATAAATTCAGGGAAGCAGAGGATGCTAACCTGTTAATAATACCTCCTGTTATTGCTACAAAGATAGGCTGGTAGATGAAAAGGAGAAAATACTGATATTATAATTCTCCAGGGTTTGCAAATGGTGAGAGTGGAGCCAAAACTGGGACTGCCACTTGTCATGCTGACTGTTTTCATATGCTCTCCCATTTCTCTGCCTTTATCTATTTGTTGTCTCCCGGCTTACTCTGTAATGTTTTTGGGACTGGGATGTTTTTCCTGTTAAAACAGGAAAGGTCTGGTTCTGTGAGTAGGAGCCTAGACACTGCTTCAGTTCAAATGTATAGCAATAATGGATGGAGCATAAAGCTTTGACCAGGTTTTTTAGCCTCAGAATATTGTACAACGTGAATACTAGTTTTTCTAATTAAATCGTTTTGATATTTAGGCAGTTTCAAAATCTATTTTTATTGAATAGTTTTAGTTTTGCTGAGATACATGCTCCCAATTAAAGAGAAGGTCTTCTGCTGTTGGTAAAGCTTTGAAGCTTTTTTTATAGTTAGTTAAATCTGCTAATTCTTTTTGAAGTGATTTCACATGATTAAGGTGGCAAGCGGCCGTAATGTATCAGGACAACAGCTATTTCTGTTGTGCTTTAGAAAAAAGGGTGTCTTTGATTTATCTGTTTTTTTTTTTTTTTTTCCCCTAATTTTCCTGTCTCGTTTTGTTGGGAGTCCTTGATGAGCAGGAAGTCAGTACTTCGAGCTGCTGGAGAGTGATTAACCAGCATAATTATTTGAATGGTTCTAGATTTAGTTTGAGGTAGATCTAGCATGGACTGCAGAGATTGGAAGGGTTGGGGTTCAAATGAGCCCTTATCCCATGGTCTGTCATAATTCCCTGGCCTCAACTCTGCCACCAAATTCCCTTTCAGCTGCTTGCCTAATGTTTTAACTTTGCTGAGACAGCCTGGTACGTTAACTGGACCTGATGGCAAGGTGCAGCCTGACCTAACTGGTGTAAGAGCATCACGAGCAGTTATTGAGTATCTGTAGGTATTAGCTGGATTTCTAGAAAGAGAAGTGGGGCAATAACTGCGATCCTAATGGGAACTGTACCTGAATAGGCAGATTTGAAGTTCTGAGAAATTGTACAGACGTGATTTAAATAAACTGAATTACCATACACAGTTGATGTAAGGGGACATGTGTGAGAAGTTTGCAATGGAAAAGTGCTTCAGCAGTGAGGAGAAGCCTGAGTCTCTTCCTGACAGATGTGAATTCCCTAAGGCAAATGTTTCCTTGACCTGAAAACTCACTTTCTGTGTCTAGCTGACATGCCGTGGAGTAAGCAAGTTTCCAATGCAGAAGTCAGAGTTGTTTGATAGAACTAAGGAGGAAGATATGGAAGTGACCAGGGATTAGGAAGAAAATCTGGGAAACTTTTTTGGCTTGTTAAAAGGAAAAATTGGAACATCATTGAGTGGGGCTGCTGAGGCCACAGGAAAGAAGGAAATGGCAGCAAACTGCTTCCAAGCTCCTGCGTGATTTTATGCAAATCAGAACTTGTTTGGATTCTGTGTTCATGCTAATGGGCAAAATGAGCAAAACTGACCTGATTGTAGTGAAAAAAAACCCCAACCAATACTTAAGAAGACAAAGTTCTTTCAAACACTGGGATGCTATTTCCCATGAGAGAAAGGGAAGGTGACAGGAGGGTAAAGAGTGAGGTGCAAGGCAGGGCCAGGGCAGCGGCACAGTTGCTTCTTTGGGTATGGATATGAGGCAGTACCAATGACACGGCTACAGCCCCATTAGTCCCCTCTTGCCTGTGAATCTACATCCAAAAAAGCCAATAACTGCTTGTCTTTACTTTATAATGGTGAGAAGAAGAGTGTAAGAGGATGAGAGAAAGGCTCTTTAGTAGCTGTGTCTGGCATGATGAGTGCTGCACTGGGGAGCCACAGGGAAAAAGTCAAAGGGAGAAAGAACAAAAGAGGAGAGGAAAACAAACTGAGAAGGAAGAAAAATTGAGAGGAGGAGAATAGCAAGCATGAGAAGTCAGTAAGGAGTGGACCAAGCAGTTATCCTGCTGTCTGCCCTAGCAGTGATGGTTTTGGGACAAAAATAAGAGCTGCAACAAGATTGAAGTATTCTATTATGGCTGCATGCTATTACAGATGAGATTTCAAGAACAGTATTTCAGCTATGGCTGTATGAGCACCTAAAAAAGATAATTTAACGATACAGATCCATAGAATATATAAATCTGAATCAAATAAAACAGTTACCCATATGCTTAGTTCTGATGATGTAAGCATTCCCAGCTGCTGTGACTAATGATATTATAGGTTTCTGAGTTATTCCAAACACGTGAAAAATAGTTTTGGGTCCATAAAAAATATTTGTGTCATAAATACATAACTTTTTGTGTTGAAAACTTCCATGATTTAAAAATATATTTGAAAGGACTTTCCTACTAGGATTTTTTTTTTTTTTTTAATTGAGTAAACTAAAACATTTTATTTTGGAACAGAGAGTCCAATGTTTTTCTGGTTCTTTCCTGGTTCTTTCTCCTTGCTTTCTCACTGAATTAACCCTATAGCACTTTGGTGATGCTGGCATAGATTCATGAAAAACTTTCAAATTCAGTATCATTTTTTTCTGAAAATACTTTAAAAAAAAAGAGTTTAAGTTCCAAACCAACATTTAAGAATTTCATTTAAGGCAAAAGTGAGCATTTAATGGTGTGAAATCAAGGTAACAAAGGCAGATCAACAAGAATGTGGCAGATTATCTCCAGTGAATGCTAATAAAATGTGTCTGCTGCCCTGTGTCATTACACAGACAGCATATGGTACAAATACTTCATAGATATCTTATTTTAAAATGTTCTGGAGAGTTCTAAAATGCTTTTCAGTTCCTTCTTTTGCATTCCTATGGTTTGTAAGGTCAATTTTTCTTAATGCAGTATTAGAAGTCCACCTTTAGAGGCCTAGGAGGGAATGAAAAACTGCAGCTGAGACATTTTAAAGACCTTTAGAAACATCTATTTTATAAACATCAAATGCTTCAGTTTTAATGTCCAGGATTGTGGATAATAACCTTGGGCTAGAAATGAAGTGCCTTGTAACAACAGAAAATGTGAGTCTCTCATTTTTAGCCTCAAGGAGTCTCATGGTTCATGAGATAACATACCCTCAAACCCTTTGTAGACAAAGTTATTTGTGCTGAGCTTTGGGATAGTGGGAGTCCTGTAATGAAACTCTGTGTTTGGAAAATGGTACCATTTTTAATGGTGTATGTTCAAATCTCCTTAAAGGTTTGGATGGGACTGAGTAATCCTGGACAGAGATGGATTAGTGGGCAGAGTGAAGAAGAGGTATGATTAATACAGCTGCATTAAAAGATGCATGATAAATGCAATTTATCACACGGCTATCGCCATTATATATGTGCTATATAATTTAATATTAAATAATAGTAAGAGGTTTGTTACCAAATGGTAGGAGTGTGGATGAAGGAGAGGGTGATTGAGGGCTTAGAGTTAGGAATGATGTATTCATTGATAAGAGTGTAAAGGATTATAATTGTAAAAGGGCTACTGGGTAATGCAGAGTAATCAAATATTGCTTCTTGTATTAACATGATTTATTGCCCTTTCCTGAAACTAAAGCTGCTCAAGGCATTTTATGCTTAGGAACTAATTTTTGGAAAGGACTCATCCAGTTTTAAGGAGGAAAAACATGCAGGGATGAATAATTCTGCATAATTGTTTGTACTGCTGTTATGTCCCACAGTTTCACATGGGAAAATAATAAAAAAACAAGAGAATTGTAGTGCCTGAGCCTTTCCTCTACTTAAGTAATAAAATACTGAGACATAGACTTGTAAGATGTTGCAGAAAATAAGTAATACCTTTAAAGTAATCTTTTTTTGACCAGCAATTTGCCTGTCTGACATGAGAAGGCTTGTATTTAATTGTCTCTTCTGCAACTAGATGCAACTATTTTGCCTTGTTAGAAGAATTATTCAAACTGTGCTTCAGTGTTCTTTTATTCACATTGTTAGGCTTTCTAGTGAAAGTCAAGGCATGTATTCCTGTTTTGATTAAGCTGTGAATGCTTTATTTAATTTGGAGTGTAGACTGGTACCATTGTGTTGGAATCTTGAAAGTGTAACAGATAATAATCTTTGGCAGCTTTAGAAAAGAATGATAAAGGTGCCCTATTTCACCTTCCTTTTCACTGGGAAAACTTTTTTTTTTTTTTTTTTTTTTTTTCCTGCAAGGCAAACGCATAGGAGGGGGAATACCTCAGGCTTCCTGGGCAAGGTTCAGCGGTTATAGCCCTCCCTTTAGAGCGTGGCATAGAGTCATCAGCTCTCAACCTACTGGTTCTGGAGAGCATCTCTGAGGGAGGTGTCTGCCAGACCCCTCACTGTCAGAGCCTGAGGTAGCAACTTCTGTGACAGTCAGGATGCAGGAGAAGTATGGCAGCACAGGGCAGAGCAGGGCTGAGAGAGTAATTGGTTTGCTGAAAAGGAAATGCTGTCCACGGCCAGCTGCTGCACTGTCTGATGTGAGGAGTCTAGTGCAGGAGGAAGAGAGGTCGGTACAGTTCCATGGCAGGGTTCCTTCTTCATGTGCTTTCTGTGTGGAAAACCTCAACAGAAACATCACACAGGTTGGAGGATGTCTTGGAAGCAAAGGCAAAGAGCTACAGAATCCACTCTGCAGCTTTTCATAATATGGTTCCCTTTTTTCTTACAGTTAATCTCATTTGCCCACTGAAAAGCAGATGCTAGGTGCTACATCCTCTGATGTTTCAGCACTTCCATACAATATTATACTCTGAGATTTTTGTTGCTTTCTGAGACACGCGCACTCCAGTAGGATGAGATTTTTCCTTTGGATGCACAAGGAAAGACTTGGTTGATGCAAGGAGAGTTGCTTTGCTCTTCACTATTCACAGTGAAAGATCTGATATCTCAAGAAAGGAGATTTCCACTGGATGCTTTTCACATATGCACAGGAATCCACAGGATATTTTGGAATCCAGGCACTCAAACCTCCAAACAATGTGGCAGATGCAGCCAAACCGGCAGTGGTCACTGGTAACAGGAAGAGCAATGGCAAACAAATACTGCAGAAAAAGGTAGACTGTGCCTGAACTTGTACATAGGTCCTGCTTGATTAACTGTTGTAGCCATACCTGAGAGTCTTGAATATGCTCCTTGGGCTGGATCTTTACCAGGAATAGTAAGTGTTGAGAAAATTTTAACCATGTAACTTGCTATAGATGTAGCTTTGTGAGGAATGGAAGTAACTACAAAAATCTGCTTGTAACACACTTTACAAGGTTTAAAGTGATGAAGAAAAGCCCTGGCAGCCTTGTTCTATGTGATTTGATGCTAAACTTCTTGAAGTTCTGCACCTTCTTTCATTTCCAGGGCTCTTATTCGGGATTTGGGTGCATGCCAACAGTTAGCTCTGGAAGGAGAAGAAATATGGTCAGTCCCACAAAATACTGTCATGATCTTCTCCTAGGGAGCCATCCTTATGCTCCCGTTGCTCTGAGCTGCTTTCTTAGCCTTGAGGCAAGATCTAGTCCCATCTGTCCTTCCTGATGCACATATCTACTTCTTCAACCATGCCTTGAAATTGCTCCTTTCCCCTTCTGTAAGAAAATTGGTGTTTATAAAGTTTTCATAGCCCTATGGAGACAGCTTGCAATTTTTGTTTGGCATTTTAATTTCTATTTTTGTTGTTGAGAAATTTTTATATAATATTCCTGTGTTGTATGGACAAATTTGATTTTACATGAACCTGAGACTTATTACTGTTTCATTTTTTAAATTATCTATGTAGCATTGTCTTTGTACCAACCACAACACTCAAGTGGTAATGCATAAACATAGGTAAGTGTGGGTACAAACAGTGCTTAAATGTGATGAACCATGACAGGAAGGCCTTAAAAACCAGTATGTCAACATCCATCATTTTACTATCATCATCTTAAGAATAGAATATTTTTGCATTATATTAACCTTCAATACACAAGTCATCCTTTCTATAGGTTACAGGCAAGTGAGACTCCACAAGAGTGACAGGGCAACGTTGCTCTCTAGCACAGGTAATATTTGTGCTCAAACAGTACTTAGAAATATATATTCAGTGCATAGAAATAAGTTCATTGTAAGATTAGTACCTGAAATTATGGTTGCATACAATGTCTTCTGTCTATTAAAATGGCTTTGAGGAGGTTTGTCACTATCATGGTTTAACCCCCGCTGGCAACCAAGCACTAGACAGCTGCATGCTCACTCTTCCCACCACGAGTGGGATGAGAGAGACAATTGAAAGGGAAGGGAGAAACTTGTGGGATAAGAACTGTTTAATTAGGCAGAAAAAAAAAATAACAGTAGTCATCATCATAATTATCTACTACTACTACTATTACTACTGTCTGTCTGTCTGTCTGTCTATCTATCTATCTGTCTGTCTGTCTGTCTGTAAAATAAGTGATACACAAAGGAATTGCTCACAAACACTGCTCCCGTACAACTGATCCTGGAAGAGTGGAGATCCTGGAAGAGTGGAGATCCTGGAAGAGGTTCCTGCTTGAACACAATGGCACTGAACAACCAGTCCTGAAGAACAGAGAGCCCCGGTCCCAAATGACTTATCCTGAAAGGAGAGCAAATGGGCCAAACAGCAAAAACGCAAAAAGCTGAACTAATGAGCTAGAAAAGCCAGCTCCAGCTACATATTAAGCATGATGCTAATGGTAGGAAATACCTCATTGACCAGCCTGGATGTCAATCTAGGTGCTGTCCTGTCTCTGCTTCCTCCCAGCTGCTATGTGCACCTGCAACTGGAGAGTTGAAAAAGTACTTATCTCCTTGACAACAAAAAAAACATCAGTGAGTTCTCACATTCTTTTCAAACCAAGTCCAAAACACAACTTAGTTACTACAAAAAAGATATTAACTCTGTCCTAGGGAAAAACATGGGTAACCCACTATGTTATCACATTATTCTCATACAATGTAAAACAAAATATTGATCTAGCTGCTAAAAATAAAAGATTCTAACAACTATGAAGAAAATTAACCCAATTGCTGCAAAACCATCACAGCCAGCATTCCGTATGACAGTGCAGGAAAATAAAAATGTTACTTAATTTCAGGAAATGTTTCAAAAGGCAATCAGAAATAATAACAAATCACCATCTCTTTTGGTAATGGAGTATGATATGAAGGTTAGAAATAGTAGCTAATTTTATGGAGCATTTCAGGAAGTTATAGCTTAGTTGATAGTCTTGGGTAGAAATAAATATCAAACACTGATCTAGCAAAAATAGTTCTTTTAAAATAAAGAAAATTAAATAGTTGTTATTTAATTATATACTGAAATATTAGAATCTTCTTATTCACTGGTTACCTGGAAGAATTCTCCATTTCAGCTCTTGTCACAAAGAAATGTGAACAAGTTACCATTTGTCTTGTTTAGAGGGCAAGAAATATATTTAACAAATAAAGTATCTGTCTTTATATAGACAAACATGAGACAGCAGAATTTGAAAGGTTTGGGAATGAAATTTAAACAAATCATTTAAATAGCTTAATTGACTGAAAGTGTGAACAGCAGATTGTAAGTATTTTCATGTATTCAGCAAATGCACCATAAGTGGAATTTATCATTCAGTGGATGGAGTGGGATTTCCAAAATCCTGCAGTCTTTATTTTCACTCCTAACTTGAAAAAACAACAAAAAAAAAAAAGAGTAAGAGTGCATGGCTAATTGTACATGTATATACTGTGTTATCACATCTTTGGAGAACACAATGTTTGTATGGTTATATGCTTTCCCAGAATGGAGCCTTTGGAGGTCCATCTATGTATCCAAGCCTGTCTTTATGTGTCTGTAACTGCTGTCATCCACACGTCAAACAGAGATAAGAGCAAACCCTATGTGTCTGTCTTTAATCAGTGACCCTCTCAGGTTTGACTCATGGATTCACAGAGTGGGATTCAGTCCCTGGTCAAAATGCTGATTTAGCAATAACAGTCCAGTCCTATTCCCAGGGCAAAACTCCCTTTTATTTCTTTTGGAGGCAGGGCCAAGCACTACATTTCCACCTCGGATTGCTGGTCATGAAGTCATGCATAATGTCACTAGAGGTTTTAGCTCAGATTCAAAGGTTAAATGGCAGGTCTGTCCTTGCTTAAACCACAAAAGAAAATTGTTAGTCCTTGCTGAGTACTTAAGAAAGAACGACTTGTCATAAACACTCAAATCTCTTTAGCCACAAAATTCCTAGGGTTGCCATGAAAGGCTGTGATGCAATGAAATAGTGGTGACAAGTGACTGGTAAATAAAGCAACCACTTTTACAGTGCTTTCTCATAGCTTCTGCCAACTATATGTGTTTGAATCCTTAAATATCTTCTATATTTCTTCAGACTTTTCCCCTCAGCTTTCCTAACTGTACTGTTGGCTATAGATTTTATTTTATGCTTATGAAATATCTCTCTGCTATTGTTGTTCTTTTGATCATTAAAAGCAGCAGTATTTTAAAAAATTATATTATTGAGCTGCTTTTGTTCAGGATTTTTATTAAAAGTTATCCATAAAGAACTTTTAGATCTCTAATATCTCCATAGATTTTGGATAGATGTTATTGTATGATCTTCTTTGCCAGACAGATGTCTAATGTTGTTTTTTTGTTTATTTTTATTTTTTTTTTTTAAATTGCTAAGCAGCAATTAATACGGAAATAATGCCACAGAAAATTTATTAATTGGCATTGCAAATTATAATGAACTGCAAATTGCAAAAGCCTGTTAAGTTGCAGAAGGTTGTGTGTTAACAAGACAATGAAAAATGCCAAGTGTTTATTGATAGGACTGTTTGTGTGCATATGCACAAGACAGAGGGAAAGAGAGCACTATACTTAAACGAAAATAGTAAGCCAAATCAATCCTGTTATTTTTTCAAAGCATGGAAATCACAACTTAAATGACACAAGTGCTAACATGATATGCCATTCCAGCACTTGTAGCCCTAGAAAGATACACTTTTTCCACTTACTAATCTGAATCTTGGTATATTGGAACATCATTACCTATTATTATTTTTTTTTTAATCAGAGCACTCCACTAAAGTTAAATTTAACATTTCATTTATTGGAAACTTAGCTTGTAAAATCTGGCATTTTCATGTTTTTAAAGAAGCATGGAAACACATTTCTTAACTTTGGTACTGTATTAGCAATTCCCATTTTAATCTAGAAGTTCAAATTGGAAGAAATTTAAATGTTATGCCTAGGTATCATAAATAAAGATACTTCTTCAAGCCATGGTCATACAAACACCAGATCTGCGAACAACAGAGATGACAGTTAAAGGAAACATATTTAATATATTAAAAGTTGCTCTTATTTTTCTCCAGCCCCAAATAAAAGTTTGGTTTAAAGGGTGTGTGCCAGATACTAGCTGTGCTTTCAGAAAATTATTATTAATATTTATTACAAAAATGTGAATGAAAAACTTTTGGGGACAAATGGAGCCCTTGGAAGAAAAGAAATTATTAAATCAACAGTCACACCAGATTCTGTACATTGCAAGGTGTTGACATGTCTACTAAATTATGTCTGGCTATTTTATCATAAATTTCTGTTGTTTTGAGATCGAACTTTGTATGATGTGGGCATGGATTTCACATATTTTTTTCTTTACATGGTCCCTTTCCTATGAGATGAGGCTGAAAAATTTGTTTTCTGAATGCTAGGTGCTCTACCCTAGAATGGAAAGACAGAGTGTGTCCCTACTCTTCTCTTCCCTGGAGACAGGGAGGACTGTTATCTAAAACATTTTGGTGTTTGGGTCTTTACACTAGATGTCCAAAGAGAGATATGAAGTGTTCTGCAGTGAATCATCCTGAGCAGCAGTTACCAAGAATACCAAACACCTCAAAGGGCAGTTGAAAGAACCCCAGGAAAGGTCCCAGTGTATATCTGTGACCAGTTCTTATGAAAAGGAACAACGGGTCTGCACAGTATCAGAAGAGTAGTATTAGACAGCTTTGTTTTGGCAGATTCTCTGTGCTTCTCTCAGAATGAACATTGCTGAGTTTTTGTCACTGAGGTGGGTCACTGGCAAACCCTGTATAACAAATAACTCTGCTCCCACCAGCCCTGAAGGCCCCTGTGTTTGTCATGGAGGTTACTGGGTAGTACTGTAGCAAAGAGATGTGGATGTTTCACCCCCATTTTAATCACTGCTTCAACCAGCAGTTAAAAACCTTGTCTTTCCTTGCAGCTGTCTTGTAGCTCAAAAGCTGGAGATTCTCTTGCTTTCTGGATGGATGTTCCAGTAACTTCCAGATACAGCCAAACACTGGCCATTACTAGACAACGCTTTCAAATTTTCCCTTGCATGCAAGGAGAGATGGAAGCAGTACCTGCATTGAGAGTCTAGGACTCAACTATATAGATCATATGGATTCTGACTGATTTTATGAATTCTATTTTACTCTGTAATATATTTTCTAGCAAAGTCTGCTAACATACCTCCTAGCCTGGCCTAGCACACTTTGGTAACATACCTCCTAGTCTTGCCTAGAAGCAGCTTCATGTCAATATAAAACAGGGTTGTAATTTTGGATTAAATGAATGGCCAGTGCCTGGGAGAACTTCCAACTGTGACATTTGGTCTATTAATGTTATTATTAACTACATAGGCCTTGCTTACATGTGTAAGCAATGCTGTTTCTAAAAGATCATTAACACAAAGTGGCTCAGTCCAGTAGGACGATGAGTGCATTGCTATAGAGTGGCCAAGAAAAAAGACACTACTTCTTCCCAGTTATTAAGAATGCTTAGGTTAAAATAACAGAAAAACCTTGGTGCAAAAGAAGTAACAAGGACAAATTAATTGGTCCCCATTGGTGAAAACAGAAAAGCTGCCAGGACAGGGGAAGCTTCTGGGTCCTCTCCCTGCTATGGCTCAGGGATTGAAGCAGACCTGGCCAGAACCCTGTCCCAGATAGAAAGAGAGAGCTGTGGGAAGAAGCTGGGATTGCTGAAAAGCCTGGATAAACTTGTCAGGATTTTCCTGTGCGAACAGGAGGGATTTCTGAAGGGTGTTTGCGATTGCTTAGTCCACCCTTCCCTAAAAGGAAGCACAGAGACACTGCCTGGTTGTGAGCAGGGAGACTTTAGCTTGTTGTATATGAACTCTGCTGTAATATTTACTCTCAGGTCCAGAACACAGGCCCTGGCCTCTTTCATTTATTAGTAGCTTTTAAGACCCAACCATTTGTACTTGAATGTCCTAGAACATAACCTATACAGTATTATTACTGAGATTCATCTAATCTGAAGCCACAGCTCTGAACTTTTGATTCTCCCATTCTGAAACCCAGCCATGGTATAAGGTGGCTGCTTTTAGTAACCTGTATATATTATATGTGTATAAACCCCAGAGGCTCCTGAATTCTTTCTGTTATTTCTTTTCACAGAAAGGCACAGAGAAGTATAATCCTTTACTTATTAGGTCTGTCATGTAGAATAACCCCCAAATATTTACCAAAAAGCCGTAGTGTCCAAGGACCTTGAAGAATTCAGCTTTGAATTGGCTAGAATACATACAAGTTTGTTTATAGTTCAAAATCATGTAAATATAACTTGTACATAATGAAAATTATTCAGGGACATATGTCTGGAACTTCCAAGACACAAAACTCAAGCCAGAGGTATGAGACACAGCTGTATTTGAAAAGGTTCATCTATAACACAGCAAACTGGTTGAGATTAAATTTCATTTGGAAGTGTGAAACTTCTTTCATTTGCGCTCTTGTGCATGGCATGCTGTTTTGGAGAGTCAAAAAAAAAATGTGTATCTATCTATCTGTCTATCTATCTATCTATCTATCTATCTATCTATAAAACATAATTATATCTTTAACAAATGAAAGTGCCAATTTCATACTGCAAAGGGAACCCAGTAAGAGCTTTCAACATCCATACTGTAAACCAAGGCATCTCTACAGAGATACAAGCTCCATGGAAATTCTCTCTCAAAACCTGGCTTCCAGGGGGCTTGTTTTTTGCACACTCCAACAATTTCTAATTTTGGCTTAGAGAGGAGGGAATGTATATTGGAAGAATTTTTTCTCTGTTTTTAGATCCTCAGCTCAGGAAAAAGCAAGAACTCATGGATTCAAAGATCACCAGGGTTTTGTACCCAGTATATCTTGCTCATGGTCTTACACATCCCATTCTCTCTATTGAAATTTGATTAAAAAAGGTAGTCCCATCAGAACATAAGGCAGTAATAGAACAATAAATGGCTGTTTGATTGTGGTCAGCCATGCTCAGTGGAATACAGAACAAGGAGGGAGCTAAGAGAAATCTCTTCCATGCTCAAGTGATTTCATATTCCTGATATATTGTGCATGATGCAGGTGGAAGAGAAGGAGTGGACCTCAAGGGATTTATTATTCTTCAGAATTTAGTGTAATTCCCTTTAGCATCAGTGGAGCCTGTCTCTTCAGAGAGAGAGCTGACTTCATTTGTAACTAAAAGGTCTGGTTTATTACTGAAATGGAAAGATGGACTGAAAAACAACAAATGTTTCCCAGTTATAAGAGGAATACATCTAGATATGTGCAATGCATTGTCTGAAGGCTTTTCTGTGCCTTGAATAAAGTCCTGCTCCTATACATGTGAATATTTTATACATTGAAGATGAAAGAAAACCTAGAGGATCCTGATAGAATCCTGTTATACTGACAGAGGGGATGTCCCCATCATATATTCATGCAGTCTTCTCTTCATTCATTCACTTGTTTCTAGAAATAGCTATTTCTGACAATTTTGTTAGCTGTTGGACTTCCAGGCAGACAGAGGTCTGGGATGAATTTTCTATTAGTCTTTTATTTTTCAGTCACTGAGGTAGGTAACTGACAGGATAAAAATCTTTCTCAGGAGTTTATTTTTCCAACTTTTTTTTCTTAATTTCTTTAACCGATGCTGTGTGTCAGCTATACACCTGGTAGGCTGGAGAGGAAGCTATTGTATGAGGAAACATTATTTGCAAGTCTTAAGTGGTGCTTGAAATCATGGTAAGAACGGTTTATCTTTGACTTCTGCTATGAGAAATGGTCCTTGTTATATGAGTGACTATACAAACAGGCTAACATGGTTTTGTCAAGCCGCAGAAAGGTGTTATTTTTCTCTTTTCTAGATTGTTGTCTACTTTTAAATTATCTGTTTAATGAAAGACTGTTAGCAACAAAGCTTGACAGTGTATTAAGCATTCACAACCACTTAGATTTACAGTTTAAATGAAGTGACTGCATCACTCACAAAAGCCCCTTACTTTAGAAAGGCAGGTTTTCACTAGCTTTCATAAAACATCGTGCTGTTAATAAAATGTCTTCAGTCTGCAATGTAGCTGTTTAGGCAGAATAGTAACACAGAGATAGTTCTTTAAATTTATTTTCTAGGTGGATAGATGATTTCTCTTTAAAAGACAACATTGAAATGGTCACCATGTAAGAAAGAAAAAAAAAGGAGCAAAACACGGCCCCCTTTTCTGAAGGATTATCTGCCCAGGTCAAAACATAAACAATGCAGAAGTGCAAGGGCTTTGTTATGCATGAGGTCTATTGGCCGTTTCAGAGCAGTCCTCTGTGTCACCGAAGCGAGTTGATGACAGATGGTGAGACTGTCCTTGCGAATTTTTCACCTTAACGTGACAGGCTATATGGAAATGTCCTGTGATCACTGGGGATTCTCCAAATGTCCCTTGATAATCAACACAAACGGGAATATTTTTTTATTTGGAGCCTGAAGCAGTTTTAAAGATTTGTCTTTATATATAAAGTCTTTATACTGTTTTGCAAGAACTATAAACAATGGATGAGTACAATGGATTTCACATTGCATTTATAATAATTAACCTTTACTTGTTTAGTGAAGAAAGATGGTTTATAAGATAATTCCACAATGAAAGTAAAACTCATAAAAACAACAAAAAATAAAGCAATTAATTGAAAGGCAACCTAAAGCACTTTGTAAACTGTATTCAGGAAATATATTCTGGTCCCTCTTAGCACCTCAATACATTTTGATCAAGCATTTTTATATTCTATTAGGTGTATTCAAAAGATAGAATTCTTCAATTTTGCATTACTTTTATTTTCAAAAGGAAAACATCATCTGTGAATCCAGGGCCAAATGCTGTTCTACTTAACTTATGCCTGACAACATCAGTAGGAATACCTAACATACAAGATTCAGTCCTTCACAAACCACACTGTTGCTCAGGGCTAGAGCCACCATACTTCAGAGAATGAGACAGCTCAGCCTCTACCAGAGCAGGAAAAAAACCAAGGCAAACTCTCCAGCCACTGGTAAAAACCCTAGATCTCCATATAGACTGTTTCACATGATACCAGCCCTGTTTGTTCTTCCTCTGCTCTCAGCCTCTCATTACCAAAACAATATATTGGACAAGTGCAGGTGTTTGATGGGAGCTGTGGTGGCACGCTGGGGATGGTTGAATACCACCATCTTACTGGGAACTGAGATGGCGAAAAAGAACATCTAGTCTCTGTGGCAAACTAGACCAAAAAGGATGGAATTTTGGGCCACAGGAAGGGCTGGGCTGAGGGGAGAGTTTCTGGGTACCATTATCTCCAGCCTGAGTGTGCTTTGCCTACAGCAACAGTGGGTACCACAGCCTCTGATGAGACAAGGTCTCTTTGTTTTGGTTGTTAGAATAAGCATTGAGATGCTATCCTGATAAAGATCAGACTACAGGGATACAATATTTTATGCCCTGTTTTGACCTCAGGCTTGGACCCCCACTTAGCTGCTTTCAGGGACTGATGCTGTGTGTTCTTTATTTTTCCTTGTCACTGCTTCAGGTAGCCACTAGTTATGTTTGAAGAAAGGTCTTGAAGAAGTTTTTTGCACAAAGCTTCGATTTTAAGTGGCAAGTGTCATAATGCTTGAATTGTATGATTAAATTTTAGCTTAAATTTTAGGCTCTGTACAGTACTCTAAGCTCATGTTTCCATTTTGCTTTATTTTGTACTTAAGCTATCGTAATTCTCGATTGGATGGTGGTCTAAGAAGGGACTAGAGATCATGAGCTGAGAGGTTTTGGTGCTCTGTTGATGGCTGACTGAATGAATCTCATATGCTCAAGTCTTTCTTCCCAATTTTCAGAGGCACAGTCTATTTAGACTTGAAATTGAACGAGAGTTTTCAGCTCTCAGTGACTTTGTCAACTGGGCAATTTCAGTTTCGGGTGTCCAACTCATTTGTGTGCTACCTGGTTTTGACAGTTTTAGCCTCTAAAATGGATTTAGGCATTTGTCTAACTCTCTAAAGGCTATGTATACCTATGTATAAATAAATATAGATTTTTAGTCTACAGACACAGATGGTTTAGATTCAGTAGAATTTCAGGACACATATTTTATCAGATTTTATATATATAATTGATATATGTTCCGAAATATTCTATATGAAGGAATGGCATTTATTTATTTGTTTATTTATTTTGGGGAGGGGAAAAAAAAAAAAAGTTAGCTTCGACATTTTTCCCAGCCTGGATTTTAATGAGAAAAAGTTTGCAGTCATTTCTCCATTGTCAGCATCAGGTACTATAATTTGCTCATGTAATACATCGTGGCCCAAAGGTATATTGCTAACCAACAGAGTGATTTCATAACAAAAGAATCAATAGCTCATTATTTTTGGACTCAGAATAGTTTGCATGTTGCTTTAGAGATTTTCTGACATTTAGGAGATTATTTGCAAATTAAAACAATCTTTGGATCAATCCATTAAATTGTCAGTTAATCATCTTAAATAACACTTTGTTTTAAGCTCCATATTAAAAGATATGATTTCTTTCCTCAAAACACAGGATAGGAGTTTGAACTGGTTATCTAACTGGATGATGATGATGTTAGCTTCTGAGTAGTTGTTCTATTACATCTCTCTATGAAGTAGCAACAGCAAAACAGTGGTAGGTATTAAAAATCATCTTCTAAATTTATTGGTCTGACACTTTAAACACATGGTGCTGCAAGTGGAGCCCCCTTGAATCAGATTGCTGAAACTTCTGTTACACAAGAACAGGGCTTGAATTAGCTTCCTCCTCCAAATTCCTTTTTTGGAGTTATAGAATGCAGAAAAAGGAGTTAAATCGTTGAGAGAAGGAACGTGACTTTTGAGTTAAATTATACAAAAGTAGCTTTTTAAACATCACTTTTTGCATTTAGTTGTTTCTGAACTCTTAAATATGCACCTGTGCAAAGACCACCTTGTCCAGCCCGTCCTTCCTCCTCCCATTGCGTTCTGTGGGTGTCTGGCTCGAAGGCTGGGGATCTAAATTCATCGTGGACCTCCAGCTAAGTAGTGATTAAAGCTCCTTTGTGCACAAGCAGATTGTGCCAACCTCCCCTAAAGCCACTTTTCCATGGTAAGGTCATGTCTTTTCACTGGCATACACCTGCAGCTATGCTCCCAGGATGCTCACATCCCAGACTTGTCTCCTTAGGGAGTGGAACAGCAGCAGCAGAGCTGCTTCAGCTTTTCTGGTTGCTGTATCGCCCTTTAACTTGTCAGTAAAGGAGTTGTTCTGCATCCTTAGACCTCTCCCTTGCTGCCCTCCTTCCCTTACTTCCTCCTCTGAGCCCTTGCTCCAATAATGGTTTGCTGTAGCAGTCCCCCTACGATGCTCAGGGACCTTCCCCAAATCTCCTGGCACCACAGCTGCCAACTTCAGCCCTCTGCCCTTGCACAGAAGGGATAAGGAAGATATTCTCCTGATGAAGTTACTTGGTTTGTCAGTCTGCAGATTTTGTGGTGACATGTAAACCAGGGGAACATATTTGCTCATGTTTCTGTTATTTCCAGCATCTTTGGACAATAGCTGGGGAAATACACTAAAGAACAAGTGCTGGAAGGATTTTTAGCTCAGATTTCCCTCTTTTTTCAGACATCCATTACTATGAGTTTCCTTGGTCTGAATTTCCACAGAAAGTAAACTTAGAACTAGTAAATGAACATTTTTCCTTGCAGAAACAAATTTTTTTTTCAGAAACCAGTTTCAGAGCATGCATATGGTAATGTTCTTGCTGCGGGGGTTTCTGTCTGATCGAGCTGGAAAACAGAGAGAGTACCCTGGCTGGACTAACTGCAGCTAATCAGCATCACCTGACTAGAAACAACAGAATTTTTTTAGCCTGTGCAAGATTGATCTATTGAGTAAAAAGCAATGGCCTGAGTGTGCAATGAGTAGTGACAAATAACAAATACATCAGAACATATTCCCATAACATATTTATTCTTTGAACAGAATAAAAAGCTACATTTGCTTGGTATCTTTGCTGGACTCTTTTTTCCTTGGCTCCCCATGGTTCACCATTTATTTACGTATCTGTTTTACTAGGAAAGGTTATGTAATCATGTGACACCAGAGACAATATCATGGCTATGTGAATGTCCATGGCAAAACTTTTGCAATTTGATTTCATCTTTCTTGACTAACATGCTCAATCAGTTTGATCCCTCAGAAAGTTTTTCATGCACCTCTATTTTGACACTTGCCGTACTTTTCTATCAGTATGGTAAAGCTTGTTTTCTTCAAGTACAGAAATTTCTCAAATGCACTATTATGTCCTAGATAACTTCTGACCACCTATGTTAGAAATGGAAATTAGGTTCAGTTCACAAGAATGCTCACATCCCACAAAGGCACTATAAATACAGACTTCTCCCTCTTGATACTGCTGTAATGCAAATAATTGTGACGTACAATAACACAAGGAAGACTTCTGGACAAAAGCTAACATCTTGTCTTCCAAAGTCTGAGTGACTTGAAAAGACATAATTGTACTACTTTTCAGATGAACCTTACTGAGGCAGTGTACTGGGGTCTGTATTTATTCTGTGTTTATCCCACTAAAATTCCAGTATTTAAAACTGTCACATGCTTTTAAGAAGACTTTTTAGTTGAAATAATTTCTACTGTATTCAGAGTTGAAAATGTCTTTAAATGTGTTTGTGATAAGCACATGAATGAATACAAATATATGAGTTCTGCTGTTAATGTAATTTATTATTTGTAGTGTGGTAGCACTGGTGATCCAGTAATGTGCTAGGAGGTGTATAAACACAGAAATGAAGCATCCCAAAGAATTTGTAACTCTCTCATTCCTCCTCTGTCGATCCAAGTATGACTTGCAGGAATGACAGCTTGCTAGACAGAATTAATACTGGAAATGATGCGTTTCCTAAATTAAAAGCCTACAGCTCTTCTGGAGGTACTAAATATCTTAATTTCTCTATTTTAACTACAAATATGTTCATTTTTTAAGGAGAAACTCTCAAAATTAGATGCTTAAATCGTGACACTTGACTGTCTTGAATATTAATACAGAGGGTATTAATATTAATCCTCTGAACTGTCCTATGCTTGTGATGTCCATGCAGCTGCTCCCTTATGTGAACACCACAAATTTGTCTGACATCAGTTGGACATCTCAAAAGCTAAAAGCAGCAGCCCCTCAGCATGGGCTGAAGTTTTGGAGTGAAGCTTTTAGGAGGCTTCAGTCTTTTATGGCCTGAGGTCAACACAACTGTTGTAAGCTGTTAACTAGAGGGTTACTCTGGTGCCTGCCCATATAATTTCTTCATTGTTGCTATTCTTGGCTCTCTGGAGGCGAAGGAAGAAAGAGAGTCAGTCTGAGAGCAGGTCTAACACCATGCCTGTGTCACCATCTCCATTGACTTAAGATACAGAAAAGCCTGATTTTTAATTCAAAGGTAACATAATTTTCACCATTGCATTCAGACAAAATGGCAATGCGAGAAAGGGAAGGGAGTTCTTTGTCATAGAATCACAGAAAGGGACCTCTCAAGATCATCTCATCCACACCCCCTGCCATGAACCAGGACATCTTTCACTACATCAGGTTGTGTGAAGCCCCGTCTAACCTGAAAGCGAACACATACAACGATGGAGCATCCACAACTTATTTAGGCAACTTGTTCCAGTGTTTCACCACACTTATCATAAAAAAAAAAATCTTCCTTCTGTCCAATGTAAACACACCTTCTTTCAGTTAAAAACCATTGCATCTTGTCCTGTTGCTACAGGACTTGGTAAAAAGTCTCTCTCCATATTTCTTATAAAACCTCTTTATATACTGAAAGGCTACAGTAATGTGTCTCCGGAGCCTTCTCTTCTCCAAACTAAACAGCCTCAACTCCTCATAGGAGAGATGTTGCAGCCCTTTGATCATTTTTGTGGCCCTCCTCTGGACTGACTTTAACAGGTCCATGTCTTTCTTGTACCAGGAGCCCCTGAGCTGGATGAAGTACTCCAGGTGGGGGCTCACCAGGGCAGAGTAGAGCAGGAGAATCACCTCCCTCAACCTGCTGGTCATGCACCTTTTGATGCACTCCAGGATACAGTTGACCTTCTGGGCAGCAGGTGTACATTGTTGCATCATGTTTAGTTTTCCATACACCAGGATGAAGAATGCTTACTCCTAGAACTTCTTTTAACAGAGAAAGTAGCAGAACAATGTAATTTTGGAGAGAGAGGGCTGGGAAGATTGACAAGATGCCTAACTCAACAGTAGATTTTGGTGCTCTGATTGTCCTCTGATGAAAGCCTTTCCTTTTCTCCTGCTGCTCCTTTGCTGCTTGTTGTTGATACACCCATGTCATATGATGTGGGATTCCATGGTTGTGTCCTGAAAGAAGTGTAGGCTTCCAAAAGCTAATTGCTTTGAGTGCAGTGTTATGTGGGTGTTCCTAGGGTTTTTCTGGTTCTGGAGGTAGTTTGGTTAATGCTGCTTCTGTATCACAGTTTGGACATGCCCAGAATTATCAGAGTAGCACTTGTCAGAGGAAAGATTTTTGGTTGCTTTTCTTCTGCTATGATTTCCCAGGGAGAGAGGAATAAAGGACTGAGGCATTGGTGCAACCTACTGCTGTCTCCTCATCTTGCTTGTTCCTGCCCATAGTAGGGCAGAACTTGTGAGCTGTGAACAAAACTCCTGATCAGTACGTACCACTCTCATGAGGCTGTCTGCAAGTACTGTTTTTCACAATCCTTTTTTTTCCCCCAGTACCTCAACATTTATGCTAAAATATTAAAATTATGGGAAGAAATCTTCCTCTGTTAAAAAAAAAAAAAAAAGGAGAAAAATGAAAAAACACAGAGGTCAACCAGTTCCAATGTAAACTCCCCGCTTCTCTCTTCATCTGCTGGATGTTTATGATAAGTTGAGCGCACCTTATCTGTGACTTGCTTACATAATGAGGTGAGTCTTTATTATCACATTACTGCTCTCTCTAGAAGGAGAAAGGGTAAGCTTAGGTTTTAGATCTTTTATAATTACAAGAAAATATGCAAGTAAGTCATGTTGTCCTCACAGGATTCTCAAAGTTTTTCCATTTGATCCTTCTTACTATTCTAAGAAGAAACTGTTCTGAAATGTCTGTGATTTTAATTTTATTTTTTTATTTCTCTGATGCTTTAATAATGCATATTGTGCAACTGTTTTGGATGCATGATTGATGCCATTCCTACCTGCCTAGAAAGATAATGATAATATCTCTTAGGGACTATTTTCTTCAATTGATGCATACATGGAATTCCCATTAATGTTAATGTGAGTTCTGCAGATGCACTCAGTGAGTGAAGACAAGGCCAAATATATGATAGCTATATTGGGGCTTATGTCTTTCATGGGAGGAAGACTTCTAAGTGGCAGGCACATTTCTTGGAATTTAACAGAAAGCCATGCTAAAAAATGCCAGTTCTGTATGATATGCAGATACATTGCCGGTAAATTTTATGCCCAAATCTTACAGCTGTAGCTCATCTTACTAAAGGAATAAGCTTCTATTAAATGTCTCCCATTAACTAGTTTCCATAATTCTGACATGATGGCTGGAACTCAATGAAGGATTTTAATAAATTGACATAAGCTTAAAATGAGGAAATATGAAATTCAAAACATACCCCAAAATGATGTTTTCTGAAGGAAGTAATGAGGATGAATTGAACACCCAAGGCAATATTGAAAAGGTCCCGAGTCTACATTCTTTCCCTATTTTCTTTTGCCAGCAAGAATCTAGTGTGAACATGTGTGCAGCCTGGCATGTTGGCTGAAGTCCAATGTTTGCACTTGCAACATCTGGAACAAATTCTCTACGAGTGAAGAGACAGGTTTTGTCATTCTGTCACCTACTGTCCATGAGCTTCATTACCAATAGTGTGACTGTTTGCATGGATCAGACAAAGGAAAACACACAGATTTTGAGCAGGTCTGGAGTATTTCACAGTTTACAACATTAAAATGGGCATACCATTTTACGGTTGTTATTGCTTTTCCTGAGGTGTTGTTGAACTCTTGGTCAACATTCAGACACGAACGGATGAAAGTCTTGACAGATTCTAAGAGCTATTTTTAAAAGCCAGCCATGCCAAGATCTTTAATGTTAAGATATTTGGCTATACTTAGAAACCTTAAAAAATGCTTTGATTTTCATGTGTGACACTCAGCTGCCCTTCAAGCTAGAAGAGTCAAAATTGTCTGTTAAAACGGTATTTAAAAATCGTCCTGGTAAAGAGGACAGAAATGCTGGAGCCTTGGACACATTCTTACAAAAGAACAAGTTACGGGAAATCCTTCCGCAACCATAGCAGGCACTGTGGTTTAACCGCAGCCAGCAACTAAGCCCCATGCAGCTGCTCGCTCACCCCCAGTGGGATGGGAGAGAGAACTGGAGCAGTAACAGTGAGAAAACTCATGTGTTGAGATGAAGACAGTTAAATAAGTAAAACAAAAGCCACACGCAAGCAAAACAAACCAAGGAATTCATTCACCACTTCCCATCAGCAGTGGGGTGTTCAGCCATGTTCAGGAAAGCTGGGCTCTATCATGTGTAATAGTTACTTGGGAAGACAAATACCATAACTCCAAACATCCCTCCACCTATTTTTTCTTTTTCTTTCTTCCCCCCAGCTTTATATGCTGAGCATGTCATCATATGATATGGAATATCCTTTTGGTCAATTTGGGTCAGCTGTCCCAGCTGTGTCTCCTCCCAGCTTCTCCTGCACCTGGCACAGTGTGAGAAGCTGAACAGTCCCTGACTACTTAGCAACAGCTAAAATGTTGGTGTATTATCAACATTATTTTCATACTAAATAAATCTAAAACACAGTACTACACCATCTACTAGGAAGAAAATTAACTCTACCCCAGCCAAAACCAAGACAGTAGGCTAGATCACCACTAAGCAAAAATATCTGTCAACTGAGAAATGTTTTGTTAAAAACATTCTTATAAGCGGTGCATGTTGGATTCTGCTCTTCAGAGCTCTTGGAGAATTATGATTTATTAACACAGAGCTCCAGGCTCTAAATTGGATGTAATCATGCTTTTGCAGACCTTGTTGCAAGGGCTGAAGGAGTTCACTGAGGCTGAGAGGATTCTGTGCCTATGCCTGCCCTGGTAGAAGGAACAGGACCAGGGCAGGGGCTTGAGTGCCACACAACAAGTGTCCACAGTGTTTGGTTATTATCCCGTCCTTTGCACAAATCAGGCTTGTGCCAAATAGCATTTCCCAAGACAAAGCCTTGGCATGTTTTGGAGAATAACACAAGTTAGGGGCTGCTCTCAGTAGACAGGTTGGATTAGACCACATTGTTTTGGGGAGGAAGAAAGAGAGTTTAGCCAGATGGCCATGAGCCATTACAACATTTGCCTTTAGGGTTCCCTAGTCTGTTTTATTTATCAGGGTAGACATCACCTGTAAAGTCTCATATGTTTATAGCAGTGGGATGCCTGTTAGTAACTAAGACAAAAATATCCTGATTCCTTTGAAGCTTTTACATGCATTGACCCAAATAACTCATTTTTTTCAAGGACTTTGTGAAATAAATACAACATATGAATTAAATCAATTTGATATCTCATCTCTCAAGTGTTCAACTGATAGTCTGTCAGCTAATCCTGGTTGCTCTCTTTCCCAGGGCACCTTGGAGACACACAGGAGCTTGCTCCAGGCTAAATTAATTATTCTAGTGATGGTGGCAGCTGCATGATCCCAGCTGCCGTCTTTTCTGGCCACATGATAGCAGTAGGGCTCCAAGAAAAGGGCCACAGGCTCCATGTATTAATTTAGTAGCGGGGACCCACTCCTGCCTGTAGTTGTGCTTGAGTCAGCTCTTGAAGATACACAATATGGTGCATGGGAGGTCCATGCATAAGTTCCAGAAAACACTGGGCCTACTGCATGTGTGATTAGGTCTACCTACAGTACACCTGCTGATATTTGAAGAGACAGAAATGGCTCATTCAGTCAGAAAAGTCACGTGCTACTGCTGTACAACACGACCTTGACTACTGTCCAAGTGTGCTTTTGTTCCTTTTGAACTCGTTAACTCAAGAGCAAATATTTGACTCCAAGGTGTCTGGGTATTTCAGTCTTTCCTGTGTAACCCATCATTTGGACTAGAGAGATGAGATTTGATCCTGGAAGTGTTCATTCACAGAAGTTCTTATTTAATACACGTGTAAGCACTTACCTCCAAACTGAGGCTCAGCTATTGCCTAATCCTGTTGGTGCCCCAGAAGCCTTGGCATGAGAGTCCAGCTAGACAATTCCTAGTGATCTTCATTTCTGTTGCTTGGCATGATCCCTTTCAAGCAAGGCACTTGAAAACACCATGCTGCTCAGTACCTAAACCATAGCAAAATTCACAAACCATGGGTGTGTTTTTCTGATTTTCTTGGCAAGTCCTGATACAATAAAATATTTCAGGATGTCTTTACCAGCCTGGTCACAAACAAAACCCAATGACTCATCTCAAATGCTCAACAGCCCAGTGCATGGATCATTCATGCACAATACACAGGCTCATTTTCTTCTCCTGCTTGCTTTGGAACACAGATTTGAAGCCACATCTTACCCTTACAACAGAAAGTCTTCTACCACATCAAGAATTCACCAGCTATCACACAATAGCATGCTCTAAGATGAATCCCTCATCCCCTCTCAGTGAAGCTAATCTACTTAATATAAAATACTTAAAATATTCATAGTAAATATTCAGACTCTATAGTTTAATGACTATGGCTGTTGCCTGGGAAGACTGGGTTTCTAATCAGTGCCCTGATGAATAAACATCTGAAGATTTACAGATACTGGACAATGCCAAAGAGAAAGTACTTCTTTCATAGTAGGATGCATCATCTGTGATTATTTAGAAATTATTGCAGGTTCCTTCAGCTCCACAGGAGTAAATTTTGACTGGAGAGACCCCTGTCTCTAGGACGAAATTACATTTGCAGTGCAGAGATACCACAGTGATAGCACTCTATACAAAAATAAAGAAGAAGCTAAGACAAATTCTTTAACCCAGTCTCAGTGTTGTTGTAGCCTACAGGAAAGATCTTCAACCAAAATTGCAAAGTTAGACTGACAGTGGTGCTTTTGGATGATTGCTCCTATTCATCAGACTTCCAGTCCTTAGTGAAATCAGGACAAAGAGGGTTATATTGTTTTTTCTGTAGTGTAGGCTTAGAAAAAAAAAAATAATGTTGTCCTGTTCATTTATTATCAAATTTGAACAGTTTGCTTTTGAAATGCTAAGAGTCACCCCAGATGAACTCTCCTTTTTAGACAGTAACTAGTTCAGATTGCCTTCCATGGGACTCTAAAATCAATACAGAGAACGAGAGATAGACTGGAAAATATGCATTAATCCATTAAATTAATCTTTATCTCCAAGTCATTATGCAAAAAAAAAAAAAAAAATCAAGATTCTGATAACTTGGACTTTTTTCTTTTCTCCCACGACCCACTTAGAAATCCAGAAGTCATAAACTTTTGCCTTGTCTTAAGCTATAAGTTATGGTGGTACAGCAATATTTTTTACTGTCCAGATAAAAAAGGAAATTACTAGCTCCATCCTTGCCTGGTGATGCAGTTAGCTGCCTGAGGTCTCAGTGGTTTCACTTCATTTAACAAGAGGAAGTATAAAACTGACATATAAAAATTCCCTTGAGCAATCATTCATAATTGTAAAAAAACCCTTTTGTAAGGTTTTCTGATCTATCCACACATTGATTTTTATGTAGAAAGCTGCCTTTTTTTGTTATTTTTACAAACAACAATTTCTTTCACATTTGTTACAAAGATTTCCATTTTGGTTTTCCTTTGTTTTTATTTTGATACTATATTTAAATTTATCCTCTACACCCATTCTTTGTAGTCTCTGAGATGACCCAATGTTGAGATTTTGAGAATCTTTGCCTTTTCCAGGTATTGCTGCAGTTACTAAATTTGGTAACAAGTCTTTCTTGATTTTTTTTTTTTTTTTCAATAACACCATCCAGATATTTTAGCAAAGTTACCATTGCTGTTGCTTTATGAATTCAGTCTCCATGTTCATTGTGGGAGAAGACTTTAAAGCTCATCAGAAGGAATTCTTGTAAATAGAACACACAGATTTCCAATCTGTAATTATGGAGCTTACAAGCTTCATGCTTTGAATATTTAATTTCTTCAGGTAGGTTATATTTACAGGAGATGTTGATCATACTACAGTGGCTGGAGTTCACTTGTGTAAGGCATTTGGAGTGATTGCAAATATATTAAGACAAAAGTGCAAATACTAATTATTTTTATGAAGCACTGAAGTCACTATCAGTATTTTCTATGGAGTCCTGAATGTGTCAGATCTGAGCGACATCAATGCTGTGAGGGAGAATGGGGACATTCTTGTTAAAAAGAATATGGATGGTTTTGAAAGATACCACTAAAGGTTTGCAGAATCCAAACTCTTTTTTCTTTTAACTAGTTACCAGGTAATTTATGCTGTGGCTACTGATCATTTTAGTCAAGGGAAAACAGTGATGAGAGTGACCAAATACCAAAGAATGGTCGAAACAAAGTGTGCTTACCCTAGCACTAGATGTGGGGAAAGTCAGTAAGGAAGGTTTGGTTTTCTAGCTTCTATGAGGAAGCTATAATCAAAGGCAAGTTATAAATAGAACTATTTTTTAAAAAATGAGAGTGATAACAGTTATTTGTTTATAATGAGGAATTAAATTAAACTGACCAATTAATAGTTTTCTCAGAGAAACTGTATATGCACTTTTAAACTTTATGATATTGCAGCAATGTGAAATCATCAAAATCCCAGCTTCTAAGTAGGAAAAAGAATTCTCCCTTCATGGTTGTACAGAAGAAGCTGCAAAATAGGATCCTAGAAGGCTTAAGATAGAAAACTGAGTCATGAGACATAAAAAAAGTTAAAAATAAAATTCTATTGATTTTTATAGCAACCTCTTAGCTCTTTGATGTCTGCCTGAAAAATCTATGAACAGTTGTCGCAGAGAGACCTTGCTGATGGCATCCAGTACTTCTGAGCACTTCAGTTTGGTGGGAAGAGCCTCTGAATTGAATGTCATGTCAGCAGGTTAGTTCATCTTATCCATTTCTCTATATCTGTGGCTTCTGTAGAAAAAAAATTCATCTGCACAGGACCTGAGTGAATGCATGTGCCTCTGTTACTATTTAGGATATGAGAGACTGTCTGTCTTTTTAATTTCCTAGAAGTTAAATGTTGGTTACTCAGTCAGTCCATGTGAGACAAAGGAACCTGCCAAAGAATTCACCCCACCTGCACTCGAAACCTGATTTAGACTGGGACGAATTACCCTTGAGAATTGGCCACCCTTCCTCACTGGCTGTTACTGGAGCTAGGACAACTAGGTCAGGCATGCTGTACCTCTTGTAGGTGCTTCATGTCAGGTGAGAGCCCTAATGACAGGCATTTAAGCTTTATCCACCAGTGATCACAGTTGAAGAAAATTCCTCATGTGACTTCTGTGAAGCTAAATGCTCAATGTCACCACTTGACTGCCAAGTCCCTGTGTCAGCATATGGGAAACTGTGGGTATCAAAAGAAAGTTTTGTTCCACAAGGACGAAACTCCCTAGTCAGAAATAAATTATTCCTTTCATTTGAAATGTTCTGGTGAATCCCAGATTGTCAGGCTGAAGTAGATGCCAATTAGGAAGCTGCCAGCCCACACACTGAAAGTGGACCCCATTATAAGCCAATGAAAACAAGGTCTTGCAAAGAAAGGTGCCAGGCAATCTTGGGTTGGAACTCCTATCAGTTCCACCTGCAGCTAACAAAAAAGCATACAAAAGACGTACTAACATTGATTATCTGATTCAGGTGTTTGATGGGGTAGCTTGCAAATGCTTGCAAATGCATGATATGACTATAACTTACATAGAAATCCCTAAATACATTGTTTCAAAAATGATATGACATTCAGAGATCATATTTGGTGAAGTGCCCTGTACTTTCTCAAGCGACTCTTTTGTCTCAGGAGATGGTAAAATACTCAGAATCTTACAGATGGTTCCCATTCAGACCAGCAATTGATAATTGAGTCCATTTAGTTATCAAGGACAATCAAAGCTATGTTTTCCTGACTGGGTGGCCACCAAACAGAAAGAGAACAGTTTTTTGCTCATAGCTTCAAGCTCTATTCCCACTGGCCTTGCTGTTTGCTTGAGCTTTATTTCAAGTGTTGGTTCTAGCTGTAACCTTGGCGTTTCTAACCCAGTCATGAGAATGCTGGGGATATGTGACAGCTTGTGCCTCCTGATGCTATTTCTGTAGCAGTAATCAGACCTTTCTACATTATGAATGTGGGAAATATCTTTTGTGTCTGTAAATCCTTAGCACTTGCATTGACCCAGAAGCTTTGCTCATGGTGAAGATGAAGATTTTGCTCCTGTTGTATAGAATTAAAAAGTTTTCACTACATAAACTGTATTGCTAAGATTGGATTAAAGATAAAATGATCAATGGTGGAACATAGCTGCCAGATTCTTCCTGCCAGCTATAGATTATGTGGCATAGTGTGGCGGATGACAGGCCCTAGGAGCCTGGGTCCTGCCTGTTTCATTAAACAGTATGAAGCCGGCTGTCAGCTATTAGCATGCAGAATATTAGCAGCACCATACCTGTCAAAGAGGAAAAAAGGGCCTCCATACAGCTATATCACTGTAATCCATTCCTCAGTTTACTGAACTGAAGCTTGATAGGGGGTTTCTCAAATGCATGTGCTGCCCCATGCTGTTAAGAGTTTTGTATTTTCATCTCAGATTATATGGAAAGATTTTATGCTAGCTCCCTTTTGGTTCTGTATCTGAAGTTGTTCAAAGGCAGAAGTTATTTCTTCCAGAACTGAGTGTAATTTGCACTCACCATGTTGCCCCAGAGACACCTGTTTCATGGTTTGGGGCCCTGGAGGTGGGTAGAAATTCATCCTTCCATTTTGCTGACTCTGTGCCATCAGAGGCATCCCCTGCACCCCTGTGGTTTTCTGCTGTTGGCTTTTGAATCTGGGCCTTGGCCATTTGGTGCCTGGCCACAGCATAGTGAAATCTGGCTACAGCAAAGCTGAGGAATAAGGCCAAAATGTGGATTAGGGAGGATCCACTTGATGACAGACTGTTGTATGTGCTTTACAGGGGTGAGATGGTTTTATGATAAGAAACATTTGCAACTGAGAAATAAATGAAATGTGCAAGAGCCAAGATATACTTTGGTATCTTTCTGAAATCTTCAGTACCATATAGCAACCAATCCCCCTCTCTCCAGCCCCCCTCATCTCTGTCCTTTGTAGACTGTTGGCTGAAGATTCTAGAGCTATCGAGAGGTCTTGACAGAGGTTAAAGCTGCTTGAACGCCTGGTCAGATTTCCATGTGCAAATCTGGAAGGTTGGCAAAGGACAGTTTTGTGGATATTCTCTTCGTTCAGTTCATTTAATGACCCAAAACACAGTAGCACCGTAAATGTAGAGAGGTCATGCAAAAGTGTCTTTATTTAGCCTCAGAGTTCAAATTGCTCATCTCCTACAGCTATGTTTCACATCTGCGGTTCTCACCCTCTGCATCCAGGTGCTTGAACAGTGCCCTTTAAGAAACAGTAAATGTAATTATCGGCCTTCTTAAACTACAGTATATAGCTGACAGCTCTCTTATGGCTCTTCTGTAGTTCACTAGAAAACATGAAATTTACTCAGGAATCCTAAAATGCAGGAAGTTGGGTCATATATTCTACAAAATAATATATGCCTGTTTTTCATGGTTCCGTTATCATGTTTTGTTCAAAAAATATTGACTTAGAAGTGTGTAAGATTGACTTAATAGCAAACCAGCAAAACTATTGATAAACCCAGACATCTGTCATGGAGGTGAACCTTATGGAACATGCTAGGAGAAGATAGACTTAACATTTCCTTCAGGTTCTTAAAGTTGAAATGTTTCCTCATAAATGGTGGAGCTATCAACCCTTAGTAAGATTTTGGTTGGTCTAAAAGGCTGAGCCTTATTTTATATTATAAGTTGCAAGTTTAGTTTTTCTGTTATTTATATACATTCTATAAACTTCACTTACTATGTCAACATGTTTTTTCCATCTTAACTGTTATTTTTCTCATGTAGTTTTATTCCAAATAATTTGGAGAAGTGGGTATTTAAGGATATACAGACTCTATATATGTATGCCTCTATAGCCAGGTAGCTGGTTTTGTTAAATGACTGTTATAATCTGTTGCTTTTCTTAGTAAGATCTGAGGATTCTGTAACTTTCCTGCACAGCAAGCATAGAGCTTGAACAAGAAACCGTCTTGAAAACCTGACATGGGTGAAACTTGAGTCCCTCCAAAAAGTGACCTCCAAAAATTTCCCCAAGATGTCTGGCAGAAACTCTGTAATGAAAAATATCAGATCTGGCATTTGTGACATCTTACCTTTGTGGGATGCCAAGGAAAGCAACTGAAACACAATTTTTCTAAAGTAAAGAATGCATCCACTGAGAGTCTTTTTTGGAAGAAAATTTCCTTTCATTTTTATTTTGAGACTCATTATTTTCCAGGATATGATGTTTCCTGACAAGTAGCTGAGATGCTGTGATAATATGACAACAGTAGTCCAATGCTTTGGCAAACTTGTAAAAGCAAAGACGCAAAGACATCAAAAATTAAGCCCAATTGTAAGACAAATTCCCACATTTTTTTCTACAATATAGACCCAAATTTTATCAAAAAGAAGGCCTATGTTAAGATACAGACTAAAAAGACATGAGTTCTCTCACAAAACAACTTAGGTGCTTAAAAACTCGTCAACTAACCTTTAAAAAACTGTATCTTAACCTACTTAGAGGAACAGTACTTGTGTCACTTGTAACTTGGGTGTACACGTCAAGTAATCAGTAAGAACAAAACTAAATATTGGAGTGTGGGCTGTCTGCGTGGTGACAGCATGGAAAACCATGAGTCAGCTGCTAGAGCCATTTACCATTAGTCTATCTCATGTGAGATTTTAATGTTGAATCACTCAGAACTGTGACTCTCAGGGTGAGTTCTGGCCTGAATGGAGTCAGAACTAGTCTTTGTTAAACTACAAATTTACACATTTGGACAAGCTGTTTTGTTGTGTGAATGTAAATGCTCTGGAAAGAGACACATGTGTTGGGTCTGACCTTTTATAATATGAGGAACGGGCAGACCTCAGCATGTTCTGCAGCTAAATAAAGCAGGACATCCAACTCATTTCTAGATTCAGAAGTCACATTCAGGTTCAGCTAGATAGCAAAATTTTTAGATTTGCCCATATTTAGTATAAATATTTCCATGTAATTTTATGTAATTTTATTATAATTTTCTGTTTCAAAGCAAGCCAAAGCAAATCACTGCAAGGGTGTCTCTGTGACAAATGCACCCAAAGTCCACAAATTAAAAATCTTTTCAAGAAGAAAAGTAACCCGAACATGAGTTTCTGTGCAGAAGGGTTTTTTAGTGCTCTTAATGTCCAAAGGCAGTAGTTCACATTATGAACTAATGGCCTGTGAAATGTCATTTAAAAATAAAAGATGTGTTTGAGTCAGTGGAATAACAACATCTTTGACTGTCCTGTTTTTTCCCCAGTGTTTTGAAAGTCATTTAATTTTTTCTTCTATGTTTTTACTGAATGATACTTGATCTCAGGCTAAAAAAGGACAGGTTTAATTACAGACCATAGCTCTTTTTGTCTCAATTCACACAATTTTGACAACAGTGTTTTAAATGCAGGGACTCTAGCACAGCTTAATTGAAATTCTGATGATGTTTTTTGCACTAATTGATACCCATGTTGGCAGACTGAGCTCAGCGACCCAGGAATGAATGGACAGGAAGAATGAGACTATCAGCTTAGCCTTGCAGGTGGTCTTTCCTGATCAAGATTAAAGAACACTGGCAGGGCACTGCAGGAAAGCCAGCACCGTTGATACCCTGTGCTATTCTCATTTTGTATTTAAGCACAGGATTTCAGTGTTCAGGCTGAGATTTTCAGTCTGGTTCCATTTGCAGTAGTAATAATAATAATAATACCTAAAAAAGACTGAGAAATGACTTGATTACACCGTGTAAGGAGGTTGGCAAGGAGAAAATACCAGGTACAAAAGAGGCCTTTAATCTTGCAGCAAAAAGAATAGGTGAAAACTCATGATTTGGCCTGAGTTTAGCATGAATTCAAATTAGTATGAGATACAGATTAATAACAGGTTAGAAGTAAGGTGTTAATAAGCTCTGGATCAAAATTCCAAGGATATGTTAGATTTTGCATCCTTCAAAGTTCTCAGACAGCGTTCTAACACAGGGTCTTGAGCTCAGCACAAAGGAAACTGGCAGGATAAACCATGGCCTACAATATGCAGGAGATCAGACTAGTCTGTTCTTTACCTTAAAGGCTATTAATCCTGTTAATACTTACTTCTTACACAGTGTTTTCATCAAAGAATTTAAGAAAGCAGATCAGCAGCAGTATTCCCATTGTATGGATATGGGGACTATGTCTCAGGGAGGTTAAATCACTTGTCATAAGACATTTCAGAAGCCAACGGCAGAAAGAGTAAGACACAGCCTGTTTGGCAAATTCTGCCTTCTCAACTGAACGCAGTGATCTACAGAAAAAAAAATCTCACAGATACAGTTCATTTCATTTCATATTTAAAAACAAAGGAAAAGACTAATATTTGACAATTGAAAACAAAATATAACAGAACATTAGATTAGACTAGCCTAATGATCTCCTCTCCCTGTGTCTCTAGGATGCACATAGGACTCTCTGAAAGGTTAGTTAGTAAGTGAAGAAACATAGCTGAAACCTTATTTCAGTAATTTCAGAAGCCTACCTATAGAAAGCCATTTTGAAGGCAATCTTATCCCATTTGCCAAATGTTTGCATGAGGAACTTCTATTTATTTTTTAAATTAAAGAGCATAGCAATAAGTGGCCTAGGGTTAGGGCAGCAACACCAGCAGTTTACCTTGATAGGAAGAGGCTTTGTTGGAACTGCAGGGCTGAAATAGCTGACAGGGCACTTAATCTGGCTTTGTGATAATTGAAAATGAGATGGCCTATTGGCCTGGGATGTGCATTTGGTTTTTATGGAGCTGCACCAAATCAGATCTTAAGGTGGAAACTATAAATGGCTTTTGTACATCTGTGCCAGACTATTTCTTGCAGCTTTTAATTTCACAAGGTAGAGCAAGTACAAGTATAAATCTCATCCTGAAACCTGGCAAATTTCTGTTGATTACAGACTATGCAATATCATATGTAAACAAAGGGAGACAAGATTTTAAAAAATATATAAGCATTTTGAAATATTGCAATATTGTTGTTTATATTAAGTTAACTATCTCTCCTGCGCGGAGTAGACAACTGCCAAGATTTTTGTGTGTGACAGGCTGTGCCAACATTTAAATTCAGATGCTCCAAAATCCTGGGAGGAGAAGGGAAAAAAAAAAGACATTTGGAATGAATACATAGTACAGCCCATCCTCTATAACATAGTGAAATGTTCTCTGGTAACCAAATTTGATCAGCTAGCAGTTCTGAATGCACTATTACATTCATCACTGATGTTTATTAATATTATATTTCTGTGGCAATAAATCCAGGTTATTGTTAAAGTGATATTGTTTGTGTGAACTAAGGTTCATTGACCTAGAATTAGGTTTAAGAATAAGCTCTTTTCCTAAGACTAAGTGTCTTGCACAAATGTAGGCTGATGTACATTTTCACAAAGGTGCATAGGTATAAATTTGAATTTAAATCTCTCTACTGTACCTGCTGATCATAGATAGCTGAACTCTTTTTAAACACAATTAAATCCCATTGTTATCAACTGTCTGCAGCTTGAAGAGCTCACAGTAAGGCACAGCACCTTCAGAGCTGAACAGATACTACTTATGCTTAGTTTGCTTTTTCTGGTAGGTTTGGAATGGTCCTAGTGCAGGGTTTGTTTTGCTCCTGCATATGCACATGTCAGCAGAAGGGTGAGACACCATTGGAAGAATCACTGGCAGGAGAAGAGGAAACTGGGAGCAGGTTTTGACCAGCTGAGTCCTCCCCATAGGATCTAAAACAGACAGAGTGAAATGAGAGCTTGTAGTTCTCCTACAGCCATGTTTGAAGATCCAGGTCACTTGCCTGAAGGATTGATCAGCTGGACATTTGCCCATGATATAGAGCAGGGGATCAGAGAAAGAAGGAAGTTCTAGAGGAACACAGTCAGGATTTAGAAAGTTTCTGGAGTGCTCATATTCTGTAGTTTGTATGCTGCTGGTAAGCTTATCGTGTAGGACAATAGCAATGTGATTAAGTCACGTGAATATTTGATTACAGTTAGAATGGATTCACTCTACTTTTCATGTTTAAAAAATGCTGCTGCCTTTCTTGTGGGTGGGTGCTGTTTTCATTTACATTTAGATGGTGCCAGAACATCCAAATGCAGCAGCACAATTGTATCATCATTCTGATTCAAAAGTCAATGGCCCTCTGAGAACCATACAGGAGCTCATACATCAACAGGATGGCGAACAGGAATATAAAGTGTACTGGTGGGATATTGCACATGCTGAGCCTGATTCTCCTCTCATCTATGCTGTTAAAACACAGGAGTAACAGCGCTGAAATCAACACTGTTATACTGGTGCAAGTAAAGGAAGATTCAGGCTTTCTATGTGTCAAATTCTTTGATCATCTGAGTGTGGAAAGGAGAGCCCTCTAAAATGCTTTGGAAGCTGCCTTCACCTAAAATGCTCAGCTGAACCAGTGCTTCAAAAATGATGTTTCCTTGTGTTCTTTGAAGCACTTAGTCAGCTAAATCATTTGAAATACACTATTACAGAGGCTGCCAGTGTCACCAGTAGAGCCCACATTGCTTTAGAACATCCCCTATGAATCTTGTTTTGAGTATTTTCTGTAGTAACTCAACCGTTTTAATTTGCTTTGGACGGAGGCACAGCAAGTTTGCAGCCTTTGTAAATTCTCACTAAACATGCATGGAAGTCTGTTTAGCTGTGTTTGTTTGTTTCTTTCTTAAATTTAAAAAATCAGATCAATTTTTTTTGATCTTCTAGCTGAATATGTATGTAATGACATGAAAAATACCTTTCTTATTTTGAATGTTGAGGTAGACATTAAAATAGCTAACACTATAAACCTAGAATAAAAATAAATAAATCTGTGAAGTAGATACACATTTTCATCTACTCTTTCCCCTTCCTAGAAATCTCACAACATTTTATCTACAGATCAGACCAAATATCCTTTTCTCAGCTTTTGTGTTCAAGACAAACAACTAAAACTTGGTTCGTACCTTAATTCTGCATATGTAATCTTTCCTATAGTCTTCCGAAGACATAGTGGATTTCAACCGTTCCCTTCTAACAGACGGTGAAATTGAGAGGGGAAAGTTTTGTAAATTTTAGGAGACCTGGACGTGAAAATCTTGTTGTCCAGAAAACAAATCCCCTAATGATTAGGACAAGATTGAAAGAAGGCCCACAGTTTGCATGAAAGATGGAAGACTTTTTCATATATCAGATTTTCAGTGTGACTTTCTTGGGAATGTTACAGTTTTCTTAAGAGACTTCTTATTTCACCAAGTGCACAGAGGCATCAAAGAAAGACGAGTTTATGACACCAATGAAGAAAATTGTAGTTGCTTATCATATTTTAAGTCAGCAAAAAAAATCTGTGTACATGTTACAGTAAGTTAGACTTTTTCTCTGTATTCTGTGATTTATTTTATGTTGGTTTTTTTTTGTTTGTTTGTTTGTTTGTTTGTTTGTTTGTTTTTAAACGTGGAAGAAGCCCCTGAATATGGAAGAGACTGATACATTTCTTTCCTTGTGACAGTCTTGTACTTTGGCTCACTTTTTCTTTCTGAATCATGCTTTTGACACATTTGCTATGTCTGTTGTTTACATGCTAAAAATGGTGCTGGTGTTGCAACCTGCTTTTCTGGTCCACCAGCATACTTCTTCTCACACATGCGTGATAACCCCTAGAATTACTCACTCATAAGAAAAGCTGCCCAGGCTGGCAGGCAGAAGAATATTGATCTGAGGACATCCACATTGTTGTATTGCATAGTAAATAGGTTGGTTAAGGACTCTTTTCAACAGCTGTAGCTTGATCTGGGGTAATGGTGATACCCCCTGCCCTTTCCCTCAAGTACTAGAGGGAGATCCAAAATCAAACCGGTGCTGAAGATGTCTCCTGGCCTTGAGTGCAGTTCAATATAGAGGCTGGAGTCCCTAACTGTGGAATGGTCTTTGTTGGTATGCATATTATGATTGGTTTATATTTTATATTAGATATACTTCATATTATGAAGTTTTTCCATTTGTTAATGTTTTGCTAGATTTTAAGTACACAGGTTGAAATTTTCCCTAATAGGTATTTGTTTCAGCAGATTTATTTCCTTTTATTTTCTCTTTCTCTTGAAACTCCTTTCAAAGTATTTGTGGTTATTTTCAGTAAGCTGCTTTGAAAAGCAGCAGAAGTACCCTTTGAACCCTATACAAGAAAACAGGACATTTCTGCTACTTTTTCAAGAGCTTGAGCATCCCTCTGCTTTGGAGCAGGGCATTTAGCAGAAAGGATCTTTCTGTGCCTCTTGCCAGCTTTGTGTTTGGCCCATTTGTGTGCCTTTGGAAAACTGCAGTTTGCACAGTCGCACATAGTTGGCAGAGAAAGCTTAGATTTCACCAGCAGTGTGGCTACTGAAGAACCTGGGGCTGTTGTGGGGTTTGCTTCCAGTTACAGCTGTGGGCTGGGAACTCAAAGGGTTTGTCCCTACGTGCTCTCAAGGAACCTTTGCTGAGCATGGGTGCATGGGATGCAACTGTTTTGGATAAGTGCTGTGAATGGAGAGAGGGACCAGTGTCATCAGAGAGATGAACAAAGCACCGATCTGAGCGCCTCCATCTGCACCAGTAGAAGAGCTGGAGCTGCTGGGACTGGCCAGGCAAATGCATAAGGGTGAGGTGGAGAAGGCATCCCGGCTTTGGATGGAAAGACTTGTAATGTTAATAAAATGTTATTTTAATGATTTTTTTTTTTTTTAATAGGGGACATGGGGAGCATTGATAAAAATTCTTGGATTTCCTGCTTTTGACAAACCTGAGTTCCAGTACTCTGCTCTTAATCAGAGGTTTCAACACACTGACTGTCTTGTAGGAGACCCAAAAATATTATCTCGTGCATGGAAGCCAAACAACATTTGTGAAAGAACCATAATGTGGCTTGTAAAGTCTCATGCAAAATATATCAACCTTCATAACTGCCTGTTTGAGTAATATTCTTGAAACTAAAGCTATTGTTTTGTTTTGTAAGTATTTACTTTTACTTTGCAACTTTGTGTATCAGTAGCAACATTTAGTGTTTTGTTTCATCTTTATAAGATACAAAATAAATGCATGCTACCTTTTACCATGTCAGGATTTGAACACCTTCATTACAATTACTAATACACTGTTGCACTCTCTGGTTGTTAATAGAATTTTCTTAATGTTTACATCAAAACCTTTGCAGAAATTTGTTGCTGATTTTTTTGATTCATATATCAGGGACCAAATCCTTATCTTAGAAAGTATGGTACCAACAAAATCCACACAAGTTGATTTTTTTTGTTTTTTGTTCCAAATGTTTTAAAATTTATCCAGAAGTGATGTAAGAGAGAGCAGCTTGTCTCGTTTGCAAATCGAAATATTTAGAAAAGATTATTCCCATTCTGTATTGACGTATCTGCGACACTGAAATTCGTTCAATAGTTAAAGAACACTGGAATCAGTCCTGTTGGGGTTCTGCTTTTTTCTACTTTAATTTGTCTGAAATCATCGTCTGCTTAGTGATTAAATAATAAGTATTATGTATTAAATATTGGGAGCCAAACTTGCTGCTTAGAGAAGTGAGAATCCAGCATACTCCATCCCAGAGTGATTACTCTAGATACAGGCTGATTTAAGTCAGAAGAAATAAAATGGTAGTTATGTATGAATATTTTGTTTGTCAGTGGTGTGTCAGTGTTCAGTATTTGTGTATGTATGTGTGTATATATATATAAAAGCACTTTTTGGTAAAATAGTGATTTATGTTTTACTA
Source organism: Columba livia (assembly GCF_036013475.1). Lineage (NCBI taxonomy): Eukaryota > Metazoa > Chordata > Aves > Columbiformes > Columbidae > Columba > Columba livia. The sequence continues at coordinate 125,263,036 of NC_088603.1, read as the reverse complement.
ACTAATGCTATGAGTCCAAAGTATTTCTTTGATTGTGACCTTTAATATAATTTTTTCCAATCTGCTGTTTAGCAGCTGACTTTAACGTATTTCAAATAGAGCTATTTAATACAGCCCATTATAATTTTCCAGCCTCATCATAATCTATTTTTCTAACAGGGTCACCTTTAACACATGATGAGATGAATGTATTTTATTAACATCTATTCTTTTTATAAGGGTGTCTGATTGAAAGCTGCATTTTTTTTAATCCACAAGGTTTTTTAAAAAAAAAATCATATACAACTTTGAAAAATTCAAAAATGCGTTATTCTTAGGTAAAAGTATACTCTCTTTTGCCAGTTGTCTTCTGTCTTGAATAATATTTTGTAATCTTCTACTGACAAGTGACTCTAAAAGACGTCTAATCTGTCTTTAGACACAGCATATAGCTGCAGTTTGGTATAATATCTCTTTTTGCTGCAAAAGGCATTTAAATACTTTCTCCATAATTTAAATGTACTGTGCAGTTTTTTCATTTTGGGGAGGCAAAAAAAAAAAATAGAAGAGGCAATTGAGAGTTCCAGTGCTGGGGGCTGTCTGTTAATCTTCTTCCATTGTTTTATTTACATAGATTTATGAAATCCCAAAAGAATTATATTTGTTTGTATGTAGTGCTGTTACTTTGATATAAGAAGGAAGCAGTGGCTCTGCCCCTCATACACAAACTTGTCAAAATGTTTATTAAATTTCAAGCTTATTTGTTTAATCTTTTAGACAACAATAGGAACACAGAAAGCTGATCAACAGGACTTTTGTTTTGACCAAACTCTAAAAATATAGATTTTTTTTTTTTAATCTGGAAGAAGGTTTATTTCTGGTCTGCTCTGACAGAAGGGTGATAGGTTTCTATCTCTTAGTCTAATTAATACCTCTAATCTTTTTTAATGGTTAAACAGTCTCCCTTTGGTTGCAAGGCAGAGAAGAGATAAAGGCACATAAGGCTGAGGGTTAATCCCTGTATTTTATTTCTTAATTTCTGCTATAGGGATTCCCTTTCCATCATTTCTGTTTACTTTTAAGCCCTCTTCAGATGCTGGGAGAAGGACACAACAAAAAGTTTGATTAGGGCTATCACTCAAGATTAGACAGACATTAAACTTTTTGGAATTTAATAAGAAATAATTGTTAGCTGAACAAATGGGCTAATCTGGTTATACATCCCCTTTTTATTATAATGCCTGAGAAGCAAACAAAAAAAATACTTTTATGTGGATGGTTTTGTTCAGCTAGTGCTCTCTGCCTTGCATTATTCCAGAAGAGATTGTATGTGAAATGCAAAACCACAAACAATTATGGATAAAAAATATTAGGCAGCCAGATTAGGAAAATATTGTATGCTTTACACTGATTTCTACCAGTGTCTTAGGTCACTTCATGGACAAAATCTAACACCAATGTTATGTTAAGTATGAAATTAAAAAGGCACAGAACATTAATGGCATTTCATTTAATATGCTCTCACCTTAGAAGTATGAGGTTAGATTTTCATTTAAGTAAATTACAAGTTGGTTTAAAGGACGTTCTGAGAAAAAAAAATAAAAACATATATATGTATAGGAAGAATTGTGGGAATTTTTACCACTGATAGTGGTGTGGGTCAGATTTTTGCCATGTTGCTTCTGAAAAACAAAACAAAACAACTGAGTTATTTTGTTGTGATAGCTTACAAAAGTATGTTGGAGGTGGATACATTGTACTTCAAAGGTTGTAAGTACTATCACAGGAACAGCTTGATGATAAAAATCATCTTTTCTTGACTCTTCCATTTAGAATTTTAATGTGTTTAAGTGAACTGTAGATGTGGGAGTATTCTGCAAATAAGATTAGAAGCTCTGATGTAACCCTTCCAAAGAGATTATAAGATTTAGGATTTGGGCTCAGACATGTACATGTCCTCAGATGAGACTTTAAAAAAATTGGATTTGTTGTTTATATTTTCCTTTGTATAGAAAGAAATACTGTCTTCTTCATTAAGTGATGCTTGTATACTAGAGAACCTTGAATAAATGTGTTTCCACTTGCCATTGAACTGATATAGACTATTCTGAAGAGGAATTCTCTAAGTAAAAACACAAATCCAAAGACCACAAGCTAGAGATATAAAAGTCAAACAAAAGCAGATAGTACCTACAATTTTTATATGAAGTTGTGGGGTTTTTTTTTGTGCTTTGGAAAGTCACAACACCTTTATAAAGAGTCACTCTTTTTTTGTGTGTGCAACATACTTGTTTAGTTCAGTGCCAGCATAAAACAAAAGCAGTAAATGTCAATATTGCCACTGTGCCTGCAATATTAGTTTTCCTCGCTGTGGGGTGCAGCTTAGCTCAGCCATGCTCTTGCCTGTTGGGACCTGTGTATTCCCAGTACACTCAGCAGCCACATTGGATTTACAGGATGAGAACTTCCTACCATTCACCACCTCTCCCACCAAAAAGCCCTTTCCATGATACAGTGCTTTCTGCTGGCGACACTTTGTGATGTTGATGTGAGGTTGCTCCCATCTAGGTAACAGCCATGCAGAATGGTCAGCAGATTAACAGAGGTGGCAGGGAAAGAGGGAATTTGGGATTCTCCTTGTCATTTACTACGTGCTGCATAGATGAAATAGGGCAACATATATAGTAGTGTTGTTGCTACACAGACAAAACAAGGTTTGTAAAGAAAGGTGGCGTCTTTTGGTTGACATTTTAGAAGAAAACATACAAGTTCTACGGCACAGAAGTCCTTCTTCATGCCACATTTATAAAATATCTCTGAATGATTTATAGTATGGAGACTAATAAACTAAACACTGGATTTAAAGGTCTGGTTTTTAGCTGAATATCCCGTAACATACAAGGTACTTCTACAAAGGGTTTATAAATTGTTATACTTTGTGCCCCTCAACTGCTTAAAATTTTAAGTACATGTGCAATTGCTTTCCTGAAATGGATGCAAAGTCCTCAAATCTGGCATGAACAAACCCTAAACTGTCAATTATTCTAACTCATATGATTCACCATGACTTAAAAAACTGAAAGAATTATAATTAGTGGTGCCAAAAATGTTACACTTTTTTTTATTGGTTGATAGAATTACTGCTAGATGGCAGAAAATAGTAGAGTGACTGAAAATGTTTAGGCTTTTTCCTCTGTTTCATACTATTGATTTTCAGCTCTGCTCTAAATTATTCAAGCTGAACAGCAGTTAAGCCAACGGATGGTATTTTAAAATAGAACTAGGAGAATGGGTTTTCATTCCTCTCCAAGTTTTGGTAGAAGAAGTAGCATTTTAACAGAAAAGAGGAACAGGTCCAAATAACCTGAGGGTGTTCAGTGTTAAGAGATAATATGTACTCCTGGGTTAGCCCAGAAGACCAAAGAATTCTTGAGTTACTGATTTAAAACAAATCACACAGTAGCTGTGCTGATGTCACGGATGCTGGGAGTAATGAGACTATTGAAGCTGAGAGTATTCTGGACTGAAAGGAACCTCAGCAGGCAGGTCTTCCCAACAGACACCTCCATGGGCTGTAGAAATCAGGAGGATGTGGTTTGGAACTATGTTTGGATCTCCGGTAGCTTTGTCTCTGTTGCCTGCTGAAGTATGAACCTTCACAAGGCCTGAAATTCTATTAAAATGAAATGGGTTTGAGGGGTTTTCCAGCATGCTCTTCTTTGTAGAATTCCATGACTCATTTTGTCATAAGGAAGGTGAAAAAGCTTGAGTCAACAAACTTGTTAATTTCTAAGGTGCTATTGTATTTTCCTCTGTGCTCAGTCCACTTCCATCTGTTGTCATATCTTATACTTCAGCAGTACAATCTTTATAGCAGGGGATGTTGCAATGAGGCATCTACTACAAGAAACACCTAATTTATTACTGAGACAGCTAGGTACTATAGTAATACAAATAATTAGCATTAAATGGCCTTTAATGAGGGATTTAAAAGAGAAGAGTGTATTGCCTTTATAGACTAGTTCATTAGATGTGAATGTATGTTAAAAAGTCCATTTTGATTTAGTGCTTCATAAATAAGAGTGTCTTGTCATAGAGGAAAGGGGCAATGATTCTTTTCTCATTGTGGCCTCACCTCATTATCAGGAAGATATTGGCAAATACTGAGAGCAGTAGCAGAAAAGTCACGCGATTATTTCTAACCCACCCATGTCTTCAAAATTGCCTTCCTACATATTTTTTTAAGAATGGTTGGTTGATATTTCAAACCTGTGCCTTGATTCTGCTTCTCTAGGCAGAAACATGCTGGTGAGCTCTTACTTTATTTCTGCAACTGGTCCTTTGAAGGAAAGATTTCTAATTTTACCTCCACAATCTTAATAGAAATAAATTAAAAATTGAAAAGGGGACCGGGGAAATAGTCTCAGTTATGGTGATATGCTGAAAGACCTAAAAATGTATAATTTAACTGCAAGATGATACTAGCCTACAATATTCAGAGGGTCAGTCCTTCACAAGAAATTATTTAGTGCACTAGAATTAGGTGTAGTGACGTAAAATACAGTCTGAATACATGTAAAACGTCCTGACTGGTAAGTCTATTTGCCTTTGGCATAGTTACAAGAGAAGTGACAGAAGCCCAGGGCTTGATAATTAAATGTTACACTGGAAATTTTTTTATAGGAAATGATTCTGCCTCAGTTTGGGAATAAACCAGGTTATCTGATGAGACATTTTTCAATCTGTAGAATACCTGTTCACAAAGCAATTTTCTTTTACAGTAAAAGAAATATCTCTTTTCTAGGCAGCTTTGGAACAATTGCTGGCTCTCTTTTGGTGATACTCTTGGGATCAAAGGTTTCTCATGTGTTACCACAACATTAACATTATCATTTGCTAATCTCTGTAAGTTAACTGTCAAATGTACAAAAAGATCTAATATATATCACCTACCATAACTTTATTAGGGCAGTGAATTCACAGCCAGGTCTGATATAAATTTGTAAGCTAAATCAAACATGTAAATCAAACATGTTAATTAAATATGAGGAAAAGAAAGGATCACCAAATATTTTTTTTTTGTTGATTGAAAAATCTTGAAGTATCTTGATGAAAGAAAGATAGCTAGAGCAAAATTTCCATTCATAAACATACATCCACTATTTTGCTATCTTCTTTATCTACAGGGTATTTTAAAAATGAATTAGATGCTGAAGCAATTAAGCTATAAAGTAGTATTTTCTAAACCACTCATCAAGTAATCCCAGTCTTAAAAAGATAATTGTCAATAACACAATAAACATTTATAGCCTGTGTATGCCCCTTATGAAAAGTGCTTTCCTGTTGTCATGTTGACTTTCCAGGGAAAGTGTGCTTTGCCCAAATCCTGTTGTATATATTGTCCTTTGCTACAGATGCTTTATCTATACACAATAAACAGGCAAATTTTATCCAGAAAGCCTTTTTGGGTTCTGGAGAAGTACTAATTTACACTTTACTCATATGAACTGAGTTTTCCCCATAGCTTAGATTCTGCATGAAAGCTAGAAACATTGTGATGCTGATTCATTTTTTGGAAGTATTTATTCTGAAAAATAACATACTGTAAGATAGCTTTGAGTGACACTGTTGTGCTCCCCCTGAGTAAAATTCTTTCAGATAAATCCGGTTGTCAATTTTGTTATTGTAAAAGGCTCAAGTTTTTGACTGCATCTATTTGTTTGTTATTGAATGTGAACAGCAATGTATAGGGATGAAGTTTTATTAAAGGAAGAATTTAAAGTAGACACGGTTTGATAAATATGGGAGATATATGTGCTTTTTTTAGGAATATGACCTCAGGGATTTTCTGGCTTTTCTTTCAGCTTATAGCACCAATAATATTTTGGAAAAGAATGGACCATTTCTTGAAGTCACCAGGCTACACTGACATTTTCATCTCAGCTTCTTTTTCTGAAGAAAACTTCTTTCATTAGAGTATCCTGCGTGTGCAAGGAAGGTTACAACGCCAGCTGTAGTTATGAAACATAACAGAGAAAGAAGCAGCTAGGTTTGGTCAATAGCAGAAGTTTTGCTGTCCATCTTTCCTGCCACCTCCCATCCAAACCATTTCTCCACTATACATACTCTTCAAAATATCTCACAGAAAGAGAGATGCTCTTTCTCAAAAAGCTAATCCCTTACATCTTCACAGTGCCAGCATGATTTCTTAAATACCAAATGTGTATTTATCCAATGTTCTGAACAGAAAAAGTTCCCTAGTATCTAAATTCTGAATCAATGTGGAGATCTTAGCACCATTAGTAATATTAAACAGACTTTCTGCCCCTAAATACTTTCTCACTCACCTTATCCCACATATGCCCTGCCTATGTAGAGCACTGCCACTGCCATGAAGGCCAGGGTACTGATGGTTTGACTGCTCAAGAAGGTCAGGAAAATACCTTGTCTTTCTTCACAGACATCTAGAAACTCTCAGTATGAGCATTTCAGATCTGAACAGACATGGCAACAAAATAGCTAGAATGGTCTACTCTTAAGCGATCATAGTTTGGATTGCTCTGGGCATCGCAGACCACTTGTCGTGTGGTGCAGATAACAGGGACAGAGCAGTTCAACCCAAGATGGAGGTGTGACATTTCTGAGTGGTTGTCAGAGCACTCAGAGAAGGGACTGCAATAATCCATGTGCAAGACATTAAAGCACAGCCAGGTACAGAAAAGTCCACACTGAAAGGAAAAAAAATGACCATTATAATTGTCTATAATTCACACAGTGAAGCTTATCAGAAGGTATTTGTGTGTCAGTGATGAGACTTCCTTAGCAAAATGTATATATTTACTTTGTAAATTAACCAGAGAATGTGTAATTTATTTCTTTTGCTACTTCTTCATTAAGCCATAGTATTGAACTGAATTACATTTGCTATAAAGCTTGTTCCGTAATTTATTTCCAAATTTAAGGAAAGCATCTCTGTTTCATACTTTAAATGGATTAAGCCTGTTACTACAAATATAGTTGATTAGGAATGCTGTCTAAGAGTCTGAATTTAAAATGGAATTAAATGTGTTATAACTTTAAAAAGGTTTGCTACTTCCTATTTATTTATTTATTTATTTATTCATTCATTCATTCATGTATTTATTTATTTAAGTGGCCCTTTAAAATTGATAAGCTTCGTTACCCAGAGCTTTTGTGAATATACAAGACTGAAGAAAGATAAAGATTCTGCCTTCATTTACATGTCACTATAGCAAGAAGACAAACTCTAAATCACCATCAGTTCATCTGCGAAGTGTTCTCATTAGCTTTAACAGGGAGCCAGACCTTTCCTCATATTGGAGGAAAATCACATCAGAAGGGACTGGCTTCTCTCCAGGTACTTGAGAGGATCAGAAACGGAGGTTTTCCCTAACAGCTGACAGCTTTTACAGTGGTTTTGCCTGTCAAACATCTGTCTGGAACAGCTTCTTATGGCTGGGTGAAGGTGTCAGTTTCATAAGGTAGTTGGCATCCTGAGGAACCCCAAAATAAAAGGAGACACTGTGATATGTTCTCACTCCCAAGCACAGCAAGAGCAGCTGCCTGCCGCTCTGCCTACGGGAGATCCTCCTTCCATAAATACACTTAGTATAGGTAGAGCCACTTCCCAAAGGTGGTGTTGGTGAAGTAGCCACAGCAAATGCAAAAGCATTGTGATTTTCTTGTTAAAAGTTGAATAGGAAAGGTGGCTAATGTCTGAGCTTTGTGTGGAGAGTGGAAACTGGAAGCTGAAACTGGAGGGGACTGAGACAGGGCACACTCCACCCACCTCTACTGGGGCCAGATGTGCATCCACAGAAAACGCGCTCCTGAGTCCTCTTATTGGATCAAGCCACAAAATGACCTTTATGGGCTTTGCATCATGTTCTTGGGAAAAGAAAAAAAGCAACCCACCAATAACAACAATGTATTTCAATGAAAACGTCAAGATTTTCAGGTTGTGCTATTTCAGTATTTGACGGAGGATCACTGGAGATATTGCTTAATTTCATCAACAATATCTCTGAACTGATCATCAGTATATTTCCACTTTTAGCTAATGATTTCCAGTTCTGGAACAAGCCATTTTTTAAAAGTTTAGCATTGCTCAGGATCTACTTTGCAAAGATGAAGCACTTCATGAGCTCATATTTTTCATTTCCCCAGGACTGTCGATAAAGGCCTTCTTTTCCTGTGAGAAAGTATTTCTATTTGAAAAACTTCAACCTTGTTTTTAATTCCCATCATTGTTATTGAATTGCCATATGGCCTTGGGCAAGTTACTGAACACTTTCTGTATCTTGGTTTATCTGTTTAGAAGAGTGCTTACACAGCACAGCACACATGTACTAACACTTCAGAAAAAAGTCAGCCTAGCTAGTGCCTTACCTCTGTTCAAGTACTTTTAGGGAGGAGCAGCAAAACTAATTATCACCCTTCCCCTTGAAGAGATAGAGGGTGCGATGTCCTTTTTGTTTCTTTTTAATCAGTATAATACACTCCTCAGGAGGGTATTTTGGGACAAAAGCGAGAGAAATGGAGGAAAATGGAGAGATGGGCCCCCTCTAATTGGATACTTAATTCCCTGGCACCTAAAATGCATGTTGGTTCTTCTTGACACAAGTGTCCTACCTCTGGGCAGATGGTGGCTTTCTGGACCCATCATCAAATGCCTATGACTATACTCTGATATTGTTATGCGGTGCTGATCAGAGGACATCCTCGGTGAAGCAAGAGAGGAGGTTGGAATAACAGTATACAAAGCTAGGCAGGAAAGAGAGAGACACTTTTAAGAAAATGCAGCTTTGGAGCCAAATCGGAGCAAAGGGAGAGGAAGCAACATCACCTGTTCCTTGAGACAGCAACTACAGGAGATGGAAGTACAGGGAAACACAACCACAGGTATTGCCTAAACTGTGTGCTTGGGTGCTGGAAAGAATAAAAGAAGGAAAGTGGTGACTTTGGGAAAGAACCTTATATCGGACCTAGTTGCACCTTGGAAACACAGGGTGCTCGTAGCAGCTGGCTGCTTACGACATTGTTGGCTACCTGATTGCCAGACTTGCTGCGGTCCGAGCCTTCATCGAATCACAACGCAGTGCATAATCAGATTTGACTTGCGAGAAGTAAAAGAAGAAATCTCAATGAGATCTGCAGATCAAACAAGACACGTAATTAACTTCGGCCCTGCTTATTCACACTGAACATCCCTTCTATCTCTTCTTTCCCAGTTAGGTTAAATTGTAATATTTACCACTGCCCAAAGTAAACTTTGAAGCAGTATAGATCAGTATTTGGATCATACTGTGGAAAAATGTCCTACCATACGTTATAACTACACTCTTCATGTCCTTTGGATGGACAGTACAGGGAAAAGCACTGTGGTTTGGTTTTTAAAGTCCCAGATGAATGAACTTTTAACAGTATTTATTTCAGTCTTCCTAATATCTGTAAGGGAATACACAGCATTGTACATTTTTTATTATTCCCTCCCTGTTTGTAGGACAAGTTGTTGTGTCATTCTCTCTTTTAAATGGCCTGTAATACCAGATTCTAACACCGGAACAAGCTGCTCTAGGTGGTGGCTACTCATATGCATATCAAGAAGCAAGTGCTAACTGGGACAGGCCCACAGTGGGCACCAGTGCCTCACCAGGAGGGCTGGGAAGGGGAGACTCAGAGGAAGAGCTCAGGGGTGATTTCTGACAAAAAAGAATGTGTAACCAAAGTTCATCCTTTATTTCATTTTTTAAATTCAGCAGCATCTGCTGTACTGCCTGGTTCTACATGTTGAGGAGACTTTGATGAAAACAACATCCACTCTTTGTTGAAAGTATAAACAAAAAATCTGATGACTTGTTTTAGGCAGGAATGCTATGCTGATTATGAACTAATTAAAAATGGTTTTATTCTGCTGTGCCATGGGAAAATGAATTACTTTTCTGGCCATAGAATAGTTTGCATGTTTTAAATAATTAGGTATGCATTTTACTTTAAAATTTTTCATTTTGTTTAAAGACATACAGTTCTTCAAGGCTGAAAATAAAATGCTTCCTTTAATTTTTAATATTTTTGAGGGATTGCATTAGTGAGAAATGCGTTTCAAACCTACAGCCAACTTTGATGTAAGAATACAGGTATGGATAAAACCTCTGGGTAGTTACCATACACTTTTACCTCTTTTTTCTTAGTAGCCCTATGACAAGAAAAAACCCAGTTTTGAAAATATAAGTGTGACATACTGCATTTGAGATACAAAGTAACCATGTCTAATGTTAGGAAGTAATGACTTTATCTTTCAGCTGTAACTTAACATATTTCTCTCTATATACTACTCATTTTAGAGCTAGCTGTTTCTAGAATGTATTAAATATTTAAAATGGCAATGCCCACATGATATTTATTTGTAAAAGATTTAGATCTAGTAATCCAAGTCCACATAAAGCTGCTATCCAGAGCTGCAGCTTTCTAATTTACGTACACACATGCACACCTATATGTACAAACAGGCAACTGTTTTTTATATGGAGAGATAGCTCTTAGTTGTGCAAACCAGTAATATATTCTACACTATTATTATAAAAAAGGAATTTAATAGTTAACTATTCTGAGGAAAAAAAGTTCTCTAATACAAAAAAGCATGCTTTTATTAGAACTGAACTGAGCATGCTGAAATGAAATAGTAGGCCTGTGAGAAATTAATCTAAGCTTGGAGATACAGATTTGTATTTAGAATGTGAAGGGCTCTCAAAATGTGCCAAATTAATCATAGCCTACACCTTCATGGTACATTTTTTGCCATGCTTTGTGCCCCCAGTCCTTCTGCCTCACCAGCCCAGGAGAAAATATCTTCAAGCGTGGACAATCTGTAGGGAGAAGAGTCAAGGGATAACGTGTCTGGAGCCCAGGGCTTCTTGCTATTCCAGGCTAGGAAAGGGTTGGGTAAAATCTGCGTACAAATATCATCATGCTCTATTAAAGCTCTTCATGTCCACTAGTGAAGTATTGAAACAGTAAGACCTTAGAGCACTTTCCAGTTTGTAAGTCCAAATCTTGCATCCGAACATGTTAGAGCAAGACCCAGTAATGAAGAAGTCATCTTGCTGTCTTCCCCCATATCCTGGTTTCCATGGGAAAGAAACATGGACACAAGGACCAGAAAGAAGCTCTGCCGTGTTTCTGAGTGTGGTACGGAATATGGTCCAAGGCCAGTCAATGGATCAGACCTGGGTATTGCACGGAGGGACACATCTACCCCAGGAAGATGCATCCAAACCTACTTTTGAAATAGCTAAGAGGATCAATTTATCTTTATAAGCCAGGGCTTTCACAACTGGTATCGGCAAGGCTGGCTTTAGGAATAGACAAATGGGAGCAAAATGTCTCCGCTGCCAGACTGCTGGCCAGGTGGGTTCACTTTTGCTCCTTCTGTCTTACTCTGATCATTGATCCACCTTATCAATTTTGCATACAACTGGTTTAGTTCTGTTTCATTTGTATTAGTTGAAGAGGCAAAAGCCTCTTCATAAATAAGCTATTAACAAAAGTGCAATTTAAGGGAGGAGTGGGTGGGAGATGTGAAAACAGGGTCATGTTACGAGTATTGCTCTGTCTACCGTAGAATTGATTGGCATTTTAAATCTCATTAATGACTTTTTATAGTGGCTTCTCATCCTTGGAAAACAGAGAGAGCACTGGATTGGCTAATTTTGGGGAAAGCTCCTTCTCTCTCTGTACTTCATCTTCTTCACAGGTAAAATGAGGGGACTTGTATTCTTTAAAATGTGCTGGTGCAAGGAATAAGCAAGCTATTAGTACCAGAAAGTTGGCTAAAGGTTTCCCGTTGTTCATCATCATTCATCACTCATCTCCTCATCCATCTTTCATCAAGTAGCACTCATCCTCACATGGCAGCAGTCAGCCCCTTTTGCTGCTTACCTTTCCATCTACATGCATTTAAAAAATAATAAATACTGAAATTACATACAGTGTATTAAAATAGTTGATGCATGTTGCATACCTGATGGAGGTCCAGTTGCAGCACCTAGCAGCAGGGGAAAGGTGATGAGACAGGCAGTACTGTCACCATTTTCATTTGAGAAGGGTGCTCTGATACTACAGGAATGGCCACTGTGTGAGCAGACTGGTTGTGACTGGGCAAAAGGTGTGGAGGAACACTCATTGGAAGTGTATGTACATATTGAGTAAAATAAATCACTTTGTCCTGTAGTGGGCAGAAATGTATAATGTTTTAAGTCCAACCTTTACAAACATTGTATAGTGACCATTGTATGAGACCAGAGTTATTCCTTAGTGAAATAACAGGAAATTCCACTCAAGTCATAAAGTTGTCAAGAGGCAAAGGTATGGTTTGTTCTGGAGATTAAATGCATATATATGTTTTTAAATGTTATTATTGTTGTCTTTTGTACGGGCATGCTTCAGCAAGGAAAGGTAGAAGAGCAGTAGAAGGAAACAAGGTCACAACTTTGCTAAATATTACAAGCTACTCCAAATCAACTAACCATGAAGTGGTCCTCAGGGGTTATCTAGAGTTTAGTCTTTTAGCAGACTAATTAAAAATGTGCTTGTGTGCCTCTGTACAGAAAGGTTTCTTCTAAGAATATTAGGCCTCCGTGGATTGTTTTTTACTGTATTTCTTACCAAGCTACTAGGACAATGCTTTCCAAAACTGGTGACAAAATATATTTTTCACTACTTCTTCTGTCAAGATAGACTCCCATGGGTGATGCTCATCCGTACTCATGTTTGTGTTTGATTTACAAGGATGTCAATGTTAACCTCTCGTTTACGCCACGTAGAGTGAACCTCTCTTGTTTAAGACACATAGAATGACCCACCACCTCTACACTTTACCTGATTCACTCCTTAATTTGATGAAAGGTCCGGGTGCAGAAAGTTCTTTTAGCAACTGCAGTAACAGAATTAAAACAGCAGAAGTAAAAATAGAAATCCATTCAGTTTCTTATGAGAAAGAAGGTAGCAAAGGTGTGTGTCACACAGCATGACAACAAGACTGAGTTCAGAGTTGGGTTATTTTATTAATTTTATATTCATCTCATGAAAAGATATTTAAATATAATGCATCAGATGATAGATTTTTTTTTTTCTGAAGTCAAAGGAAGAACTAGAGCAAAAGAAATCCAGATTCTTCTTTATTTAGTTAGCACAAGGGATTTAGTATTGATCTCCAAAAAGGGTATTTTTCCAGGTGCCTAAGCTGATCAAGCCCATAGTGCACATCCACAAAACTACTGCTCAAAACACACCTTTGTTTTTGCTGGTAAGTCTGTGCCAAGCAACCTCCATGTTACCACTGAGAGTAAACTACTTGGAGCTCTTGACCCTAAAGTATGAGACAGTTTTCTAAGATTTACTTTTAATTTGCTGGATTGTGTTTGAGAAGTGTGAAGGTCAAACAGAGTCTTCACCGAAGGTGCAAAAAGCCAGAAATTTTGTAGCTGTGTCCATGTTCCTCACCCAAAAAGACCATCTCTGGGAAGGTACTTCAAAAGCATGACAGATGCCTGTACAAGACCTTGGCCTCAGAAAAGCAGAAGAGGGATTCCAAGCCTACATTTTCTTTTGTTGGAATTCGCTCTATCTTAATGGGTCTTCATGTTTCACCGTAAATCTTTTTCTCTCTTTTCGGCAATAGAAAAACTGGGATAAAATACCTTCAGAAGAGCATGTACTGCTACAGACCCTGTGCAGAGAAGAGATACTGCCCATCTGAGTAGAGGCAGGTGACCAAGTTTCCTTCTATATGATGTCTTCTAGTTCTTGTCACCCCAAGTGAGTTCTCACTGCACTGGTTTCCCCAATGTGTTTAACCTTTCCTCTGCTCTAAATATGAGCAGAAGCTTCTACTTTGGGGCTGAAGACTTCAGGGGATTGTTAAAGGTTTTGAGAATCTGAGCATTTTTTTAGCTGAGGTTATCAGTGTTTCAGGCTGTTTCAAAAGGCTGGGAGGCCCTAAATCACCCAGACAACTTTAAGAATGTTACCTAGAATCACTACAAATGGCTTTAGTTTGCAAACCCATCTGAGGTAGGTAACTGTGTGCATTTGAATAGCCCCATTGAATTCAACTGGTCTGCTGACATACATCAGGTTAACGTGTATATGCTTGATGACGCAGACCTAACCAAAGGTATTCTACTGAGACTTTCTCTTCTTAAAACAATGGTTACACTACTGAGTAGCATTCAGATATTGCCATTCTGCTTTTGTAAAAGTCCATTGTTGCTTTGTTGTTTCTCAGTTAACAAAACAATCTTATTTAACAATCTTATTTTTCCCTTGATATTTAAAATTCATTGATATTATATAAATTTGTGAGGTAATAAGATGTAAAAAATAATTAGAATTAAAGAGTTATGTTGTTCTGGAATATTATCATGGTTGTTGCCATTCTAGAATTTGTGTTATCAGGGCACTTATGGCTGTATACAGGTGTTTTTCTGAAACCACATGAAATATGAAAACAAAGAAGTACATAAATAGGAATTAGAACAATATGTTAAATAAGGACTAATCTGTAGATCTTCATATTTTGATACTGTATCAACTTGCTGAGATATTCTGATTTCATAGTAGGAGTGACAGGAAATACCTTTTTTTTTTTTTCCCTGATATCACAGTACATTTTTTTGATACATGGAATACAAATGGTAAAATAGTTTACACTAATGGGATCCAGCAGTATTTTTTATTTGTCCTGATAATTAGGAAGAGATATAACACCTCAGTCTCTTTCGAGATAGTTTTTCTAAAGAATGGCTGAATTTGTTGCTCTGTCTTCCACTGCAGCATTATTTTGTTTTATGCTTCAGGGATGGGCACATAGGGTGGCACAGTCCAAAGGCAGAGCTGGCCTCTGATGACACTACAGATATGAAACTGAATATCCTCAGCTTGCACAGTAGAACATTTCCGATGTTTACATTTCTGAATGGGTTATTGAAAATGTAAATAATAAAAAGGTGAGTTTTACCTTCAATTTCTTCAAGACAGATAGGGCAGAGTGCACACATATTTCATTTTATGAAGTGAAATATGAAGCCAGAGGGCTGTGTCTGTTTATTTCAGGTGAATGGTTAACTTCTAAAAGCAGTTTTCATAAACTATAATGAAAGAAACTATTATCATAATTACCACTGGATGAGGTTTTTGTTGCTGTTTCTCATTATAGAATATCAGTTAGGAGTCCTAGGATTGAAAACGTGGAGACTATTTCAGGAAAGGCTTCAATTTCCACATCTTAGGGAATTTTGGTTTAGAAAGCTCATGTTCATAGAGTATCCTGAGTTGGAAAGGACCCACCAGGATCATGGTACATATTTATTTCCCGTCTGTTGAGAGGTGGATATGGCTATCTGTCTTCTGTGTGAAAAATGTTTTGAGAAGAGCTAGACTCAAGGACTCTTTCTGAAAAACATGAGATTTTTGGCCATTATTGTCTTGAAATGGGAGGACCCTGTCCTCACAGCTTGAGTTCTGTGGAAGTTTTGTTGCTGGTTAGCATGAGCCTGTTGCACTGATTAGCTGTTGTTGCAGGTGTCTGTCATGAAAGGTGACAGTGACAGGAAGAGGTCTCTGAGTAACTAAACAGAAACCTCAGTTCTGACTCTACACAGCGAAGAGCATGGTTAGCTCCTTGTGTTAACAAGCACATAAAGTTCTAGAAGGAGCTTTTTCATACTGAATGGTTTGATTAGTAGATGTAATGAGGTATAACACTCAAAACTAGAATTGAGAACACAAGACACAAAAGCAAAATTTGGTTGGACACTCACAAGTGATGTTGCAGTCCTATTTCTGTCTTGGTCCTGCATGCATCCAGCAGCAAAATCTAAAAGATCCCAGGCTGCCACCTAACTTAACGGGAGACAGATATCTTTCATCAAGGGAAAGGTTATAAAGGAAGCAAGTTATTAAAATAAGTGTCTCATTTCTTCCCATTGCCTCTTATTCATGCCAAAGTTCAGGTTAAGCCTATTGTTCAGGTAGAACATGGATAATGCTCTGAGATTGCCAGAGATGTCTGCATTACAAGAGGTCCTTCTGAGCAGCCCTGACAACTTAGTTTTGGCTTCTTCTCTCAATGACTGTTGAAGAACATGGCTGAGGGGACCAAGTCTAATGGAACTGTAGAGGTGAATTCTTTGGCAAAAAATGAATAGACTAGACTAGACTAGACTAGACTAGACTAGAAAAATTCTGTTGGAAGGAACCTTGAGTGATTGTCTAGTCCAACTACCTGACCAATTCAGGGCTGACCAAAAGTTACAGCATGTTATTGACACTGTCCAAATGCCTCTTAAACACCGACAGGCTTGAGGCATTGACCACCTGTCTAGGAAGTCTTTGACCACCCTCTTAGTAAAGAAGACAGTGTGCAAGCATAAAGTATTCATATTCTACATTTGTCCTGTGATTAAGTTCACCTCAGTGCTGAGAAAGCAGATATTTGTGGAGAAGCAGGCCTCATGGTGCTTCAGGGAGGTGTAGTTTGGGCATGGATACAAAGTTCCTGCCTTAGGAACAGGAAAAGCCAACCTGAAAAAGCATCATGCTGAACCCTGCCAAAGATGTTGAGGGCTGAGGCAACTCACAGAGAGTCTTGATAAATAAGACATTGTATGGCTGAATACATTAGCAGACTGTGAGGTGTTTGAACACCTTGACAATGAAGGCCACTTAAGCACTCAAGTTAAACAGATAGACACAATCTGATAGTGTGCAAGGTCTGGTGGAAATTATATCACAGCCTATGAGATTCAAGAATGTAGGAATGTAAGATTTTGTTGCAAATCAGGTCTGGTTTAATTTAACGAACTAGTGTTTACAAGCTTCACGTTCTGCATCTTTCACTGTCTCTCAGCTGTGTAGTATTCATTAAAAAGAATATATGCAAATTTTAGCAACATATACAGAATTTAAAATAAGGAATAACACAATAAACACTCGAGCAAGCTTTCTGTTTTTCTTTTAGGATGAGTCGTCTGTTTGCTCTATCATATCCTCTAGTTTGTCCTTTAAAATGCTGCTACTACATTGATTAGAAAGAAAAGGCCACAACATTACCACTCCAACAAGGGCACAGGGAAGAACTTTCCTAGTGTTATCTCATAAAACAGACCTTGGCAAGTGGATCAAATTCCACCCTCCACTGGGGTCAGAAGGAGCTTTGCCTGAAGGGCAAGGCTGCCCTCTCTGTCTGAAGCCAAATCTTTTCTCATACATCAAGAACTCTTCATGGAAAAACAAAAAAGCAGATGCCATCCCTTTTCACTGCTTCTCCAGGCAAAGTGTAAACCTCAGTGCACTCAGCAGTAAATTCCTTTAAACATTTACGTGAGCTGAAATTGCTTCATCTGTTGACCTTTGCTCAACGTGCAACACATCATACAACCACAGTTGCACATATCAGTTGGGCAGCACAGGTGGAGTCCCTGTGTGGTATGCCTGAGTTTAATTTTTCTTTTTTTTTTTTCTGGCTAGTGCTCTGCTTCCTCTCTTTTTTCTTTTTACCTGTTCAGTTGAGTCTCATTTGTTGTTGTTGGCCTCTGAGGGCTGTTATGTTAATGGATACTCTTTCTGATGAGAGAACAGCAGTTCCATTGCATCTGCCTTCTTTTTTGTTGGATTTACAATTTAAGAGTTTATGTATCAGTCCCCACCGCAGTTAGTTATCTATCCTAATCACAAACTGTTGCTCTCTTTTGGTACTGATAATAGCAATAGAGGGAAAATTACCTTCTATATTACTAGATCTGAGGAAACCAGAGTTGTGGAGGATTCAACAGTAAAAACAATGCTTGTGGAAGATGCCACACTTGCAGCCATGGAGGCAGTAGTCTTCTGATGGCATGGCAGAAAACCAAGACCAACAACCTCAAAGCACAATTACTCTGTTGGTGATCTGCCATAAATGAAGTTGTATTTGTGACTACGAGGACCAAATGATCTGCAGTCCTCCATGTTTTAGGCCCTAGTCCAAATGTCCTCTTCCTGGACAGAGGGGAGTCAGCAATGTTTTACTGAGACCAAAAGCAGAGTGTTTGAATGCATGTCTAGAAGTGCAAAATGAAGTTTAACTTATTGAGTGGAGACAAGGGAGGATAGGGATGGGAAAAAGAGCCAGATATACTAGGTTTATAGACAGCTAAAATGATGCATTGGCCTTGCTTTTTCTCAATTAAAAATATCAGCTATTTTAAATCTTTTATTTTGTGATTTGTTCAGAAAAAGAAAGTGAATTCATTATTGCATTTCATTAAATGGTAGATCGTACATCATTTTATTTTACCAATTGAGAACTGAAGCAAAAAAGAAATTTAAACTTTAAACCCATTCTTGTTGTTTAGGTGTATAATTCTTTCCTCTCCTTTGCATGCCTGGAACTAATGTGGCATTAAGTATGTTCTAATTTTAAATAATTTAATACATGCATAATCTGCTTTACCAGCAGAGATTAGATTTTTTCATATTAAAATAAATTGGGACAACTGAGAAGCATAACTTAGGGCATATTCAAGCTGAACAAAATAGGCAAAATCTTTCATTTTTTAATGTTCTTTTTAAAGCATTGGTATACTATACTTTAAAGAGTATTGTGTGAAGCTTTCATTTAAAAGGACTCATATGTTCTGTGATTTGAGAATAAAATTAAGGCAATACAATGGAACTAATGGGTAAGCTTGTATTTATTGTATGCATTAGTGGTTTCAATATTTTAAAACACAGAAGCAGGTGCTTATATACAGTTCAGAACATCTGACTTCTTGCAGCATTTTTTGCTAAAAACAAGAATGAATTCTCAGCTTTGGGAGATTTTCAGAACTAGTCAGCAACTTAAGGTGCCTTCATTCTGAGTTTGGGGTTACAGCTGGATCTGACTCCTAGCAAGGGTAGGGCACTTACCTCGGAAAATAAGATTGCTTAGAAAATTGTACCAAGTTCAGCATCCAGAAAATGAGGGGTGGAAGAGGTGATGACGAATCACGAGGGATATTTAGAAATACTCCACAGCCTCCACTGTCCCCAGCACAAACTTTTGTTCTGTCTTCCAGAAACACAAGCTACTAAGAAAGCTTATGGGCAGAAATTTATTTTTCAGACATCAGAATTGACCTGTCCTTTAGCTGCAGAATGTGGGTAAATCCTACCAGACTCTGGAAAGACATGGCATTTCAAGCTTCAAATAGGAGAGTAGTGCCAGGGAACTGACATGCACTGGGGCCTCCTTTTAAACCTCACAAAATTATTGGCAAAATAAAAATGTGCTCCTTTCTATGAATGATTTTAAACTATTTGGTCTCCAGTGTTTGAGAGAGTCTTGGATTACCACTAAAAGGACTTTCAACTAACCTGTGAGTCTTTTACAGTGTGCACCTTTTTATTTGCAACATATCTCTTTTATCAAATTAACACATAAAAAGCTGTCATAACAATTTCACATACTTTTCACCTAAGTGACCTCTGTAGAGTAGATCTTGGCCAAGGAATAATATTACAGGCCTAATCCTGTTTCCACTGATGTCCTTTACAGACTTGCAAGTAAATATCCTTGTTTCTGTCTCTCACAAGTCATAAGCAAGAACCTGACCCTACTCTTCTCCTCCCTCACTCACACACAAACACAAGCATCTAAAGATTCTTCTACATGAAGATTACAAGTGTTTATGCCTCAGCAAAGTCACAAATAGAGCACTACCTGTCCTTCTAATTTTCTTCCTGATGAAAAGGTTAGAAAGTTTATATGAGATTTCTTATGAAAATACCCTCAATCGCATTTCATTCCTTGCTGTTTAACTGCTTTGGTGGCATAGAGTTGTAACACCAAGTTGTTTGGGTCTAATCTGGGAGAATTTTGGATGCAAAGCAGGTCTCATACCATATCTTCTTCTTATGCATTCTGACTCTGCTCCTAGGCATGTTCAGGTAGTTTTCTGTCCTACATGCTGCAGTGTGGTGTATAATGCCAGATCATCATAGACCAGTAAGATATAAAATATTTTCAAAATGAGACAGCAGTGCTTCCATGATAATGACAAATGGGGGAAGTTAGCAGTCTTGAGCAGTCTCCAGGCCATTACCCACAGGAATTTATGTCTGCCGCACTCCAAGAGGCAATAGAAGCAAAGCAAGAGCCAGAAGTATGCAGAGATGGTTCTTTAGTACCAAAGTCAGGCTAAATACTTGCTACACAATTCTTTTATATTTGAGGGATACTTCAAATCCTACAGTGCACTTATTTTGCCAAATAATCAAGGAATCAAAATTATTTTGCCTTCCAAACTTGACGAGTATTTCAGTGGAAAAGTACCAGTTTCCAAATATGAGTAACTTTTCTATGTAGCAGCTGACATCAAAACTTCTGCGGTTCTCTATGGTTTTAATCTAAAAAGCACCACACATCATGTATCAAAAATCATAATTTGAATGCATTCAACAGAATGATCACTGATGCTTTTATTTTTGTTCTTCCACATATGGAACATGCACTTAAGAAAGAGGTTGCTGCCACAGGTTGCCTTCCTGATCTCATCTGTCAACATGTACAGTAGGTGCTTGTCTACACCTCAGAAAAAGGGTGCCTGTATTGCCTGCAAGCATCCCCATGGGTCCTTTGCTTTGAGAGCATCAGCAATTGTGCACACCCCTGGCAGTGTGGTTTTTCGGAATGAGGTAACAGCTGCTGGGGTTTGGGGTCACCGTGTATGCACCAGTGCTAGTCCGCCACTGAAATCCATGCCTACCCCTGCTATGATTGTAACTGCAGCCTGAGGTCGGAGCATGAAAAAAGTGCGTATACTAAGTTGAAGTGTTTGTAAATACGTTTGTAAAGAGCTTTCCCAAACAGAGGTGGGCATAAACCATCCATAAAGGAAAACAGGTGCTTAAATAAGCTTAAATAACCTTTCTAAAAGAAGTATTTCTGCCTAATATTACTTTTATTATGTGTAAGCAGAGCAGCACTTTTCTTTCTTGAATAAAAAAGGGCAATTTGATACAGAAGTCCAGAGGTGGTACATCCTTTTGACAAAGACTGTTATGTATAAATCAGATGAGAGATTTAGGAGATGTATTATTGGATCTGCTGCCTTATGGAAAGCTAACCTTGCTGGTATCTCAGACACATTCTTCATTCCTCCATGAAGCACTTATCTTTAAAACAAGTTGGTGAAAATTTATACATAATTACAATATCCATATTCCAATTCAATTATATGAGTCATCTCCACAGGTTAAACTAAAGTTGTAGGTATTCCAGTCTGTTTTGTAATTCAGATCATTGGTATGCATTGGGTAATGTGATTTATAACCATATTTGCACTTTGAAATAAAAAAGGGGCTCAGAAAGGAGATACTAACACCTCTTAAAATGTATTTCTTTGTTTTTCATGCTGAAACCACTTGACCTGTGCAATACTGGGTTCTTTACCCAGACAAATAAATTTAAAGCTTAATCCCTAATAACGCATACTGCAAACATTCAAGAGCTGCTAAAGTTATCAAATTGGTATTAGAGGAGGAAAAAAGAATAACTACTTCAACAACAACAACAACAACAACAAAATAAACCACCTGCTTTAATTTAAAATATTCTTAGGAGAGGAGGCATTTTATTAAGTGAAAATAAAATCAGGAAAAAAACTTTTCAAAATAGACCAATACATTACTTTGAACTATAGTTATAAAATATTTAGCTGTCTGCTAGAATGGAAAAATATAATATTTTTATTAGATGTACTTATAAATCATTGTCAAAATATCTACTGGAGCTTGTGGTAAACATTATTTATAGCAACACTGTGTAAACAATGGTTGCTATATTAATTTTTTCCATTAATAGTAAAATGACTGTTTCCTTCAAAATCTTACTTAAATCAGAAATGTATATATTTCCTAGACATATATATGTAAATATTGTTCCAAATTCAGACAATGTTCCTGTATATGGTTTTGGACTTCTAAAATGAACTTTTGTCTGTCTAAAATTTTCTAATTTTGGGATGCAGCTTTGAAAAAGCAGCAACATGTTAAGGCTGCTACATGATTGTATCCTGGCAGTCTGGCTTTACATTCTGTATTCTTAGAATTAGATTAGTAGATTATAATTGTAACTGACTTGAGTTTAAAATAAATTTATATAGTAAAATTCAGCCATCGCGTGATTTAAGGTGCTAGGCGAGAAGTAATATTACTGGAGTTTGAATCCCTATAGTCACTTTGGAAAAAAAGCTTTAAAACACCACAGCCATTTTCATGCATCCATGCATGTGTGCTTTCTGAACATACATAGAATTTTTCATGAAGCAACATGTTAATTTCCTTTTAATTACTAAATTGTTCTTCCATCATTGGAACTACTTGTTTGAAACTTAACTTTTAAATTAAATAAAAATGCTCATAAAAGAGAACATCATGTCTGCACCTAGTAAAGATAATGGATTTTTCCACAATAAGTCCCTTAAATAATATATTTCTATAATGTTGATGCAACAGTATTCTATGCAAATATACATAATAAAAATTATACACATAATGAACACTAGATTCAAAATATGTTTTTTATATACTTTGTGCATATGAGGTACTTGAATACAGGACATTAGAATGCTTGAGGAGTTTATGGAAGTTTTTCATATTACTACTGTAGTACGATCACAAATCTGAGATGCTTAACCTTTACAGTGAATTGTGTTGAAAATAAATAAAACACAAAACACATAAAAGCTGTTTATCAACAAAAGTACTTTTATTGGCCAAAATTCCCCAAATAGTTTCTTTTAGTAATCTTTGTTTTGCATCCTTAGTGAAAAATTCTATGTAGCAAAAATTATTATTTGTGACCAACAGAAATCCCATTCTGTAATTAAAAACTGAAAAATTTTATGCATATTTCAGCTTCCAAAAAAATATGAAATATCACAGAGATCAAGTGTTTGTTTTTGAATAACTAAAACCTGTTTTGAATACTTATGACCTGTTTATTTTTAAACTGACTATACTATGCCTCTTTTATATTAATATCTTAATCATTACTATCCCACATATTTGCTGCACACTTTGCTTTATGAAATAGTTTAAGTTCTGACTCTGTAATTAGAAAACAGTACTTTGAATATTATGGAACACCTAGGGAAAAAAAACTCCCGACTTTAGCAGAATTTATAAAGCTATGTATAATTAATTTCAAACCAATGATTAATAAGTGTCCATTTTCATGTAACCATTGGTAATAGATGCAATCACACTTAGGCACCCCACCATTCTGTTTAATACAAGTGTATCCTAGTGTAAAAAGGAGCTTGTCATACTTATCTCTAATAGTGAATGATTTCTTTCCCTCTTCCTGAAGACACTTTGCACCCAATATTCTCAAATCTTATCATGCTACAGGCTGACAAGCTAACAACCATGTCAGGAATAGGCTACATTTACGTGTAGGTGTATGTTCTCTAGAACACATGTAGAAGATATCTGGATCTTTTTTCCTTGTGAATTGGACAAAATACACGTATGAAGAGATACGCTTAAAGGAACAGATGCAAAATTTTTACATTTCAGTAAAATATCATGATCTGAGAAAGCAATACACTGCAAAGAATCACTATATTTTCAGAAAGTGGGAGGAAAATTAAGCATTGTTTTCTTGTCATTAGCACAGGAATTCTTCAAAATGCAAAAGCAGAAAGGATCCGACATTATTACCATTGTTGCAGTTAATGCCTGTAACTTTGTCGTGTTTTCACATATTTCTGTGCTTTCTATGCTGAATTCTATTTTCAAGCAATTGTACTGTGTGAAACAGACAACAACTTGTCCTGATTCATGGCTCAGGAGGAGCAGCTGATTAATCCCATGTCAACAGTCTTGACCCTATGCAGAAAATAGAATTGTAGAAGGCCTGTTTAACAATATATCAAGCATACAGTTGTTTGTTTTCTCTTGTTTGTAAAATCTATAAATCACCTGTAAATGCAGAGTAAGTTAGGACTGTGTAGTTCAGTTATTATTGCTTTTATTCCTTTTATCTTTTTACATAGCAAATGTGTTTATTTCTTTCAAATATTTTGTAAAATGACCAGCATGTTACCATCATGTTTTTCTGCATGCTACCAGCATGCAGAAAAGAACTATATGCATTTCTTTGTTGGTTTAGGCTCAGCTTTTCACGAACAGCGAAATCTGTACGACACAGCAGTTCCATCAAGCAAAGACACCTCAATCCCTTCCATAAAATGCTTAAACGTCACGGCTCACTGCTGTGTGTGCTGACCCATGTGAGTAGGCTTTACTCTTCTGAGAAGACCTACCAGCTTCAGTTGGGCCACCTCCCCTAACAAGAGCTCATAGAATTGAGTCTCTCCAGTAAAGTACTCAAAGATTTATTTATTTTTTTTAAGGGTATAAGGGTTTCCAGGATATCCCTTTCATTGTTTAACATTTGCCATTCTGCCAAAAATGGGTATGAAAACATTGTTCTTCCTCTAATGCTTTGGCTTAAGTGTGAACATACAGTATCTGGTTTATATTAGTCTGTCTGAAATTGCTGGCTAAACCAGAGGAAATAAAGTGGTGTTTTACAAATGTGGTCATGGTCAAGAGGGAAAAGAATGTGTGCATTTTCATTTTTAGTAGTAAAGCACAGTGACTTGTCAAAGCCAGTTGGAAATACTAATGAAATTCTATATTTTAAGGTGTACCATTCTATATGTGGCAGCTTCAGAAAAGAACGTGCCCTTTATTATCGTGAGACATATATTGCTAGGTAAAAAAAAAAAAAAAAAGGCAACAAAACATGTACAAAACATAACTAAATAAAGCCAAAATCAGTGGAAATCTTCTCATGTAAACTATATAATAGCACTTGAAATGGCCCCTTTCTGTCATCCACTGTAACCATCACATTCCCATTTCTGCTGCAGTCAGGTGAACTGTCAAAGAGCTCTTACGGTTGGCTGCATAGAATTCTGAGGAAAGACAAATCTGTGCAATTTTCTCCTTGGACAATAAATGGTTCTTTTGGTGCCGTTAGGTTTTCCTAAACAATTTTGGTAATGAAAAAAAAAAATTTTTTTTTTCCTTTTTTTTTACAAGTATGCGATAATGCAAGGGCTTTATTTGGGCTGAAACCTTTACTATGAATGTGTAGCTCTTTGATGGATGCACATTAGCATTCCAGTATGTGGGTAAGATTTATATATTTTTTCCTTTTGTGATACATAATGTAGCTTCAAGTAGATACTTGAGATGGTACGATGGTATGTTATATTTTAGTGTGCATTTTTGCACTATTAAAATATTGTAGTACACACTGAGTAGAACAATAAAATGTATATACAAATGCAAAAATCATCCAATCTGTTATTAAAAACTAATAAAAAAACTAAAATATTAAATGCATTTAGTCTTTCATGCCAGTTTAAAATACTGCATGCTCGGAAGTGAATACATTATTGTGATGTGTAGTACTGCATCTTTTGATATCTTACCTTATCTCATAAATAAAAAAGATGTATAAATGATGTGCTTCTGAAAGGTTTTTCTTTAGAGGCAAGTATTTTGTCCATTCTGGTGAAGTATGTCATATAAGCAAAATGAGAGTTTTATTATGTCTTTCATATAGTTAATAAACACATGGTTGTCAGAAACCACAACGAGGTTTCTTGCTGGTTATTTTTGTCTTCTATAAAAAATTAAGGTGTTTCAGAACTGACCTTTGCTCTGTTGAGTCATTTCCCTTTTTTCAGTTCAATTTGCCTTACTGATCAGTAGCGTAAGCCGGAATTTTTATGTCCTTAGAAAAAAGGAAAAAGACAACTTGTTCCTTTAATTTTTTGAGTTGGATTTTTTTGTTGTTTCTTATGTACATCGGTTTGCTAAAATTTGAGACTTTTTAAATAAAAGAAACAGTACTGAATTTTAATTATAACTCTGTTGCCTCTACGTTGAATTTCCCTGTTTGGAAACTTACTTATTTACAGCTTTTCTAATTAGTAATTGTTAAATGAGATATTATTTATGTTTAATTCAGAGTTATATTAGAGTAGAAATATAGAAATGCAGAGCTACATTCACCATTTTCATTCTTTTTAAAAAGAAGATTTTAATTTGATAAATCCTTCTGGAGATACCTTTGTTTACTGTATTCCACATATGTGTAACTGCACCTTCCTATATAGTGTTAAGGGTATAGCCCCTCAAACAAGTTTAACACAAATGGGAAATGGTCCTTGCCCCAAAGTGTTTACATTTATGATAGAAGCTTCCATTTTGAAGTACTGTCATACCATTCCTGAAAAATAAGCCAACATGATGCAGATTAGTCAGAAAGAACCCAGCCCTTAATCACAGAGCTCGCTTCTGCTGTTTTCAATAGCCAGTGTTACAGGAAAAGAGTGTTCCTGTGTGTTTGCTAATCTGATGATTCTTCCTGCTTTTATTTCATCCTCATAAAGGATGTAACATCTACAAAGATACTTGATTTTTTTTTTTTTTTTTTTTTCCAGATAGTACAGTTTGGAAAATGCTGTTTGCAAGCTTATTTGCTTCTGTGTGTTGTTCATGAGCAGAATATCATTCATTTCTGCATATCCGCTAGACTGGACAAATCAAGGTGACAATCCATGGTTAACTCTGTCAGGCCTTTTGTCCTGCTGCTTCTGTGGATTGAAATACAATGGAAACAAAGTGGAATATATAACCGTCCAGCTGCCTTGTTGTGACAGCACGGCCTCGTATTACGGAGCCTCAGCCCCTGTTTGCCTATCGATAGCTAGTCCATGAGATGACAATGCAAATCGTGTGAAAGCTCTCCTGCAAAATAAAAAAAATCATGTCAAGAGGAGGAAAAAAATAATCAGACTTGCCTTGAAAAACAGAAACTCATAATAGGCTCTGGTTTTGGTACAGTTGCTACATTCAGATGCAGGGCCTGTTTTTTTTAACCGTGGCGTGCTTCTAAAGGATGCAGGTAGGCTCATGCATTTAAATCTATCATATGGTCTCTGCATACAGGGCTCTGCATTGATGTTACTTTTAAGGCAGTTTATATTTCATTTAAACACGCAATTAATCATCTTTACAGTGTTGATGTGACTGGCATCAGCAGCGTTATTTAATTAAATTTGAAATTATTGTACAGTAAATACAGGCTTCCAACTAGCCAGTCCAAATTAAATGCTGAGGTCTATTTCTTACCCATGGTGTTTCCAATTTAAATGTTCATTCAAAAGGTTACACTTCACAGGTTGAAATAATTTTTATGTTCTAACTGTTGCTAAACCCAAAGATCAACTGTACGTGAGTCCTGTGCATCTATTAGCTGTAGGAATGTGTACGCATTATCTATATTTCTCATATTCCATTTCATATTAGTGATTTTATGACTGATGCTCCTTAAGCACCATTTTTCTCCTGATACTTTGTCTCTTCTGTCATGTCAGCCCTGAGCTGCTTTTGCAAAAAAAAAAAAAAAAAATCTTTCCTCCATTTTGTTTCAGCCTGGTAATCAAGCAATTAGCCCACAAAATGGAGGTACTCTGCTCCACTTCTCATCCTGTGTCTTACTTCGGATGGGCTTTACCTGCGTGAGAGCAGCAGGCAGAGCCCTTTGCTGCTGAGCCTGTGCAATTGGCCCCTGAAGAGCCTTCCCACAATGGCCCGTAAGTGGCCACCGCTTTGGGAGACTCTGGGAGGAGGGAGACCTTCCCGGCGGGATCACGGGAGAATTACGTACGGCACGTGCGCTACCTGCAAATTCTGCATCGGCTACATGAGGAAGCGTGTGGCTGCGCTCCTTCTCCAGCCGTACTCACCACCTAGTTTTGTAATGACCCAAAAACCTGCGGTGAGCCAAACTTTAAATGGTGGGAACATCTTTGCTTTTCATGCCATGTTTTCTTTAAAAAAAAAGGAAGAGAAAAAGAAAAAAAAAGAAGAAACCAAACCAAACCAAATCAAATCAAACCAAACCAAACCAAACCAGCAACATAATTTGTTTTATGTTACAGCTTTCCACAGACAATTCACAACATGTCTAGCAAGGAATCAGACCAGAAATACCGTCTCACTCCTATCATATATATAATACAGCTTTTGAATACTGGAAAATCTGTCATCCGTTAAGTGCAGCTCAGGTCTTCTGTGTGAAAAGCACAAGCCTTTTTTTTTTTTTTAATGCAGTGCTGCCGTGTCTGCACTTTTTTGAAATTGCATATTTATCAGGTTATGAATTATTTATGAGTGGGGAAGGGAGGGGGAGGACTGGAAGGGGAAGGAAGAGTGAGAAAACATATGCTTGGGCAGAGGAATACCTTAAATGAATCCACTACCAAGTCTTTTGAAGGATTACTTGTAATTACTTTTTTTCCTTTTTGTTTTGTTTCTCCTGTGTTTCTTTTGGTCATCTGCTATTCTTATTGTGTTGTTTGTTGGGTTTATTTGGCTATCAGGGAGCATGAAGGGATTGGGGGCAGTGCTTGCTACAAGTTAGAAGATTTTACCGTGGAAATGAATTGAATATTTCTTTGACTTCTGAAGTACAGAGTGTTTAATAAATATTAATCTTTCAACTGTCAGACTGAATTATTGTCAAAAAGAGGCTGACAGATTGAGGATTAATGACATGTTTCATAAATTAGAAATGAACTATCAGCAGAATGTCCAAAGTAGGGATCAAGAACAAGCCTGATTTGTACCTTGGACCAGTTGAACATCCCATCCATGTGAGACCTGAGCTCAGACTTATGCAGAAAACAAAATCGACCCTTCCTCCCTCTTGCAAACACACCTTCTGCTCTTCATGCACCAGGATCTGACATCTAGAGCCTTTCTTCTCTAGGATCTGCATGTACCGAAATAGCAAGGTTGTCTCAGACACCAGATAATTTGATTAGACAGAGTCAGATCTGTATTCTTTTTTACAGTTTTGTTAGAGGAAAATTGGGGGAGGTGGAGTAATTTCTGTTCAAACATCTCGATCTTGTATTTTCCCACTATAAAAAATACAACATCACAGAGAGCTGAAGACATGGCATTATAATGGTAAATTGGAAAAATGGTAGCTGCCTATTCAAAAATACACAGAATTTCCAATATAAATTATGTATTAAAGGAAATATGTTTGCATAAAACAAGTAGCAGTAATTTAATATAAGGTGACAGGATTTTTAGGAGAGGCTAATGTGTGTCAAAAAATATCATGTATAGTCTTTAATCAAACTCATGATCCTCAGTTGAACGATTGCTTGTAAAGCTGATTTTACTGTATTTTCTAATTCACTAAAAGCAAATTTCTCCGTTTCCCTCTTTTTTTTTTTTTTTCTTTTGTGAGTATTAGGGGAAAATTAAGTTTAATTTGTGTACGACCAGATCATTTTGGGGTAGCTGAGTCAAACAAGCAGTCATTTGGGGTGCCGTTTTTTCTCTCGGCACAGAGGTACACAATATGAAACTGGGCTACCAGAGTGTATAAAAATGTTTAGCTTAATCACTCCCTAATGACAGCGACTTATGTCCTTAGTGCAGTCGATTTGTTTCCTGGGTTTTAAAAGTAGATTATTTCCATGGTGCAGGCTTAGTGTAAGCTGTTGAGAAACCACAAGCACTGCACTTCAGCCTGAGTTTGGGACGTTCGCCAAGGGTAATCTGATTAAAAGGGCATTTTTTACAACATTGTGGTGCTTTGAAAATTCTGTGCAGCCAGATAGAGTACAGCCAAAAAAATTGCTTTTTCAAAGCTAACAGTTTTGCCTGAGCAGAATTAAAAGCGTGATAAGCAGCATCACTGGAATGATTCTTTTCGACAGTCTTGCAACTGGATAAACAAAGCATCCTTAGTAACACATCTGTTACCGACCCACAAGCAAATTCGTGATCTATTTAATGCAAGGTTTTTGCTTGTTTGTTCTGCCTTTAATCACATTTGCTTGCTACATAGGTGTGAGGTTCTGAGGCCTTGCTTTATCTATACAAATGAAAATGTTTCCCTTTTTCTACAGTAGCTTTTCTCTTCCATGATATGACATTTATAACTATTGTGCTATGAAAGTGGTTATTTGTGATGTGCTCTAAGAACCAATGTTGGGTACCATATTCTTGAGAAGTTTAGCAGCTGTATGTTGTTAAAAGATAATTATCCTATCTCAAATCTTGGATTTCTTTTAAGAGATAGAATGTAATACTAATTAAATATGTCATGTTTGCACACATCAGAACATACTCAAAAGAACTGTTCTTGGATCATTTGCCTTATTGAACTACTTTCATATTCTTCTGCAGCACCTAAATAAGGAAGATACCAGATTTCTCTCCCCTTCCTCACAGCCCTGTATTTCTCTGAATGGCAAGTTTATGCTGGTCTCCACACATCCTGGTAGTACAGGGCTTCTTACAGCAAGACATTTGTATACACAATATACTTCAAAGTCACTAGCTTCAGTGAGACTACACAACAGATCAGACTGGCACTAGGTATTAGTATGACAGGCAAAATGAAATTTGTTTCCTACAAAACAGGCTATTTTAGTTTGTTTAATAAATATTGAATGACAAGGCATGGTTTCTTCTACTGTATGACATAGCTCTCTGGAAGGGTAGAAATGTACAATGAATTAAAATGAATTAAATTTCCCACCTGTCTTAATTGTAGCTGCTGACTTGTAAGGAAAGCAAGAGTGCAATGCATCATAAACTACTTTTTATTTTTTTTCCCAAAGAGGCTTCAGTGGTGAAATTACAGTTATATTTCTTTCAAAATGGAGATTTCTATTTTGTTTGTCTTTTTTTCACAAAGGTCAGAACATCTGTATCTTCCTCTGTGCATGTGGCAAAACATGTTTTCCCTGTCTCCAGGAGCACCTTGTCAGTTTTCTAGCTATCAGCATTTTAAAACTGACAACTTTACAACTACATGAGCCTTTTAGATGTATCACTCACAGTATTAGCTGTAATGTAAAGTATAGGCAACACTGCATTTTTTCTAACTTTGTTTCACCTATCAATATATACATCCCACATACTCAGCCATACATTTATACCTGCATGTATGAACACATGTAATGAAACAAAAGCCATTGCTTTCAGCGACAATTTTCATGACATTCAGCATTTCTTCCTGCCCTTCTCTCAAACATATATGCTTGTATGTTTGTGAGATAAAAACGCATGTAAACTGATTTTAAATCTGGTGGATGCGGAGCCACAGAGCAGTTCCGCAGCAGCATTTCCAGCATGAGGCTGCACGACCCAGAGCCCTGGTGGGCTGGGAACAGCTTTGTCAGGGCAGCTTGGCTTGGGAGCCTTTGACGCAGCCCTGAGTTCGGTTTAGAGTATTTACTGATAGACGTCTTCAGCAGCTGTCAAAGCTGCTTGAAGCTATGAGAATCAGGCTTTTCCAATCCCAGTGACCAGCCAGCCTCGTGAGGCACAAAAACCTGCTTCAGGGTAGTTGTAGCCCACAAATTCACTTTGTGAAGCCATAAAAAAAGGCAGAGAAAAAAAAAAAAAAAGGCAATTTTACTCAGAGAAAGAATGAATGAAGGTGTCTTTGTATCACACTTTATTTGCTGTGTTGTTACCACTGTTCCTCAGATATGGAAACAGGGCACAGGCAGAATTAATTGAGAAACATCTGTTTACTATCACTGTTTACCCTGGATAGGTCAGCACAGCCCTGTTTTCTGGCATACTGAATATTGCCAAGCATTTTTTTTAATCTTCAAATTCAATGTATACCTTTATTTAAAATTTTCCTTTTAAGATTGAATTTTGTGCGTCTCAAAATGAGATATTCATGCCTGAAAGATGACCTGCTGTTCTCAGGCAGAGAAGGGGAAACCATTAGAAATGAAGAAGATTTCTTGATAATCAAGGACACCTGTGATTCTGTGTTGCTTTCGAGAGCACAAAGACCTATAGATCTGCTCTTTCTTCCAGACTAAAATGTCTGTGATCCATAAGAAGCTCCAATCCTTCCTTTTTCTCAACCCAAAGAGAAAAAGGGAAAGAAAGAAAATTATGCGCCACCAGATCAGCTGCTCTCTGTTTCTTCTTTAAAAAGCTGAGGGTGTTGCTATTTAACATAAAACCTTGTGACCTTACTACCATGGCTGCTTTGAAACACTAAGCTATTTAATGATGCAAATTGCAAACAGAGGGAAAACATCAGAAGAACCTGTCTGTAAATTAGTGTGTTTGACTGAAAATTATCTAGCTTAATCGAACTTGCAGGAAGTGGATTTTCTATTCAGAAACATGGCTTAGAGCTTTTGTCTGTCGGGGTTATTCTCAAAGTGTACGGGACATTCGGGAGTGCAAGAATTAAGGCTCCATGTAACACCCACAGCATTGTGCTTCTGTTTGATTTGCTTATATTTTAAGCTAAAATCCTTTAATGCAAGAATTCTATGTTATGCAATCGTAAGCCTTAGTTCAGAGAGACCAAGCGACTGCTGTGGGTTCAGGTCCCTGCTTTCTCAGAGCAACAAAATGATGATGTTCTGTTGATGTAACTAAGGGCAGTATGTGTGCAGGGCCGATGCTTATCCATTCATCCAAGCATGGAGGGGACCCTCCACAAACAGGCTTCTTTTCTTTATTGCGAGGAAGAAAGACCTCAGCTGCCCATGTCTCGCTTCTCTATAGCACCGGGATTTGCATTGAGAGGAGCTCTATGGGCAGGGAGATTAAGATGAAGGAGTGGGAAAGCTGAGCAGCTGCTGGTGGAAGCAAAGTGTCCCTGTCAGCGTGTGCCCATCCTCACAACTCTGTGAAAGCATCTTGGCCAGAGGATTCTCGCTCCGTTTAGTATTTCCAAGACGTCATTGCCAGGTCTTTTCAGGATGGAGTAGACATAGTCCACTACCTCTTGCAAGAAAGAGGAAACTGAAGCCACTGCTCCAGGTCTTCCTGGCAAATGCATAATTTTCTGCATGCACGCATAGCTCTTATTTACCACCACCACATATTCTGTTGGAAAATTAAAGGCAGAACAAAGTAGATAAGCCATGTCCCGAGTTTGGTTCAGTTTAAAAGCTCTGAGTGTGCTGTGTGCACAAAGAAGTACTGTGTTAAATATGTACTTCAATAAGTCTGTCTCCCACATCTACACCAGTTGTGAATGGCTAACCGTAATTTATTTGGATGAATATTACTGCCTTGGCATTAAGAAGGGGACACTTGAGTATGCTGCCACTGGAAAAATAACTTACCTAAATAAAGCAAGTCTTCTGAGCTTAAAAAGATCAAAGCTAAGGGCCAAAGATAAATGGCTAACTAGTAAAAATATGTAAGGAAAGGTTCATGCAGAAATAATTCAAAATATTGAAATAGGAATGTTTGAGATTAGGATTATTTTAAAGCATAAACATCTGAAGATTCCAACTTCTATTTTCCATCACATCAGTAGAATTTCTGGGCTGTCACAGTCTGAAAATCAAGTTGTTTTTGTCATGTTCCTGTATTAGAATTTAGTAGCCTAAATTTCAGTACCTTTGTTTAGATATTTAGTTTAATCACAAGTTCTCAATGAAGATAATGAGAGCTTTGTCTGAGTAAGGTTAGATGAGAAAATCAGTGTTCTGTTATTTTGCTGTCTGAAAACAGGTAGTTTTACAAGTGCAGAGGGATTTTCTAAGCCTGCCTTAAAATAAAGGACTAAACAGGATATTTGTGGAAGCTGATCAAATTGGATAATGCTTTATTCTGGAGGTATTTTCATGAATATCTCCATTTTGCTAGGTCCAGAGATCTGTACTGCTGTATCACATAAATGCCATTGATTTTCAGATGATATAGCAATATTTTATTCCTATTTTCATTTGCTTCAGGCACTACATTACCAACTGTGTCCAAGAACAAATATATCCATAGAGGCATTTATATTTATAATAAAGGCTAGAACTCTGTTGCAGAAGATTTGCTATTAGGAAACATACTGCTGTTAACTTTATCTGGCGTTCTGCACAGAGATATTTCTAACAAAGAAAGTGTAAGGAAAGAGTTGTATTGTTATGATTCTACTGTCATGGTGAACCTATCTTTCCATAGGTGTAGACAACACAGATGAAATGGATATTTTTCACATTTACTCTTTTAGCACTCAAATTCCTGTGTTTATAAACTTCATGAAGGCTTAGGGTAAAAATGCCTATTCCTGAAAACATTTCCTATTTTTCATAATTCTGCTGGCAGCGCTACAGAATAACATCCTTTATAGTTATCTGTCACGGTGTGATAGTGTGATACCACTCCTTCGCTCGCTTCAGTTCAGCATGTCATAAATTTAACTTCCAGGAAATAACTTGTATTGCAAAGTGTTACTCTCACAAGGTTCATGTAGAAAGGAGGTGATTCTGTTTTCCCTCTTTTATAGGTAAAAAACTTGGGTTTTTTTTGTGCTAGAAAGGAATGCTTATAGCTGTAGGTTCTGAGGATATTGCCTTTACTGAATTTGCCTTATAGTAACACTACACAAACACCACAAAAGCTAGGTCTCAATTATATATATATCCTTAAATTTTAATACACAAAGCAGATCATTTCCATCTATCTGTGCTCATACTAGGTTAGCAGGGTATAAACACGTCAGTTGCAAATAGAAGATTTGGTTTTTGAAAAAATAGAAACCTAGTGCTTTTTCTGGAAATATTTAGAAAAAAATTAAAGAGTAGGGAAGTAAGTATATTTTACAGAGAATATTTAAAGCTGTGGTTAAATTATTTAAATTGTCTTATCTTTGGGACTGGTCTAGTCTGCAGCTTTCTCAGTAGAGTCTTTACATGCATGACTTAATTCTGGCTACTATTATTAGAATGAAAAAATAATCAATGTATAATTCCTGTTTATGAAAGAAATGCATATAAGCTGTCCATATGAAGCACTATGCAATTAGTCCTTTGCAAACCAACAAACAGTATCTGTAATACATAGTTATCAAAAATCACCTAACACACAGAAATATTGGGGAGAAAAAGTGCAGAAATTTAAGATATTGTTTACCAGTTGAATCTAAATTTGGAGGAAATAATGAAAAATTCCCAATGCTGTTTTATCTGCTATATGTCTTATTTGTCTTTCAAAGTGTAATTCACACTACTACAATGCAGAAGTTAATAATAATGCCTAAGCCAGGGGGAGTATTGTGTTTTTTCCTTTAAGACAAGGAAAGGCTTGTGAAGTGTTTGAAAAAATGTGTTGTAATTGCTGAAAAAAACGGCAATTTTTAGCAGAGAAAATAAAAACAGAATATAGAAACTGCTGGTCTCCTAGGTAAACTTAAATATTGACAAGGCTGAATTAACAGAGACTGTTTTTCAAAAGGTTCAGCGTCAGCTATGTATTGCATTTACTCATTCAGTTCCCACACCACTCTTCAGGGGATTGCTGGATTCCCGGCACTGTATGACAGAAAGAAACTCTACTACAGAATAGAGAAGTAATGTCTATTTTGTTCTCCAAAACAGTCAAACACCATCTTCTATTTTAACATTTTAAGGGGATATACACATGGGGTTATATTAGAGTCAGTTAACAAAAAAATTATGGAAGTCTATTTTTGCACCTTTGTTGGGCAGACACTAGTTGCTGCTGAAGATGGATTTTAATCCCGAACTCCTAAGATTCAGCAGAGGGCAGGTTAAAAAGTGCAAATGAGCAGTGACTGAGAGTTACCTCCCAAAGGAGTGAGTTGGAGGAGCATGCCAAGGAGCCTGAAGACTACAGTAAGAATATATATTTTGTGTCAAAGTAGCACATCCTTTGCAGTGCCCTGAAGTACTCCTACAACGTATTCTCCTGAGACAGAGTTTAGTCTCTGGACACGTAAGAGGCAGCGGCCAAAGCCTATCTGAATGCAAAAATGCTTTGCTATACCCACTCTGCTAGAGTTTTATCAGACAAGCAATACAGTATCATATACCATATATAGCCTGCTGCAATCTGACAATCGTCTTGACTAACGTGTCTCTGAAAGCCAAAAACTATGCCTAGATTCTCATACAAAAATTAGGAAAAACTGACTTTTGAGACACATAGTTATTGGAAACATATTTTGTTGTTCTTCAGGTATGATTCCAGAATTGTTACAGGATCAGTTAATGATTTTTGTGACAGGACAAGTTTAGAGACTTTTCAGTTATAATGTTGTAATATTATAGCAGCTGGTTTAACACATCACAATTTTTTCTGAAAGGGCATAGTGAGCCATATTTTGACTTTCTAGTCTACCTGGGTAGTTTGAACCCTTCAGATGATCATTGCATCTTATATCACTATGCCATTATGAAAACTCAGATGCGACGTTCTTGATTTTGTTTTGTCTTGTTTTTTAACCTGACAGAACTTCTTTCACTTTCCCACTTATATAATTTAAATTGAAATATGACTGCGAATACTCATAGATTTAATATGGGAAAATTGTGTTCTGTATACTGAAATGTGAAAACAGAGAGAGTTCTTCATATATAAGGTTTTAATATTACATTTAGACTCAATTACCACTGACTCAACAATTAATAAAGTTTTTCTTGTCCTATAAAAATGTATTTTAAACAGAAGCCACCTACTATGTCTCTCACTCCCTCAAAACCTTAGAAAATGCCTGAGATGAGAGCTACAAAACTGGAGATCCTTAAGGATACATCTGGCATATCTCTACATAGTTGCATTAAAAGTGGATGGTCTGTTCAAATTAGTGAAACTTTGTAGCAAAACTTGTATATGTTCTACATAGGATTCTAAGTGATAGGAAAAGATTATGTGAACAAAATAGCCCAAGATAAAGGATCTTCAATTTAGTAATTATTTTTCACTTTTGTATCCCCCTGGACATTTTTTTTCCCACCTCCAGACTGGTGAAGGTTCCTACACACACACGTCATAAATGGAACAGTTAATTTGTCCCCACGCAGTTGTCTCTTACAGTCAGTGGGACTGTTGCTGTGAGTCAGAGTTTGCAAGTTTGTTCTCATAATCTTTCTGGCAAGGAGTACCAACAGTTTCACCAGAAAGCCCAATTTCCCAAATCACAAATCTCAGCCCAATTTTCCTGACAAGTTCGTGCTTTTTAAAGTATTTGGAAGTTGAGGATTTGAGTTTTATCAGATAAAGAAGCCTGGCTCTCCAGGGTTTACCTTTTACCTGACTCAAGTAGATGAAACAGTGACTTTCAATTGCTTTGGACTATACTACTTCTTCATAAGCCTGTACCTTTGCTGCCTGTGTCAGACTGACCCAATACATTAAAAATGCTATGTCTGTTCTCCTGCCTGTGAGCAACAGGAATTTTAGCTTTGCTGATGTGCTGTTCTCAAGAATGGAGAAAATGCTGTTGGCTCTGAGCACCTCATCACGGCAACAAAGTTTTGCTGTTTTTGTCATTGGTCTTGCAGGCTTGTTCTTAGATGTGCGCATGCACACACACACACACATGCCAGTTGTTGTTTCCTCACTTTCTCTAACAAAAGGAGAGCTGTTGTCAACATTTTTTTTTCTGCTCTCTTGGTTGTATTTGTCGGGCAAAGATCATCATGCTCTGATTTAGTGTTTTCAAATAAGTGTGCCCTCTGGTGCAGTGCTCTATTGAGAGACAACACAGCCCAGGCAGGAGAGTTCAGCATGGCCACTAATAAAACACAAGTGCTGCTTTGTCAGGCCACGAGTGATTACTTGAACAAGTGCCAACCAAGAAACCAAACATTAGAGCGCAGCTCTTCAGACCCTCAAGACAAAGGGCCAATTGACTTTCCTCATTAGTTTTTGTGCCAAACATGTAAACACAGTTTCCTCTCTATCTTTGATGCTCAAAACATGCCAGCTTGTTAACATCTTGGGTGGTATGGTGGTTTATGAGCCTGTAAAGACTATTATGTAGTGGTGGGTTTTGTCCTAATTGAAAAGATTGGCTTATCTTAAAGATGCCCGAAAGTGGCATCTTTTTGACTATTTAGAAAACCTTTATTTTCTTTCTTTTTTTTTTTTTTTTTTTTTTTCTCTAATAGACTAATGAAACTGCCTAAAATAAATTTAACACACACACATACACACACACACAGGACCTTCCTCTGTCACCCATACATATTAAAGTTTTGTTAGAATTAGGATCAGTCTCCAGCTCACTGAAAAATAAAAACAAAATAACCGCCAAGTGACAGGAACAGCTTTGGCTATACAATCTGCCTGATGAAAAGTAATTTGTAATTGCTGTGCAGAAAGCTTATGGGGATATTTTTCTTGATATTCTTTGGCTTACACTGCTTTTATTTTGGGGACCTTTGACATTTTAGCTTCCTTTGCATTTTACTCTAGTCTTTCTTGTTTCTATATGTTGTGACTGTACAAGATAATGTAAATTGGAACAGTTTCAAACAACCTGAAATGTTTGTGAAAGGTGTTGAATTTCAGTCAGTGTGCAGGTAATGTTTCCCTTTTTGTAAATCCCCTTCATATATGATATGTCTGCTGA
Source organism: Columba livia (assembly GCF_036013475.1). Lineage (NCBI taxonomy): Eukaryota > Metazoa > Chordata > Aves > Columbiformes > Columbidae > Columba > Columba livia. Next base: position 125,224,536 of record NC_088603.1, on the reverse strand, counting down.
CATGAAATTTTACTGTAAATCACTGAGGGTGTCTTAAAATTGTCACTTTATGAATGATTGTGCAAAGTAGTAAGCTGTATGAACTGCCTTCTCTTTTAATTTTTGCAAATGAAAACCATATCTTTTAGCTGAAAAGTTGAGTTTATTTTTTTGCCTTGTACAAAAACATGAGGAGTTTTTAAAAAATAAGGCTGATTATTAAGGAAAATCAAAACGAAAAACAAAACCCAAAACCAAAAAAAACAACAAAACAACAAAAAATACCTGTTAGGATCACATCTCTGACTGAAATTGAAAGAGGCTGATTTGTCAGCCTCTGGCAAAAGCCATATGACATCTCATGCATGGGTCTAATGAGAACTTTGTTAATGTCAGTGAAGAAACTGAAAAATAGACATAAGTAAATTATTTTGGATTTCCTTTCAAAGTACTAAAAGATATGAAAAGAAGAAAATAAGGTGTTCCAGTATTTTCTTTCACTGTGTCTCTCACATACACAAACATAAATCCGTCTTTTAAACTAAGGGATGGAGCATGTACGGAGTTAACTGCAGGCAGAGCAATGAACACATTGTGCTTAGTGGGAGCCCAGCTGCTGCTAAGCTCAATGACACTAAATGAAAGAAAGGGCTAGATTTTTGGTAGAGTATTGGCAGTCAGCATAGAGGCACAAAAGTGGCTCTCCTCCTCTGAAATTCTGAATGACAATGAGAATGAATATTAGTTGAACAGGAAAACAAAAGTATGGAACCTAATGGCATCTATTATGGTATCTATTAACAAAACTTCAAGGTTTTCTTCCTGGGTTGCCCCACAGCCAGAAGCCCCAGTGTCTGTGTCCCTGGCTCTGCAACTTCTGGCTTGCAGGGTCTTTAGCAGGTGTCTGAGCAGACTCTGGGCTTCTCCTCCCCTGTTTCCACTGCTGGGTTGGCTGCTGGACATTTGGAGGTGCTGTCAGCAGCTTAAGATTTCTGCCTGGGCTCTGCGAGATTTAGGCCCCAGCCTGCAAACTTTATTTGTTTGAGATTTCCATGCATCATCTTGAATTTACTCTAACCCAGGAGTAACAGCAGAGGGCTGTTAATCATCCTCAAGTGGACCGTTTGTGGACAAACAAATGGCTTCCACCCAGAGCAAGCTGATTTTCCAAGTCAGGGCTGTACAGGAACGATAAGGAAGCAGGCAATCTCTCAGCTACAGATATGAACCACCGAGGGGGCTGATGGTGGGAGTCCTGTGACAGATTAAGTTTCAGACGCTTTCAAAGAGCAGTACCTGTGCTGTTCACCTTGAGGGGAAATGAAGCCGAGAGCAACCTTCCTTCCTGAAAACAAAACCACCTTTGGTATGCCACCAGGGAAGGATGAGCAAAACCAAAGGGAGTTTGGTTTGGGGAAGATATTAAAAACACTGTGCAAAATTGTGTTTTTATGCCCAAGTGCACTGTCAGGTGCTTGTACATAGTCAGAATGGAGTTCCAGGGAACCTTCCTGCCCCCAGCCTGAGCAGAGGGGAGTGTTAAGCCATAAGAAGGTCCATGGGGTAAGTACTGAATCCCAGAGAGGCTGTGAGGCGGGAATTTCATTTCCCAATAAGTTTTTACTGAATTGCCTCCTTACACAAAATTGGACTGAAAGACTCAAAGCCAGGGCACTGTCTGGACTTTTTTGAGGCTCTTAAGTTGCTCTGGGAACAGCTGTAAGTGGGATCAAAGACTGCAGCCTTGTGAGCATCCAGAATGGAAGATCTCAGCCATTTGTATGAGAGCTGCCAGCCAACTCCCTGAAAAGCCCTCTGAAATTTCCCCAGTGTTTCAAAGCTAGAGCTGGCTTTGGTATTGAAGGAGTTTTCCACACTCCTGGAGCTTCTCCTAGGCTTCTTGGCAGTATGAGCAAAGTCGACTTCCATGTGATGCCAAGGCAAATTCTTAAAGCAAGAAGCAGTGACAAACTTGGAGGTCTGGTGTGAGCCAAAATTGCTGAGAAGGTCCATCTGAACAGGGTGGTCAAGTACTGGTGAAACAAAAGAATCAGTGAGGTTAAAGGTGCTTGTGGTGATGATTCAGAAAAATATGGGTGGGGATCTGCCCTTTTCTCTCCTTCTTCCTCAAACCCACACTCAGTCTCCCTTGCCTTGGGTTGCAGGAGTCTTGGTTTCTTCCCATATTCCTCCCTCTCCTTCCTCTTCCCAGACCTCTACTTTATCCTTCAAGCTGCTGCTGACCTCCTTAATCTTGAACTTCCCCCAGGAAGCAGTTCGTCTCCTGTACCAATGAACATCATGTGCTGGGAAAGTTCCGTTATTCAAGTTCTGCCCCATTCTGGATGGTGCCTTTCCTATGGGTGTGAGGGTGCCATGCCTTACTCGGGAAGGGGTTTTCCAGGTATTCCAGGTTTTTGAGAAAATTTGTGTCTGCTCGTAAAATAAGTAAAGCCAGATGCTGTCTCAGGCAGGTGATATGATTTTTGTTCAGGACTGAACTTATGGCAGTCTGGGTCAGAAAGATGGAGATGTTGTAGGACTGTCTGTGTTATTCTTTATATATATATATATATATACACATATATATTCTTTTTCTTTTTTTTTCTTTCTAAATTTGATTGAAAATACCACGCAAACAACTTTTAATGTAACGTAGTGGATTTGAACCAGAGCTGAATTTGGCTCAATGCACTCTATATCAAATGTTGTATTTGTAGTTTGCTTTAAAGCTCCTTGCTTTTTTACCAAGTTTCCATTAAAGAAATAGTGATTTCAAAATGTGTTTCAAATAGCCATACATTTTTGATTGCTTGATGTTCAGGGTGAATACATTAGTAATGTTCAAAATATGGTTTGCAGTTTTTCTGACATCTCAACACTCTGGAATTTCAGCAATCAAACCCTGCACACAAATCCTGTGAATCGATCGCACCACACAAAGCAAAGCGTGCTGTAGTGTTACTGCTAAAGGGAAAATTGAAAAGCATGGTATTGGTGCTCTTTTGCTACCAAGTTCATCAAGGCAAAATCATGAGCCCACGACAGACCATATAAATATAATGAAACTCTCACCATTTTGATCTTTAAGCTCAAGACCAATGTCTCAACCTTTCAGGTCTAGTAAAATTGATACAGGAATTGTGGAAGAGATGTCTGTTCTTATCCTGAGTCAGGCAGCATATATAGAGATGGGGTGAATGTGTGCAAGAAACACCACTCTAGCTGTGTTAAGATGGTTTCCTACCGAAGTTCAGTATTGCACTGAAATGCTAAATTCGAGGCAAAAACTAATTTCAAACATCATTGTGACAGAATGAGTAGCACATGGGGGACAGGAGAGAGAGTCCATGTAAGAAATCACTTTCTGTTAGTTTTGTCTCCAGCTAATTCTGCAAAACAAAATGATTGTCAGTAGATCAGAAGGATGAGTGTTAAATTTTTTAAAAAGGTGTAGAAGTATATATATTTACCTTGCTTCCAGATTTATTCTCTGAGTGTTACTCATGTGATCATCTGCAGCAGAGTATATTGTTAGAGATTTGTAGATTCTCAGAGATTGTTTAAGATTTAGCAGAAACAACTGGTCAAAGTACACATTAAAACACATTAGAAACAGGTGCAAATTCTTTGATTCTTCAAATTTTTCTCCGTTGTGTATACAGCAAAGTAGGATGAAATGCCATTTATGAAGTCTTCTGGTGAGAAGAAAGTACATGACTGTAGGTGTCAGATTCTTTTCTTGGTAGGGTTTATCCTCTCTTCTTCAAATCCACAGTGATTATGTACTAAATTATTAACAGCAAGGTAAATGCAGTTATTCTGGTGGAAAAGAATAAGATGTGTACTGTTATTATGACTGAGAAATTGTTACATGGCAAAAGGATAGGTTGTCATTTACAAACCATTTTTATACTTAAGATTCTCCTGTTCCTCTCTAAGTAGTTCCAGACAAAAATGAGAGCCTGGGACAAGGATGAAATTTCATATCTAAAGGTCACTCAGTGCAGTGGAAAGACTTGTGTTGGGCCCATCTTTGCAATGAGCTCTGCACAGGCAAAAGCTTGTGCTAGCTCAGAGCAGGATCATGTCTGATCTGCTTTGAGTCAGGGCAATAGGACTAGAGGACTATACAAAGACATGTGGTAAAGGTGAAACTCACACAATTTTTGTGAAATAAATGATGACAACTTTATAGAAGAAAATAGTTCCAGTAAGCCAGAGTAGTTAGCGAACTATAAGAGGGTCTAAAAATATGATCCCCAGAAAAAGTCTACAGTTAGAGGTATTTAAATAACACAGGAAATTAAGAAACATCCTTTTCTTTCTTCAGTCACCTCCATAAATTTTGGGGATATTACAGGCATTTCATGATAAAATAACAAGTAATTCATTTGAGAATATTTTCTGTCTGGTGTAGAGAAAACATTTAAAATTCTCAATTTTTTCTTCACAATTTAAAAAAATGTGCAGAAATGAGTATTTTCCTATTACTGAAACCTTTATCACCTGTAGTTTGTGTATGTCACATGCTTTTATCCAAGCCCCCTTTTTAACAGCATTCGTATGTCATCTCCACTCAGTCCAGAACAAATAGAAATATGGTGTGATCTCTTTGTCGATGTGATTACTGTTTATACTATATCACCATGCTTTCTTCTTGCACAGCACCTGGCAAAATGGGATCCCAATCTGCTTTCATGCTGTATAACTACTTACTACAATACAGTAGCAACACGTTTAGCTTCTAGGTGTCTGTGCACATACCTAGAGAAATTTTGTGGGATGCAGATTAAAAGGTTACTCTTTAAGAAAAATATTAATTTTCTATAAAGTTAAGCCTTTTAAGGAGTTAAAATGTTTTCTTTGTCCTTTATTCTTTGTAATTCACGATTTTATTCTACTCATGGAAAACGATCTTTCTGCCTTATTAAACACATAAAAACTTGAAAGTTACAAAACCTACTGGAGAATGTTTACACTCAACAATGCTTTTTTCTAAGTAGCACTGAGGGTGGCCACATAGAGCTCTTATCTGATCATTTGTTTAAACTATTACATGATTGAATTCTGTTCTGGTTTGTATTCAGGCAGCTTCTCCAAATATGTTAGTGATATCATACATTGAAATTCCAAAGTGGGTGCAGGGCTCCCTACTTTTATTCTTATGCACTGATAGTTTTTAAAATGAAAGCTTTAATCTGTATTATATAGGATCATTAATTTCTGCATTTTACACTTGAGCAACAGCATTCTGATTATCTGCTGCAATGAAAAATAAGCAGCCCTGCTCCTGCAGACTTAATTACTTACTGCAGGGCCCATCCCTTCCTAGTTATGGCACGCAATCTGCAAATGGGGTCAAAAACATTATTAAAAACCAAATTACCCACTGGATGGAGAAAACAAACATGCAACTGTGACCTAGAGGACCTCACCAACACAGGAGACAAGCCGAGCTGCGCACAATACACAGCTCTACAGAATCTGCTAAGGAGCTCTGTTGTGAACTAGACAACAAAATAAGCAGCCAAATGAGCTCATCGCACGAGATAGCCACGCATACCATCAGGGTATAAAGTATATTCTGGCTAAGTATTTTATAAATGTGGCAGGTGACTGATGTAGAAATACACCAATGTGTTTTGGAAAATATGCCTGCTGATTGGGTGCCTAGATACAACATGAGCTTTCTAGAAAATCTGGCTTTAGCAGCAAGGACCCAGAACATGTCCCTGAAATCTTGCTGTGTGGTGTTCTTGAATATTAAGCTCTGTATGCCAGATCCTTCTAGAAGTGTGGTTCAGCCTTGAAGAAAATTATTAATAGACTTTCAATAAATAAATAGATTGTATCTACCATTCTTTAAAAATAGTGTTGATTGCATTTAAGAACAAGCAGTAGGAGTTATGAAGGATTTGGGAAATTTTAAAAGTTAAAGTACATTAGTGCTTACAGAAACACATGAAAAAGGAACAGCAAACATGACTAAGAATGAGTCCTTTGAAAAAAAAATAATAAACTACTTGTTTAAACATAGTGTAGAAGAACATGGCATAATATTTATACAATTTCCTTAGTTGAATGGATAAAAAAAAATGGATCTGGAATAAAATTTTCCATGTCTAAAAGTCTAATGGATGGTAATAGAATTGTAAACTATAAATGAAATACTGATCTATTTATATTAATAGAGATACAGTATTTACTTGCAATATATATAGCAGTAGTATGCTGATCTAATTTATAAGACAATGGGCCAAGAAATCGCTTGTTTTGAAAACACATAAAAGCAATAATAGAAGAAAACAATAAAATATTTAAAGTGCATACAAGGAAAATACGTCCATAAAGAACAGAGTTAACATTAAATGATCAGTATCATTCGGAATTTGTCTATTTGAATACATTGTATTTAATTAATTCTAAGCACCAAAAATTGCTGAAGCTTAAAAATATGATTCAGTCCAGCACATAATAGTATAATATTTTTTCTATGAAATAAAAACATTATAAATTGTAAACAATAAAACTCCAGGAAAATGATTGGGTTACAACAAAGCACAGTTCTCAACATGCAAAAATACAAGAGACGTAGAGAGCAGAAAATTATCTGGATACCAAGAGCAATTCCATAGTAGATTTTGTGCTGTAATTTAAACTTCAAGCAGTATTAAAATAATTTTTAAAAATCTGTATTTGCTGAATTCCATCTGCAAGTCCAGGAGAACAAAACCTTCATGGGGTAGGATTTTTTTCCTTTAATCAGCTATTAATGTTTTTCTATGACCCTGTGCCGCTGAGCTGCTGCTCTGCTTTCCCGACAAGTCCATCTGGATAGATACCCATGATCCAGACTTCTTGCCCACTGAACTGATATTGCAGCCAGAAGTCACACAGACATTTCACTATTGAACACAGAAGGGCTTGTCCTCTTTATGCTGGAGGCTTTGGAGCTGTGGGCCTCTTTTTTGCTTCCTGGTGCTGCACGTCTGTTCCCGAGCTCACTGGCAGTGTCAGGAGTGCCAGCAAGCCCCAGACAGGGTGGTGATGGTAAAGGGAAGGATAGGGGCGTGAATGAAGAGCTGGGGGAGAGCGGCAGTGCTCCAGCAGTCCAAGGGGTGCCACAGGGAGGGTAGAGAAGGGGACATACTCCTTAAGATGGATTTTGGAAAAAAAAAAAAGGGAATTTGTTCAAGCCTCAGGAAGACTGGAAGGACTAGCAGGACCAGGGCTGGCTTGTAGTGGAGGGATGAGGACTGTCTTGCTTGTGTACATGGAGGAGACCTGCCAGCAGCAGGCTGGAGTTGTGCTCAGGGGTAGAGGAGGAGAAAAGCCCAAGTTCGCCTGAGCAAAAGCAAGGCAAAGGTGCGCTCACAGCTTCTTCTGCTTTGCGGATTCGGGTGGCAGCTGGCTCCCCCGGAGTTTGGCTCAAAATCACTTGGCTGCCCTGGGCTGCCCGCACAGCCCTGTGTGCAGAGCATCACAGCGGGCACAGATTCAGAGATCGTAGCTCCTTGAAAGGGGGTGCAGATCTCTGAGAGACCCTGTTCCAGCTGGGGAGAGCGGGGAGCTCAAAATCCCCACCTCCTCCTGCTGCACATCAGCTGCTTGCACTGCTTCCTGCAGGGATTGCTGCGGGTCAGCCTGAATGGGGTATCTGTTGACAGGAGTTTGTGAGCAGACCCCGCTCCTCAGCCAGGGGGGTACCTTTGCTGCCAGGGACAGCATGGCTCGGTTGCTGCCACAGAGCCCCCCTCAACTAACCCCCGGCATATGAATCCCTGACATCAGAACAAAAATGCAATAGCCCTGTCAAGTGGCTGAATTGGGGATGAGGAGAAATATTTCAGAAATACAAGATGATCAGTGCAACAACCTGGATAACTGACAGTGCGCTCTTTATTTTTATTTGCCTGGTATGATTCATTGTTGCAGGAGCAGACTTTCAAGGAGAAAGCCTGAAATCCTGTTCCTGCTGTTGTTACGAGTGTTACTTAAATATTTTTTAATATTTAGGCCTCTGAGGTCAGTGTCTGGATTTGCAGGCCAATACCCGATATTCACTTTCATATTCTCAAGGCCAAGGAAACTGCAAAGCCATGAGGTAAAAGAAATGAATGCAACCTATAACCAATGCCTTGCTACATGCTCCAGGAAGAGCATTAAATCAAATCACAACATTTCCTTAACATTTACACAGTGATAGTAGAGTTATTGTTTACTTCTTCAACTCAAAACATTCCTGGAGCAAAACGCACAGCAGTGGTTGCAAAGTTGGGTCCTGCGATAGCAGTGTAAAATCATTGTACAGAGGTCCCAGGTTTTTAACTCTTTGAGGGAAGAGTAGGGAGAGAAAAACACTTTAGTTTCTTTTAGATTTCCCTGGGGGGCTTTTGAACTTACCTTGGCATGGAAGACCAAAGACAACTTGAACCCCTCTGCACATTCAGTAGAAGCCAATTGTTCCTATCCATTTTCTTCCTTCAGCAGGACTGGGGGTTTTTGCTTTGCTCATGTCCTCTAACTGTTTCACAGATCCTCTTATTGCCATTCCCTGAGATTTTTCCCACAGTCTCTTGAGCATTTTAGCTCTGTTTCCATTCTCCTTGCTGTGGCTTCTTTAAATACCTGTGAGCATCTCCCTAAATCCCCAAGGTAAAAATTAGTGCCTTTGCTGAGAAAAGCTGAGTTTTCTTGGTCAGTTAGCAATCACTCACAGTAGAGATTTGTGTGTGTGTGTCTTGCTATCTATGTGTCATTTTTGCTGCATAATAAATGTTTCAGTATATTGCAGTTTTAAATTGTGTGTTGGTCCATTTTAAAAGTATGTGTAAAGTGGCACTGGCTCATTTCAGTTACTGACCACTCCACTGGTGAACCACATTAAGAGGTGATGGACTGTTTTGCAGGTAGAACTGAAATTATGTCCAGAAAGCCTCCACATTTATGATCACATAGCATCAAGAGACCAAATTTTTTTCACTAATCACATGGACTTTTACCTTTCTCATGAAATACCAGGTCCTGCCAAACCATTATTTTTTGTAACACAGAAAGCTAGAAATTAGACTGCAAAACCTTAAGAATTAAACATTTTAAGAGAAGATCCCAGGTGGGGGATGGAGGAGACAGGATGCTACTATTGCAGTCTGTAAAGAAGTGGATTGTGGCTTTTAAACATTTGGTTTCAATAAGATCTTCATGTATGAAATATGATGCTGAATGCACATAAACAAAGAGGAGCAAAGCTGTATGGAAACACTGGCTGCTACATTTTACTTAGTGGTGTGCTTTGTGTTTTATTTTACATAGATATTCTTCCTTTCATTTTTTTCTTTCTCTTTGTTCTCTTCATGGTCAGCAGTGTATGGCCCCATCTGGACTCATGGGAATTGTCTTCTTGCACCACTAATAAAATGCTTTGTGGGTACTTTGTGGCTTGTCTCTCAATCATGACATTTTTAGAATGAAACCTCAGCAAACAGCACCAAGGCTGTGAGACAGGAGGACTAAATGCAGCTCAAGGCGGAAAAAAGTGATGTTTCATTCACAGCCAGTGCTGGGTCAATAGGTTTTACAGAATTAGGATGATGCCTGCCTCTGCTATGCCTGGTGCCATTTTCATGGACAAAGCATCCCTTGCACAAATTCCTTGTTAAGATAAGATATCCGTCAGCTGGACTAAGACACGCTTGGGTTTAAAACCTGTACAAATAATGCAACAGGGTCATTTTATTCTGACTTACTTTTAATTTTGCATTGAGTGATTTCTCAGCCTCTGCAATGTCTACCACTTTTGTTTAAGTAATCTTAATTAGAAATTATTTCCTCTTTATTCCATTTTCTTTATCATCCTGTGCTGTGATAACTGATGAAATATACTTTCAAGACTTGGGGCCAGAGAGGAAGAAAAGGTGAATGAATTTTGCAGGAAGATTTGGTTTAATGCTGTGCTTATGAGGGACAGTGTTTATGATAAATCTGTTAACTAAGGCGTTTTGGAAAGCTGAAGGAACAATGTCCAAGGACTTAGCAAATATTTGTTTGAGGTTTAGAAGAAAAATTACCCCTTGGAAAGCTAAAATTGCTTTGTTGGAGGAATTGAGCAACACTGATGTGATTTCAGACACTGGTTCAGTATTTGCATTAATATATTCTAACAACACAACTGTTGGTATTTTTGCTTTTTTTTTTTTTTTTTAGTCTTAAAGTAAAGCCAACTCAAATGATCTTTTAAGGTATATTTCTGAAGTTTCATGGTAAACTCTAAATTAAAAAATAATGTGTCCAACTTGCATAAAAAACAAATTAGGTCCCTCCTAACAATGAAGAGAACCTCTGATATGAACATAATGTTTAAAAGTAAGAACACTGCTAAAAGCAGTGTATATTTTAAGTTAATGTTTTCAGAATATTTTCTTCGTTTTTTCAGGCCACTAGCTAAATGTAATATGTGAATGAATGTTCATAATAATGAACCTTGCGGAGTGCCTAGCTATTGAAACCCATAGAACAGACCAAAATAAAATGTCAATACATACAGAATGAAAATGCAGCAAACACTGATAAAGACAAAACCATGCATGTCAACAACACTGTTAAAACCAATGCACTTAATTAAAAAAGTGAAGTCAATTAAAATCAAAACAACAGTGTAGCATGTACAAATGCTGGAATAATCATTAGGCCTTGCTGAATAATGGAGGAGTATAGAATCTTTTTTTAAGTGAAGCAGCAGGGGCGATACATTACACAAAGCAACAATTTACAACAATATGACAATTGAATTACTTCAGCCCCATTAGACAGGTGCAGAAGAATAATTAACATTAATTTCTTCAATGAAAAGGAAAAAAAATAAACTTTTGTCTAGCACAAGCTGCTATTTTTTCCCTCCAAAATGCTGAGGAAATATGACAATGAGCAGGCTAAAATGAAATCTTTATGCTTATCCTGTTTGTGATATGGGTTAATAATGAGATAAAATATGTATATAGTGTATTTCCTTATAGCTTGACAATGTTAAAACAGGCCATTATGGCTCACATCAGCTTTTGGTCTTCTGCTGAAGTAAAAACATTGATTGATCAGATTAAAAATAAAATATAGAAGGCAATAGGTTTTGAATTTTTAAATTTTTTCTGTTATTTTTTCAGTCTAGCCTTGGACTCCATTCAGTATCTGTTTTTCCATTTCAAAACAAGTTTGTGACCTCCAATTTCAATCTCAGCAACAACTGTTCTCTAAAATGACAAGAAAGAGTAAACAAACTCCACAATGCCTCTTGAAATATAAGCTGCTTCTTAAACAACAGTTGTTTCCCCAGTGTTTTTTCCTTTGCAGTTCTACTAAAATAATTCTACTTAGTTCTTTTGAAAGAAATTGATTTGGAGATAGATAGCCGTGCAGGTTACCAAGGAACATTTGATTTTCTTCCTTTAGAATTGAAGAACTGCATAAACACTAGCACCCTGGTCATGTTAGAAATATGTTAGTTACAGATACGGACAGAAGATCTTAAGTGACCAAGTCAGCATATCTTAAGAAGCTGCTGCTCTGCAGACAGAGAGACTGCAGAAGGATTAATGCTCATTTTATGAGCTGAGGTTGCGTACTCTGGTAGCCTTAACTAAGCCGTTTTACTTCATATATGCAATAGCCTGTGAGGGGCAGAGGACCCCTGGATCTGTCGAACAATTTGTCCTCTCTAAACTGTCACCCACCACCGTCTTTCCCCATGGCTTTTGGGTAGCAGTGGGCTGCTAGTCACCGACTTCTGGTAGTCTGCTGCTGCCACTCTCTATCCTGAACTCAGCTACCATCTACTGATCTATGTCCAGGTGTCTTGTGTAACTGCATATAGCTCAACTAAGGCTGTGTACTCTTCCACTCCTCTACTTGACTAGATATATGGCCATGATATAATTTTCCTATATTAGTCTAGGGATATATGTGTTTCCGTTCACATGAATTGAGTTTCTAGGACCATATATTGCTGTGACCAAATTTTTACTTACTTGAGCTTTGAACAAGTAGCTACCACCTCTCAGACAAATGGGATTAATTTCCATTTGAGAGCTGGGAGTCCCCCAATATTTGAGGTTGCTGTGTGTGCTGGTTACATAGACTTTATCATGTTTATTTTTTTAAAATTAGAAACTTTCTGAATTCAGTCATCTTTTCTGTTTTGTTTTCCTAAAAAAACCTCAAAGACTACAGAGCTTGTAGAGAGCTGAAATGCTCATTTTGCAAAGGAGTTATGCTTTGAGATGAACCTAATTTTTAGAAATGGAATCATAACACAGTAGTTACCAAAATGCAAGCAAATATTTAGTGCTTTTTTCCTGGTTTGTGGAATTCTCCTGCTAATATTTGAATCAGGAGGTTTTTAAAACACTGACTGGAACTGGGAATGCTAATTTTGTAACTGTCCTGAACCTAATATTCTTTCCCTAAATATCCATGTTGATAGACCTTCATTCAGTCTGTGTTTATCTTACAATAGACTCACATATGGAGTGGCCTATTTGCTTCAGTGACCTCTAATGTTCTGAGACACTGCTGGTAGCATCTCATTTTCCCATTTAAATGCTGATGCACTTGCAGATACTTCCTAGTTTTGATCCCATACCCTCAAGTTATAAAAGCTATGTTGAAAGCCAGGCAGAAACTATGGATAAAACACAAAGAATGGACAGGTTCTGCTGCAATGACAACATGGGAGTGCCAGGAAGGACAAGTATCTGTTAAAGCAGGTGATAAAAGATAAAACTTCCAGGACAGTTCCGATGCTGCAAAAAATGCCTCCTCAAAGAATTAGTAGTATTGGAAGTCCTGTAACTGCTACAAAAGGCCACTGTCACAACATGGATAGCACTAAAAGGTGTCACCCCAGGGAAGATGAAAGACCCAACAATGGCTAACATCCCTTTTCTTCACAAACTCTGAAGCAGCCTACTAAGGACAGAAGCCATAAACCCATGCAGATGCCCAGCTTGGAACTAAGAAAAAGAGAGGGAGAGACATGACTGACAATATTTTGTGCTGGACCACAAACACAGTGGGCTATGAAAGTGTAATGCACATTTTGATCAAGGCAATAAATGGCTGTTGATATTTTGGACCAAGGCAGACTTCTTACTGTGTCTAAGCCTCCTTGTCTTGTATCACTGCTCTATCTTCAAAATGGGATCTGTGCAGCTAAAAGTCAATTTTATATGGACTGTTTTTGTAATATGAAAGTTTTAAAAATTTCTATTCTACAGCTGCTGGCCAAACCAGTTTTTTCTCACCATTTTCAGGCTGCAGTTAACCATGTCCACTCACCTCACCTAAGGCCCTCAGATATGCCCTACCCAGGGCTCTTAAAGAGCTACAGTGTTTCCTCTTTCTTCAGCCATAGGGCTCCAAATCTTCAAGCTGATGGTAGTGTGAGAGCTGAGAGGAGCAAACATCTAATCACACTTACTAAAACAGCTGATACAGGATGGAAATGCTCAATACAAAAAAATATCTTTTTTCACAGATTGAGAAATGCCTCAAGTTCCTACCTACCTTTTGCTTTCTGGGTTGTATGCATGATTATAGGGTATCTGCCAAGTTTCTACCTCAGCATCATTGACCTCTTGGGTTTAAGCCATTACTGCCACAGCTTATCTCTTTTGCAGCTCACTGCTTGTGGTCAACAACTCAAGGCAATATCAGACATCTGCCTGGGCAAAAGCATTAGGCAGAAATGTTTGTTGCTAAAAAACACAGGTTTTGTTCTGGGGATATCTAAAGAGGGAGCTTAAGGGAAAAAACATCTACAAGCTCACCCTAGAGCGGGGAGATGTGTGGGGTGGTTGCCATGGTGACTAGACTCACTGCAATAACCACTTCTTACATGTCTCAGCTGCTCCATCCTGTGCAGATGTCCTGCAGCCAGAAATATAGTCTGTGTGGAAAGTAAAAGATAGGAGTAGAGAAGAGGTCATCTCTAGAGGAGAGAAGAGGAGGTAGCTAAAAAAAAAAGTCTAGTAATAGAGATATGAAGACAAAATAGAGAAACAAATGATTGCAGGAGTTGCCAGGAAGGTAGGCAATTCTAGAGAGCTGTTTTATTCAAAGATCCAGCTCTGCACCTCTGTTAGAACCTTGCCATGCCATGCAGCCTGCTGAGAAGCATTCATTCTGGCAGCGTCATTACACTGTTCAGGTTCATGCTACAGACTCCTCCCTTTCTGCATCCCAGCCCAGCATGAATTCACCTTTATTTTCTTGAGTAGAAGCAAAAGTTCTTTCTCACAACTTTCTGTCTCTTGAATCCTTGACCTACTACAGAAAAATGGTGTGTACCCGCTTATTAGCAGACGTGAGCAGGTGGGTATACATGCATTTTATAGCACACAGGTATTGTACCTTTTCTAGGGCTCAGATATTGTACTTTCCCCATTTGGTTCCAGGAGGAAGACATTATTTTGTTGTGGATGTGCCACAGGAACAGTCTGTCCTGCCTCAAGTTCAGCAATGACTACAGAGTTAGTTCATGGGTGGTGACATGATCCACAAAAAGCAGTCTGTGAGAAAAGTTTTGCTAATCCAGCCTCTGAAATCCTGCCTTTTACATGCCTGCCTCAGCACTTTTTTGAGAGACCTTTCAGCTGAACCACTTTTATGTACAGCCACTTCTGAAAGCAGAAGTGGTAGGTAGGGTGTTTTGGTTTGGGACTCCCGCTTTCCCTCCCACATCTAATAACATATTATTGAGCAATAAAACAAATAATTAGCTAGTGCTTCTCTTTGTTTCCAATACTCTTTGTTTGCAGTGTCCATACAATCACTGAAAATTAACAGGAACAGAGTAAGAGGTCCATGACACTGGCCTAAGGAGATGAAGCTGATGAAGGAGAAGACCTGCTCATTGCATTTTGCCTTATGACCAATTTCTCAAAGAATATGCGATCCTTTGGTTATGTCCCTCCATATTTCATAGACTCTTCTGAAGTGGCTGTCTTGATTACTAGATTAGAAAGTAATACTTGCTGGCTTACTTTCCACCTTTATTTATGGCTTTCTAAGGATAAAAATTATGAAAGTATCTCTCCCATGATCCTGCTGTGAGGGTGCAGCTTCTGAGGGGGGTGGGTTTGATTCCCATTTAATAAAGAAAGGAATAGAATCCTGGATATACATCTCATTTCCAACCTTCGTTAGATGAACAGTCTGAGATTAGCTTGATTATTGTGATGAAGGAGAATCAGTACCTCAGTGGGGTGTAATACTTCTCTATGGTGCTGTTTTAAGTTGGTTTCTTCTGGGAAGTCTCTTTCTGGAGCCAGAATGAAAAATGAAGGCTTCATATAAATCAAATGGACACACACTAAGCCAACTTCAGGGTTAATGCTCCCTGGCTCAAATATTTAGATACAACTGCTATTTAACAGACAATGTTAGACTGACACAATCAGACACATTTGTCTCATAAAAAATAAATTCTAAGTGGTACTAAATGTGCAAATTCATAGCTGTAGTGGCTATTTTTTCCTTCATCATGTGAGTGATCACATGATGTTATTTGAACTATATTAATGTTATCCGTGAACACCATGTCTTTCTTTTCCTCCCTTTCACACCCCTAATTTATTTGGAGAATAATAAAAAGACTTTATAAAACTGCAGCGGAGTAGATGCATCTTCTTTTATATGAATATTTTTCAAATAACAATGCTTTCAGCTGGTTTGCCTTAAAACAAGCTGAAAAACTTTACCAAAGGAATTGGCAAGTTTTAATCACAAGAGAGTTTTCTCTGGGAGGGAAGTGTTTGATGAATCCTCCTTGTTGCCTACCCCCAGCAGTTATCATTGCATACAAAGAGGCTGGATGAGCCCTGGAGGTAGTAGGAATGTTAGTCCATATATGAGCGTTTTAGAAATGACAAGTCAGTGTGACTAATGGATAAGACAGAAAGCAAAGCCAGTTATCTAAGATGAATGGAAGCATTAGAGGAAATGCAGGAATGCAAATCTCACATTGTTAGAAACATAGACCTTATGTCTGCTTCAGAGTTTTGTTTCATCAACTCTTATAGCTTGTGGGCTTCTTCACTGAATAATTGTAAAATCTGCACAAACTGAGAGTGGTAGAGCCTGTAGAAGCTGATGTTTGTGTTCAAAGATGCTTGATGGAAGCTGCTAAGCAATACTGAAAATGCTGGCAAGAATCCCAGAGTTCAGAGGGAATTTCCATGTGCTGACTCAGACATGAATTTTAGCTCACTGCAGTCCTATACCTGATCCTACTGAGGCTATGAAATCTGGAAGCAAGACTGAATTCAACGTGAACTACTAAAATTCTAAACAGCCTACCTAGCAGGAACAAAAAGGAAGAAGGATGAATATAAACACATAGTATATAGCTCACTATCTTACAGTGAGTATACTGCTCTGAGGAGTCAAGGAAAATCATCTGAGAATGAGGGCAGCAAAACTGACAAGACAGACTAACAGGTGTTTAGTCAACCACAGAGATCCAACTATGATCAAAATATACTATCACTAGAAATACTCTAAATACAGAAGAGAGTACTGATGGCATTTAAAGGCTTGCCATTTCCTGGATTGTCTGACTTTACATGCCACTTTTAGCAAAGCAAACTTCTATACTTACATTTCAGTATGAAAGTTACATGTCTTAATAAGGTTTTTCTGTATATCAAGGTACAAGTCCAAAATTAATGAAGAGAAATAATTTATTTAACAATCCTAGTAAAAATGGAAACTGTGGGTTGCAGTGTAGATGAAGAAGTAAGATGATTTTTCTGAAAGAGAAGGCCATGCAGAGCCTATTCCAGCCCCTCTGAGAGCAATTTAATCGAGCTGCAGGGCAATAACGGGAAGAGGTCCTTCTTTAACTAACGTTTATGTATTCCTAAGGGAAACTTGCCGACAAATTCTTGCAATCTTGCTTTTTCTATTTTCCTTTTCATTGTCAAGACAAGTTCTGAAGACCTGCTTGCTGGTTATATATCTATTATCCAGTAATGCTTTAAAACACTTTAACACCTCTATTAGTATGGGAAACATCACCTCCTTCCTTCCAAAATCTTTGAAAACTTATCACCAACCACAACATCTACTTTTCAGACTCTGGTTGGTACTGTTTGTGTCTAGAACTAATAAAACAATTCAGAAAAAAATAATCTGATAAAATAAATCTCTGTCTGCTGTGGCTCATCAAATGCATCATGATTTTCTCAAACTTCTTACTGATTTGAAAGTTTTGTGAAAAACACGCCATACGGAGTTCTTGGCCTTTCAATCATTTCTCACTAATCTCTTGTTTCAAAGTCAAGCTTATGATTGGATGTAAACCAGGAAGACTGTTGAGGTTGATTACAGCCTCTTCCTAGGGCTAACAACTGCAATTACAAATTTGAAATGTTTGTGGCTGTATAGGAGCTAGTTTTTATTGTTGCTGTTTTTCTGTTTGGGTTTGGTTTTGTTTTTTCTCTTTCTACTGTTGAAGAAATTTAAATACCACTCAGAATGTTTAATGAGCAGTTGATTATGGACATGTAGTCACAAAATGAGCTTGCTCCTCTTGGCAAGATTTTCAGAAGCAAAGTTTTCATCCATTGAGGTCAATGAAAAAAATCTGTTTGGAGTCAGTGGGAGTGGGATTTTTAACACTGCCAAATACTTTCCAGAATCACTGAATTTATTTAGAAAGAGGAAGAAAGATTTAACAAGTGGCAGCTTTCAAAATACCTTACGAAAGTGCTATTGCATGCTGTATTTTGCACAGTGAGAAAGGCAAATATCAGTTTTCTTTTCTGAAATTGCACTTATGTTACACATAATGATAGGTAGTTTAAAAAGATAACAAAACTTCATTGAAATATGAAACTTTTTTTACATTTGTTTATTTCAACTTCCATGTCCTCTAGCTTCAACATCACTTTTTTTTCATTGAGCTACTTGAATTTTATTAAGGTTTCTTGGTGTTAAAATATTTGTGTTGACATAATTAGATCTTACAGTCAGGAATAACATGTATTCAGCTGAATATTCAGCATTTATTCAGTACATGTCTTGTTTCATTAACAAACTTGAACCTTCTTCCTCTCCAGTGACAGAAGAGTTCATGAAAATTGCAGTAAATATTCTGTGAATGAAATCCAGTGAAAACAGTAGCTTTTTGATAGCAACTGTATTCCCTGAAGGGAATTGAATTTTCTGACTAATTTTGGGTGGTAGCTTTGAGTTTTGTGTTTATAATCAAGATTATTATTTTTTTTTAAAGTTAAAATTTACATCAGACTTTCTTCCCAGAAATAGAGATACATTGCATTATTTTCACATAAGGCTGGGAATATGTACCAGAAGATTCATGCAATTTCTAGCGAATACTTAAATGACATCAGGCTTGTGTTTTTAACACAACACTCTGAAGGATAAATAGTTCTGCATGGACATGGCCCTGGTATAAGCTATGAGGAGCTGCCCCATCATTAGAATGACAGGAAAGATTTCTGTAAAATACTCCTAAGAATTACTCCTATATGAAGCAGTTGCTTACTCGTGAGTTACCTCCTCATGTGGTGTAAGTGACCTACTGTAATAATCTAACTTGCACCTGGATCCTTTTTTAGTTCTCTCACCTCCCTTCAATCTGCCTAACAGCTTCCAAGGGCTAGATGTGTCCCTGTGCATGTGAGGAATAGAAAGCTGCAGTTCAGACCAGCAGGGTGGGTATTTTTGGATTTTGGGAGATGGAGAGATTACTTTCACAGATATAAGTGCAGGAAGAGTTCAGTCCTCCGAGGGCAACTTGTTTAAGTTCTGATGTAGGTTTCTTCAAATCAACAGGGGAATTTGTGATTTTTGGCTCAGGGATTTATCTCTCTAAAGATCTGCAAAAGAAAGAAAGGGAAACTATGATATAGGATAAGCTTCTGGTTTAAAGGAGTACACTTCTCAGTGTGAAAACTTACTTTGTTCCACTAAGATAAGCAAAACCTTACAATAATTGGGAAAGGAAAAAATCAGTACAGGCAGCATAGCTTAACTTAGCTGTGAGATTGTGGCAGGGTACATCTACAGAGTATTTTTTCAGGCAGATTTGATCTCATCCTACTCATTCCCCAAGCCAACTGCAAACCCCAAATCTCTATATTGGCAGACATGTAGTTCTAGTCCTCACAGCACTCATTCTAAACTAATAAGTCTGGCAGAGGGAGAGAGTATATTAGCTCATTCTTAGTTCCAGTGGCTACCCAGAAGGCATTACAACACACTTGAGATATTTCTCATACAAACTACTGCTATGCCCACACTGCACAGAAGTGACTGCAGTGTGCTGTAGGGACAGCTCAGGCACCAGGAGCTGTGACAGCTCAGAGTGAGGTATTATACCTCACAACCCAGGCAGACTGTTACTGAGTTAAAGGTGGTTTAGCTGTAACTCTGTGGTTGAACCTATGAAAAGAGTCCAGTTAAAAAAAAATCAGTAATCTCAGGGCAGCATGACTATTTTTTATTTCTGAGCTCAATAAGCTCTATTTTAGCCTTAGGTACCTCTGACAATTTCCTAGGTATGAAGTTCATGTCATATAACTTCTTAAAAGTGGCTTGTTCACAATCTGCCAGGTCAGGAAAGAAACAAAAGAAAAAAAAAAACAGATCAAAACCTGTAGGAGTGGGATGAGCTAGAAGAAAGTATAACATATGGTCAGAGAAGAGAAAGTGGCACTTTATTGTCCCTAGCATTAAGTTAAAGAAGACTATGTATTTCAGAAGCTGAGAAGCATAATTTTTTCAGCCACCAGGTCGCAGGCCTGGATCTGTCAGCTGAATTCAGGGCTGAGCTCAGGATTCCTCATTCAGAAGCAGGGTCACCAGCACAGCAATTAGGTGCTTTATTTATTCTTTGTAGAGATACAGGCTGTGGATGCCTGGGGTGGGGAAGCATCTCTGCTGTGAGCCTGCTGTGTGTCCATGGAGCCAGCGAGGCAAAGACATCCTGGGCTTTATCATTTCTCGGCCCTCCTTATATGGCACCTAGAGTACTGCTTCCAGTTTTGGGTCACCTGGCACAAGAAAGACATTGATCAAATGGGGCAAGTTCAGTGAAGGCCCACCGTGATGTCAGGGGCTGGAGAGACCTTGGCTTTTTTGTCTTGAAGAAGAGTAAACCCAGGGGGACATGAACAGGGCCTTCTAGTTACTGTGGGGAGGTCACCAGGAAGACAGAGCCAGGCTGCTCACAGCAGCGTGCGGCAGGAGGAAGGATGTCAATGAGCATACATTTAAATAAGAGGGGTTTAGACTACATATAAGGAAAATATTTTTCACCCTGAGGACAGCCCAGCAGTGGAAGAGGCAGTCTAGGGGCTCATGCAACCTCCACATTTGGAGCTCTTGATCTCATAGTGGAGCCTCTTCTGTGCAGGAGGTTGGACTAAAGACTTCCAGAGATCCCTTCCAATCTCAACTATTCTGTGATCCTACTTCTTCAAAAATTTTTTTATGGAGGTTACAGGCTACTTCATCAAACACTTACACAGCTTAGGCTGCTCCTAAAGGCAAGCAACTGTAAACAGACATATTTTGATAAAAGTATTAGCCAAAAAATCTGACTGTTACATTCAGGGTTTAATGTGAGGTAACACTAGATCTTGGCATTAATTTCATTCTTTCTTCCACAACAGGTGTCTTTTCTCTCAGTCTTTCATCACTGCTTAGTTCCCCAAATGCATTTTCCTTCTCTTCTCAGATTTTTTCCTGCGTACCCAAGCTCCCATTACATGTAGATATAACTCATTTTACTGAAATTCTTTATAGTACACTTTAATTAAAAAATACACACAAGGACAGGTACTGGGTGGATAACCAAATGCCAGTTGCTCTGAGCAACTGATTACATACTCTTAGCCCATTGCAAACTTTGTAAGAATCCTAAAAACTTATGTTTCTTGCATTTGTGTGTAAACAGAAGTATTGCTTCACCCTTTCCATGAACAAGAGAGTGTGCACTGGTGTTCAGTAGATTAATGCTATAGGGCAAAACTACTTGCTTTGTGTTTCTGGGCTCTTTTTCTCTTGGGTTACTGTAGAATACCTCAAAACAGGCCAATATGATACATATTTTCAACTGGGAATCAAGGAAGACACTTTCTTCTGACCTTAGTGTCTTGCTGAGCAAGAAATACAGCTAGAAACAGCCCTATTAATTGGAATACTTATATACTTACAAGGTAGCTAACTTCATTTATCATGTCATGCTACTTCCATGCATAATACTCTCATGTGTATTGTACAACATCAGAATAAGCTGTGTGTCAAATCTTTGAGTATTCCATGTACAAGCTATTTTGAACATTCAACTGTGTTAAAACTGTGAATAATTAAAGAAAAAGGTAGTCTGATCTGGGGTGGGGACAGGGGAACTGACTTAATAAATGCTAGGAGAAGCTGTGCACTGTATTAAAAAATAAGTAATGAGTCTCTCTCAATATAACACTGGAAAAAACTTACAGATGCTTCACCTGGCCATCCTTTTTTCCATAAGTTTATGTCCTGGTTTTGTTAAAAACAAGTTTCTCTTTCAGTGAATTTTGCCTGTCAGCTAAAGCCTTCATATTAACTGCATTTTCCTGGAGAACCAGACACATGTTTTGGTAAACCTAGCAATGGAATGCAACCTTATTGATAATCACGGATGGACATCTCGCGAGAGGGGCGACAAGAAACAAGTGACCAAGAAACTGACCAACTGTGTATAACATTCCATTCACATGAATACTTCATATAAAAGTGCGAGATCACGAGGATCTCATCCCTTTTTCCCTTTTTCCTTATGGCCGACATTAGGAGAGGACCTTGCTAGTCGTCCCTGCAAACTGAGGCCTAGTGAGAGACTGAATCCAGCTCTGATTGGCTGCAGAGTCTAATCCAGGACTTTGGTTGCCGGCTCTGCAGTTGCTGAAACTTTCAAGATTGGTTTTGTATATTTTGTATTATTTTCTCTATTCTTATTAGTAGCATTAGTAAAACATCTTTAATTTTTTCCAACCCTCTTCTCTCTGTCCTTCTTTTCCTCCCAATCGCCTCTTCTTAGTGGAAAGGGGGGAGAGGGAGGGGCAAAAAGGGGGAAGTGGGGGGGGGGGGGGAGAGGGGGTTAACAATACATCTGCCAGGGTTTTATTGTCATCCCGCAATCTTAACCCTCGACAGTTTACTATAAAGTTTTTTTCTTGAGCTGTCTAAAATATATTTAAGTACCTCTCCAGCACAGCTCTGGTCACCTGCAGTTGTCTAAAAATGGGTCTTGGTCACACCACTTTTTCAATATAAATCAAAACTGTCTCTAAATCTGGAAATCGTTATTTTCAAAGGAACATAAAGGACTTAGGCATCTATAATCCTTGGACTTTTACTAGGAATAACAGTGCTGGGTTTGTGGAAGGGGTTTCTTTTGAGAATTTTAACCTGAATTCTTCAGCTGCGCTCAAAAATAAAACAGCTTTTTGTTTGTTTGTTTGTTTTTGTTTTGTTTTGTTACATAAAAATGAGTCATCATTGCATTTAATTCCTGGTAAATGGACATGCACTATGAAATGAACTTCTCCTTTGTTCTCAATTAGGCCCAAAAGTACAGCCAAAATGCATTTGGTTTTAGACTGTGATGTTAGTGTATATTATTCTTCCTGCACAAATATGTTTACTTACTTCTCATCCATCTTCCTTATTGGTCATTCCTATGGCTTTAGCTAACTCACTAAATGTCGCTGAAGTAGAATTATCAGTTGACCGAACGTCTTGATCTAGTATAACAGTGTAACTGAAAGGCTATGTAATGCTAACTGTTTAGTCAGCTGGCCAAATGACATCCTCTGTTATTTCTTGTCCTTTGATTTGAATGCAGTGAACTCAGTTTTATAAGTAGGAAATTAACTATGCATACTATTTACACACCACTTGTAGAAAAGCTTAGCATAAAGAGGTCACCTGGGCTGCAACTTAATATTTGATAGTATTGCTTGTGTTATATTGTATGTAACTATGTGAATACCTTGAAAACACAGTTATAAGACTGGAGATGTATAGTGATACTACTTCTGGATCACATCTCCAGGCTTGTTTGAGCACTGGTGGTATAAAGCACTGAAGAAGGCAACTAAATAGGTGAGTATTTCCATAAATAGAAGGAACTACCTTAGAAACGGTTAAAGCGATAAAAAATGACTTAATTCAACTCTCAATCAGTGATAAATTTAAGCTCTTATCAGTTGTTGGAAGACTTTCCTAGCTGCTTACTTTTACAGACTTAAATTCAGAGCAAGCCCTTGGCTGCTCTAACCTGTACTTGCCTGACCCACTTTGGCTTCTGCTCAGCCCTCCCCATTGATTAGCTCAGGCAGATCCTGACTTGCTTCATGGACTTGCAGAGATCCTATTCTGAAAACCCACATTATTCCTATGTACAAAGGCACAAGGTATCTAACCTGGGGCTGTTGATGTCAAAATGCTGGTCAAGACGCACAAAACCTAAAACATTTCCTTTGCTAAGCCTGTGACTAGAGGTCTTGTGATGTGTCCAGCTGAAATAGCCATGCCACTCTGTTTTCAGCTGCTGGCTATCGCCCTGTGACAGGGTCAGCTGAGTACATCCTCTGGGCGCTTCTCAGTGGGTCAGTTCGCAGGCAGGTGGACTCTCACATTCTTTAACTACATGCCTCAGTAGGTCAGTGTTTAGTAGATCTACATCTTACCTGTTTTGTCTACTGTCAGTTAGGATTTGTTTTAGTCTAAGGGTCTGGTTGTGAGTTCTGAGACGTTGCACGGACAAACCAAGAGACGGAGATAGCAAAGGAATGGTCATCTTTCTTCTGTAGCAGAGTTCTGCAAAATAGGCATAGCAAAAGTAAATCACCCTTATGGAAAACAATGAGTGAAGACAGGAAGACCCTTTCTGTCAGCAGACTAAAACTTGTTTATTAGGGAATTTAAAATTAGACAAACTCACTCAAACTGAGACTTACTTCATATTAATATTCAAAAGTGAGAAAGAAGATGTTGTGTTGTGCTGCCTTCAGGATGATGAAGCAATAAGGTATTCAGTGAGCTGAGTCTTAGAGTATTCAACCAACAAGAAAGTACCTGAGAAAGCCACGGATCAGAGGTTTGATTGTTGTCGGAGAATTGTTTCAGGCTGCCTATCTGTGCTAAAAATTGTTTTGAGCACTTCAAACTGCAAATGCCCAATCTACATAAAGTGGAAGTAATATGCTGACAAAGTCTGGTACAGGTATCAATCAGCATCATCCTGCATGCACTACAATATTGGTAAGATCTTTTAAGGAGGACCTGCCAGAGAAGCATTACAGTAATTAACCCTGATTGTCAGAATGCTGTGCAGGCCTGATTCTCAGAAGCTGAAGCTTTCAAATAAATAAATAAAAGATTACTTGATGCACATCACTGCTTAGGGTCTGCAAGTCTGAAACCAGCATCCTGAGTCCATAAAGTTAATAGCTTGCTCACAGTTGATGTGAATGGATGACAACAGGAACCTTTAGAGATGATCTGCAAAGGCAGAAAAAAAAAGAGGTCGTACCATTTTCACTCCTCTGTAATGACCAAAGAAGGCTTGAAATCTTCTCCCTGCCCCCTGCCTCACATTTCACATCTTATCTGATCTTCATTCCTAGATGATTCTACAACAAACTAGAGGGAAAGTGTAATTATGACCCTACATTATACCACGGAAGTAATTCTGACTTAGGAAAGAAAAGGACTGTGGTATTTGTTTGTTTGTTTGTTTATTTGTGCTTGTTTGTTTGTTTGTTAGAACCACTGAACTCTTTGATAGTTTTTAATGTGTATTTTTGTAGCAGCTAGTTAATTCCAAACTTCTTTCTTCTAGGCTTTATCTCTTTCAAGATTCAATACTTTCAGTCCTACAATCAAATGAAGAAAAAAATGCTAAATCCACTTATTTGGGTATTCCACAGACATCTCCCATAAAATAAAACTAAACCTGATATTACCAGTATGTTTAGTCAAAAAAAAGAGTATAAAAGAAGTGTGAAGCTGCCACTCTGTGTTGTCACACAGCAAAACAAGGAATGATGGTAAGTGACATAATGCCATTCTCTCTGCTGTCTTCAAATCTGTAAGTGCTGCAACATTAAAAGATGTGTTTAAGCTCTTAAATGAGATCTCGTGTAAATAGCATCAATATCTGACACATTAGCATGCAAAAGTTGTTGTAGCAGCCTATTTAGTTTGAGTAACTCAACAGAATTGAAACTTGGAGATCAAAAACAGGCTGCAGAAAAAAAAAAGGACACTGCACAAAAATGTATACAAACTAAAGGGCTGGGTTTTTCTGCTAAATTAAATTCTCATCTGGTATCTCACAAATCAAGATTGGTTTGGGGCAGCTCTTTTGTGGCTAATGTTATTGCTCAGCAACCACATTTACTGCCTGAGAAGGAATAATCAAAGCTGACCCACACAGTATAAGCATATATTCCACATGGGGCAAAAACGTCAATGATTTATGATAGCCAAAGTGTTCCTTACATCTCTCCCCAAATAAGCATAGATAGGGAAACAGTCACAGATGGCCAAAAGATCTATCAGAAAATAATCTACAGGAAGCTTAGTGCCAAAAGTAATTGACATAGTCGTCAAATCAATTTCTGATGGTTCAGTCTGCTTCCCCATGCTGTAGATCATTTGACATGTCATTCAAATCACCGTTGCCCGATATAAGTTCGTAGCAGTTATGAGAGGTTCAGGTACTTTCTGGAGTTCACTTTCCACATGCTCACAAAGATGCCAGGTGAGAACCAAGTTATTGTTCCTAGTAACTGATCATTTATATGACATTTAGTTTTGAGATATAGTATTTTCCCCAGAATTTTTCCATTTTGTGTACAGAAATATAGAGCCCTGGGACACTGTGGACCTTTGCACAAGATGTTCCTTCACAATTATTACAGCAAGAGAAGAAGGGCACAAACCTGGTTGCCAATGTGCTTTACAGGCTAAGCTTTTAGGTAATTAGTTAGGGCAATAGCAGGGACTTCTTCTTCCACAGTTCAAAGATTACTGAACAAAGTAAAAATTGAGAGAATTTTCCAGAAAAAAAAAATCTATTTTTTCAGCATAACTAAAGCACTTTTCAAATTGTGTGAGATTTAAAAGTAAAAACAGAGTATATTGCCATATCTGGCAGGATAAAGGAGAGAGAGATGGGAATTCCACCTGGAGATACACCCACTGAGGAACTGAATCAGAAACTGAGTTTAATTCTTCTTTCAGGCAGTAGATAGCCAGCTGAGTAGGAGCATATTTTGTTTGCTGGTGTGATCAGTAGAAATTACACATTAGTAATTTCCAGCTGCCTACCTGTCTGTAAAGTGCCTATCTGTTCACTATCCAGAAGTTTAAAGTTGTTTAGAAGCATAATAGTCAAAAAGTGTTTGAGATACTGATGGATGTTTATGTCTGTTCAGCTGGGGAAATGAGTCCTCTGCTTATTTCTGTAGGCCTGAGCACAAAGCTATGACATTTTTGGTGTGCTTGTGCAATATAAGAAACATGCTGAGTGTCATTTGAAAAGACCTTGGTGATCTGGGAATCTGATATATTTTGTAACTAGTGGAAATTTCTGTCACTTTGGAGTGATATTGGAGTTTTTGGACCACAGAGTCATTCCTGAGTATCACAAACACTTGCTGCTTGTTCTGGGAATGAACGGTATGGAAGGTATGGGCAGGTGCTCTTTCCAGAGGCATGCCAGGATGGGAAGAGACCTTCTGTGTGAAAGAAAACAGGCAGCATTACTGACAATGGAGTACAGCAGAGATAGAGGACAGATTGTCCTAACCAAGCTACCATCATTTGTCCTAATTCATTTACAAAGGCAGCGCAGAGGGTTGAGGTTCTGGGGTCACACCACAAGCTTGAGCACGCTCACTATGCATAATAAATCCGTGACCTCAAAACTGGGTCTCTACAGCTACCTAATAGTCACTCGTGTCTGGTCCAAGGGATAGACCCAAGTATTTCCAGCCCTACAAGTGTAGGTTCCTGAACCCCAAGCTAAAGGAAAAAATGATGTTCTTGTGTATTGTAACACTGAGGTTTATAGTCACCTGAGATATATACGTATACCTATATATGGGGTGCTCTATGTATATATGGGGTGCTATACCTACATATAGGGTGCTACAGCCTTTGCATTCAAATCCCCACACTTTCCCTCATAATTGTGAATGACATTCTTTTATAAGCTATTTAGGAAATCAAAAGTCTGTTCTAACACTGCCTTGACTGTTAGCCAACCTCCAGATATACCAGTTTGCAATTAGGTAGCACAAGTAAACAATTTCAAATTTTGTAGTCAAAAGAAGAAAAATGAAACTTCTCCAAAAAAAAGATAAAGAGTGAAGTTACTTTTCAAAGCAGATTTTTTAAATTATTATTTCTTAACCTACTGATAATAGAGTACATTTCAAAATTAACAGGAAACACGGTTGAGATCAAGAATATCTGTTTCAGGTAGGGAAATCACATTTGGACTAGGTAAGTCTCAAGTTGTTGGGGGTTAAAAAGTAATATATTGACATATATAGAGACATGATGTGGAAAGGGCTTTGCTATAGACTGAATGGTGATGGATTCTTGGAATAAAATAGACTTTCATAAAAAACAGAGTATCATTTGGGAATGTCTAAAAGAAGAAAGTAAGAAGTATCTGAAAGATGTTTTTTTGTTTTTGTTTATTTGTTTGTTTCCAAAATTCAGATCCATTATCAAGACAAAGAAATACACAATGGATATGATGCTTGCAGGCCAAGGAGTAATGCGTTAAATAATATATAATTCTGGTCTTTATTATATTTTTGTGATTTTACTTATATTTTAAGTCCAGGAGGTTCAATGTTGAGTACTGATTTTAGATGCACAAGATGAAATACTGTAATTATTTTGTATCCAGAAATGCTGAGTAGATAGCCTTCTCCCGAGTCTCATTGCTCCAGCCATTTTTAAGATTTCTTTTTTAAACAGATCAATATTTCCTTCTCATGCCGCTCTCACTGCCTGTAAAGGCCTCTCTTTACATCCACCTGTACCTGAGGAGACACTTAGGTCCATAGACTCCTGGTGCAATAACTTAAAACAGGTCCCTCAGAGCTTACAGTATCTTATTATGTCCATACAGTTGCCCTAATGCAGGAAATAAAATTTTAGAAAATTCTCATGAAGAATTAGACTGTATGGTTTCTTTACCAGGTTTAGAGAATGAACTCCCTCCTCTGTAACTCATAATAAAGAGTAACAAAACCTTTTGTTGTTGTTTTGAAGAATAGTGCAAATTGCAGGTAAAATGCTGCAGAATTGATTTCCCACTAATCAAAAAAGAGATGTGATTATATTGCATTTCCATGAGGATTATTTTTTGTTTGTTTAGCCCCTTTTATTCAGAAACCAGCAGAATTCAGTGGTCTTCCATGGACTGCAGCACGATTCAGCATTCTACTGCAATTCCAGCATTTTTTTCAGATATGCCTGTGCTCCTGAGTAATAAGCAACTCTAAGCTGTGGTTGGACCACGGTGCTCCTCTATCTGTTCCTTGTTATTTCAGGAAAAATCCAACTGGAGCAAATTTTTCAGTAGAAGTATGGGCTCTAAGGTGAATGTAGCTTCTCTGTTTCCCTTAGATGTCCTTTTACAGCCTGTTGCTTTGTATAGTCTTGTGTCACTCAGCAAAGGTGCAAGCAAATTTCTTCTCGTTCAGCTCTTACCGCTGATCAAGTAAACCTCTGCTATATTTTGGACCACATATATGCAGGAATACACCTGTGTTTTGCATTCCTGTAGAAGATAATTTTGATCTTATTCATTCTTTTAGCTGCATGTTTTTCTTGGAATGAAGGGGTTACACCCCTTCCCCCTGCTGCCCTTGGTATGAGGTAATAAAAGAACAATGGAGAGAAATTCAGTTCCTATTACTGCACTTAATTTCTTTGTACTGTCAAATTCTGCCCCTGTCATACTGTCAGTAGATAGTGGTTAGCAAGGCATCTTGAAGTTCAAAGCGGAAGTCTGTGCCTTTGAAACAGTGTTAGAATAGAAAGCCGAAAACTTTATCTAAACAATGGTGAGGATTGCTGACCTGCTGGAAATTAAGAAGTATTTCTTCTAAAACTATCTGGAAAGATATCCATTTACTTCAGCATGTTCTTGCTCTGGCCTGAGGAATAATATATATAATAACATATATAATAAGTTTTGATACTATCACATTTTAAATAAAACAACTCAAATGTGAACTGATTCATGATTTCAAAGTACGCAAACTATTAGAACCCAGGTGTCCCTTTTAGCTATACTTTGCAGCCTCTGCAATATCACAGAGAGAGTCCAATGAGTGGAGTTCAAAAATAATAGATGATTTTTAAAGTCTTAAAAAATCATTTAATTAGTTTTCATTTCTCCTACTTGCACCTGATAAATGAACATATTAAACTGTGAAGACTCAGGAGCCTACAAAAGCCTTTGATGTGTATTAGAATAATCTAATAATTAACCTCAGGATTCACCGGCATGGCACAATGAGGTGAAGTGAAACAGTGCTTATGATGAAGGGAATTCCAGATCTGCCAGCCCCAAGGTACTAACCTGGCTTCGTTTTTCTCCGCTTTGCTGTGGAGAGCTCTGGGCTCCCCTTAATCTACCTTTTGTTGCATTTTATTGTTGGTGAGAGATTCTTTTTTTTTTCAGTGCAGATTTTTTTAAACAGCAGGGTGCATCACATTTAAAAAGGCAAAACTGAGAAATAATATTTGGTCTACATAATAGGTATGTGAAAAGAGGATACATTTTCTCTCTGGATTGCTTTTGTTAGTGCCTGATATTAGAGAGCAAGCGTTGTTCAGCCCAGAGTAGTTATTAAATACTTTGTGTTGATGTGGCTACCTGATCTAAGTGTGAGCCCCCTTTTTAAAGTGAGAAAGCGTATGCTCACAACTTACCCTGCTTCTTTGGCTAATACAGTGTGGATATTAGTCTTATCTTGTTCTAGGGAAGGACAGTACTTCAGCTCCTACAAGTGCCACTGAGGAATTGGCTTGTTTGTGTTAATAAATTGCTCCTCTTGCCTTTAACTGCAAGCACAATGGTTCATAATAAAACAACTCCATATTTGTACTGGGGCCAGAAGTGGTCACTGATTTTATGTACTCAGATTAAGTAAGTACTTTCAACCTGATTTTGTAATGTACTGAAAAGCTTCGATGCCAATTGGACTGAATGGTAACTGAGTGCATCAGCAGCTCCCTGAAAATGAGCACTCCAAACCTGGAATTGATTAAGGAGCAGACATTTAAAAACCTGGGGAGTAGTTTCTGTTGTGTGTGACTCTCTGAGTGCTTTCATAATATGTTGTGGGAACCAAGTTAGCCTCAGATTCACACCGATTGAACAGCCAGGGTCACTTTCATTCACAATACTATTCAGGGTGTAGAGGGGTTGACACAAATATCTGCAGATTCATGTAACAGCAATACTAAAAACAAAATTACATAAAGTAATGTTTTAATCTGCTACTTAAAGACTACCTCTCTGTAAGCATACCCTCTCTTACAGTTGCATAGACATTTCCAGAGCCCTCTCCAGAGTAAATCAAAAAGCACACTAGAACATGAAGCAATGATACCACTTACAGTATGTTTCCACTTTCACAGATTGGAACTAAGCCTTTAGAAAGATGTCTAGGAGAAAGCAGGACTTGGAAAGATTACTCTTGCTGAACCAAGGAACAACTGACCAAGGAGGGAAAGCCTTTTAAGTTGTCCTAATACTGGCCCTTAACCCTGAACACCAAGTATTAATTTCTCAATGTTAACAGAGGTTGTGTTCTAATGTTGTGTTAGGAAAGGAGCAATATATGCAGCAGTATATCATGCTCTGATCCTTTATTCTTAGTCAAGGATTCACCAACAGTGACCAACATTTTAATTTGAAAAAAAAAAAAGAAAAGAATATAATTAACTGAGGGTAGAAGCCTCACAGAAGTTCTGGAAAGTGCTTCTCAAGAAAGAGGAGAGCTGCTCACTCTCTATCTGGGATAGGCTATGCTAAATATATCTGCATTGTACACTCATTGCCTCTCAGTGCACTTCCAGATCCAGATTTTCAAGATCACTGACCGACGAAATTAATCCATAGTGTTTTCCAACACTTACAGTTTTCAGAGCATTTATGTCTTCTGAAAGCAATGCAGTTTATCCAGGATAAAGGTAATATGTTCCATCTGTTAAGTTGAAGCAGCAGATTTATTTAAAATAACACTTGTATTAGGACAATGTGAGATACAACTGTCTGGGTGAAAGTTCCTTCCATCTGTAGGGATACCAAGCTGAGTCATACTGAAAATGAAGTTATAATTTATTTATTCCTGTCAAACGAGTTCCCTGCCCTTTTAGTAACTGAAGTTTATAATGGTTTGTGGTCAACCTGGGAGTGCACTTCAAGCAGGGATACTTACTTAAGAAGATGTGCAACATTTGGAAGACTACATAGGATTCCAAAGCAAAGTGAGCGTTTTCAGTTTGAAAGAAGGAAAATGGAGATTTGCAACAGACAAGTGAAGCTCTGGAACTTGAAACTAAGGATCTAAAATGGGTAAGGCAGCAACAGGGCAGAAAATGTATTTAAAGTTTGCAATGTGCCATAAAAGCATATGACGCTGCTGCAAAAGAACAAGTCTCATTCTGGGATGTTTTTAAGAGTGCTGTTGGTTATAAGACAGAGGAATGAAATTATTCTGCTCTACTTGCCACTGGAGAAGCCTCCGTGGAAGTTCTGTATCCAATTTGGGGCATTGCACTTACAGGCAGATTTATACCAACTGGAGATAATCCAGAAGGAGCCATAAGGAACGATCAGTTTCTAACAAATGTGGACAAGGAGAAAAGGCTGAATGAACCAACCTTATTTCATTTAGTAAAAAAGAAAAGAAGAAAGAAGGGTCATAGTGACGTCCCAAATTGTAAAAGTTCATTGTGAAAAGAAGGTGGTCAGTTATCCCCTGAGTTCAAGAGAGGAAGAGACAGAAAAAAATAAGCTTGCTTGCAACAAATGACATTTAAATTTTATAAAATTGAGAAAATCTAGTGACAAGATTTACGAAAACATTAAAGCAAGGTAACAAGGTGCAAGTCAGATTAAAACTAGTGAAGATTTTTATGTTTAAGCTTATGTGTCATGGCTTAGGTATAACTGACCCTTTTTCTGTGAAGAGGTATGAAGAAGATGATCTCTCAAGGTCCCTTCCAACTCTGGGAAATTTCAAAAGGGTTAATTCCACACTCCTCCTTCTCTGTGCAAATGTGTATAGTCGGATGACACGTAAAGATAGTTATTTAACCTTAAAAGTAATGCTTTTTTGCCATGTGTGCTCCAAACCTTCTGTCCATATCATGGCATCACAGAAGTGGACAAGAAGTTTTGACCCAGGGCAGCAAACACTGCAAGGTTAAGAGCTGGAAGAGATTTATAATCCATATGCTTACAATTTGAGGGTTCTGATTCCTCTTGGTTGCCTAATGTCCACCTGAAACACTTTCTAGAAACATATCCTGATGCTATGATGTTTCCTTTTCTCTTCTCATTGGAAAAAAAAAATTGTGTCTATTCTCTGTGAGAGGTACAGGGAAGATTGCCTGCCTAAACTGCACTACCAGACTGTGGGTTGAGCCTGATTACTTTTTTCTTTTTCTGAAAATTTCTAATGGTTTTATTTGCTTTGAAAATCTTGCCTTCAGATGAAATCGCGTCACACAAAGATGTATCTACTCAGACAAAAATAGCCATTTAAAATTTGCAGGAGAACTGTCTATAGCAGGGATCTTCCACAAGAACATCTTGGCCAGAGGACCGAGTGAATATGAAAAGACAAATTTGAAAGTGTTTCCCCTCCAGTTATTCAGCAAACAAACATGGAATCTGTGAATCAGCACATTAAAGCTCTTTTCCAATCAACACATAGTAATGATTAGGAAGGCTTGGAAAGCGTTATGTAGGTGTATTCTGGAAACTGCTGTCGG
Source organism: Columba livia (assembly GCF_036013475.1). Classification (NCBI taxonomy): domain Eukaryota; kingdom Metazoa; phylum Chordata; class Aves; order Columbiformes; family Columbidae; genus Columba; species Columba livia. Next base: position 125,191,446 of record NC_088603.1, on the reverse strand, counting down.
ACACTGCCTTAATCTGGATATGACTGGTTTTGAATAGGCATGTGTAAGTTACTATCGTCATCAAGCTGGCCCAAGCCTGTTTATCCTTTTTCTGTATGTGATGACACGCACTGCAGCCTAGGTGAAAATGTCCCGTCTGCCTCCTAGAAAAGCTTAATAATTTATTTGTAGCCTATTTCATTCCAGACTAGTGCACACTGCTTATTCTCTGTGCTGCACAGCCTGCTCTTAAAGCAGTAGTACTGCATGCTGCAAACAGCTTTGCCTGACATCCCCCAGTTTTTCACTATATTGATATGTAGCCAGTGTGTGCTGTTAACATTTTCAAAACAAAACAGAATGAAGAATCGATACTGAGGGTGTTTGGGAGAAATGTCATGACCTTGATTACAACTGGTACAATTCAACAACCAAGCTGCAAAACCAATTTCACCCCAGTACTACCAAGGTAAGGATGCAGTAGAAACAAGTTCCCCACTATATAAGTTTCATATATGGTGTCAGGACTGCAAAACCAGTGGCAGCTTATTAGCTCCTTTCTATTTCATTGTGAAGAGCAGCTCTTTTCTGTGTGATAATGCCTTTTGCAAAGGAAAACGTTTCCCCTTTTCCTCTCTTTTGAGGAGTTTGCAGCTCTGTTTTACCAGACCGGTACGTTGCTGCACTCCACTGAGAAATGGCTCCCATCTCACCTGGGCTGAATGAGATGAAGTCACGTAGTCTCACTTCTCAGGCTTTCCATTGTTTGCTTCCTTGCTTTTCTACATGAGCAGTCCGTCCTATATTCAGCTTCAGGCTGTAACCATCAGCTCTGCATCCAGCCGTTTAAGATCTTAGGGTGCAGCTGGTCTGTGATTCAGCAGTTCTGCCTGCAGTAGGTTTGTGGGATCAAGTCCCTTAACACCGTAGCTGCAGCCGTCCTGCCTGTGCCGCTTCCAGTAGCAGTCAGCTGCTCTGCTGCAAGGGGATCCCATCGCAGGTTTGTTGCATGGACACCTCCTGGAGTCCCATTTCTCTGTCTTTAACCCCACTACTGCTTGTAAAGGGTATTTTAGTATGATTTTGAAAAGTACTGCTCTTGGTCTCTGAGCACTGCCGAAGACCCGGAATTCAGAAACAGGTGAGCATTTCTAACCTTAGACAAGATTGATTGGGACTGTGAAAGCAAGCTACAGGACATCATGTACAGTCTCACACCCAATCTTTCCCCTTGCATCAAATAAAATTACTGAATGAACTAAAAACCAGCCTGACAGCTTCGATGACTAGCAGGGCTGTCCAGGGCTGGATAACTTTACAACTATGCAGGCAGACGGAGGGTTTGGCTTTTTCACATTAGGTTCACTATGTCTGTCATCTCTGAGTTTCCCACTCCCTGCTTCAGCTTCCTTGCACTAAGCTGCACTTCCTCAGATGGTTCGGGCATTTTCTCTTCACTGCCTTCAGTCATGGCAGTGTCCATGTTCTCCCTTTCTACATCATGTTGTGGGTTTTAAGGTTTTGGTCTTCTGTACTAAATGATGTGAAATTCTGTAGGCTGCTTGGAAGGGTCTAGTAGCCTGGGACAGCTAGAGACATGTGAATGTTTTTTATGGACCTTGGATTTTGCCTAAAATTTGTGAAAGTGAACTAGGTGGCCATTTCTAGATTCCACAGGGTTACTGCTTCCCACCCCTTTTTCCCCCCTTGGTGTTTTGGTAACATCATAGTTATGAAAAACATATATTTTTATGCTAATGTCTGGACTGAACATTGATGTATTCTCTAAAGCAAGGTTAGAGAGCAAGAAAAATGTATGTGCCATTACATGGTAATAGGTACTAACGTTCAGAGAGGTCAGGTTACCTTTTTCCCTCATGAACCTGACTGTTCTTTGAGACCCAGGCCCAGGCTATGTTCTTGCTGATAAACTAAACAGGGCCAGGGCATTTTCCCTTTCCCTGAGTAGCCAGGCAAAAACATACCTATATAACTATATTCTTACCCTCCAAAATAGCCTCAGACTCTCAACCGGAAATGATTTTTGGCCCATGCTAACTCCCAGCTGTGCCTAGGCATTGTGTGTGAGAGGATCTGTTGGCCTGGACCAAAAACCACAGCAGGAGTTGTACCAGCAACCAGACCGTATGGGCACCCATGTGCCTGGCTGGGGGTCATGCTCTGCATCTGTCTCTTTTATCAGTACAGATGTAGCCTGACAGAGCCAGGGACTGATGATCTCAAGGTATGCATGTATCAGGAGGCCAGCAAGAGAGAGAAACCCATGGATCCTGAGCAAAGATTACATGTCTATGTGAAAATGCAGACAAACATCTGCTACAGAGCTCATATGAGGAAAGGTAGCAATGGCCATATAGTGGCACGGGCATGAGCTTTGCTAACAGCTAGGGGAGACACAGAGGGTCCTCAGCAACAATATGTTCTGATTTGCATTTTGTAGAGACAGTTCTGTTGCACTCTCAGTGCTTTTTGTACCTATACCAGTCTCAACGACCTAGCAGAATTATACTAGCTCATGCTCTAATTGAGCCCTCATTTTGCTGCACAGACAGCACAAATGTCGGATTGCCTGCAGTGCAAGCAGGAGCTGCCTCATAAGCACATATTGGCTCAAACTAGAGGTCCCTTTAGCCCATCTCTCTGCCTCTCATAGTGGCCCATAGCAGATGCTTAGGGAGTAACAGGGCATGCATCATATATCCCAAAGACAGCAGCTGAGCAAATCTGGGACACAGAAGACTTGAATGAAAAAGTGTGTTTATCGTTTTTAGAGTTTGGGTTTCATCCATGTGCTCTGGCAAAAGGGAAGAGTTTTCAGTTTATATGCATCACATCACTCCTGCTATAAAAGTAAATGACTCTTTCTGGCCTGCTGCAATGCAATAGCTGAAGTGTTACCATCTAAAGCAAAATGTGCTGTGTATTTCTGCACAATTCTGCTTCTCCATGCAAGTGTGGCATAGCCCAGGTCCTCATTAAAGCCCATGGAAGCAAGAGGGAGGCCTTGCTTTTTGGTTGTTTGGTGGCAAGATCTATAATAGGATTGAGTTCTCTCACCACCTTTGAGTTTGGAGGTCACCTAGGGGATCAGAATTCACAAAGTTAAAAATGGTCCAGGTCAGGCTGAGTAAAGACCATCCTCCTCCAGCATCCTTTCCCTCCAGCACAACCCAGATGAGGAGGAGTCTGAACACACAGCATCCCTTTGCTCCAGGACTAGGCCCCACACATCTCTGCAGGGCCCTGAAAAGCATTACAGCCCTGGGCTCTTCTGCAGCAACTCTGTGAGACAGACATGCTGCCATCCCGTGGGCCCCAGTTTTCTCATTGTTCAGGGGAGCCGATGGCGGGTGTCCCACTGTGTATGGCAAAGTGCACAGGGGAGTGTCCATCCACCCTAAAATGTTCTGGTTTTTATCAGAAATCAGGAGAAAACAAAGCAGGAAAAAAAAGGTTTACCTGAATATACGTGAGTTTCTACTACTATTGCCTGAGCCCAGCCCCTGGAAGCGTGTCTAACTATCAGAGGAGAAAGCAGCCAGGAAGGTGGGTGAAGAGAACAATAAATAGAAGGGTGATGAAGTAAATCCATTTCCTGGGACCTGATGACAACAGCATGCTTATACAGCTAAGCAGGACCTTTGGGGATCCTTCTGAAATGTGTCAGCCCCACAAAAGAACCTCAGCAATTTAATAGATTTTGCTCTTTGTCTCATTTTTTCTCTCCTTTTCAAGCCAGCAATTCTCAAGTTTTTCCAGTAACATGGTAAAAGACATTCACAACCCATGCAGAGATCGCTTCTGCCCATACATATTTCTGCTGAGAGTGCTTTCATCTACTTTTGTGGTTGTGCCCTGGTTGATCACTGGAAGATTTGGGTTAAACCAGTGCTTTTCTGAGTTTTATCTCAGTTAAAACTTCAGTAAGTGGAATGCTGCAAACCTTCAAAAACACTCTGGTTTTGAAGCTGCCTCTGCACCTAGCTGATAGTTGCACTCTTCCTCAACATTCTTGCAGCCCACATCATATATGTAGCCAGTATTAATTGGCTCATTATAACAGGACAGGCAAAGCTAGCACTGAAGAAAACAGCAGAAATTACGGAAGGTAGCATTACAGCCTGCCAGCTGCAACCCTGTATTTTACTTAGCCTCTTGGGTTCCCCTCTGCAAAGAGGGTGGCCAGACCTATGCTGGAGGCTTGCAAGCCCAAGCATGTGCCACATGATTTTGTCCAGACTTAAAGCAGAGAGCCATAAGCACCTGTCTGTCCTCATTGTCATTCAAAATGGGACAGTTCGATACAGCTGTGATGCTGATGTTTTTTGTGTCAGTAGGTTTGTCTCCTATATATGGCCTACAGCCTGTCTCATGTGCATGACTGATGCCTCTGAGCATGGGCTGGGTGTGGGAGGAACAGACTCCTGTGTGCGACTTGGTGCCAGCCTGGCCCTAGAGCATAAAGTTGTGTGATGCCTGCGGTTGTTTTGCACCATCTCCTGGTGGTCTCCGGCCTCCTTCTCTGAGACAATATGTCCTGGAAGAAAAGGGGGACCAGCACCTGATTAATATCAGTGCTGGGCTACGAGTGCCCCTTTTGAATGCTGTCAGCATCACTCAGTGAGGTTCACCTCCCTACAGCTAGCACCTCTGCGCTTGGCTGAGCCCTTTGCTCCAGTCATCTTTGGTCTTCCCCATCCCCTGTGCTCCTTATGCTCTCAACTGTCTTGTCTTTCCTTTTTCTTTCCCTGCCTCTCCCCGTTTCTTTTTCCTTTGGCACTTCTCTCTGCCTCTCCCCTTCAGGCTTCCTGTCTCCTCTCCAAGCCAGCACTTCCGACAGCAGGAATTTCAAGATACAGCACGCTCATACATTTTGTATTAACTCTAGGGGCTCTTAAGCCTTCTGACTTCATGGGGTTACACAAACTAGCAAGTGCTGTAGCCCAGGAATGCGCCTGGAAGTAAGAGAAAAGGAGAGGGGAAAATTAAATGCTTAGCAACAGGAATGCCACACTTTTGAAGAATTAACTAGCTATTCATTCAATCTGAAAGGGTTATTGCATTAAGAACTCACATTAGAATTAAGGGGGAAAAAAAGCACTTGCTGGCTGAGGCTGAGGATAAACCCAGCATTTCTTTATCACTGCCTAGGGAAAAGAAAAACCTTAATTACAATACTCGTCTTTGAATAATATTTCGGTTATAACAGCACATTTCTCAGATTCTGCATGATAAGTGCATTAATATTTATTAATTTTCTATGACCTTTAGAAAATTCCTAAGGGTCTTATTTTGCTAGTGTTGATGGTTGCTCACTTTTTATGCTCCTTCTGTACACTGGTCCAAAGCTTGATCACCATCTATCAGCATGCTTCTTGTCTTTGGAAGCCTGTTCCTGTAAATGGGATGAACAAAATTTGGAGCTGACTTTATTCTCAAGCCTCAAAACTGATCTTCAGGAGTAGAGATCTTCTTCTGTGGCAGACCCTGTTGGACCTCAAGCTGAATGCAGAGACCTTAATTGTGTTGAAACTGATGGGACTGGGAAAGACTTGGAGCGATCCTTCTTATGCTAGTTTTCCTTGCGGTCTCAAATGTTTTTCATTTATTGAAATATAATTCCTTTGGTCAACTTTGATCCACATCCTATTTGCCTTACAAAGGCGGCTACTCTGGAGAGTATAGGAGTAAGACCCTTTGATTTCACTCATTTTACTTTTTAGAAACTTGTATATTTGCACCTCTAACACCTTAGAAATGTTTTCTACACTCTAAAAACTGGTTAAAATACTTAGAATTTGTCTTCTTCACCTACTGGCATTCAAACTGAAGGGGGTTTGGTGAGTTTTTATAATTCCAACAGTGGCTAGATAAGCAATTTTTGTCAATGTTAAGATCTTATTTTCAAAATGTTTTGTTTTTTTATGAAAATGTTAGTATATCAAATTACAGAAATCTCTGTCGGGTTCCAGTTATAAAAATAATGTAGAGGAACTGAGTATTCAGACATTGATGCCTGGCTTGACTTTACAGAACTCATTTACAAATCGTATTTTGAGTGAAATGACTTTTGTACATATAAGGCTGGGCTAGATAAGATCACCATCTTCCAGGTAGTTTGCAGACAAAGACAAATCCATAGTCTTCTGCCTTATGTCTATGTGCATGTTCGCAAAAACACAGAGTTTTACATTTCTAGAAGCAAGTGCATGTGAAATGAGGCCATGTCTCCTTCCTCACTATACCAGATACTGAGCTCCTAATCTTATTTTTCAGTCTTTGGGGATAAAAATACAATTCTGAGAGGAGCACAAATGCCCTTTATGCAAAGAAAAGTCTCTTATCTGCAGTAATTTGGTGAATAGGCTCTGTGATGATATCTGAGGTGCTGTGCTTCGCTCACAGAAACTCTGCCTCCCACCTTTATTTTTTTGGCTCAGTAATTTCAGGAACTTGGCATGGCAGCTAGGCAGGGAGATGCCAACATGGGACATTTGTATATCAGTGGATCTAAGTTTCTTTTTCAACTAAACAATTTAGAAAAACAAAGGACATTATCTTTCCGGATGGTTGTATTTCTTTCATAAACAACGACAGTAGATAAGGGCATATTTCTGTCCTCAGCTAAGGAGTATTTTATCATGAAAAGGTATCGAACTACTATCTAGTCCTGCACTTGTCCCAGTGAGAAAAAAAGCTTTTTGAAAGCTGAAAGAGAAAAATGCAACAGCCCCAGTATTCAAAAGTCTTCTACTGACAAAACAGGACAATAGTGACATTTTAAAAGTAAATACTGTATTTGGGTTTCTTTTGCTTTGTCTTGTTTTGGGTTTTGTTTTGCCTTTTTGTTGTTGTTGTTGTTGTTTTTGTTTTTGTTTTTGTTTTTGTTTTTGTTGAATACCAAGGATCTATGTCTTACGATGCAAATTTATTTTGGCTACATCTACAAGCCAGGAGGAATCCAGACTAGTTGCAATGATTTCAAAGAGGAATATTCAATGGAGCAAGCAGAAATATTTTTTTTTACTTAGAGCAGGCATTAGCTTTGAGCCTTGTTTGGACTTTGTACATGACCTTGGATTTATAATCTGATTTTCAGCTATTCTTAACATTCACAGGAGCTGGAGAATTTTCTTTAGAAACTGGAGTGGTCACTGTTCCCACAACCTAGGCACTAAATCAATCAAATCCATTTTTGGAGGATGGAGCAAATTACTAGGGCACATACACCATGAACACCTATCTAGCAGAGTACCAATCACTGATCCGTATCTAGAAATTAATTCAATATAATCAATTGTTTCAGAGCACCTAATTTCAAAGAAAAAACACAAGACTGTTCGCTCCCAATATTGTACATGAGAAACAATATTCTGGATGACAAAAATAAACATATTGCACATATCATAGGTGCAAAGCTCACAGCATTTGTCTCACTAGTGCTAGCTGCCCCTTGTCTCCCAGGTAGCAATACCTTGATGAGAACCTTCCTCAGTGACTGGTGAAGAATGGTACAACATTTTGACCCACAGCAGATATGCTTCCCGTGTAGTTCAGCATGCAGAACAACGTTCCTTTTAATCACATGGAAATCTAACTTCACAGCCACTGTGAACATTATAAGAAGGTGAAAATCCATCATTAAGCCATGCACTGGCTTTCTCCTGGCTGTACTGATGAAGGATAAACACAACAACCTTGACTAATATTTTATCTTAATTAGAGTAAAAGTAAATTTCTATAAGCACACAAGGCAGGGAATTAACAGAAAAATATACAAGCTCTATGTACAAACCTGTAAAACCACTCTGAGGCAATTTGAATCTTCATCAGGCTGGGGACAGTATACATATTTATTTATTTATTTACTTACTTACTTATTTGCTTGCTCGCTTATTTATTTATTTATTTATTTATTTATTTATTTTATTGAGTGCTCATGTTTCATTCCCAAGCAGGCCTGCAGGTATTGATTCGATCTCATGTTCAGTGAAGTGTGTATGTGCAAATGTCTAATGGGAGCATAGACTTGAAAGATAAAATAGTCCTTTTTTGGCCAGACCACACACCCTTGGAGATTTGCCTGGTCCAAGAACGATGTTATTGCACAACTAGCATAACCTCTTTTTGAAGCATAGAGGGAACTCATGAAACAACATTGCTGTACTGCAGCTGAGAAAAGCTCTAATTTATACTGCTTATCTCTGATCCATGCACAACAGATCTGAGAGGAGGATTTTGCCCTTAATTTGTTCCCTGGTGTCTACACATTTTGAGTGTGTTAGATCAGTGAACAATGCTACATTCCACATGTGCCACAACACATAGACCTAGCTAGGTACACTGAAGATGAAGGCACAGCTTCAACTTTGAACCTCTTGTTTGTAAAACAACTTTAAACATTAGGCAGATGACTTTGTACAATGAATTAATTAGCAATAAAGACCAAAGGCACGTTCTGTGTGAATAAACAACATAGATTTAGATCTTAGTTAAAACTTAGTGAGTGCCAACTAATAAGGAGGTCTGTGGAGTCTGTCAGGCTTTGCAATTTCTGCTTTTCTGAAAGGAAAAGTATTAATGCTCCTAGCAGAAAATGCCTATATAAGGCTTGAGTCTGTGCGGTGGAGTGAGACCTGCAGCTCCAAGATTCAGCATCTTTAGCTTTCTGTGGGAAAGGTCTTTTTATAGCTGTTTTTTATTTATCTAGGGGTTTCTCTAGGGAGGCCAGGAAAGCATTAGCTCAAGAATTCACTTGATAGATTTCAGATCAACTGCTAATCTGTCACTTCAAGGGGTGACAATGACAGGAGGGAAAGACTTCCTAATTTATTCATAAAATACTTTATCTGTCGATTCTATTTATTTAGTTCATTCTTCATAGGTAAAAGTATTGAAAAAAGGAAATTAATCCTGACCTTGGAGGTGAGAAGCAGAATTCTGATAACTTCAGCTCTGGGGGCATGAGTAGGCCAGGACTTTTTTCACCCAAGAGTTGGAAAAACATGATAGACTGATATTATCTCACGCTTTTTATCTCTTGAATTCTCGCTGATACCACAATACCACAGAGGCTTTACTGACCTGTTAGTAACACTCACAGAAAGCTCATATTCAGTACGTTGAGTCACATACCTTGTTTGTTATTTTTGCATAGCATAAAAATGCCTGTGGTACATTTTGTCTGCCTTTGTGCAAGTGTTGCCACTGAACAGATTACATCACGTCAGAAATGCCAGATTTTTCTGAAAGAATTTTTCATGAAGTTTAAGTATTGGCATATGTTTTTCAGTAAGCTGCAGCTTCTTTTTAACTACAACACAACCTTGAAAGAATTATTCTATGTTTTGCTGGGCAAGGATTCTGAACAGCAAGAATTTATCGGCCAAACCCCAATATAATTTCTGTCTTTGATGAGTGTTGAAATAGCACTTAGAATTTATTTTATCTAGGACTTTTATGCCCTTTAATCTCAGGTGATGTAACATACTATTTATGGAAGACATATGATTCCATGCAGTTACAGCTTGATTTCATAACAATAATATGGAAATGTTTTGTTGCTAAAAGTTAATTCCTCATAACAGATAGAGTCCAGTTGTTGAACGAAACTGAGGTACTATAGATTTTCTTTTAACTTAAGACTTTTTCATCAAAAAACCCCATATGCAATTCTTAGTATATGTATTTCAGGAACACAGTCTGTGCAAAGTAAGGTATGAAGACTTGAGAACTTGACACCATCTGTCAGTTAATGGTGTGAGCTTGATCAGGAACAGAATAACTTATTTACTGATCTGCACTCTCTTCTGTGCTTTACAAGTTCTTTGTCCACTTCAGCTGGTCTTTACAGACTTTCCCAGTCTTTGTCTTACAGATTTCGGTCTTCAAAGTTCAGATGGTTTGAGATGATGAAACATACACAGTGTGGATCGTATGTAGTTCTTTTGCAGCTACGCTAAACCTTATTAAAGGGGAAATTTTCAGAAAATGGACCTCTGTAGACACCCTACAGTATGTTTTTCAAAGGCATATAATTTGACCAATTTTGAGCTTATTTTGCTGGATTTTACAACTTTACACCAGAGAATGAAAGTGTTAACAATTCTTACAACATGTCTGTGAAAATGGACATAATAGTATCCCTTTCCTTAATCTCATTCTTGGAATGGCACATACATTTTTTTCTAACCTATTTGTCAAAAAAACCCACAAAAAACAAGGGGGAAAACAGGTGGGGGCATGGATTTGTTGTGAAAAACATCAGTTTGTTTGTTTGTTTGTTTTTTAAATATAGCAAAAGACCATAACACCCTCAAACACAGAGCTACCATGGAAATGGAAGGATGTCCCTGTGTGAATCTCAGATAAGTTCTTCAGTTGTGTAGTTCTTTGTGTATAAAGGAATCTGTCCCAAAATATATAAGAAGAGAAAGTAACAATTAGTTGCATGGCTGGTGTAGCTTGGCAACACTGAGGAAAAAGCTAGATTTTTCTGTGATCATTTTACATTTTTCAGTATTCCTCCTACAGAAGAGCAGCACAGGGAGAACAGGGCACAAATTAGACTCATCCCGAGCTGGATCTGAGATGCAGTTGAAGTACAGAGCAGGACCTGTGAGCTGGGAGTTGTTCCCTCATACCACAATTTAGCCAGAGGCAGAAAGTCTGTATGAATTAACCTTCATAATTAGACCTCAGAGCTCTTCAGCCTCTTGTTTGTTTATTCTTCATCCACTATCACTCAAATCAAGTTTTTCAACTCGGTTTCCTCAGTCTAGTATATTTTCCTAATTATTTGCCTTGGAGCCTTAGTATCTGAAATTGCTACATGGCCTCCAGCTCAAATATTTGTCAAGCGCAGGACCCTGTAACATCTGAAATATATGGGAGCAAACGCATTCAATACCACCAGCGTGACTTACATTCAGTAAGTTTCACACACACTGCCAACCAAGGTAGTATAAGAAAATAATACTTATACCAGGGTTTTAAAAATAATACTTTTTTAAAGATGATGCAGAGAGATGTGTATTTGAAAATAAGATTTAGTTATTACTTTATCTAATGATTTATGCATGAATATATCATTAGGAGTTGTTAAACCAGAATCTGAGTGAAAGCTTTGTTCTTTGAATTAGCCTAACGGTCACAGTTGATTATGAATACATAATGTGAGGGTTTAGATATATTATAAACATAAACACATGCCCATGCATGAATACACAGGTATGTATGATGAGAGATATGCATGCAAATACGTATATGTGTATTTAAGAATACATACATGGAAAGCTGATGGAAGAAAAACAAAGCAGCTGAAATTACTTCGACACCTTCATTCACAGTTTTCTGTGTGTCAGAAGGGTCACCACTACTGGCCTCACAGCAAAAACTACTCCACGAGCGGTCAGAGCTCCAAGGGTTCTTGTGTCACTGCAAACCAGCATTTTGGAGGATCTTTCTGTGACATTCAGGAATCTACTTTCCCTTAATCTGTGAGATGGTTAAGCAGGTAATGACCATGGCTGTTAACATAAGCTATATATGTTGGGGCCTGTGTGACTGTGAGAGCTTGTACCATAAAATACACTTTATTTGCGTGTATAAGGATCACACCTTAATTTAGTTAAGTAATTAATGATATTAATAAAATGGGTTATAATAACTCTTCTGCATGAGAAAATTAGTGTTAAAATGTTAAAACTGAAAAAAAAATATCAAAAAATGCCTGGAGAGAGAAGGGAGAAATACAAGTGATAGAGAGTTTTTCTCACCTCTGTAGATGGTAAAACTCATAGTGAAAGCCCAGCTGCAAGGACTGCTCATGTGTCCTCCCTCATGGTAGCAAAAATCACAGTGGAATTGCTTTTGCAATGTTTTTGTCTTCTGTTTTTTCAGAAACAAAGGGATGTGAGTTCCAGCTATACCACCTTTCTTTTACATCTCCTCTTTGCAAAGCATATTGCAGCAGAGAGCTCCTCCGTCTGTGCGATTTGCACCTTCCCTTCTGTGTGGGACACCGGGTAGAGCTGTAAAAATGGTTATGATTTATCTATTTTACAGCTATTCAGCAGCATTTTTTTGCATAAATAACACAGAGACCTAAATGCAGACATGTCTTTACTGTTCCCAGAGTTTGCCAGAAAAGAGCATCTTTTTGCAGAATGAAGGAAACAATGGTGGTTCATGTTTTCTCAAGGTTTCTTCCCAGACATTTCTCCTCCTCTTGGGTGCCTGGATCTGTGTGAAGGCTTAAGAAAAGAGGAACGCAGTTCAGAAAATGAAAATGAGGCCAAATAAGCATAATTTGTAATTTCAGATTAGCTGAAAGCTATAAGGAAAAAGAAGTGTCAGGATCTACTTTGTCCCTATCTACAGGTCCTTGGCCATAAGGTTATTCAGGGCAAAAAGCTTCTGGCATGGTGAGGACACTCAGGCTGCATGTGGCAAGTGGATGGCTCTCAAACTATAATGTGGCTCCAAAATTGTCCTGATTTCCAGGTACTGAAGAACTACATTAGGTGTCTCACTTTGCTTTCTAAATTTCTTTGCTCCTGCTTGCCACAGAAACTTCTGTTTTAGAAAAAGCAGGTTAACCCAAGTCACATATTGAGTCATCAAATAATTATAGTCAACTCTTTGTATTGACTCATCCTAAGAGTTGATTTCTTTATGCTGGCTGAAGAGTGTTAATCTTTGACTGTTTTAGAAAAATACTATTAAATGTACCTTGCTGATAAATGCAAAATAGTTGCCATGATATGACAGTGGGTCTAAGAAACTGAATAATAAATTCTATAATGAGGGATGCAAGTGAAGCAGGTGCTTTGGTTAAACGCCAAAATAATGGATCATGCTGGATTTTCATTTTCCTTGTTTAGGAACGGCATGATTGTGCCAAATATATATATATATAAATATATATATATATATACACACACACATATATATACATACATATATATATATACATATATATATACATACATATATATATAAATTTGTCATTTTTAAATTAGATAAAGAAAGCTCCATTCCATTTTGCTTTGAAATTTCAGTATTTCACCACTTGTATTTATATTCATTGAATTCCAGGGTTAAATTTCAGAAACAGTAGGATATTCACTTTGATCCTAAGATTAGAAAAATGTCCATTCTCATTTTTTCCAGCACTGAACTGAACACAAAATGCTTTCTGAAAATTCAGTTGGCCTTTTTCAGCCAAAATTTCTTAAGCCTGTCTGTTCATCATAGAGATGAGGAAATGCAGTCTATGTCTGCAAAGCATTTTTATCATCTTCCTTTGAAGTGTCTGAAAGTTATCTAGTGTTTGTATTAACTTTCTATATGAAAAGAAAAGCTGTTTCATCCTCCTAGGAGCCATTTTAAATATCAGAGAAAGTGAAGAGCAGGAATGAAATCTACCTGACTAAACAAAGCCCAGCACAGAAAGTGCAGCCATTATAAGGGTTTGTTTTAAATGCTGACTTGACTCCGGCAGCAGAGCTATCCAAATTCAGCTCTTAAATAAGAGAACGCTGCTCCCACTCCAATGAGTGAGATTTCTCAATGTGTGCTTCAAGGTTTCTTTTGGCTTATAACCAAGAGATTTCAGAGTAGCAGCCATGGGGTAAAATAAATAAAAATAATAAATAAATAAACAGAAAATATAGGTAAAAACACTATTTATAGCATCTTTCATGATGGCTGCTTAGAAACAGAAGGAATTTCACTGCTGACTAAAGAATTTGATGAAACCAAAGCAAGTTCTGCATCTGTTCCTCCTGTTGGTCCTGTAAGGGAACATAGTGTTCAAGTTAGGGTTATTTTCAGTAGAAGTTAATCCTTCTCTTATTTCAGCCTTAATAGAAGACAACCTATCAAGTTTATTTTCGGATTTCTTGGATTTGTTTGTTCCTAAAAACCAGGTAGAATAACTTGGTGTGCAGGATTTAGTCTTTGTAATTCAAATGTCACAGAAAGTCATAGAAGTCCTGACCTTCTGTGCTTGATTTCCTGATGATATATGACACATATGTCTGCTTAATCTAATGCTTATTAAAGGAATAATGTTAATGGTTAAGGAGTATGAAGCCTTAATTAGGTTTTGCAAGCAGCTAACTACTGTAGCAAAGAGAGGACTTTATTCTGTATTTACTGCAAACATACCAGGATGTCACTGATATGATTTGAGAAGACTAAAGTCAATCCAGCAGCTAAAAACCAGTTGTTAAAAACTAACCTGTTCTATGACATTTAAAAATTTGATATTTTATTTTATTCCCAGGTGGAAGTTTGTTTTTTATTGAGACTCAATAATGAATAATTATGGAGACTTCAGATGGAAAAGAACCAATTAAGAGGGATACTCAGGATCAATTCAATCAGGTGGCTGGTTGAAAGAGTCCCTTGGGAGGCAGTCCTGAAGGGCAAAGGAGTCCAGGAAGGCTGGACATTCTTCAAGAAGAAATCTTAGTGGCGCAGGAGCAGGTTGTCCCCATGTGCCAAAAGACAAGCTGGTGGGGAAGAAGACTGTCGTGGCTGGAACTCGGGGGGAAAAAAAAGGAGAGTTTATGACCTTTAGAAGAAGAGGCAGGCAACTCAGGAGGACTACTAGGATGTTGTGAAGTTATGCAGGAAGAAAATTAGAGACACCAAAGCCCATCTAGAACTTAATCTGGCTACCACCATAAAAGACAATCAAAAATATTTCTATCAATACATTAGCAACAAAAGGAGGGCTACAGAGAATTGCCATCCTGTAGTTGATGCAGTGGGAACCATAGTGACAAAGGATGAGGAAAAGCCTGAGGTACTAAATGCCTTCTTTGTGTCGGCCTTTCAGAGTAAGACCAGTTGTCATCCAGATACTCAGCATCCTGAGCCAGAAGACAGGGATGGGGAACACAATGAAGCCCCAATAATACAAGGGGAAATGGCTAACAACCTGCTACACCACTTAGACACACAAAATGTATGGGGCTGGATGAGATCCAACCAAGAGTACTGAGGGAGCTGGTGGAGGTGCTCACCAAGCCACTTTCAGTTATTTATCAGCAATCCTGATGAACCAGAGAGGTCTCAGTTGACTGGAGGTTAGCAAATGTGACATTTTTCTACAAGAAGGACCAGAAGAAGAATCCAGGGAACCACAGGCCTGTCAGTCTGACCTCAGTGCTGTGGAATGTTATGGAACAGATAGTCCTGAGTGACATCATGTGGCATGTACAGGACAATCAGATGATCAGGCCCAGTCACCATAGGTTTATGAAAGGCTGGTCCTGCTTGACTAACTTGATCACCTTCCATGACAAGGTGACCTGCTTAGCAGATGAGGGAAAGGCTGTGGATGATGTCTACCTAGACTTTAGCAAAGCCTTTGACACTGTTTCCCACAGCATTCTCCTTAGAATCTGGCTGCTCATGGCTTGGATGGGAGTGTATTTCTTTGGGTGAAAAACTGGCTGGCTGGCCAGGGCCAAAGAGTTGTGGTGAATGAAGTTAAATCCAGTCGGCATCAGTCACAAGTGGTGTTCCCCAGGGCTCAGTGTTGGGACCAGTTCTGTTTAACATCTTTAACAATGATCTGAACGAGGCAATTGCATGCACCCTCAGTAAGTTTGAGTGTTGATCTGCACAATGGTTGGAAAGCTCTACAAGAGGGTCTGGACTGGATGGATCAATGGGCTGAGGCCAACTGTCTAAGGTTCAAGGCTAAGTGCCAGGTCCTGCACTTAGGTCACAACAACCCGATACAATGTTACAGGCTTGGAGAAAAGTGGCGGGAAAGCTGGCTGGTGGAAAAGGACTTGGAGATGCTGGTCAACAGCCAGCTGAACATGAAACAGCAGTGTGCCCAGGTGGCCAAAAAGGCAAACAGTATTCTGACTTGTATCAGAAATTGTGGCCAGCAGGACGAGGGAAGTGATTGTCCTCCTGTACTCTGCACTGGTGAGGCTGCACCTTGAGTACTGTGTTCAGTTTTGGGCCCCTCACAACAAGAAAGACATCAAAGTGATAGAGAAAGTTCAAAGAAGAGCAACAAACCTGGTGAGGGGTCTGGAGCAAAAGACTGACGAGGAATGTCTAAGGGAACTGTGGTTATTTAGCCTGGAGAAAACGAGGCAGAGGAAAGACTTTATCACTACCTGAAAGGAGGTTGTAGCAAAGTGGATGTAGGTCTGTTCTCCCAAGTAACACGTGACAAGACAAGAGGAAATAACCACAGGTTGCACCGGGGGAGGTTTAGATTGGATATTAGGAAAAATTTCCTCACAGAAAGGGTTGTCACACATTGGAAGAGGCTGCCCAGGGAGGTGGTTTGAATCACTATTTCTGGAGGTGTTTAAAAGATGTATAGATGTGGCACTTAGGGACATGGTTTAATAGTAGACTTGGCAGTTCTAGGTTAACGGTTGGATTTGATGATATTAAAGGTCTTCTCCAACCTAAACAATTTAGTCAGTCCAGGAAATTATAGGCACACCAGACATACTTCAGTCCCTGGGAAGGTTATGGAACAAATCTTCCTGGGAGCTATCACAAGTCAGTTGAAGTACATGACCGGTAAAAACCAGCACGGATTCACCAGTGCAAGTTGTACTTGGCAAACCTGATCACATTCTAAGACAAAGTAGCCTGTTCCATCAATGGTGTGTGAGTGGTGGACATTGTCCACCTGGATTTCTTGGAGGCTATCAGCACATTTTCCCACAGCCTCCTCCTAGGGAAGCAGATGTGTTATGGTCTAGACAAGTGGTCTGTGTGGTGGGTGGGGAACTGGTTGAATGGCTGTACCCAGACAGTGGTGCTAAATGGCTCCTTTTCAAATGGGCAACCTGCCACAAGTGGGGCCTCCCAGGGATCAATATTGGGCCAAACACTGTTTAGGATCTTCATAAGTGATCTGAATGATGAGATCAGGTATACTGTGATGAAGTTTGCTGATGGCACCAAACTAAATGGGGAAGTGTACATTTCAGAAGGGAGACCCACCCTGCAGGAACCTGAATAGGCTGGAAGAGTGGCCTAACAAAAACCTCATGAAGTTCAACAAGTACAAGCGTAAGGTCTTGCACCCAGGAAAACATAGTCCAGAAGTGCAGCACAGCTTGGGATCTACCCAGCTCTGTGGAAAAGGACCTGGGGTCCTGTTGGACAACAAACTCAAAATGAGTGACAAGTGTGACGCTGTGTCAAAGAAAGGGATTGGAATGCTGGGCTGCATCAGCAAGGGCATCACCAGCAGAGACAAAGAAGTCATCCCACTCTCCTCAGTGCTTGTCAAGCCACACCTGGAATACTGTGTTCAGGTTTGGTCCCTGCTATACAAAAATGATGTGGACAGGCTGGAGAAGGTCCAGAGAAGGGTCACAAAGATGATCAAAGGACTGGGAAGCCACCACATAAGGAAAGGCTGGGTTTGTTCAGCCTTGAGAAAATGTGGTTTAGGGGACACCTTATCACCATGTTCTGGTATTTAAAGGGTGGCTGTAAAGAACATGGAGATCCCCTTTTTACAAGGAGTCATGTGTTAAAGATGAGGAGTAATGGGTACAAGTTACTCCTGAGGACATTCTGACCAGACAACAGGGAAAGTTTTCACAATGAGAACAATCAGACATTGGAATAATCTCCCCAGGGAAGTGGTGGATTCCCCAACATGGAACACTCTTAAGATTCAGCTGGACAGAGTGAGGGGGCCATCTTGCCTAGACTGTGCTTTTACCAAGAAATGTTGGACCAGATGATCCTTGTGGTCCCTTCTAACCTGGTATTCTATGATTCTGTGATTCTACAGTTTGATTAATTCAGCAGTTTATTTGGAATCACTTCTCAATTTAAGCTCCTGTACCTCTTTTAAAGAGGTTGCATTACCTTATGTGTCTACTTCAGAGTTAGAGCTGGTGAAATGATGGAAGAAATATATTTACAATAGAGACACAAATGAATGACCATAATCTTTTTGTTGTTCTTGCCACCATGACAGAAGATATTTCCAAATATTTGTGGCCCAGTATTCAAAACAGTGTCTATGAATCACCAATATTCTCCAAATTTGCACCTGAGATACATTGTTCATTACTCACTGTTCATTATTTGTTAGTCATAACTCATTATCTTTTGTTAAAGTTTCAGTCAGCTAATCAAGAGGCAGAAAATATACTGTATGACCAATAACATTCCACAAATAATGATTAATCAAAATGAGCATTTCATGAACAGCATAGTGACTAAAAATCATTCAGCTGAACAAGCCATGAAAGACATACAATACTAATGTATTGACACAAATCAAGAGCAGTTTGTGAATGAGTCATCAACCAAAAGCCAATTTAATTTAAGGGTCCTAATAGCACTGATAAATGACTGTTTTGACATAAAATACTAAGCTTAAGTGTCACATTCCCCTTTCTTTAAATACTATTTTCGTGTGTGTTATCAGAGTGAACTGGGCAATTGCAGTTGTCTGTAGAATTGCCACTGTCTTTAGTGGGAGAAGGATTAGCTTCTATGTGTTTTATTAAGGCAACTTGCTAGTTAATGTTTCCTCAGCTTGTTTTCTTTGTACCTTCTTGTTCCCATGAATTTCATTCTGGGTCTCACCTTTTGAAATTTTTATACTATTTTAGCAGAAACTCTGTTTTGTTGATAAAACTATGCAAACAGGCATTGTTAGGACCAAGAATCTGACCTTATCGTAGTTCTAGTAGCATTTTTAAATTGTCAATTTTTGTATGAATTCAAAGTAAATAATAATTTTATTACCCTCTAACTATATTTCAAAACTGTATGTCTCAGTGATTTGAAAGAGCAAAATTCCCAGATCTGATGGACATCCATTATATGATGAATTAAGGTATCAAATGGACTATCTACTCCAAATTAGCCTCCAGTAAGACATGACCAAATTAGCTACTACATATGAAAAAAAAGGTGTTAAATTTAAAGATGTTCTGAAAAGAATGAGCAAAATACAAAGACACAGGGTTTACTTTGGTACTCTCTGGGACACTACCACAATCTCTAAATTACCTGATTTTTGTAGTCCCAATTTAAATTTAATGTAATTCAATTTACTAAAAATGACCATGGGAAGATAAGGTTTCAACCAATTAAATTTATTTTTTTTTATTGAGGAAGCTGATCATGGTTCATCGTGCTGTTCCTTTTCTGTAGTAACTACATTGAGATGTCCTGAGATTCTAATTCCAACTGGTAAATCCAGAGATGACTCTGAATCAGCCAGGTCTAGTTAACTCAGAATTGCTGGAGTAGGAAAAAACAAGAGCTTTTAGGATTGTCCAGACAGATTGTGCTGTTATTAGAGAGAGCATTCTTATTTTTATGTCATATATAGAGACCTGTAGGAATAAGAAACCGTAAACATAATAAAATTTAGAGTCAGAGGAGGAGAACACCTGCTGTTATCATTGCATGATGCCTACTAATATCCTGCTGAAAAGCCTCTTGTTCTACATGTGAATATATAGCACTATTGTAATATTTATGTGAACACACATTTTCCACAGTAATTCATTAGACATTTTTGCAGTACAATACTGATGACTTTACATAGCTTCTTGGAACTTCAAAGAAAAAACAAACAGCAGCATACTTACTTATAGTTATAAGCCATGTATAGTGCATGTTACACTACATTTGCAATGTAATAGGTGCCCTTTAAAGAACAAGACAGTAACTCTAAGTAAAGTTATGCAAATCATAAACTCAATGCATCTGTTACTTAAATCTTAAAAAAAAAAAAAAAAAAAATCCTTGGCATCGACATATATTGCATCTGTCAAAACCAGTCAGAATAACTGGTCTAATGGACAACTCTTTCCCATAGAGGTTGGAGAAGATGCTGATTCTGCAGTATAATTCCCTTCAATTTTTCCCTCTCTCTGAGCTGTATTGCCACCACACAGAGCTATTTGTTGGAGAAATCGCCATCTTTTCCTGTTAAAAGAAACTGCTTATTCTCCTAGCTTTCCTAATTTCATGTAGCAGATGATACCATGCATGTAAGAGAGATCAAAAAGACATTTAGAGCATGATTTTGATGCCTTTTATTTGAAATGCTTCATACACACACATCTTTTAAAGTAACACAAATATTCCTATATATACAAGAAAAAAACCCTTAGAAGTTACAGCATGTTAGTGGTTTGAATTCTTTAATTCATATGGCAATTAATTTTGAAGATTGTCTACAAATGTCCTACTTCTGATATTTTATTTGCCTTTTGTTTTACTAAGTGTTTCTATCCATGTTTTCACATCAAAATAGTGGAACAAGACTGGAAAGAAAGCCGTGAAATAGGATGAATTTTTTAACGTATTAACAGCTTCTAACACTTAATTGTCTAACAATGGAGAGGTGAATAAAAACAGCAAGAGTGGAAATGAAAATACACAGTTTATGATGAGAAAAGCCATACATGGGGACACTTCCTCGTTATATGCTAAAACATACATTTTAAGAAGGTATAAAAGCTCTCCTTCAGTTCTTTAACCTCATATTTGTGCTCCCAGGAAAATCTGAAATGCTGTGACTACATATGGGTTAGCTATGCCCGAAGAGACAAACTCAGACATTCAGAAAAAGAATTTTCCTGATAAATAGTGGTATAATCTGGCGATTTCAGAGCTTGTACTGGCTAGCTCTAGATGAAAGCGAAACTCCTTTGAAATCAGCGACATGACATCATTAGCACACTGTGTCACTGAGATCAGGCCAAGGAAGTCTGCAAAGTCCTATTAAATGTAAATAGGTCTCTCTTGCCCTTAGTTCTGTCTTTATGATACTTGTTGCTCTGTGCTTTTGACTCAGAATCGTGAAAAGATCTCGGCCACTGAAGAGATTCTTGTTACTGTTGCAATGGTTTTGTTCTTTTGCTGTTTGTGTTGTATATTGGTGGTAAAACTGCAGTGTGCAAGTACTGAAGTGTGGGTAGCTGTACACTCAGAGCAGCAGAGGGCAGTGACAGGTGTTTGACTCCTCTGCTGGACAAATAATTATGTTTCTTTGTTCCAACTATGCCACAAAGTATAAACCAGTGCCTTCAGTAATTGAGCACATTCCAAAAGGCCAAGGCTGATGCTTGGCCCATTCTGCATTTTAATATGAGACACACATACAAGGAAACATGTTTCCATAAAACGAGAAGTAAGTAAAATCAGTCTGATTACACTCAAATGTTAAGGGTCTTAGCAACAGGTCACATTAAATGAACCACAAAGGCACGTCTGGCGTATGACAGACTTTTCCCCATAAAAACATGAGTGAACAGCTTCCATCTGCATGCAAAGAAATCCCCCTCATTTGTGCACTGAAGGAAGACCTGCTTGAGGTCTGCTGTCAGTTCTAAAGCATACATTAAATATTTGTCACTGTGGGATCTAACTGTGACCTCTGCAGAGATTTGCGGAGAAACTGACGCCTGTGAATCCAAAGGAGCACTAACAAAACAGATAACAGGAAGGAATACATTTTGGTATTCAGATTTCCAAATATTGGTAATAAATGATAAGTCATCATTTATGGCTCAGAATTGGAGCTGGAATCTTTTCCTTTTGCATGTGACTTGTGAGTTTATCACTTTGAAAGTGATTTCTCTGCCAATTGCTCTGTAAAACATGCATATAGGACTTCAAGTGATATTACCTCAGTGTAAACTTTGCTTCTAGGATAGGATTGAGCTCACAAAAAATGGATCCAAAAGCATATATGCCTATAGCTCATACAGATACTGAGAACAGTAATAAAACTGAGTTTTCTCAGTTTAGAAATGATGATCAACAGATACATGTATGCAATGTTTACAGCTACGCTATAAAATATTTCTCATGCCATTAAAGGACAAGATAGCATGAGGACTGTCCTATAACAATTCTAGTGATGTTAACTGCCACTTACTAGCTAAATTAACTCAGTCATTACGTTAATTTTTCATATGGTTTAGCACTGATCAGAATTTTCTAACTTGTTAGGAAAGCACAATGATATTTAGTAAACTACACAAGCAGCTTGATTTTTCATAACAGTTGATGAGAACTCATCTCAAAATCTTGAAGAATAGCAGCAGTTTAAGTACTGATGGGAAATGATTACAGGGAATTTTGGCATCACTGCATTAGAGGCATCTGAGGATTTACTGTGTTATACAAGAGAGACTGAAACAGGAGTAAATGGCATTTTTGTTGTACATTGAACTTGTAGGATAGTTGCAGCTAGATGCAGGCAAGCAAAGTTTTTCTGTTTCTTATTTAGATGGTATGGAATTCACCTATCAATCACTATTAGGCCTGTGAAACTAAACCTGTGGATTTATCCACTTAAGTGCCATGCAAGTGAATTTACCTGTTATAATGATGTAAAGGACCATGACTTTCAGATGTGATACTTGCACATCTAACATACTAGGTGGTAAACAGACCTGTAATAGTCAAGGTCAAGAATGGAGTATATAAACACAGACACACAAAAATCTGTATCCACTTTCATTAGGTGGGCATTGATATTTGTTTTTTCCTTGTCCTTTGGATAAAGAAACAGTTCATTTATAGAAATGTGTATTTATAGTAATATAATCCCAAATAATTTCTCTAAGGAATATCTCTGGAAGTTTTTTACCATTTGATTGACACTTTGGAAGTAAAATCTTAATTTCTAACTCTGTACAGAACTTTCTGGTGTGGTTGTAAATGATAGACCAGTTCTGTTAATATACGGGAGTTTTGGAACTTAATTCAGATATATTTTCAGTTTTTTAAGTTATAATGACTAAGCACATCTGCCCACTTAAAAATTATCTGTTAGTTGGGTAGTTTTCAATAGCTTAATCATTATTTGATTGTCTCAGTTTGTATTTCAGGCAGTTCACCTGCTCTTCATCTAAACTTAAATATTTCCTGTTTACACATCACAGAATATGGAAAGATGATAATATTTAGAAAACAAAGAAAAAAATGAAAGCTGCGTTCAAATGCATTATTTATATAATTATCCTATAATTAAAGTAATTACAGTTTGTGGCAAAAAATAATCTTTATTTTTGTTTGCAGCTTTCTTAAGGGGTGTTTACTGATCATCACAGAGAAGCTACATGAAAAGTAATTGGAGATGTTCTCATTTCTGTGAAAGATTTAAGTTGCATTTGACATATTCTTCATGAAACAACTGTGCATCTTTACAGTCCATTAATTGACAGGTTTGTATGAAAGGGGGTTAGACTGATGTTCAAAATTATTTGAGTTTTTATAATCTTAGCTACAGCCACAGCTATGCTGGATATTAATTTTTCCGAATAAAAGAGGATTTCTAACACACAACGTTGGAAGCAGTAAAAATTGTTTAAATGAAAGATTTCTTGCCTTGTGGTATTTTTTAACTTCTAGATTCAGTTTGTTCTTTTTAGAACCAGAAAAGCTAGTAACCTATAAAATGAAAGTTTAGCTGTCCATGAAACCACCTGAATCTAGGAACAGTAGTTCTGAAAAAGACCCACTGACTACCAAAAATACCGAGCTGAGACCCAGAACATGAGGCTGTTACTCAGGAAGAAAACCCAAATGGTGTTTTTTCCTTTCATTGGTAGATAATCTACCACAGGCAGCAGAGTGAGTGAGAACAGGACCAGAGACCATCTCAGAGGACTCCTACTTTGGAGGTGTTGGTGGTCCGCAGCAAAATTACTCAGCAGCATGTATCACCTTTCCCAGAAACACTCTGCACACACACTTGTTCCATTGGGAAATGACTGAAGGCCCTACTGCTGTCTGGGTCAGGACGGAGATTTCTCATGGAGCCCTCCTGGATTTTTAATTCTGGATTTATTCTTTTTCACCTCTCAAGCCATGTTTTACTCCTTCACAGAACTACACAAACAAATATTGTTAGGATCGGATTAATCCTAGAAACAAGTCACATATTTAAATAGTATGTACATGGGACACATTCAGCAAGAAACACTAGTCAGATACTACATTTCCTGGATTACATTCATGCAAATAATGATATGTGCACAATCCATATCTGCCAGGGCTGTGGAAAGTTAGGAAAGCTGCAACTCTTATAGCATGACAATTTTTTTAATTGTACAGCTAAAGGAAAAGGTGTATT
This sequence comes from Columba livia, assembly GCF_036013475.1. Classification (NCBI taxonomy): domain Eukaryota; kingdom Metazoa; phylum Chordata; class Aves; order Columbiformes; family Columbidae; genus Columba; species Columba livia. The sequence goes on along the minus strand of NC_088603.1, from coordinate 125,167,316 downwards.
GACTTGATCTCCAGAGAAAAGCATCTATTTATTATTTGAAATGAGCCATATCAAAGGACAAGATGGATATTTCTACAGTGATAATAAGCCAACTAGAAACTTCGTTAGGAATTTCGTTCTTTCTTTTTTAAACATGATCTGCAGAAAACATCATCAATTTTTTTCTATCCAGCCTTGTGAGTGGGGGTTAAAGTAACAGTCAGCACACAAGAGGTTTAAAATAAAGCTTATAAATAACTTCCTCCATCACAGCCTCCAACAACCTACTCTAATTTCCAGGGTGTAAAGTGCTTGCACAAGTTGCTGCTTGCTACCATCATACATGAGCGCTTTCCATGCAGACTGGAGAATCTCATCGAAGCATCATTTCAGGGCACACAAGAAAATGTCTGTGTCTCTGAGGGACATCTTCAAGCTCTAAAAAAATATGAGAATTCCATCTGTGTAAACTGTACAGCATTTACCTGAATAAATTTGTTCTTTTGAGTTCTAGACCTCGCTTTGGCCCTTTTGTAGTGGTCCAGCTGCGTCTCCTCCTCTATATTCCCCAGTCTGCAAACAGAGAGAGAACTGTCCATGAGCAGATAGTGGCTCCCCAGCCATCAGTTTGTAAGGCATAGATAAACAATTTGTCTTTAATTTCTGACACCAAGCTTGTAATCTTTAATTCCCCAGAACATCTGTTCAAACTACTTGGTGATTCACATTCTTACATATCATCAGTTCTAGGTGTAGCTGCTCTTATGTACAATATCAGACATCAAGACCTCTGCAACTTTAAAAGCTAAAGCAGCTTTCTAAGACCATCCTTTTAGGCTGTGTGGAATAAATTGAATAAAATGAGAGGTCTAGGTCAACTGATCTTCCCAAGAAATACTAAGACAAGAAGAGTATACAGTGCTGAAAAGATCCTAGATAAAGATGCACTTTCCTAAAATGCTTATTTTATTGTTTTCACTGGGAGATCACAGAAAACATGGAAAATGTGATCACAGATGCACTATAACCTTAATTCTGTTTTAATGCAAGAGCAGGTTAATGACAATTTGTTTTACAGTCAGGGATCACTCTTCCACTTTTCCTAAGAGTTCATCACATAGCTGGTATCTGATATCTGTGTGCCCTTGGGAAACAGAGGATCCTCCTTTGAGATATACCTGAAGGTCAATGACTTGTGAGTCCAAGCCCTTTGCAGGACTGGTTTCTACAGGTATGACATAATAGGTCTGGTATTGTAACAGGTACCAATACACAAAGAAATATTGACATGTTGGTTTGCTCTGATTATCACTAGAAAAGCAGAACTTTTTCATTTCAGCTCTCTTAAGCTCATAATATATTAATAGCAGGTTAACATCTTAAGTGCATTTGGAATACGATGAAAGAGATGAAAATAGAATAATAAGAGGAGGGGTGCTCTGACAGACCTTAAAATCTATCTGAGACTTCTGGATAAAACACAGTTTAGGACAAGGCAAGTCCTTTGTGCAAGAACAGGGAGGTTTCAGACTTCAGAAGATTCAGGCAGCAGCTACAGCCAGAGTATTTGCTGGTTCTGGACTTGTCCTGCTTAATGAAATGGCAGTCACTTTCTGTTATAACTGTTTCTTATTAATTGAATCCATTATCTGCATAATAAAATCATCTGTCAACAATAACTGAGTCTGCTTTTTATTCAGGTTACAGTGGTGCCTGCACTTCATGCAACACTTCTGAACCTTCCAACTCACCCTGCAGTGGTGTGTCCCAAATCACAGCAGCCACAGAGCTGCTCCGGAAAGGAGGGCTTGCCTTGCATGTCGAAATGAAGAACATGCTGAAAACATGGATACTTCGGGAAGCACCAAAAGGGCAGGCTTTCAAAACAACCCATGAACACAAGCACATCTGTTATTCTGTAGCTTCCAAATCAGTGTTTATTCTTAAAAAAAAAAAAAAAAAAACTTCACTTGTAGTGACATTCAATTTAACTTTTTTTATAAGATATGCTAAGGCTTTATTCTCAGTTGGAAAAAATACAAATTTTCTATTAAGAATTTGTAATCATTTGGTCTATTTCTTCTTTTAGTTTTCCATAAAAACACTCTTTTTTGTCATCAACTTTTTTTGTTGTTTCTCATTTTTTACCATGGCCTCCCTTCTTCTCCAAATGAGAATTGAACTTGGGTAGACATAGACAGATAAAGGTACATTTCCAAAACACTGATCTCTACTGTGTACTCTGTAATCTTTTCAATCAGTGGTCAAATTGCCAGTTGTTCTAGGGAGAAGAGAGTTTTGCCAACACAGGGCATTTTTGAAAACTTATTTCCATTTTTGGTCCTCATGTTTTTATTTGTATCTTATTTCCAGGTTTTTTCTCAGAATATTTTTTTTTTGCATTATTTGGCATTCCTGCGTGACTATATCTCATAACATTATTCTTTTAATTTTAAAATACTTTTTAAATAGTGAATTATTTTCTATTAGTGCATATGTATGTCTGTCTTGGGAGATCAGCTACCTCAGGATAACAAACATGTTCGTTGAGAGTTTCGCCTTTGAGGTACTCCAAGTACCAAGAAGCAGATGCATATTATGTGAGTAAAATTGTCCAAGTGTATTGAATGCATAGATGTACTTTAATATTTGATTAATTACAAAACAATCAAGGAAAATCCAAGACCTTTAAACTTCTTGAAGACTTTACATTTTAACCACTATGATTTTGAGCTAAATAGGAAATGTTTCTAGCCATTTGCAGATTGCAATTACCATATGGACATAATATGTATTTCCATGATACTGCCACTGACCTCTATAGAAAAAGCACTCACGTTATATTAAAAACTTTGTGTTTTCAACAAAGCGATGCTTTTGTAGAACAACCACTACATTTCCTTTTTCCAAAAGTAACTTCATTTAAAACTTAAATTCCTTAACTTATTCATGTACAGAATGTCACACATTAAGTTTTATAAACTCTGAAGCAATGGGAAATATTTTCATATGTTCTTTGTCAAAGCTATCTCAGGTCTTTGTAGACTAACCAACACACCCAGTGAGACAAGAATTATCCTCTCACATACGTTCTTCTTATTAATTTCTCATTTCTCACTGAAGATCTGAAACTTATCATCCAAACATACACACAAAAAGTAATTTTTAGGCTCCTCTGAACCCTTTTGAATAACAAAAATTGTTAATGGTACACAGAAGACAATCCACAATTCAAACAATGCCTCAAATTACACCTCTTCTGGTATATACTGTGGAATTTAGGTGCACAACGTGCTTCTAATTTTCACTGAGATTACTATTCAAAGACCTTGGTTCTTCTTTCGAAGAACATGATTTTTAAACTATTATAACTCCTTAATCACTGTTTAGAGAAGTTACCTGTGACCACCATAAATTTGTGCCCAAAGAGGCAGAGTTCAGCCTGAAGCTTTGAACTACCGATATTAATGGCAACTCTGAGAAGATACTCAATAATAACAGGATGTCTATCTTTTTAATACACGAAATAGTGTCTGGATATTTGGTTGAAACACCAGAACAGAATGGGACTGATCAGAAATATTGCATACTGTTTTGAATCCACTTTCCCCAATGATTTACCTTTTCTTCTGCTCAGCTTTTGAAAGAGTTTATATGAACTCAAATTCTTAGGCTGAAATTTCTAAGAAAAACACCTAATAATTTTTTAAATTTATAAAACCCCCAATTGTTTGTTTGTTTGTTGGTTTGTTTCCTCTTAGGTAATCAGGACCAACATCTTAAACCATTTGTAATTCCAAAGCATTTCATCACATGACAAATGGGTCAGAATTATTGAAGCTTTCTTTTTTGGCAATGTAATTATTAGCACAGGTTCAAGAAAGTGCTCTAAGCTCCTTGCCACCTGCTTCTTCTTCTCTTATGTCTTTGCCACCACCTCAGACCTCTGGGAAAAAAGAAATCACTGGAGATAAAGCTACCAGCAATTATCATATTTCCATTAAGAACTGCCTGAAACTATGAAGAATAATATTCACAGTAGGTATCTTATTTCATTAGTTTTTTAAGAAGATGCTCAGAAAGAATGTCAAAGTTTAAAAACAAAGAAAAAAAATATTTTTTTTTTCTTAAGAAAGTTTGGTTTCGAGTCACGGTGAGCTATGGTTTAAGGATCGGGAGATCTCAAGTGGTATTACCACTGATTTGCTCCGACATTCAGGAATAACCTTTTTGTCAAAAGCAAAACTTGTCTCACAACAAAACTGTGAGAAAGAGAAACCTAATATATATTAACCTGAAAAATAGGGAGTTGTGAAAACTGCACACTGATTTGGCCATAAGTACTTTACTACTTGAGGTACTCTGGTCACAAATTTTATATATAAGATTATCTTTTTCCTTTTTTTAATTACTGTTAAGGAATAGTATTTACTTCATTTTTACTAATAAATGAATTTTCTAAAGCACAAGCAAAACATTTACAGAAGTTGCCTTTAAATTGTGTACAGAGGTGCACATGAAATTATAAATAATTAACCTTTGTTAAAAAAATCCCTATTTTATTAAAAACAACGAACTTGCATTTTCCTTAAAAGAAGCAATTATAAATATGTATAATTATGCAAAGAAAGATATTCTGCTATGTAGAAAAATAACAAGGAATTTCTGGATGTATCAACAAAACTGATCTTTATTTTAAGAGCAAGAACCTTGGTCATAGGGAATTTTTTAAGTCTCACATGAAAATTTAAGTCCTTCATCAGGAGTTATGAAGCAAGATTGCTTACGTATTTTTTAAGGTACTACTGTTACCAGTATGTGTTATTGTATGTTCCCAACACAACTTTGTAATAAAAATTTTACAACGATTAGTCTGCTTTTTTTTTTTCAATATCTGAATTAGCCCATGGCATCATTTTCATCAAGATATTATCATGATGTGACAGTTTTTCAAGAAATAAAAGAGAAAAGACATTCATATTACAAAGGAAATATCAAGAATTAAAAAAAAACAACAAAAAAACAAGAGGCCAAAAAGTTCTAAGGATGACATCAAAGACATAAATGCTAAAACTGAATTGCCTCAGCCAATATATGACTGATGCCTATGATTTTCTGTAGCATCTGCAGGAGCCACATGAGTGGGCAGATTTAATACAGAATGAAAATACCTATGGTAAACAATCAGATTAATAAAGCGTGTCAGGTCTATTGTGGCAGTAAATATTTCAAGGGTTTGAAATTCTTTCTATTCCTTTCTACACATTTATTCTCATCCCCCTATCACCCCTAGTCGAATGGGGCTACTCGTATTCCTGAAAAGAACCATGTATCCGAGCACTTCTATGAAAAGCCAGAGTTTCTTTTCCTAGAGAAAGTAATCGAGTTGACGTGTCATGTGTCACACTCTCTTTGAACATGGTGATGGTGATGGGTGGAGGTATCTTGTGTTCTACTTGTGGGAGAGGAATAAGAGTAGGAAACAGGAAAAAGAATAGGAAACAGCACTAGATATCTGTAAAATCAGTTCAGTAATTATGGGTTTAACTTGTCAAACACAGTTCATTTGGTGAATTCAGAAGGGTCTGTATTTACAAGCATCATCTTTGAACAGATATAGATAATGAAAATTTCAAGGCCAAGTCTCTCACTGTGGTGCACAGGAGGTGCAAAAAAAATCCCATTAGCTACTAACAGGATTTGAACCCCTGTGTCTCAAGCACCACTTTGAAAATTCACTCTCAGTCGTTTGGAAGCAAGGTAATATGCCAGGCATTCAATATTAGAGCATTAGAATACAGACAAGAATCTTAATCTGCTATTGTATACAAAGTATTAGAAGCATAAAAAATAGTTTATGGCTAAATATTTCATTTCAAGCTTGGATTTTTCCACTGGACCTACCAAAATGTGAGTGTTTCATGCAATAAATTACTGGATCTTTACTAATTTGTACTCACCTCTTACAGCTAGTTGGAAATTGTTTCCAATCTCAAACCCACAAAGTTATCTAAAGATCAAGGAATTCCAAGAAATTTTAGTCATAAAATGTGAACAGTTCTGTTATATAAAAAAACTAACAAGAAATCCCAAAACGGAACACACATCTGCACATAGAAACTATGCAATTACACGTTTTATTCCAGGAGTATGCTGTGTTAATAGTAGTTCAGATAGGTCTCCATGTTTTTAAATCTGTATGATTTCAGTCACATCGTCAGATTTTTGTTGCCATGGAAATTTTTTTAGTTTCTCTGAGAGGGTTTTGGTTAAACAATTCAGCAAAGTACACAATTTGCACAACATTTTTTTCCCAAATCTGAGTGTGCTGCTCACTGTAGCAGTAGTTATTATTTTCTAACAATCATCAGGAAATTATATTGGAACATGCCAAGCAGGTCCAGAGGGTATTGATGAGCAGACACCATTATACTAAATTCAATCCATGAATTCATACCAATGACTGACTCAAGTCAAAACAATTCATGCCAAGTCTTCTACTTATATTAACTTCTACCAGATCTTTTAGTCTTTAAAAATGTAAGTGGATGGCCAGGAGTACTAGCTTAATTAAATGTATCAAAGACACTAAATAATTTTACTATAAAACTGTGAAAAAAAAAAAAAAAGACATCTAGAAGATTCCTTAGAGCGCTTTTCTGTTTTTCAGTGGCAAGCTATTTTCCCCAGTTTTATAAAAAAATGTCACAGAGCTGGTGAGCCACTCAAGAGATAAGTAGCTTCTAATCATGAAAATATGTGTTTGAATTTATAATCATAATCCTTCATATGGTTGAGTATGAAGAGTTTATCAACATATCTTTTCATTAGATGAAATAATGTTATAGTAAATGTTATCATTTCAAATAAGATCACTACATACATTAAATAGTGATGAGTAATACTTGAGGAAACCAAACATTTAAATGAAAAAGATACTGTTTTTGTATCAGGATGTTTGGTGAGGCTGTCCTTGGTGTCATTGTATACACTGACAAAATCTGCTTGTTCGTCACACTAGAAGTCCTTCTGATAGCATTGCTCTGCCTTTCCTCCAAAACAGCACTTGATTCTGTGCTTATCCTTTGGAAGATAAGCTGAAACCATCATGAAAACCTCTAAGGAACCCAGAAAAATTTTATCTGGTGAAATAGTTAAGTCCTGATATATTTGTATTAATGTGTGGTCCCTTCTTACATAAATTTGTGCTCTCAAAAGTCTAGCTCTTAAAACTAATTGCCACCTCTACAGGCCCAATCTAGCCATTCCAGGGTGTTTGGCTAGCCAAGGAATCCTCTTATTTCATGTGGAAGCCAGTAAAAGAAAAAAAAAAAAAAAATCTAATAGCCTTCCAATGGTTTATGTAAGAAAAAGCCAGTTTTCCTGGAGTTAGCCTTTTTAGATGGTAGGCAGATGTTTTTCAGTTTTAAGTAAATCCTCAATATTATGCCCAAATTCTCAGTTTTTCTTAAAGTACCAACTGTGTCATCTTAGTCAAACAGTTTGGGTGTGTAGGACATCACCATGTCTGATGCTTGAAGTTGGTCCTAGTGAATTTAGAGGGTTTGGGATATTGCTCTGTCTTGGGTACATGACATAAAAATGGCTCCATCCAGCTGCTAACTAGGATGGTGTAGTATCTATCTTTCAGATATCTAGCTTTTTATGAGGTAGGCAGAACTCAACGGTTAGGCATTCAAGGTCTCTAGACAATGCATTGGAGGACATAGATTATTAGGACAGAACACAAACAATCTCAGGAAGGTAGGCAAAAAATTCAGAGTAACAGATACATGTGAAGATGATGTAATATGTGATGCTTGAAGTCTGACAGTTCAAAATTCTGAGCAAAAGTTTATGTCTTCAAATTTTGCAGTTATTTGGGTCTGTGGAGAGGTGCCTCTGTCTACCTTCTTGAAGGTAGGGATATATACCTGTTTTCATCCAAAAACTGACTTTTGCAATTGCAGTGCAATATCAGAAGGAGGTAGGGTTGTTTTTAAGTATGCTTTCACAGTCCAGCCTTGTGGTTCATGCCCAAGTGAATGGAAGGACATCAGGCTTGATTCCCTTCTTTGCCTGAAGAAGGGTCAGCCAACAGTGCTTCTCTGTTACCAGGCTAAATAGAGCTACTGCTGGGGTAATGGTGAAGGGAGAAGAGATACTGGAGGGGAATGCACTCTTTACTTTCTATTCAACCTAACCTGCTCCATAGAAAATAAGAGTCATAGGGCCAGAAAGCACAAGGCCTGGGAACAGGAGTCTAGCCCATGCTTCAAAGACAGTTCCTATATATTATGTGCAACAGATGGCAAAATGCATTAGTAATCCTGAAAGCAGTTGTCACACTCAAGTTTTGACCTACTGAGTGCTCTTGCAACTATGATACAGAGTCATGTCCCATCTTTGCAGTACATTTGAATGTTTTTATCATAAGACTAAATGTCGTTATTCTTTCACATAGCAAGGCCTCTTTGCAGACCTCTGGGCAGTGCAGCCTTAGTTAAATGAAAACTGCCCTCAGCTGTTACCCTTTCCAAAAAGTTTTGTAGACCACCTGAGGTGTTTTAAGTGGGAATTATGTAGTGTGGATGTTTCATATTACTAATTATCTCCAACAAATCCTTACCATGTCCTCAGATACCTAGGTCTGCTGTAATTGCTCCACAGCAATTTACAGAAGGTGAGAGAGTGGGTTCACCTTGTTTCAAAATCCTTTTCCATCACATATTACTCTTTCATTATCATAGCAATTTAGGCTATTGATGGATAAGTTTTCTTCCTTAACAGTTTGAAATAACCCAGTCATTACAGGTCAGGAGCTTATGCTGAATATAACTGTGCATATATAATGATACAACTGGTGGACTCAAAAACTAAGAAATAAATGCACTTCATATAGAGTACAATAGTTCCTTACTTCTCAGTTGTGGCACAAAATTTGTTTTCCTTATATGTACTCAATTGTAGATGTTAATGGCAGAGACTCATCCAATTTAAATCCATTTTTCCCTCTGCTCAGAATTCAGAACACAGAATTCACAGTAAATAACCACGTTGCTACTGTGTTGTCAGTGGCTTTAATAATATTGTTTCCTGCTGCTTCTAAGGAGTATGCAGAAGACATGGCACTTGTATTTGCCTTCTAATTTGTGGACTGCTTGACAGTCTCCTTTACCCATGATATATTCATTGCAAGATATATTGGTTATGCAATAACCACTACTTTTTAATTGCTAGCTTTAGAAATATTTAAGTACCCAATTATTTTTATCTAAAAGACTATTACAGAAAATAAGGAAAAGTTAAAAATGGATAGGACCATGGCTAGACAAGGATTATGAGTTGCACAGCAAGAGCACTGAGCCTTTGATGAAGAGTATAAATAATTAGTAACACACTTTAAAACATCTTTCTCTTGGTTCATAGTACCTATGCTCATTTAATTCCAGCTGAAAATATGCCCATTCATTCACAGTGAAGGACAGATAAATTGGTGACCAAGTCAATGAGAAAAGTGATTCATGTTGAAGCACCAAAGGCCAAATATTTTCTGCACATACACAGATCAGACACTCATTTAGAGATTAGGCACCAATATAAATTTATCATGCCCTCCCAAAAGATCACAGAGGACATGAGATAAACTTGGATGTGGCAGTCTAGTGCCCATAAATGTAGGTGTGTAGGTACCTGTTGTAGTTTTCAACATCTAGTTCTGAAAATCTGAATGATGTTTAGCAAAATGGACAGATTAATTTTTAAAAAATCCATAAATAGGCTGTCCTATTTTTGTTTTTTTCTTCTTTAAGAGGAAGCAGGACTCTAAATCATACGTAGAGAGTGGTGGTTTTTTTCTCAGCATGAAGATTCAAAAGGAACTTCTGGCTGTGCAATAGTAGATTAAAGTAGGACCGGCTTGGGGCTCCTCCAGATTGTCACTCTGAGAAACATACACCAAATGCCAACATCTAATTTAAAATCCTATTCCTATTCCTTCTTGACCCAAGAAAATTTTCTGCTCTGAATTGTTCATTTAGGGCTGCTTTTTAACAGTGAGCTTTGAGAGGTACTTTCACTGAACAATAGATTTTGTACTTAACTACAATAAGGATGTATTTTTACACATTCATCTAAAGATAACCCTCAATGTATTCTAGTGCCCTGAACAGATTGTTAAGTTGAACTCATAGCAGATTTGAATTTTAAAAGGGAAAAATGCTATATATCTGATTATTCATGAACCAACAAGGTCAGACACAGCTTTACCATTTGTAGAGTTTAGAAAACCTCAAGTATATAAGGCCATTGGGATTTGATAGATCCCAAGGGTACCAAATAAGAGCACAGCTGCTAAACAAGTATAGCACCTCTTTATTTTTTTTTTTTTCTGAATTATTATTTTTAGGAATTTAGTACTGTATGACAAGCAATGTGAAATTTCCTTGCTGTTATCAACAAGCCATTTATTGATTGTATAACCCCAGAAATAACGAAAGGTTTTGGAAGCTTACTACAGAAGTTTACAGAAGTTTAGATACTTTACATTGTATAATAAATGTTTGAGGGTGGAAAAAAAAGAAAAACTAGCCAGGTAAAAATCATCAAGATGTGTTTTACCACACACACACTAAATCTGTTTTCTACCCCTGGCAAATTTAAGAATACAACTCCTGAAAGGCAAGCTGTGGAAAAATTCCTGTTAAAACTTAGCCTTAAACAATGGTAATTGCATGGATCATACAGAACAAAGGAAGACTTTTTATTTAGTTTAATTTGTTGCATTTTACCTTTATAATAAATAGTCTGCTTGTTTATGTTTCAAGTGAGAACTGCATTAACCTAGCGTAAGAAAAGAGTATATTTTAACTTGGAATTTAATTTTACCTCAGAATTTAATTTTACCTCTTTTAGCTGATTTTTTTTCTTTGGAAACAAAATTTTATTACATGAGACAATATATAAGTTGCATAAAATTTCCCTTTGGTTTATATTTAAAATATTTACAATACTCCATAAATATGTTAACTACTTCATAAGTGTTTAGTGTTGAATGAATTGATTAGCTAGCAAGCTAGCTAGATATATAATTAACATCTCAAGGTCTCTTTTTAAGCTTGAATGTAACAGCCCATGAGAAATGATGAGGCTACTTTGGGATGAGCAAAGCTTTTAAACACTACCCTTCAACCCACACAGCAGTCTCCCTTTCTTCACAAAACTATGTTCTTGTCCATAATTTTAAGGGCCTTTGTAAATGGTGTAAGCAGCAGGACCTTTGGTTCAGCAGCAGTGATTTTTCCAGTTAAATGTGTAATTCACCAAACGGAAGGACAGACACCTTGGAGACATCATTATTCTTCACCTATCGGTCAGAAACTACAGAGGATCTAGCTGGTTCAGTTACAGTCCTTTTATCATCAGTCTGATTTCTACAATTTTTTCAAATAGATCCACAATGCATCCATCACACCATGAGCAAGAATTTCAGCCATAGCATCACCAGTTGCATAAGCTCTGAGTTGAGTAAACTAATTTCTCCTGATTTCAGCCTGGTGAAGTGGTGGGTGGAAAGGTCACTCTCATTAGTGGGGAGATTTGCTACTGCCCTGGCGGTCATCTGGCTTTGCACTCTTTTAGTTATCGATCTGGAAATGAACAGAAGTAGGCAATGGCTGCAGGGCAAAGCTCAGCTCTCTCTTCTTGAGGCTCTCCTAGGAATGTTACCAAAGGTTTCATTCTATGGTCTGGATGTCTGCTATGAGTAATGAAGGTTAGGCAGGTGAAAAAACTAAAAGCAAAATATTTGGATTACTAATTCCTCCTGGAAAATAAGCTTTCAGGAGAACAAATTCGGAGAAAGTTTTCTTGGCGTAGCAGAATCCCATCAGGTCAAAGTGACTCAATATTTAGTTTTCAGAACACAAAATCTTTCTGAAACCAAAGCCAATGAAAATTTATTATATCCATAATTTTATTGTGTACTCCCTGTTCCTGACCTTCGGTGATTGATTCAGAGCTGATGTGGGATTGGGACAGTAATCCCAATGAAACTTTAGAGGCAATCACCACTATTTCTTCTAGAGAGGTCATCCTAGTCCCTGGGATCTTGCCAGTGAAAAAGATAGTGGTAAATTAAAAAATTAAATTGAGGAACATCTTCAGTATCCCAAGAAAAATAAGTTCATTACAAAAGCAAGCTGTAAAACATAATTGATTGTGAAAACAGAGGTGCACACCATTCGTGTAGGGTTTTTTTTGTTAAAGCAACATAAATATCCATTTCAGAAATGGGTCTGGGCTGTTAGGTTCTCTAAAACTTTAATGTCATGGATAATGAGAGAAAGGGAGAAAGGAGGAGGGAAATCAGGTGATATTGCTATTTCAGGGAATATTTAGTTAATTTTTGAGTTGCTTTTTACAGATCACCTGATCAGGTAGCCTGAATACTGTATCCTAGTATGGACACTCAGACTTAACTACTTTCTCTTATTTGGTTGAAGGAAGATGAGTGATGCTCCTCCAAGGAAAGAAAGGGAAAAAAGATGGTTGAGAAACTCTGCCCTTCCTGTATAAGACTGCTCACGGCCTGTGTATTCCTTACTCCTGTTGACTGTCAGAGCTCACAATACAATGCAGAAAGGAGACCCTGGCAGGACAACTAGTGAAGTTTCCCTCCCAGGAAGCGTGTGTGTCCATGTGCAACAAGCAACCACAGGCAGTCACTCTCCTGCCTCAGAGATTTCCATGGCCAGTCTGAGGCAGGCACTCTTGTTTTAAGACAGTCTTGGAAATAAACGTGCTGCTCTCAATCCAGTCTTTCAGGTTAGGCTATGGCATGACAAAACACAGTGTCAAAAGATCTGTGCCCATTATACACTCTGATGGCAAGAGTCATTCAAAATTAAAATAATATGGCAAGTGTCCCAACCTTCAAAATATTCTGTTGGATTCAATTCCACTCTAATTTGGGTAAAAGCACCATCAGCAGGAAACCAAGTACACATACAAGAAGTAGAAGCAACAGCAGTGTGGATATTAACCTATGCCAGGACATACCATGTTATCAGGTCAGATCACTTTATTCCTCTTCCTTTGCAGATGGAGGAATAAGTGCTTGCCGGTTATCTTGGAACACATACAGGACCAAACTGAAGGCCAAACAGAAATAAATCATTGAAAGCAAAGTGTTGAAAACAATTACTTGCAGCTTTTCTTCTATGAATACTTTTACTGCTATTTTTTCAATAACGGTTTATTATTTCTTTATCCTTTTTTTAATGATACTTACTCCTTCCTTTTCTAATATTTTATTTTATATATGTCTTATAATTGTGATAGGCCAGCTTGTGGTGGTATAGTTCAAAATGATTAAGCTATTTGTTTTCTTAAAGTTTTGCTTTTGTTTATTAATGAGTCAGACAGTGACTTGCACAGGAGCATACCAAAATAGGTGGCTTGAGCTGATTAACATCTTATTCTGCTGTCATACAGTGTCAAGGTTGCACGTTGTAAAGCAGAATTTCCACTCATTTATTTCTGGTCTGTATTTGACAAAAAAAAAAGTAATTTTTGCTACAGAGAAAATTTAAGATATATACAAGTTTGTTCCACTGAGAAATGACAATTGCTTTTTAAAGTATTTCTTAAAGGGCCTATTCTTTTTAAAGAGAAACATATGTCAGAGTTCTGTGAATGAAAGAGTGAGCTCTCCAAAATGACTGATGGTGCTGTCTTACTTCTCTTGATTGATTAGTGCTTTGGTTCTGAAACTTTGGCCCACAGCCCATCTGTGTCCTGCAGAGGGTTTGCCACTAGAGTCTTTCAGGAGGAGACATATACCATGATGATGGCTTCTCTGCTTGATTCCTACTGTTAAATCATCTTAAAAGCAGTTAAAAATTAATGAAACATTTTACTAATCAGACTTCTTCTAGGAAAGCAATTCTAAGTGGGAAGATATTTTTTGTTTCTGAAGTTGTTCTCCTTTTTAATGCACGTAAATAATAATTAATAACTTATTTATAAAGCCCCATTGGCATGACTGAGGTGCTTGGGGTACTATACAATATCATCAAAGCAAAATGAACAAAAGTTCACCCTCATTAGAGTTGAGCCAAACACAAGAAAAATTGCAGACAAGATAACAAGATCTGCTTCTCTAATCATGCAGTCTTGACGTGTATATTTTTAAAATGATACTGGGGGTTGAAATACATCAGCATAAGCCTCAAATCATGTACAAATAAGGGTGAAGTCACTTTGTTCTTTCCTAAACTTATTTTAATTTCTTATTTCCTCATATGTTTTTCTAGCTCACCTGTTAAAGATATTGAGCATAAACCACCAAACCTGTAAGGTATTCTGCCCTGCTAAGGCTCTGCACAGTGCCCCATACAGCCTTCCCCAAATACATAGGCATAAACTCAGATGTTTTAGGAGCTGTGCAGTAAATGTTTCAACTGTGACTCACTATGTACTGGGAGAAGTTACAAAGCAAGGAACTGTGCCTTTTCCACCCTTGCAAATGAGGGCTGTGGGGTAAAGTTCCCTACTCGCCAGGTCTTTGGGCAGTGGCAAATCATATTGGTATAAAGCTCACTCTTACAGATAGCTGCAACCATATGAATTTCAATACTACCTGTCCGAAACCTAGATAAAAAGACTTACAAATTAACTGCATAGCCATTTAATCACTGGAATGCACTTAAAGGAGCAAATTTTAAAGTCTCATCTCATTCATACTGCAGGTAAATATCTTTTTTTTTCTTTTCTGCAGTATCACCAGGTACCAGTTCCACAATATAGATATTTAAATATGTAAGATGGCTGTACAAAACAAGTGAATTTGCACTTCCTCCCCATCAGACATCAGTCAAACTGTCACTCTTTACAAGTAGGTTAAATAGGTTATTGGAGATAAATACAGGAGAAAAAAATAATGGAAAATATATAGTGAATGTTAGGCTGTCATTAGCAGCAGCTGTTTCTGATAAGGCTCAGCTCTTAAACTATTGAAACAGGGAAAACAGATTAAAGCTGCTGCTTTGATGCCTTAATACAGTATCTATTTAATTTGAGATTATATAGTTCATGAGGCATAAATCCCCAAATATTTTTGTAAAATCCTTTAGCAGCCTTCAAAAATATCACAGTGTTATTTGTAGAATTCACTCTCATGAGTCTAGTTTTAGAAATATACCAATGCATAGATGATTTGAGAGAGCAAAGAGCTGATCCTGATTTTGGATTTTTATCTCCAGGTGCAACATTTACTCTAAGCAATAGGTTTCAAGGAAGCTCAGCTGGAACTGAGGACAAGTATTAATGGTGGAAGTTCAAAGGCAGGGGTGGGAGCAGAAAGGATGGACAGGCACATGCTCCACTAATGTGGAGAGAGACTGATGAGGGGATGAGTGCTTCTGTCCCTCTTTACATTGAAAACATCTATTGCAATATATCATCTGACTAATTAAACAGTGCTTCACTCAGAGGAGTCCACATCAGATTGGGCTTGAATGTAGAGGCCAGACCCAGTGTCCACTAAAATCCCATGAGAAGGAACTGCAGAAGAATCTTGGCTTTTACACTCTAGCCGTCATTGTTATAATGCAGATATCACATTCTCCCCCAGCTAATAGATGCCACAATACACAGATCCAAGGGAGGAGAGCACCATTCTGATACACCTTCCTGAATTTCATTTTTATTTCAAAGAAAAGTGATGTTGGGCATTTCATAGTGTTTGTCGTTTTTTTTAAAAAAAAAAAAAAAGAAAAAGAAAAAAGAAAAAAGAAAGCCTTGTAAAAACACCTCTTGCACTCTATGGTTGGCATTGCTGAGGTATAGTGTGACTTCTGATGCCTGGGGATGCTGCAGTTCTGGCCTATATCTGAGAACATTCAGGTTTATGGGAGCAAAATAAGAAGAATTATCTTAAATTGCTTATTAGTTTGTATAACTGCTTCCCACAAGCAGTATTAGAAAATGTAATATCAGTAGAATTCAGATGTAAGTAAGTATTATAAAAAAGCACCAGGTAGGAAAAGTTAGTCAACAACAGCCTAAAACTTATAGTCAAATACTTCTTTCTCCTAAAAACTCTTTTTGCCACCCTTTATAACATATAATTTTGTCCAGAAATTAAAAAAAAAAAACAAACAACTGTTTACTTTGTTGGAATTTATTACAATACCAACATGACATGAAACATTACAAGCTCAATTACTAATCACCCTTTCCTAATTTAGAAAATCAAAGTCTATAGTTTACATAGAGTATATTTAAACAAAGATCTAGGATATCTACATACTGTACTGTACAGTCTTCAAGTCTTTCCTGTATGAAATGAGTTTATGCAAGTCTGGCTCATTGCACAAAGCTATTAAGTTTTGTTAGTCCCTTGAATGATTTTCTAAGTCAGCAAAGCAATAAGAACATTTAAAAAACAAACAGACAGAAAGACAACACCAGATCTTAAAAAAACTACATCCTTGTTGTGCAAGTGTTCCTGTTCACACCCTTCTAGTTAAACACCTCCTTTGAAGAACAGAAATGGGATTGCTGAAAGTACACGAAAAAGAGGAAACAAGACTAATGATTGTTTTGCCCAGTGGAAAAATTTCCAAGTTTTTTTATTTCAGCTCCTATAAATATCCAAATAGGATTTTCATGCTGCATTGGAAAATTCCACAGCAGCAATTCATAGTCTATTTTATACGTAATTAGTTCCCCCCTCCCCCTTTCTTTTATGCCTGGTCATTTCCTGTGTATGAACATGATACACAGTTTACCAAAACATTTGGTAATTGTCTAGGAGAATTGAATAGTTGTAAAACCCGCATCATAACAAAGCTCAGGGCAATACTGAATTTTGCCCTGCTCATGCTCATTTTTGATGCTGCCTATATATGCATAAATCACAGACAACCAACAGGAAGTACCAGACAAATGTAAAGCCAATTTTCTTTCCACTGTATTACTGAAATCAGTGAAGCATATGGACAAGAGAAAACAGAGAAAAAGTATAAGTCCTTTCCATTTCCATAACAGCATCAGGCTACAGTTGTATGTTTTTTTTTAAAGCATGCAATAAGTCTGGCTGCCTAGTTTGTTTATAAGTGCATTTGCGTGCTTTTCTATGTTTAATACAATTTAGGAAAACCCAGAGAGATTACTCAGATGCCTTCCACATGAAACGCTCAAAGAATAAACTCCTGGCCCCAACAAGGAATTCCAAAAAAGACAAAACTTGGGAGATGGTCTCCCTGTGGGCTGTGGCACAGTCAGATGCATCTTCACCTTCATTCACAACCCTCCACCACATTCCACCAGGCAGACACCTATTCACCAGTGAATAGACAACAGCAGACATGGGGGTACATCTGAAACTCCTGCCTACTACTCAAAGTTAAACCGCTTCCATCCAGTTGGGACACAGACTTTTCGCTTGTCTTCTGATGCCAGACATCAAACTAGGGAGAACAGATCTTTTTAAAACACAAGTTTTTTGGGGCATCATGATGCCTGTCTTTTGGTGTGTAGGCCAGGGCTAGGACATTTTTTAAGGAAGACGTGATTCAAAGTCTGCAGCTCCCACTGTAGGATGAATCCATCCTATTCAATACCAAGGTATTCAATATCTCAATTACTTTGCTGTTAAAAGTTTGCAAGTTGTTTCTAGCTGACACAGGACAGAAAGCTATTGCTGCTTGTAAAAAGGTGCTAGTCACCAGCCTGGATTCATTTGGCTTCAGATAAAATGCCTTTGTCTCCTAGGGTGGAATCCTACACAAAGGATTTATGAGATGCTGAGGATTAAAACTATTGAGGATTCAAACAGACCAGTGCTAAAATTGAACCCATTTTAAAATGAGTCCTTGCCTGTCCTACTTTCAGCATGCAGCAAATAATAAAATCAAGGTGTGTCATTCAGCATTTCTGCGCCTCTGTTTTCCCACAGAGCATGGCAGCCAAAATCTTCAGCCGCTGTGGTACAGCACAGATTGTGCAGCCTCTCCTTGCCAGACTTCAGGGGAACTTCTCAAGGTGACTGCCCTCAGACGTACAGCCAGGGTTTTCACAATCAGGGTCCTGGAATGAAAGCCAAAATATTACTGTCAGTGCAATATATTAAAATGCTGATGCTGCAGAAAGAAATAAGGGTAGAAGGTTCTGGATTCATGGACTCATTCAAAAGCAATATAAAATAAATAGGGAAAATAACTATGTGGTACCAAAGCACAGTGGTGTTCATACTGAGAAAAGAGAGAGACTGTTTCTTTGTGCTGATTTAGAGGGAGGCAGCCAAGGCTCATTCAGTAAATTACTATTGTTCAGAGTCATCTAACCAGGATCTCTAAAAACTGAGTTTGATATACAGAAGAAACACTCGACCGATTGTTATATAATAATAATTGACTGCAGAGGAAAGAACTTTCTATAGAAGCTGAAACTGTATTTTGAGTTGGGTAAAGCTTTTTATACTGTGCAGCAAAGCCTCAGGCTTTACTCTATTGGAATTTACTTTTCCAGATGGCTTGAAATGTTGCCTGTCC
Source organism: Columba livia (assembly GCF_036013475.1). Lineage (NCBI taxonomy): Eukaryota > Metazoa > Chordata > Aves > Columbiformes > Columbidae > Columba > Columba livia. Next base: position 125,148,780 of record NC_088603.1, on the reverse strand, counting down.
TCACAGCCTCTTCTGGGGGCAGGCAAAGGGCTGTGGTGCTGCAAAGACACAGAACAACTCCAGAGTTTCATAAGAAACACAACTGGGAGGAGGAGAAGCAGAGTCTACTCTAGAGCAGAGTCTGCAGGTAACTAAAAAGGAGTATGAAGAGCAATTTTGTGCCAGTGAAAGGAAGGAGGGAACATGTGCGAAGGAGCTGAAACTTCATGTTAAATTCAAATACACAGTATTACTTTTAGCACTTAGAAAACACAAGAAAAATGCTCCAGGCAGCTGATCTCTCTTCTGTCTTGAGCAAATATTTGGTTTTGTCAGTTCGATGTTGAATTCTCAAATTGTAGAACTTTTTCCTCATTTCCTCTTCCTGTTCCCTGTCCTTGTCCTTTCTCAGCTTCTTGGAGCCTAAAGTTGCCCATGAACCGTTTCCCAATTCAAAGGTTCCTCTTTGAGATGGCCCAAAGTTTGATGCAACTGATTCTCTGAAAGCTGAGTTGGATTTGCCTGCTGGATCCAAGTATTCCTCACAAGAGGAAAAAAGACAGGGAGAGAAGACAGTAGATCATGCATTGAGTTTTTATTTTGTTTGCATTCTTCCTACCACACTGACACCTGCTCAGTGCTAACAGCTATAGCCTTTTGAGGATTCAGTAGTTTATATGCCCCTTAATGTAACAGTGAAAGAAGAGGAAACATGACTGATTTGTATGTTCACATTCATTCTCTGCTCCTTTCGCCTATTCTAAATAATATAAAATGAGTCAGCTGATTTTGGAGCAGGCCATAGATGACAATGGCTGTTGAGGATGGTGTCACATACACAGCTGTCTGGGACACAGTGTAATCCGAGGTACATTCTGGTTTCTTACCACAATCAAACACTGCCATGAGTTGATGCTGAGGAAAACAAAGGAAGCATATTCTTCATTGTAACAGAGGCGAACTTCTTAGAAAAAACCTGCAAGGAATAGAGAGGAGAATGTAGGTGATAAATTCTATGTCCCCCTGGATGTCAGATATGTGGACTGTGTAACCTGATAAACTTTAGAACAGATGACAGTCTAGCATCATGTCCCTAGCTAGATAAGTCATGTACAGTTAGCTTTTTCACCCATTTATTTGCATGATGTGGTGAACTTAAGGACATAGGGTATTTCTGATGTTTCTCACACTAGTGAGTTAGAAGCCTTGTTGCATCTTGGGGTGGCATATCCTGAGGGCATCTAGCACGTGGCTCCAAATAAAGGGGTAAAATTTACAATGTGTCCTCCATTTTTCTGTCTACTGAAGCCAGCCAGCACTATGTTGCTGGAATGACACATTCACAAACAACCACTGACCACAGCGGTAAGTAGCAAATTCATTAAGGTGCACATGCCTTCCTCTTCCGGGATGGTACAATGTGCCAGTAACTCCTATGGGCTGCATCCTTGTGGCACAGTATAATCCTAAATTACTATGATCCAGATTCTGCCGTCCTTGCTTCTTCTGATTAACATCTTACTCTGCAAGCAGGTTTTGTTTTGTTTTGTTTTGTTTTGTTTTGTTTTTTGATTTTAGTGTGGCTGCATCTGCAAACTTCTTTTTAGTATAAGGATGAAGATGAGAGTAACCATTCCTAACTCTAACCATGCTTCAGATAGATCCAGATAAGAATTATAACAAACAGCAGAAGAATGAAAATAAACTCGATCTGGGTTCATACTGGGCTGGCAAAAAAATGAAAAAAAGAGAGAATGAAATCACAGTTCTTGCTTATATAAATAGCACCTGTTTTGACAAATTTTGTATGCCTATATTTTCTGAATTAGCATGCTTCCAAAGTACCACTTTTCTCAGAACATAAATGACAGCATTGACAAAAAAATAATACAGGCTGTTACTATATATGTTTATAATCTTTAAGCTTTGCAAGCACAGAATGGTCGAATTCATCCAGTAATTGTTAAACTAAGCAAACTTGCTTGGTCTTAGCTCCAATAATTAACTCCTTCAGCAGTAGTACAAGACAGAAATATCTGCTTATTGAGGCTCAAATGGACAGTAATGTATTCCAGAGGTTGATACTGAGTCCAGTACTGTAAGATCCTAATTCATGACCTGGTCATCAGCACAGAGTGCACCTTCAGCAAGTTTGTAGACAATACAAAACAGAGAGGAGTGGCTGGTATGCCAGAGAGTCATGCTGTCATCCAGAGGGACCTCGACAATCCAGAGAACTGCGCTGATAGCAACTTCATGAAGTTCAACAAGGGGAAGTGCAAAGTCCTGCCCCTGGGGAGGAACAACCCCAGGTACCAGTACAGGCTGGGTGCCACCCAACTGGAAAGCAGATTGACAGACAAGGCCCTGGAGGTCCTGGTGAACATGATGTTGAACATGAGTCATCAGTATGCCGTTGCTGCAAAGAAGGTGAGTTGTATCCTGGGACACACGGACATACTGGAAAGACTCCAGTAAAGGACCTAAAAATGATTAAAGGGCCTGCAGTATCTGTCATGCAGGGACAGGCTGAAAGAGTTGGGACTGTTTAGCCTGAAGAAGAGAAGGCTCAGGGGGGTCTTATCAACATGCATAAATACCCAGTGGGAGGGAATGAATAACAGTGAGAAAGACTCTTCTCATGAGTGCTCAGTTACAGAACAAGAAGCAATGAACACAAACTGAAATACAGGAAATTTTATGTAAACCTATGAAAAAACCACTTTTTTTTTACTGCGGGGATGGTTGAACACTGGCACAGGTTCCACAGAGAGGCTGTGGAGTCTTCATCCTTGGAGCTATCCAAAACCTAACTGGACACGGTCCTGAGCAACCTGCTATAGCTGACCCTGCTTGTAAAGAGAAGTTGCACTAGACAGTTTCCAGAGGTCCCTCTCAACCTCAGCTCTTCTGTGATGTGTGATATTTTTACACTACCTCAGCAATATTGCATCAGTATTCTTCTATCTGATTTCTATTTGCATTTCTGACACCTGCAAATAGCAGGCACATTTATTGCTTGTAGTATTCAAGTTCATAATTAGCTAGCACTCTCTAGGACATGGGTAACTTTAACCACATTTAGACATTAAAACTCTTTGGTTTTAATGACCCAGAATCAAGATGTCACCTTTTGCGCAGGACAGCACTGAAAGACTCACATTTGGAAATGCCTCTGCAGGGTGGGTTTAAACAAGATCTTTACTCAGTAAGATCATCCCAACAACTCACAAACTAAAGTGATTTGGCTGATGAGTGTCTGTCCAGGATTTTCAAAGGTGTTCACAAGACAGACATTAGCCTTAGTCTGCAATTTTTTTACAAGACCCTAAGTAAACAAGGTTATAAAGCCCAAAGCAAATATCACAGTTGTCTTGATCACACACTCTTGAAAACAAGCAGGGCTGAGAACCCTATCTGGCTAACACTGAAGCATGAGACAAGGGAGTTGGGGAATACAAGCCCATTTCTGGCACCTAGCTAATTTGCTGAACATCTGAAAACATATGAAAATGTGGTGATGACCTATTAAGAAAAGCGAACAAACCGAGAAGAACAAATATAAGGAAAATATTTATAAAATTAGGACATGTATTAGCAAAATTTGCAAAAAATCTTTGTAAATCTCCTGAAAACACATTCAAAGATTTGCTCATCCGTTCAAGTCAAGGCAAGAACATTACAGTTTGCGATCCTATTGAATCAAACCAGATGGGATTCACCCATTACTACAGTTTCAACTACTGAAACAACATTTGGCTCTTCACTCTAATCCCTCTTTCTCTGACATTAATGCAAGAATCATTGTAATAGGTAGGTTTGTTATGGAGAATTCAATAGTAATAATAATAATTAAAAAAGTTGCTGTTCTTGTATTCCTCTTGTTGTTGAAGAAGAAAATTATACTGTAAATTAAATCTGATTTTATGACATTTTGTATGCATATAGAACTTCATATGAACTCAGGGGAACATACTTTATTTGAGCTCTGTAGTCCTTATACTTTTTAATTAATTTTTCTTTGTAATTCAGAATAAGTTTCTAATGGATTCATGGAACAATATGGGGTCACTTGGGGGTGATTTTAATACCTGCAATTCCCATGGTTATTAATCAAAGACTTTTTAGCCTTTTAGATAAATTATCTGCCTTCTGTTTAGAAGACGGAGATTAAGCATGTGAGAGAAATTGTCCCTACTGACACAAGGAAAAAAAGTCAAGGAAAAACAAAATATAGCATTTTGGATATCTCACAAAACTTCAGAATATGCTGTAGATTTTCATTTTTCTTTCATCTAGCTTAATGAAAACAATTTGTTATAAACATAGCAATGATTCTCAAATGGAGTGTTCTTCACTTACTGGCTATAAATCTCAGAAGCTGTCAAAACCAGTATAACTTTTTCTAATTTGTGATTTACAGTTTACCAGTGACAGGATTTTTTTTCCAAAAAAAAAAAAAAAAAAAATCATCAGACTTTTTAAACACCTAAGAAAAAAAAAAAAAAGTGTTTATTTAATGAGTTAGTTGGCAATGTAAATTTGCACACTATCCCCTTAGACTAGAGTGGTTACACTTTCTTCCACTGAATCCTGAATTGTATAAACAGAACCAGTTTCTATGCAATTGATTTAATTCCTCTTGGCTTCATTATGTTCAATAATTCAAAAAAAAAAAAAAAGTAGATTCTCTGTTCAATAAAGAAACAAAAATGTTTGTTTCTCATACATTTTCACTTGTTGTAGAACTGCATAACTGCAAGGTAAGGTGCTCAAGATACACCAAAGACAAAAGAACAGGAAGCTGAAGTGGGAAATTTACTGGATTTCTATGTCTGTAAAAACAGATCAGAATATAAAATCTCGAAATTTTGTTCATCCTTCAACAATGGTTAATCCTATATCTAGAAGTCTCAACAAGACAAAGCATTTATGGTAGCTGTAGATTTGACCCCAACTTTTCAAATGCAACCGGCCTCGACGTGTGTGGAAATTCAATGCTTATCTGTAGCTCACTTCTAGCTCACAGTCAAAGAGAAATTAATCAAATTTTATGAAAGTATTGTAAGAATTTACAACAGCTCTATCATTATAATGTCTAAGTATGTAATAATTTTCCTTCTCCTGAAGAAGGGCTCAATTTAGTAGTCTGCTAGCCCAAGGCACAGCTGCCTGTAGAGGACAGTGTTGTGAACTATTTAGGTTACTCAACGTGTCTGAAGCAGTTTACCTGCATTCATGCATTGGTTTAACAGGGTGGATTAACCTGGTTCTATAACACATCCAGGTGGCCCACCGGGCTTAATCACCTCCTTCTAATACTCCAAATGGCCCCTTCAGACAATGTTGTGCAGTATGGTATTATACTCCATTAACTGAACGCAAAAGGTTCAGCTGGTTGTTTGAAGACATGCGGAAGTCTGCCATGGGACCTGGACGTTGCTTTCCTAAATCCAAGGCTGTTACCCATTCTACATCCTCTCTTTTTAATTAGACACCAACCACATATAAGTTCACAAGTAGCAAGGAGAGGGTAAAACAAAGCCTCAAGTCAGCAAAAATTACCACCAAAAACTATTCCTTTAAAGAAAAAAAAACCCAAGTGTGTAAACTAACCACATGTCCTCCTAATATGGTGCCAAAAGAGACCTCAGAAACATTTTTTCTTTTCATTCCTCAGGACCTCTTTTCTGGAAAGGTAATTAAAAAGACAATACCTTGTTGAAAGGAGCAGAAACAGTCAGGGAATAAAGGCATGAGATGAATGAAACAATCAGTCCTTGAAGACAGCCCTACACAGTGACATACAATGTTGTCCATACAAAATGCGCATTTCCCATGGAGTGCATTGCACACCACTTTGTAAGGCTGCATTTAATAAATTGCAAAACATCTTCAGAAAAATACATTGATAAGCATTGTAGAGTGTACAGTAGGGTATGCATGTTCAGCTTCATCATTGTGCTATCATGAATGCCTCATCACCTTTTATTTTCCTCGAAGATGTCTTCAGAGGTCTCAATATTTGTTCTGCCAACAGAATAAAAAGATTAATTTAAATACAGCTTTGGTCCATCTAATGTAGAATATGTAGCACGCATGCTTTGTGTCTTCATGAAAGGAAACAGTGTCAAAACATATTATATATATACATATATATATATATATATGTATTTATTTATGCTGTAAAAAGAAAGAAGACACGACACATGGACCTCAAGAATGTGCATCTATCAGTAGGTTTTGTTAAGGTGTGACAGCATTACTTGTATTCAATATTCAGGCTTGGCATTTTGCAGAGCTGTCTCATTCTTTAAGTGGAGTTGGTGCGATTCATATTCCTTCCTTTATTTGTCATGATCCTTTTGTGAACCTGTGGGCAACTTTAAACATGACATTAAACATGGCAGGAGCATGTTTGTCTAATAACTGGAATACTAAAAGTGCTATGGGAAACATCATCCAAATCTTTCGCAATTCAGCTGACGGCTTTGTTTGGGAGCACAACTGGCCAAGTGGCTCACTCTCAAATGAGAAAGAACAAGAGGCAGTGTGAGTCAGACCAGATGGCTGTTGACCTTAAGGCAAGATAGAAACGGATGGGGAAAGCTATTCTCAGCTGTGTTTCTTCCAGAGACTGCCCCAGAAACTCACTTAGTCCTGGTAATGGAAGAAATTTTAATATCAGATACTTTGTTTCTGATAACACACATAGTTTTTTATTTGGTTGGTTTTGTTTGTTGTGTGGGTTTTGTTTTGTTTTTGTGGGGTTTTTTTGTTCTTTTGTGGTTTTTTTTGTTTTGATTTTTTTGTGGTTTTGTTTGTTTGTTTGTTTTGTTTGTTTTGTTTTGTTTTGTTTTGTTTTTAAGATACATAAGCAAGATGACAATAAGAAAAGCAATGGAATTTACTTGCTTGGATCACAGTACTGCACAGTCTGAGTGAGGTTTCTATACATTACTCTATAAATTATTCACTTCTGTGAAAATACCACCTTTTCTAAAATCATGCACTGCCAATACTTACTATTGCCCTTCAGAGCTGGTCATTGGAACAATACTCTGAAAAAAAGGACTTATGTTTAAGTGGAAATGTATGCTTTCATTTTGAAATAGTGTTACGTTTTGAAGGTTTTCATTCTGCACTATATGAAATGTGTTACAATATGAAATTTTCAAAAGCTGAAACCGAACTGTGAGACAACCTGGAATTATCATTATTCTTTTCAATTTTCTTTCAGAGAATTAGATATCTACTGAATTCATTCTAGTCAAGGAAATCAGATTTCTACATTCCAAAATTCTGTATAAAATGGACCTGTCACTCTCTGTCAGTACAAATTTGGTGTCTGTTTTGAGATTTAGGTCAAAGACTCTTGAAAACAGTGGAAACTGTTTAACTTGGCATACTCTGGATTCAATCAAAGGCTAAATTTGTGGACTGTGAGATAAATTTACATGAAGGACACACATCTCTGTAGCTGTATATCCTGACCAGCTCTAATGTTTTGCTCTTATAATGGTCTGTCCATGACCTAACAGATAAATCTGAATGAAAGATAACCGGTAAATCACAGCTGAATCATGAAAATAAAAAAGTAACCACTTTCTCAGTTATTTTCACAAAAAGATGGAAAATTAAATTGTTTCTATTTTCTTCCTATGAATCCACTGGAAGAGTTAACTAAATATGTTAGCTCTGTATGTGGTAAGAATGTCTGCAAAGTCATCTTTACAATACTGTAGTTTTCTGTGTTCTACCTTACTATTCAGCAGTACCTCTAGTATTACCAAGATATATTATTATTCCTGAGAGAGCGTATCGTTATGTCATGTTGTGTCCTTTTGAGTGGGTCAAATATCCTTTATATTACATTTTTAAAGTGTCAATGATGCCTAAGCATCCTACAATATATGCTGCTGACTGGGAAATTAAATTTGTATTTAATTATGCAATGCTTTGTGGAATTGGGAAAATATTGCTCAAAGTCACTTTGACTGACTGTTACATACTTTCTGCTGGCATTACTGTATACCATGCTAACATAGTTATCTTTGTTTTATATGGAAATGAAGGAGTCCAACACTAGGGGCATCATGTATTTAGAGGTCCACAACTACATAGTTTTCTTTCCGGGTTATGCAATACATCTCATTCAGACAGACTACGACAGCTTGCAAAAAAGAAAAAATACAGCCTGCAGAATTTCTTAATGAAAGCCAAGTCCATCACCAGAGCTGAAAATGCTGGTATTTTGTATTCCCCAAAATGTGTTCACTTGACTTTGTGGGAGCCACTGCTAAGTGGTGTGAGATGAGAATCTGGCTTTGTATGCCTTGTCGCCTAGAAATGTCATGTGTTTGTTACATGAAACTCATAAATCTCTTTGATGTTATCTGGACCTGTATTATCATAGGAACTCTATAGATGGTAAAAATCTGCTTCTAAATTGTGTAGTATACACTTATTGCTTCTGAGCACTGAGTCTGATATTAAGACTGCACCCCATTCTGGTCTGAAACACACATTATGTACAGCATGAAGTAGGCCATTATCTGTATTTTGATTACTCTTTCATTATATCTTTACACAGCTATACTGACAACTCATCATGTTTCTGTTTAAAACCATAAACAAACCTAGATAGCACTTACCATGTTTTCACCTTTCAATATTTGTAGATTATACTGAATTTAGAAGATGAGTAAATAAAGATAAATACTGCAGTCCAGTATAGGAGAACTGAGAACATTTAAGTACTTGGACTAATAAATGACAAATATGGTTCATTGATGATAAAAGCAAAATGACAAGTTTTACACAAACAATAAAAGAGAGGAAATATCTTCAAAATGCTAAGAAACTGAGTCATCTTGAACACAGAAAAGATTTGGAAATTATTGAAAAATATTATCTTTGTAGCCCTGAGCACAATGTTCAGGCACAATGATGAGTTCAACCAAGATGTGGAGATGTATTCCCAGATAAATGCGTTACAAATCAAAGCTGGAATCATGACAGTGTAAGGCATTGATCCAGATGCTGTAGGTATGGAATTATACTGGCCACAGTCTTTCAGGAAAGAGGGCAAAGAATATGAAGTGTGGGCATTCTGTAATATGCACACTCACTGGAGTGCAAAATTGGGCTACAATAAGATGGAAAATAAATTATCAGAGAGCAGAGAATAAACTAATTGCTCTGAGAAGGAGCAAAAATAAGAATTCTTAATTACACCAATTGGTACCAAGAAGGCTGAAAACAAAAGCCTTGGTAAGAAAATGCACTTCAGAAATTGTTTTTCTTTTAAAAACTCACTGAAGCATGAAGTGTTGCTGAACTTAAGTGGCTATACCATTTTCTAAACAAAAGAGACATAGGAAGCTACATGGTAAGAGAAAATGTCAGAAGCAGGAACAAAAGGGTGGAAAGAAAGGAATAACAGTAACAATATTTGAACACTTAAAGGCAACAGTAGAAACCGGTCAGAGGTTAACCAGACAGTGGGCGTATGCAGAGCAAGTGACAGACTTTTCAGTCAAAGGGTACAATTTAAATCCTGCTGCATATTTCTAAACAGGTGACTTTGTATACAAAGTGCATTGTGATCTTTGCAGACTCAGAAGGTTCTGCTGGATGCTCACTGCTTTGGAAATTTAACTACAAGACCAGATTTAAACACTGCACAGAGGCCGAGATCTGCAGACATATCTGTGTGCCTGACTTTGAGCATCTGGGTAGGAACACCTCATTGATATCTGGGGGTCTGCCTGCATACTGAAAACATAATTTGCAGTGCTGGTGCCTTACAGTGAATTTCAGATCTCAAATTCTGATTACTGGTTTTGAAAATTTTCATTCCTTGCCTTGTTTACAAGAAGGCAGCACAGAGATCCGTCCCATTCTATATACTTGCTAAGAACCGCTGCTGTAAAAATCCTGTCTGACCTATCAAAAGGGACTAATATTGTGTTTAAATCCAGTTTCAGTTTACAGGAAAAGGAACTTAAATTTCAGGAAAGTCCAGATGAGAACCTTTTGCTTAACTTTTTTTGCTCAGTAAGGAAGAAACCAGACCTTGATGTAATTGCGAAAGCCAGATTCTTCTAGTTCTCAAGTTTAGTTCAAAAACACGGTAGCCTAGAACACGTCTTGACTCAGGTCTCATCCAAAACCCATGAAAGACAACAGAAGACCTTCAAAGTACTTTGCAAGCAGGGATGTTACCCTTTGGGTCCAGCAGTCAAGCTTTTTTGAATAATTATTAGTTCTCTGGCCAATACGCAATTGTGCTGAAACATAGTTAATCATCTTACTTATTTCAGATATTTTCTTTTCAAGCTCTGTGTTTTTCAACACAGTCTGAATTAACAAATAAGAGTGCAAATCTATTTATTGTTGTCATACAGAATCTGTTTCTCAATCCTTTAAAATATTTCTCCCATTTTGGTTACACCTTTTTGCTATTAAAAAAAAAAAATGTTCTTAATGGGATTGGGTTTTCGTGTAATCACAGAAGCTATCAGTCAGATAACAGAACTGGTTTACAACTCATGCTGCAAACCATTTTTAACTCTGATCTACAATAATGACAATTATCCTTGTGCTTTGCTTTTGTTGCACTCATTAGCATGTATCTTCTCCTCCACTCAAGCATCTTTTGCTCTCTTAGAATTTCTTCCTTTAGCAAAATCTTCATATATTAAAACTTGGTAAGACTTCACAGTGCTACACAGGTAATGTAACCTAATGTAACATAGGTGGGGGAATAAGATTGATTTCCTTACTTGCACACACGTGTATGCATGTGTATGTGTGTGTATTTTTAACACAGGAAAAACGACCCTGCAATGACACATCTTATGATGTGTATCCCAAAATGTTAATTCAAATACTGCTAAGAGAACTCAAACATGTTTATTTAGTAGGATTTGCTATAGTTATTCCACATTTTCTACTGCGGATTTCATCACTCTTTGTTCAGTTTCATTAAGAAAAACAATAGTGTTTCAGTTTTCACAGAACACAGAGATTTAAATTAGAGGTGAGTTCCTGAAAATATTTCATTTACAGTAACTCTTCATTATTACTACTAAAATAACAATGGTCAAAAATGTTATTTTCTTACACTATTCCACTGTCTTTTCATTATAGTCTCCTTTTATTTTTATTCTATATTAATTTTCTTTACATGAAATCTACATTTACACTTACCTTTAAATTTATACAGTACCTGGTCATGGTTAACTTGCAGTTAGAAATGTTCATTCAATTGCATATGGTGAAGAGACCAGCACACTGGGCACTACATCACTGATCTCTTGACTGTTTTCAGTAAGAGTCTATTGATGCTAAACCAGATGTTAGGCATTGGAGATGACAGGACAGTAACTCTGCTTTTACTCTCATTCAGGCTTGACTCCCTCTTCCGGGACCATTAGCATGTGTCCTCACTGGTGTCAGTTTTAAAGAGCAAAAATTTGTATAATGAAAACATCAGTGTACCATACGTGAGTTACTAAATAGCCATTGCTGGTGGGAAATTTCAGTTATTCCTTATCTGAGTCAAACGAACATAGACTAACATTCAATATTTCCTTCGTAAGTTCTTGAAGCATACAGAATGCCTCCTCCCCCTAAAAATCATGCTTTCTAGAACACTTTTTAGATTGTTTAATAGTGGTCTGAAATGAGGATATATTTAGGAAAAAATATCTCTATTTCTCTGGGAAAAAAAAAAGAAGTCAAAAAGGAAGAGGATATGCACAGCATCTGCAATTGATTTTTGTCATCTGCCTGGTTTATCCTTATCTTCTTATGAAAAGAATTCATGAGCAAAAGCAGCTTCTATTGGATTGTCAGCACCAATGTCAGTTTGTGGGATCTGACTTCAGCAAAATTTCCTTGTGGCATTGCTGTAAATAGTTTGTGTTGATTGGGCTTGTTGTATTTTGAATTTTCTATTGTCTGGGCTAATTATAGGTTGGAAGCATAGGACAATGTAGTGCATGTGAACTACTGATTTTATTGGAGTTTTATTCTTCTTGAGCCATAAAGCTGGAATCTGGTTTTCTTTTCAAATTGAGACATCCTGCTAGGAATACTTACCTCATGGTAAGCTGTAGCTTCAGCTCTGGTGGTGAAGGAGGAGGCATGTCTTGACACTTTTGACACAAAGCTCACCTGGGATCACAAACACTGTGTTGGATTGTGGCCAGAAGGTTTAAGCTGCAGGTTTAAGCTGCTGTGTGAAAAGTGAGCCAGGAAATTGCAGAACATAAAACTTCACAACTGAGAGATTAAATACATCCTAAAAGATAACTATATTTTTAAAATTCATGTTATATTCCAGATTTCCAGTATGAGGTATCGACAATTTGTTAAACACTGATTTGTTGAGATACGAAAGCAAGCTGAGGGATACTTTCATACCATGTAAGCACACAGAAATTTGATGGGTGCAGGTTGAAGATGTGAAAGAATTACTTTAGCTTAGAGAGAAAACTTTTGGCAATTTTGAGAATAAATTTATGATCTCATATCCATGTTTAAAAACTGATCCTAATAATAGTTTATAAAAAGAACCCAAAACCCTTTATGGTATAAACCATAAAACCAAGACTCATAATTAGTGTGAAAAGTTGCTTTAATATTCTTCTTTAAGTAAAAAATAATTTTAAGTATTGTTTTTACTACACAAGATGATGATACATCAGTTTGGAATATGAAACACCTCTATATCAACACATGCAAAGCTTTAGAATTTTTTGGTCTAAGAGAACAGTTGTTTCTTCCAGGAGGGAGGAAGAGGCATTTTTTTGAAGCTGTAGTGAGCTCCATGTTGCTGTACATCGAAAGAACACTGACACAATGTTTTCCACAATGTGGGCAGTTCTAAAGAAAATGTCAGCTCTTGGGACAAGGTTAAGTATTTCAGTAAAGTTCATCCCTTTTATTACATGTTCATTTTCCTTTAGCAGTTAAAGTTTCATTATCCTCTACAAGGTTTCTTGTAGCATGATCTTAACTCCCACCAAAGCTCTACCCATGGAGGAAATCCAAAATGCTGCTGCCAGTTAAGACCCACCATAAACAGAAGGAAAAGAAAAAGAGCTACATACGAGGTATGCTTACCTTTTACTGTCAGACATGCTTTCATCGATAAATGAAGTTACGTTTTTTCTTATCTTACTCTCTCTGTATATTCATTCTTGCCCTTTTTATTTCTGTTGCTTCAGCTACTCAGAAAAAGCTTATTCCAATGTGCCTTTGAGAAAAGTTCTTTGTTTCTGTAAATTCTGCTGATAACACCTACTCCTCTCTTCTGATTGATAGAGAATTCAACTTTGTAGCAGCTCTCTTATCCTCATGCTCCGCGATTGTCATCCCACAGCTTCTGAGAGACAGCTTTCCTAAAACCATGTCTCTGTGTTGCCTCTTCATCTGCTGCCTATAAATTGGGTCTTGGGTCTCAGCTGTCTCCTATGCATCACTCTATTTACTCAAGACAGCATGGTATGCAATTCCACTATTCATGGGTCTTACCATCTCCCTTTCTGTGTTCGTGTTACCATTTAACATAAAACATTCTAAACTCCATGTGTGATATACTTCCCTTCTTTACAAATTACAGAAGCTATCAAGACCTCTTTTTTTACAAGCTTTCTCTTATAATTTTTCTCTACCTCTAACTATTTGAGACAAAGTTATTTTACAAAGCTCAGAATTTTAGGTTCCACCTTCCGCATTATTTACTGCCTTTTTTTTTTTTTTTTTTAGTATGATAAGTAAGAATTACTTGAATTTGGTGGAAATTGACGTTTTTCCCTCATGTAGATCTCAAGCAAACCTTAATGGTCATCTCCAAAAAGTATAGCAAGGATTTATATCAGCTCTGGATTCACTTCCTTTTCTCCGAGTTCTGCTTTAGATCCTGCGTTAATTTCTTCTGACTATTTTTATTCCTAAGGGTGCTCTAATTCTTGACAGAGTTATCATCTCACACCTTGCATCCTTGGTTTTAATCTCTCTGATATAAACTGTTAATGCACATTCAGGATCTTGCAACTTTTTCACAGTCAAAGAGTAAACTACTTATGAAGGTAGATATTTCCTTTTTTAAATCCTTTTTTTGGAGATGGAATATGCACGAAGTCGTGTTTCCCTGGACACAGGAGAATCAGTAAAGAAGATGCCAAATCTTTCCAAATTATTTTCCAGACACTCCTTCTGTCTTTAGTTTATGCAGTTCTGTCTTCCTCTTTGTCGTATACCACCTTTGTGATCTTAATGTTGAAATACTAGCACAAACTCAACATGAACATTCAGTTAGCAGGAGGTGTATTAAAAATTATGCAGCTGTAAAGAAAAAAATTCTCATGTTGGATTTCATCATTTAAGGTACAACCCTAAAAAATATGTTTAAAATTTTATATTACATACCGTATCAAAATCTGATATATGCAGGATATATATAAGCTGAAAGCATTTTGTCGGTATTACAAATTCTTCATGAACCACATGGTGGGGTTTTTGTTTTTTTTCTTTCCCACATGTGGTCATGAATAAAAATGAACATACAAGCCAAACTCCATAGACTTCATAATTGCATTATCTTTATGTAGACTGGTCACATTTTAACTAACTTAATAATTTTCAGTAAATGTGCTTGTGGGTAGAATTTCAGCTTGATCACAGACTTGTATTGTTGCAGAAATAGCTACTCAAAATAAAATCCAACTCACACATTCCAAAATATGTTGTCTCTTCAGAAAAAAAAAAAAAAAAGCAAGCCTATTTGTGCTACTGGAAAAGGTAAAGAATAATTTCAATGATCTTTGCTTTCCTTTTAGCAATAACACAATATTTTCAAAAAGTTAGTGTGAAAAAAAAAGACCTCTGCATTAAATCCAGAGTAAATAAACTACAAAATCAAGAGTAAATAAACTAGATTAATTAAGAATGTTCTGCAGTAAGAGTTATTTCAAGATAATAGTTTTATATGAGCCTCTCAATATTCAGGGATTTAGTCTTTTCTAACAGAATTGGCATAAAAATAAAAATTGCCCATTTCCCAAAAGGGCAATTCAGGTTCTCCTTTCCCAAATAGATATTTTAGGCACCAACTTCATTCTTTGTTAAGCAGAAATATGTAAACTTCAATAAGAGATTAATTCCAAACTTTCGAATAGAGTTAATACTTGAATTTCATAAATCTAGGGTTAAATCTTCTCTGTCAGTTTGGTATGGTTGAGCAGAGAAAGTACAAAGGACAATTAAAAAACTAAAAAAGTATTACCTACTCCTTCATTGTGCTTTGGCTTTTTTTCAGTTCTTCCTCTTCCCTTTCATTTCAATTCCTCTTCTTTCCATTTATGTTTGTTCTGGTTTTCAGACAGATTCCTGGACCTTCCAGCTGTTATTTAGTTGAAGTGGTATGGGAAGGTAGCTTTGAAGAATTTTGTTGTTAAATGTAATGATTTTATCCCTATCTGAATCTATATTCACATGGTTGGCAAAGATGAGTTTTAAGCTATTAACACTAGTTGATGACTCACCCTGGTTGAGGTCTAAGAACGGAGAAATTAATTCAGATAATTCAGATTGTGTTGTCCTGTATGTTGAATGAAATATTAAATGTGAAAGTATATGGTATCTGTGGCCAGATTAGAAAGTCAAAGAAGTATTTCAATATTTTATTTCTCTTTTGAAGGGTGTTAGTACACTCCAGACGAGACCTATGGATGGGTGATAGGTTTCACAGTATCTTTGTATGATCCGTAGTCACAGATGCAAAACCTGTGGTGAAAAAAGCTGAACAATTTAAAAGCTTCATTTTTACCATAGTATTTGTAATTGGTTTAATTTCATCAATTTCTCTGGCACTAATTTCATTTGCTTTAGCTTATCTTCCTTGGCCTGGATCAATTGCTCTTAACATTAATCTTTGCATCCTAAGATATGCTTCCAAGAGCAGTAAGATGAATCATCCTTTGGAGGTAACTGCTTTTTCTCATTTAACTATTGATATAGCCAAGACAACTCACTTAAAACAGTTGAAACTCCATTTGTTGCATTAAAGAACCATTTCCCGCTTTGTAATGTATTCACCTGCTGCTCAGGAAAACAAAAATGGTATGCCGAGATCAGGTCTGTTCCCAAGATGAACATTTGTTTCCAGGAAACTTCTTTCTTTGGTGAATACATGAATCCATGAAAATATCTGTATGCCATGTCCCCTGGATGAAGGGTAATCACTACAGAGGCACACGTTCCCTGCCAATAAAGCAAAGCCTTTTTTTAAGTCTGGTGAGTTCCTCAAAAGGATCAAAGCCCTAGCATTTTTCTGTCTTTTACTTTGAACTTGAAGAAACCACACTGAGCAGGGCTAACACAGATACACACTTGGCCATACCTGTAGTCACATGGAAGGAGTATCAGTTTTGGGTATCACAGAATCACAGAATGGTTGAGGTTAGAAGGAACTTCTGGAGACCTCCTAGTCCAACCCACCTGCTGAAGCAGGTTACACAGGATTGTGTCCAGGCAGGTTTTTAATATCTCCAGAGAAGAAGACTCCACAACTCCTCTGGGTAGCCTGTTCCAGTGCCCTGTCACCCTCAAAGTAAAGAAGTTTTTCCTCATATTCGGATGGAACTTCCTGTGTTTCAGTTTGTGCCAATTGGCGCTTAACCTGTTGTTGGGCACCACTGAAAAGAGTCTGGTCCCATCCTCTTGACAACCACCCTTGAGACATTTACAAGCGTTGATAAGATCCTCTCAGCCTTCTCCAGGCTAAACAGACCCAGGTCTGTCAGCCTTTCCTTGTAAGAATGATGCTCCAGTCCTCTAATCATCTTTTTAGCCATCTGCTGGACTCTCTCCAGTGGTTCCTTGTCTTTCTTGTACCGCAAAGCCCAGAACTGGACACAGAACTCCAGATACAGCTTTACCAGGGCAGACTAGAGGGGGAGGATAACCTTCCTTGACCTGCTGTCCACACTCTTCCTAACACACCCTAGGATTCCATTTGCCTTCTTGGCCACAAGGGCACGTCGCTGACTCATGGTGAACCTCTTGTCCACCAGACTTCCAGCTCCTTCTCCACAGAGCTGCTGCTTTCCAGCAGGTCAACCCCTAACCTGTACTGGTGTATGACATTATTACTCCCCAGGTGCAGGACCCTACACTTGCCCTTGTTGAACTTCGTTATATTCCTCTCCTCTCAATTGTCCAGCCTGTCCTGCCTG
Organism: Columba livia; assembly: GCF_036013475.1. Taxonomy (NCBI): domain Eukaryota; kingdom Metazoa; phylum Chordata; class Aves; order Columbiformes; family Columbidae; genus Columba; species Columba livia. The sequence goes on along the minus strand of NC_088603.1, from coordinate 125,131,552 downwards.
AATGGCAGCACAGCCTTCTGGTATATCAACCACCTCTCCCAGTTTCATATCATCTGGAAACTTGCTGAGAGTGCACTCATTCTCTTCATCCAGGTCATTGATGAACAGGTTGAAGAAGACTGGACTTAGTACTAACCCCCAGGGAACACCACTAGCTACAGGCCTCCAGCTAGACTCTGCAGCACTGATCACAACCCCCTGAGCTCTGCCATCCATCCAGCTCTCAATCAATCTCACTGTTCACTCATTTTACCCACATTTCCTGAGATTATCTATGAGAATGTTATGAGAGATGGCCTCAAAAGCCTTACTGAAGTCAAGGTAGGCAATATCCTCTTCTTTCTCCTCATCTACTCAACCAGTTATGCCACCACAGAAGGCTATCAGATTGGTAAAGCATGATTTACCCCTGGTGAATAAATGCTGACTACTTCTGGTAACCTTCCTTTCCTCCACATGATTTGAGATGACATACAGAATGAGTTGTTCCACCACCTTTCAGGGACGGAATTGAGGCCAACTGGCCTGTAGTTTCCTGGGTCCTTCTTCTTGCCCTTTTTGAAGACTGGAGTGGCATTGACTTTCTTCCAGTTCTCAGGCACCTCTCGTGTTCTCCAGTATGTTCACACTGAATGTACAGTTTGGGAACCACTACACTGAACAGAATGTTTTGCAGCTGAAATTTTTTTGGTAGTTGGATTTATGTGCATTCAAATACAGAAATACAAGCATATGGCCATTATTGATGCTGGTAATTATTATCAAGTGCTTGGCAACACTTCATGGTTATAAACCAACCAGAGGTTGCAGGCCTTCAGTCTTTGTCCAATTGCTAATTGTCATGTTAATTAATTGTTGACTGTAAAGAAAGCATCAATGATTACATACCAAAAGGTGGAAATTGCAACAGTGGGCATGATGAGTGATGGAAAGCAGGAGGTGGATATCTTGGTAGCCTTTTGTAACACTGATTTAGATTTCAATTGCCTTTTATTAATGCATAGCTAGGATTGGCATATTCAGTGCATATAAACTCTTAATAGAAAATTCTGGGTTTTACCATGAAATTATTTATTTTAGTACCTGAGTCTTTCTTTAATAATTTATCAAATGACAAATAGCTAATTGTGAGATTGAGAGCTAGGTTTTACCTAGAGGTAAAGATGGTAAAGTAGAGAAAATTCAGAGGAATAATGCCATGCAACAATTTAGAGTAAGAGCAGAGTAACGGTCAACTAACCCATGTTAATTATATATGGAGCTTAGTGTAAAATCCTTAACCCGATTGCTGATCCCCAGGCAGCAACAGATTTTCACACAGAATCACAGAATCGACTGGGTTGGAAAAGACCTCAGAGATCATCGAGTCCAACCCTTGGTCCAACTCTAGTCCGTTTACTAGATCATGGCACTAAGTGCCATGTCCAATCTCAGTTTAAAAACCTCTAGGGACGGCGAGTCCACTACCTCCCTGGGCAGGCCATTCCAATGCCTGACCACTCTCTCTGTAAAGAATTTCTTTCTAATATCCAGCCTAAATTTCCCCTGGTAGAGTTTAAGCCCATGCCCCCTTGTCCTATTGCTAATTGCCTGGGAGAAGAGACCAATCCCCACCTGGCTATAACTTCCCTTCAGGTAGTTATAGAGAGTGATGAGGTCACCTCTAAGCCTCCTCTTCTCTAGACTAAACAACCCCAGCTCCCTCAGCCTCTCCTCATAGGTCTTACGTTCAAGTCCCTTCACCAGTCGTGTTGCTCTTCTCTGGACCCGCTCAAATACAGGACTAGAAACAGGGACCCACACGTGGGATTTCAACAGTGTACGTCCAAGCTGCAGAAGGTTTCCTCCCCTAGATCTGATCCCCTATAAACTCTAATCTGAGCATAAGTATCAAAGACATGATAACCCCTTCTCAGTGTAACTGGGAAAATTCCTGACTGTAGTACCTGGTTAATGGTGGGGCAATATGAGAACAAAGGACCGAACTAGATAAGAATATCAGTGTTATCCATTTGTATCACCATGTTTATGGAACAATGATGTGTGGAAGAAAACATATGGGCTCCTTTTAGTACTACCCTTGGAAGGAGATTATAAGCCAATGGCCCAAGAGGAGGTTGAAGATATCTTGCCTTTGGTCATTAAGTTATTTAGCGAGAGCTACAAATACGTGCAGCATTTTGCAGACATGTTGGAAAATAAATTACCATCCCAAGAAGCTTCTATTTGAACTAAGTGATGTACTGCTTGTGTTTTTAATAACATTTTGAGAATTTAGTATATGTAAGAGAATGGTAAAGTTAACGTAAGTAGCTTTTAAACAAGGAATCACAGAATCACAGATTGTTAAGGATTGGAAGGGACCTCAAAAGATCATCTAGTCCAATCCCCCTGCCAGAGCAGGAACACTTAGATGAGGCTACACAGGAATGTGTCCAGGAGGGTTTTGAATGTCTCCAGAGTAGGAGACTCCACAACCTCCCTGGGCAGCATGTTCCAGTGTTCTGTCACCCTCACTGAGAAGAAGTTTCTTCTCAAATTTAAGTGGAACTTCTTGTGTTCCAATTTGAACCCATTACACCTTGTCCCACCATTGGTTGTCACCGAGAAGAGCCTGGCTCCATCCTTGTGACACTCACCCTTTATATATCTGTAAACATTAATGAGGTCACCCCTCTTCTCCAAACTAAAGAGCCCCATCTCCCTCAGCCTTTCCTCATAAGGGAGATGTTCCACTCCCTTAATAGTCTTTGTTGCCCTGTGCTAGACACTTTCCAGCAGTTCCTTGTCCTTCTTGAGCTGAGGGGCACAGAACTGGACACAATATTCCAAGTGTGGTCTCACCAGGGCAGAGTAGAGGGGAAGGAGAACCTCTCTCGACCTACTAACCAACTCCCTTCTAATACAACCCGGGATGCCCTTGGCCTTCTTGGCTACAAGGACACAGTGCTGGCTCATGGTCATCCTGCTGTCCACCAGGACCCTCAGGTCCCTTTCCCCTACGCTGCTCTCTAATAGCTCATTCCCCAACTTATACTGGAACCTGGGGTTGTTCCTACACAGATGCAAGACTCTACACTTTCCCCTGTTATATTTCATTATTTTTTAACCCCACCCAGCTCTCCAACCTGTCCAGGTCTCGATGGATGGCAGCACAGCCTTCTGGTGTGTCAGACACTCCTCCCAGCTTCGTGTCATCAGCAAACTTGCTGATAGTACTCTCTGTTACCTCATCCAAATAACTGATTAACATACTGAATAATACTGGCTCCAGTACTGACCCCTGAGGCACTCCACTAGATACAGGCCTCCAAATAGACTCTGCTCCGTTGACCACGACTCTCTGGCTTCTTCCCTTCAGCCAGTTCGCAGTCCACCTCGCTACCTGATCGTCCACACCTCACTCCATCAGTTTAGCTGTAAGGATGTTGTGGGAGACTGTGTCAAATGATTTACTGAAGTCAAGGTAGATCACATCCACTGCTCTGCCATCATCTATCCACCTCACTATGTCCTCATAAAAATCTACGAGGTAGGTCAAGCACAACTTCCCCTTGGTGAAGCCATGTTGACTGCCCCTAATGACCCTCTTATCCTTTATATGCCTTGAGATGGCACCAAAGATAAGTTGTTCCATCACTTTCCCAGGGGTGGAGGTGGGGCTGACTGGTCTATAGTCACCCGTGTCCTCCTTCTTGCCCTTTTTGAAGACTGGAGTGACATTTGCTTTCCTCCCCTCCTCAGGCACCTCTCCCATTTCCCAAGACTTGGCAAAGATGATGGAGAGTGGTCTAGCAATGACCTCAGCCAGCTTCCTCAGCACCCATGGTGCATCCCATCCAGACCCATGGATTTATGGATGTCCAGATTGCCTAACTGCTCCCTAACCCAGTCCTCATCAACTGAGGCAAACTCCTCCATTGTCCTGACTTCCTCTGGGGCCTCAGCGATATGGGGCTTCTCAGGACAGCCTCCAGCAGAGTAGACAGGGACAAAGAAAGCATTCAGTAACTCTGCCTTCTCTGTATCTTCTGTCACCAGGGCACCCACCTCATTCATCAGTGGCCCTACATTGTGTCCGGTGTTAGTTTTATCTGCCATGTATTTGAAAAAGCTCTTTCTGTTGTCCTTGACCGCTCTCACCAGGTTTAATTCTAAGAAGTCCTTAGCTTTCTTAGTTGCCTCCCTACCCCCTCTGACAACAGCCTTATATTCTTCCCAGGTGGCCAGCCCCTCCTTCCATGATCTATAAACTCTCCTCTTCCACTTGAGCTTACCCACCGGCTCCCTGTTTAACCACAAGTCTCCTGGCTCCCTTCCTTGACTTCCTACGTGTCGGGATGCTCTGATCTTGAGCCTGGTGGAAGCAGTCCCTGAACACTAACCAACTATCTTGGGCCCCTTTACCTTCAAGGAAAAAAGATTTTTGTTCCTGTATTTGTAGTCAGTTTCAAAAGAAAGTACATCAACAGATCTATTTCTTTTTTATTGGGAATATGATTCATTTTTATTATTTATTCTTGCTTTATATAGCTATACAACACAATAAATGATAAAAACTTATTTTAAATCACACTTTAAGTTTTATTTTTAATGGTTGCTCTCTTTATATTTTCCTCTCAAGAAAGATTACTGTACAATAAAGCTCCAGACCTCAGCATAAAATTTCAACTGAACTATAGTTATTATGTTGAAACCACTGTAATTATTCTATACTTTATTTAAAACTATAGCAAATCAGTCCTGGTAATAGTAAGACTACAGTAATCATACTGAATAATAGCTGCAAGTTATTATCTGTATATTTACTATACTATTATAATAATTAGAGTTCAACTATAGGGTTTTTTTAATACAAATTTGAAATTTACTATGGTAATTTTATTCTAGTCTCTTCCTTTGCATAATTCCTAGAATACAATAAATATAACTTCAGGTTTGAAGTGTAAAAGTTTCATATATTTTTTAAAAAAACTGTCATCAAAAGGATTAATAGTTAGACAAAATATTTTTAAACAAATAAATTTGAGACCTTTTTGAATGAAAAAAAAATTCTTTTTTGCTGTGGTACGTGAAATTTTTGCAACATGGCGAAACTAATTTGTGAGCCTGAAAGGGAAAGTAAATGATATGTTTATAAACATTTGACAGATTCATTTTCCTAAAAATTATCCAAATGTTTATTAAGTGGCAGGCAAGCAAAACAGTACTCTTTTAATATACTCTCTCATGATAGTAATATAGAAGTTGCAATCAGTGAAATTATGCTGCTTTGGTATAATCTTGAAGAAAGAAGACTGGATAGGTTCTGCATGTGTCCTTGTGCCAGTATACATGAGGTTGTACAATAGTACAAGAAAATTGCAGTTCCAGTGCTTTAATGGGGATGTAATGGGGATTTATCTTGAGAGCTGGATGTGTCTCTGTGTTGGCCATTCCATTTTCACACATTCAGATTCTCATGTCTCTCTGTAAGGCCATTCACTGTTCTCATATTTAGTGTACATATTCTTACAGTTTTGCCAAAAGCCCACTGCCACTATTTTTGTATAGCCCACTTCTTCCTACAGTATTTCCTGCAGGTCACCCATTACAGGTACAGAATATGCCGAAGTCATCCATAATGACCTGCTCTCTCATCAGACAAAAATGAGCTCTCAGTCTTTGAATAGCTCTTGAGACTTTCTGGAACAGCTATTCCAACTGGCGATTTGGAAATTAGTTAGTTCTTTGCCATCTCACTAAATATGATTCATGAGAGTGCCCACCCACGACCTATCTCTCCCAGGCCCAGTGGTTAAGCTAGCAGACCTATCTAGGTATTTCCCCATCTGAGTTTTAAAGTTTAAAGTTAACGTGATATAAGCAAGAAAGCATTTAAAATTCCTGGGCTAGTATCACACTACCCATGAGCTCTTTCTTCTGAAGATGGATGAGGAAAACAAGCAAATAAAGAAAGCAGAAGTGGAGTTTCTATATCACACAATTGCCTGAGCATGGACCATTTCATATCCTATGGGTTAAAAGCAAGGCCCTTTTTTGACGTGGGACACAAGTCAGACAGAAACCTATTTTACTTGAATGTTGCAGTTAAATCAGGAAGAATCGGGTATTTGTTAAAGTTTTCTGTCTCTTCCGCATACATAAATTACTATGTCACTCTACATAGGCAGTCTGATAGCCTTTCTTAGTGTAAAGCGGGAAAACAGTTTAAGCTTAGCCACCACAGGAAAACAAGAATTTTAAGATTAACCGATCACCATATTCATTCAGGATTTAGATTTTAAGCTAGACTAGCAATGAGTTTGTGTGCTTGGTCACATGCAATTGTAATCATTTCCAGAGAGCCTAAATCTGATTGAAACTAAAGTACCTGAATTAATCTCATGCAGTTAGGAAGATGATATCTGCGGTTTAGAAAAATGTAGTAAAAATAAGTTTCAGAACATCTTCCACAAGCCTCAAATGTACTTATCTGTGTGAGGATGACTTACCCATGAAAGAGAAAAGTATTTTTCTGTATTTTAATGAGAAAGAAAATGCATAATTTGCTAAACAGGAAACATTTTTACAGCTCTGGATTTTGTGGGTGTCTGAAATTATTTGTAAACATGGGAAAATAATGAATAAAATAATCTGAACTGATAAATACATTTAACAAAAAATTGAAATCTGATGTGTTCATACCCTGATTTATCTGTCACACAAGTTCTCTTAGCTTAAATATTGACTTGGATTTTTTTACTTAGCACAGAAAAAGCACTTTACAGGGGATATTTTGAAGTTTGTATTTATCAAATTATGGGAATTTTACCCAGTATTTATACATCAGTGATAAACAGCTCATATAATACAAAGGTAATCAATTTCAGCATCATGGGAAAGAAGAACAAGAAGTTGAGCTGTAGAGAGTTCTGACTCACAAAGAAGATGAAAATACGGCTACGAACAGTCTGAGTGAGCCTACGAGAAAGAGTTCACTCTGCCATGACAAAAGAAATCAGAGGGGAACATGATGCTTGCCAGCACAAAGAAATCCAGCAACAGGCAGGAGGTGAAAGTCAAGAACTGTTGTGTACAGGGGCTCTAAAACAAATTTAATTCAGAAAGCGACGGGAAACTTCCCCCAGGAGGAGACCCTTGTTTTACGTTATCACAGAACAAGCAGAAACACAACCAAAGGGGATTATTGTTGTGTCTGCCAACTGGAGGCCAGTTGCTGGAGCAGACTGATTCATTAAGCAAGATCCTCCACCCATTGGCAGGCTCTGATGGACCAAATTCTCAAAAACCACTTCTGATTTTGTGTGTTCAACCAACGGTGCAGCTCTGGAGGATCAGCCAGCTGCATGGGATAGTATTAGGATGAAGATGACTTACTTTTAAAGTAGATAGCAGTAACGGCTGTAAACCTCCATGTAGACAAAAGCTCCTTTCTGCACAAGCCTCTAGAAGCACACAAGGACTCAGGGTTGGCCCTGAGGACCACACATCCAAAAAGAGAAAATCCTCTGACCAGGTCACTAATCATCAGGGTTCACTAGTTCACAGCGCAGATACAAAAGTGCAGGCAGAAAACCAGAGATCAGATGCAGCTTTGTAAAACTAGATCTGTTAAAAGATGGCAGAATGAGCAGCTGCCCTCCACTGTGCTAAACAAGCAGGAGTTTGTTGCCTTCTGTGTGTTTTATTTCCCTTCCACACCTGCAGCTGCATGTGGGATCGGAGTTTGACACCTGGTACTCTTGGAGCACAGGAACAGCCTATTATTCCCCTAGGTGAGTCAAAAATACACAGCCTCTGCCCATGCCAGCAGTGTTAACTAGTCTGAGCTGGAAGTTGTTCCATGCTAAAATGGCAATGCATGAGGAAACCCTGAGGGCTGCAATGTATATCCTTGCACACCCAAAAAGCAGGTGGTGGAATGGCTGTACCATGGCACTGGCCTTCCAGCAGAGTAAAAAACACTGTTTATGGTGTTAATACCTACCTGTGCTGTTGTGCAAAGACACTCATTCTGTATACTTCAGTCCTCCTTTCTGAATTTGGGGAAGGTCTTATACACAGGTAGGTTAATGTGCAGTAAGGCAGTGTCTAGTTTATAAAATAGTAGCCACTCTGCACTAGCTCTCTGAAAAGCGTGTTGAACTAAATATGAAGGGCCTTCATTTACCTGTTAGTTTACTGTACATATTAAGAAGAGAACACTCAGTTTTGCATGAAGAATGTCAAGGAAAAAAAGGAAAAATAAAAACCTGGGATAACTGGAAATTCCTCTTGAGTATTTCTGTTAGTGCTACTCCAGCCCCGGGCTCATGTTCCCATTCCTGGGGAGCCTTGAGAGACAGAGGAGAGCCAGTGACCCTCTGCACAGGCAGCAGGACGAAGGAAGAAACCAATTTTCCAGCTTCAGAATGACAGAATATCAGCAATAAATCACATTTCTCTTTCCTAAAAAACGGAAAAAAGAAAAGTTTTACAGTGCAGACTGAGTATCATATTTTCTAGAAAGCTTTTGAAAATGTTTTATCACATCAGTGTTAGCAGCCAAGTCTTTTTACATGAGAATGTAACAACGGCTGTTCTGGGTTAGATGAAGGCTTTATCTGACTCGAGTATCTTGTCTTTAACAGTGGCCAATAGCAAATGCCTAGGGAAGAATATAAGAGCAAGACACATGGTGATGCTCCCTGGGTATATGCTTTCAGTGACCAGAAATCCACAGCTCAGGGACATCCTGACCCAGAGGTGTTATCTCTATGTTTAGTAGCCTTTGATAGATTTTCTTCCATGAATTTGTCTAATAGCTTTCTGAACCCCTGTCAGCTTCTGGCATTTTAGTACCAGCACAGCAGTAAGACTGAAGGGGAAACCAGATGGAAAAAAACATTTTGATAAAAGGCATCTCTTTTTAGCAGAGACAAGAACCTGAAGACTGAGTAACAAAGACAGACAGCAGCATGTACAGAACAAGAGTTTTGAACTTAACACTTTTTGAGCTGCCCATGAATCCCAAGCCACTGCACTGGATCCCTGAGAAGCCAAGATTTCGACTGAATCAACCAACAACACACAACCATTATTGTAACTGAGTTGCAAGTAAGCGCAACAATGGAAAAAACACAAATACACCAGGCTAACCTGATTCATTTTGAAAGCAGAGAGATTTATTAGGAAAATAACTTACATAGGGAATGGAGTGCATTTAAGGTAAATGCACTTTTAAGTGGATACCAAGTTAAATTCTAATGTCTAGCAATCGTATGTCTGGGGTCTTAATATTCAACAACTGTATCACAACCCATTTTTTCCCCTTTGGAAATGAATGTTTTTAAACAAAGCACTCATGGCAAAACTTGACTTCTACAAAGAGACTGCATGGAGCCAAATTCACCCTTCTAGTAAAACTTGGGCTTTCAAAGAAGAGTATTAGGAAACATTTAAACATAGTTAAATGCTTCTGCACAGCTTTTCTGGCATGCACGAGAACAATCAGATGAGTCCCCTGATCCACAATGCATGTTCTAACATCAACCTCAATGCTTTGTCTCAAATATACCTGTAGGTCTCTTTCATCTATAAATGGCTTATTCTTAAAAGTAAAGCTGGGCATCTGATTTTTTCTTAACCATTGCACGGCTACACACAGTTCTAAATGCCCCTGAAATGACTACCACAAATAGTAATTCCCTTTTTACCCATAAATCAAATAACCAACAAAACAACAGCAAAATTCCACATGACACTAAGAATACAAATCCTGTAATACTGAGCAGCTGCACATGAAGTGACCAGAAAATTTGCTTTGCTTTGGAAAAACTGGAGTTAGGATCAGACCAGGAGCACTCATGAGCATATTTCCAAAATGTGAGTCAAGCAAAGAGAGAAATAAGCCTCATGGCAAGCAAAACACAGGAAAACCAAATTTCCCTATATTATATTCAAAAAATAAATAATTCAGCTGAGCCCCACTATGGCATTTTCTCAGTGGATTTTGTGATCTCCCATGCAATAACATGCCACAGTACATTCTGATCCACCTCAAAATTAACAGTCAGCCACTTCATGAAATATTATCTTTGTTAGATTTACCACTAACAAAAATACACTTTCAATTCTTCACATCCACATAGCATGTCTATTAAAGCAATCTGGGAAATTAGTTTGAGATAAACTGTACAGCAATTTTATTCATAGCCTCCCTGTATCTCACACTGTTAATCTGCATCACAGCTCACTAAATAGTGCCTAATGTTTATTGCATTTAACTGAATGTATACGATTCTGAGGGTACGCCAGGGACCGATTATCATAATTATACATGTTTCTATGGAAACCCACAAGTCTATCAGTTTTGATTCATTATATTGTTATACCTTCTAGCACTTTCTAATTATTAGGTGCCCATAAAAAAGTCTCAGTCTTGCTGTTACTATAGAAATGAGCTATAGACAGGCCTCAATTGTTAACCCTTACAGGACAGGAATGAAAAAAAGAAGACACACAGCCCTGGCTAGAGGGTAGCTGTTCAGACACGATAAATCATAAACTATTTTAACCTACGGTCTTAACTTTCTGTAATTGCTTCACTGAACTTACTCATTTGTTTGAAAGAAAAAAAAAAAATCCAGGCAGGAAAACAGAGAAAAAAGCCCAGCTGCTTGACACAGTGTCTTGGACATGGTATGTTCTATTAGAGCCCTGCAAATGCCCTTCAGCAAGATTACATGATTTCCTTGAAAAACACGAGTGTCATTAGCAGACTATGCAAAGCACCATAATGTTAGGTTATTAGAAATCAATACAAAGCCTGTTAAACTCAACAGGAATATTTACACTCTTCTCACTGGCCTTCAGCCCAAACCTGGACTGAAGCACAACTGGGTGATTGAGCGGAGGCTTGTTTTAGGTGCTGGAATTACAACTGAGTTCAATGGGAATTCGCAGAAACTCAACATTTCCTCGGGTCACTTCCATAAAGTAGGAATAAGCCAGGAAAAAATGAGTTACAGTGAAAGTAATGACAACACTTTCTTGTGATATGGTTATTTTAGTATAAGTTAATGCTATTACTTACTTTGTCATATAATATACCCATTTTCCTCCTCTTCCTGTATCTCCTATCAGCTCGGTGAAACCTGATAGGGACTGAGTGGTTTCACTGTTTCCCTAACCCTCCTTCTATTACAGTTTTCAATTAGAAGTGCTTTTTAATTTAGATCAGCAAAGCTCTCCCAAAGTGACAGCTCGTCCTTCACACTGCATATCTATTTATTTTGGAAGTCAACACACCATTCAATAACCCGAGAACAGGCCTGATTGCTATGCTAATAGTATTCAAAAATATGTCGACACCAATTGAAACAAGTAAACTAGGACTAATTCATAAAGTGAATAAGAAAAGAGAGGGCGGACATTCATACTTTTGCTTCTCTAGCTGAAATTCTACCTTGCAAGTTTTTGCCTTCTCGGAGAAACTGCCATTGCAGAGAGACAATAACCCTGCATGTTCATGTCTTTGTGCAACAGCCATGGTATAGCAGTCTTCAGATCAAAGTTACATACCTTTTTTTCTGAGTGAGAGGACAAAGCTGGGAATTTAAAATATATATTTCCTTATTTTAAAACTGCTGCATCATGTATTTAGCTATAATCTATGTAGTCAGTTCTAAATCAGACTTTCACAACTTACAGTCATTTAGAGCTAAATTTTATTGCATACAACAATGAAAGAGAAGTACATTTGCGTTTATATGTAAGAACTATTATCAAAGAAAGTGAACAGAGTGTCATTCTATATAAAGTTCTCAGATTTACACTATATGTTCAAGGACTATTCCGTTCAGTTGTTATTTTATTATTGCAATGGAGAAACCAGATTTGCTGCTGAACAAGATCTTAAGCAGCTAAAGACAAAATTTAATCAGATAATTAAAAAAAACACTAATTCATATATTAATATGTAATTTATAATACAGAATATGCACAGCTTGATTAAAATAAAAATCACGCAGTAGAGAATATGAATATTTACACAAGTTAGCATTTCCAAACAATATGACAATGTACAGAGCCAGATTCTCAGCTAAGTTAAATGGAGCTGTGCCAATTTACACAAGCTGAACGTCTTGCATAGTATCTACCTTTCCAATTCAGTTGCTAATGGTTATGTTGTATAATTTTCATGTACTACAGGTAGCATGACAGCATATCCAACAGTGTGCTGATATGGGGAATTAACGTGGCTGGCAATTTGGGCCAGTCACACACCCCCTAACAGTCCAGTATTTGTTATCGGACTTTAGCATTCCTTTCCCCATTGCTTTAGGTGAATAACAGTCCTTCAAAGGAATGTACAGAAGAATCAGGTTCCACCTTGCAGGTGAAATTGGACCTTCTGTGGTGTTCCCAGTGACATTTACTTTGTGCCACAATATTGCTCTGGACACTGAGTGAATTCTTACCTGTCTTTATTTTCAGAGCATTAACATTCTGTAAATGAATCCTTCAAAATTAATATAAATTAATGAATTAATCAATTAATTAATTATTTAATTAATGATTAGGTATAAGGTAATTCAAGAAAATTTCATTCAGCATTTGTCAAACACAGTGGCCTGTGCTACAGGATTATATTAATAAATTTTCTAGCTGATGTATAACTTTTTAACACAAAGCTAGATTTTATTTCATAACTTGATAAAACGCCTTACCTAGTTATTCCTGTTCCATCTAAATACCAGATTCTTCTTAGAAACATGAAAGCTTTCCTCACCTTTACATGAATGAAGAATACTTAATAACCAATGTATCTGTGGCACCAAAGAGACTGTTGATGTCATTGCTGCTTAAAGTGGTATTTTTGTGCTGTCCTAAATGAAAAGAAAATGCCTAGAATCTACATAAGAACTTCTGTTTTATGAGACTTTCTTAACTGCAAAATATTTCCTACATACTTAATTAAAAAATAAAACCAACATAAAGTCAGGTGTATACACCTACAACAAGTAGGTAAGGGAAAAATTCAAGGGTAGAAAAAAATTAGACAGGTAGGTCATAAATGTTAGATTATCACAGCCACTGAGAATTACACAGAACCACTCAAGAGAATACTTAATTCAAAGGTGTTGAGTTTACAGACACAAAGTTTGAAGTTGTTTATAGAAGTTAGCTGATGCTGCCTAGATGTACTCATCTGAAATTGCTTTAGCAAAGATTTTTTGCTTATGAATATGTATATTGTTTTTTACAAAGTACTTTACCAGCTGCAGGAATATTAGTATGAGCATACTGCCATCAATTCAAGTTCTTAGCTTCAATTGCTGGTTGAATTGGATTTGTACTGTAAACTCCTCAGGGCAGGAGCCTTGTCTGCTGGGATGCCAATAAAGACCATGACATGACTTTCCCTCTCCTCCCTCACCAGTTGCATTGAATAGAGCTCTAAAGATGATACAGTCCTAGGGTTTTTGTCTGGGGTGTTATTCAAAAAATTGATTTAGAGAAGCTAGACTTCAAAGAATGATTTTTTTTTTTTCTGTAGTTCTATAGATTTAGTTCAGCTGTCATTTTACAGTATTCATTATTTGAAAGTATTTCATAATCAAAGGAGGAAAAAGTCCAGTTAAACAGTGAAGTCCTCTCCCACAAAAAGACGTTTGGATTTGAAATTAAAGTTCAAAATTTCACCTTCTCTAAACCTTCTGATATGTCATTGATTAAGGTATTATTTATTTCTGTTTTCTCTGGGCAGCTGTTGTCTTGACCCGAAGTCTGAGAATACAAAAGTTTTCATACTGTTGATCTCTTAGAGTTTGGTTGAACAGCTAACTGCAGCCTCAGTGTCTTTGTCAACAAATTCACGAGTTCTTCCAGTTTTTTGATATCTCTGAGCTCCTCTTCAGATTTATATTATTGCAATACAAAGCAAAAGAAATTAATCCATGAGCTATGTAGACTGTAAACAGGATAAACCCTTAAACACTGAGAATATTCTCAACACATCAATTGTAGAAACATCAGTATTTATATAAGTTTATGTTAACAATTTTCCTGAAATATGTGTAGTTATTTATGTGGAATTTCCCAATGCTTTTTTGCTGATGAAGTGTACGGCACTTGGACCAAAATTGATGGTTGGATAAAAGTGTGAAAATTCATCAGTTGCTGCAGTTTTATAATGAGATTCAAGGAAAAGGGAACAAAATTGAATTCCAAGATTTAATTGTTATTATAGTAACTAAATAAAGACGGATGATTTACGCATGAGTTTTACATCCCACTATAATTGGCAATTAACTCAAGTTGTAATGGCAAGGGTCATAGTTCGTTTTATGGCAGATTTGTTTGTGCATGTGAAGACCTCTGTGCATGGAGATGTTTGCATGAGGCTAATATCATCCTCTCCTTTTGTGCAACATGTTAAAAACAGATGTGCAACTCTGAACCATGTCTCCTGTTGCTGGTACAAGCAAAGAGTAACTGTGTGAGGGAAGCAAAGGGGACATGAGGGTTCGGGATGCTCAAATGTCTCACCTGTCTGTATGTGTATAGGAGGGTGAAGGAGTGTGTGCAAGTGTACATGAGCTCATGTGATGAGTGCAATTTTCAGTTTTAGAGCTGTTGGATAACATTCACCCACTGACAACCACCATGAATCAAAAGAGCAAGACATGTATGTCATATGGCCTTTGCGCTCCAGATTGGATGTCACCTCTGAGCCTGAAAAACTAAAAATGTATTAAAACTGCAAGAGAGTGTGAACAAGAGTTTGTACAGCATTTACTAATGGTGATAAGAGTTATGATCATTCTCATCCTAACTTCATGTCAAACATCCAAATAAGATCCAAATCCAAAACTCCTGTTGTGAATCTAAGGCTAAGGGACAGGTACCTGAGAGGAAGAAAAATGTTGCTCACAAAAAACACTGGCTATTTTCTTAAGGACGAGATAGAAACTCTTATAGAAACTCTTGCCGTTTGTTTGTTTGTTTTTTGTTTTTGTTTTCGTTTTGGTTTGGATTTTTTGTTGTTGTTTTTTTTTCTTCTTTTTTTTCTTTTTAGGCATACCAAAGATGAGGACTGCACCTCACTGGCAGAAGCCTTTGGCAGCTCTAAACTGTGCACATAGATTCATGATTCAATACGCATTGCCCTCTTTTACAGGGGTCACCTGCAGCTGCCCCATTGCCCCTCATCTCTCTCTTGCATGGGTCTTTACCAAATGCACATTTCCCTGTTTAAGTCTCTTTTTCTCTGAGCTCTTGGCACTCTTTGAGGGCCCAAGGCTAACTGCTCCTTTCTAAGCCCTACAGATCTCTTTCTGCCTTTGTTTCTAGCTGTAAGTCTACTTATCTCATTCCTCCAAGTCTCTCTCTCCCTCTCTCTCATGGCTTTCTTTCAGGCTGTTCTTTGCTTTAGGTCTCATTCTTGCACAGTGTGGTCTCTCTGCCTAATCAACTGTGCTGCTCATTACATTCAGGAGCCCTTTGCTCTCTGTTTGGGTTTTTATAAGGTCTCCTGTCACCATGGTGTCTTAGTGTATTCTCACAACTGTGTCCACCTGGTATTTTTTGTATATTCATGCATACGAGCTTACTATAATATTTAGTACAAACAAGCAAGATGGTTTTTCTTGGAATATTTGCTCTTCTAGACCCTCCTCAGTTTTTTGTGGTTGTAGAGATAAACCTCTACCATTTTGCATTAATTGCATTCTGCATTTTGCATCTTCATTAATGTCATTTCTTCTATTTCTGTTCTTCTTGTCATCAACATTCATCTGTCCTCAGCCAGGAGTTAAGAGAGAGAGTGCATTATAAAATGAAGGAATTGTAAAACTGTTAATTATATCAGCAGGCATAATGGCAGCATAATTAATAAAGGGGTTCAAGCAAAATATTTAAAATATTTTTTGTTGAAAAATTTGGTCTTTGTTGTTTTGATAAAACACTACAGGAGTGCCACTTTTCCTCAGGTTATTATTATTGCTTCTCACATGGATTTACTTCTTCTGTACCCATACACTTGCCCTCCCTCCCTTGATTCTTTCTTTTTTCTCTGCAACCATGGCAACTCTTTGCCCCTACTGAAGGCTGGACATTTGACCACTCTGGAGATATCATTAGGGCTGATCCATTGAATCAGCAGCTAAAGTCGAGGAGAGGGGGAAGCTGACATCTGCACATCCTTCCCTTCTATGTACAAGTACCAAATTCTGCTGTCCCAGGAAGAATGAAAGGGAAAAGATCTCTCCCTCTTTCCCTCACTTTCCTTCTTTTCCTCTGTCCCCAGGATCCAGAGTATTTGGATTGTAAAAATTCTTTAGGCTGTTTAAAAATGTAGTTATGCAATGAGCTCTATTCAAAAGAGAATTACTTCTTTGGCTCATGTCATTTCTAAGGCAAGATAAAAGACAATCATTAGCTTAAAAAGGGTTGTGTTTCTGAAAGCATCAATACAACTTTTCACAGAAAGATCTTTAAATAATTTCTATGCAATTAACTAAATCTCACAACACTGCCCCAGAGGTGATGTTATTGTACAGATGGAGAAACTAAAGGAGATTAAGTGACTTATACATTGTTGTGTAAATCTGTGCCAGAGCCAGTCACAGAACCCAACAATTTTCTTTAAAGTCACATGACATTGTATTTACACTGGTAAATTTAGCATTCTTCTACAGGACTTCCATTCATGAAGTTCAATTTAAGATTTTACTGCTCTTCTTTCAGCAATTGTCTTCCTATTCAGTGTAGCACTTGAGCACATACTTGTCTTCAAGCATGAGAGCTGGCCTGGTTAGGAGATTTTTGTTCAGGTTATTCCAGTAAAACATTTTGTTTAGAGAAAATTCTCTATTTTTCAAAAAAAAAGTTTTGTTAAAATTTTCCCATGAAACATTGATGTTTAATATTTAATAAATTAATGTTGTCAAAGGAAAAAGCAAACAAATCTTTCAGAACATATAAACATATATATTGTTCTTTTTCTCAGAACATGATGGTCTACCTAGTTAACTTTATTTTTCTTAATTTGGCCTTTTGAACCAACAAAGAGTGAAGAACTCCATTCTGTGCTAGTAGCCAAGGCACTGAACAAAAGACAGCATTGTATACCCTTACTGCGTATGAGGTAAAAACCAATCCATTTCAATATGCTAAATGCTAAGTCAGTAAGAACTGAGGGAATCAAACATTTTTCAGAAGCATTCAGCACCAAGCAGAATTAGAAATAAACCAGCATACGATGCTGTACTTGTTTGACACATTGTATTATTTGAAGTTATCACTTAAGGTGCTTTGAATTTCATATTTAGCAAATTCTTGGATCTACAGTAATGCAGCATGATACTCCATAAATCTTTCTAAATATTTATTAAAAATGAATGCTCTTATTCAGCTGATTAATTATTGAGTATGTTTTCCACTTAACCATCTTTGTTTTGCCCCTGATATTCCTATGTTGTTCAACTGACTAAAAGAAATTGTTTGAGGTGCTAGGGCAATTCCAACCAGGGCAATGAGTTTCAGATATTTATATCAGAATAGATATATACATATATATATGTGTGTGTGTGTGTGCATATGCATCTCTATATGCATACGTCTGAACATGGCAATGAGAGAAAAGTTAAACAAAAAATTGTTTCCTTTTCTTCTCACTGAATCACAAAAGTCATCAGTGGGAGGAGCAAAGGTAGAGGGGTCAGTATATGACTGAATCACCAACCCGCTGATGACTAAGGGACATGTGTTGCTGTTTGTGTAACTTGCAGCTTCAGGGAGAAGAGTTTACTGCAGATTACTTTGATAATATATTGAAACGCACCTTAAAATCCAGCTGAACCCATTCAATTTGGATATTTTATTTGGGATGTATTTTGACTTCTTTTTTTTTTCTTTTCCTAAACTGCATTAAACACCTTTTCTTAAGATAAATTAACAGAAATTCCCATGTCTATGGTGTTTGAAAATCCTTGTTTGTCATCTGGAAGAAAACAATTATTTTTTCTTTCCTTCAGAGGAACCTCAAAAACTTCTATTTTTTTTTTTTAAATGGCCCAACAGGTGTCCTTTTTGTTAAAGATCTCAGATGATTACAGGTCTATTGCTTCTGTATGACTTATGGGTCATTTTTCATGGGACTGAAAGTAAAAGATAAAGGTAAGGTGTGAGCCTCTCTCAAACAGCTAATGCTGATCTGCAGTTTGACACTGTATCTGGAGTGCTGATCTTCTCAGTACAAGAGAGAGATGGGCATATTGGAGGGATCCCAGCAGAGGGCCACAAAGATGGTGAAGGCCCTGGAACACCTCTTGTACGAGGAGAAGCTGCGGGAGCTGAGACTGTTCAGCTTGGAGAAGAAAAGGCTCATGGGGAACTTTGTCAGTGTGTTTGAATACCTGATGGGAGGCAGCAAAGAATGCAAAGTCAGACAATTCTCAGTGGTTCCCCATGTACAGACAAGAGGCAATAGGCATAAACTGAAATATAAAAGTTCAATTTGAACATAACAAAAAACCTTTTTACAGTGAGGGTGACTGAATACTGGAACAGATTGTCTGTGAAGCTGTGGAATCTCTATCCCCGGAGGCATTCAAAACCTGATTGGACAGAGTCCTGGTTAACCTTGCTATGCTAGTTGACCTTGCATTGAGCAGGAGGCTGGAGTGGTTGATGTCCTGAGGTCACTCCCAGCCTCAAGGATTGTGTGATTCCATCAATTTCCTCTCTGGTCAGCTGTTACAGTTGAAGGTGAGGATATACATCACTTCCCAGAAAGAATTGTGGTGCACTGACAGAGACAGATGCTCTAAGAGTAAACTGCAGGTAGTAGCTGTAAGATGTACACATCTAAGCTCCATTTTTGAATGACAGTTAAGAGCAAGGATGGCCAGAGAACTCAACATAGGCAAGTTCTCAGACATTTTTCATAAGCAGCACAACATAAAAATACCTATAGGCAGTCTATCTTGCTGTTGTGAATGCACATCTACAATCCTGAATGGCTGTCATCTTCATCTACTCCACTCCAGTGCCTACAGAATAGCAGTGCCACCTACTGCTGGAGCAGACTCATTCAACACCTGGTCATTCCTGCCTGTCATAACCTGCTGAGTCCAGGACAGGCTACTTCTGTCTAAAGAGACCTACATCTTGAAATGGCTATTTTAAGCTTTTTATGAATCCTACCTGATTTGCTGCAATAACCTAATTCACAGCAAAGCCCTCTAGCAAACACTGTACATCTCTGTCTTCAGAAAATCAAATGTCTAGAAGTTGATAATGCCCACTTGAAAGACCAAGAGGCAACAGTGAGGCTGGTCTACCACATTTGCATCTCATTGCCTTCTAGTTTGCAAGTTTGAAAATATTAGATCCTTCTTAAAGAGGTTCTACCAAAGACAAAACAATAGCACACTCCATGAATCAGCAAAAGGCTATCTTTTATCAATCTTAATTCACTGCTCAGTGAGAACAGCTTAGATTTTTTTCTCACGCAGATACAAGAAATTTCAGTGGAATCTTGAAAAAGCTTAGTGTCCTTGTCAAAAATTAAATTTCGTCCTATACTCAACAGAAGATTCGTATAAAAGAGTTGGAAGGAATCATAAGAGGTCATCCACTTCACCTGCCCACCACAAAGCAGTATCAACTAGAATTATATGATTTCTTAGTGAAGTTCATCTAACATATCTGTAAAAATTTTGAGCGGTGGAATTACTACAGCAAACCTCTCAAATTGTTTTTATTTTCTATGCCTCTTCCTCCTTCTCCTCTTCTATGTATTAAATAAGTTATTTCAATATTTTTAGTAGGTTTTGTTTTCTAAATTTTTGTTTACTCTCCTGGAAGCATAATAACTCAGGTAAGTTTTAGTAACACTGAATAGATTAGAGGGATATATTATACACATATTCTCTTGCAGTGTTTGCTTTTTGTCACTGTATCATGCCACTGGTGACTCATAATCAGTTTGTGATCCATTTTGTGTCCCGGCCTTTTTCTACGCATTTGAAACCTAGCCCATTTTTTTCTATCTCATATTCATATGGTTCATCATGTCTGAGAACAGACTTCTGTGTTTCTGCTTGTTGAATTGTGTTCAATTTTTTTCCAGATGATTTCTCCAGATAATTTTAAGTTCTAATCCCATCCTCTGGTATGCTTGTAGTCCCTCCCACAGCAGTATTTCCCACAAATTTAATAAGGAAAATGCTGTCTAATACATCTTCCAGATTAATAATGAAAATATAGAGTAGTACCAAACTGGTAAGTACTCAATATACTTTTTTGATCGGTTTTGCACATGCCTGGATTCAAAGAGTTTCATCTTGGTTCTCCATGAGATGGTCATATGAGACTGCAGCTTACCATTTATTTAAGTCAAAGACAGTAACATCTACTGTTTCTCTTTTTATCCAGTACACCGTCTGGTACACTGTCTCACAAGTGAATGGATGCGCCATGATTTGTCTTTGAACCATGCTGGCTCAGTACCTTCTTGTGTTATCTGAGGTGCCTATAAATAATCTCTTTCATTCTCTGAGACCATCACTCACAGAGAAGTGAGGTAAAGCTGGATGGGGTACAGCTTCTTGGCTCTCTTTTGTGCTTCTTTTCATTGTCTTTGCATTTGCCTTTCTCTAGTTTTCTGAAATCTCAACTATGAAGTTACTGAGTCAAGACCAGACAGAATTTCTACACAATTTCAGTAAAATAATATAACCAAATGGTGCTCCAGAGGCTAGCAATTGTTGTGGTATATTTGGCATTATCTTTTACTCAGTGGCTAACATTTTCAGGTGTATAGGTAGAGAACAAAGCAAGGCTTGGATGACTAAAAAGTAATTAATAGTAACAAGCTAACAAAGACCTGTGCCCCAGCCTCCTGAGCACACAGTTTGACACCAGCTGAGATACCCTCAAAGTCATCTCCCTCAAGACATTGAGTGAAGCTGATAATTTCGTGCTCCCACTTTTGTACATTTTTCTTAGGACCTTTTCTTGAGGACTGTGCATAACAACTTCATTTCCCCTCAATGACGGCATCTGCACAGTAACATTCACACTACTTTTTCCTTCACCATTAAAGACCCAAAGTACCACTTACTGAGTGAAACACCATGCTCCTCTGTTGTCTGTGACATACTGAATATAGAATATTTTATTTGCACCTGATATTGGATTCTCAGAGACTTTAACTATATATCTCTTTTAGAAAGAGAAGTTGGAATAACTGAACATTGCAGTCATTCTCAACCTTTTGTACTGGTGCAGTACCATGAACAGTCAGACTTCCCTGCATGTCACCATAGGTTCTAGTGGATACCAATACATTATTAGCATAACTTTTTAAAATTGAAAATACTATTAAGATGTCATGGTCCTGTAAGCCATTCTCTTAGTCTTCACAGCCTCACTAGTAGCCTGCTAGGACCTCAGTTTTGGAACCACAGCTTAGATGGAAAGGAGAGATTTCATGGTAAAAAAGCCATCCAGCTCCTGACTTGAGTTCAGTAATGTCAGATATCCTGGAAAATCTCTTTTGAAACTAGCAAATTTCATAGCTGATTTTCAGTAGTGGGAAGGATTTGCCCTGGGAAGAAGGTCTTGCTGTACCACTATGAACAGTAATAGTACAGAAAGAATGTGGTGTCAGTGTAGGAAAAATTTTAAAAATACTGATTCTTCACTTTGTGGAGAGGCTGGCTACTATTCTCAGTAAAAACAGAATTCATATTCCTCTCCAGAACACTCAGCTCTTTTCCAGGGTCTGATTTCTGCTTTCTGTTAATTCTTCATAATTTCATACCTCCTTGACAAGAAGTAGAATAGATATCAAACTCCTATGTATTATGCATCTCAACATTTTTATATTCAAATCCAGATACTGCGTTCTGATTTTCCACTTTTGCTGTATAATTGGGTCATCAGGTTTTCCACTAAAAATGCTTAACAGAACATTGTAATTAAACTCTAAATCTATTACCTTTTGCTTAAGCATGATTGTAGTGTTCTCCCTTAGTATCTTGGGTGAAAATATTTATTCAAATACAAGATTAATTAAAAGAATAAGATGTGCTTTCTATATTAATTCACTAAAATAATTTTAAATGGCATGAACACCACAAAATGAATTAGATTCATCCTGCTACATCTTGAGAAATATACATTAATCCAAAATGACTATACTTGTACTCTCCTTTGACATTAGTACCCATCTATTATTCTCAGTGTATTTAAGTTTCTTTATCTAGTTTGAATATGGCCAACCATTACAATTAATCAGCAGTTTGTTGTTTTAAATTTAAAAACTGGTTAGAATGTCCTTGTAGGCTTTGCATTATGATGAACAGATACTTTTCTTACATTACAGGGATGATATGTTTGCTGTTGTTGCAAATTTAGGCTATTAAATGCTATTATTCTTATAAAGGGGAAGCGCTTTGTTAAACAGTTTTGAACACTGACACGAGTCTGTCCTTTCCCACAAGATAAATGCATGGACATCTCAGTAGGAGTCTGCTCCAGCCCTGATTGAGTGCCCTGGAGCTGACCACGGGAAGGTGCTGGAAAAGACAGAAGCAGATGGTCCAGGTACACAATTACTTCACCCTGGAATATACTACAACCATCAGCCGGTGTAAGGACATAGTTAAAGTAGATCTGATTTAGAAACCGTGACACTGAGGATGCAAAACATCTTTCCACCAGTGAAGGTTCCCATCTAAAAAGAGAGAGGCTTTACTAGATGACAAAAATTAAACAACAAATAATCTTGGGTTCCACACATATCACCAAAAAAACCCAAAACCCAAAGCAAGATTAGAAAAATCAGAGAAGAAATGGATGAATGTTAGAAAGAAATGTATTGACTTTGGAAAAAAGGGTAAATTTCATTTATGTTATCTTTTATACAACTTAGAACTGTTGTATTCTCACCTATGTAAGTATTGCATAATAATTATACATGTATATACATGTGTGAGTTTACATGCTTATAGTGTGTGTCTGTGTCCAGACATGCTTAGGCACGCATGAGAGAGAAAGACTTTTCACTTTGGGTTTATTCTCAGTAGCATAACCATAGAAATAAATGAGAGGTGCATAGTTGTAGCAAGATATAAAAATTGATTTTCAAATTTGTGGTAAAGAGCTGAGGCAATATCTTACAATCAAATTAAAAGACAGACATTCCATTGGCCCCAGAAGATTCCAAAGGAAGATGGGCACTCATAGACATTGCCTTAAAGCGTGAATACTGTGACAGCCAAATGAAACCAGAAGCACCAGGCAGGATCCTCTTTGTCTGTAGGCTTTTCACATTATATATGCAGCTATTGTTTTGTATTACTTGCTATCTGAAAAGATACAAAAACGTTTTGCTGAAAAATGAACCAGTGGTTTTATGCATAACACCATGATTACAAAACATGATGACATGAATTATCCATTTTATTTGACTTAATGTAATAATTTTTCTCCACATGTTAAGCCCTTGTGAATAGTGTCCTATACAGCTACAGTTTTGAAGAACTTAATACTGGGGGGAAAAACACCTGGTACTAACTGACAGTGAATTAGGCTCATTGTCACTTAGAAAAAAAATACTTCGACAATTTAATCCTTGATGTTTTGTATATCCCACTTTCAAAGAGCATCTATGAAGCACACAAAAAGGATTGACCTTGAAACAGGAAATAAAGATAGGTAAACTTTAGGCTGTGGTATTGAATCCATCTCACTGTTGCAAGCCCAGCTGTAATTGGAAAGCAGTTCTGGCTCTTATAAATGTTGGGTTGGAGAATTCTTATAAGCTTTCATAATTTACTCAGATCAAACCTTTTTGAAAACTGCAAAACACAAGACAATGGTCCTGTGAAAAAGCATGTTACTCAGTGCACTGTTCTTGCCAATTTGCACACTAATTTACTTTCTTGTTAACATGTGAATAGAGGAGATAAAATAAAAATATTTACAAACAACAAAGCTTACTGAAGGAGGCTGAATTCTGATAACTTTATCTCAAAGTTATCAGAACCGGTGTCAGAACTATAGAGAGCAGTTCTATTCAGAATGAGAGCAGTAGTCATCAAGAGTTTTACTGGACCTCACAAAGGAGCTTAGGCTATGCAGTAAAAATAATGCTCATCATATTTAAAATTTGACCCTTTGGCTGTATTTACTACCTGACACCAAATCAGAACATCGGCTTAATTTATGCGGTTAATGGATAGCTTCATTTTCCAGCAGTATAATGACATCAAGTAAACAAATGAACTAGCTTATTTTTAAAAACATCATTAAAGAGGCTGTAGTATAAATAAATGGAATAAAATCTTGAGTCTTTTCAATGCCTAATTGCCATTAACTGATGACATGTCCAAGCACAAACATCAAAATAGCAGCAATAGAAAGCAGAGGTGTGAGGGGGAAGAACAGTGTTTTTGTGAAGCTCTTATGTTATTAATGACAAAATAATATCTTAACTTTGTGGTACTACCCTCCACAATTTGTTACATTATTGTAACTCTCAAAAGAAGAAGGTTAACAACCCATTCCTGCATTCATTGCTTGCAACGGTGCACTGTAGTGTCCACTTCACAAAACTACAATAGTATTTTCAAATCAAACTCTTCCTCAGGCGGTAGCATTAACTGCATATTTTGTTTGTTGCCTTTTATCTGAGATTCCACTTCTGCTTTGCAGCAGTCTGGGGAAGTACCAGTTCAGACATCATCATTATTACTTACTCTTATTTATTAATCACATTCACGATGCATTTGAGCTACATTCCAATCAAAATTGTGAACTGGCCCAGAAGATGCAGCAGCCATGTCATTTTGTATCAGCAGCTTCTCTTTTATTCCAATTCCACTCTGACCTTCAGCAATAGTGTCATGTGTTTCTATAATGGCTCTCATTGCCTCCTTTTGCAAGCACCGCAGCTCCCTAGAGACTATCTGCATGGGAAGATAACTTCAGGAGCCTCTAGGGGTCTGCTTTCTGTTTGCTCCCATACTGGCTAAAAAACAGTAAAAATCTCATTTGTTCAAAACCGGATTTTTTTTTTTTTTTTTTTTTGCATTTTGTTTATTTGTTTGTTTGTTTGTTGTTTGGTTTCTTATTTTTCTTTTAATTCAAGAGCACGAAGCAACACAGCCCCTGCTTTTTAAGTTTTTCAGCAAAGCTACCGCCTAATTACTGCCTGCTGAGTACAGCAGTTAAACACCATCAGTCAGAAAGCCTTAAAGATACAATATCCTTTTTCATGAACTGTCCGCTTGTCAATTCTAAGTCGCCCTCCTGCTTTAAATCAACCAACCACAGAGCTGTTATGAACAGCAACTGATTTTCCATGCAGTGCTGCAAAACAAAATCACACCGTATCCTATTTTTAATGGCCACAGTTTTTCAACTACATAAGGAGAGGTAGCTGGCACTGCTGAGCTGAACCATATCAAAAATGGGTTCAAGTAGAAATAGCACAGAATCCTTGAAGAATACAAGTACAGACCCTATTACACGTCGCATTGTGATGCTCAAAGCCAATTACAGGCAAATAACAGCGAAATTTTTTTCCCCCTTCATAGCTGCATTGTAGACATTGGCTGCTTTTAAGTTTTGTTTCTACAGAATACAATGTGATAACTTTTAAGGCTCAAATCCTAAATATTTTTTTGTTAACCCAGTGTGTATTTAAGCACAAAGGTTTTAAACGGAATTAGCACAGGAACACCCGTCTTTGTCAAGCTTACATCCATGTCAGAAAGGTGCAAGAATTTTATACTTCTGTAGGTACTTTTCAACTTGATTTTCATTCGCAGACGTATTAGGAACAGCATGGACACAGCACCTAGAAGCACCACATAAACAAGTACAAGACTATAAGCCTTTAAAGATGGGACAGAGTGGGCATTTTCTAGCAGGTTTGGGATGTTGGATGCTTTCTGATGGTTGCCAATTCTGATCTGTTTTCATCCACGCAGTTAAGCTATAAAGCTCCAGGTAATTTTCTATTAACTTGGTAAAAATTTCAGATACAGCGAGTGGATAAATTTAAAAGTATATTTAAATTGCCAAACCAAATGCAAAAGGACCATTACATTTTCCACACTTACATCAACACCCTCACTACTGTTATGATTTTCAAGTGTACTGCGTCAGAATTGTTTTT
Source organism: Columba livia (assembly GCF_036013475.1). Lineage (NCBI taxonomy): Eukaryota > Metazoa > Chordata > Aves > Columbiformes > Columbidae > Columba > Columba livia. The sequence continues at coordinate 125,105,370 of NC_088603.1, read as the reverse complement.
TCTCCATTCTAGTAAATTTGTGAACTAATAACAAACCACAAGCATAAAAATGTGTTTAAAGGCTTCAGTATTTGTCATCTTAATTTAAATGATCTGACTTACAAAGAAGCTTCTTTGTCTATGTGAAACAATGTTTATGTTGCCTTTAACACAGAACTACCACAGGGCAAAGGCATTTTGTACACATAGAATGGACACTGTTTAGAGTATTATTTCCACGTTTGTAGTAGTGACTGGGGCGGACATAGGAGCAAATGAAATGGGGAAATGTGGAACAGACACTCCACCATCAGAGTGAATGGAATAAACCCTGCACCAGAGGCTCCACTAGGAGCTAGTGCAAGTCTTTTCTACTTCCTTACCTTAATTGTTTACTACCTAATTAAATTTGCGGTTTTATTTAAGTATAATCACAAAATGGTTGGTGTTGAAAGGGACCTCCGGAGATCATACCATGGAATGTCAGGAAGATGAGCTTAAGCTGGACGTTAGGAAAAGGTTCTTCACCCAGAGGGTGGTGGAGCACTGGAACAGGCTCCCCAGGGAGGTGTCACGGCCCCAGGCCTGACAGTGTTCAAGAGACTGAACAACACCCTCAGACATATGGTGTGAACTATGGGGTTGTCCTATGCAGGGACAGGAGTTGGGCTCAATGGCTCCTTGCAGGCCATTTCCAACTCAGTATATTCTATAATTCCATGATGTAATCCAACCCATCTACTAAAGCAGGTTCACCTACAACAGATCACACACGAATGCATCCAAGTGAGCTTTGAATATCTCCAGGGAAGGAGACTCCACAGTCTCTCTGGGCAGCCTGTTCCAGTGCTCTGTCAACCTCAAAGTAAAGAAGTTTTTCCTCATATTCAGATGGAACCTCCTGTGCTTCAGTCTGTGCCCATTGCTCCTCATCCTATCATTGGGCACCACTGAAAAGATTCTGATCCCATTCTCTGGACACTCACCCTTGAGATATTTATAAGCAATGATGAGATCCCCTCTCAGCCTTCTCTTCTCCAGGATGAACAGACCCAGCTCTCTCAGTCTTTCCTCAGAAAGATGTTCCAGACCCCTAATCATCTCCATAGCCCACTGCTGGACTCCCTCCAGTAATTTCTTGTCCTTCTTAAACTGCGGAACCCCAGAACCAGATGCAGTTCTCCAGATGTGTCCTCACCAGGGCAGAGTAGATGGGGAGTATAACCTACTTCAACCTGCTGGTCACACTTTTCCTTGTGTACCTCAGGATATTGTTGGCCTTCTTGGCCACAAGTACACATTGTTGACTTATGGTCAACCTATTGTTGACCAGAACTTCCAGGTCCTTCTCCGCAATGCTACTTTCCAGCAGGTCAACCCCCAACCTGTACTGGTGCCTGGGGTTATTCCTCACGAGGTGCAAGACCCTGCACTTGCTTTTGTTGAATTTCCTCAGGTTGTCCTCTGTTCACCCTGTCCAGGTCTCGCTGAATGGCGGCTTCTGGTGTGTCAGCCCTTCCACTCACTTTTGTATCATCAGCAAACTTGCTGAGGGTGCACTCAGTCTCTTCATCCAGGTCACTGACGAACAGATTGAACAGATCGAATCCCCTGACCTCTGGGGAACACCACTAACTACAGGCCTCCAACAGACTCTACATCATTGACCACAAACCTCTGAGTTCTGCTACCCATCCAGTTCTCGATTTGTCTCACCATCTCATCTTGGTCTTGAATTTCTTAAATATGTAATGCCAGATCTAAACATAAACACAGTATATTTATTTCTCTTTAAATTACATATAAATATACTCAGTCTTGCCTCCATGGTGGTATGATCTTTCTACTGGGAACTCCATTTGTTCAAAACTTACTACATTTTTAATATAACTACTGAAAAAACTCATTTGAAAATGTAAAAATATCATATTTCTAGTGATTTGTACTACCAGTAATACAATGATTACAGTTTAACTAACATTGGCAGCAGATCCACTGTTATGAGATGTAAAATTCTGAGAAATCTTGTACTTGAGAAGGGAAGAGTTTCACAAAAAAATCCCCACAATTTTGCAGTTAATGATAATATATACAGTAATTGTTTATTAAAATTCAACTTAAGATTGGAAAATATGTAAGGTATCACTTAGTTACCAGGCAAGTTATTGACTAAAATATTTATGATCTACTACTAAAATTAGAGAAAAAATAAAAATGATAAATATTATTGCCATATAGTCAGTCAGAAGGGCTAGTAACAATGCACAAACACAGAACTAATATTAAAATGTAGATACAGAAGGAAGTCTTGTTTTAGAGGAAAAGGCTTGGAAAACTAATGGGGTTCCTTACATATTCAGTAAAATGCACTTGCTACAGTACGCTACTAAAAACTAACAGTAAAGAAGATTGTGTAAAGGACTTGTAATCATCTCATTTTGTGGTTCTGAAACAAAACAACTTTGACTGAAATTTTCCATAGTTTTAGAAAACATTTCAAAGGACTGAAGAGCAATATCATTATCACTAATTCAATCATTGCCTTAAAAGCACACATCCCTCCAAGGCAGAATAACTTCCATATTTTTTTTAATTTTCCTCCCCAGATTTCTAATTTTACTTTACTAATAGGTTACAAAGGATGAGAGGAAAGAACAGCAAGCAACCACTACAAATATTTTTCCTGAATTTTTTCTAAGGATGGTTTTGGGCCTTCACAGACCTACTGTAAAGCATGCAGGCCAGCCAGAATGCATTTCCCATCTGCCAAGGTATCAGGCAGAATAAAGAAGACAAATTAATTGACTAATCTGGTCCTCAGTATGGAACCAGTCTACATGATTTTAAATGTTGTGTTTCAGAGACCATGACATTTATATGGAAGAAGAGAGGGAGCTTAGTTCCATAGCTTAGACCACCAGCTGTTTTCTGCATAGGACATCATCTTGGAGATCCTCTGCTCCTTTGAATATTTTGGGTACCCATGGGGCTCACACCACCAGCCTGGTAACAGTGCTCTAGTTCCATGTCTCAAGCGCCAGTTTACCTACCAGAGAGAATTAATAGCAGATTTTGTTCTGATTTTAACAGATTTTGTTCTGATATTAACAGATATTCTTCTGATATATTCTGATATTCTTTCAGACTCTTTCAAACCACAGTTGTAGCAACTAATAAAGTCGCTATACTCGGATTCTGAAGAAAAGCTGTCCTGAATTACCCTTCCCCATTTACAGGTTACCTAAGGTTGCTAGTAGGCTATATGAGCATGACAGCTTGATAGAACAATCATTAATTATCTTAATTGCAACCTCTGTTCCTAAATCAGGCCCATGGGAAGAAAAATAAAATAAAATAAAATAAAAGCTATTTTGATTTATACAGAAACTCTGAAGATTTTATTGTCACATGGGACAAAAACAGTGAAAAGCCGACACAAATGACAAATCTGGCAGAATATCCAGCTTTTAATTTTAACTTATAAAATAATTATCAGATTTATTTGTGAAGTTACACTATTCTTTATCTTATCAAGGATGAGGGGTGTAATTCAGGACTATGAAACTGTCATTTTAATTCTTAGTTAAAGCAAAAAATACAAGCATCTGCTTGAACCGTAGAGGCATGGAGAGGGACCATGCAACTGAGAAAGGTTTCGGCAGCACACAACATCAATTATAATATAATATTAGTGAAAGAATATGATAAAAAAATAGGGCCATAACATTTAACAAAGAAACAGGAAATAAAACTGCATTCTTTGAAATGTATGAGAAACCACAATTGTTCCTTAAAAAGCCGCATTTTGCAGAATAGAGAGAAAAAAAAAATATTATCAGGCTATTTTCTTGCCTAAAATTTATTGTTCAGTCATGCAAGACACTGAGCAAATTTTTTCTTATCTGTAAAAGTACTTAAGCTGGAGCTTAACCTGAAGCATGTGAGAAATACTACTGAAATCAATATGAACCCAGTGTTTAAGTGCTTAAAGGTAAGCAACTATTAATGTGAATTGCTGGGTAGAACCAAGGTGCTCAGATCTATGAAGAATAAAGCCTTTATATTACAACCGGAAGAGTATTTCTAAAGCACCATCCTGCAGTTATAAAAATAATGGATTTGGAGATCAAAACCAATGTTTGCAAATCAGTTACCAGAGGTTTCTGCTCTCCCTTGTTTTGTCTGGTGGGCCCATGGACAGAAATTTTGAATCCTGCCATTAGCAAGACCTTGGATGAGTCCTGAGTCCCTGAAATATACTTGTGAAGTCATTAACCTTCAATCTTGCAATTATACGTCTGTAATAAGAACCATGAGTCAGGTTTAGTTTTGAAATTAGTAAGGACAATAAATGTCTAATAGCTGAGTTCAAAGATTCAGAAGCATTATGTCTCCTGATCTTAATTTACAGCAGCTCCTGGAAATGAGATTTGAAAGGTAGCTGCCCATTTCCTCATTCATACTATCATCATCCTGGAGCTTGATGGTTGTTTACAACACTTCTGCTCATCTACATATCATATAGCAAAAATTATATAACGCGGCAGTAATAGTTAGCTTTGACTGCAGGCAAACTCCTGAATTAAGGGCTGTTTTCATAGCATTAAATAAATGAGGGCATCTGTGACCTTTTTTTGTAATTTACTGGGGTCATTTTAGGCTTCAGAAACAGTCACAGCTATTAAGGAAATATTTCTCATCCACTCACTTTTTTCTTCTTACTGTGGGTGTCGGTGTTACTATTTAATTTCATACGGACCAACATATTACTAGGCACATCAAGAAGGACAACCCATATTCATACGAGTACTATTACTGCCATTAGCTTAATGACCTACATAAAAGATACATAGAGTTAAAATCAAAGGAATAATAAGAAAATCAGCAATTACATGTTTGGGCTTTCTTTAATTTTATTTTCATGAATAAATGGGAGTTCTGTTTGGACCCACTTAGAAATTTCTGAACATATCTGCAGATATATACTTATTTTTCTTTAAGCTGATAAAACTGGAACTTCATAAAAAACAGATTGTTCTATTTTCTACAATGGGGCCATTCTTCAGAATTATTCATTAATTGCATTTAGACTTAAAGGCCAAATGTAGTAATATTGTGGACAATTTCTTTAATCGAAAACATTTATTTAGGTAGATAGAAACATGTGAATTACCATCCTGGGTCAGAATAATGTCCACTTGTTATCATATACTATTTGGAAACAGTGCTCCAGAGAGAGATTTTAAAATCCTGCAGCAGGCTAATAAAAGTTGTCTGCCTCTCATCCTAAGTCCCTTCCTAATTAATAACAGAATCAAGACTGCTTTTATCCCAAAGCAAAAAGTTTAACACTCATTACATCACATGCTTATGGCTAATTAGGCTGACACTGAATTGGACTGCTCTACTTATGAAGTCTAATTCCTTTCTTAATGTTGTTGAATTCTTATCTTTGCAACATCTTGTGGCAATGGGTTTCACAGTATAATTCAGACTGTGAAAAACTGTTGTAACTTTCTTCAATTTTAACCTTATTGAATGTTCTTTCATGTATTAGAAGTAATGAAATTGCATAGTACCTCCTGTAACTGATATTTTACACACTTTTCTTGTGTCTTGCAGGTTTACAAACCCACCTATCAAAGTCTCTGGGTGATCGATGCCATGGGAAACTTCAGGTCTGAAATTGCAATATCTTTTCCCATGGCATTAATTTCCATGAACCGAAATGAGAGCATGTATGTCGAGCAGTATAGTCTGTGAACGTATGTACATATGTCTCCTCATTTTGTCTTTAAGAACCCTTTGTAATCCATTTCCATAGAAAAAGTCAAGTTTCTGACCACAGGGAAGCCTCAAACTGCTGCTGTTTTCAGTTCTAGAAACTAGAATATAGAAAAGCTACACAACATGAGCAGGAACAAAAATAAAACTACTGGAGCATTTAACTGTGGACTGAATTTATGCAGATAATCGAAACTGATGTTGAAGTTCCGAGGTTGAAGATAACTCATACCCTGTTTCAGCCACTACTTTGTGGTTCATATAAACAGGCCACTTCCCTGCAGTAACACTGTCAGGTCAGAAACAATTAATAACATTGGCATCCTTTTTCTTGGTCACAGCCTGAAAGATTAGCGTGGATATAAACCACAAATGCTCACAATGTGGCTAAAGGATGTTCACAACCATAATGAATCCTCGGTCCACCATTACTAACTCAAGGCTTGTTTTCAATCTAGTGGACATCAGTTTCCAGGACAATAAACCCAGGCTTTCATGTGTTCGATATTCATTAATGATTTTTTTTTTTTTAATAATGATTTGAAATTGAAAATAAAAATGGAATGTATTGAATTAATACCGTAGTTACAATACACTTTTTTTGAAGGGGAAGAGTATTAGAAAAATATGAAAGATTAATCCTTTGGATCCCTTTAGATAAGAATATATATAATTGAATAAATGCAGTATTTTACATGTGATCTCATGTGAAGAGAATATTGAAAAAATCAAATAATTTCCACTGTAGAAAAATGTGAAAATTTCTCTAAACATTTAAACTCAGAGAATGTAATACAGTTTTTACATATGAGCCAAAAGTGGAAAACTCTTGCCAAATACTTTCTGGTCTCTTTACTGGCACTGCAATTGCAGCTCCAAGACTAGAATTTGCAGTGGCTACATGGCACTGAATTTTTGATGTGCTGATTTCATACTGGCCCTATTTTGAGAAGGATGTCTTTTGTGCAACTTTTGATATGAAACATGTGCAGATAAGCTCTTTTGGAAGATGTATTTGTGGTGGATTGATCAGTGAACATTCATTTTGTGGCTGGTGACAGTGCTAATTTCTGCATTAAACCAAATTTTTGTTTAAATACGGTGTGCCAGGCAACATTCATACACTGACTCACTGAGTGTTAAATGAAAGAGTCATCTGAAAGAAAATGAAAAGTCTTCATAAGTTTATTCTGATTCTTATTCTATATTCACATCCTGCATTTCCTATCAAATTCTTCCCGGGGTTTTATGGCTGTTTGTTTTAAAACATTTCTGTACAGAATTTTGCAATTTTCTGTTCGATGGAAAAGGCCCTTAGGTCTTCATTCTTGGTGATACTGGAAGCTACCGATCTTTCCTTGTATATGAGAATATGAGTTTTCTTTGTAAATGTCAGGGAAAAAGAAAATAATGGAATTTAGGTCTATAGCCCAGAATATTCCCCTGTTTTATAATTCCAGATGCTCAGGTGAAGTAAAATCATCCTTCTTTTACTTCCTGAGGCCAAATATCCCTAAAACAACTGCTTAGACATCTCTCTGAAGGATGATGTGCATGGCTTCATTAATGAATCATCTTTATTATCTCTACTAATGGGGTCGAGGGTGCCTTGGTTTCTTGCATTTTGTTTCAAATCCCTTCTATTCTCTGTTTAGACTCATCAGTGATAAACAGCCAGAGGCAATAATTGGATATTCAGTCCTTTCACATGCCCTTGCTAACCCACACATGCACGCATTGCAAATTGCAGCCCACTGGATGCAGCCAAACCAACAGGCAGGAGAGGTGCGACTTCCCTGGTACCTCCCTAACGAACAGGGACTGTTCCTCCTTTTAACAGAGAGAAGTCTCAAGTAGTGTCTTCTATTTACTGCTCTTTGTTCCATTAAAGGTCATTTCTTTTTACACATGATTTGTTATTGCCATCTGCATCTAGTATATTTCCTTTAGAAATTACCTATTTATAATCATAATGAAGCATTTCACTTACCTGGTATTGTCCAATAATGGTACGCTTTGCAGTTTAACAGCACTGTTTCTTTCAATTCCTATCCAGCTATTGAGGTGTGTCATTATACTAAAGTATAGCATACACTCCTCTTTAATACCACGTTGTTTGACCAGCTTTAGATAAACTGTATACATCACCTGATCGCCTATATGTTTAAGGGTAATGTCTTGAAGCTTATGCTGTCTCAGGGTGGAGTGTAGACCTTATCAGCAATTGTGACTCATGGAAAATTATTGACGTGACTCATGGAAAATTATTGACTTGACTCTTTCCTTATTTCAAGATGTTATGATTTTAAATGTTTAGATTTTCTTCTAAAAAAGAACAATGGAACTTGAAAAGAATTCTTGGAACTTCAGTGTCTGAAAAGATGTCAAGGAAATTGGTCTTCACATTTTTTTCTGAAGAGGTGGGAAGGTGCCATGAATCTAAAAATGGCTCTATATATCTAAAATACAGATTGCTGTATGAGGTATTTGGCTAAAATAATAAATTGTGGTGCTTCCTCCTTTTTCTTTCATAAACCACTTTTTAAGTTCTAACATTTCCAGAAAGGAAGCCGTTGTTCTTGGCAGGGAAAAGAGATAGAAAGAAGCTGTTTAAAGGACACTGAAAGTTGCTATGACTTACATTTTCAGAGCATATAATTTAAACAAAAGAGAGTACAGAAACTGGTCACTTGGAATGAGCTGTCACTCAAATATTCTTAAAAACAAACAAACAAAAACAAACAAAAACTCCAAAACAACAACAACAACAACAACAACAACAACAACAACAAGTAAATAATTTCCTTTTTTCATTCACTTTTGAACAGGTATCAACACATTTCACAATTTTTTTTTGTGTATTATTTAGCTAATTGTATTAAAATTTCCTAATGAAACAGTATGCAAATTAAAAAGATATGCCTTTTTTAATCATCTCATAGGCATATTTTATCACTAGATTTCTTTCCATAATGAAAAAGTTTTACCTACTGCAGACTTTTTTGATGTCTACATGTTTATATACATGCAGAAAAAAAAAGGGGGGGATGACTTTTTTGATAAAAAGGTTTCAGGGATAGCCCACAGGAAGAAAAGACTAATTAAGAGATATTTTACAATATACCATTGGGAACCTAACCAGGATACAGGAGAAAAAATTGATGCAAAATGTATTTAAACAATGAAGAAAGTAGGCTTTACAGACTCATATGCAAGAGACACTTAAATGTTTTCTGTCCATGGTTCACATAATTCAGCGAACGGATGCTGTACAACTCATTGCAGTATCCTCTTATTCTTCTATCCTGTAAGGGTGAAGAGGTTACTAAAGCAAAAAGGAATTTGGTTCATAAAGTGTCAAGTCTTTCCTCTCCTTGCAAGCACAAAATCCATTTGTGAAATCCCATGTTCCTTTTAAATGGGAACTTGTTTTGGGGTTTATTTTATGCTAGGAATACAGCTATCCTGTAAGCATAATTACCCATTAAGACTTATGAATTCAGCTCTGGAGACTGTTCAGTCATCACAAGAAAAAATAAGGCTCCTGTTTCTCCTCCTTTACCACCATTCGGCTCTCTCTCTTGGCTATGAGTACAGCCAAGAAAAAACCCAAGGTGAAAATCTCCTCTGAAACTGCCATTTCCAGAGGCCATTTTTGTGCGTGAAAATCACATTCTGAAGGGGATCCAAAACCAGTTCTTCCAAAGACACCGTCTGAAGCCATCTGAACCATCTGTTCCCATAACCAAATTGAACCTAAGACTGACTAACCTATCAGTGTTGCATGTGTCTTACTCATTTCACCCTCATGAATACAAGCATGACAAAGATGCACGACAGTAGAGCATGTCTTGGGTGACTCTCTGATGAGGCACTTGAAAGGATTAAGTAAACTGAGACACAGTTGCTGCTGCTTTTACCACTCTGGAAGATTGATTGCCTAATGAAGGGGAGGGAGAGGAATGGTATTAAGAGATACTAGACTACTGACACAAAATTTCTCATTATCCCTCTGACGAGTTTTTTTTACTCAACATCTTCGAGGCAAAATTATGAGGTTCTATGATTCTTACATCTTTTAAAGTTTGTTGGCTCATGAGAAAACATTTTTTGCAAATTTCCCAGTTTTAAATATGCTTATAAGCACTGTTCACACTATGATGTTTTTCTTTAGATTAGTGATATCCTCTGCATTTCTAAATACATCATTATGGGGGTTAGTCTTGCTACCTCCTCAATTCCCAACATCTAAACCCCTCACAGTCTCAACCGTGACATTCCTACCTTTCATAAGAAATAAAACAATCAACTCCATTCCCAAGTGTTATGCATGTTACACTTCTGCACATCTCAAAAGTTGGTCTCTTTCAGTAAGATACAGGACCAACATTTTGCAAATTCTGCTTCCTATTTTATTTCCTTTTCAGACTTAGACAAAAATAACCTATGTGGTCTTTTATTTCTCTCACATGGCCCAAAAGAATGAGAACCATCTATATTCTTGCTTCTTGATCTCCTGACAGTGATGTTGGAGAATGACTTGGATCTAGAGACACAGTCCTTCTCTGCTTCCTAGAAAGTTTCTTTACACATTCAGGAATGAAGAAGAAGCTCAGATCTGTCATCTTTATACCCAGTCTATTTTCTTATCTCTGCTTCCTCTGGGGTATGTTGTCAAATCATATGCTTCCCTTTAGGGACTTGGAAAAAGACTTTTCTAGTTTGAGCTGCAGTCACAACTTGCAGCTTTCCAGATTTCCGAGGAACACGTTGCCTTGGCACTTGCCTTTCTCCAAATTGCCTCCTGGCTCTTATTTGGACTACTCAGCATCCTCCTCTCCTTTACGTATATCTGCTGGGAGGTGCAAAATTTGTAGTCATAATTCTTCATTTGCAATGTCTTTGAATTTCTCTCTCTACTCTTACCTACCTTATTCAGAGAATGCCAGCTTTTTACAATCTTAAAATGTATTCACGGGGCCTAATTTGAAGATAAAAGTAAAGTTTAAAAATACTTCTCTCTCTTCAGAATGAGCTAACAAGGTGTCAGAGAGAAGCAGCAGTGGAATACCTGCTGCTTTTCAGAGTGGCACCTTTGGAGTGACAGGATCATCTCTCACTTCTCCAAAAGATGAAGGTGGTAAATTCATTCCCAAAGGGAGTTGCAGGTGGTACTGGGAAGAAAATAAAGTGTTTGAAAACATTTGTTTCATTAGTAGCATGATGTTTGTGAATACAGGTATCTGAACACTAATGATTTCTTAACATAGTTGTGTCCCTGACCCTTACAGTGGGTTAAAAGTAAACCTCTGCAAGCATCTCACTAGAAGTCAGAAGAAGTCCTCTAGTGCATGTTCCAGAGGTAATTACAGTGCATGATAGATTTATAGATCCTTATAGGACATTGTGTTTAAAAGTGCTGAGTAAAAAGTAGATGAAGGAAGAAAGATACATTTTGCCGTCATTGAAACATGATGGTCAGGTATGAGGAAGCAAGACACATTATCTCCCACACATCTCCTAAATACCAAGGATGCCACAGAAACAGTCTGCTTCCCTGCACCGTCGGGATAAATTGTTTTACAGGTTCAAAGTCAATAAACAAAGAAGAAAACTCTTTATAAAATTACTGAATCGCCCCAAGTAAAATTCATTTGTTGTCCATAATTCTCGAGTGACACCAAAAGAAATCAATGAAAAGTACATAGAATGCAAAACAAAACTACAAATGCTACTTCTTCCTACAAATCTTGCTACAATTATTATTCTGCTTTGGCTTAGGAGATATGCACATAGGTTATCTGATTTTCCTTCTGAACACATTGATTCCACTTAAAGTTGTGCTCTAAAAGATGCAAAAACTTTCCAGCCAGCCACTCAAAGGCATTTGCTTCATTGATATTCTCTTCAAAAACTATTATTAAAGACTATTATTTTAATTATTCTATTATTCAATTTTGTCTTGCAGAAAAATAACAAATCCCAAACAAGCTAAATTGCTTACATACTTGAAGAGGAAGAGGGGCTAAAAAGAAGCAAAAATATGCACAAAAGTTAATTGGTCACAAGTCACTGGATGCATTTATGTGCCTAATAAGGATTTTTCCTCCGTAATCTGCCACCACTCCAGAATGAAGGGCATTAAAAAAACAAGAAAATAAAATTTTCCTTGTGACAAAAAAAATTAGAACTTCTTATACTTACTCCCCTTATTTCATTGATCTTCAACTTGTTTCTATTGTGTTCATTCTCTGTTTTTACCTTGTCTGACAAAAATCAGCAACTTCAAAAAATTAATTAATGACAGCTGCACTTCCCAAGAAACTGATATACTAAGACATGCATCCTTTACCTTGTGCTTCTTAGCTGTCAGGAATCATGATAAGCTAATTTGATTCTTTTTTCCTCACTACCTTCAAGTTGTATTGATATTTCCAGCTCATAAAAATAGAAGCAACATTCTATTTGTTACTCTACCTAATAGCTTAATAAAGTTCCCATACTTCCAGTCAGTCCAGAAGGCATTTCTGTTGCTCTCTGAGGCAAGGAGCCCCTAATGATGCCACTGACAGTGTAGGAAGGAATTTCTTATAGAATAATTTGAAAGACCCATTTGTTTTACAAGGAAAACCTTGATATTTCTATCCCTCTTCAAAGGTCTTACACACACTACGCGTAGAATGATACAGTTATTATTGCAGTGTGGCAGATACAGCTCTACAACATAAGTAAGATTTGACAAACAATGATGACTTCATAATCATCACGGGTCTCAGTTCAATTACTTTCAGCTTTAGTGGACTTGAAGTATGCTCAAAGTTGATATGAATACTTCTAAAAGCTCAAGAAAGTGAGGAGGGGTCCAGGAGCATGCTCGTGCTGCCAAAAAAATTGTAAGACTCCACAGGCAAAGTGGAACTCTAAACCTAGTTCTTCTGTGTAGCTTTCAGCACATTCATTATGTAACAGGGCTTTGAAACAAATGTTTATTTCGCAATCTAAACAATTATATAGCTTTGAAATCTTTTCAGCTTCCTTACACAGTCTAGTTCCCTATCCTAGGCCTATTATCTATTTTAAGAACGTAATTCGTTTAGCATACTCCATGTATTAGCAGAATGATGTATATTACATTTGTAATTAATTCTGAGCTGGCATAATAATAAGTCTCTCATAGGAAAGATAATAATTACAAGATCTTAAAGGAGGACATAAAGATTCTTTGCAACTTTTTTTAACTTCTGAACTAAAAATGCAGATACGCTTTTGTCCTATTATTACACTCAAATGACACTGAATGATTTGTATTAATAAAAAGAGATTACACAGACAGACATAATATCCCACAGCTGTAATTTAAGAATTAACCATTTATTAAACAATACATTCCCATTCAGCTCTACATATGTACATAATTAATTTATACCAAGATTTACCTGAATAGTCTATTTTTTAAAAAAGATAAACATTTTTTATTTATGGTACTTTTAAAGGGATACAAGGTTTTAAATTAAATTACCTTAAATATTTTTGTATTTACTCTGCATTAAGCCCTATTTTATTTATCGTCATCTTCCCAGCATGGTCTCACCATGGTTGAAGAGGGCTGCTAATGCTATTTATATTATGCTGCACTGTCCTCTAATTGACCTTGTTTGTGCAATGGAATGGCTGCTTTTCTCAAGCTGCCAGCCCTTTATTGCTGCATTTTGACCATGCACTAGTGGCTCTTTGTGCTGCTGTTGAGTTCAAGAATCAATACTGCATTCCCCACAGCCAATAAAGGAAGCTGACAGCATGAATTAACCGAGTGTAGCCAGTTGCATGGAGGGCCATTGTCTTTAAGGAAAATCCAGACGATTACAAGCCTCCATTGCTTAGTGGAGATTTTAATGCAAAGCACTGTAATTTAATTTTGGCCTGCTGCTCTGACACGCTCCCCTTTGCTACTGCTTCATGGAGTCCAAGCTATTAATGGCTGCAGACCAAAACACATGGGGAGACAAAGGTAAATAGTCACAGTCACACAGCAGCAGCAGTTACTTCTGATTTAGCAGTAATACTTCTTTTGCATTTACTGGAATTCACAGGATTTTTTTTCATTCCCAGACTCTTCCCTCTTGAATTCATACATACAAAATAAGCTAAATGAAAGAAAAATATCCCAACAAGAAAAAAAACAAGATGTCATATCTGAACCGACCTGCACATCGGGCAAATCTGGAAATGTATGCAATAACCAGGGCTGTCTCTCCTCTAGTCATACTGAATCGTCAAATAAGTGATGCTGCTCAGCCACAGCTACTGATAGCAGTGTTGCAAAGAAGTATCCACAGAAAAGGCACATTAAGTAAAGGTAAAGTTAACAGTAGGACTTCTGCTGCTAAGAGCACAAACGAAATAACTTTTTACTTAAAAAAGAGTAATGGCTTTTATTCAAGATTGTTTGATATTGAAAACTGTAGTTCCTTATGACAGGTAATATTGTTGATTCAAATGGATTCAAACTCAGTTATTCAAAAGGACAATGTATTATATACAAACCATTTAACTCAAGCTTTTAACTTGTTTTCTCTGTTGACAGTGGTAGGAGAGATTGTCTGGGGGTAATCTTTTTGAAGTAATGCCTATAAAGTTTTATCCACTTACAACTTCCATAAAAAATCCAGAGTTCTCAATTCCTACTGCCTGCTTACCTGCCTCATAACTGCCTCAAGTATTTACCTGAGATAAAGGGCTAAAAGTAAGCTTGATTTAAAGGATTTGTCTTCTAGATTGGGGTGTCAAACTTATTTTCAGCAGGGGCCACATCTCAGCTCCTATGTTTATACAGTCCTAAAATTAACTTCAGCCTTTTGAAGGCAACTGCAAGGCTGATGTGGCCCCCAGTGAAAATGAGTTTGACACCCCCGTTCTAAACCATAGGTCGTGTAAAATAACATAAGGGATACATGGATCCCTTAAACTGTTTTAACTACGATGAAACAACATTCTACATGTACACTGCTGTTCACAGAAGAGACCTTCCCATCACAGCCATTAAATACTGTATGTTCCCTTTACATACATCCATTGTTTTAGGACTGTCTAAGCCCTTTAACAATTTTAACTTAGCCTTCTAAGACCTTGAAGATAAGTCTTCATGCATTTCTCAGAAAAGAAAAATGAAGTCCAGAGCAAATAAGGCACATGGCCAAGTGATGGGGTCATTCAGATAAGAGCAAAAGTCCTTTTTCTTGAATCGCTAGCTGACCTGGAAGTTGGTAGCTGTACACCAGACTCTTGACCACATGCCTTCTTTGCATAAGACAAGTATAAAATACTTCACGAGAGTGTCATTTATCTCTTCTGTCATTAGTCATCTCAGCCATCTAAGAGTTAGACACCTAGTCTTCTTCTACGGTCAATGAAAGAGGATGAATCACCCTGTCCCAAAATAGCAGTTAGAGACAGCTGATGAACTGTGCTCAGGAGATACCTACTTTTTTCTTCACTGACAATAGATGGAGCCTGGGCAATTAGCTAACTTCTATAGTGGTAAAATGAGGTGAAATAAATCCCAGACTAGCTTTATACAATGTGTTAAAGGGAAGGAGTAAATAATACTCAGCAGCTTGACTAGATATTTCTTTATAGTCACTGTCATTCTGTCTGCTGCAAAGGTGTATGGACAGCACTACACACAAATAGTGTACAGGTACACGTGAAGAGATGCTGAGGGTTACACACAGCATATCCCCTGGGAAAATGCAAGTGCATGCAAACACTCAGTGGACATATTTGATCAGTAAAGCCAGGAGAAGGGAACTTATGACTACCCTGAAAAGAAAGGAGTAATTCTTTTCTTCCTGGAGATGGAAGCCAAGAGCTGGCCTCATGATGTAGTAGATACACATGAATGCTCAGAGTAATTTCCTCTGAATCCTCATATTTAAGGGTCTTTTACTAACTACTAGTCAATTCTTCCATTGGCTTCATATCTTGCACTGACAGAAAAGATGTGCCATAGCTCTTCCTCTCTGAAACCATGCATAAATTTACCTTTCAAGAGCTCTTCTTTCATGGACCGCATTTTGCACAAGTTCACAGAGCAGAGGCACAAGTAATTCTAAATTTTTCCTAGTGTGAAAAGTTGAAAAATTACCAACTTTGAACACGATTTTTCTACAGTAAAAACATCTTATACAACCGTCAGAAAATAGAATAGCAAACTAACAACATCAACAAAAAAGGCAAAAATAACTTGGAGTGACCCACAAGTAATCATATCCATCATAGTGCAAAATCATGAAACTGAAAATCAAAGGATCTATGGATTGAAGGATCAATAGATATAAGGAGTAGTTAAGTACCTCTAAGGGGAAGTACCAAGGTGACAATAAATATAACCTAGGCAGACAAGCTTTCTCCTGGGGAGGAACATGATTCCATAGGTAACAAGGGCTTGACCCTGCTACAGACGACAATAATTAAAATGATCTTACTGACATCAAAAGGAGCAGATCTGGATGAGTTTCTAAATACTGCTGTCACCATGGCATCAGAATATTGCTTAAGTTGCACACTGTGAACATTTAAACAATTTGAACTCTTAGCCAAGTTCAGTACTAAGGTACCCAAATGCATCTCCCCTGACTACAAGGAGAACTACTTGTATATATTATCATAGGGCAGAACGTGGCACCAGCTGTTGAAAAATATCATCAGTCGCAAATGTTCAAAAGTTTACCTTATTCACAGAAGATTGTTTTCCAGCCTAACTCATTAATAAACTTGAAAATGCTTTCCAGACCTTGTAAAAATGTTGACAGGTAGGAAGTTTGGAGTCATTAGCAAGACCCAGTTTTCAGGTAGAAAACAAGGGCAGACTATATCTAGCTTTTCTTCAAAAATAATATATTATTAGGATTAAAACCTGCAAATGATATGGAAGTAAGGTAAACCTTATTTGCATTCTCCAGTTCAAAAGAAATGTTGCTTTGATAACACTGTGGTATATTTACAGTATACCCATGTCCTCCTGGGAATACATGTTTATTAAAATTCTTTTTGTTTTACTGTGTGCTTTTTCCCCCATTCAGGTTTTCAGTAGTGAAGCTATTCCAAGTGCACTTTATATATAAAAGCATTTATTACCGAGTTACTTGCTGTGATCGAAAAGAAAGAGTGAACACAGTATTAGGCAAAAAAAGCAGTTTTATAAATGCCAGTAGTCACCACTAAATTCTGTACATTTGTAACACTATATAAGCACCTCGTTCTCTGCCACTAGTGAGGACTGTATCAATGATTATGTTTGCATGCATAACAGAATATACAGTAATTCAAACTATGTTCATTTGTAAATCACAAGAAAATGAAAACCTATGTTGTGAAGATGTGTTAATTATCTGTTACTTCTTGAACTCCTTGAAGATAATATTAGCTAACGAGGCTAAAAAGATATTGTTCCTGTTATTATATTAACCTCTTTACCTATCTTACAAATATAGACTTTACTTGGATATGCCAGACACAGTATAAACATGCAAAACCAGGTCCCATCTCAGCTGCCATGCAGTTTCAAAGAATACAAATAATACTTAATTGAAAGCTTGAGAAGATTACTGGTACATGATTACTACACACTCACAAAGTTTTTAAATTGCCAAGAGTTCCAAGAGTCCTTATCTACCCCTCAAGACTACAGCATTTATCTTATTTCTCAGACTCAATGCAGCTGAGTTTTGTGAGACCTGAAGAGAGTGTGGTGGGCTTTTGGTGCACTTGATGGAAACCCTTCCCTCAATAAGAGGTTGTCTGGATAAAATATTTTTAAAAATTTTGATGACTCTATTAGATGTTCAGAGCCAACTGAACTTTTATATTTGAGCAGGTTATGATAACTGTAATAATAATAATAAAAATCATAATCATAATCATAATGTTATTATTAGCATCATTATTATTTATTGTTATTATTTGAAATGCTGAGATACTCTCCCAGTCAGAAGTTAGAGCTTTGTGACTATCGGTATACAGATAAAAGGTTTCTTGTTTAATTACTTCTCTTTCTAGGTAGATGGGAAGAACATGTTATGTGTATCAAATGTTCAGGGTTTTTTTAAAATAATTCATAGGCTGTATAAAAAGGTTACTCACTTCATTCACTACTCAAATGGATATGCAATGTACCCATATGGTATGAGTAATACTTTTAGAACAGTTTTTAGGAATGGAAGAGAAGAATATCACTTAAAAGCCATGGAGAGCTTAGGAATGAAGAATATGATGAACTGATTTAGAATTTGGAGAGCACATTAGGGTTAAAACCTTTAATGAAAACTGCCACTTGAGCTTTAATAATCAAATGCTTCAATTTTAGGTCTCATCTGAAAGGCAGATTACACAGAGAATAGTCTGAAGCTCTTTAATTGCCTTGTATAACAATACACATTTTTAAGTAAGTGAATGCATTACAGCTTTGACTTTTGTTCTGATCATTTTGCGTTACAAATAGTAGCACACCCATCGTTCTTCTTATCAGTTAGCAATTTTAATGTTGGTGCATAGGACATTCAGTCTGCATAATTCCTTTTACTCTTAATAGGAAATGTCTGGTTATGCCTTTATACACTGAGAAGAGAACAGAGGCAGTTGTCTTTGAAAAGACTGCCTTTTCTTTTGGTATAAGACTATATCAGTGTGAATTGGCATGTGTGTCCTTAGCAAACCATGAAGCAGAAGGGATTTGAAAGAAATGTAACCCATTGATCAGTGTCTACTTTTAACTTGTTTTATGTTAATAAACTGGCCTGCACACAGCTCTTATTTATACCATGGTGAGTTGTTGCAGTTATATTCATAGCAGGAAAGTTACTCCAGACTTGCATCTGCAAAAGTGAATCTGGCTCCATGTGGTGACATACAGTTGGTACTGTGTAGCCTTTTATCAGATGTTTTGGAGTCTGTTCAGGAAAAAAAAAAAAAAAAAAGAGGTAAGCAAGCAGAGGTCATCCTTTAAGAAAGCAGCAAGTCTACCGACTTTGCACTCACAGAAAAGCTCAAATGCCAGTGCTGTTTGTTGACTCATGCAGTGGAGAGCCATTGACCTTCTGCTGGCTCTTTACCATGTACTAAATGAAGATACTGCCATCTACGTCCCTGAGATGCTGTGAGGTTTAATTAATGGTGTCCTAAAGAATCACATGAATCTTATAGCTAGCTGGAATTTGTCTGTTGTATACATTTGGTATTTTGAACCAACCACAAGTCCCTGGTATCTGTATTACCAATATTCAAGGAAACAAATTATTACAGAGAAGGTACCAAAAAGTAAGTTTTTGGGAGTCTGCCACAGACTCTCATTGATTTGTAGAGGTATCATGTGTCTTTCCATAGATTTGCAATCTCTTCTTCCTTACACTGCATGCATCCATCTAAATAATGGTGAGGAGCATATAGCTTTATTTTTAAACACTGGCACAAATTTCAATCAAGCACCTCTTAGGTTGTAAATCATAGGCTTTAGCCAGTTCTAAAAGACTGATGGCATCAGCAAGCCAAGGACTTCTTTTGGAGGGGTGGAAGGGGACATGGCAACCATGGCACTAGCTGGATCCTACTAGGAGGTGATTTTCCATAAGACAGTGCACAAGAACGTGCCTTAGTGAGAAAGTAATATTCAAAGTACCAGGAAATTTCAAGGGTATTTTGGGGCCCAGAAATTATGTAACACCTTTTTGTCTTGTAAGCCAGAAATGTAAAGGCTGTTGTGACTTCTACCCCAAATACCTCTATTCAGATCAGACTATACCTTTGCAGAGATGAAAAGACAGAGAGAAATTTGGGTCAAAGTTTGGTCTGCCAGACAGAAGAGAGAGACCCACACTGCAAGGCTATAAAGCTTTACTTATGCTAATCAAAGTACATAAACAATAATGAAACAATATATCAGAAAGAATGTTATAAACCTTTCAAACTCATAAAATATAATACAACCTTCACTTCTAAATGCTAATAAAACCTTAATTTGTTTAATAAGTTTCCATTGTAAAAGTGAAACCAAAGTTTCCATTAAAGGATTAGCTTTCCAGGCAACAGACAAAATCTGTAAACCAAAAAGTTGATATTCACAATACATAGTGGCTTTTTACCTCATCCAATCTTTCAGAAACTATTTTTACTTTTCAAAGGAGGCTATTTCCCTTAATGACAGAGACTCTGGTTTGCATTACATCATGCAGTATTGATTTTATTTTTTTTCTTGTGACTGTAAGCTGAATTCAGTAATCTTCCTTTTTTGTTAAACACTTGTGGTCATCCCTCTTGAACTAAAACATCCTGCCGTCATTCAGTTTCAGGAGTTTTGAATAATGCATTTTAAGCACAGAATATGTTGGCTGGGGAATTCTTTTGTGCCACCATTTTGTTCCTGCCTTGTGAAAACAGCAAAAATGCTATCAATATTTTATTGAATACAAGGACCCGTGCATTTTTTTTTTCCAGTGAATATGCAAGGCAGTGAACCAGAGTCTTGTCTCAGACAGACTGGTGTGAATGCTGTTAAAACCAATGCAGCACCTCCAGATACAGGTAGTGAAATAGAGAGCAGAAAGCTAGCTGAGACACTGTTCTTTTCTTGAAAAGTGTGCATTTTTCAGGCTTGCCTTAACCCCATGCTATCTGTCATGAGCACCTGGGAGAAAGATGAAAGGCAATTTCAGAATCAAAGCAGGCCTTTCTAAGACCATTGTGAACTGAGTTACCACTATCTGCCAAAGTTGCAGAGCAACAGTAAAGTCACAATAGTAAAAGCTATTGGATGGAAACAGCCCTAGTGAAAGACATTGACTAAATGTTTTCTGTGCTGCTGCTTAAAGAAAAAAAAGTCAAACTTCTAGTTTGTTTAAGGTAAACATAAATATAATCAGGTGAGGTTAAATATTGAATTAGAAGCTTCACACTGTCATTCAGATCTGAAAATGTGAACCTTCCTTTTTTAACAAGAGTTTAAGTTAGTAAATCAGGCTGTAATTCGGATTCCATGTGTTCAGATTATTGCATTATATTCAACAACAAAGAAGAGATAGGCTGTTTACTGTGCAAATACAATGCATAAAAATTCTGTGCCTTGAAAAGCTGATGATTTACAGCTTCAATCCTTATTCACATGCTTTTTTATGGACTTGAATAGTCCCATTGGAAAGAAAGACATACCTGCCTCCGTCTTTGACAGATAAGGGCCCACTTTTATGGACAATAAAAAGGTGAGTGCTTCAGTGATAAGGGTAAGAGTTAAGAACAGACCAGATCTCTAACAGGAAGATGTTGCAGCCACAGTAGGTGCATATTAAGTGTTTTATAAAATTCTAAAGCCATCAGACACATGGGACCAAGAGTCTTAAAAAATCAACACATGCTTATTGCTGCACAGTCTGTGATTTGACATGTTATACCTGAATACCTGGTTGTGCATCTGGATCAGAAAGAAGCAAGTGCAGCTTACACAGGAAATCATATACCAGGCAGGATTCAAATTATCTTTGACAGAAGAAAAATATGTAACAACAATGCAGAACTGTAATTCATGCAACACGACCTAATTATTTTAAAGGAAATGCTAGGAGCATTTTAAAAGCCTGTGGATACACAATTGTTAAAATTTAATGCTGGTGTTTGTAAGTATTGGAATTTATGGAAATTTTCACTCCGCTTCCATCCAGGTCTCCTCAGAAGCAAGACTGTGACCTCAGTAGGGTTATCAAACTTAATAAAAATTTTAAATAAAATAAATAAGTAATGCCCAGTCGTAGCTCATTTGCAGGACATCAATCACACGTTTGTATCTTGTGGAATAAGATTAGAGAAACACAAGAAAGAGAAAAACAGTTCAAGGCCCAGCAGAATTCAACATTTTATTTAAGTTTGTTCTATTTATTTCTTATATGAACACAATACATTTCCTGTCTGTAACTGAGGAATGACCCTGCACCTATCCACAGCTACAACACAATTCAATAAGATAAACTTTTTAATGTCCTTTTTAATCTAACAATAATAAAGTATAAAATGTCCCGCACATCACTTTTACTCAAGTTGTCCCTCTGAGATGCATTGCTTCCTCAGGAATCTCTCTGCAGAGATGTGCTTGATAGTTTGGCAGGATTCAACTCATCTGGCACCAACAAGAAACTTGTGCAAAGAGCCAGCTCACTGGGCACCTCTGACTTGTCTCTGCATGCTCCACACACACTGGCTGGCCCTTCCTACTCTCTGCAGGGGGAAAATTTCACTGGCTGTGGTGAAAGAGGCAGCACGTTGAGGGCGTCACCAGTGTGCCTTTACCTCTATGCTTCTCTTTGTGACCATAGTCAGAAGGACACTCTTGTCTGCTAAAGTTTTCACTACTCTATGGACAATGGCTGATGAACCAAATCTTGCTCTCATGTAAAAGACCTTTACAGCCACCTTGATAATTCAGAAGCTGCTCAAGCTGGCATAGCAGTGGGATTTGACACTGCCTTTCCCCTTGAGCTTTAATAGCTTTTACAACAGCAAACAGAGCCAAGTAAAGAGGCTTCCAGGAAGGGAAGGAGAGGTCCAGGTCACCACATTATGCAGTGCTCCTATTGCAGGAATGGTGGGATGGGATGAGGGTTGGAGGGGAACTCTTTCTAATGTCAACCATTTCTGTCACACATTATGAGAAGTCTGTGTGGAACTGGTGACTGGATTTTATGCTTTTAGGTAATTTCTTCTGTTACCTTGCAACTATTTGAAAAGACCATATCTAGCACTCCACGGTGTCAAGAACACTGTGTTGTCCATTGCTTCCACTGGTGGCACCTGAACTGTCATGTCCCCCTCTCAGCCTGAGGACAGAATGCCCCAGCAGGATGGAAATCAATGTGACTCTTTGTGCCATGGCACCATCAAAGTCAGTGAGGTACCTTTGGTCTGCAAAAAGATCAGATAATTATATGGCAAACAATATTGTAATTTCCATCTAACCCAAATTAATCCAAACTCTTCAGCTAGAGCAGGTATCTTGCCAGCATTGCAACGTCAATGGCATGAGCTGAATATTGAAACACATACATACCACTTGGCACTGTGCATATCCAATTCTCCTTTGGTGAAGGAAGCAGTGAATACTGTCTAAACAGCAATGTCATGACAGCCAATGCCACAAGGTTGTACCTCCTCAGAGATGGGCAAACACTCTCAGAGTTTTGTAGATGAGATTTGTCCCCTCTCTTTACTGGAAGACCTGAATTTGGCCAATTAATGGTAAACAAAATGGAAGGAACAAAAGGAACACAAGGACCCTTCAGCTTAGACCTTACAATGACATTCTTTGCTGAGCTCACCTCATAGCTGACGTTATTTCTGAAGTGTACTGACCCATCTACTTCCACTCACTATCTATGACAATACCTTTTCTATTATTCACCCTTAGGGCTGTATTTAACTAATGGGAGAGAGTTTTAGTGCTCCTGACAATGAGAGACAGATACCCTTAGCTGTAGTCGGTCTCGACATAGGGATTGTCCATGAATTCTGGCTCCAGCACACAGGACAATTAGCATCAACTTACAGATTTCTGAGCTTTGTTTATGAGGCCAAAAGACTTCAGTGGGAGCTGCAGCTATTCAACAACTCTCAAACTGGGCAATTTTATTTGGAAGGCTAGAAAACAGGAGTCAGTACCTGGGCTTTAGGCATTGGACTTTCTACACGTTGAGAGTCAAACTGGTGACAGTAATTTAGGCAGGCATTTTGCCCCTGGCTCCACAGGCTTCTGATAATTATGGTCAGGTCTGTCCTGTAGCACTCCACAGTTGTCTTAGTCTTTGGACTTACTTAACACAGCCAGATCCAAGCTAATTTCCAGTGTCTCTGTGATGAACGTGTTTTTCAAAGAGAACCAGATTCAATCCATGGTGCACTGAGGCAGTGCCTGCCATTTGCTGAATGTGATGTGCCGTGCTGATGGCAATTAGGGCAAGGAGAGTAATAAGGGTCTGGCACCAGCATGGTGTTGAATCAGTGTCAGTATTGCTTTGCCAGTGAATCAACTAACGTGAGGAAAGATGGTGGCCCACATTTCCCAATGCGTAGCCTGCCTTTGGTGTTTGCAGCTCTGGAAGAATTGCTGAATTTAACACTTGACTGCAAGCTCAGATTGGTCTTTTCATACCTTTGGTTCTCAGGCTCGCCCTCATGATTAATCCTGCAGGCAAATACGTGCAATTTGCTGAGCTTCACTCTGAAAATCCATGGGAGGGGGATGCAGAATACGAACCACAAGCTCTGAACTGTTGCCCATCTTCCTGGCTTAACTCATAATGTTTTCCTGATCTTTATTTTTGTGGTAAAACTGTATTTCAGGTGAGGTTCTGCCTTTTTTATTGTTTCTGTTGCTATGTGAAAACAGCATAGATAAATTATTTTGTAGGTTTTAACTGACCTTAAGATTCATCCATCCTTTTGAAAATGATTATACACACTCATGCACACACACACACACATGCCAACTAGTTTAAAATATTTCTAAATATAATCTGGAGAGAAGGTACTTTCCTCTTTAAATGTTTAGCGATGGGCTTATTTTTCTTCTCAATTATAGCAACTACACAAAGGAGCAATAAGTCTCAGAAGATTTGTCACAAATCCTCCAAGTCCGTGACACCAGTTTCAAAGAAAACCACTGGTTCCCTTCAAAGCAGTAGTCTGCAGCTGCCTGATAAAAGGCCACAACCCAGTACAAGGCAATCATTAGGCAGACATTATTATTATTTTGCTAATTAGTAAAAAAATCATTGGATTTCCTGTGGCTTCTTCCTGCTGAGCAATCATTTGATCTTGCTTATGTTGACAAACATGCAAGTCACCAATTGTGCCTCATTTATCATTTGACAAAGACAATGTTTGCTTCTTCTTGTGTTAAGAAGACCAACAACAAGAAAACAGGCAAGAAGATTCAGAATATAACTGTCTTTCCTTTTCATTTCAACTGATACAGTGACAAGTCCCACCAAAAGAACAGGATCTGCAATGAGCTATAAAGCTGCTGTTAGTTCCTGGGGGCAGTGTGAGTGCAGAATTCCTACAATGAGCCTCACATAACATGGACTGGAAATATTCCTGTTTCAACTGAAACGCAGAGAACTACATGTTCCCAAAAAGGACCCGACAGCATTATCCCTGAGATGCTGTCAAGCTGTCAAAATGTTGCTAAATTTAACTGGGAGTGCTCAGGGGAAAAAAAAAAAATAAAATATTTTGTAAAATGTAAAGAGCAAGAAGAATTTGAACA
Organism: Columba livia; assembly: GCF_036013475.1. Classification (NCBI taxonomy): domain Eukaryota; kingdom Metazoa; phylum Chordata; class Aves; order Columbiformes; family Columbidae; genus Columba; species Columba livia. The sequence continues at coordinate 125,080,307 of NC_088603.1, read as the reverse complement.
ATTCAAATCCCCAAATTTAGTTTGAAAGGCGTTTCAAAACTCAGGTGCTTACACAAGGAGCATTCTTTCAAAGCAGAGCGTGTATGTATGTGTTTATTTACAATTATTGCTAGTGATGGGTATGAAATTAGTTTGGTCAAGATATTTTTCTTTATGGTCTTTATGCTGCTCAGACATTGTTAAGAAAACCCACTATGTACTCTGTAAAGTAAATGGTTATACCAGTTCCTTAGTATATAACATCAATACTGTATTGTTTCTAAGGAAGTTGCAGTATATTTTTCAAATTCCTTCTTGATTGTTGCATACTGTGGCTCTTTCACTTGGCAGTTTAGCATTATCACAGCATTATTTTTCTTAATTCATTTTATGAATTAGTGTTACCATCCCTCCCCTCCCCCAGGACAGAGATAAATAATGGAATGCTGATACAGAAAAAAAAAAAAAAAAACAGGAAACACGTAGGAATAAGTATTTTAAAATATATTAAATAATTAGTTTTCTGTATTGATCATTTGGAGGAAGACAGACAGACTTACCTCCATATATGACTTCAAGTAGGTGAGACAATTCTGAATTTGTATGACATTGACATTTGTGTCATCAAGAAAGCCTGGATGTCAATCTTTAATATCTTTATATTGAAGGGGATTTTCTTAGCTAAGAAAAATAAGTGAAAAAATGAGCAGGCAGGGGTGTGTGAGGAAAAATGCATTCTACCATTTCTATAGAAAAGCACAAGTCTCTGATAATTAAGGCTTGTACAAAAAAAATGGATTTAAGTACACATTCACTATTTGCTCAAACACATATTTTTCTAGGGAGATAATGGTGATTTCTTCACTCTTTTATTTACATGCAGTTTAAACTGGCTTTCAAAAATACAGTTTATACACTGAATGATCTCAGCTACTTTGTGAAATTACTTGGTGTGTACTTTTTATTGATGCTTAAAAATTCTACAGTAACAATCCTACCATCTCTTGCAGCTTGCTGTACTGCTGCTAAGAATTTAGGAAAAGTCCTATCAGTTTTAGTTTTAAAGAGACTATATTTTTTACTCTGTTTTAATAAATCAATCTTGTATGACAATGTTGCCACTGCTTTAAATGGGTCAGGCCAGAACGTGTCCTTAGTTCACCTCATGCAACCTGATTGCTGATCACCAATAATTTGATTAGCTGTGCCACAAGAAATGATTTGGTTCAATAGATGACCAGCCGCATCCAAAACACAACAAAGTCAAAAGGACTCTGCCTGTCTTCCCACTTCCCCTGGAGCCAGCACAGCGTCTCGGGGACTGTGCCCCCAGCTCAGGACACCCTGTCCCTGCTGCCTTCAGCAAATGATTTATGTCAGATGAAAGCAAGCTGGGGCTGAAATTTTAAAAGAGCTGTGACTACTCTCTGATTTTAAGCACAAATACACAAGTCACTACCAAACCAAATATTTAGGGCTCCAGCTAGACAAACTGGAGTGAAATTACAGCCCACTGAGCTCTTGTCCACCGACCAGCCCACACTGCCAGGATTTCCTTTTTGACTGTTTGAGGTGATAAGTGCTCATTGATTTTGAGGAAACTGGGATTTGCACAGGCATTTCTAACTGTGCTCAGCTGTTCACTTCGGGGATATAAGGACTCTTTTTCCTTCAAATTGCGTTTCATTAAAGAATGCTTTAAAATAAATAAATAAATAAATAGTGAGGAAGGCTTGCTAAGCAGCTCTGGTGTTCTCCCTTCTCAGGCAAGGCCTGGCTTGCAGAAAGGATGACAGTCAATTTCCCAGCTTCTCCTTTGGGCATGCGTGAGAAAGCAAAGCTGAATTAAACATGTAGACATTATACAGGTTATTTATTGGCAGGCTGGCTTGGTTTATTCTGCTCATCCTTCACATCTTCTGCACATTTACTCCTTGTATGGTGGGCTTTATCGGCACTGCTTGATAAAGCACTTAAGGTCTTTGCTGGTACAGCTGCTCACAGAAACTTAATTTCAGCACTGCAGGGGCAAATATATATTTTATGTTCTCTTAATCTTTAAATTTGCTCAGGCAAGTATTTGGGTAGGAATCATTTCCTACTTTCAGCCAGGGCAAAGAAAGAGTATTGTGAGATGGAGCTGAACACCAACAGTTAAGCAATGCACAGCAGGCATCAAGTGTCCACCATGACATCAGAGACCAAAAAGTTCAGTATTACTTCAGTGTAATAAATTTATGCAAAAGATTAGTTTAAGGAAATAGCAGTTTGCTTGTAAAGACTCTGCTAATTCTTGGAATAAATTATTCATTTCTAATTATTAGCTTAGATAAAAGCAGAGATAGAGATTGTTTGTTTGTTTCAAGAAATAAAAAGAAAAAATAAAAAGAAAAGCAAGGAAAAAAGTGTTAAAGAAAAAAGCACATAAAAAAGAAAAAATATAAATAGCTTTTCTGACCCTAAGCAAATGAAAAGCTTATGGGCTGTGCCTTACCATGAGGGTATACTTTTTTTTTTGCCTCCTGGTAATGTCACAATTTCATTGTTACAAAGACACATAAACTAAAGTTATGACAAAATGCTTCCATGTAATGACTCACGTTTGTCTCCCTGTTCTTCTTGGATTTTTCTGTATTTTTGCTTTGCTGTGAAAATTCACATTTCTCACTTCTGTTTGTTTTCTGGAACTTCAGCAACTTCTTAAAGATGTCTATATTTTCATACGCTGAGACTTTGGCAGTGGTAGAGCTCATAATGTGGAGAACCGTGGAACACGAAGTTCCTAAAACAACATAATTATGCATCTTAAATATGACTGAGTCTAAGAACACCAGAAGGCTATGAAAACTCTGTTTCTATCTTGCCTGACAAAGAATAAAATTAATAGCTTGGATTAATGCAGTATAGCCACAAAGGACAATCAGAGTAAATCTATAAAGGGTTAAATTTCAGTGAGAGCAATAAAGGGGTCACAGTGGTTTGAAGGAAGTGAGAAATAAGTTGATTTTTTTTTCTTGGAAAAAAAATCTGTACTGACCTTTTTTCTTAAAAGATATATGTTTACTCTTGTATTACTCTATTTGTTATTCCCGTAACTGTTACACTGTCCTTTCTTACATTACAATGACATACATGTCATTGCAAACAAAAGGAAAATATTTTATCTATTTCTCCTCATCTGCAAAAACAATTTAAATAGAAACACAGGAATTCAGGTACTGGCAGGTGGGAGTACAGAAGAAAATGTTTTTTACAGTAGGTGTATCTTTATTCTCCACATATCATTTATATCACACCCAGTATCAAGGCAGAAGATATTTGGGAGGTCTGAGAGCTTCGAGTATCACATATGATTCCTGAAGCAGGACACAGATGCTGCTGGAGCTCTTGACAGCCAGTCAACCCTCTGCAACAGAGTTCAGCGTCAAAACTTCACCTTTCAACACCCTTTGAGAAATCCCAGCCCCGCACCCTTCAAGGCAGTTTTGTGAAGAGCTTTGCTGAGCCTGATTTCTCACGACTATCCCTGACCAGTATGGCAGGGGTGCAGCCATGGGGACCACCACAGCTTGTGTGTACCTTCCTCATTCCCATGGCCCTGCCCGCACATCCTGGGCACGTCTGATCCCGACTACCCTCAGCGGGCCTGACCCTGACCACCACTCACAGGCCAATATCCCGTCCCCTCCTCAGCCCATCTCCGGGGAGGTGCCCAATGTCCAGGGATCGGGCTGGCCCAGTGCCCCCGGCTGCCCTCCTTCTGGCTGGGGTGAGATGGGACTGGCTACTCCACCACTCCGCAGGGAGTCCACAGTGTCCATAACTGAGGCTGTTACCTCTCATCTTATCACTAGCTACTTGGGAAAAGGAACCGAGACCTTCCATGCTACAACTTCCTTTCAGGTAGTTGTAGAGAGAAATAGGGTCTCCTCTGAGCCTCCTTTTTTCCAGGCTAAACAGCCCCAGTTCCCTCAGCTGCTCCTCATCAGACTTGTGCTCCAGGCCCCTCACCAGCTTTGTTGCCCTTCTCTGAACTCTCTCCAGCACCTCAATGTCTTTCTTGTAATGAGGGGCCCAAAACTGAACACAGTATTTGAGGTGTGGCCTCATGAGTGTTCAGAGTTGGATACAGGACTGCCCCTCTGATCAGACTGAGGTTAACTGTCCTCCCTCTCTGCCTTGGAGGCAGCCAGTGGAGAAGAGCCCTATTGATGGGCTGCCTCCATTTCTCAGGCTCCCACATTGCTGCACCCTGCCTGCCCTCCTCTGCCATCAAACATGTAGGAGAGTCAGGACAGGCCCCAACCAAATGCAGACAGCGAGAGCAGGGGCCACCTCCTTCCTCTCTCCAGCAGGACTTCAGCAGCTCAAGCTGGGACCGAGCCTGCACTGCTGATATGTGATTTAGGCAGCAGATGATCCCGACGTGTTGTGCTTGTGCAGTCATGCATCAGAAGAACACCTGCAGCAAGACAGCGTAGCAAAATCCCAGTGCTCACTGTTAGTTTTTGTCTCTATTTAAGTGAGACACTGTGCTCATACGATGAAATGTATTTATACAGGAAAAAAATGTTGGTCAGACACAAGAATTTACTACCTTGTAGAAGTCCATGAGCTGAATGAAATACAACCTATGTCCATTTCTCTAGTGCTTTCTTATTTGATTTTCAACCAGAAACCCAAGACTAGAGAGCTTAACAGAAACGTGAGACATTACACACCAGTCAAAAAGGACTGAAGGGTCTGGTAATTGGCACGCAAATGTATTCAAGCACAATGTACACAAATGTACATTTATGTATGTCTTGCATAGGAGACAGGTATTGTTAATTAAACAGCAGATAGGTCACTGAAGATTTTATTCATAGCTTGTTTGTTTTTAATGTCTCAAAGGGGAACCTGTCGTACATATGCACTTTTAACTGTGCAGCTGAACTTTATATTGTTCTTAAGACAGTCGTGCTGCAGTGAAACAGTAGTGCCTAAAACCTCCCCAGAGCAAGTGAGCTGCCGTCACTGGTCCAACTGGTCACCAGTCTCTTCATGTTAGATAAAGGATTGGTGCTGAGGCATATAAATGAGATTATTATCATTGATGTGTTGCGTAGTTTTTTTGTTTGTTTGTTTTATTTTGTTTTGCTCTCTGCATATCCTCTTTAATAATTCAAAAACAAAAGTTTGAAAATTATCCTGTGTCTGTGTTAACACTCTCATTCAGCTAGTCAATAGTCTGCATTTATCAAATAACTTCCTAGATTTCAGAAGTAACTGTAGCTGCCTTAATTTGGATATGACGTGTCTGCACCAAAATCTGGATCAGTTATAAACAGCAAGAACATCCCTTACCAGTGTGAAGAGCACAGTGGTTTCCCCATAAACTTTTTTCTGTTTTCTGAGTTTGCATTTGAATTTCTGTTCTTACAAACAAAAGAGTGGTAATGTCTGTGGAAGGAGATCCTATAGGAACAAAGAACAGGAAATGACCTCATGGGTCCTAAGTCCCATTTGCCTTATTAGCACATCAACTATCATGCAAGAGATTTGAAAGGAGTCACAAAGTGTCTGGTGAGAATTCTCACCACAGAACAGCTCCAAGCTGTACAATTAGACAAGAACTATAATATTCTATAGGAAGACAGTAAAAGACACTGAGAATTTTGCCAGTGTCTCAAATCTCTACAACAGTAAAGGATGTTGTTGGATAAAGTTCTCAGATTCTAGGGGTTGAATCTTCACTTTATAGTGTAAAAAATCATGCCACAGTGGTCTCTATAAATGTAACTAAGGAGAAAATTATCCTTCTTAAATCAGTCACCAGATTTGGCTCAACAATTATCAAGATATACCAGTAAGCCTCCTGACAGAATTCAGCATCAATAAAAGCACCACTTCAACCTGTTTTATCCTGAATCCAACTCTGGACAACATCTAATATATCAGAAAAAATGGAGAAATGCTTAATTATGCATTTGCATATAACACTCCCTTCCTGGGTTCCACACAAATCCAACAGAAGTTGGGAACACTACAATTCAGATATGGTGAAAGTGAGCCTGTCACCTTTGATAGTCCAAAGTATTGGAAAGTCAGTGATTCATGCCATAAAAAGTATTTGCTGTTGTCAAGAATTATCCTGCATGGTTATATAATTTCTTTCACAAACTTCCCAAAATATATTAAAACAATTTCCATTTCTTGCTTGGGGTATGCTATTTGGAAGACCACTAGAATCCTTTTTTCACTCCTAATCTAAATTTATTAATGATAAATGAGCGTTCAGTCAGGCTTTTGAATCATGCTTTTCAGCCAGAAATTGCAGAGGTGTTGTTTTTTGGTTTGTTTTTTTTTTTTTTTGAAACACTGAGATAAGACTATAAATTAGACTTCTTAAAAAGCAAATTTACACTGGAAAGCTAGGAGTCTATTGTTAAAAGCAGACAGGTTTTCCAAATCTACCAAGAGAATTACACAACTGTATTCTACCAATAAGCTGTGGGATTTTAGTACTTTCTTTATGCTCTGAAAACTCTGAAAATTTTCTTCATCCCTCTAAGGATGTACCTTCTCTTCACTATCTCTCTGAGGAATCTCATATACATAGAGAAGGGGAGGGGTAAGGAAAAATCCACAGAAGTTTCCACAAGGGGAAATGCTTTGGGAAAGAGGCGAAACTACCTGTCACCATCTTCTGGTCCTGTTTTTGAATTCTGAAAGAACTTGCTACACTCTTAATTCTCTCTGTGTCATGTAAATAGGTCACGAGCCCCTTGTGCCTGACTTTGACATAAGCTGTAGAGGGAGGTCAAGTAGCCTCAGCTTTGAGATTTGGCCCTGACTTATTAACTTGAAGGAGGCCATCTGCATGTTTGTTGGACTACCTCTGTGCTTAAAACTGGTCCAGAGCTCAATTCCTAATGGACCAAGATGTCTCATCCTGATGATTCTGGATGTCTCCAGTTTCTCACTGGATTTATCTTATGTGATCACAAGACTGCACACTAACAGAGCTTCTAAGGACATGCCAGAAGCATAGAAGGAGACAGGTGTACCTGTACAAGGGGATTCACATGGAGGTCATGACCAAACCAGGGCAATTAGAAAGCAGTAGCCACTTACATGATCTCTTACTTCAAGCTGCTTTGAGAGCTGTTGGTGCCATCTTACCTGGTTGTCCTGCTGGAAGTTTCCCATAAGCTGATTCACAAAATGGCTCTTTCTACAGGGTATTCACCTACACCACATGTCAGCTCAGAGGCAGACCCAGCTGAAAGGACCTTTAGTGTGACACAAACCCAAATGTCCTATGACAATTGTTTTAAAATAAGAAACTGGGTCATTCCTGCAGTCATATTCATGTGAGCAATCATTATGCACTGAGGTAGTGTCGTTACAGGAATGGACTATATTCACAAGTAAGTGCTTGAAGCTCTCTCCCCAGGACAGTATGTGCATCACTTCAGCTTCTCTCTTCTTCTCCCAGGGCTTCTGTTTGGAGTAACACACATATATACTGAACTGTAAAGCCCATCTTTCATGTGGTCTATTCAGTTTTCCAATTGACTTTAAAAGAAAGGTCTTATTAAAGACACTGTAAGAGGTTTGAACTCTGTCAGGAATGCCCCCTGTGAGTTCAATTCATATTACTTTGCCTGCTAGGCTCATTACAAAAAGTAAGTTGAAACCTACAGCTTTCTGAATTCACCTGAGAAGCTAAGACTAGAACATAATAAAGAAGGGCAGTGCAGTTCTCTCGATAGGCCCAGGTACAGCTCTGATAATGTCCTCAGGAGCTATTGTATCTATAGATAGAAGGAAGAATTTCCAGACGCAGTGCCTAAAATTCAGGTGTCTGTATGTCTGCGAACTTTAAATACTACATTAAACATAGTTTTATGTGTCATGTGTCTAAATTTAGCCACCCTAGTTTTAAAGATGTACTTATAAAGATGACAATACATATCTAAGAGAAGACAAAAATGCTCACTTAGAGGACTTCTGACTTCTTAAAAATATTTTTCAAAGCATGGAAGTATTCTTCCTACCTGCCTATGAATGGGTATATGATGAGAATAAAATAAGCAGAATTTACGGGGGTGAACTTATTTTCTTCTTAGGCCAATTTAGCAAAAGTAGCTTCTTGATTTATATAATATCACAAACAGCACTTCCTGGGCTGTTCATGTTAGAGAACAGGATAACCACCAAATGGCTTCAATTACAGTCATCAGAAAATAAACAGTGTGCAGGCAGTAGTTTAAGATTCATCACAGCTTTGCATGTTTTGTGTTCACTCTCACCTGTGCAAAGAAGATGGAAACTGCTACCAAATCAGAAAATGGTAATTTACACTTTTTTTTTTTTTTTGTATGGTCAAAAAGATCTCATAAATACTCAGTTAAACAGTGGATAATTAGGCTCTGTTGTTTTAATTCAGCATAACAAGTGTTGCTATAACACCTCAGCATAACTGGTCAACTGATTTTGAATCAATGCAGAGTCACTGCTTAAAAAATGCAAATAAAAAAGCAGTCCCATCATGTGGAGCCAATTCAGATTATTTTGATTATTATAAGCAGAGTAGATAGAAATGTTAAGAAGTGTGAGATTTATCAGGGAACAAAATAAAATCAAACAAATCAAATACAGGTCCATCCCTCCATCTGTGGGTGTGTGTCTGGAGAGGAGGGTTGAAAACTCTATTTTTGATATTTCTGTCTTGTAAAAGGAAAGCATGAGCCAAGTACTGATCTCATCCATATTCTCACATCTTCACTGACTTGATCAAACTCTTCTGCAAAGTTTGCCAACAAAAAGCTGACATGCAAGACAAAACTTTAAGAAAATCAATGCCAAATAATTGCCCAAGCCATAAGAAAGAATAAGCTTTCCCCGTTCATTATGTTCCACCAACATTGTGGAGAGTTGTAAACCTAAAAGCCAGGGGAACTAAACAGTTCTTATTGTGCATAATATACTTCATATACCAGCAGGCAGCACAAATAATTTCTTCACTGCAGTTCAATAGCTAGTAATTCCTTCTATTCTATATTCAATTCTGAGCCAGAAACAGGACTTAAATGCTATGCTGCTGTCAGTTAGTTGGCTATCTTTTCCTGGCCTGCCAAAGGGGATGCTTACAAATGAAGCTATTGTCCCAGTAAGCAAGCATCTCCTGGTGGGACTGTATATTACAAATTTTTAAGGATGTGGCTGCAGTATAAAGCATGCTGTAGTTTACACCAGAGATTGTCACACATGGGCATGTTTCTTTTTCATCGCTTTTAAGATGACAGTACTGTTGGAAGAATAAAAAGTGGACACTACGTCAGAATGATAGGATCCAAGATATGCCTTGCAACGTAACACTGTAGGCTTACGGATAATATCAACCATAAATTGCAAAAGATACAGATAGCCTAATTTCAGTAAAGCAAGTCTAAAGGTATCCTGAATATTGCTGGAGTTTATTTACTTCAGTGTACTCGCCCTAAAAAACTGGATTTCTGTTAATTCTGTTTCAGGGAAGTTTTAAAAATTCCTCATCCACAGCTGAAAGTCTTCCTATAGTTGAGGACAAGCAAAAAGCTATGGTTTGACATGTGTGCAGGGTTTAACTGGTATTTCAAGTATAAAATACCAGTTACATATGAAATATGAAGTACAGTCTTAACAGACATGTTAACTTATTCTCAAAACAAAATGTTGAAATCTCCACAAAAGAGAAAGACTCATTTGGATGTCTGTGTGTCTTTCAAAGAATGTTGGTTCTGAACACGAAAGCAAGACCCACGCACCCTGTCCCCATCTTGTTGGGATCCACAAAATCAGCAAGAGTGGTCTGGGTCTCAAAGTAATAACCCTTACTCATACTCCTAGAAAAAATTTTACTGAAAGGCATTTTGGCAAAGAATGCCTGCCAATAAAAACCTTTATTGTCAAGGTCTTTTTAAACTGAGAAATAAGGGTTGATCACAGAATCACAGAATCACAGAATGTTAGGGATTGGAAGGGACCTCGAAACATCACCTAGTCAAATCCCCCCACTGGAGCAGGACCAATCTATTCACGTAAAACAGATCATTATACACAAACATGAAGGACAATCTACTCCTTATACTCAGCCAATGCTGAAAGAAGTATGTCATATCATAGACTGTGTTGCAATAGTTCCAGAAATAATACAGCTCCTATAAGTCAGTAGATATGTTTTTTCCCACTTTGACTTAGACATAAGCAGTCCCTTACACTGACACTATAAGAATATTCACTACATTTCATTTTATTGTAGAATGTTTTTCTGAATCATGAGGCTCATCTACTGCAACTTTCAAACCACTCCTTTAAGCCCACTGCATTTTCTTCTTAAGCCAGCTATTACTGCAAACATATAGTAGTGATGTTTTGATCCTTGTCTTATTGCTTTACAAAACTAGATTAAAATATTTTTACTAGTAAAATGCTCCCTTTTTTACTTCAGAATCTAACCCAGACCCTGGCAGATACATTGCTCACTTCAGACAGTCTGATGTTTATTTTCTCATCTAGAACAATGACATGATGTGGAGGTTTCACCTTCTAGAAGTGATTAATAACCATTAGTGGGTTATGTTACATAGCAGATAATGCTTACTGGGAAGAGGCTGATGCCTAAAATCGAATACTAGTGGACCAAACTGCTGCTGAAAGACATAGAGGGAGAGGGGGAAACTCTGTTGTGTTGGAAGAGTCATCAGTACTCAACAGATGCCGGGTGAAGCCTCTAGGAGACTTATACCAAACTACAGTCATGGAACAACCTAAAATATACACACATTAATTTCCTGAAGTTCCCCAGGGCTTATATGTAAGAATAGTGCTATATGGAGGAACCAAAAACTTAGAGCTTACAATTTGTTACTAGAAACAGAAGCAGCTTAGGAATACCACCATGTGCAGTGACTCTAACCATAACATCTACAAACTTCTATAGGTACTTCTTCTGGTCCAGTTTGTATTCAACTTTCAGGTTGACTTTGTGGCTCAGTCTTTTCTGACTAATGACTTGTTGTGGTCCTCTCTGCCAACTATATGGAAAGGCTACCTGGGATCTGTTAAGGTACTGATTTATTTCTTGACTATTTTCCTTGTGTTTTGTGGTGCTGAAGGCTATACTGACAAAAATCACTGTCTTCTCTATTTTCACACTGTCTGCCTAGCAAAAATTTTGTGACAATATGTTCAGTTAAGATCATGGAAGCAAATATTTTCTCTGCATCAATAAGTGCAGAAGTTATTTTGCAATTATCTTCTACATATTTGCTACCTTTTGATTAAGTCAGGAGATTTATCTCTGAATTCTTATGAGAATATAAAAAAATTAATAATGCAGCTACATGTGGGTTATACAAGGCAAACTATTATTTCAATAGGTGTTAAAATAAGTTTCATTGTGTCTTCCAGTTACTTCCCAAACTTCTGATCCATGTTCCCCACAAATAATATTCAGCAAGTATCCACAGACACACCACAAGTTTATGGAGACCTGGTTTTATTCATGCTAATGGTCCAGGACAATTGTGATAGAGACATATGCCCATTTGGTTAAGCATGAAATAAGACAAGAAAGGAAGAAATTTTTTCATAGACAACCTGTCTCTAATAATGACTTTTCAGCATCAAATAGCAGCATATAAACACTCCTACTGACATTTTAGTTCAACATCTCAAATATGACAGACCAAAGACATAATTTATTAACAGTTGGCAGTCTGGCACTGACTGGGGTCCAACTTTTACTGCAGTGTGCTCTGATTTTTTTATTTATTCTTTCAGCTTATTTTGACTTCTTAGAAGAGTTTTGTCATTTGCTAGTACACTACTCCAATTCCAGATTTTCTCCTTATTGCATGTTAAATAAACTACATACATAATTTTAAAATATTTTTAAATTATTGCCATAATAAGAAAAATGTAAGTAGAAATAAGTAATCTTAGGCAAAGCTTAACTCTTGTCCTTAGCTTCCTTTGTCTTACAAGGATTAGAGTTTTTGTCAGACTTCTCACTCTGTCCAGTTTTGTATTTGCATCTGAATTTTTTGTGGGTAATGTTTCTCCCCAAATGTTTATAGATGTTTCACCTTGATTTTGTAGCAACGTATAGGTCTTTCAAAAATAACTGATATTGGGATATTACTATTCTTTTTTTTTTTTCCTACTGAAATTAAAGTCTAAACAATATCTCAAACAGAATAGTGGGATTATAAAGTTAAATGAGAATAGAGATTACAATCCTGAATTAGATAAGGATTGAGACTTTTTATTAACTCACTGTCCTAGGCAAGAACAGATCAGACAAACAATCTTTCATGGGAGTTCAGAGCCTGGACAGGCTTCATCTTGCTATCTCAATATGTCTCCATAGGTGTGGAAGACCTAAGTGACTTCAGAGTTTCTAAAGATTCTCCTTCAGACTGAAAAACACATTTTTTCTCCATTTTCATTGGGAATTAATGGTGAAGGAGTAAAGATAAAGCTCAAAACCAAGCAGCAAAAGGAAATACAGTATACAAAAGGGTAATATTGCTTTCTTTCAGATGCCACATTTTTTGAACATTAGAGGCTGTTGGGAGTCAGGTTCCTATATCCTGAATTTGCCTTGTCACAAGTTTACTGGCCAAGGAGTTATCATCACAGATTCTAGCAGTGTCACGAGCTTTTATACTTAAGTAGTAAAGAATAATAAAACCAAGTGAAGATGAGATGAACATGAGCCATAAATTCTGGTCTTGCTACTGTGGCAGCATATTGTTTTTATGACTGAGATCCAGGTTACTTTAGGTGAGGTTACTTCAATTCAGTTTGCAGAAGAAAGACTGTGAAAAAGATTCTTAACCTATTTTTCTATACTGATAGAGAAAATGACTTTGAATCAACAAATTCAGGATGTTTTGATTTTATTTCTTTTCATTTTACAGGGAGGAGGGAGTAAATAACATCACCATTGATACAAAGTGAGGTGAACCAATACAAAAGAGTAGGCCAGGTCCATTAAATGCTTGAGGTTCAAATATTGATGCTCAAAATATCAAGGAGCTCCACAGAAGCTAATGATATAGTGAATGTATCAATTAAAATGCTTTGATTTTATTAAGTAGTGGCAAGACATCAGTAGTCTTTCTATTCTTTCACTATACATGCTTGATTTGTGTTATATTTTTTACTGGATGTACCCTGTATTTGTTTTCTAATGAGAGATCTTAAGAAACACTCTTGAAAACCAAGTAGCATTAAAACATCTTTCCATATTCCAGAGAATGCAGAATCAGTACACTATGAAAGCCTCCTCACAAGTCACAAGTGAACCAAGAAATACTTGTCTGGGGGGAGTAAAATGCTTCACTAAAACTCCCCGACTTTTGTATAATGGCCCAAATTGTGCACACTAGGGCTATGTTATCTGTTGATGTACAGAGAAACTAGGGGACACCTGAACCACTCAGTCTTGCTGAAGCCCATTGGTCTTGGTCATCAACCCTTTCTTTCAATCAAAAGCTCCAGGCAACCAAAAAACTTCTTTAGTGATGTACTACGTAGTGTAGTGTATTTTTCCCTCTGAAGGAATTATTGGTCTCTTTCTGCAGTTCATTTCTCATCTTGGGAAGCTTCAACAGTTACTTGCTTTAATGTGAAAAAGGGCAATGAAGCTGGTGAAGGGCCTGAGCACAAGTCTTACGAGTAGCAGCTGGGACAACTGGGTTTGTTTAGCCTGGAGAAAAGGAGGCAGAGGGGGAGACCTTATAAGGGAGACCTTATAAGGGAGACCTTATAAGGAAGACTTTATAAGGAAGACCTTATGCTACAACTACCTGAAAGGAGGTTGTAGCAAGGTGGGTGTCAGTCTCTTCTCCCAAGTAACAAGTAACAGGATGAGAGGAAATGTCCTCAAGTTGCGCCACGGGAGGTTCAGATTGGATATTAGGAAGAACTTCTTCATGGAAAGGGTTGACAGGCACTGGAACAGGCTGCCCAGGGAAGAGGTTGAGTCTAAACATCCCTGGAGATGTTTAAAAGACACATAAATGAGGTTCCTAGGGACATGGTTTAGAGGAAGACTTGACAGTGCTAGTTTAACAGTTAGACTCCATGATCTTAAAGGTCTTTTCCAACCAATACAGTTCTATGATTCAATGATATTTTCCCCATCCTCCATAAAAAATACGAAGTTCACAAATATGCTTGAATAGTAATTCATTTAATCTTACATCACTATGAATATACCAGATTTAGAAAGTCATTATAGATGGAGTTCCCAGTGTGGTGATACTGTATGGTGTGAGTGACACAAATAAAAAAAGTTTCTGGTTTAGTACTCAACAAAAATCAGACATCAGCTTAATGAACTCACGCTCTGCCTAACTCAGGAAATACCATGGATGTGCATATTGTCCAAGTGTCTGTGCTCAGCTGACCATTCATTTTTCTGTATGTATGCACCTAAAGTTTGAACAAAACGTGAAACTGTGGTTGAAATTTCTTTTTATGCACTAAAAAGCAGATCTCTGTTGCTAGTGGAACAAGCACAGGCTATGCATTAGAAACCTGCACTGCAGACAAAGGATCTGCAGTACAGATGGAAGGAGAAAAGCTGTCCTTGTTAGTTCTATATATACTTTATTTAAAAACATAAACATACTAAATGCTTTCACCTGATATAGGCTTTGGAACTGAGATTTCAGTCTGATGAGTACACAGCTGTGAAGATACATGCTAGTAAATGTGGTTTTCAGGTGAGATTTTTACCATCATTGCCTTTTAATGACTCACTACGTTTAAAAAAATAGATTTATCTAAAGTTTTACATGATTATTGCAAATGAAGCCTTGTTTGAATACAATGGAAACATTTACTCCTAAGACTACAGAGGGATTCAATTATATGCATATGTGTGTATACACAAACATTTTGGAAATTCTCCTCATATGCAAAGATTTTTAAAGTGTTCCTCCCTGACACACTGTCATCTGACAAGCCAGTGTGCACTTCCATATTTTCACAGTACAATTGCACTCCCATAAAGTACAGAGATTGTACACCTATCAGAGATTTTAATAGGTAGAAAAGATCTCAGCCATCCAGTCCATCTGCCAGATGATACAAGATTATTGCCTGTATCACATTTTCTCGTTTCTCTAAGTCTAGCTAAATATCCTTCCACCACATGCTACAAGTTATTACACTCCCTAATGTCTGTCACTCAAGTTTTTCCATTATAGCCAGACATTTTCCTTTCTTTAAGTCATCCTCATCTCTCACTTTATTCCTTTGTGCCACTCAGTCTCCTCCTGTCTTAACTGAGAGAGAGGCTGTGTCCATTTTTTCCTTTTTTTTCCTCATCCCTGAAGTAGGTCCCCTTTCGCTACTTTCTCTGCCACGTGATTGATTACTTTCTTGGATTCACTTTCAAGTCTTTCATACCCTGCCCCCTGGCCACCCTGACATTTCTCATCCAATAAAAATGGATACACCACCTCTTCTAATCAACACATGGTGATGGTCTTCTTCACCAAATTACTAAATTTTTCAAAGGTTTTACTGCTTTCTCTCTTCCCTCTTTTTGACTCATTTGGAAAGTGTTTCCCACAAATACCAGAAAATCCTCATAATTTCTCTCCTTTAAGCATTCTTTTACTACCAGACTGAAAAAAAATGGTACCTGGGAGGTGGGCTATGGGTGACTGATGTCATTGCCTAGTGTGCTATTACTGTCTTTATCATCTTCTGTTCCCATGTCTCTCTTTCCACCTCTGCCTTTTTGGTAACCTGTGGCCCTGTTACCTTTTAGGTAACTAAAGGCCACTAAGCCTTTTGGGGCAAGGTCAAGGTTTTTGTTGTTCCCTTCATTGGTTTCCTTGTCTGAAACCACGACTCTTAGGCACTATGTCAATACAAAAATAGAAATACTAATTATTAATATTCATTGCCCTCATATAAATAGGTACTTATTCATGAGTTCAAGTCACACTTACCATGCACTATATACAAGACAAAACATTTCACCCCATTGATACCACTGGGATAATTCTAATCATCCTAGCTTGTAGCTTCCATACCTATTCTAATGAGGTAAACCCTCATTAGTCAGCTTCTTTTACTTTTGTTACCCCTCTGTCTATTCCTCTAGACAGTTTGAGGCAATTTCCAATCACTTGTGATCCTGTATTAACACAGTCTTCTAACCTGAGTATCCCTTTGCTTAGCTAGAGAAAACCCCAGAGATTAAATATTATAAAGAAATTATCAGCAGTTTGTTGCAGCAGGAAATCTCTCTTCCCAGCCTGAAAGGAAATGTAATGAGAGGCATTAATAGCAGCACCACTGCTTCTCTCAGAGGTGCTGGAAATGACCAGTGTAGTGACAGATGTAAGAGGACATTTTTTATTAGGCCAGGGAAAATTTCATGATAGAAACACTAACTGTCTTAACAGTGTAAGTAGTGCTTGGACTTCCCACAAATGCTACAATTTAGGTCCCATCATATCAGTTTACACCATTCAGCTTTGAAGCTGATGGATCAAATAACCATCTTTCGTACAGGTTAAACGTAATTTAAATTATTCCATGAACTTAGATATCCAAACCAGACCAAGTCACTTCCCAAGCTCACTACATACACAGGGAGTTGCAGTCAAGAAGTACAACGTAACATGGGAGTCAGATTTGAGTAAGAATATATAGGTATGTGAAACAAAGGGAATTCTGGAGAGATGTACAACCATTAAGAAATCTTCCGTAAAACCAGCAAGGCATGTTACCCACAGCACAGCCTTGATTAGAAATGCTTGAAAAAAGCCCTGAGAGAATCACAGAATCAGTGCTTTTGAGCAAAGTACTGGCAAGAGAAAGTCTTGAAACATAGGGAAATTATCTACAATTGTTATTTCTCCCATACTCAAAAAAGCAAAGCTTCATACACAGTACCATGTGGCATAGAGATAACATAAGTAGAATAGCTAAGTTGGCATGAAGCTCTGTCTGGGCAATGTAACTCTCCTGAGATTAGCAGGATAACATTAGAAAAAACAAACCTATTTTCTGGTTTTTTTGTGTTTTTTTTTTTTATTTTTTTATCCTTCCCCCCCCCCTTTTTTTTTTTCTTTTTGCTTTGTTATTTTTATCTGCTTGTTTTTGGTTTTGTTTTAAATTAAAGATCCAGTGCACATCACTCACAGCATTGGCCAACCCCTGAGGATGTTGTGAGTGACAATACTGTGTCGTATTACATGCTTTTACAGTGCCTAGCACAATGTGGCCCTCAACCCTGAAGGAGGCTTCTACCTACTACCTAAGGACAAATAAATTGTAATAAATACATGTGAATAAACAGTCATTTAACGGTAGTTGAAACACATTGTTCTGCTTTCTCCATCTTAAAAACATTTACTAAAAAGTATTTTGAACCATTTTCAGGTTTTTATTTCTTACTTTCTTAATAAACAATATCAAAGGGACATGCCAGGAAATGCTGCATAGGTTATCGTGTCGCATTTCTGTAATAGCAAGAGAATGCCTTCTTTTCCTGCCATTCTGTGGCAAGGTGGCTTGTAGGACTTAGCAGGAAGGGCAAAAAGCTCTTTGGATATTATTTTCCTTTTTTTGTTTACACTGCATATTGCTTCATGCTCACTTGTCTAAGGATGCAATATGCAGAGCCACTATATCATAGTTTCAATATGACGCGTTGCAAACCTTCTGGCTTCTAGTCCAGGAGCCAAATGGCATTGTGTATTCCCTCCACTTGGCTTCATTTTCATGTTCGCCCTTTGCACTCAGGCTGACAAGAGGAGCTTATGAAGCTTTTTCTCACTGTTGCGTCTTGACTTTGACCTTACTGCTTTAGAAAAGGCTACTTGGCTGCACAGGGCAGCTATTGACCACAACCACGTCCTCCTTTCTTTTGACATTAAGAGAGTAAAAGGTCACAAGATAAGGTCCCTTCCCAGCCCCAACATTTCTGTCCTGCTTTCTCCTTTGCAAATATTCTTGTACTGACCTTTTTTCCTTGGGTCAGGCTTACAGCATCTTTTTTTTGTTTGTTTTTTTCTGTCTGTTGTTCCTATCCCGCTTTTTTTCTCCCTACACACACGCACGCGCACACATGCAGACACACACGCGCACTCATGCACACACACAGAGGAAAATCTATATGTGTCAGACATTCAGCAAGGGAAAGACAAAGGCACTGAGTTAATTACCCATCATTTACTGCTGCTGAGAAGAACAGATGGTAGCAGGCGATATGTAAATGGCAAGGGGCAGTGAATTATTCGATTTTTTTAGATTAATCGTCGATGACAAAGGAAGTGATTACAAGCTGTGACATTTATACAAATGTATAAAGTACATAATGCTAGAAAAAAAGAGCTTAATATTATTATGAGGATGTCAGGCATGTGAACACCATTGTCATAATATAAAGCAACACATTTTGTGGGATCCAAGGATCTGCTCTTCTTTCATTTGCAAACTTTAGTAAGTCCTAGCCTCTGGAAATATATACTTCCCAAAATGAATCTATGCCTGACAATAGACTGACTGGAAAAAAAAGAAAAAAAAAAAAGTTTGGGTGCTTTTGCATATTTCCAATGTTGAATAAAACAGTGCCTAGTCTGAACAGCAGAGCTTGCAAGGGATGAAGCTGAAGTTGAATCAGTGTGTAGGACTGTAAAACTGAAAAGGTGCTAATAAAATACATGGACAGGAAATGTTAAAATAAAAGGAAAGATGATGTTTAAGCTGACAGGGTCTCTGTGAGGACAGGAGGGCCAAAAATGAGGTGGAAGTGAAGACAGAGGAGAGTACTGTTTGTTTACTGCTTGTCTGAAAAATAATTGTTTTAGGGACTTTGAAGGTCAGAATGACATAATGTACGGGTCAAGCCTTGCTGTTGTTATACAAACACCCAACCTGCTCATCCTCAAGGTAGTATACTGTATTTTCTGCTGCATAAATAATTAATTGGTACATGAGGAAAACAGATGCTTTCTTCTGCAGATCATAGAAACTGCTCCATCATCAAAATGTCTACAATCACCTAATTATTAAATCTATACAGTGCTAATAATACAGATGGGAGAAGAAGCCAGTGAGCCACAGATTTTGTTCCCTTTGAAGCATTCCAGACTACTCTATTTCTTGTTTCACATCTTGCAGTGAACTAGTCTCTGCAGTATCAGCAATGGAAATAAAGGGGAGAGTTTGGGGGAGAGAATATTTATCCTCCTCAGAAATACTTTCCAATCAAGCAAGGCAAAACATCACCAAAATTACTGCAAAACACTCCACTGTTATGCATGCTTTGTTGATTACAGAGGGGTGAGGGAGGGACAGAATAACATTATATTAGTCAGCAACACTGGGTAGTACATTTGAATCTAGCACTCCATTTTGTATGAACATTGTTTCAGAAATAAAGTGATGGCTGAACCAATCTTCCCTGAAGAAAAAGAAGGATAAAATGCTATAGCACACTAGTATTTCCAGTGTGGTGTTATTAGAAGCCAGACACTTAAGATAAGCACCATCAGCTAAGCTATTGTTTTCTAGGTTGTTTTTCTTTTGTTTTTCTTCTTGATAATGTTAACTACATGAGATGTAATTAATACAATAATATAATTCCCAGTCTGTTCAGAGGTGCGCATGCAAGGTTGCTTAGTATATTTGTCTTTCTCTAGACAAACATAGCATGGGCCCCAGAATAAAAATGCATGTATAGTTATTGAAAGAAACGAGCTGCATCCACTTCTTCTGACTGTGAAGACTAAACTAGAAAGTCTCCCAAATCAATTCACATTGTACATAGCATCATGTTATCTATTTATTTCCCTGGGAGGAGGGAATTATGAGTTAAATTTGTAACCTGGGGGTGGGGAAAGGCAGTTCTTTCTCACATGGCTAGAAACCAAAACAAAATTCGCCCTTCCTGAAAATTAAATAGAAGGAAAACATCCTTCCTACAGGGGAACAATGAATGGAACATGACTTTGTAAAAATATCTAAGTAAGTGTCAATGGCTGTATTTCTTGGTCTTCTCTAGACAAGAAGAAAAGGTTCCAGTGAGAAAACCCTCACTCCCTCCTCCTCCAGCCTTTTTTTTTTTTTAAACAAAGGATGGATGATTTACAACATGGGCATGAGCATATACAGCTTTCTTGTACCTATAGATTCATATATATGAGATTTTTTTAAACGTCATAGGTAGGCCATACATTACTGCAGTCTTTCCATTATTAATGTGTTAATGCATTCCAGAGGACAAAAAGTGACATCAACAGGGAAACATATGTTTATATTTGGAGAAAATGGCTGAATCTGAATCCACACCATATCTAGCCATCTATTCATATACATTCCTGCAACACAGTAAATTCATGAGGGAAGAAAAAACAAAATAACCATGTGTTTCTACAGCTTTCCGCTGCTTTGGAGGTATTTATTTATGAAAATCACAGGTAGCCATTATTTATAGTCCTGATCTTTCTTTATTTTTTTACTAAAACAATGATGAAATTGGAATTGATTTTTGGAGGGACATTTATACTGAAAGCACGATCATTTTATATTTTCCCCAGTTGAAGTCTGAATTCATTACTAGGAAAAAATGTAAGAACAGCAAGCTAAAGTATTTTCATTTGTGGTCCATATTTATTTTATAGGAAGCTTGTCACTGCACCATTGCATAAAAATGGGTGCACAATAAAATCAATTTCCATGCACTGCATTCATGCATGCTGAAATTATACACTGGATATATATTCTTCTTATATATGTATCAATGTAAACACACATTTATGTATGGAAGGTTTTTGCTTGGTTAGCTATAGAGTTTTTGTCTTAAGAAGGCGAGCACATCTAAAAATCACAGTCTTCCATTAAGAAGACATACATATTATATTTATATGCAAATGTGTATGTTAGCCATTATGCATGTACAAGCACGTTTGTTAATACTGTTTTAATTTTTTTCATTTCAGTGCTGTCCACGTTAAAATAACTGAATTTCATTTGCTGTGCATTATAGAACATATACACTGCAGTCTAACCAACCTGTGAAAGCATGAATACGCTATGAGACTCGCATCTTTCCAGTCATTGAGAAAGGCATAAAAAGAATTATAAAGTAGAATAGGAAGGCCTGTTGTAGCAGTGAAGAGCAGAGTTAGGGCATCAAGACAGTGTTTAGTGAGAGAGGTCAGGCGCTGTGTAGCAGTCAAACACCTTAGAAAGGCTCTAGGTTATTTTTCAGTTTATACTATGTACTCCTACAGCTGAACCAATAATATTTTCCATCAGAAGTGGGATATAATAAAAACCCTAACTAGCTAGGAAAGCAAATATTTTCCTTAAGTCATTTTCATGTTTATTAACATGAATTTTCTTTTTCTTTTTCATTAATATGTATATCTATCTTTGTGTGCTATGCTTAACAACATACATCATAAGAGCAAACATGACTGAAAAAAAATTTAGTAAAGCATATATAGACATGTCAATTTATTTTCGGTAGGCTTTAAACATTGCAGTTCATTTAAAATTATCATACTGCTAATATCATCCTATTTCTAAAATATAACATTCTGGGCTGCGCCTTTCCAGAAGCAGATAAGCAAGTCAGCACGCATCAGTATTCCAAAATACCAAGACAAAGCAACAACAAAACAGATAGAGTAACACTTAAATGATGTCCCTTTAAGTATTTCTTTCAACTCACTTCGGCTGACTCCGCTTTTATATAGGTTATAGGATTTACTATAGCAACCTAATCCCCCCCCTCAAAGCCTAGTTCCCCCTTCTCTGGGACTTAACTCAAACCAATAGAGCCCTCTATTGGTAAAGCTTCAGACAGCTACAGATGTTTCTCCTGTGGAATAGGGAGGCAACGCTTGTCGTAGCCTGTGCCTTCCTGCTCCAGCTGAGGTCAATGACAGATATTTTTGAACTTAGACATAATTAGCAAAGGGCTCTGAGAGATATGGTCTGCCTTATTTCCCAGCCATGAAATTTTATTATTATTTTTTTTTCTTAATGCAACAGCCCTGCAAAAGTGGTTATTGTGAAACTTGAGCACATCACCACATAAACCTGTGATACATCTAAAAGCAATTTTTTCCCTTCAGAAGCATTTCAATTTCTGGAAAGAATGCAAAAATATTACACCTGGCCCTGATTCAGTATTTTTGCTTTGATAAGTACACTATTTTTGACTGGACTCAGACAGCCAGCTGTATCCTGCTCTGCATCAGAAGTAGCATGGCCAGCAGGTGGAAGGAGGTGACTCTGCCCCCCTGCTCTGGTGAGATCTCACCTGGACTCCTGTGTCCAGCTCTGAAACCCTCAGTGCAGGAAAGACATGGACCTGTTGGAGAGGGTTCAGAGGAGGCCACAAAAATGATCAGAGGGCTGGAACATCTTTCCTATAAAGACAGGCTGAGAGATTTGGGGTTGTTCAGCCTGGAGAAGAGAAGGCTCCGGGGAGACCTTATTGCAGCTTTTCAATACTTATAGGGGGCTTATAAGAAATATGGGGAAAGACTTTTTAGTAGAGCTTGTTGTGATAGGACAAGCGGTAATGGTTTTAGACAAAAAGAGGCTAGATTTAAACTAGACATAAGGAGGACTTTTTTTACAATGAGGTTGGTGAAACACTGGCACAGGTTACCTAGAGAGGTGGTTGATGCCCCATCCCTGGAAACATTCAAGACCAGGATGGATGGGGCTCTGAGCAACCTGATCTAGTTGAAGATGTCCCTGGTCCTTGCAGGGAGGTTGGGCTAGATGACCTTCGAAGATCTCTTCCAAACCAAACTATTCTATGATTTTATGACTCCATGATTCTCTGACTCTCAGATGCTATTTTGGACATCATCTCCTATTCAGTCCTACAAATTAATTAAGGTCTTGAGTACATTATAATTAAGGGGCCTAAGGCATTACATAATTCATTACTATTTTTCTCTTTTCAGACAACCAAAGCTAAAACCCACATTGATTAGTTCTTATGATTTGGCCCAGAATTTACCTCTCACAACTTGATTCCTGACTAAACAGCTGCTTGTAGCCACCTGGCTCCAGTTACCTAGGGCTCTGTTGACTTCATGGAGCCCTTCGTATAAATTGGGGAATAACCTATTAGAGAGCAGCGTAGAGGAAAGGGACCTGGCGGTCCGGGTGGACAGCAGGATGACCATGAGCCAGCACTGTGCCCTTGTGGCCAGGAAGGCAAATGGCATCCTGGGGTGTATTAGAAGGGGGTGGTTAGTAGGTCGAGAGAGGTTCTCCTGCCCCTCTACTCTGCCCTGGTGAGACCACACATGGAATATTGTGTCTAGTTCTGGGCCCCTCAGTTCCAGAAGGACAGGAAACTGCTGGAGAGAGTCCAGCACAGGACCACAAAGATGATTAAGGGAGTGGAGCATCTCCCTTATGAAGAAAGTCTGAGGGAGCTGGGGCTCTTTAGTTTGGAGAAGAGACTGAGGGGTGACTTTATTAATGTTTACAAATATATAAAGGGTGAGTGTCATGAGGATGGAGCCAGGCTCTTCTCGGTGAAAACCAATGATAGGACAAGGGGTAATGGTTACAAACTGGAACACAAGAGGTTCCACTTAAATTTAAGAAGAAACTTCTTCACAGTGAGGGTGACAGAATACTGGAACAGGCTGCCCAGGGAGGTTGTGGAGTCTCCTTCTCTGGAAACATTCAAAACCCGCCTGGACACATTCCTGTGTAACCTCATCTAAGTGTTCCTGTTCTCGCAGGGGGATTGGACTAGATGATCTTTTGAAATCCCTTCCAATCCCTAACATTCTGTGACTCTGTGATTCTGTGATTCGTGGAGCAGGCAGGTGGCAGGAAGTGACTTCACAGGAAGACTGTAATAAATGTCTTTTTTTTTTGAATGAAGTAACTGCTCATTTTTTGACTTCAACTCTTAATTATTTATGTATTCACATAGATTCATTAAGATTAGCCCTTTGCGATTATTAAGTGGATGTATTTATTGTTTTATTATTACGGAAAGGCATTGGCCTATCTAAGGTAGAAAATTATAATTTCTGTTTCGTATATGAGGAACCAGATTTAGGCTGCCACCAAGGCAATCTGTGAGTCTACAGCATGGCAAGACCTGTCCCCTGGTAATTGCAAATGGGACCTAGTAGGAGGGCATGTTCTTCCCTAGAGCATCTAGTGGAAGGAGGCTGGTGCACATCGGAAACTAACCTAGACCTGGAGATGGGGCATGACCAGATCCAGCAACGAAGCTGAAAAACTCAGAGCCCTCCTGCTTTCCAGAGGTGAGATGTAGCCTAAGGTCAAGGTCACAAGGGAAGTCTGTAGTTAATGCAGTTCCTGAAAACAGACAACGAAACCTGGCGCATCCAACTGTTTGGCTGCCCACATGGCCTCTGTCTCCTTCTGCCAGTCCGACATGCTCTAGTCTTGCTCTCACTGACTTCAGGACCCTTCTAAAAGTCACCGTCAGTTTTTCCAGCTATTCTAGAAGTTGATATGATTCATGGAGATAGATTCTGGCCTGAGCTGGGGATGCATAGGAATTTTTAAACCAGCAGAAAACTCATCCATCTTCATGTCTGCATGGGTCATTCCTTCCTCCTTTCATATCACTCATACATCTGTGAAGAGATTTGGTGTACCTTAAAGGCTAAACCATGGTCTCTCACTTGTTTTCTCCATGCCTCTTGTTTTTACTTTGCTTTCTGTGGGCAATATGGAAAAAAGATAAAAACATTGTATGCTTCTAAATGTAATTATGTACATCCATTTAATAGTTCAAAGGGTGCAGAAACTTCTTTTACTTGTTTGTTTTCATTTGGTTTTTGTTTGTTTTTTATTTAATTTAGGAATTCTATTGAACTGCAAAAATTAAAATAGTAGTGGGTGTTCATTATAATAAAACATGGACAAATAGTGCCTCCATTCAAGTTAAATTAGGGTTGTTGCATTTCCGATTACTTCCCACTACCTTTTTGTGTGACACAAAGATGAAGAAGTTTTGGAAGGTCTGTGAGAGTCCCTGGGGTCTATCAGAAAAGGTGCCACTGTCAAAACGCAAAAAGACCTTCACTGGAGATTTTCTTCCCTTGTTCCCTAACAATTTATGAACATTCTGGTATGTTATGCATACCAGGCATCTCTGTAAAATTGTTTAACTTATTGGGAATAGTATAAATTCTATTGCAGAAAGACATGGCTTTGGCATACTTCTGTCTGAGTACTTGGATATCTCTGTAGGCATTACATGAGAAAGTGCTGAGGGGAAAAGTAGAGAAGGAATAGGTCCTTGTGAACTGTAATTGAACCTGCTACAACAAATCAGTCTACTCATTTGCTTATCGGGTCTTGCAAGCATTGTTACAGTCTAAGCAGGTTTCTGTATGTTTCCTTGGGCATGGGATCTCCACACGCTACTTGGCAGCACAATGGATGGGATGAAAACAGGAAAGAGTGAACAGGAGCCTGACTGATGTGTCTCATTGCATTTTTCCTCTTTCTTTTACATGCTGTTTATTGATTTTCCTTTCCACATTTGCCAGACAATGTAATGGCCCTCAAACCATCTGAAGTCTTAGAAAAGTGAGGCTTTTTATTTCACAAACACCTCTTATTTAACTAGGTAAAGAAGCATCATTTTTTAACTCTCTTGAGCAGAAGTAATGGCTTATTAAAAATGATGTTACTCCATGATTAAACAAAAGAAATTGCCACTGTGTTAAAAACAGCTTGCCTCACACCCTGAAGCTCTTGATGCTATAAATAGTGGAGGCTGGCAGCCTACAGCTCATCTTCTTCCACCGTGCTGGAGTGCCGTAGTGCTAGCGAGGGGTGGGATTGCCACGTTCACCTGAGAAGTGAGTATTCTGACCTCTTGTCAGTGTCTCCTGAGAAAGGGCTTCCCATTGGCTGATTTCTTTCTTAGAAAAATTACAGCTGCCCTTGTTAAATCTCTTCCTTTCTTTTTTGCCCAGAGTGGCACAAGTAACAAATTTGGATGGATGCAGTGTGGGTGTGACTGCTAAAGAAATGCAATAACAATTACATTAGGGGGAATACAGCTTCATATCTCCAGTCTTACAGGTTTTAATAATAATAATAATAATAATAATAATAATAATAATAATAATAATAATAATAATAATAATACAAACACTGCCTATAATCTGAAATTTGTCATGCACAAGAAAAATAATATTTAAAAGTGCTTGTGGGACACAAGTAGGATGAGGAAGATGCTAAAATTGTTCTGAAATGGTTAGACTGTGAATGTAATCGATAAATTTATTTTATCCCGTGGAAAAGAAAGGCAACACACATATTGCAAGATCTTCTCAGCCAGGGATAAAGTGAAAAAAAAAAAAAAAATGTTACCAGGTCCTCCAAAAACTAATGTGTAACAAAGAAAGATTAAATCAAGTCACCTGGATGAGCTGTATGGTTAAATCTCACCTCTTGCTGAGTGAAGGAAGGCTCACGCGCTTCAGCAACCATGACCCTTTTGCTCAGACATTACCAGCAACGTGCCAAGAACTGGGATAGGGACAAGTACTGGCTGGGAAGATGCATCACTAACCCCCATGAGATATGGGCACAAAGGTCCTCAAAGCTGAGCCTGCCCACATCTCCTTCGAAGGAAACCCTGACCTCTGCCATCACTCCACTTGTTCTTAAGGTGTTACAGTGCTGCTCTGGTGCCTTCCTCTTCCATACAGAACCTGGTGGCGTGGGCATGCTGAGACCTTTTCTTCTCCCAGACCAGGAGTATAACCAACCTCAGAAGGATTAGTCATGTCAGTGTCAACAAAATCCAGCAAGTTCAAAGCTTAAGTGAAAGCAGTTTGCTGGGGAGTAAAAGAAAATTCTCTTTACAAAGCACAGTGAGCAAGCACCAGGCAGAGGCAGCGGCTGAGCTGCAGATTTCTTCTTTGTGACACCACAGCAGCAGCAATTCGGCTCAGCCCCTCTGCACCTCCCTACAGCGTTCCCTGTCAGGGTCATGCTGCAAAATATGGCTGCATCCAGGAGAGGAGCAGGGCAGGCAGGAAACCACAGCTGGATTCCCCACGGACCGCAGGCGGTTTATAATTGTCTGTTGGTAGGTAGGTTCTTCAACAGTGTGCATGATGCTTAAAGGTCAATGCACATTCTCCTTAAAATTTCAGGGCACATTTGTGCTCGACTGCATGCTTTTTATTTTCCTCAGAAACTGGCACACAGGAAGCAGAGCTGATTTTAGGCACTAGGAGCAAAGTCTGCCCTGGGAATGGTTTGTTTTGTTTTGTTTTTTTCCTCAGACTGGATAATTTTCTTTTCAAATTTTAGGGAACCTTCCTGTCAGCTAAGGTGAAAAGATACCAAGCTGGCAATTTTTCCCTGCTGCTTTTACTGGTTTAGATTGAAATCAACATTTGCTTTAACATGCTCATGCAGTTAATATACTGCCCTAAGGAGCTGAGGAGGAAAGAGAAGGGCAACAACCAATTCACCTGCCAGCTTAATAGCCTATTTGGATAAGGCTAAAAGCAAACTGTGGTTTTGACTGTAAGCAGTGATGTCCTCAGAGCCAGGGATGTTATTACATACTTGTGATCAACATACGCTACAAAACAATGTCATTGTTTTTTCTACTTTAACCTCTGGAAGGTGTATGTCTCTAAAACACTAAAATAAGTCACAGTATTGATAATTACAGATTACAATTTCTTTACCTGACATGGTTACAATATGAATGTCATGAAGCCTAAAATTCAAATTATCAACAAGCCAAAATATTCAGTAAAAAGGACAAATGAAAGACAATCACAAAGGATAGTCCTGAATTGGAGATGACAACAAATACAAACTGAAGTTACCTTGAAGCCTGGAAAGTATAGTAGCCTGTATTCCCTGTTTAAACAAGACTATTGAACAGGACTTCATTGCTCACAAAGCATTTTGGACTAATTACTCTGGATTCTCTCATCTTCTAATTATCCATAGAAATTGTTTGTGTTTAACCATTAACACACCCAGAGCTGAGAATAAGTGTACTGATCCTGAGAAAATGGACATTTATAGCGGCATTTTTATCTTAAATAATCTTTTGTTCACTGAAGGTGAGACAAAGACAACCTAGCAAAGACACAAATGTTTTCTTTGTAGTATTTTTGATTATTTTATTCTAAGCTACCTTTTTCCTTTTTTTATTTCTATAAACCTGTCCTTTCTTCTTGCTCACAGCTCTCCCTCAGAAGGCACCAAATATTCCAGCATTTTGCAGTTTTCCTGCTTCTTCATGAGGAGCTTACACTATTTATCCCCATTAGTTGTTTGTGCAGTTCTCATCAGCAGGGTTTGGACAGACCGAAAGGCTCCAAATTCCATTGCCAATTCCCTAAATTGTTCAGTGTCAACTTCTTGCTGTCTCTAACTTTGCTTCTCTCTTTGGTGCTAGTTGGTAATTTTATGGACACAGACAGGACCAGACCTGAAAGAAGTAAGAAACAATGTAAAGGTAAATCCAAAGAATACAGAGGATATTTCTAAAGGTATAATGTTTCAATAATTTAGACTAGTTTACAGTAAATAAATTGCATTCTTAAGACAGTGTTGTGATAAATTAAAGCTATTAATATGCCACTACTTACATCACATTCTTACAACATTCAGCTTAGTTGCAAAGTGATATTTATCTTTTCTTGTTATATGCTTTCAAGGGGACTTAAGTAAAGCACTGCTCTAAATTCCAGTTTTTAGTTTGGGAAAATACCAGCAAAAAGACAAATAGAGTTCAGTAAGACTGCAGATAAAGGTGCCTCAAGTGCCCAGGTGAGCTGTGCTGTTCCATCTGCACTCCGGTCACTGTGCCAAGCTGCTTGGCAGGCGAAAGGAACGGGCAGGACCCTGCTGTCCAGGCCTTGCAGAAGACATGAATCTTGTCAGTTTTGGATTGGATTCCCTGCCAGTTATCAAGCAAGCAGCCAGTAAACTGCAGCACACCACACAGCGATGTGCACACCAGCATTTCTCTGCCCCACTGCCCTGTCCTGGATGGATCTTGTTAAGGAATTTTTGGTGGGCTCCCTGTCTCCAGGTACTGCAGAGACCATCCCCAATTAACGAGGTTGATTGTATTTACACCAAATGAAACACAAACCTATGTTTATATACAGCATAGCTTAAAGCAGCTTTAATATATCACTCAAAATGAAATCTCTCTCTGCACAAGCTTACAGGAACTATAAACTGGTTTCACAAGGGTTCAGGTTCTTTGTATAATATTTCTGTTACTTTAGGACGCCAAACTCTAGCATTGTCAGTTGTATTCTCAAGGTTTTTAATCCAAGAGATTTCATCACTGTGTACTTCATATTAGCCAGGACTGCAGTCATATTCAAAGCATACTCAGGTGGTCAACAGGAAAAAATCTTCGAGTAAAGACTTCTCTGTTACTAACTCAATGGGAAAAAAAAAAAAAAAAAAAGGATACTTTTTTCAAGGATTAAATTCATATTCTGCAGTCAGTAAAGGCATGTCATTTGCTTTTATCTTAAAATTCTTCCTTTAAGCATCCAGATTCTCTAAAATGCCTACCTCTCATTTGTCCCCTGATTTTCTTATATTCCTTTTGCTCTATT
Organism: Columba livia; assembly: GCF_036013475.1. NCBI lineage: Eukaryota > Metazoa > Chordata > Aves > Columbiformes > Columbidae > Columba > Columba livia. The sequence continues at coordinate 125,050,662 of NC_088603.1, read as the reverse complement.
ACCAGTTTTGTTCTATTCTTCATGCTATCCAAAGCAATTTCTTCCAGTCAAGATATGAATCAATAAGTAGAGCCTTTCGAAATTATAGGAAAACGTGTTTAAAGGGAAAAAAAAGAAAGATAAAATATCTTTCAGATGTCATTTATAGATTATATTCAGCCAGTTTCATCAACTTGCAATCAATGATTCACAAGCATGAGACTTTTCATGTAAATTTATCTTAAGGTAGAGAAAACCAGAAGGCCTGAACTGTAACATTTCTACAGCCTCTAGATAAGCCTGATTAGAGCAGGCACAAACAAGCGTGGATTCTCTGGGGGTTTCCATAAGGGGTCATGAAAATCTTCAGTCTGCTCATGGAGCTGACCAGAGAGTTTTGCCTCTTCCCTTGGATTAATTTAGCCAGGCCCTGGTGATCATCAGAGCTGCCATCAAGACGGTCAGGGATTAGGTAATTCAGGTTTAAGGGACCCTGCAGACAGTTCAGAAAGCTGCTCCCTGGGAGCTCAGCAGCAGTGACTGCTAATGGCACTTCAACCTCAAGCCTTGTCCTCATCCCTGGTTCCAAATAAGGTGCTGTGTCTACTTCATACAAGAAACTCCGTCTTAGGTCATTTACAAGAGTGACCTGGGGTACCTGAAGACTCTGATGCATGGCCACGTTAGAAGAGTTTACCAACCTATTGTTTGTTCACTGAGTTACTGTAATCACTGGTAGATGACTGTGGGCATGACTCAACTTGAGTGTAAAGTAATGCAACTTAATGTAAGCCTTTTGATTTAAAGTTAATTGAAAGAGGTTAATGCTAAACCATATTATCTCGCAACTGGAACAGGCCAGGAATGGAAAATTACTATTAATATAGCTCAGCAGATGGGCAACAACTTAGTAAATGCTGGTAATTTCATTTTGTTCTCAACTCTGTTTGGCCCAATGAATATCATAACTTCACACAGCAGCTACCTTCCACTAGTCCAAGGAAACATCTGCAATGGCAAAAAGTATAATGAGAAAAGCTGGACCACTAATGGTTTACACACCTGTAGTTTGCTCCTACAGGACTCCTTACAAAAACAAGGTAAAATTCCAGCTTCTGAAACCAAAGCCTTTCCATATATCTCAAAGCAGACAGCTAAAATGGTGCCAGAAACTCTTAAGAAAAGCAGAGCCCAGATAGTACTCCTGGTTCTGAAAAACAACAAAAGCAAAACAAAACAAACCAACCAACCAAACAAAAAAATCTAGCTTGAGGCTTTGAGCAATTTTACTATCTTTCTGGTAGAACTAGTGACATGATTCAATATAGAAACATGAACATTTCAGGGACAGATTCATTTTCTGCCTTTTTGTTGGAGACTGAGTCTGTATTATTATGATGCTGCAATGTGAGCAATGATTTAATTCCTGCGCTTTTGTCCTGTACTCACACGGAACATCAAAGCAAGCTTAATGTCATTTTAAAGATCATAATCTAAACTAGAAGATTTAAAATGATGCCCAAGTCAACCTCATATGCCAAGAAGATAGGGAGAAAGTGTGATTTAATCTGCTGGCAGATTTTTAAAATATTTGTTCAGCACTTTTCTTTTCTCCTAATCAAATTTACCAGTAGCAAGGGAATTAAAGTAAAAACTGTCTGCACAGATATATATCTTGCTTATCCATATTTTCATGAAAAAGGACACTGATAGCAGACTTCAGATTTTGTGAAAACTCAAAAGAATATTAAAGACATCAAAATAAAAAAGACCCTGCTATCATTACCCTGGTACTGAGATTCCAAAATTACTGTGTGAGCCAAATGGGTTTGCTGGCATGTAGCCACGTCTGAGCTCCTCCCAGAGGAGGGGGCATCCTGGCTCAGGAAGCAGTTCAGAGAAGTCAGGCTTGTTTACGTTTCTCCTGTTTTTCTCTGAGACAAACTGTGGTGCACCATTGAGACCATCAGCAGGGGATGGGCTGCATGCCTTCTTCATACCAACAGTAGGCAGATGTGGCTCTTTTGTTCAGTCACTTTCCTCAGGCTGTATTTTTCCTGGGGACCATGTCCACGTGCAGTAGCCTGACACAAAGGTCACACAAGGAAACAGAACTGTGCATTCAAATGTTGTGTTTAATTGTGTCTCATTAGGAACTGTAGAGGACTTTATTGTCTTTTAAATTCTGGCCAGTGAAATCATCCCAATTGAAGTTATATATAAAAATATTGAGTTTGATGCTCAAGAAGAGGCACTGGGGAAGCTTCCAGCTCTTCTGTACTGTTAGAATAGACATGTGCAAGCTGGGTGACACTACTGCTTCTCAAGACCTGGCTGCCCTTTCAATCCTGGGATAAACATGAGAGGAAAGAAACACATACACTTCTCACTGCATCCTTAAAATCCGTACACTTGTTATATGATAATGCATCAGGGGGGCAAGACTGACAAGCATGTTTTTAGACAGGAAGCAAATGCCTGCTTCAAAGAGCCTACAATATTTTTTAATTAATAAGGGATCAGAAGGAGCCAATTAAATCATGAACATTCCTAACAGCAAAGATTGCTTTGCTCTTTTTCCTGTGCCGCTGCACAGTAGAGTCTTAAATTTGCCAGTTTCCCAAAAAAAAAGTGCTCTGTGTCATTTCAAATTGCTTTCCTTTTCACAGTCATAATTAAGTGACAGTTAAGGAGCAAAGAAAACTTTTATTTTTTTAAAAGGTCAAGTTTTTTGTTATCCAGGAAAAAGTTTTCATCATTGCTTTGAAAAAAGGTAAAAGGCCATATCAAAATAACTAGGCACTCACAAATGAGAAGTTAAATATATTCAGAACCAGTTCCTTCTGTTATTCAGCATTTTCACATGGAGGGAAATCATTAGGAGAGAAAACTTCAAACTTTGTAACTTTGTAAGAGATAAACATTTTCAATTAAGAAAATCAAATCTCTGGCTCATGGCTGCTCAGTGAATGGAGGAAGCTGACATTTAAAGCAATGACCCATCTACTCTACTGAATCCAAAAAACTTACAGCAAATCTATGTTTATTGGAGTCTATGATACTCAAATGAAAACACTAGCCAAAAGGAACCAAGAGATTAAAAATTGTCTATAAATTAATGCTTTTTTGTGAAAATTTATACTCATTACAATAATATTTCCCCAAGGTGGCTTGTATCTAAAGCACGGCCCTACAAGGGACCATTTTCAGACCAATGTCCAAGATAAATTTGTTTACCTGCTATGACATCTAAATCCACCTATTCAGACTGCCCGATATCCAGAGCTACTGAACTGTCTCTATACGCTGTGAATGCAGAGAGGAAGTTGTTACACCTTATTTAAATATATATAGTAAGTGTCATAGCTATCTCTCTCTTTGATGACATAGAAATCCAGGGATGGGCAGCCCTGTGGAACAGGTAGTCCAAGATGACAACAACTCAGTTTGGGAGAAGTCCCTTTTGCATCTCTCTATGGACCTGTGCCTTTATTACCAGTGTTCAAGAATTCAAGCTTATTAAGGAACTAGGCTCCAAATTGTAATTACCTTTATTTTTAAAGGAAAGTTCTATGGTTTTGACTCATGTCTGGATTTATTGCTTTTTGATTTTTATCTGTTGTCCTCCTTTGTTTCCAGAAGTGTGTAACCATAACAGTGTTGTCCAGCTTCTGACATCTATAAAATCCCACCACTGGATCTCTCTTGAGAAAACCCAAGGATCCTTATGTCAAATGTTGCCAAATAATGTGTCCTGCCCCAAGCATAACAATTAAGCAGTTGACCCAAATATCATTGTTCACATCCTATTTTCAACTTCAGTTACCCAGTCACATTGGTCTTCCCTACAGCTGCAAGTCTTTAAACCCTTTCTGTGACATTGTTATTTTGTATTTATATCACAATCTACAATAGGAGAATTGTTAAATACAGAAAATACCAAAAGAATCGTGCTTTGTAAGGGTTCAGGGAGCTAACGCTTCAAAACATATTTTACTCTCTACCCATAAATATGTAGTCTAGCTTATTGACACTCAAATAACTTGATACCTTCCTCACATCATGTTCAGAAGACAGGCAGCTTAAAAACAAACAAACAAACAAAAGTAACAAAAAAACCCACAACTCTATGTAGCTCCAGGTTATGTACTCTACTCCCAGCATATCAATACTCTTGAAACAGTAAGCTATAATATATGCTATCAGTCAAATCAATGCCCACACCTTCCCCAGGCAGAGAAAAGCCTTACCTGAATTCCTAAACAGGAGAGCTTTCACTCATACAACCTTCAAATAAACAAATACAGCCAATTCATTTTAATTGCCTTGGAGTGATCAGCTGTGCATCTCAATACTGAAGTTAGTTTTTTCTTAATCTGTGGAGTTACATTTTGGACTCACTCTCATTCTGAAGGGAATGATCATAACAGACATTGCCTCCAACCCTGTCCTTCAACCTCTGAGATTAGGAGGTACCTTTCATTCCTCTACACTTTCTTTTTACCACTTCTGCATCACTTTTGCCTTCTTACCATATTCTTCCATACTCTGTGGAAAGTAACGTTTCTCACTAATTATTCTCACTAGCATTTAATGGCAGGAAAATCATGTTACTTTCTCAGGTTTTTGTTAACATACTTCTGGATTCACCACTCTTGGTCAGCCAAAAATCTGCGTGTTGCCAGGCTTGTGCTGTTCACTGTAAGTCAGGAGGTCTTTGTTTTAAAATATGGGTCACATGGGAGTGCTGTCTATCAGTATTTTGTGAAGTCATGAGCTGCAATGCATTAGCAAAATGACTGTAGAGACAAAAAAATTACAAGTTTAATCTGCAGTGTGCATTAGAAAGGGGTTTATAAAAAAGGGAGAGTTTTAGATTCCACACCCATATTGTTTTGCATTGCCTCAGAAAGCGCTATCTGAGAAAACCAGCAAAGATGGCTGTTGACTTTATTATGTCTGCTAATTTCAGAGATACTTGCTGAGAATGTCCCTGGTTTTAATTGCCATCTTAATTTACATAATTTTGTTCTTTTGCCACTTTACATATACTAATTAGCAGCCTTAGCCTACACCTTTTTATTTCACTAGTCTTCTTAAGAAAGTAGACATACTACATGGTAACCATTACTTTTCCTGGTGCCCCATTCCTGTAGGACACAGCACATGATCACGTGTATGAGCACCGTAGAAAGCTGACTCAAATCATAGAAACACAAAATCATAGAAGGGTTGGAAAGGACCTTAAAGATCATCTAGTTCTAACCCCCCTGCCATGGGCAGGTACGCCTTCCACTATGCCAGGTTGCTCAAAGCCTCATCCAACCTGGCCGTGGATACTTCCAGGAATGGGGCATCCACAGCTTCTCTGGGCAGCCTATTCCAGTGCCTCACCACTCTCATGGTAAAGAATTTCTTCTTTATATCTAATCTAAATCTACTGTCTTTCAGTTTGAAGCCATTGCCCCTGTCCTGTCACTACATGCCTTTGTAAAAAGCTTCTCTCCAGCTTTCTTGTAGGTGCCATTTAGGTACTGGAAAGGTGCCCTAAGCTGTCCCTGGAGCCTTCTCTACTCGAGGCCAAACAACCCCAGCTCTGTCAGCCTGTCTTTGTAGGTGTTTCATCTCTTTGATCATCTTCGTGGCTTTCCTTTGGACTCACTCCAACAAGTCCATGTCCTTCTTAGGTTTGAGGCCCCACAGCTGGATGCAGTACTCCAGGTGGGGTCTCACCAGAGAAGAGCAGAGGGGGAGAATCACCTCCTCTGACTTACTGGTCACACTTCTTTTGCCACAGCTCAGGTTATGTTTGGCTTTCTGGGCTGCAAGTGCACATTGCCAGGCCATGTCGAGCTGTTAATCAACCAAAATCCCCAGTGCTGCACGCTTTCTATTTCTCATTTGTTTTCCCTTGGAAAGCCCTAGTAACTTCCTGAGATTTCTTTTTTTCTATTCTTAGATCCTTTCAGTGAGGAAAAACACCAGTATCAAGGTGCATGTATCTCCTGAACTAGCTGTTTAACACAAATGTCCCATTTCTTGCTGTTTCAGTGAGACAGAAGTGGCAGAGAAAAAAAAGGAAACTATGCCAACTTGAGTAATATTCACAGTAAATGTCTTTAAAAAAAATCACCAAAGTCTGCTGACTGCAGAATTTTTTTTAAAAGCCTGCTGCCAGGCTGGCAGTGAGATAAGTCCCTCTTGCTCTCTCAGATGCACACCAACAGCCCCAAAAGATGAAAAAGATGAGGTGAATAAGCCGTATTTGCTTCTGCACTTTAAGCCTCCGCTTTTGGATCTGACCTTTATCAGAATTATTTACAGATGGAAAATTAGTCTTATTACTGCCAAAAAAAAAAAAAAAAAAATCAATGAGGTTTGAAAGAGATGAGATAGTGATGAGACAGGGGCATTCTTAGGGGTAGCTTTTTGTAAATTGTAAATTGTTTTCCCTGCACTCCTGGAGCGATTAGGATTTTCCACGTGAGTTTTTCATGTCTTTCCACTGGGAAAGATTATACAAAATATTTTTTCCTAACTCTCATTTTTATTTCTTGACCCAGAACAGACTGGGGTGTATGAATCCTACAACAAGCTGACCTGCTGCTGCAACGTGTACCACTTTGATGGTGGTAACAGGAACTCCAGGGCAGCTTCATTAGAGTCAACAATGTTCTAATAATTGTAACACAAAATGGAATAAAGCAACCAGTGCCCTTTCCCACTGTTATTTTTGTACTACATTATTTGAATCTACTTCTTAGAGTAAGAAAAAAGCACTTTGTGATAGGGATTATCTCCATTATGAGGCTTAGTAGTGAAGTAGTTAACCATGTTGATTTCTACACCGCTATATTTAAGTTTCAGAGTTAACATCCCTCTGAAACAAATAGGTCTGATTATTCTTTTTAGAACAAATTTTTCTTCTTCTGCAGACCGAGGCATTGTCTACATTAGGAACATTTGCACCATTATAACTAGCCTAATTTTAGTCACATCAATCCCACTCCTTGATGTAGACGAATTGTACCTAACCACATGAGATAAAGCATTATTTTATGGCTGTGCAGGCTGCTCATATTAGGCATTTTCAACAAAAAACAATGGAGTTCCATTAGTGCAAAGTTTCCCAAGCAGAGAAATATGATAGTGCATCATTTTGCACTAGCTTTGCATTTTAAAGATTGTATTTTGAACAATAAAGAGTTAAAATGGTTTTTAAAGAAAGGGACATAATAGTTTTAAAACCCCATAAATCTCCATACCTGATTGGGGCAGCCCCAGCCCAAGCCTCTGAGGAGCATAAGTTCCTGCTGCAAAGGGCTCTCTGTTTATTAGATGTGGGTGCATGGTCAAAGGCTGAGTAAACTAACTTTTAGAGCAGACTACCGATAGGTCTGACAATACAAACTACTGCCTTCCACATTGCCAACCTAATGCTAAAGGGGCTTATGTTTCCTTTAGAAGGAACAGATATTTTCTGTTTGTATACTACCTAACACAGGAGGGTCAGCTACCACAGCATAAATATGTAATCCTAATAACTAGGGAGGTAATATCAAGGGGATATGTTAACATGATGCACTCAAAAGCTCCTAGTGAATAAGCAACAACTTTGTTTTCTTTTTAAAAGGTGGGAGAATAGAAGTCAGACTTTCAAAATAGTAGACTAAATCCTGAATTTCCATGCCCATTGATACTGTAGCTGAAGAGCCCAGATTTTCAGCATAAGGCATATCACACAGAGATTTTACCAGTATAAGGAGCCAGACAATAAAAAAGGAGCTGGTAATGGCAGAAATGGGATTTTGCCTCTCCCTTCTTCCCCCTCCCCTCCCTGGAACACAACGTATTTCTACCAGGAACAAAAATAAATAAGTCCTCAGTTGTCTTGCTGTGCCCAATTAGTATTCCATCCATGAACTGTCCCATCAGGGAAAAATGCCTCCCTCACACACGTGTTCAGGATAGCACTGATGGATCTGAGGGCCTCTCCAAACACAGTGACCATCTGCTAGGCAAAACATAGGGGTCTGACAAGCAGGAGCCATTCAGCCCTGTTGTTGGGCCACATTATTACATATTTGACAAGGGTAATGAGAGGCTGTCATTAACCTTACATGACAGTCTCCACAATGACACACACTAAAGCAAGAACAAAGAGCAGAACTCAGTAAAAAGGCACCTACTTCTCATTTAACCCCGGAATTGTCAGACACCATTATTGCTAATGGAGGCTGGCGGTCCTGGGGTTAATTTCCATCTCTGTGCTCTGCTTGTTCTCTTTTTGAAATGTACTCCTCATATGGTTAAGGAAGCAGTTTTATCAAGGCTATTGGGAAGGCAATGCATTATTTATCATAACACACTGAGATGTAAGAACAGAGAGGGTCTCCTGGAGGAATGAACAAACAGACATATTTCATGAACCCTTCTGATGGTCTGAAAAAAAAAAAAAAACAAACATTTCTGAGCTCAGTCTCTGATATTTAAGGTTATCATTACCTAAAGTGTGACATTTCTCTCATCTGCATTTCCTGTCAGATTTCTGTCAAGCATAAAATCACAAGACTGTTTTTCCTGGTGACCTTGTGACAGTCACCTGGCTTTATAATCACAGGGAAATCCCATTGAGAAAGTTAATCGGTCGCCTGACTTTTAGTTGAACAGCAGATGGAGGGTGAGACGGTACTTACAAAACCAGGAAATAAAAGGTCATCTGAATATAAAATCTCTGTCTCAGATGTGATGATATGGGTTACAGTCCTCCTGCAAGTAACAGAGTTCTCGTAACAGAGCCAAGGAACAGATCTATTTCCATGGTGACCTCTGGGCTGAACCTAGGACGGGGGCTCTGGGAATGAATGCAAGCCCTTGTTTGAATGCTTTGGCATATTAGGGACAAACGATAGAAGTGAAAGTGAAGATTATGTCTCACTGCAGGAGATTCCAAGCCGGTACAGCTGGGCGTGAGCTCACAGGAGTCACAAGGTTTGGGAACGGCCAGAGCCAATGAGAAAATAGGACATCAGGTGGTGGGTAGCTGCAGTACGAGGATGCTCAGAGCTGTCGGGGGGAGGGGACACCATCTCTGTGGAAAAGCTCTCTATAAATAGCACAAAAAAGCAAATCACTTTCTTTCCACACAAAGAAGCACATGCAGAGGCACAAAGCTAGCCTTCCAGAGACACTGGCTAGGATGTTGGAAAAGAAGCTGGTTGAAAGATTAATACTTCTGTGGAAAAAGTGGAAGGTAAAAACTGCAGTTAGGAGACAGACTATCTAAAAAGTGAGTCCAAGCAAGATTATATTTTTTCTTCTGACAGTGAATTAACAATCATCAAATGTTTACAAGCTTGTTCACTGCTAGAAAAGGTAGAATATGTTGTACAAGCACATTTCAGAGTATGAATTGCTTTTCTGAATGTGTTGAGATGGTCATTTGCAGAGCTGGATGCCAGTGTCACATGCTAACTTTTTTGTTATCTCACTGGAGAATGTCTTCTTCCCAAGCCACACACAGAGGAGTCTGGTTTACAATTAAATAAGTCTTGTTGCCATTGAATCAAGCACCTTTTGTTATTTAGCCATCCAGAATTCATTTTCCATTGACAGCTGCATGATCAAACCGTTGTTTTACAGCTGTTCTCAACGAGCTACTGAAAGGGAGGAAAAAAACATGTGAAACTGAGTTCTGCTTTGAAATGACAAAAATGCCTGTGAAGCATTTTCCTCCTTTACCCAGTCTGGTGTACAGCTACAGCTACTGGTATTCAGTGACTAATGGGAATGCATGGACCACTTGCCCCATCTCTTTATCATGGGATAAGGCTAACCCACTACTGCTCCTCCCAAAGAGAGCTTTCTTCTCAGCATGGGACTCTCTTTATTAATTTCCCCAGTAAATGTGCATGTCAAACTGCTAAGGATGACTGAAGCATTTGTGCTGCAGTATCATCAATATATGGATTGTACACAGTTCTCTGTCTTTCCATCTCTCCCCTTCCCTGTCCCCAGCCCCATCTACTCCCTCTTGTTTTTTCAGTTCTTAGTCTCAAAAATTCTTGGCTTTAGCTCAAGACAGAGTAATAGGGAAGTATACCTTCATCATCTGAATCTTAATAGACTGGTATGGTCTCTAATAATGATTATAAAATGATGTGGTTTAGGACCCACTGATGGCAGCCTTAACAAGCATGACTGCTTTTCCCTAGCACGTACAATGAGAAAGAAGCCAAATTACCCCTGGTTAGGATTTGTTAGTCTCTCTAAGACTGGTGGAGATGCTCACATCTGCTTAGTTCAGACTCCAGCCATATGCCTGTGAACAATGGGAAAAAGCAGTGGCTGGAAAGACAGTAATTTCTTGCTAGTTTTTCTGAATATTTTATGTGTTAACCTTACAGTAGGAGAAAATGATTTATGAATATAGAAAGATCATTACTCCTAAGGAAATCTTCAAATATACCATATGCATAATATTCCAGTGACTTTTAATTCTGTGGAGAATTTGAAGAGTCTGTGTTATCATGATCCCTCAGGACAACAGAAAAGATTTGATATGTCTTTCCTTAAAGGGAATTTTAAAAGGGTTCTTTAACTCTAATTAATGAATGTGCTCAGGAATTCTCAGAAATAGTGCTCTGTACTAAGAAAGGAAGAATACCTAATAATTTTTAAACAAAACAAGTTTATTTCCTGTTTTAAGTGCAAAATTCAGACTTTACTAAAGGACCTGATCTGATCTCTCCGTGTTACCATACAATGAGTTCCCTCAACGTGTCCAATCTTTAAGCTTCTATGAACAGGATATCATGTTTACCTATAAGATGTATTTCCTTACAAATGCATGTTTTCACCTATATATGGTTCCATTGTCTGTGTAAGGTTATATAAATCTGTTACATTTTCATTTAATATTATACTTAGCAATTAAATGTTCACAACATTAATTGCCAGAATTGTTCTCGATTTTCTTTTTCTGAAGCTGAGATTATTTGCTGTTTTGCTCCAATATTTTTTCAGTGACTCTATTTTGTATGACTTTTCAAGATACATGTATAATGGGTAAGATTCTTTCTGTGTTGTAGTATTAAATAAAATCATCATTATATAAATGGTAACACTGTGCTGTACTGACATTTTCTGAAAGCTACAATCAACTTGATGAAGAGTCAGGGAAATAATATCTAATACTGAACTCTAACTGGCAAACAAACAAGGAGTAGAAGAATGTAGTTCTGTTCTATTTTTCATATGCTCAAGAACAGAGAATTTTTTTATCACCTGCTCAAGTCACTTTTACATGCCCAGCCTTGAACCCATGCACCTATGGCATGGATCACTGCATATGAAATAGATATGAAGGAAAGATTCACAGTATAGCCTCGTCTTGCTGTTTTCAATGAAGAAAAAAGGTCAAAAGAAGTTAAAAGAAGCAATTATCAATGTAAACAGAAATTTCTGCTATCCCAGAAAAAATAATCTGTATTCTTTGGAATACGGAACCATATAAAATGGCTCATATATTTTAATCAGAAGGAGAGAGTTCATTCTACATGTTTAGCATATATTGGCAAGTTGTGAAAGTGTAATGTTCTGCCTTTAAATTAGCCTCAAACACTATCATGAGTCAGACTAAACTACATTTAATCAGATGCCTGATGAATTATGACTGGGTCTACCAAGCGACTGGGCCATTAAGCATTAGATGAGACATAACTGCCCCAGATGCTTCATATAGGGTGAACTCAAGTATTTGTATTCCCACTTTCTAGGAGTCAGAAGTCTTAAAAACATAAATTTGTCGATAGCTCAAGAGACTCCAGAACTGGAAATTAGCTTGCATGAAGTTAAGACAGGAATGGCAGGCTTGTAACATGTGGAAATGTCATGTATGAAAAAATATACCTCTTTAATCATCTTCAACAGAAATAAACATAATCTGACCAATTGAGTTCCGATGGAATCATGGGAGCGGGTAGCCACCTGAGCTAGAAAGAGCATCTCCGAGGAAATGGTGGACAGCTTCAACTTAGACCTTATTTCTGTATAAAATCATGAAAAATGGCATCCATTCTGAACCAGGGATCCTAAGACAGTAAAGCAGCACAGAGACCCTGCCAGGCACTATTGAAAGATTAGTAAAATAACTCTGTCATTAAAATCATACAATTTTCACTATCAAAAGAGTTGGAAGCATTGTGGATTTTCAAAGTCAGGGGTAAGATGACTGACTGACATGGAAAACTCTGACCTGCCACTGCTGTGAACAATGAGTGCAATGTGGAGAAACTGATCTCACTGTCCCAGTGTCAGGGCACCATTTCATCAAAGGGTAGAGTAAACAGTCCAGAATTTAAGCTGTATTTCTGTCATTCCTCTCATGGCCCACAAAGGACTATTAGCTTTTTATAGCAAGTAACTGCTGGCAGCATTTGCACTGCACCCAGTTTCTCAGTCTATGCTGCTGGAGGGAAGACATCCCTGCACATGACCTAATTACACAAAGTAAGGTAAGTCAGTATGGCAGAATTGCTTGCTCATCATGGTCCTTTATATAAGATTCAGGGATGTAAATAACAAATATCCAGATGCTGCTGAGGTGCCTAAATTTAAGGCTATGAAGATGGAAAAGCAAGCAGGAGATCCCGTAGTTAACTGGAGAGGAGCTGTGACTTACACTTCATTAATTCTTTATGCTAGTGATGGACATTTGCCCTGGAGGAGGCACTTCCTGGAGGCTTCTTTTATATTTTGTGTCACTGCAACTGTCCTGGTTCCCACAAGCTATGCTGAAAGCCCTAGTGGAAAGCATCACATGCCCTGCTTGTGTCTCATCATGTGTCCACTTGTTATCCTGCAGTGACTTGTTTCCTTTCCCACACAGAGATGTACAACTGTGTGCTTCCTTTCCAAACACCTGAAGGTGAGGTGTTTGTAGCAGCTCTTCACAGTTTCTCTCAGAATGGTCATGTCTGCTCTGACCCTTCTCATTCTCAGGACAGATCCATCCTTCTCACTGTGCATCAGCTGGAGGAAACTTTTCATGCCACTGATGTCTCAGTCAGCAGAGGCTGCTGACAATTATTGTCTTATTGCTATGCTGAAGTCAAGAGTAATAAATTACTTCTCTTGAGGAGCTATACCTCTGGCTAGGTAGCAGCCACCAAGGACACTGATGCTCTCTGCTCTTTGTTTTGGGAGCTCTGTGTACTGCAAGAACACCTGCAACCGCACAAACCTACATGAAATTCTCCTGCTCTAGGAAAAGAATCAATAACTTGATCTACTGAACTCTGAGGACATTTCATAGGAAGCATGCTATCTGGTAGTGTCTACTGAAGTCAAAGGTTTAAAGCATCGTGTTCTTAGAGTTATCAAAGCCAGAGGTCTCTACTTTAACTGAAGTATTCAGCTGGAAACTGTATCACAAAAAGAAAAACACTCAAGGATCGGATAAAGGTTCAACAAAGTGTTCTGTGGATTTCTACATCATGCATTCAGGAAACAAATGTGTTTGAATCATCAGGGCTCAGAACAGGGTCCTGCTCCAGGGTACCACTCAACTAGATAGCTTATTTGCGCTCTGAGTTTTTGTCTTTTCTAAGAGTAACAAAGTGATATAGGAAGTCATTCAGCTGCCAATAAATGCTGACACTTCCAAAGGCAGGCAAGCATAATTTTCTGCTCATGCTTACATTTCTGAAGCAAGTTGTTGTCCTCTGCACATGGAGGACTCTGCAGACCTTTGTAGAGTGCCAGGCTGCTCTGGTATGGGTGTCCTTCATCATGAAATGAGAAATACGAAACACATCCTGCCCTTTCTAGGAATCAAGATGAAATTATTGCAGTGGTCAAAGGGGAGGACACCTCTCTCCCACTTCTTTCCTTTAATCTTGTTCAGTTGCTAACATTTCCTTTCACTGTCATGCAGAGATCTCTTTTCTGGCCTGACACCCACCATACTGCACTTTCATAAGTAGAGTACTGGGGCTTTATTGATGGTATTTACATATCTTCCCACTCTGGACCATCTCCTAAGGGATTTCTAAGGCCCACCTAAGTAGTAACACATCCTGCTAGCTGAGCAAATTTGTGGCTTTGCTGGTGAAGTACTGTCCAAAATTATTTACATCCTGAGGAAGGAGTCAATGTCTCTATTTGTTTCCTGTCCAGTCATAAACAGCAAACTAATCCTGTAGATCTTGGATCATAGGTGTGAGCTGCAAAATCTATTCTCCTAAACCTAATGCCTACTCACACTTTGAAATAATGAATTATCAGCAGTTCTGTTGCTTTGAACAGGAGAGCCAGTGTGCTACCACTGCTCTGTCACCGTTTCTTAAAAGGCTGTCACAGTCAGGCAAATGGAGCCTGATGTCTTCCCCAAGAGCCGTCTAATACTACAAAATAAATGCTGGGACCACAAAGGACCATCGGAGTTTTGGGGAATTTCTTTTGCCTCAGGCTTCTTATAGCAATCTTCTCAATTCAGTGCCCTTTTTTGCTTCCTCACTTTGCCAGAGAAGTCATTTGGAGGATAAATGTTAAAGATATTATAAGAACATAGGCATCAAAAACAGAATTTGGGTGAAACTGAGTGCTGACACTGAATAATTGCTCTCCAGGAAGGCTCTGCTTGGTTTCACCTTCCCTCATGGGAGGCCTGTACATTTGAATTTGACAATGACTTCTTCAGGTCTGCCTCCGTGTATCCTCCACAGCCTCCACAGACCACAGATCTGGAAGAATAGTAAAGTCAACACACTGCTGCCCAGACTATCCTTCCCTAGGGCTCAATCTGGCACCTGCTTTCCAAGTTCACCTAATTTGCACGCAATTGGGCTCAGTATGGTGAAGAGTTACTTTTGGGCTATTTTAAGAAGAAGTGGTAGAGGAAGGTAACACCTGCCTTTGTGAAAAGCCCAGGGGTTAGAATGCTGACTCAGCAAAGGCAAAAGCATAGTTCAACCACTTTGCCAGTCCAAGGGGACAGGAGCTGGCACTCTCACTTCTCAGAATGTTTCCTAAACTTCACAGCAATGAAAAGGGGGAAAGCATTTCCCAAACTCATCTTGTTTGCTAACATTCAGCAAAGAATGTGAAATGCAATGTGCCATGCTCTGGGAAGACAAACTCCCTGACCTTCACTGTTACATTTCCTTTTGCTCCAAACTGGCTTTTTAGATTTCAGGTAGAAACTTCTAGTCATGGAAAAAGACAGCAGAAGTCTTTCATTTTAGCAACTAAACAAATTCATAGTACATGCAGTAAGGTCTGGAGTACCTTCGTTTTGCACTTTTTATTGCATGTTTGTATGTTCATTTCTGCCAGTAAAGCACTGGAAAGAGAAGACAGTTGTAATCAGATCATTGGCTAAAACAAGTGATCAATAGCAACTGCATATGCTGCAAAGAGCTTTTAATGGCTCTTAATCCCCATTAGGCTGAGCTGGAGGAAGTTGGAGGGGAAACTGCATCACATTTCAACCATTTATAGCAGCATCCTGGTACTTGAGCAGCTTTCAGGGAATGGGAGCATTTGTTTTGAGGTGCTCTGGGACAACCATCAATAGGATAGGAAACTATTACATCATTATTATCCAGGAAATGCTTTGGGGACCCTCCAGGGAATTGACTCCAAGGTTTATAATTTTTTAACAAGAGTCTGTGTTGGGTCAGCCAGAAAAACAGAATCATGTGAAGTTTTTCTGCCACTCATAGTTAAACATGTTTTGGGATATATTTGATAAGATTTACAAAATCAAAAAGGCCAGATTTAATAATGTGTGCCACCACACTGTCTTTAGGAACATCTCCTTTGAAACAAATATTATTCATTTTCCTGACACACTTCAGTGCAGTAAACATAATGATAAAAGTTTCAACATACTATTGGCTTGTTTCTTCACTAAACCAAATAAAAAAATCCAGATCAAGCATTACAATACACCTATTGATGGCCTGAGAACATGTACTCATGTTTCACTCATCACTCCTCCGGGATGAAACCACTCTACATGCATATCTTTTCAGCCTATGCATTTTCTTTTGCAAAGAGAAAAGACAAAAATTAATAATAATTATCTAAAAACTGTACCACCCAGTCAGTAGATACTAGATATTATAACAGGATTGAACACAAAGTCTTAATGAATGCAGTATTAAGTACACACAGGTTCCAGTATAGGTTGGGAAATTACATATTAGAGAGCAGTGTAGGACAGAAATGGATCTGGGTGTCCTGGTGGACAACAGGATGACCATGAGCCAGCACTGTGCCCTTGTGGCCAGGAAGGCCAATGGCATCCTGGGGTGTATTAGAAGGAGGGTGGTTAGTAGATCGAGGGAGGTCCTCCTTCCCCTCTACTCCGCCCTGGTGAGACCACATCTGAAATATTGTGCCCAGTTCTGGGCCCCTCAGTTCAAGAAGGACAGGGAACTGCTGGAGAGGGTCCAGCGTAGGGCAATGAAGATGATTAAGGGAGTGGAGCACCTCCCTTATGAAGAAAGGCTGAGGGAGCTGGGTCTCTTTAGTTTGGAGAAGAGGAGACTAAGGGGTGACCTTATTAATGTTTATAAATATATAAAGGGTGAGTGCCATGAGGATGGAGTCAGGCTCTTCTCGGTGGCAAACAATGATAGGACAAGGGGTAATGGGATCAAGCTGGAACACAAGAGGTTCCACTTAAATTTGAGAAAAAACTTCTTCTCAGTAAGGGTGACAGAGCACTGGAACAGGCTGCCCAGGGAGGTTGTGGAGTCTCCTTCTCTGGAGACATTCAAAACCCGCCTGGACATGTTCCTGTGTGACCTCACCTAGGCATTCCTGCTCCAGCAGGGGGATTGGACTAGATGATCTTTTGAGGTCCCTTCCAATCCCAAACATACTGTGACACTGTGATACTGTGATGTATCTCACTCTTGCACAGTGCTGAGAAACATAAAGCCTTCAAAAACCGAATTAAGATGAGAGCTGTTTCACCTTAAGTGTACTGTGGGCAACAGCCCCTGGGAATGATCGGTTTTTATTCCAGTTGCATGCAGTATGACAAGTGGGGGGAGCTAGACAAGATTGGCAGGGCTGTGATTGAGATATAAGGTTAAAGAAAATCTGCTCCACCAGAGGTCTGCACATCTCTTCCCTGTGTGCATACTTGGTATGTATTGAAAGAAATTCAGCAAAACCTGTTTCACTGATGAGATCTAGAGCTGTAATAATTGCTGTTTCTCCTTACCAAGAGAATTTTTAGTAGCAATTGAACTCTCAGAATGTCTGTGGGTTTTTGATGGATGGAGGGAAGTCTAGTGCTAAATGGCATCTTCTGTAAAATGACGCCTGTAATGCAGGTACATTGGGTATTGCTTAAAAATGGCAGTATTGAAATAGCAGCCAACTTCCCAGTCCTCAGAGGTCTGAGTTTTGCTCACCTTCATTGTCTAGAGGAGTGCAGGAAACAAAGAAGCAGCTCTGCAACACAAATCAGCTGGCACTATAGGCAGGAAAACACAGCTCCTCGAGCTCACCTTAGCTATCATCCAGCCTCAAGAGGTCACACCACTTTCTGATGAATTGATTTTGCAGCTGGAAGGATATATATCACCTTTGTGATTCCAACCAACACAGAGATATAATCAGGGAAGTATCAACTTTGAGAGGAACATACCCAGGATTTTTAAAGAATCTATGCTTCTTGTTTATTCAACAGTTTACAGAAAATAGCCTAAAACTGGAAAGTATAGTCAATTCTTTGCTTACTTGTAGGCACAGATGTTAATTCAGTCTTTACTATCAAAGAATTAGTATGGTCTCTTGGTGAAATTTGGCCACCATGTCGCTTTTTTCAGAGCAATTACACAAAGCCATTGTTTTTAAAAGAAAGGACGCCAGAGCACCATCATTCTAGGGCAACTTGTGGGAAGCCATCCAGTTGTTCTCCTGCACTTTCCAGTGAAGGCTCCTATCAGAGCTTTATGAAGTCAAGGAAAATACTTTTCAGTGGACACGGGCCAAAACCCTGATGAGAGGCATCTTCTTTAACAAGTAGACTGGATTTTTTTGCCTTCATCCTGCAAAATCAGAGATTCAGAAACTGAGGATCTCAGTGCTCCTAATGCCTGTACTGGTAGTTTTACCAGTAAGACTAAATATATAATTTTGTTGAATTGAGCCTTATTCTTAGGGTTTTCCTGTGTCGTTTGAGCTTCTGAGGGTTAAATAACAGTTGCAGTAATATGAAGAGATCACAGGAAAGCACCAGCCACTGGAACCGATGAGGTTATCCCATGGTGCTGTTCGGGAGTTTGCTTCATAGCTGCCTTGTTAAGTCTTCTGCCTTCCTAAAATAATACGTAATTAGTAGTCCAGGCACATGATTTCTACTGGCAAGTGGCAATAAAGCATAGCAGTATTCCTGAAGAACGTTAATTTTTAGTGTTTTTCTATTTTGGATCTTCAAAATGACATCTGCTTTGTGAGAGACTTAGAAATCTGGAAGAAGGCTTGCAGAGGAGGGTCAAATCCCATATCTGATCCTGCTGTATTTTGTCCCCTTCAAAACAAATACTTGTACTTACCTTTCTGCAAAATCAGTAAAATACCAACCCATTTTCTGACAGTTTTATATAACAGCCTGCTTTGTGGAAATATTTTGAAAAGTTTCTTTCCATGTTGTTTTTCTATTAGGCTAATAAGAACAGTTAAGCATTTCAATAAACAGAACTGAATAAAAACACACATCTGTGAGAAAACACCAGTGATCCGCAGTATTATCTGCAGTTTTGCATACCAGGAGTTGAAGCTAGCTGATAGTGTAATTCTCTAATGATAAAACAAATTTGCCTTTTTAGATAAATTACGTATTCCAAATTGTTTGAGCTCCTCTGGTACTTACAAATAAGGAACAAAAAACCATGCATGTTTCCTCCTTATCTGTCTGTAGAAGAAAGGGCTTTATGGCTTTAAATGACATCCTCCAGGGTGTGTGTGTATCAATGAGACGACTGGGGTCTGTAGCAGTGTAAAAATGTGTGAAAACATGAACTCCATACTTCTGGGCTCAGTTGTTGCTCCTGAGGGTAAGACACAGCTCTCCAAGCTGGGCTGCCGGGATGCCTGGGTCTCTTGCAGAGGCTGAGACCAGGGAGATAGGTTACCTGCCCACAGCTGGTGGGCACCGGTGAGGGTTTATGTGGCATCAGAAATTGGGAAAGAGGTCTCCTGGATCTTACCTGAGTCCCCATGGAGACAAAGCCCCAACCCTACCTCCATGTTATGGCCAGAGCTGGTGGTGCACAGAGCCACATGGCAGAACTGGGGGAAGTGCCAGGAGCAGCAGTGGGGCACAGAGGCCCCTTTGCTGGCCTGATCTGCTGCCCAGGGAGTTTTGCTGCTTATTGGAGGCTTGGTTCTGGGATACTGTGGAGGCTCTACTGAGGCTCATCTGTCCTTCTTGCTAGAAGCCCCATTACTTTTCTACATGGGTACCTATGTCACAGCCAAGGAAGGTCTGGATCATGTCAGGAGTGATTATGTGCCACTGAGGCAAGGGCCAAGGATATGGAGGTCCATTGCTGTCTCCTTCATCCCACTGGTGAAGAGCTCAGGGAAAACTGGACAGATTCATCAGTGTTGCATATCAACAAATGTTTGCACAGCTGGTGTTGAAATATAGGGATTTGTCTTTTAGGACCTTGGGATCTTCTTTGAAGATGTAGAACTGCCAGGAAAAGGTAGGATCCATCTGACCAGGTATGGCCTCTTTGCCAACAGGCTGGCCAACCTGAAGAGGAGAGCTTTAAACTGGGAGTCATGGGTGCTGTGATGACGACCTCCCCTGGAAGAGGTGGACTGGTTTGGTAATCAAAGTATACCGAGAGACGTGGAAAAGAGAGGCTTCTAATCATCAAAACAGGGCAGAAACAGGTCCTCCCCAAATATGTGCACACAGATAAGGAAGTATCTACAAGAGACCAATATGGAGGAAGCTTTCGTACCTTTTAGGAAATCGGCATGACTGAGTGCCTCTCTGAAATGCCTATACATTAACACGTGCAGCATAGGGAGCAAACAGAAAGAATTGCAGGTGTGGGACCATACATGGTTGTATAAATCTCATTGGGATCATGGAGATGTGGTGCGACAGATCAAATGACTGAAACAATGCAGTGATTGGATGCAGGCTCTTTGGGAAGGACAGAAGTGGTGAGGTGAGGGGTGGAGTTTCCTGCACATGACAGAGGAACGAGGATGCACAAAACTCTGCCTTGGGATGGGTGAGGAGCCACATGAGAGCTTATGGATCTGGATTAGTGAGTAAAACAACATGGGCAACGTTCTTGTGGCTGTTTGCTACAGAACGATGAAGACGTACTACACAGGGCTTTCTTCAGAAAAGTGGAAGAAGCTTCACATTTGCAGGCGTTGGTCCTCATGGGAGACTAACCAACTCAGTAACTGCTAGAGGGACAACACAGCAGGGCATAAGCAACCCAGGAGGTTTCTGGAGTACATTGATGATAACTTCTTGTCACAGGTGATCAGGAAGCCAGTGATGGGGTGTGCTTTGCTGAACCTCATACTTATGAACTGGGAATAACTGGTTTGGGATGTAAAGGTCAGGGACAGCCCTAGTTGCAGTAAGCATGGAATGGTGGAGTTCAGGATACTGCAAGAACAACCCCAGGTATCAGGACACATTGAGAACAAGACAGTCTGCAAAGTAGGTGTCCAAAGGAAGGCCTCAGGATCCTGATGGTGAACAAGCTGACCATGAGCCTGCAAGGCACCCACAAGCAAAGGCAGTCAACAATGTCCTTGCTTGCAATAGACAGAGGGTTGCCAGCAGGTTGAAGGAAGTGATGCTTCCCTTCTGCTCAGCACTGACACAACACATCTGGTGTACTGGGTCCAGCTCTGGGCTACCCAGTACGAAAGAGACATGGACATACTAATAGACTCTAAAGAAAGGCCAAAAAGTGAATAAAGGACTGCAGCATCTGACATACAAGAAGAACCTGAAGAAGGGAAGACTCAGCAGGGAAATCCTAGCAATGTGTAAATGTGTGGTGGGAGGAGAAAAGAAGATGAAGCCAGGCTCCTCTCGGTGGTATGCAGTGGAAAAAATAAGAGGCAACAAGCACAGATTTAAAAGGAAAAAAACCAAAACCCCTCTTTTTTTTTAGGACTGGTAAAACCATAACACAGATTGCCCAGACACATTGTAGAGTCTTCATCCCTGGAGATATTCAAACCCAACTCAGTGATGTCCTAAACAACCTGGTCTAGCAGACCTTGCTTTGAGTAGGGGGGATGAACTAGAAAGTCTCCAGAGGTACCTTCTAGCTTCACTGATAGTGTGATTCTGTGATTCATTAGTGAGAAGTAATCACTTTTTGTCTTCTGAGAGGAACTGTCAATGGAGCCGGAGCAGTACTGTAGTCACACCTAGACTGACAGACCTAGGAGCTATCCCAAGATCCCAGTTCTGGGTACGCACAATGTCAATTGTGTGGGTCAGGGAATGGTCCTGCACCCTCTGCTTTATTTCTGTTGGAAAGGAGCCACACTGCAGCACAGCCAGGGGTCTGTGAAAAAAATTTTGCCTTGTGCACTGGTGATCTCATTCTCCTTCTAAATCAAGAAGCTTTTTTGGAGGACCTTGGTTTTCTTCTCCAGTCCAATATAATTTCCTCAGAAGTCCCAGCTGGAGGGGCAGAGAGAGAAAATTCCCATGCAGCTCTGGTTTGTCCTGCAGTGGAATTGACAAGGCTGAGTGTCTGAGTCCAGCACAAAGAGAAAAGCACCAGACTGATGTACGTACAGCAATCAGAAAGCTGACAAGCTGTTGCATTTTGTAGCAGATGCAGCTCTAACAGGGTATGTGGCTTCATTCCTAGAAATAATGAGCTACAAACACACACTGGGAATGATGTTTTTGTTCAAAAAGTATCTCCTCAGTTAATATACAATATGCACATGGAATAAATGTGTGGTTCTATTCCCATAATGCAGTGAGAGATCACAGAGAGGAGCTGTCACACATTACTGGACTGATACTGATTATTTTGGCTGTTCGTACTGTTGCTGTCTCTTCCTCTTCTGAACAATATAGTTAAAAAGCTAATGCTCAGAGATCAGATTAAAGGATGGCTCTTCTACCTCAAAAAGTACAGTTCCAGGCTGTATTTAAACATAAAAATATGTTCTGCCTGAACTTTGAGTTAGTGGGATGTACTCACAGTCTGTGCAGAAGTTTGGAGATGGAGTCATATATGCACCAAAATGCAGACAAGCTGTTGAACAGATCAGATACATCTCCTCTGCATACTTGAACAAGGAAACAGAAAGCAGAGGCGACAGGGACCATGAGTGTTGGAAGCTCCAGAACAGATTATATGTCATCGAGAGGGTTTATAGGCAGAAAGATTCTTCCTTCAAGACAACTCAGAGGCAAGAATTGAAGAACAGGTACCAGACAGCTAACTGATAAGGCAAATCCACTAACTGAACAAGAACATGCAATCAGGGCAAGTAAACAGCACACTCATGTGCGTAATTCTTCTGTCAACTTCATTTTACAGCGTTAATATATGAAGGACAAGTCCCACAAGCATCAAAGACTATATGTTCAAAGCAAATTAAGTTTCTAATATGGAATACAATGAAATAGGAAGGAAGAATTGCTATCAGAAACAATGTTGATGAGAAGATTAGCTGACACATGATGTATGTACACACTGGAATCTATATCAAAGAGGTACAAAAATATCAGAATATCAAATTAAAAACAGTTACTTCTGTTTTTTTCTTCAGTTTTGGGGTCCAAGAAGCTCACATGCTGAGTGGCAATTCCCAGCACATTACAAGCATGTCCTCGGCTGTGGACTCCATCTTAACGAATAGGAAAATTATTTGAGGCACTGACAGTAAAGGGAGACAAGAGTGTGATCATAAACTTGTTTTCAGTGTTGCCATTAGTGTTCAGAAATTGAATTTTTCATTAGCTTTTGTAAACTAATAATGACAGAACTAGGCTTGCAGTCTTTGACATAAGCTGCCATACTTCTGCTGCCACAACAAATTGCAGAATCATGTGTCTGTTCAAGGTGATGAAAGGATCAAAGTGGGTGCAACTTTCTTGTCAGAAGCAACTTTTAAAATCAGTTCCTTAAGGATGTTCCACCTACTGTCGCCTTTATTTCAACTACATTTTGCATCTAATTCTGCCAGCTGGCACATTTTGGAGCTTGCAAATGGGCACTGAGTCAGACTAAGAGGTCTACCCCATACAGGTGAGAAGAGGGGAAGAGGAAGAAACATTTAAATTCATGGTCTAGGGCTATTTAATGACACTCATAGGTCAATGTGTTTTGCTATCTAAAGCTCCTGCTGATTCTAAGAGAGAAAAAGGAATAATAGGCTTGATGTTATTGCAGAAGAGGATTTTTTTTTTTTAACCTGGAAAGGTGTCATTTTAAAAAAAAATATCCACCCCACTATTCCGATGCTAAGTTTACAAGGTGAAGAACTCAAAAATATTAAATGCCTCAAAACATGTCTATAGGTAGCCTACAACCTACACAGACACATATACATTATCAGAGTACATTTATTTGTACAACTTTATGTGATAAATGTGGTATATCATGCCCACCTGCAGTGCTCCTACCCCATGCAATTTACTGGATAGACCATGTCGTAAGGATGAATCAAAATGAAGCGGACAGTTATGTGAAGGACTCCCATGTCCATCTCGTTGCTGAGAAAGGGACAGAAGAGGTGAAACAGGTTGAAAATTTCCAGAAGAGAATCTGTCTTCCTGGTTAAGCCCCTTAACTATTGTCTTGATCTCTGAATTTTTTCTCTGTCTAGATCATAGAGATTCTGTGTGATACTGATCATAGCATTTGTGCAAACCCGTTCCCTGTGATCGCTCCTGTTTCATTTTCTGAGTGCTGAATCTGAAACAACGGGAGTACTGAACTCTCATAGTTGCAAAAGTTTGATATGCACTGTTCTCTGAACATATAAAAAGCATCAGAAAGCCCAGAAAAGCTAGACTCTAGTCTTGAAAATTAGCCTCCAAAAATGAGTTGATATAGGGAAATTTTGGCTTTCATCTCAGTGCCAGTGCCTCTGTTCCTAATTTGTAAAACTGAGAAACCATCCTGTTACATTGCTAGTGTGTTGGATAAATAAATTCATTAATATCTACAAAGAAGACACAAATATCAGAATCAGAGAAAAAAAAAAACATGAAAAATGAATACATTTGTGGTTTGTATAGCTTTTGGATGTTAAGTGTTAAATGACATACGGGATCACTTGCCAGAGGAGGATGAAGAAAAACTGTTGTGAATCATGTGGATTAAAGCCTTTATCATAATGCATGTAGACAGTTTGCAGATAAGAGATTGTAAGGTATTTTAACTCTGGTAGTTCCTGGCTGTTGAGCTTCACTGGCCTTTTCACGTAAAGTTTTCTGGTTTGTTTAGATGTATGTATGTATGTGAAAATTTCTGAAGTTTCTACATGGACAGCTAGGAGCCAGCTATATCAATTGTCATTGGGCGAATAAGGAATTCATTCTAAGCCATATGAATCTAGATAGAGAAAAAGTTCTAAAGAGTTAAGAAATAGTTCTAAAGAATTTTAAAAATTCTAAAATTCTTTTGCAGTAAGTCAGTTTTCCAGATTGTCCAGGTTAAGGGGGCATTCAGAGGAGAAATTCTTTTAGATTCTCGAACGTCAGCTACAGAAGAAGTACTCTGGGCACCCACAGTTTTCCAGGAAATTATAATCTTCTTTCTTCATGGTACCCTTATCTGGTCTTCCATATCCTATAGGCTCAATAAATGCTGGTCATGACACAAGAGCTTGAAGGTCTAAGTACAACCATTCTATAGTTTAGAACAACATGCTCCCAAGAAGACAAGATGTCCAGGTACTATAACATACGTTTGTTCTGCTTTACTTGCTCCTCCCTGAGGTCAGGTCAAGTCTCAGTTTTTATTTGCAAGGTCTTCAACAGAGTGCACCAAAATGTATTCTTAAAAAGAAGTCTTCATTGTTGAGATCCCTTGGCCACTTTTGAATTTTTTTGCAAGGAACGACATGTTCATAAGCATAGAAATGGAGATTCAGCAGATGCCTCAGCAGACACAGATCTGCAGTACAGGCCTTCAGAAGGGATGTAAACTTCTGCTTTTTTATGCAACTACCTGGACTTGGTGTGTCTGCAAAACTGCTACATCATTACCATTTTTTGTTAAAAGCAAGTATATTTGAGAGTATGTAGCTGAACTGCACTATGAGAAAAATTGTGGATTTTGGAAATGGCGTGATAATTACACAGCAACAAGCTGAATACCAGAGTGATGGGCACTATCTCGATAGACCAGGACTGAAGAGATCAGACAAGAATGAGAAGTGCTACCACATCCCACCTGAGACCACTCAGAATGGATCTCCTCATGCTTGGTCCTCAGATGACTTAGAGTACTTATGGAAAGGTTTCAGAGCTGTGATGTGAATAAATAAACTGTGAATAAGATCAGTTTTTCCCCAGCTGAAGTATAACTCACCTCAAAACAACAACATTCTTGGTTTGGTAGTTATTTTTCTCTTTTATGGGCGCACATATATGTTTACATTTGACTATTCACTCCACAGACATTTTTACTTGATATTCTGTTTCCTCTTCTGAAGTTCAGGCATATACAGTACCTGTTTCATTAGTGTCACTTGGCTTTTCATTAGACAAGGAAAATGAGCCTCTACAGCATTCAAGGAATAGACCAATAAAGATACATTACTGTAACTTTACTCAATAAGAGCAGATGGGTCATAATAGTATGGCTGATACCAGTACATTTGTAGAGTCATTTTTTCTTATCAGGCAGTTAATGAAATGAATTTCTATCACAGCATCTTTAAAACATAATACTCTCACAACTGTCTTTAAAGACCTATTTTGAAGCAAATACGTTATCCATCAAAATATTCATTAAAATTAGGTGCAGGCCTACAGGAAGAGACAGATTAAATCATTGAGGCATCTGGGCCTCTTGTTCCTCTAATGTGACCTCATTATATCGTAATTTGTTATCGCAGAAATTTAATTTTCTGATGCCATGAAATTATTGAGGGTCTTCCCATTTCCAGCATTTTCACTCTTCCTAATTGTAAACTTCAAGATCATTTGGTATTTTATACTGGTTGGCTCCAAGATTTGATAGGAAACCAATACATTGTAAATGAGGAAACACTTAATGAGGAAAACGTGATCATGTCATATTGACTACATTCTGAGATAAGAGATAAATAAATAACAGTTTCACTTGAGATGTCTTCAGCTTCTCACTGACGCACTTATTAACTCTATTCAGAGGTAGATGCTTCATTGCCTCAATATCAAGTAAAGAGGGAGATTCAAGAGACTTACCATGGACACCAGCCTGCCTGCACCACCACCACCAAGCAGTCACTGAGCCCAGGGTTATGGGAATAGAATGAGAAACTGCCTTACCTGTAAGCCTGATAGCTGGACTTTAAATGTCACAGGCCTAAATGGGAGAGAGACGGAGAGATAAGCACTACCGTTAAGAGGTGTTTCCACAAAACTTCATGCACTTCCAGTGTTCTGCACTGGGACACTTTTCCCTCCCATTGAAATATACAAGAAAAACAAATTGTTTCCATGGCACTCTACTAATCCTCTCCAATTGAGGTATGCCATTGAAGGACTCCAAATTTTCAAGGAACACATAGCAAATTTTTATCACCAGATTTTTATGGTGGAAAATCTCATCTAAACAATGTGATTGAATTGCCCTATAGCGAAGGTTCTGTAAGTTTTGGATATTGTACAGCTGATACGTGTGAGACACAAAACCAAAACACCTCTTAATTCACACAGCTCTGGACTCACACCTATCATGAAATGGGGTAGAGTAATAAGTGACACATACCCTAAATGAATAATATTCCAATGCTCCTGTCTTTTCCCACATTAGTCACAAAATGCGCTTTGAGGGCTTAATGGTCAAAAGCAGTGCTTGATGACTCTAGGACAGCTTCTCCTGCTGTTCTGAAGTTTGAAAAATCTTGTACGAGATGGAGTCTTAGAGAAGAATTTCCACTTCAGATTTAGGACTAGAATATCTTTAATTATGCAATTAAAAAAAAAAAAAAAAAGATCAGGTATGAGCAACTGAATTGAGTACTCTACAAATACAGCAATATGAAGAATGAATCCAAATTATATGCAGCTTTGCCATGTAGCCATTTACATATACACTTGTGAAGGCTAAAATTAAAAATTTTAGACAGTTCTAAGTTAACACAGAGTGGATTAGCATCAATATTCATATGCAAAATTTGGCCAAGAAATTTATCCTCATTTTCTATAGATACATCAACTTCTAATTCTTTACTCAGTGAATGAAAATACTTTTGCAATGCTGTTCCAGATTACAAAAGAATTTACAATACAAAGGTATCCACTTCATGACTTGAACACACAGAATAATCATCTGGAATGTTCAAGTTTTTTTTAATTGAAATAAAAACATTTTCATTTGCCAGTTTGCAAGTGGATACAGGATTTCTAGAAGGTATTAAAAAAATTCAAAGGACATTGCATGCATCTAAATTCCCTAATGTAGATTCTGATGTGTGTGTTTAAGTAAAAACACTTTTCTTAATTATCTTGTAGCTCAATAAGCTAATAATTATTCATTTCAGCAAACCCATAAATAACACTTAAAACACAAACTCCATTTTTAATCAGTGAAAACTGCCATTTGTTGAAAAGGTTTTTTGAGTAATTACTTCGCATTCTTATTAGTAATGTGGATTTATAGGAAAATCAAAACTATATTAATTATACCATATCCTCATTATATATTAATAGACTTAGAAACCAAACATTTTGTGCCTTACAGAGTGAGGTGTAATATTTATACGAGGCTTTGCAGCAGCAGCCAACATGGCACTTAGCTCTAATGTGCCTACTTTAGAGTATTGGCTTGGTTCTCCTGGGACCCATGAGTTCAAATCCCATCTGGGAATACAGATACACTGCACTGAGTCTCCAGAACAGTGTCTTGGGGTTTTTCTCATCTCATAAGGGGCTGATTTTTGTCAGTGGGTACAGTTTGTGTTTTAAGACATCAGTTTCCAGATGCAACAGTTGTGCCTTATGCCTACTCCAGGCAAGGCTGTAGAATTCTCTTGCTTGGGTGTGAGGGGGACCTGAGAAGATACAGCATCTCAAGGTCAGCAATACGCAGCTCTGTAAGCACAGGCATACATAATGCTCTCACAAAGCTATGAGCTTGAGTAATACCTCATCCTCAGAAGCACAGTAACAGCATTGTCGCTGCCTGTGCTGCACACAAGGCATCTGCCTGGCTGGAAAGCCTGGTTGCTTTGGTAGCTGGTGGGATGCAGCATTTGAGTTATGGTTTCTGGGTATAAGCTGGGAGTACAGTGATAGATGGATTGCATCTCCATGACAGCAGCTCTCATAGAGCACATGCTTAAGTCAGATGTCAGACTTGCAACATTACTTGACCACTGACGGCTTCTGTAACTTAACTGAGTTTACTGCTTTTTGATCTAGTTGTTGTGTGGTCCAAATTATTTATTTTGAAGACTGCTAAAGATGACTGAAGCTGACAGCCAGATGTTGATGTCCATTAATGTCAATATGAATCTTAACCATGCTCATTCACCCTGCCAAGGATTGCTATACTCACCCCAGCCACAGGACACTCCTTTGTGAGAAATGTTCCTCAAAAAGGCCTCTGAGGGAAAGCACTTTCCTTTGAGCACTCCTGCTGACTGATGAGGAAGAACCTAGAGAACCCATAATGGCACCATTCACATATGGTTTGCCACATCATTACCCTGTCATACAGGAGGATGGGCACTCATTGTATCACTGGTTCTCCTTATCATATACCTTCCACAGCTGTTGGTGCTGTCACATGCCTGGGCCAGAGCACCCTGGTGAGATCCCAAAGGAAAGAGAGTTCAGGGATAAGAACTCCTCAAAGAACAGACCCAGTCCCTCTCTTGAGCCCAGGGGGACCTTAAGGAAAGGCAACGACAATTCTGGAGTCACTGTGAATTTCTCTGGTGGGTCTTAGACCACTGAAAACTTCCACAGTGACCCTGAGTGGCCCATTAGCTTCATTTACAGGTGATGACTAACAGTCCATGCTCAGGTGGAGACTTCAGCCCTCTCTGTGACAAAGTCCCAACCCAACAGCAGAGCAGGGAGTGCAGTTCCTGTAAAGAGAGTTAATTTCTCCCTCCCATAAGGAAATGACAGATCCTCATGCCTGGTGACTGCTCTCAGTCTGTTTTTAGTTTCTCTAAGTCCTTTTCTTGACTTCACCACCCTCATAAGTGTTTGCAGCTCAAGCTGTGTCATCTGAATATATCATTAGTCACTGAATAGCCGAGAGAGGAACAGTCAGCTGGGGAGGATTCAGGACTATATAATACTGATCTCTGCCCTCTGTAGATTATAAGCATTTTTCTAAGTGCCTCTAATTTTAATCTCCCAAGCTGTGGCTTGTACAAAAATATATTCAATGGCCTCCTCTCTAGTGTAATATCTTTATATTAAGGATTTTCTCTTTCACCACAGGAAGTCAGCTTTGTGGCAGACTATGTCATTTAAAATCTAGTATAACAACAGTGGCATTTTTCTGCAGAAAATTGGAAGTACCACAGGTGATAGATTCAGCTTTTGCCTCTGTCTGGTTACAAGTGTTGGAGATGGAAAAAATAGTTTTGAAACACATCATTGTTAAAAGTTCTGATCTTTTCAGTTAGTGAAAGTAAGTCATTTACTTCTGCCTGTAAGTAACAATTATTAGTACAGAAACCATAGTGATGGAGAAAGACAGCCCAGCAGGGTAAAAGGAGAATGAGAAATCCTGGGATTTTCTGAAAGCATTCAAAAGGATCAGTAAGCAATCTGTCTGGATCTCATTCCTGCCACTGTGCATACAGGATGGGAACACAGACAGAAAATGAACAAAAAATTCAGTAAAACAAGGCAAGCAACTAACAAGCAGTGCTTTTGTCGTCCAGCTAAGGCCAGAGGTTAGAGACAGGGTCCAGCTGCAAGGCACAAGAGATGGGTAAGGAAGCAGAGCCAATGTGAACCTAATTCTGATCTCAGAAGAACTGGACTGTTTCAGGGCTTCTCTGGGGTTATGCAGGGATCAGACTTTGTGCCCACATGAAAACACAAGAGTGGATATGAATGAGTCAGATCGAAGGTTCACAGATATGAATCAGGTGCTTCTGCCTAGGTCCTGACTGGACTTCTGCCCTTGTCTGTTTGTTTATATGTTTCCCACCCAGTGCCCCACAAAAGAAGAGGATCCTTCTCATTGGCTTCCCTGTGGATGCTGACCTACAGCTCTAGCCTGTGGAAGCCAAATGGCTCCGGGTGACCATGGGGGCTGTTTTCTGCTCCCTATTTTGTTGCGCAGTAGGACAAATCACCACTGCACAATTTCAACCAGCTCTATGACTGGCTTTCACAGAGCTTATTTTCAGTATACGGGTGTCACATCCTTGTCTTTATTTCCTTTATTCATTCTCTTCAGCAGTTTGGTTATTCAGCAACATATCCCTCTCAAACTGGGCACAAACTTCAGTTTCAGGAGGCTGGGAAGCCATTAGAGACAGCAGCCATTAGCAGATGCTTATGGAAAGACTTTTAGAAACAGAGCAAGTGTAACAGCACTTAACTATATACTGACTATCTGTTATGCCTCCCACTGCTTCCTCCCAAGTGTATTTTTTTCCTTATTGTGTTGTAAGCAATTTTTCTTCAGTAGACACTCCTTTTTTTAATGAATCATTAAACTCGTCTGCATTTACCCATCCTTAGACTTAGCACTTTCTGCTTAGTGCACTAAACAACTTTCATGCCGCCAGGCCTTCCTCCTAGATTTTTTCTGATCGACAGTACAGCTTCATCCGCAATCGGTGCCCTGAGCACTATACCTCCCCTATCAGCCATTTCAGACGGGAGTGAAAACACACCCTATCCGCCTATGATATCCTATTTATTTCCTTGTTGCAGCCCTTTTCATTTCTCCCTGGCTGTTCTCTGACAGCTGCAGCCCAGGCTCCAATCTGCTGCAGGTGGCTCTTTTTGCCCTTCAGGCTTTCTTCACCATTGTGATGCATTAATGAAGTAGAGCTCCCTGTCAGACTTCATCAGCAGTCTTGTGAAGGCAGAATGAAATCACTTCTATTGACCCACTGGCATATTTATAGGCTCCTTCTTTTTTTGCTGAGTATGGCAGTTATCACCTTTCCATCCCCACGTTGTGTTTATTCAGCAGAAAGCTAAATCACATCTGTGCACAAGTGGAACATTAATCAGTAAGCGTAAGCCAATCATAAAGACTGCCGAACCTATCTAATTACCAGAGCTGGGACAGCTCACAACACCTACCCCTCAGAGGGGTTCACAACCCCATCAATCCACAGCCCTCTAAATAGACCCCAGTAAGCTCGGAGACTTTTTCAGCTCTCCTCTTGCTAAACTGTCCCCAGAAATCAGCATTTTAAAGTTTTCCTGGAGTTGTTCCTGGTACCCCTTTTCTTCCACAGCAATAACAACAAACCCACTCAGGAGTGATTTTCTTTTTCTTTATTTTTTAACTCCAGCTCTGTGGTCCCCTTTCTTATTCTATTTATCGGACAGAATTATTTCCAACATAATCTGTTCCCATGCATATCTGCATCTGCCCGCCCACCTTAACAATTTTTCCCTCTACTTTGCACTAATTACCAAAATCAATCACCCTTCATGTTATTGGGGTTTGAGTCTATCACACTTGCAATTGTGTAAGTTTGTATTATAATACTAGAAAGAACATAATTCTACATCAGGATGGTAATATTTTCAGTAATGATGCATAAGCAGCAAAAGCATTTGATCGATAAATTTTGTGTGAAAATTAGTTAGTTGATATATGCATATCTACAGTGGAAAAAGGTGCTGTCAGACAAATTCGGTATCTTTTCTTGATGATATTACAAATTTGTCTGCGCAAGATGATAGCTCTATGGATAGATATACTTCAGCTTCTAAAAAGCTTCTGATTCAGTCTTGCTGTATTCTGATGAAATTATTAATGGTAGTTCTCCTTCTGAGTCTCAGTTAAATACTTTATTTTCTGAAATTTTTATCAGCTCCGTCTAGAAGACATTAAATTAATTAAAAAGTGGTAAATCTACAAATCCTAAATGAATAAGCGTAATCTTCTAGGGATATTTCCAGGCAGTAATATTTTCTTCATCCAGTGCTATATTCAATAGTCAAGAGGAAAATCTTGGAGGTAGATTTTGCCAGTGATATAAAAATCTACAGAGTAGTTAAAAGGAACAGATCAGTTCCAAAGAGAAAACTGGTTCATTTTAGTAATATGCGTTTTAATAAAACTGAATCTAAGAACCAGGTTTGTAGATTATATTTATGAGAGACAAAAGCAGCTAAGAAAAGGACTTTGGGGCCAGGACAATCAACACAGTGCCCCATCACAGCAAATGAAGTAAATATGATTCTTGATTAAGTGATCAAGGGAACACCAGATAGAAAGTGAGAGCTGTTTACACCACTGTGAGATAACTAGCAAAATCTTCTAACCAGTAATGGCCTCGAAATTTATCAAATGTGAGAATGTAAAAAGGGAAAGCTCCAAGAATTATTTCAGTAATCTGATTACTGTGAGAAGATACAGATACTCAGTTTAGTGTAACATTCAGGAGGAAATATCATCAAGTAGTTACTCAAAGGGGGTGTAAATTTCACATGTTAGTAAACTTACTTAGCCAAGGAGATGAAAATACAGCAAGAGCTTGAGTCTGGTCGCTTATGCTGAATGAATGTAGTGTTGGAATAAGATCCAATATAATTTTTAAAGTAAATGAGAAAAAACACTGAGACAAGTCACCTAGGTTTGCATTGGTTTCTCTGGCACTTTTTTAAACCAAGACAGCAAATCCTCCAAAAATAGATGCCATATTTCAGCCAAAAGTTATTGTATTTGGTAGAGAAACAGTTTGGTACAATTTTAGATTAGATGATTTTATATCAAAGTAGGTAAAAACTTAGGTCCTTTGGGGTTAGTCCTTTCATGCTGAACAGTGATCTATCTTCATATCATCTAATGGGCCTCACTTGAACTCTGAAAATTTTACTGATGGCAAAATGGATAACTAAAATTTTAGGGTCTTGCCTAAGGTATTAAAGGAAATTATTAGGCCTAGGAGGAGATGGCTTAGAAATTCATATTCACATCATGAGAATACAGGTCAATAGGTATTGTTTATAAGGATCATGTTGTAAACCATACACAGTCAGGAATTCAAGAAACCCAAATGTAAATTATTGAAATAATTGTTCACTAGCTATGCAGTGTCTTTTAACTTATCTGATAGCAGTTTTAAGAAAACCTATAGTTCTAATTACAGAGCTATAAATAGAGAAATTATGTTATTTTATTATCTATGTATCGAGATGAACTTTTGGTTCTTTTCATCTGAAGGAAGGCATGAGCACTAGTCTTCATGAAGTCTTTCTGATTGCGTTAATTCAGTTGCACAGCCATGGTTTATTGCATTCTCTAGGAGATATCATTGAAATATATTTGGAAAATAGCAGATGGCCAAGCTCCATCTAAACCTCAAATAATCATTGTTGGTAATTTAACATTGATAGATCATAAGGCTTTCTCACCATTAATGTTTATTTAACAGGTCTTTTTTGTTTATCCACAGGACAAAAGAGTGGTCTTGCCCTTGAATTGCAGTATTCCAAGTGTTTCTTCAAGCTTTGGCTTTGTTTGTAAAAAGCTTTAGGTATTTCCTTATAAAGGTAAGTTAGAAATCCAAGGTAAGCCTTTATTTATGACATGTGAAATCCTTCAAATACAATAGCCTGGTAAGTATGAATTAACAAGACTTTATTATCTTATTGTGAAGATGAAGATTATTCCAAGAAAAGCCAAATGAAACTAGGGAATCTTCCTCTGGGATCTGAGTATTTAAAAGAATCTCATCATGTATGTAGAATTGATTATACTATGTTGAAACAAAATGAAAGAATCAAACAATGCATATTTTTTCTGTTGGGAGAAAGAGCAGCAGTTTGCAAGTCGCCTGTGATCTCAGCATCCATGTCCTGTATGCATAAGATACTTTGACTGCCTGCTCCCACTGGAGAGGGTCTATTGAGCAGTGCAGCTGATACAACCCAAGATTACTTATGTTCCATCTCCTACCAGATAAGAAGAGACTGTATCCACAGGAATTTGTGTGAGTATAACTAAAGTCTGAATCATGGGCATCTCTTTGCCATCATGTTATTACACAGCACAGTTACCACAAAACCATCAAAGACCTCTGTTTCATGGTAACATTTCCCAAAGGTGACGTCAATTAATTCAGCCTTCAAACAATGAGGATGCCAGGGAGGCAGAGAAGTCTTCAAGTGAAGACCATCTCTAGGATTCATTAGTTCTCAATGCATCCAGCTATACTGGAGTTTTGATATTTGAAGTAATACTTCTACTGCATGCTTTCATAAGAAGACAGCTGAGGAGCTGCTGAGACCAGGCACTATTTCCTGGTCTCACAGTTCCCAGCTACCAAGGCAAGGGTGAGTGTATGCATGTGTAGCTTCATGTGGATCAAATATTGGCTGTTATTTAGCTTAAAAGTGATCTCAAATTTGTAATACTCTAGACATAGATGATTTATATTTGGTTGCACATGCTCAGTCCAATTTCCTTGCATCATCATGTCTACTGCCTGTGTTGTTCTAAGGAGTTATTTCTACCACTTGGAGTTGTTCCCACCATGTGCAGAGACAGTATTGGGCAGTCTTTACAGATTACACGAATAATGACTGTTAGTGTGAGTTTCATCACAGCAGGAACTGAGGAATTTCATCCAAGAAAGCAAATTAGTAGGGTTACTTTGAACCCTGTTATAGTCAAAAATTACTCCAGGAGTAGTCTGGGGAGTAGATAGACATGGTTTAATCCCTGCATACCACTTCCAAATTAATTCTGAGGCAAGAAACTCAAAAAAGACAATCTTTGACTACTGCAGAGCACAGGAGGTTGTTAGGGTATATGATTACCACCTATGTCTCAGCTGAAGGCAGCAAAATCTTCTGCCCATACCATGAAATGACCCAGGGTAAAATAATTAAGGTTGTATTTCAAAAGGAGGCTCTTGAAGATGACTTTTCTCTATGTGAGATGCTGACCTGTTATAAAAAGGACCTTATACACATAGAAATGTTTCTTCTACGACATGCTAATTTTGAATTATCTAAAAAATAAGACATTGCTGAGCATTCAAAATTACATGCCATCAAGATGGGAAGAGAAGGAGAAGGAAAGAACAGAAAATGAGACACAATGGCACAACTGCCCAAATGGGATGTAGGAATCTTCTTCTATTTCTAAAAACATAAAGTCAGTAATTGGATTAAGAAAATGTCATACATCAGAAGATGCTCCTGTTTACCATGTAGTATCATCTTCTGCTATTGCTGACTTCAATGGAAGCTGATAGAATAGAAACAAAGACTTTCCATTTACATGATCTCTCTCACCCTTGTGGCTTTTACTCAGCATGCACTTAGCTCAGAATTTGTACTCCTGTTGCCACAGTGACCGTTCTGCCCAATACATCCCGGTTGCTCTTATAAGATACACCACCTTATTATAGCTCAGCACCTCACACAGAATTTTCCAAAGCCCTCAGACCTGAACATTTCTATTATCAACATAGGTACTTCTCATAACAGAGGCTGTTCAAGGGGCAGCTTTTTCTTGATGTCTTGTTGGCCATTACACATCTGTCATATGAACTCAGAGTGCTGCTGAGGCAATGAGAGTTAATGCTATACCATGTATTTTGACTAAATGGGAGAAAGGACGGGTAGAAGGAATGAGAAAAAGTAAGAAGTAAAGAGAATAGCAAAATTGGACAAATGCTTTTCTCAACATTCTGTCAAACATGTTTACAGAACTGCACAATTAATAAAAAAGCCCTGCAGTAGAGTCCCTAATTACTATTCTACACAGGGTGGAACACTTCTTCATTATCCCTTTTTGAATTGATTGTGTACATCAAACAGTCAAGATATAAATAAAATATGCCTGCATGCATAATACCCTCACATTAAAGCAGAAGGCAATTAACCTATGATTTTTCATTAATTAAATTAAAATAGCCCTCCGAAAATGTCTCAAATCAAAACAAGTTCCTTACTGATTTTTTTTTTTCTTTTTGTGATGCACAGAGCCTGCTTGAAAAATCATTGGTCAATTTTATCAAAAGCTAAGAATTCTCTTCTGTGACTCAACCGTTCAAAGAATTAATCCCAATTACAATATTGGTTTTATTTTTACTTCTTTAAAATAATATTTACAGATGTTTGTCCACTATTTAGCACATTGTTTATATTTTATTTTTACTAATTGTGGTGATGCAAAATCACAGTAGGTATTGATCTGATCAGATATCAGGCAAACAAGATCTGCCTACAAGAATGGGTCACACTTCACTTATAATTAAATACACAATAACAAACTCAGTTAGCATAAGGTTTTATTAGCACTTTATGGTCATCTCCAGTTAGCTGAGTTAGGTTATCTTGCCAAAGAGAGGTAAGATTAAGTCTGCTTGCTGCTGCATACACAAGCATATTTCTTGTCGAACATTCTATTCAGACAAATTGAGTTGTTCTAAAGACACCTTCGAATGTTTACTTGCTTTGTGGATTGCAAGTACACATGATCGTAAAACAAAGGGGAGACGTACTAGAGCCAAGAATACTCACTGGATGTTAACAAAATGTCTAATGTAAAGTTGCAGCTTCTAAGATATAACCATTTCCCTTCCTCAGGTTTAAGGGACAGCCACTCATACAGGCTATCAAGGTCACAGATCTGGACAGAAAACATGATGGAGTTTGGTTTTGTTGGGGTTTTTTTCTGAAACCTGAGGATACAGAATTTTAGGTTATCTCCAGTTATTTATAAGCCTTTGATAACAAGAAACTACAAAATAAACTACCTGCTTGTTGTCTCCTAAAATTAAATCTTAACACTGCAGAAGTGTTGAATTAAGTGTCTGTCTTAAAAGATGGAAAAGAGATTTTCAGGTACAGAATACGTGAACAGTGGTGCTAAAGCAACAGGGTCTTTCCTTCACTTCAGAAGTCACTTACCTTCTTAAGAAATCTGTAAATTTTGAATTTACAAGATTTTGCCTATTTAGTGACCATAATAATGACTTATGTTAGCTACATTAAAAATAAGCCATTGGAATACTAGCATAATTTCTTCAGTACGGATCACACATACTGAGGTAGCAGAAGGAGAAGGCAGCCATATTCCCTTTCCTAAGTGATACTGAGATTCCGGAGGCTGTGGGCAAAAAATAGCAGAGAGCACTTACTGCAGGGCGGGAACATGCATTAGCATCCCTGAAAAATCCAGCACTGATTTCAGAAGGCACAGCAAAGCTGTTGCCTCCTCAGAGCTGCAGGAAGTCTCCCAGGAGCAGTAATGGTGGAAAGAGAAGCACAGCATTTACTCGCAATGTGTGTAGGAAGTTGTATATTGAGACATGAAAGGATACGGACAGGTATTTTACTATTTCTGCATTTTTAGACATCACAAAATGGAATGTTTTGCCTCAGAGGAGAATCATCTTGGTCCTTATTTCTTTGTCCGTAAACTGGGGACAAAACTGACCTCACACAACTGATGTGAGAAAACATACCTTACATATTACGTTAAATTCAGTTCATAAAACAATGACTTAATGAAGACCAGCCTCTCTTCAGTCTTTCACAAACCTTGCAACCCTCAAGACTGACACTTTCTGCTATTAAGAATGCCGAATTTCTGATAGCCTCAGAGCCTTCACCACTATTTTATCTTCTTCTTCCTCTTAGCTGTTAGAAGGTAACTCCCAACCATTGCTTTTCTTGGTGTCACTGATGTAATTCTATTCATACATTGATAGCTCAATATCTCATTTACACTAACATATGTTTTTGTGTTCAATATTTGTGGTTTGTTTGCTTGGCCTCCAGAAGGAATTCAATTAGATGGCCAAGGTCCCCTAATCTTGATCAAAGTAGAGAAACAAACAGGTGAGATAAGTCAGGCATATTTTTCCTAACAACAATACTGAAATTCATCACACTTTTTGCTATTTTAGATTTCATAATCTAATGAGAAATGTTGGTCAGAAATTTCACATTAAGAACTGCAGTTCCAGCTACTCATTCATCTAAGATGGCCCAACTGATTAACAATCTAATTAAACTCAGAATAACTGTTCTTCACCTGTGTTTATCTTTGAAGATAATTACTTCTATTTCAGACCTGAAAAAAGGCTTATAGACCTGAAAGCTTGCCTGTTATTTCCAACTGTATGACTTGCTCTAGTAAAAGTTCTTACTTCTCCCACAAATATTGCCTTGCATTTATTATTGCATACGAGCACAATTGACGTATGGTTATACACTCAAACCCATTTCCTTCCCAGAGCAAAAAATAAATACAAACTCTCAGCCAGGTCACAGCAGAGGCCCAGTCAGAAAATTAATTTTACTACCCACATGTCTAAAAAAGGTATCCTATCCTTGAGTTCTTGCACCATTGTTTTTGTGGACAAAAATCAATGTTTTAGGAAGCATAAGGCATTAGAATTTGGACAGAAAACTCTGTCAAGTACTGCCTTCCCAGTCTAGTTATCAGATATTTTGTCTAATTAATTTAACTGATTCTCCTCCTACAAAAGTACTACAAGATATTAATTCATCTTCCTCATAGAAGACAGCTTTCAGCTCCTGAACTGTCATCCTAATTTCATTCCTTACAAGTAAATTGAGTTATTTTCTTTATCCAAGGGTAGATAACTCCTAATGTTGCCCGTTTCTGCTCTTCAGCATTAGAGCCCACAATGCCAGAGAAGAGCTATATACCTGTTTCAGGTATTTAGCTGATGCTCTCATGCATGGTAACTGGCTGAGGCCCCTATTTCCTATAGAATATTTCAAATGGCTGCATATCTTCATTCCTCAGTCAAAATGCATGTATGGGTAAGAGTAGATTACACTGGAAGTACTACCCTTTGTAAAGTAATAATAATAGTAATAATAATAATAATGATGATTAAGACTACAGACTACTTTTTTTTTTTTTTTTCAGCCAGCTAGAATCATTATACAGGCTCTATACCTCTCTATACCTGTGCTACAAAAATAGTTATGTCCAGAAAATAGCCACTGTGAACTGAGAGGCTGTGCTTATTGCACTTCTGAGGGATTTGGGAGGAAAAGGCATTTTGTGATTCTAAGCTCTAGGAATTATTTTTTAACCTAAACAGAAAAGATTCCAAACCAACCAAACAAACAAACAACAAACAAACAAAAAACACAAAAACACAACAGCAAAATGAAACAAACTCAGACTCAGAAACGGATAGACTAGACTAGACTAGACTAGACTAGACTAGACTAGAACAGAACCAAATCACAGGAGCAGTTTATATCCAGAACATGGACTGGGTCAGCATTTCTCTTCCAAAGTTACCCAGAATTTACACTTTGCTTCTTGTAACACTTTCTCCCTCATATTAATTGTTTTTCTTCTCTTCAAGTAATCTTTTCCTAGAAGAAACCAATCTGAGAAATTAAATTTGATTCAAGTTTGTGATATGTAAATGTCTTTTAGCAGTGAGGTAAAGCAGCTGAAGACCAGCGCGTTAGATGCCATAGGTGCTAATAAGAGACCATGTCACTTATGTTCAAACAGAAATTAAGACTTTTGGCTTTACTCCAAGCATGTGAAGACTTCTGTGTTTTTCATGGAACATTAGTAAAAAATAATAATATATTACTCCCCAAAATGTAATTTTCTAACACTTGTCCCCACCTCTCCAAGACTAAAGAGTTTCTGAAAAAGACACACAAAACTAAAAAATGGTTTGCAAAACAAGTGCACACAGGGGAATTCTTGGCTGCAAAATACTCCCTCACCAGAGTCCCAGGGGACTTGCATAAATAGGAAAAGTGGAATTGCAAACAGCTGTGGTGTCATAGGCTATCACATGGTTTCCTATGATTATCACCTAAGCAGACAAACAAAAGAGGAAAAAAAGAAACTGTTATCAAATTCAGGAGGGAGGAGGGTGGGGGCACTCTGCCTGACATTTTGCCTCAAAGGATAACTGCCACAGCCAACTTCATCCAGAAAAGCTCCAGCATAAGAACAGGCGAAATAAGCAGATCGCACGCCAGGGCACTAGCCTGAGATTTTCTTTTTTGTGGCATGATTTAGGATACTTCAAGATGAACTAAATATTTTAACAAGTTTATTGAATCACAGATAGCTGCACTAGCTTTCAAATGTTATTTTTTCATAGACTGTAAAGAAACAAGGAATATAGACAGAGGATGACTCCAGTTACACAGAGTTTCCTCAGGCAGGAGTCTGAAGATTTGCCATAAGAGTCTTGCTGGTTTTTGCAAGGCCAACAGGAGCCAGGAGAATACACCTTAAATATTACCACCATAAATCATTTCTATAAACATGGTAGTAGGGGAAAGCAAGGACGTTAATGCTACTGTCAAAATAATTTTTAGAATTGTAAATGTATGCAAAGATTACATGAAACAATGTGCTGGATCATCATGAATGTGTGCCTGAGAGCTCCCCATGTCAAAAACTGACCACAGCATCCAACACAGTTCTGCATCATTTTGGCTCCATGACAAAATACCGCTTGACTGGACAGTTATTCATGTAAAATCTCCATCTACAAGCACTGGACTGGATTTGCTATTAAAAAACAAATAATGGATCACTAGCATTTTTTCGTGTTACCTGTTTTGCCAGGAGAGAGAGAGAAGAAAAACATGACAGATACAAAAGCGTTCCAGTATGAATAGCCTGAACACAAGGTTTTGTCATCCTCCTGCCTGTCAACAGAGGAGAAAAGAAGTAAACACTAATTTAAGTTAGTCTAAACTGCCTAAATAAAGAAATAAATAGATATGATTCCAACAAACTGTACACTTATTAGATCTATCATTTGAAATCACTGCATTATATGCCTCTACAATTCAAGAAAAGCAGAAGAAAGTGTAGGATCACAAATTAAAAATTCAGCTCATATAATGAAACAGATACATTGTGTCTTTTTCACAAAGAAGGGATGTGATGAAATTCAAAACAGTTAAGTGAGCTTAATTCTTGTCTCGTGCTCTAAGGATGCACCCACAGTCTGAGCTTAGAGCAGGTCTATCAGAGGATTTATGAGTGCTGACTTTCATAATCTGTGTAGTTTCCAGTCTATTCCAGCACACGTTTGGGTGCAGTAAGGCCATGCTCAAGGTATTTAAACTGAAGTGGAAGAGGTCTAGCCACTGGATGTATATCAATTGGTGTTTTATGCAGTAGTGTACCTGGTGTTATCACTCCAGATTGGATACATGAGAATTAAGATGCACAGTGAGGTGCTGACAGTGCTGGAGCATCCCACTGTGGAGAGTTCTGCATCTTATCCTAAACGCACAACTTGCATGAAAATAATATGGGAGTAAAACTAGTCTGGTCTCAAGAAGTCAGGCTGCACCTAGTTGGCTTAGGGCTATATATACATGCTAAAAGGCACAGAGCTGAATGCGTACTCCAAGGAGAAAAGCAATTATTCGTCTCTCAAACTGCTGCTATGGCTTTAAAACCCAGAACCACACTGGCATCTCTAAAACAATTTAGATTACTCTGAGGCTGTAATGTAATTTATAGCAAGTAGATTCTCAGGAGGCAAATAATTTTGCACAGAGCTTCTGCAGGAGGGAACTGCCACCAGAGTTCAAAGTGAGCAGGCAGCTGACGGCGCACAGTCCTCTCAGCACCCAACAAGGGATCGAGGGGGAGGAACAAACAGCTGAGGGGGAAGAGACTGTGAATCTGGAAACCAGACAGTCTAGAAACTTTCTCTGTTGTGACAGATCTGCTGTAAGACATTTCTAATTTCTCTCTCCAGCTAGTCACTGCTGTCCCCACTACTGCGAAAGGTTTCCAGTCCTTTGCTGTACTGGTACAGGTCTTTGTATAGCTGTAGCCTAAACTAGCACCATGGTGGGTTTGGGGGTGGGAGGGAAGGCGAAGAAGAGGATTTTTCTTAACAATCATGCTTGTTTAAATATTAGCTGTACCTATGGGGCAAGATTATGAACCTTGGTACTGAGGACTACACAGGCAGAATCAGGCTCCAGGGTTTTATGCATGCTCTATGTCCTGAGCCTAAAACTATCCATAACACTAAGGCTATGAGGATTATTTCAGTCTATAAGCAAAAACGGGTGTAGTTTTTATGAAAACACTCTTAGCAGACAACAGCCTTCCCCAGCTTTTTAGCTTTTCTATGTTTTTCTTTACTCTGCCTTGCGTGTAAATGCAATAAATAATAATCCAAGGCCCTGAAAATGTAAATGCCTGAAAGGCATTTAAAATGCACAGTCATTGATTGTACCATGGAGGCAGCATAAAAGGGCTGTGCTCCACGTGGAGCCCTCCAGCACCTACATGTTCCTTCCTACAGGACATACAGAGGAGTTTCAGGGCTTCATTCCCTCAGTCCAGACAAGCACAATCAATAACCTCGTATTCACATATCCGCTCCACTTTACTCTCTGATAGAAAAGCACAAAATCTCCCAAGAAAGTTAACTAAAGTCTTCCCTTTGAAACTGTAGGGTCCTTGGACAGGCAGACTGCCCCAGGCGTTTTTTTTGTAACACATTTGAAGCTCAGAGTTGTTCTTAGGTGAGAATGAATATCTCATGTGCTATCTCCATATGCCCCATAGAAACCAGCTTACCATCTGACTACTTGACATGTTTAACCATGGTAAAGCACTATGTTCCAGAGACAGTGTGGTCTCCATTTTGATCCAGGGATGCCTTTTTTATTTATTAGCTGAATTTTCGGAAAACATGGCTTATCTGCAAAGGTATGTGTGTGGGTTCCTACTATTGAAAAGGGCCTTGAGGTATTCTTCTTCTGTCTCCTTTGGAGTCTGCACAAGTTACCCACGGTTTGTGCTACCTTCCTGTGTGAATAAATAAAATTAATAATCTTCAACGGAGGAACTCCAGACACAGAGGCACTACTGGCCAAGCAGAGCCAGGCAAGCAGAAATTAATATAGTTTGCCCTTTGTCAAGGGTGACAATCCGTCCTTAACATGCCACCAGAGTGGAGGCAGCTCTTTGGTGCTCAGCACGGCTTGTTTTGCAGCACCATCTAGGACTCCAAACCACAGAAAAGATCTCCATGGGGGTTGGGGAACATAAGACAAAATGTGTCTCTTTGAAGGCCTCCCAGCTTAACAGCAACAACAGAGACTGTAGGCAGGCTGCTGACAAGGCAGGTGAGTGGAGGCAGCATAGTGTGGTAGGGGATGGTCTCGGTGGCACCACTCATGGTGGGAAGTAGTTGAGTGCTATTCCTCGTAGCTCAGAGTGGGCTAAGTGGAAGAGGAAGGTTTCCAGATGTCAGAGTAAGTGACAACACAGCAAAAAACAAAATGGTATACGAACATGAACTGTATGGGTGACGGATGCATGATAGAGAGGATGGTGGTGGATTTTACATATCAATATCAGGAAATCATACAAAAAGTTTTAAAATAATCTAAAGATCAAAAGCATAGGTGCTTCCCAGACATGCCTTCACTGATGTTTTAGGCCTCACCCTTCCTAAATCATACTGGCAGTGCATAAGTGTGAAAGTGAAAGAAAAAGCTAATACATAACGTGAAAAACAGACCATTCAAGGAGGGTAGAGAGAGAGGGGTGGGAAGGGCAAAGTGGTGTGACAAGAAAACCACCTTTGCAGCAGGACTCTGAAAGGACATGGAAGGACCAAGCTGACAGCTGCCAGTACTGAAACAAAAGATTTTGCAGTAGTTACTACACAAGGGTATGGACAAAAGTACCATCTGTGTCCATTTGTGATGGACAAGAAAGGTTGCAGGTTGAAGACATTCTGCAGAAGAGACCTTTACCATGCTGTTATAAGGTTGGACTAGATGGATCTGTAGACAGACACAGATCAAAACCAGGCCTATGAAACAAGAAGGACTTCAGTATTTTCCACAGTGACAAGAGTAGGAAGGAAGGTACCTGTGTAAGGGTAAGCAGGAGCAATAACTTTGGGAAGACACTAGCAAGACAGGGATAACTGAGGTGTGGAGAACAGACATAAATCTGTGAGTCACTGATATGGAGCCAGTTGCTGTAATAATGCTTGTAGGAGGTGGATTCAGAGTGAAAGAAAAGCAATAAGAAACAGAAAATCAATGAATACCTGAAAAAAAAAAAAAAAAAAAGAGAGAAAGAGAGCAAAAATACATGAAATGACATGCATATTATTTTATAGGGACATCACAGTTTATAAAGAATTCACACAAAGCTGAGAACCACTGAATAAAAATTGTATTAGAACAGTCAAATTGTGAAGTTCTGACTATTTTTGTGTGTGAAAAAATCCTATTTTCTCCATAAG
Organism: Columba livia; assembly: GCF_036013475.1. Classification (NCBI taxonomy): domain Eukaryota; kingdom Metazoa; phylum Chordata; class Aves; order Columbiformes; family Columbidae; genus Columba; species Columba livia. Next base: position 125,006,028 of record NC_088603.1, on the reverse strand, counting down.
ATGTTAGCTCTTACTACACAAGTGAAAACCTGCTGACCAAACTCTTTTTTCACCCTGATGGAACAGAATTTTCCAGAGAACAAAACACTCTTTTCTGACTGGATCTAGTAATAATGTCTTCAGAGTATTTCCCATGCTTATGTAGAGGTTTCTACAGCACAACAACAAAATGCAACATATGACTTCTTGTCATTCCTGTGTTATAAGTAATAAGTGCAAGTATTATACATTTAATTCCACACTATTTCAAATGTTTAAGGCTTTAGGGGGGACACACACACACAAAGAAAAAAGTGACAGATGACATCAACTGAAGGCCCTATTCCTTCAGATACAAACAGCCTTAGTTTTCGAGACAGTGTATGGGCTGTACATGTAAACTGCACTGCAGCCTAATCTTAGGCAGAGCAGTAATGAGCAGCATGAAATAGCAAGTCCTAATGAAAAATGCATTGCTATTGGAAGGGAAAATATCCAGGTATCTGAAGATAAAAATGTTTTAGATGTAAGCAGTAAATAAACTGGGTTTATTCAGTGTTCAAAGGGCCTGGCTAATGAAATTAACGGAGTGCTCACTAACCTCTCGGTCTCCATTCAAAAATTAAGAGTTTAGCAGGATTAAATCAATCAATCACACACACACACACTTCCTTAGCCCTGTTCCATTTAGTTCCTTACGACAAGGTCATACGTAAAAAGTCTAGATTGCTTGGACTCCGTCAACAATAATTACTTTACTGTTGGCTACCATCTTTTCAAATTTATCTGTAATCTGGCATGTTCTCTTCATCATGTCCTTTATGGCCGTCTGTTGAAATGAATCATAGTATTTTCCAAGGATGGACCTACTGCAGAAGCAAGAGTTAGGGTGCTAATGTGCTGAATATCTGCAAAGAAGAGAAAGGACCAGGAATATGTGCAATAGCTGGTGTGACATCAGGTCCAATTCAGCCTGGAAAAGAAGATTTACAGGTGACAGAGGAGTGTTGTGACAGGAAATCAGTAAGGTACATAGCCAGGGCTACAGCTCCTTCATGGCAGAGTTTATGTACTGCAAGGAGTGGGGAATAAAGTGTTGCTGCTTTTGTCTTTCAGTGCCCACTTTAAAACATGGATAAGTCTCAGTCAAAACAATCTGTCAATTATTCTTTACCTTTTTTATCTCTTCTTGCTCAGTCTTCTGGCTGGAAAAGGAAACAATTCTGGGTTCACATGCTATATGTTTTTTTAAAAAATATTTTGTATTTTATGACATTTAAAGATATTTTATGAGTTATCATGTTGAATACACAAACTAATTTTTTCAGCTACAATTCTCCTTCCCACAATTCTGTGGGTAAGTTGACTTACCTATCTTTCAGATGCACTTCGCAAAAGACATACTTTCCTGACAGATCTTCAGCAAGACAGGGAATTCAGAACGAAACCATTGCAAGCCAGTCATACATTCTCACACTTGAAATTTATGCTCAACTAAGCAACTAACAGTGTTAAATTTCTTCCAAATAGTTGGACATATTTAGCTGCTTCTTTTGTTTGAAAATAATTCGCTGAAAGACTCAAAGCTTTGCAGATTTACTTGTCAATAAACATTAATCTGCAAATTGTTCATGGAAGCATCCTGCAGCCAATGGGCGGCTCACAATCTGTTTACTGCTCCTATTGCCTGGTAGCTGTTACCACTATAACTGTTTTCTCCTAGAATGACTCCTAAAGAGCATTAAAAGGCCACCAAACATTTTAATACAAATACACACGCAAAGTCATATACTATGTTCACTTCCCACTAGCACCCTTCTGAACACAGATCTGCTCAGCAAATACTGATGGAGACAGGCGAGTTGTTTTTGAACTGTTTTCCTAAAGCCAAAAATTTCAGAAGGGTCTAACTATTTGGGGTACGAAAACTTCAGTGCTTTGCAAACAGACACCTGCAAGGGATCTGTGTACAGACTGAAGGGAATCTGCAATAACTCTGGATGAGGCCCTTTGAGAAGGTCTCGAGGTGGACAGCCAAGAATTAAGGTGTTCAACATCCTTATTTTTGAAAATTCTAGTTCACTGTGGTGTTGTTTTCTGGGTTTTGTTTGGGGTTTTTTTCCCTAACAGAACTTGAATGCTTTTCCCTCAGACTTGTTCTCTTGGATTATAGGATTTTTATAATGTAAGATTTTAGGGTATCATATTTCAGTTGTAATTAAATTCAGATAACTTGTGTCTGTTTCTTTTTTTCCTTGGGGATAGAAAATTTACAGTAAAAAGAAAAAGAGGAGGAGAAAGGGGGCTGTGCATATAAAACGACAGGGCGAACTCTCAAATTGCTGTAGATATAACATTTACATTTTTCAAGGTCATGTGTCAAATACAAATGAAATAATGAACCTTTGTTACTCTGTGGTATCCCATGCCAGGCAACTTATGCATCAGCATCAATACAATGGCTTTGATGAACTGCACTCCTGTGCCCTGCTGCTCTAACCTGGAAGTTAAAAGGGCAGCAATTAAGTTTTCTAAAAAGAAGCAAGAAAACCAGAAAAAAGGGGGCTGTGAGCTGCCAGTATTCTTAATTACAGAATTGTCATTTAATACAAAAGCAAAGGAACTAAACAAAATGTGCAGAAGGGAGGTAAATGACACAGAATGGGGATGTTTAATGAAAAGGTTGAACAGGCTGCAGCTATGAGATTCACATCTGACCCATAAGATGCTTCAAGAAAACAACAAGGTGGGAGTCTGGGGGGAAAAGACAGAGTTGAAAGAACTGTTATTTACACTCCTATGATGGAGTACACAGCAAAAATATGCACCAAAGCTATTATTTCAGAAGACACAGGATTGCACGAAAAAACTCTCTCCAACTTGGATTATTTATTTTATTCTAAACTATATCACTGCAGTGAAATCATGCAGTGCCTTCCAGAAAGGTAACTTATAGTTAACTATACACTGCAAAGGAGGCTGTATATTATAATCCAATTTAGGATATGTTGTATTGTATCATTAGAGAACAATTTTTGCTTGGTACAGCACAAAATGTCTTAATGGGTTTAAAACACATGCCTCTTTTCCTTTTTTCTTCTCTCTCAGCATGGCATGAAATGAAGCTATCGATAATATTTCCATTCCATGTACCTTCCTGGGAACTGTATCTTACTGAAAATGTAATGGATAACTCCAGAGTTGTATATGTTACAGTCGTATTTTGAAACCAGTCATTTCAGGAACTGATTAACATTTTCAGCCATTTCACAAAATGGTTGTTTCATTCAGTCATTCTGTGCAACAAGAGAAATTTTCACACCTTTAAAGAAGTTTGTGAAACTAGTAGGAAGCCAAATGCCTGATACCTTGTTACTTGAATTCACTTTAAAAGACAACACATGAGATTATTTTCATAATTTATTAATCTCTAAAGCCATACGGACTTCTACATGTATTTCTGAAATCATCCAGGTATATATACCACCTGCCATAACTGAATTGTGACATCAGTATTATATCTGTTTTGCTTTTCAGTGTTTTCTTCCATCCGAAGACTGTGCTCTACCTGGAGCTCTGGCTGCAAAGCCCGCGCTGCCCAGAGAGGCTGTGCCAATGGGGGCAGAGGGCAGCACATGGGGCAGGATTTGGCAAGGGGTGGTTGGGATGGTGCCCTAAAAGCGAAGGGCCAGTCAGCTCAAGGATATGGGTGGGTGAAGAATTTAATGGGTCTGGATGAGTCCTTTCTGACAGAGCTTGAGATATAGGAACAGGTCTAACCTTGGGTTTAGCATAGTTCCAGTTTGGAACAGCCTGCCGCTGTGCCAGCTGTGGGGGCAGTGTGTCTTCTGGATGTGTTGATGCAGCAGAGTCATTAGAAGGAGCACCGAACACCGAAAGCAGATTGTGTCGACTGCAAAGTTGGCTGATGATCCCTGATGCTAGAAAGCTTTAGCTAACCCCACATTTGGGATTGGTAGTGAACCGAGCTGCATATGCTGTGCAGTTCATTCCAGATTGATGGGTGGTGCTTTTAAGAACTGGACAAAAGGAATTCCCACAGTCCAGTCTCAGGAATTATTGTCTGCCATCCACGCTAAGAGCATTTGTTTAATATCCCCTTTGGGAGACCCATGGCTTTGTGGATATCTTGCTTTTCATGCACCAAGCTATGTGGAGACCACAGGAGCTTCAGTTCTTGGATGACTTCAGCAAATTCAGTTCTTTTGTACTCTGCAACACAACACAGGTACTAAGTAGGAGAAAAATATTGAAAAGCTGAAAAGCTTTTTCTGATGCCCCCTCTGAGGTAAAGGCTCAGAGAACAAAAAATTTGGTGGTCTTGGTACATCATTATCCCCTTGAAATTGCCTTGAGACCAAGTTTGTATGCCAATACGGTCAGCTTGTCCTCTTGATGAGTATGAATTTCTTATATTCAGTTTTACACCAACATCATTAGTCAAGGACCTCTTTCTCTTCTTCTGGCACCCAAAACAGAAGGATTTGAAGAGCTCAGCAGCCTATATTGTGATGGTTACAAATTTAGATGATAAAAGTTTTTTTACATGAACGTGTAGCAACATGTGTTTTTCTGATAATATCATACCTGTTTTCAATGCTCACATAATATATGGGAGATGCCTCTTAAGTCCAATGTTTCTTGATTAGTTTCTCATTGTCACCACACCATAGAATTTCACACCTATGAGCTGTGAAGGAAATATAAAAGAACTAACTGGCAATTCCCCAAGCAAATAAGAGACAAATGATGATGAGAGCAGAAAGGAGAAAAACTTTTAAAACTAATTCTGCAAGCAGGTAGTATTCAAGTTGTGACTTTGATTTAGTATCTTGACTTGCCTTTTTGATCTCAACAATAGTTTCACAACAGTGTTTCCCAGGTATCATGCACTTTGGGCACTTCATATACCTTTGTAAAGTTCTTTTTGAAGATACTTTTAAAACCCAGAGCCATCTTCAGCAGTCAGTGCAGAACAAGCAAAGGATCCTTATCCAATAACCTCCCTTTTCACAATATGCCTGTTACTGGGTGAAACAAACAGTCAAATAGTCTAGCAGAATACCCAGCACGTCAGTCATTTCGTAGAAAGCGTGAAACTTTTAGTCATTTTACCAAATGAGTGAGTGAGGGAGTCATTTTGCAAAATGACTGAAAATTTCAGTCATTTCAGGAAATGACTGGTTTCACGATACAACTAACGTATCATGAGCTGAAGGAAAGGCTTAGGCTGAAAGAGCAAAGCAGATCATGTTCTTCAAACCCCCTCTTGTGGCTGTGGGGAATAACGCCATAAAATACCGCATTTTACTGTAATCTTTTGTTTAAAGACTGCAGTGATTGTTCAGAAAGGAAGGAGATGTGCGAGCCCTTGTTTTGCAGTGCAGTAAATCCTGATGCTTCATGCTCTTCCTTGGAAATCTCTGCTAAAAGCATTAATCTTTTTCTAAAGTTCCTAAGAAACAATAAATGGGGTTTGAGCTGGACACCTCTGCAGAGATCCAGAACAAAGCAGTTGCCAAAAAGGCTCTGCAGAGACGAATCCACTGGCTATTTTCTGTCAGCTCTGACTATTTACTATAACTGTATATGTCATATCTAAGTACAACCTTCACGTTGTTTTCTGAAAACCATTTTAAAGTTTTATAGCCTTCAGGCAGAGCTGAAACAAAATTAATGTGTCCAGAGAATACTTTCTTAGCAGACAGTTAGCAATGAAGAAGCTTTCACAAATGCTGATGAGCAGCTATTCAAATCTGAGCAGCTTTGGACAAAAGCTGCCTATAAGGCAAATCTCCTTGTTTTCCTGAGTAGAAACCATATATTAATAATTGATCTTCTGGTAAAGTTTGAATGTGACTGAAACAATGAGCTGACATTGTAACAGATGTCCCTTTGTAAGGGGAGACGAGGATAAGGAGAGTGGTGATTTTGGTTTACTGTGAAAATCATTGCTTAATTCCAAAGTGCTTTAAAAATAGTGATGCAAATTATGGGAGAAATTTTTAGTCAATACAGTAGATCTCTAGTACTGTCTTCCCGTGGAAGAAAATCAGCAGCTTGGCTTTGGGAAATTGGATGTTGAGGACCCATTTGCAGAAATGGTACCACACCTCGAGTCCCTGTCAAAAGGCTAATGCCAGAAGGAGCGTTAAATCTGTCAGACTGGATCATTACTTGGTTTGGAGTCTACTACTCAGAGCACAGGCATCCACTGTAGGACTTCAGTACAAAAGCCTTTGGACACCATCCAGGTCTGTGATACCTCATTTTGCCAGCATTCCCCTGTTCCTCAATCCCACATACTTCTTCTTTCTTCCACTGTCATGGGAATTCCTTTAAATATTTTTTTAAGCTAATGTAAGTGAACAATTTTCCTTCAGCATAACTACAGCTACTACTTTCTCATCCTTTATTTTTTTATTTTTATTTTTATTTTTTAATTTACATTGATATTGAGAGCTAGTTGGCATGAAGATTCTAAAACAGTACCCTGAGGGAACCTGGTAGAAGTCCATTTTATTGTACGTTACATTCTGGCACAATGAAAGACTACACAGATCAGCTACAAAAATACATCATACCAAAATTTACAGTAACTGTGTCTCATCTAATACCAAAGTAAATGACTGAGCTGCAAAATTTAATATGGGTTTATGTTAGTCTGAAACACTCTAAGTAAGGAATAATTTAAAAATATAATCTGGAAAACACTACTGCATCAACAGAAAAGAAAAACGATTGGTTGAGCTTCCCTTGATTTTTCTTGACTTTTTTCCCCTGTATAAGGTGTCCAAAATGCTGTCCATTATTAAGTTCAATATATTTCATTTAATGCATAAGGAAAATAGCTCACTGACTTTGTGCTACATAGGTTTGTAAAAACTAACCTGAAATATATTTCCACATGAAAAACTGGAAAGGCTTTTCAAGAAAACATTGAAACACTTAATTTTGAAAATGTAATACTAAAATCAGCTAGATAACATGATTTTTCCCCAACCAAAACTGTTATACTCAAAAAAAACACAGAATGAATATTGGCCGTACATCTGTTGACAATGGATACTTCAGCAGTGTGGTTTTGCCCATATGTCTGTATTTAGGGAGCTCAAGGTTTGGTTCCTGGCTCTGTCACCAGTTTTGTGAGTGCTTTAGGTCAAGGCGATGACTTCTAACAGTGACTCTGAATCTGCCTGAGTGTGTATAACTTTGAAATCAGTGACATTCCACTGTGCTCCATTTCAGTACATCCTGATGTGCCTCAGCTCCCTAAAAATATCTTCCTGAAAGGGAAAATGTATTAGTTCTTGTGAAGCACCTTCATGCTGTGACAACAGGGAACAGACACAAGAACAAGGGCAAATCAGGACTGGCCCAAAGCTCTTCAGCAGAGCAGGACAAGTCGAATTTTTCATTCTTCAACTTACATCATGCTTGGGGGCGGCAACAACACAACTCCTCCACGTAGCATCCTTCCTGAATGACCTAGAGCACATGTTGGCCCAGGGAAGGACTGAGCAGGTGGAGGGGTCGCCTGCCACCTCCCCAGATATCTGGGGACAGGAGCCCCCACCCTGGCCTGATCCCCACAGCTCCCTGCAGTCTCTGCTTTCCTCTATGGCTGTGGGATGTTTTGGTCTCAAGGTGGGTTGTGTGGGTCCTTGAAATGCTGACGTATCCCTTGCCTTGCCTCGAGGGGTGGCATGTGTTTCAGGGCTTTACAATGACCAGGCAAAAACTTTCATGAAACCTGCCATAAGGCTGAATAATACATCACACGGCATTAAGGTTTTCCATCCCAATAGTTTTAATTGAGCCAGCTGGTTCATACTACACATTTATCAACATTAAAACCAGCATTATTTGCTGAAGTGAATGTAGACATGCAGAGCAGTTAGGTATTAGTAATTACTCTTAAAGCGTATTATTCATATACAGCTACTCTATTGATTTCCAATATTTAATATTCCACAGTGACCAGAAGAGAGCTAGCTACACTAATAAAAATACAAGTATATTATTCTCAGTCCCTTAGTCAATGTTTCAGACACTTATTTTTATTTACTTAGTACTGAAGCAAAGCTCTATCCCTAATAAATTTATCTGAGATGTTACTTTCAAAAAACACAGCACACTACCACTTTATTCAGGTGATAATTTTTATTCAAGTTGTTACTTTTAAAGTATGTTTTCAGTATTTTGCAACTGTGTTGTGTATTTTGGGGGTTTGCACTGTCAGCTTGCAGACTGGTCAGTCTCACCACTGTTAATGCCTTTCTACTACACAAGTGTGATAAGCTGGCATTTCTTTCCTTTTGCTCACTCCATGAATATGTTTCTACTAAGTCAAATTCATTTTCTTTCTTGAAGGTCTATAATGGACTTCCAAAGCACTTGATCTTTCAGTTTTGAGTGTTTCTGGACATAGTTTGCCAGAGAAGGGAGTGTTGTATACTGGTTCTAGCTATGTATACCTCAGACCTCCCCTGTTCTCCTCCTTTCAAGGTTTATTATTATGGGGTCGGTCTTCAGGAAGGCAGATTTTTAAAGAGCACTTATTTTGGGTTGGTCTCATGGACTCTGACTTTTCCTGGGAATTTCACTGTCGACTTCCACATGAGCAGCTTTTGGTGAAGGTTGAGTACACTTGAAACTCTTCTTTCAACTCAGATGGCTTTCAAGTGGGTTCAAGACCTGTAACAACTGTTCACTTGATCAAAGACTCCAGCACTGGCAGTAATTAGAGAACTGAAGACAAATACTGCAATATGGAATAGACTGTATGAAGTAGCAAAATGCAGTTTTGATATATTTAAATACAAATATGAACATGAAAAACCATTCTAAGGTGAATTGTTGATTCACTGGAAGATACAGTACCTTGTTTTCTTAACCTTTCCTTAGCAACTGAGAACAGCCAGCTGAGAGTGTTTTCACCAGAGCAGATTTAGAGTTAAGATTTCCCAAATCTAGATCTTCTAAAAAATGTATCCAACTGGCATTATTTGCCCATCACGTCCACTTACCAGGCAAGAAGATCTTGGTAATTTTTCTATAGCAGCTTACAGAAGCATTCAGTCTATTCATCATATCTATTTCTTCTCTTCTAAGTTTTGCTCCTGTCATTTCCACACCTTTAAGTTGTGGCACTATGAGACCCACATTTCCTCAGAAAATAATGCTTCAAGGTGTCAAGCACATCTTGAAGATCAGTTCTGTTCCAAGCTCTGATGTTATTCCCAGTTGTTCCTCCCTTCTGTCCTGCCTGTTGCACTTTCAGTAGCAGACAATACAGAGAGTCTTTGCAAAACATTCGGAAACTAATCATCATGAACTGGATTTATCTGTCTATCTGAAAAATACTGAAGAGATATTTGCTTGGCAAGATGTAGCTACTCTCAACAGAGAAGAGTTAAAAGTGTCTTAAAAGGATCCCTTTTAAAACCTTAGTATGCCTAAAATTCCCGTGAAAATTAAAGATAATTACTTTGTTCTTACCTTTGACAATTCAGGAATCCAATGTTTTTGACTGTGAAAACAACCAAGTCTGAAGTAACAATGTCTTCTGCTGTAAAATGAAGACTGCAGAATTTACAGTCTTCTCAGTCTTCTCTCCTGGCAAAGATCAGGTGCTACTAGATGGGCATCGGTTAAAGCAATGTGAAAAAGCTGATTATTTGTCTTCTTAGCTAAATCTCAAATAGAAAAATTAGTTGTTTTGGGTAATGCCACGCTTCTTGGGAAATGGAATATTATTGAAACAGGTGAAAATTTTTTCCGAATTTATTTATTTGTTGTCTTTTTTTTTTTTTTTTTTGGTCAAACAAATTCAACAAGCTTATCACAAACTTAAGAATAGTTTCAGCTGACCTGCACTTACATTTGCAGTGAACAAATCACTCAAGAAAAAGCCGTTCATCACCTCTGGGAACAATGCACATCTTTTTTTCCACGCAGCTTCCCTGAACACTAGTAAGCCATTAGCCATATTTGCTGCTTCCTGCATTCAATTACCAAACACAGTGTGCTTGCCAGACTAGATTTTCCGCATGAAAGTATTCAACAGACAAATATTTTTTGCAATTCTTATCCAGTTCCACCAAGTGCCTAAAGGGGGCCTGCAAGAAAGCTGGAGAGGGACCTGTTACAAGGGCATGTAGTGACAGGACAATGGGTATTGTCTTTAAACTGAAAGGGGGTAGATTTAGATTAGATATAAGGAAGAAATTCTTTGCCATGAGGGTGGTGAGGCACTGGAACAGGTTGCCCAGAGAATCGGTGGGTGCCCCATCTTTGGAAGTATTCAAGACCAGGTTGGATGTGGCTTTGAGCAACCTCGTCTAGTGGAAGGTGTCCCTGCCCATGGCAAGGGAGTGGAACTAGATGATCTCTAATGTCCCTTCCAACCTAAATCATACTATGATTCTATGAATTGGCTTTGTTTTTATCTAAACAAGGACTGGTGTTCATGATCAAGCATGAGAAACACTGTTTCTATACTGTAAATGCAAAAAGCTAGAAGAATCTGAGATCTTAATTTATCTTAGATGGGAAGTGGCAATGTCTAGTCTGGATATCCAAATTATAGCACTCAGACTGATCCTCAAGAGTGCTGAAGTGCAGCTTCTTTCTCTATTTTTAATTTTAAAACAATACTCATATTGTATAATTGTACTCTTTTTTTTTTCAGAGCTACCGTTTCAACAGCAGATGCACTCCAGCAATGACAGATACTTTAAAAAACAATAGGAAAGGTACTTTAATTAATTAATGCACTGTTAGAAACTGTTTGGATGCAGAATCTATGGGGGAAGATTATGAATATTTTGTCTGAATGGTTCTTCTGTTTCCCAACAATTCTGTAAATATTTTAATAGTGTAGCAAAAATGATGTATCCCCGATGAAAAGTTAAGAGACAGGCAAAGGAAAAAAAAGTGTTTTCAACCTTTGTACTATTCTGCCCCCCCAAAATAGGAGACGTAGCCTGGGGCCAGGCAACTTCAACCTTGTTAACTGAGCCGTGAGCATCCTCCTAGGAATGACTAGAATTCATTGCAGGCTCACCAGAGCCCTGTAATGGATTCAGCATTAGGCTTCAAATGCAAGAGTTGAACTCACATGGACCCGCAAAAGGCCTGGTTTGTAGAACAGACAAGAACAAAAGCTCTGCATGCAAACTCCTTCCCCTACCTTTAGAAACCATTTTCTGATATTTTTTTTTTTCCTTTTTGCAAGAAAACCAACTTTTCCAGGATATGTTGGCTTACTAATTCTATTTAAAAGTGAGAAGTGTTTTTGGGAGAAGGAAAGACATTTGACAAGGTTGAAAATTTACCTGGGGAACAGTGATAACACATTACTACCTTTGTATTTTGTTATGGGTTGTTGTTTGGTTTGTGGATTTGTTGTGTTGGGTCTTTTTTTAAGAAGCTTTCCATTCCCAATTCCCTTTTTCTAAAAAAATTTCCATCTAGCACTCCCTGCTTTGCTGAAATCCAGGGAGGAGGGCTGCCATGTATCCAAGCTTTCTGGACAGCAACAGAATATTCCCTACTAACCTACAGTGTGTCAGTGGCAAAAAGCCTTATTGTAGTGTTCCTGTTTTCATTTTCAATCTGCTCCTGCTGGAATGGATAATCTGCTTAGTCTCTGTTGGGTAGGACGTTCCCACATTACTTCTAGTCCTGCAGGTTCCTGATGTTGTCCTCCCCGACATTTTGCCTAGTCCCACTGAGAGAGTCACAGAATTCTCCTCTAAATCCCGTTGTTCACTTGCTATGACACAGCACTAAATCATCTCATTTACACAAATCTGTTCTCCAGGACCATTCAAGGATTGCCCTCCTCTCAGTCTGGTGTTATCTGCAGCATTTGCTTTTCCTTCCTTTCTTAAAGAATTGTAAGAAACTACAGACAACCAGGGAGTTTTCTTTGGAAAGCAAACTACAGAACTTGAATGCTGTAAATATGGGACTCCTAAATCCCTCCTCCTTTCCTACCACCATTCCTTCCCCCATACTTAAAAGCTTGTAAGAGGCTGCTGCTCAGCTTTGTTTCAAGGTTATTTGGAAGGTCTTCACTTTCCCTAGTGTCAGCAACCGGCCATGCATGCTGGTTAAGTAATGTAAGGGCTGCTTGTTGGCTAAAACATTACAGAATGCTCCTTTCAGACTCACCCAAAACACCATCACAAAGTCTAATACTAAATCCCAGTGATAAGAGATAGTTGAAACTAAACAACGTGGATGTCAAAATCTGTTAGATCTGTACAAAGGCAAAAACGCTGCACTTTGAGAGACACTGGAACAGTAATATCAGGGGAAATCAGTGTGTAAGCTGTCTGACCTCTTTTTTTCTTTTCTTTTTTTTTTTTTTTTTTTCCCTTTTTCCCCCACTCTTCCCTTTCTCTCTCTCCTCCATCCCCAAGGAAGTTAAAGATGTTTTTATAATGTGGATGATAGAGACAGCTGATCTGCATAATGAAGCTGAAAACAGCCTGCTTGTGCTGAAGCTCCTCCTCTGCATGTTACATGCCAGCAGAGATTTGCTGTGAACCAGAAGGAGAGCTGCAATGCAGCATTTTCCTCTGGAACTTTGCAGCTGTATTACTGTTCCAAGCACATCACGAAAAGACTTTTGTTTACAGTATTTAAATTCAATTTGAATGGTAGCTGTTAAAAGTAGGCAGATGAATCACTGCATGTCCACTAACACTTAAGTGCTCACCCACCCTAAGGCTATTATGGTTAACTGAATTACTTCATGTGCTCTTACAATTAATTTTCCCATTGTTTTATGGTACTGCCTGCCTCTAATAATTAGTGGTCCTTAATACTCGGTTATTTAGAAATAAGATGCCTGGGTGAAAAAACCAGAGTCATAAAGGAGCTCAAAATATTGAAAAACAAAATCACTAAGTAGGGATAAAGGCAGTAAGCTCAGAAGGGGGAGAAACTTCACAGAACCTTCATATTGAAATAATCTCTTATTTTGTTTGAGCACAGCAGTGCTATTTCTTAGTAACATTCACTATTCTTCTCCTTTCCAAACTGCACAATGTCATTAGAAGATCAGTTGGGATGACAGTATCTTTCCTCCAGAAGTCAAAGCTGGCAAACATTTGCTAAGTAGCAGAGAAGTAACTCTCTTTTCCCTTTCAAGTCCATTTTGCTTTAACATAATCCAAGCTCAGCAAGGCAGGATGTTACGAGGTCCTTTCCAATATGCTATCATGCATCGCAACCCCCAAAGCACTGCTCCAATTTTCTTATGAATCTGAACCCCAAATAACCTGGAAAAAAGTTAATGTCTTGGTCTATTTTCCCCCTCCTAGCCCTCTGCAGAGGTATTAGTTCAATGCACCAGCATTTCCATTACAAGTTCAAAACATACTGCAGTTGCAAATGAGAAGAATAGCAGTTCTCTTAGATTAGTTCCCCATGGAAATAGTCACCAAAACAGTCAGTTTAATTATCAGACTCCAGTGCAGAAAAATCCTGGATGAAAAATATATCAGTGACAATGATAAAATTCATCTGATGAAAACCTCTGACAGAGCTCTGGGGGAAAACTATCCCAATATTCTCTCACTTTTGACATGATATAAAGATAATTCTTATAGAAGAATTACATTTGCACAAGGTTAGTAATAAGAAATCTCAAATCGGATTTCTGTTCTGTTTTTAAAAAACAACCTCCTACAGGCTGGATTTAACCACTGACTTCAATAAAGCCAGGATTTAACTCTCATTTGACTGCAATACAACCATTTCTCCCTAAGCCTGAAAAATACTTAACTTTCCACACTTGTGCAGGCAAACAGAACAAAAGAGCAGAAACTACATATCCACGGGGCTTCTGTAACATCCTATATAAATTGCACCTTACAGAACAAGGGCTGCAAGCGTGCTTTGCACCAAGCTTTCTCTGTACTTTTGAAGCTATAGCGCACAGCATTAAAGCAATCGCAAATGGCTATGACTATCACAAATGATAGAAGCATCTCTCCCCTTCATCTTTCTCCTGCCATTTCACTAGAGAAGGCAGTTTTATGATGGGTACTTATTTGAATGATCATCCTCTGATTTTCTGCATCTTTTGTTGCGACTGACTGAAGACTGATCAGTTGCTGATACGTACGCACTGTGAATGTTAAACTACGTCACACCAGAAATGGGAATAGATTTCTCTATTAGCTGTGTACATACAGCCCAAAATAGCAGCCCCCTTTCCCTTGAAGTACCTATACATTGCTGTATTGCAAATATTAGACAGCAGTGAGTTGTTTATTACCCGGTCAAGTCCTCTCACTCCTGAAAATTACAAACTCTTATTGCTTTGCCTAAACTGACACCTGATTCAACAAAATTAATCACTCCATTTCCACAAAGACTATATAGAAGTCCAGAACACAGGATCTTCCTAGATATTTATTCTTTTGCTGAGTAGAGTGCCAAACTGCCTAATCTCTAAATTGCTGACCGCTGAGAAAGTTTAGCAGGGGAAAGATTACTCTTTGTGTTCCCCAAGCATCTGCTCTCACCCACTGATAGAGACAGAATACTATGCTAGGAAGACCTTGGTCTTGTGATTGTAATACCAGTTTAAATGCACAATACAGTTTCCATTCCAGAGTTCACAGCTAATTTTTGCTAGTCCATGCTGGGAAGAGGGGGTATGGCAAGTCCCCCTCTCCCCGACAGACCCTTCCACCCTCTGGGCCTGCACTCATACCACCAGCATCAGGGCTGGGCCTGATGCTGGGGACACATGTGAACCCTGCTCCTGGCAGCAGTCTTGCCCTGGTAAGCACAGGTCAGGCCTTTGCAAAGAACAACCCCCTGTGTTCTTCAGCAGCAGCACAGACCCTAGAGCTCCTGACTGTGCCATGGAGTTGATGTTCTTCTTTCCCTTAAGTAGCAAAGCACACGTGATCCTTCCAACCTTCCTTCAGCCCCACAAACCACATCGCAGTTAGAGACGGGGAGACATCTAGTTTCATACCAATGAAAAAATACTCTGGGGGTAGCCACTTGGACCAGGCTGAATTAATATAGCCACTGCTCAAATGCTGAGCAACTTTGATTCTCACAAGACTGCTCACTAATTTAAACTATTCAACAAATGTTTTTTGCAACAGCAATTCAGTCAATTGATTGTTTATAGTCTTTGCCTGTGACTGCTTCTTCTAGTACACAGAGAATTCTCTTTTCCTGTACTCACTTGCACCTGAGTGTCAGCCTTGCAAGCAAGGGTGTATTGGTTGTCAGAACATTCGCGGGAAAACACTAGAGGGACAAACACATACTTCTCAATTACCTAAAAAACATATCCTTGAAATCACCTGTGACTACTAATTTTATCCAAATAGCTATTTAAACCCAGCCCTGAACCGCGGCAACTACAGAGATGTGCAGAGTGTAGTAGCTGGGAAACATTACCACCTAGAGAGATAGTCATAATGCCAGTGATGCACCATCACTAGTGGAAAATGAAAATTCATGTACAAAAAAATCCTTATGCTTCCCTGCTTTGGAACCATTTAATATGCTCTGCTGTGCAGCAGCATAGCTGTCTGGATATGACTCAACACATGCATTAGCTGGATATCTGGTCACAAGCTGCAGCATTGGACTTCTGTTACAGAGGTCATCCATAGTCAGCTCTACTGACAGAGAAGGACCCCAGTGGTAATAAACTCTCAGAGAAACTTTCTCCACCTGTCTCACCAACTTGGAACCCCCAAAGTATATGGGCTAGTGAAGAATGCCAGAAAAGCAAAGAGATGTGAAAACTAAGTGCTGCACAGCTTAATTAGCATGGCCACAAGACCAAAAAACCCCACAAACCTGATAATTATTCCCTGCTCAAATGCTGGTCCATCTTTATTCTTTTATGTTGTTTCAATTACACTGCAGATTACTATTTAATTTTCTTAAACAGGACAGTATTTCACAGAAAATGGATGTCCTTCTGGATCCCCAAACTCCTATCTGAGATATAACCCAGTGTTAATAAAACAGTATAAAATTACCTTGCAGTAGTAATTATTCAGCCTGACCTAAGCTGTAAATGGCAATAAGAGAAGATTTCGCACACACAAGATGTGTTAGTCCCTACTTTTAATATCTGCACTGCTGATTGGATCTAAATTTTGGATAGCTGGTTACTACTCCTAATTTGATCCACTAAAGTTTGATCAAGAATAGGAAAGAAGGGGAATGCAAAGGGAGAACAGCAAGTCCTGATCAAGCAAGAGGCATATTCAAAAGGTCTTTTCTGTTCACAGAAAGTTCTGCCAATGAAAATGCCCAAAAGCAAAATTTAATCAAGTTGATATAACCTAATATGCAGGTACCAAGTCCAGCTATACAATTTAAGGAAGTGGCTTTCTCTGATTAAGTGGTCAACTACCTGGAAAAGGACTGACATCACCAGTAAAACTCTTTCATACCAGATAAGAGAAAGATGCCCATGTTCCTGAAATGTAAATAAATAACAATAACTAAACACAGGTAAATATTGCATAATGGAAAGGCAACTTCAATGGAAACAGATACTTTGACTAGACAGCAATCATCTGCTGACAACCTGAGTCTCTTTGTTTCCCTGTGAATTTCTAATGTTCAGTTAAACCAAAGAAGACACTGCTGTAAAAGCCTTGTGACTGCCTTAAAATTCTATGTTCCACGAATCTGTGTTAGGGCACAGATGTGCCAGACCTTTAATTCTTCACTCAGAAGGAATAAAGATATACCTTATGCAGTGCTTCTCCAGCACTTAGTTGAGAACAGCCAGTTCTACAGTGCAAAGCAGGCCAAATAATAGTAATAAAAATTCACTCTTCTAATCCTTCAACAGTTACAAATTTCAGGATGTAAAAATAACACACTTGAGATGCATTAAATGCTCATTAAAATTAATGAGAAAGATGTGATTCTTGCAAAAAGTACAGCATTGTCTAGTGAAGGAACTGTTTAGTCTCACAAGTGAACTGAGAGTGTTAAGAAGTCTGGTGGTACCAGATAAAATACATGACAAAGCTGTACAAAGAAAATCACATGGCCACCTGGAAAAAGAAAATCACATTACTGCCAGCTTTATTTTATTACAGATTTTGTTACTTTTGCCACATATATTGAGAGCCGTTTTCACAGACCTTGGGGTCTGTGATTTTTTTTTCTCCTTTTGTCTTTCACACAGCACAATCTCTCCTCTGTGTCCCATGGCCTAATTTTACCCTTTTGCCCTTGAATATCTGTATTCATTACCAGGCAAAATAATGACAAAGAATAACGAAAGTAGCACACTACATTTCTTATGTAGATATTGATAACTTTCACTCTGCTCCAATTCTGAATAGTGGTTGAAGCCCCCAGATCTAAGACCCAGTAAACAATAGCACCAGGAAGTTAATTTTTCCAGGGAAAAATATAAGGTAAAATATGGAAGTTCCAGGACTGTGGGCAGCATCTAACAGTTGTAAAGGAGATTTGACAATATTTAAAATGTTGACTATAACCAGAGGCCTTTAGAAATCCTCTGCAGAAGTAATGTTAACACATGGTTTTGGCAAATGTGAACGTGTAGGCACACTGGAGATCTCCAGAATTGTTTGGACACCTGGTGCCTTACTCACAGCCCTCCTGCAGTTTGGAAAACTGCACTGGAACTGCAGGGAAGACAGTGGAGTTTGGGGTCAAGAGGAGGAGATAGAGTCTGCCCCTGTTGGCAGCAGGGATCTGCTGTGGGTACATCAGGTCATCCCATTGCTGCGTCTCCCACCAGAGGTCTGGTCTCTCCAGCCTGTGCGTTCTTAGGGGCAAAGACCCTCTTTTGCAGTCCCTTTATAAATTGATTTGTTCAAATGGTGCCATCTCAGACAAGGCCTCAAGGTACTAATTAATATAAAAACTGATAAATATACAAAGACTTACTCCATTCAAGTTAATCAGTACTTAACAGGATGAGAATTTGCCCCAAAGAGTTGTCTTCTAATAAATATAAAGCATGCCAGTATAAAAGAGAGTCTGTCTGTTTATAGTAGTTCCTTAATGGCAATAAAGCAATATTAAAACAGAGTCAAGTCCTGTTATTTTATGATGCAGTCAGAAGATTAACAATGTTTATAAGAGATTGAAAAGAACAATAGTTAATGGGGGGAGGGGGGAGGGGCAAGTTAAAAACAACTAGAAATATAAAAGCAATACATTTTCTGTAGAAAGGATTGAAATGTTATCAGCACTGCAGCGACATAGCCTGTATGTTTTACCTAAGGCAGGTCTGCAGTAATTGCAGAACCTCAGGCTGGACTGCAGCCAGATTAATCCTCTCTCTCCTTTGAGACACCAAAGCGTCACATCCCACGGTGACACCTTGGGACAATCCCAATCTACCTGGTGTCAAGTCACCTGAAAGTCCAGCAAGAAACGACCATCAATAATCAGATCCCCAAAAGAGAGGCACAACAGTGAACTGATCAAGCATGGGAGACCTTCAGTAATAACCATTAAAATCATCAAGAAGTCTGAGGAAAATTAAAAGAAAAAGAAAAAAGAACAACAGCAGCAAGTAAGGTTTGTTTAAAGGCAAATGGAAAATTACTAGATTCAGCAGTTGTCTTACTAGGATGTTCGATTTAATATTTCAAAAGGTGTACTGTCATTCATGTCCTGGTAACAGTGTAATGAAAAAAATTAGGAAAAAATCCAACCGTAAATAAAGTTATACTTTATTATTAAATTCTATATGGGAAGAAAGAATGATATATCATGCTTATTTTCAGCCTTCCTGACATTTCAGTTCCCAGTCTCTAGTATTCAGTTACCTTAACCAAAGGCAAAAAAGTTAGCTCCTTCAAAATGCTAAAGTAAAATATACTAGCCAACTTCTGTGCAGGAAAATGGTCACAGAATGCAAAGCCAGCCCACTAAAACTGCTTAATGCAGATAAATTCTTTTTCCACTTTGAATTAATACCAAGATTTTCAGGAGATATGCAATGTTCTGCTCCTAAATAAATGTCCTTGTGTCAGTAATGCTGAGTGCCTATTGTTTCAAGAAAGGCATAAAAGATATGACTTTGTAGGACCAGGGCCAGACTCCTACGTGGATATAAAACATAAAATCACATTATATACATAATGAAGACAGATGCACACAACTAAAAACCCTTAAAGAAAAGAAGTCAATTATTTTCTTTGATCCCTGCAATTTTAGTATAGAAAGTCCTATCTTCCCAGAAGAATGCAAATGACAGTGCTTTTCTACCTAGACAGCTTTCCTTAAAATATCTTTTTTCTTTCAGATTCTAAGGATGGAGGAGAGAAAGGATTGTGTTACACTTCATTTTGATTTTTTAAAAAATATTTTTTACCTGAAAACTGTTTTTTAAATAAGGAGTTTGTGACAACAGGAGTAAAATCTGAAACATCATGGGGACATTATTTTTCCTTTTTCAGAACTACATAGGGGTTTAAAACTAATGCTCTAGAACAGATGTTATTACCACACAGTAGCAAAAAATGATCATGTTTTTCAAGGAAGCTGTATACCCCTGTGTACAACATTTATAGTCACACATGGATATAGCAATCAGCATGGTTAACAATTACATCACCTGGAAACTACAGCCACAGCTTTAGGACTGGGATTGACCAAAGTCAGCACATAGAGCAGAGGAACCTCTGAACAGGCAATAGAAAATGCTGTTGGGCAAGAAAGGAGTGAATCCTACCTCACAGAATCACAGAATGTTAGGGATTGGAACAGACCTCGAAAGATCACTTAGTCCAATCCCCCTGCCGGAGCAGGAACACCCAGATGAGGTTACACAGGAAGGCGTCCAGGTAGGTCTCAAATGCCTCCAGAGTAGGAGACTCCACAGCCACCCTGGGCAGCCTGTTCCAGTGTTCTGTCACTCTCACCAAGAAGTTTCTTCTCAAATCTAAGTGGAACCTTTTGTGTTCCAGTTTGTACCCATTGCCCCTTGTCCTATCATTGGTTGTCACCAAGAAGAGCCTGGCTCCATCCTCATGACACTCACCCTTTGTATATCTGTAAACATCAATGAGGTCACCCCTCAGTCTTCTCCAAGCTAAAGAGACACAGCTCCCTCAGCCTTTCCTCATAAGGGAGGTGCTCCACTCCCTTAATCATCTTTGTTGCCCTACGCTGGACCCTCTCCAGCAGTTCCCTGTCCTTCTGGAACTGAGGGGCCCAGAACTGGACACAATATTCCAGGTGTGGTCTCACCAGGGCAGAGTAGAGGGGAAGGAGAACCTCTCTCGACCTACTAACCACCCCCCTTCTAATACACCCCAGGATGCCATTGGCCTTCCTGGCCACAGGGGCACAGTGCTGGCTCGTGGTCACCCTGCTTTCCACCAGGACCCCTAGGTCCCTTTCCCCTACACTCCTTCCCACCTGGGACCTCTCCCTTAAGCCATGGAGAAAATTGGTACATGTGACTGGTACTTTAGCCAGGAGGCTACTGTGTATGCTTTATCACCATCTTCACATGCAGCTAAGGCAATTGTGATTTTAGGAAAGCAAACTTTGTGTATGCTTTTCCTTGAGTTGTCTGAATTACTGACTTAAGTATATGGCAACAAAGATGCTCTTGAAGAAGTAGGTTCTGATACTTCAGCTTTATTAACACAGCACATGCAGTGGGTGACATGAAGGATCCAACCACTTAGAGAAATTAAGTGACATAGCCTGGCTCTTGTTCAAGCACTAAATATGAGGAGCATAATAGCCTTGCATTTTGTATCTGTCCTGCTTAAATAGTGGAGAAGGTCAGAAATGTTGGACTAGGTTCAGTAAAGAAATTAATGTTTGCCTTTTTGGTGCCAACAGAAAGAGAAATACAGCAAAACCACCTCCGGTTCTGACACCTTATTAGGACTGCAAATAAAATGAAAGACAATGAACATAGCCTAAGTGTTTCTATGGCCTGCAGACTTTATTTTCTATTTCAGCTGGCCTTTAAAATGCAGTGGTTGCTCTGTTGATAAAAAAATGTCTACCTTGTAAGTATCGCTACACTATGAACAAGTTAGTAGTACTATGTAAATCCACTCCAACGATTATTTCTCAGTCACTGACTGAGAATGTGCATCTTTTACCATATGGACCATGTGAGGTAACTTACCCTCAGGGAAAGAGGCACTAACAGCTCATAGACGGGTATTAGCCACACAGGAGTTGACCTACAGGGAAGCCATGGGAGATATGGTCTATCTGGACTTCAGCAAAGCCTTTGACACGGTCTCCCATAATATACTCCTGCAAAAGCTGGTAGCCCATGGCTTGGACAAGTGTACTCTACGCTGGGTTAAGAACCGGCTGGAGGGCCGGGCCCAGAGAGTGCTGGTGAATGGGGCTGCATCCAGCTGGCGGCCAGTCACTAGTGGTGTTCCCCAGGGGTCAGTGTTGGGTCCAGTCCTGTTTAACATCTTTATTGACAATTTAGATGAGGGGATTGAGACCATCATCAGCAAATTTGCTGATGACACCAAGTTGGGAGGGAGTGTCGACCTGCTGGAAGGCAGGAGGGCTCTGCAGAGGGATCTGGGTAGACTGGAAAAATGGTCTGATTCCAATGGGATGAAGTTCAATAAGGCCAAGTGCCGGGTGCTGCACTTTGGTCACAACAACCCCCTGCAGCGCTACAGGCTGGGCACAGAGTGGCTGAAGAGCAGTCAGACAGAAAGGGACCTGGGGGTACTAATTGACAGGAAGCTCAACATGAGCCAACAGTGTGCCCAGGTGGCCAAGAAGGCCAACAGTATCCTGTCCTGTATCAAAATTAGGATGGTCAGCAGGACAAGGGAGGTGATCCTTCCCCTGTACTCTGCATTCGTGAGGCTACACCTGGAGTATTGTGTTCAGTTCTGGGCCCCTCAGTTCAGGAAAGACATTGAAGTGCTGGAGAGGGTCCAGAGAAGAGCAACACGGCTGGTGAAGGGACTTGAACATAAGACCTATGGGGAGAGGCTGAGGGAGCTGGGGTTGTTTAGTCTAGAGAAGAGGAGGCTTAGAGGTGACCTCATCACTCTCTATAACTACCTGAAGGGAAGCTATAGCCAGGTGGGGATTGGTCACTTCTCCCAGGCAGTTAGCAATAGGACAAGGGGGCATGGGCTTAAACTCTGCCAGGGGAAATTTAGGCTGGATATTAGAAAGAAATTCTTTACAGAGAGAGTGGTCAGGCATTGGAATGGCTGCCCAGGGAGGTGGTGGACTCGCTGTCCCTGGAGGTTTTTAAACTGAGATTGGACATGGCACTTAGTGCTATGATCTAGTAAACGGACTAGAGTTGGACCAAGGGTTGGACTTGATGATCTCTGAGGTATTTTCCAACCCAGTCGATTCTGTGATTCTGTGATTCTGTGATTCTGTGATTCTGTGATTCTGTGATATCTGACCTCTCAGTAACTTGCTTTCTGACCATGATTTAAAAACTGAGTATCAAAGTATCTCTCTGCAGTGTTTCCTGGCCTTACTATTAAATAGAGGAAAGAAAATAACCATTCAGGATGTATATGCCTCTTCCTATTTTCTCTAAATTGCTTACCATAAAAGTTAAGTGCAAGACCTGTGTCACAGCAGCAGATGAATGTGAAGGCAAGAAACGCACAATTTAAATATGTATTAATACTTCCTACTGGTACTGAGAAACAAATGATAATTTGATTTTCTGAACACTGTCTATGGCAGACATTTCTGGTGACCATCTCAGTACTGCTGCAGCGAGCTTGGCATTTTGTGAAATCGGAAACAAGAAATCACTCTGATCTCACCTTCCCTCCAGAGTCTCTGAGGGAATCAAATGCAGATTAGGACAGGAGAGAGCAAAGGTGCAAGCCAAATGCTTGCTAAATATTTACAAAAGTGAAAGCAGGGTCCATTTAAGATCAACAGCACAAACTTTTTTGTCTGCTGGAAAAAGCCTATTTACATTGGAATGAATCAAAGGGAGGATACTGACTTTTAGCGTGATCATCCCTAAAAATAACAATTGACACTACCCTTCCCCCTGAAGAAAGATATCTATATCTTACCTAGGGGAGATACCTATTCTTACAGGTATCTAAAACCCCAAATTAGGAGCCCTCTATCACAAAAGCAGCAACATGGAAGAGAAGGAAGAGCCTGGGCTCTGATATCCAGCCACATGCCCTACCACAAAAGCCAAACATGTGAGATGACATTCAGTATGCAGATTCTCTTTAATTACCTTTCTACAAATTAGTACCTCTGTCTCTCTGAACTCCTCCACATAACCACTGGACTCTAATTTAAGGTGTGTGGCTGCTGTTCTGTATGAAATTTCTTCCAGACATGAAAAACGCTGTAGAAAGTAGTCATATCAGACTGTGGCAAAAAAATGTCTTTCTTGTACTATTTCATGAGGGTAGTGGTATTATTAATAAGAATAAAAATTATAATCATACAGGATATTTGTACCTTTAGTTATTTAATCTGAACAGTCTACTATGGCTTTCTCAAGCCTATCAATATAACATTGAAAGAGTCAGTTCAATTACCAAAGTATTTTCTATTAAATTAGAACCAATGCACTTCTCACAGAAATCATGTATTATTTATAACTAAAAGGCAAAGAAACATCTAACTCACAACGTCTTTACAAAATCTTACAGCTGAACTGCTAGGCTGTAAGCAGAGTCATGTTAATGGGCTCATTCTATAACAAATTACTTAAAGATAGCACAGCAACAACAGTGAAAAATGCTTAACTGTTTTAATAAAATCACAAATCTAAACGGTTCATGAGAAAATGTTAGACATGTGAGTAAAAATTTCCCTCCTCGTAAGCATCACCAAAATGTCTGGTGTTGGATTAAAGTGTAGTTCATTGCCTCCCTCTCCCAAATTCTTACTGTAGCATGATAGAGGAGAAGGTCTGGTATTTATTTACTCCTGCTATAATATATTGTACCATATATATATAATAGGCAACAATCAATACCTGCCTCACAGAGAGGAACTTCAGTCCTGTTTTATAGGAAGAAAAAAAGTAGAAATCTATTAATCTTATCAGCACCGAAGACTCAATGCTGAAGGTTTTTGTCTCTGATATTAGCCTAAGTTTAGGCCCATTCTAACACACACTGCTGAATAAAAACTCAAGGTTAAGGGGGTTTATTGAAACTGTTAATTTTCATTAACAGAAAAAAACTGAGCCAATTCCTTGGAGTCTGACCAAATGAGGTGACTATAAGGACAGTTCCTGGAAAAGGCCTGGGTGTAGCATTCATTGTGGTAAGGAAGATCTGACCCTAAGATTCTCGTTTGTCTCTAAACACTTCATCCTTCAAATAGCAAGTGAGAAAACTTAGAAAGGAAAGCCTGGAAGAGGCCTCTAGGCTTCAATCTGGTTCATCCCTTAGCCTACTGCTCCTGCACTGCTTCTGACAGATGGCTTCCCAATCTCTCACAGACTTCTCACGACAAGTTCTTATGGGCTTTCAAAAAAGCTGCTTCCCAGGCTGGGCTATACTTATCTTTTGCCCTTGAGTCCTAACTGAAGTCTCCCTTGCAGTAATTTAAGATCATTACTTCTTGCTTTACCCATACAGAAAAAGCCAATTTGAACCCTTACCCCTCTCAAGAACCATGTTTTTTTTTTTTTTTTTTTTTTATTTATTTTTTTAAGACACAAATGAAACTCAAATTGTTCTGTGGAGGGCATATTTTCTTGACATCAGCATAGACATTTTCTGGAGAACATCCTCCCCACTCTCCTTTGAACTCTACCTCAGGTGTGTCAAACTCATTTTCACCTGGGGCCACATCAGCCTCACAGTTGCCTTCAAAGGGATGAGTGTATTTCAGGACTGTATAAATGTAACTACTCCTACATTTATACAGTCCTAAAATTACATTTGTCCCTTTGAAGGCAATCGCGACGCTGATGTAGCCCCCGGTGAAAATGAGTTTGATGCCCATTCTCTACCTTATCAGTGAACACCTTTTTGAAACACGGTGACCCAAACTAACACCACACTCTTCATCTTGCAAGACCACATCTAGCAGGTAAGATTTATACATTCTAGCACATTTACATTTTTTGGCAACACCAGGTAGCTTGGTGACTCATGCAATTTGCATCCACTGTATCCCGTGGATCCTTTTCTATAGATGAGTTTGTTCTTCTCCTTGTATTTATGCAGCTGATTATACATGCCTGAAAGTAGAATTTTCAGAATTGGATTGTATCTTACATTCCCCCAGCTCATTTCAAATTCTAATTCTGTCCTCCAGGACATTTCCAGGTCTTCCCACCTCTATGTCATCCATAGATTTAATAAACATACTTTTCATTCTATTAGCCACACAACAAATCAAAACATTCAGCAAGTTGAAAGTGAGGACAGGAACAAAACAACCTCCCAAACCAATGCAAAACACAGTGTTCTAACTTGAAAACAATCTGCTCTCAGCACAACTTTTCAGTGTTTACACCTGCATTATAGTGGTTTTGTCCAGAATGTGAATCTTTACCTTACTTCTAAATATCATGCAAGTCAACATCAGAAGCCGGAGTTCTGAATGTTAACACTTGGAATATCTATTGTTTTCTTTCTCCCCAGAATGTTTGTCACTTTAATAGAAAGATATTAGACTGATTTGATGCACTTTATTCCCAACAACCCTCCATGATAACTACATTGCATCTCATTATTTTCTAGGTACTTTCAAATAAATATTATAATAATTTTCTGTTTGTTTGCTTCTTTTAACAGGAATTGAAATTACATTTGTTTTTAATTCACAAGCTCCTTCTTTCCCCCTTTTATAAACAGAAATCTTATTTGTCTTTTCTAAAACATCAACTACTATTTATGAGATTTTAAAGGTAACCTTTCACATTTTGCAAATTGTATCATCTTGCTTTTTAGGGAGCTTTGGATAGATGTTAGATGTGTTCAAATCAGATGGATCTAAGCCTTCTGAATACTCTCTAACCTGTACTTTCTTTGTGTTTGCAAAGTGCTTCTGATTTATCATCCTTTTTTGTTAATTTTATTAATAACCTGAGCATAGTCTTTTTTTTGTGAGAACTAAAACAAGGAACTCCAGAACTGAAGAATCCATCACACTTGAGACTTTCTCTCTATATTGAGCAGCGGACAATTTTTTTCTTGCTTGTCTTCTTCTTACTAGCAACATAAGACAATTCCCTGTTATCCTTTACACCCTGTGTA
Organism: Columba livia; assembly: GCF_036013475.1. Taxonomy (NCBI): domain Eukaryota; kingdom Metazoa; phylum Chordata; class Aves; order Columbiformes; family Columbidae; genus Columba; species Columba livia. Next base: position 124,979,791 of record NC_088603.1, on the reverse strand, counting down.
ATACGCATTTTTATTTATTGATCTTGCCCTTTCGACTTTGTCCTTACAGGCAAATCTTATATTTTTATACTTAACGTTTAGCAAGTTGATCTGTATTCCATTTCTGCACAGGTCCTTCTTTTGCTCAAAGCCATATAAGTACTCATGAGTTGGCCACACTTGCTTTTGTACTCTACTTCTGGCCTTCACCTACACTGGGCAGCTTTCACTTGCAGACTCGAGAGTAACTTATTTAAAGGTATGCTGCCTCTCCTGAGCAACATATTCCTGAAACTTATTTTCTATGAAATCTTATCAGTTAGTTTTTCTGAGCTGACAGTGTTCTCCTTGCCTTACCTCTGTAGTTGCTTCAGGTTGTTTGTACAGGAGCACATCATAAATCACCAAAAAATAGTAATTTTTTTTTAAGACTTTGTTATAATGTTTTGCCAGTGATAAATGTAGGGCTTTTTTGTTGTTGTTTGGAATGCTATCAACTGACAAAAAATAAGTGTTTCGTAGTTTTATTTTTTGGGGGGGGTTCTGGTGGGTTTTTTGTTTGGTTGGTTGTTTGGGTGATTTTGGTTTTGTTTGGTTTTTTGGGGCTTGGGGATTTGTTTTGATTTTAAGTCTTTCTGATGATATATAAAACCTAAATTTAATGCTTTCAACAGAAATGGTTACGAGCAGGGAAACAGTGGAATGAGGGATCATTTTGGTGGGCAGGAACAAGTACCCTCACTTGCTCTCTCTTTTCGCCCACCGTGGCAGATATCCTGCATTCTCAGATGGTTAAGGAACAGAAACCAAGAGGCATAAAAGCAGCTTTAACCACAGCAATGAAAAGATATCATATGAACAGCCACAGCTAAAAATGGACTAATGCGATCAAATACGTTCCCTTAGACAACTCAGGAACAGAGGGAGTGCTCACGTAGTCTGCAATAGAACCTTTCACAGTATCATCTCCACAGCTACTGGGCAGAGCAAGCAAACACCTCCAGCCAGCTCAGGCTTTTGCTACAAGCACACAGAAATCCACCCCAGGAATTCTGCAGCATTTCAAGGTCAGTCTCTGTGGCAAGGGCAAGAGATTTCCGCAGCAAACATTCGTCAATCCTGCGGCTGTAATAACACGCTGCCATCTGCAGCCCCACACCCCCTGAATCCCTTGTTGGCTGCCGAGCTGGAGGAGCCAGGGCTTCTCGTAATTCCATGGTCACACACCACACATGCACTGCCCAATTTATTTAACTCTTTCTCAGCACTTTGCCAATGAAACAGGGACACACAAAAAAAAAAAAGAAGGGAAAAAAAAAAAACAACACAGCATTCAAAAAGAAACATAAAGAGAGCCAGGCAGTAGAGATGAGGTCTCACATGTCCAGACATTGCCGAGTGCTGGCAGGCTGGAGAGGGGAGCCCGGAGGACAGCAGGAGGGTAGCGCTGCCATGTTCCCACCACAGAGGGCAAGCAGCTATAGATGTGGGGGAGGCTGCTGGGTCCCAGGGCCTGTTGAAGCTGATACCAGTTTGTGAGTTGCTACCCAGACAATCCAACGTTCAGGCTCCAGTGGTGTATCACATCTGAAAGAGAAAGAAGAAAGCCAGCATTACAACAACATTTGTTGACTCTCTCCCAAAATTCTGGCATTTCTCTTAACAAAAAGTGAAGGGATTTAGTTCTGATCAAATCTCTTCTTTTGCATTTTTAAGCCCTTGAGCACACACAGGCTACCTTAGGGTTATTTCTAGTGTGGTGTGCCAGCCTGAAGACTGGGGCTGGAAAGTTTGCCCACCTCTCTGCAGACCCTGCAGAGCTTGAGCAGCAGCACAAAGGTTTTGCATAACCTCAACCCAGAGCACTTGCACTCCAGGCTCACAAAGGTGATACCTACCACACAGCCAGCTACAAGCTGGTGGTGCTAGGATTGGATAGGAGAGTGGAGGTACAAGACCAGAATGCAAACTCACAGTCAAGCTCAGCTTTCCTTAAAACTTGGGTGGGTGCAGAGAGGGATGCTGAGGTGAGGTGGGAAGTTTGTCACGTGGACATTCATGAGAGACAAAGAAATAGTTCACATCTGGCTTGAGTCAGCAGAGGGACCAAGATCTGCTTGTTCTCAGGACATCATCCAAAGGCAGCTAGTCTGTACAGGTGGCTGAGAGCAATTCACAGCATCATTCACTGTCCACTGCAATTTCCAGTGCTTCCATACTTGCATCAGTCTGGCAACATTCAAAACAAAACCTTCTGCAGGGCGGGTGAAACCTCCTAGCTGACATTACCAACTCAAGCCCTGAAGTGCAGAAGAATAAGAGAGGGGGAGTAGGAAGCCTTGCAGCTTCACAGTATCCACTTCTGTCTTCAAAGCATTGCTTTAGGCTTGGCTGGGGTTTTAAATATGGGTAGGTATTTCAAGTTTCACTGCATAGCCAGCTTATTTCAGTTTGGCCACTCCATACACGAAGTTTAACAGCATTATTCCACTCCCCAGCCCAAGCAGTTTTGCTTTACTAACCACTTGGTTTGTCACTGCTACTGAGAAAAAAAAAAACACAGAAAAGTTTATTCTAATAACAGGTGTTAAATATCACAAGTGAAATGCTATTCAGGACAAAGCGTTCATCAAATTCAGCTCTGATCTGCAACGGAACAAGATCTGGGTTAAATGGAAGCATTTTCACATACCTCTAGATTTTCTTCATTTACTGAATATTCTTTTCAACTTGATGACAGTTCCTGAAATAGCATATACTGGTAGTAAATTCTCCTGAATTACCATACCAGCTAACGCAATTGATCAATTTAATTTTGACTGATAAGTTTAAGTGATTATAGAGTGACTAGGCTCCTGAATGTAATTGAATTTCAATAGAACTGTGGCACTTATCTCCTTTCAATATGTAGAAGATTCCAGACTTTAAGACTAAATATTAAAACTGCTAAAAAAAAACTAAAAAATAAATAAAAAACTGCTCAAAAAATTGCCAAACTACCCTAATTTCACTTCAGAAAGTTCTCTCAAATTTACATCATTTTTCATCATATAAAAAAAGGATTACATTCAAAAAAGTAAATATTATGCACCTAGGAAAAGTTTTTATTGAATATGATTCATGAAACATTTGTTTAGCAGAATATATATAGGCTATCAATTTTCACATTTTTGATTAAAAATTCTGACCCGCTAATGAAAAATTAACAGATACTTGATCTTAAATTAATTTAAAGGTAAGATTAAATATTTAATGATTATTATAATATACCTTTCTAGGTTTGTACGTTTCAGAGCTTTCCTTTTCTACTATGTGAGCTGATGCAGATTAACGCATTTTTTTGGCACTTAAGAAAATTGAAAATAATTAATCTGTAATGGCATTGATGGAAAAAGTGTTCAAAATGTCAATAAAAGTGCTCCTTTAACATTACTTCAAATACTCTACTTATGCAACTTAAAAGACACATTATCTGCCAGACTACACACTTTTCCATTAAGATCTATGAAAATCTGCAGGTGTTTAATTACCTGCTCTCCCATTGTTCCCTCGCTGCAGCAGGAGTAGTTTGAACACTACCATGTAAAAATTAATGTGCAATTTATCATAATGGTTATGCAGATGAAATGAAAACTTTCCCTAGTTTCTATTTTGTATTAAAAGTCTCACACAAATAAACCATAAGTTGCTTTTTGTCAGAAGTAGCTGTTTAAATATTTTCATTCATTTCAAAACATTTCTGACTTATAAAAAGAGTTAAGTATCAGTATTGCAATAATAAACATCAGACCATAAAATATCTGGAAAAAATACTATGTGGAAAATTACCTCTCATGAGAACAGTTTAAATACATGCTCTTTTTCCCAAAACAGAGGAGACTGTTTTTTTAATAAAGTTTTATTTCAGGAGATCATTCAAGTTTTCACAGAATCAAAGCATAGTTGAAATCGGAAGAGACGTCTGGAGGGCACCTGGTCCAGCCCCCTACTCAAGCAGGGCCACCATGAGCCAGTTGTCCAGGACTGTGTCTAGATGGCTTTTGAATATCTCCAGGGAAGACTCCACAACGTCCCTGTGCAACCTGTGCCAGTGCTCAGTCACTCTCACAATGAAAAAGTGTTTCCTGATGTTCAGAGGGAACCTCCTCACTTCTGGTCCTGTCACTGGGCATCACTGAAAAGAACCTGCCTCTGTCCTCTTTGCACCTTCCTTTCAGGAGAGAACCCTCTCAGCCAAGCTGCTTTCGAGGTGGGTGGCCCCAGCAGTAGTGTTGCCTGGGATTGTTCTTCCACATGTGCAGGACTTTGTACTTCCCCTTGCTGAACTCCACAAGGCTCCTGTCAGCCCATTTTTCCATCTGAATGGCAGCAGGACCCTCTGGCATATCAGCCAGTTTGGTATCATCAGCAAACATGCTGAGGGTACACTCTGCCTCATCATCCAAATTGTTAATGAACAGGACTGGACACAGTGCTGATTTCTGGGACACACCACTAGTCACTGGCATCCGGCTAGACTTTGCACTGCTGATCACCACTCTCTAAGTGCAGCTATTCAATGACTTCTCAATCCACCTCACTGTCTGCTCACCAAGTTGATACATCAACAGCTTCTCTATGAGGATCTTACAGGAGACAGTGTCAAAGACTTTAGTGAAATCCAGGTAGACCATAACAACTGCCCTCCCTTCGTCTACCAGGCTGGTCACTTCATCATGGAAGTCAACCATGCTGACTACTGATGATTTTCTCATCTGTAATGTGCCTGGAAATGGTTTCTAGGATTAGCTGTTCCATCACCTTCCCAGGGATCAAGATGAGGCTGTATGGCCTGTAGCTTCTTGGATCTTCTTTCTTGCCCATCTTGAAGTGTTTCTAACTCTTTTCTGTTAGAGTTTCATCAGTATCAGAAGGACTCAAACAACACACTTGGGTGTTTTTGGCCAAGGACATTTAGTATCTTGGCTCTGAACAAAATGCAAAGAAAGTCAAGAACTCTGGGATTTCTTCTGGCATTGATTGAAGATTCAAGCAGCTTTTTTGGCAGGTTTCTCATTTTTCTGTTTCATCCCTCATCCTTTCAAGTCAAACACACAAAAGGCAAGCAGGATTTAGCTGACTTATTCTTGAACCCTGAATTGAATAACTTTACATGCATACACAAGGACCCAGAAGGACATCCTGATAAGTCTTAATTAGCTCCACCCATTGCTTGGTCTTTGATACCATGCTTCACCCAAGACCAACAGCCTAGGATACACTTCTGAGACCAGACATCTGCCTTCTTTCCTTACAGAGGAGACCTCTATTTCTAAAGCACTATAGTATGAAAAAACAGAAAAGAAGACATCCCATCTTTTGTGGAACAGCTCAGTCGTTAAATATCCTGTTCATAGCTCAATGATGATTAGTTGTACTAATTTCTCAGGTTTGGGTGTTAAATACAGAGTGCCACCCTCCCTGTCAACAGGTGCAGAGGCACCCTTCACCCTTGCTATAGAAGCTATCCTACACTACAAAAGAAGAATTAATTAACAACGGGACTAGGGAAAGAGGGAGTGGGAATAACAACATGGAATAGTCCATAAGACACGCCTGGACTTCTCCAAGGGGCACAGTGTGAAATTTCACTCAGTGGTCCTTTTTAAACATTTTATTCAGTTTTCTGAAAGAAAATCTTATTTAATCAAAGCACCCTGGGGTTTTTCAGTCTCTCTTCTGAGATCAGCACAAACTATCTGCTTGCATCTCAAGGGAACTGGATCTGATCCCTGTCTAAAGCGACACAAATAATTTCTGTCAGGCCCAGACCCTTGATGCAATGCTGAAGGACCGTGTTAAGTTGCACTTGCCATGATGCAAAACACTGGTCCCATAGCATCTTGCAGCCACAATCCCAAAGCTCATACTCTTCCTGAACCCTTCAAGACAGAGATTGTCACACTACTGCATTAGCATTACAGACAGACAGATGAGTCCCTGGGCAATCTGTATCATTTACAACCCTTTGGGAAAAGAGCTTGTTGCTCTCAAAGATATTCTGGAATACATTTTACATTATTGTTGCCTCCTTAGATAAAAGGGCACAATTAGACCTTTCATTCTGCAGATGTCCCTCATGTGGAAACTACCTCCCAGTTCTCAAGATAGCTATGGCTGTCAGAAGCAGATTGTTCCCAAACCTGCTACGAGGATGAGGAGATCAACTGCTTTGTGAGCCTTATAGGCTTTCTGATTAAGGCACTTCTTTCTCAGAGCACAGTATGTCACTGTCACAGAGGCACCACAAAATGACTCTAAGCAAATAGTAAGTTTAAATGAACTTTCATTTGTAACCAAAACCAAATCGACAGACCAAAACCAAAAGACAGAAACCAACACGAAGTGTGGGGAGCAGGATGGAGATGCATAATCCAAAATCAGACAGCACTCTGGCAACAATTAAACTGCAGGTTCAATATACCAGTCAGGGATAATATTACTCAAGGAGGTCTTCAGTGGGGGCCCCATTTTATAGCCTGGTCAGATTTGAGCTGTGGTCATTACAAGCATGGTCCAGAAGCTTCTTGAGGCCTGGGGTGTCTTGTTGGCTGAGGACTCTGCCTATTGACTAAGGGTTTCACCCCTCTTGCTACCCCAACCATGAGGGTGTACATGACTGGAATCACCATGCCCTGGGGTGGGGCACAAAAGGTGTGAAAAAGCCAGCAATACCTGTATTGCAAGCTCTGGAACTTATCCGGGTGTCTGCAGCTGCCACACAGTCCCATCAACAGTTTTACAGTTAGTCTTGTTGACTTAAGCTTATGGAAATGTTTTTATAGCTTTCCAGATTACCACTTAAGAGCTGTGGAAGCCCGACTTGTCTTGTTTCAAGGCAAATTTAGGTTTGTTCTGCCTATGCTCCAGACTACCCGAATAAAAAATATGGAAGATGTATAGTCCTGTTAGCAGGGGATTGCACTGTAACAAACTCCAAAAGACAACCCAGATATTCCACAATTTAAGTTACAACCAGATTGTTATTAAGCTCCTTGACCTGGTGTAGAACAATCTTAGCTGCTCAGGGCTGAACATCATTCTCAGTCCTGAAGGGTACAAGTCCTATGTTTCCCCACAATATAGATGACAACATGTGGATGCTTCACAAGGCAGCAGTAAAAACCTCACAGAGGGAATTTCCTCCCTTCTTATACCTGCTGCTGTTCACCACCAACCCCGACCAGCTGAAAAGACATCATTTCATAGGAGGTTGCCAAATTTTGCTGATTTTGCTGAAGAAAATTGGCTTATGCAATTTTGATCTTTTCACAAAGCTAAAAATATAAAAATGAGAGTGGAAGCAAGGTGATGAGGGAATCATGTTGAGAGATTTAAATATATAGAATAGAACTAAGAGAGCAATACTTGTATTTAGTAGATGGAAAAACCTTTCGGAGCATGGGAGACAAAGAGGGAGACAAAGATTTAAATTCAATTCTTTTATTTTTCTATTATGCAGGACTGCAGCATCAACATCCAGCAACTGAGAGGAGATACATCATTAAACTTATTTATAGCACTAAGTACTTTGTCTTCATCCACATAAGCGAAACTGTAAAAATAAGAAAAAATTATAAAGGGAGTGTGTGGTTCTTTCATTAGCTTGTCTGTAATGTTGGATTGGTCCATAAATTAATGTGTAAAAGAGGACAGGAAAAAAAAAAAAAAGGAATTCAAAGCTTTGCCATTGTAATTACAGCTCTTTAAATATCAAAAGACACAAAGAAAGATTCCTTTTGAAAAGAGCACAGCTTCTTTTGGCAAGCCACTATTAAACACTTGCATAAATCTACAGTCTGTATCCTGCAAGTTGAGGTGACATTGCTTTCGTGGCTTACAGGTCTTCTCACGTGACTATTGGTGCACTTCAGTATTATTTATACATTTTACCAGGACACCTTTATGAGATAAGACACCTTCCTTCTGTCAAGGGTGAAGGGCTAGGAAGTAGAGGCTGTGAAAGCTAGTGAGAAAAATGGCCTCAATCAAAGGTCAGCTAGTCGACTTGGGCTATTCCAGACACAGTCCCTGAAGGTCTCTCTGGTATAACTCAGACATTCAGGTGCAGCTTCATCATGGATTTACCAGTAGCTTCTTCATAGCAGAGTCCATGTGCAAGTACTGTGTCACAGCAGCAGACACACGGTTACATCTCTCTATCTTGCAGTTCACACAGTATTTAGCCCCAGAAAGCCATCAAAACAACCAGACAAAAGATGCTAGCAAAGTACCCTCTAATATGCAGAGCAGAGTGTATTACTAGGCACTGCGTTTTCTAGATGAAATGCCAGAGAGCTCAGCTCTCACCCCAGTTTGCTTCCTCCAAGGCAACCTTTCCCCACAGTCTCCCAGAACATCTCTGCCTTTCAAAGGGCACCACAGATAACAGATCTCATACTTGACACCTGTCAGGATAAACCAATGTCCTTTGGTCCTATACATTTCACAGGTTGCAAACTTACTCAAGTTCAACCCTGTATGAGAGCAAACAGCTCAAGATATTTTCTGAAAAGGCCAAATCCCACACTGAACAGGGTTTCATAGGCAAAAATAATCATGCACTGCACCTGAAATAGTTCGGGAGCAGGCTTATTTTTGAAGCTGAACAACTGATTCCATAAGGTTGAGGTCAATATATGTGTGAGCAGCTGCAGCTTTTCAGGGTTTTTCAAGGTACTGGCTGTTTCCTCATGCTGCGGCCTCACAGATCTCAGGCTGTCCAGCAGAAGTTGCCCTGTTGATACTCAATAGCCACAGATAGTTCCTGTGTGGGGCACCACAGCCTGTCTTCTGATTTGATGCTTTCAAACAAAATCCAGGGCACAGCTCATCAAATACACAATGGAAGTAGAGAGTGCTTTGGTGAAACACAGAACTTTTCCCTGGTTTCTAGAAACATAAGCCAATGCACAGAAATGGACACTTGCAGGACAATTTTTATGAGGTTGGACAACTTGGGTGCCTGGGTGCTCTTCTAATTTTGGTCCTCAAACACGCAGTCAGAGTAGATCAAGTGAGGAACAATCCCTTTTCACTTGCAGGTATAACTTTTCCTTTTTCTAAAGGTAACCTAGCTTGCAGGGAGGGAAGTACAATGTGACACAGGTGGTCCATCAGTGGGAATTACCTGGACTAGAGGAAGGAAACAGGAAAATACCACCTCAGCTTAATTTCTGAGACGTGGAAGAAAGGTATACCCCAGAAACAGTGTGGGGCACACCACAGAGCTTCTTCTAATAGTTCATGCTCAGGCTTTGTGGGTGAAACCGCTAATTACCAAATATAATAAATTTACAAAGCCAGCTACACAGTTTGGGTAGTATCTCTGTCAGTGGTTCATATTGGAAGCAAACTGAATTTAAGAATCAGTGGGAAGAAAAGCAGCTGCCTATCAAAGGTGCTCTAAAAATCAAAAATATGCAGTGCTTTTTCCACTAACTTGCCTGCTAGCAATGAAGAAAAAGTTCAAGAGCAGACCCTTGAGGTACACTGTTGCCTGCTTCTAAGATTAACTTGACACCATTTACAACAACCTATGCCCATTCTTTTTCACAAGCTAACAAGCCAATTAATTATGAAGGCAACAGGTTTTGGCCTAAAGCCAAATTACAGTGGTGTCATTAGTCTCTGCTTTGTAACTAAATTAAGCGTCCTGCCTGCATTATACTCTCTGAACTCTTCAGCTCAATGATACTGTGCTGTAGGATTCCAAACAGGTGCTGATACTTACACATGCATCATAATAGTAGGCACAATGACAGCAATAATCACCCCATACTTGTAAATGATGTTTCATCTTTAAACAATCAGAATCCCTTCATAAAATCGTGATTGTAAATCAATAAGCCTCTCCTGGGCATCTACACACCTGAAGGCAAAGGGACCTCACCTAGGCTAATATGTAAAGTTTAGGCTGGAGGCTGCCTATCTACCAGCAGCGCTCCTACTCCAACCCCCCACAGCCTATTCCTGCTCTCAGAATTGCCTGCAACTCTAAACGTCCTTACCTCCAACTTCTGTCCCTAAAGGCCAATTGCTCACAAATTTTATTTCAAGGAACAGTATTTTTAGAAAACAGGTGAAGGCTGTATACATGTCATATTTTGTTTGAATATTTCATGTTTAAATTAGAATGTTATTGACACTAAAAAGCAGATCTGTTAGGTGTAAAATGTACATTTTAAAACTACACGCACATGCACAAGAAAAGAAAAAAAAAATCAATAAACTCTGAAGCAGACACACAATTTCAAGCAAGATGGTGATCCCCTAAAGATTTTGCCCAATTAGGCTGAACCTCTACCACAATACTTTTAGGTCTCCCTCTTGAGATATCTTCACTTTCCACCCCATTTCACCACCCAGTACTGCTGTGCTACCCCCTGGAGTCACTCACTGAATTGCTGAGCAGTCTGGAGAAGCTGCCATGAGCCTTCCAACCCATTGATGTACCATGCAACCATGCACAGCCCAGTGATATGAGTGAGCTGGCTGTATCAATCCAAGCAAATTGCTTTATTCATAAATTGTAAAGGTTCAGTCTGAATTTAATTCAGTATTATTATAAAGCATCATAGTTTGAGCTAGCAGGGTCAGTGGCTCATTTCATCTGACTTCTGTATAATGTGAAACAACGGGAATTCACCCTCTGGCTTCTGTGTTGCTATTGCTGCTTCTGATAAAATATTATACAAACATATCAAGGAAAACAGTAGAAAACACCCAAGATGCCTGTCTATGTTAAAGTTTTATTACTTCTGAGATCTCAAAAGGCTTAGGAAACATCACTGAACATTGTTTCATACATACTTGTGAAAGAGTAACATAATAAAACCAGGTCAAACACCACTGAATATTAAATTTAATGTAAAGTATGTAAAAGAAAGAAATACAGGAGATGTTGGAAGAAACATTAAAAGAGAATGAAGAAATAACTGTACCTGTGATTATGAGTTTTTTTAGTGAGGTTTTTTGGGGCTAGTTATTTTATTTTTAAAATGGCACAAAAATTCATTTTACATTGAAGGAAAGACGTAATTAATTTTCCTCATTTTTTTCTGACTAAATTTGGAGCAGCTGAGAGGTCGGTTATTTCTAACCATCTTTAAAAATGGACTTATAATGTTGCCATCTGTTGGCATATGACAGATATAGCATCCCACAATTCCAGACAGAGTCACAAAGATGCAGAAAATTAAAGGGACAGATGTGAGAAATACAAGCTCTCAATTGGTTCCACTGTTCACATCTGTTCTCCTCAAAGATTTTTCAATTATATAAATCTGTCCTCAGAAGCTAGTACCTTGAAATGTTATGGCATTTCTGGTAATCATAAAAAGCATATTATAGTAGAGTTTACTGCATCACTGGATTCATAAAAATCTGGTTTCCATCAACAGGACACAAAGTACACAGCAACATTACTTGTCTGCTTAACTTCCTTCTCCTTAACAAATCACGAGCAAAAGGGTAGGTGACTGATGCAGCTGTAAAAATTGCAAGCACACAATTCCAACAGGTATCTTTTTACTCAACACTTTGAAAGGAAATTAGCATCTCTTTCTAATGGTCACTGTATGCTGCCCTGTCCCTGCATGGTTTGCATAGCATTTCTCCCATCCTGTTGACGCAAGGGCATTTCTTTTTGCTGAAACATTTGCCTATCATTGCAAGCATACCTGTCATCATTTGCAATATCACTCATTTCTTTTTACAATCCTTTTGGCAGGCTGTCTGCTAATGCTTCCACCAGCTGTAAAGATTTTTGCCCTTCCCTACTTCCTTGTCTTCCCCATGAGTCCATTCACCATGTGAGACCTCAGTGCTCCTCACAGGCAGGAGATGAAATAACTGCCTGTCATCCCTCTCCTTTGGATTTGAAACTTGCATATAATTTTCATCCAACAAGGATTAGAAAGCACATTTTTTCCCCATTATCCTGTTAATTGAAGGTGATGGTACCTAATATTTGTGAGATGCACACGTATGCTTCTGTGGGCAAACTTATACCTCCTTTTTTATTCACAGATAGGTTTTAATGGCAAATAGAGAAATGTTCAAATTCTTATTTTTCCTTGGATGCAGCAAACCCATTTTCACCTTAAGTACAACATACCTCCTTCTCTGTAATAAGTTACTTAAATTCTCTCTCAAAATGACAGTGCCATCAAAAATTAAAAGGCATAGTATAAGGTAAACAACATTGAAGCTACATAAGCATGCTGATAACACACGTGAACAATTTTCAGTATTTACAGAAAGCGTTGACTGATACAGTTCGCTGGCCCCGTGAGCACTATGTTAAATCATTAAAGTGTGAGCAGTCTTTATTTGTATTGCAATAATATTCTGTATCCCAAGCCCAGAACCCTAGTTTGCTCAGTGCTGTACAAACAACTATCAAATCATGATCTGCATTTGAGTATGGTGGGTTTTTTTTTTTTTTTTACTGTAAGAACTGACTTCATCTCTGACAACTCATTTTTCTACATATTTTCAGTTATTTTGAAGAAGAAAATGACCTGGAGGCTACCAAGTGGAAGTCAGAATTCCTCTACACAGCTCCAGTGTGAACATTAAAATAAGTTGAGGTGCCTAACTATTGCATATTTCAGAAAGGCCAGCAGCCTACATTAATTTTACAATACATGAACAATTATATGCTTGGCTTTAGCTGATAAGAGATACTTGCCAACAGGGTTGTTTGGTGCCTTTCACTCCCCAGGAAAATGAGTGTGAAAATGTAATGGAAAAATCTTTCCCCCCAGAAAGATTCTTAATTTAAGACCAAAGCATTTTTTTTGGTAGCAGCTGGTACTTATCACTGCCTCTCTAAACAGGCTAGAACCTCAAAAACAACAGTATAAGTAACCACAGCTTCTTAAGTTTCAGAGGCCAGCAAGCAGTAAGTGATTCAATATATTCCTTCTGTGGGTTGCCCTCAGTTTACATCTTTTGGCCACACAGCAAGGCTATAATTTGTATTGGCATGAGATGCAGACCCAAAGGATAAAGAAAAGACAGTAAAATTAGGCCTGTCACATCTAATGTGGACTCTCTTAAAAGTATTTTGTCTCATATTTAATTACACTTAAAAGTATATGATATTTGCATACTTAACTACAATTCAGTCAGACAATAGGGGTAGGGTGGGATTTATTATGGAGAAATGTGCACTTGCAATATGGGGCATGAAATTTCCAAGCAACTTTTCCTTGTAGATAGAGTCTAGGTGCCTTTTTGACATGTGAAGGAGGGAGATATCACCTATGTCATCTTTTACAGAAGGGAAAAAGAACACTAGTCATCTCAGCTACATCCTACTAGACTTCCTTGATAACATCACTCACTGCTTCCCTCCCTATATAGCAAATCATTTTTCCAATTCCTAAGCTATTCTTGCAAAAAAGATGATACTAATTAAGGCCTTACCTCACTGACCCTCTGCTGATCTTCTTGTTCCCTTATTTAAATGTGTTCCATACTTTCTCCTCTCACGTAGATTGTCTCGTCTTTTCTTGTGCCTCCTCCTACACTCCCAGTGCTAAATTCAACAGCTGATCTACATTTAGCCATTTCTCAGATATTTTCATGTTTTCATCAATCCAGATAATTCTGTGCAAGACCTCCCACCTGACCCAATTACTTTTACAACTGCCTGTCTCTTAAATTCCTTCTCAAATGAGGGTTTTGTTTTTGTTTTGTTTTTTTGTTTTTTTTTTTTCCAAATTATCTCTAGGGCTACGAAGAACAACAGGTTTGTTTTCTTCGCTCAGACTCCTAGCTGTGGTAGACTGATGTCACCAAAGTTGAAGCAAGTGACCAAAAAGCCTACATTGAAAGTCTAGAGGCAGTAGGCCAGAGCCTAGGAGTTTAAAATTTCTTTACATCACAAAAATGAAAGAGCCCCTGGGAGCTGTTCCTATATTCATAAGACCTGAGTCATGACAGGAGACAACCTGCTTCTTTGCCTTCATTGACTAGGAAGCAAGTTTCTGACACAGGTGTGGTGAAGCTGAGTTGGTGACTTCAAGAGCTTTTGAGAAATGCCTGGTGCACTTAAGAAATAACCTGTTATATAAAAGAGAGTCATCACAACATCAGACTTCAGCTGCACTAAAGAAAGAGCAGAAGTAACAACAGAATTTTTGAGGCACCGTATTCTGTCAGTCTATGTTAGTCAGTCTTGCATCTCGCCTACTGTGTCAGGGACATAAGCAGAGAAACACTCAATTTTCTGAAGTCTGAAAAGGTTCAAGCACAAATAAGGCACTTGAATGTTCGTCACTTCCAAAATTAAAACAATTCTAGTCTTGCATTGAATGTAATTTTATAATTTTTAATTAATATTTTAAAAAATCAGTTAACTTTTAGACCATAGTTATATTCAGGTTTAAAGAGCAGTTGAGTAGGGTGTTTCAGCGTGAGGCTGAAATACTTTCTGGCATCTATATGTTGACAGGCATGATGCATCAGGAGAGCGTGTTGTGGCAACAGGCATCCCCCTCCAGACCTGACCTGAGTGGTAGGAGGCTGTGAAGTCAGGACCACAACCCAGGAGATGGAAGCAAGATCCATATCCACTCATGCAAACAAAGGGTTAAGAGCTCATTATATCCCCCCTCCAATAAAGCCACTCCTGATAAATGCAGAGTGATGCATCCGTAGAAATTTTAAGTTACCAACACAAGTCGATTTGAAATTCTGCATCATGATACAAACAGACATTTTAAAAGACCAAGTTACAAATCAGAAAATGTTCACCTTGCCATTTCTAAAAGTAAAAAGACCTGAAAACGCTCAGAGATCCTAAGTCACTAGGGAAAGGCTGTGTAAAAAGTACTTCTGATTGTTAAATTAGCATCCATTTTCATTAGTACTCAAGATGGTATCATTATCACTACAAAACGTGACTGCTAAAAACACGCTTTCAAAAATGTATCAATTGATCAGAAAGTGCTGATGAGATGATCCAATTTATGCAGAGCAAGGAGAAATATGTTCATATTCCCCTCACAGCTGGAAGAGACTGAGTACACAGGAGCCTGCAAACCCTTATAGCAAAACCCGTATTTTTGAGGGTTGTTCAACACTCCTACACTACTGCCATCTGCTGGCAAACAGAAAATACAAGTTTCATTTTTTAAAAAAAAAATTAGTAGTGTTTAACCGTGAAGTTATAAGGTTGGAAAAAGGAGCATGACTGGAAATAAGGCATTTGCAAGGTCCAGGACTGCAGAAAAGCAACTGCCTTCATAGAATCATAGAATTATTTAGGTTGGAAGAGACCCTCAAGATTATCAAGTCCAACCATAATCTAACCTCACCACACCACTGGAGACACCCCAAGCTTGGAAATGATATCGCCTTCCACCAGCAGCATCAGCAGCACTGAGAAATATTGCTGTTCCCTCTTTAAAAGTATTCTCCTTCCCACAAGAAAAATCAAGTCTTAAATGTTCCTTCATCAAAGACAATGACAGAACTTCTATTGACTATTACAGAAGCTACAGGTGACATTTAAAAAGCACTGACCTGTTGGTTAATACTTTTAAAACTGTTAAGATAAGAGATCAAAAATAGGAACAAAAAGACAAAGTATAATCCAAAGTCAATACACGACAACATTTTCTTCCTCTTACTAGTCACTTTAGGTTTTCCATGAAATGCAGAGAAGTCTCTTGTGACAGGCACGGCAACACCTGACTGAGACCTCAACAGACTTTTCTGGTAGCTTGTTGAGTGTCAAAGCACTAATAATTTACAGCAAACACTTACAGTGTGAGTTCTTTATTTGCCCTGGCCAAAGGTTGGGTCAGCTGATCAATACAGACTGGAACACCAGCAGTAAGCTTTTCTATGCATTTCTTTGGGATTAACTGACAAGAAGGAAAAGCATTCTGTTCTGAAAAAAAGCCCAGTTGTCATCAGCAAAAACAGAGCATCCTTCACAGCTCTAGAACTGGTTAAAACTTCTAAATTAAAAAACCCCAAACTTCTAGACAGGATAGAAAAATAATAACTCTTATTATATAGTTAAATTTTATCATTGAATAATTATAAATACCTAATAGCTTTATTATCAAACAATTTAAGGCCAACCCTGGGACTCTTTTTTGGGAAAAAGTAGATTTTGTGATTTAATAAGCTTTCAGGACTTTTCAATAGAACAAGATTGTGCCGTAGAAAAAAAAAAAAAAATCACACTGAAACTTTAATTTATAAATTGACAAACCTACACTATTCATATACTGACAAGATCTAGGAGTCTTGGTCATGAACCACGAACTCCTTCTAGCAGTAGGACAATACATAAACCCACAAGAGAGGTGGGGGAGAGGGAGAGTGGGAAGGCATCCTTGTCTCACCGTGCAGAGTTTTCTAGGTAACAAAAGAAGAAATACAGTGAAGTGACAAA
Source organism: Columba livia (assembly GCF_036013475.1). NCBI lineage: Eukaryota > Metazoa > Chordata > Aves > Columbiformes > Columbidae > Columba > Columba livia. The sequence continues at coordinate 124,963,353 of NC_088603.1, read as the reverse complement.
AGGTGGAATGTATCCATCAGCAGGCCAGGGAATTGTCCTGGTAGCGATGGCTGAAAGTTTCTCTGAGGTGCCTTGGGCCCACATCACAGTATTCAGCAAGCCATCCAGATGTCTTTGCATGGACAGTAGACTTCATAGAATCTTAGAATGTCTTGAGTTGGAAGGGACGCACAAGGATCATTGAGTCCAACTCCTGTCCCTGCACAGGACAACCCCACAATTCACACCATGTGTCTGAGGGCGTTGTTCAGTCCCTTCTTGAACGGTGACAGGCTTGGGGCCAATGACACCTCCCTGGCTTGTTCCAGCCAGCTGAACCTCAGGTCATCACAGGAGAAGTACAAGGAAGTGAGCTTCTGCTGGTCAGCATCAGCCTTCTTGGTCACATCACTTAATACTTTAGAAAGGCACAGAGAAGATGATTTTGAAGGAAGGTACACAGACAAGTCAGTGGCATGAAAAAGAATGAAAGTATTTATATGAGAAATTAAAAGCTATAAAGAAATTGGCAACTTAGGCTACTTCAGATAAAAATTTGGCATATCCATGGTGAAAGAAAGAAGGTGGGTAGGCTGGGAAGGAACTGCAAAATGAAGCTTGTGTGTGGTGTGCTAAAGGAGTGATAAAGTCTAAGAAATGGCTGGGGAGGTGGGGAGAAGGTTGCGAAACACCACATCTTTTCAGCTATGTCTTGCAAATTTGACTAAAGGATACAATTCCCATGCCCAGATGGATGTTATTATAACTGACATAGAAAATTAGAAAAATTTTACCTGTGTAATTTGATTGAAAAGGCCATCTCTCTTGGAAATAGCAGGAAAATTCTGCAACAATGGTTGTAGCATATAAGAAAGACAAAGATGATACCCAAAAATATACCTTCCTTTATAGTTCTGAATTAAGTAAGAAGGCAACGTTCTATCAGAGATAAAAATGGGATGTGGATGTTTGCATATACAACAGAGTTTGTCTTCTTTTTATATATCTATATATATATCACTTTCTATATATGTGTATGTATAAAATAGAACAAGTTTGCATTTATACAAACATAAAGGCTATAATATAGACCCTTTGGGGATTTGAATTAATGGTTGGAAATTCATGATTCTATATCACAAAGACAGAACAAAGGTTTTTTCCAGGTGATGAGATGGTAGCTTGCTATTTTTTCTGCACTTGCAAAATTACTCTCTCTTGTCAATCTCTGACAAATACAATTTAACTAGGACAGCATTCATCAAAAAAAGAAAAACAACAAAAAATAAAAGAGAAGAAACAGAGGAATAAAACCCAAAACCAGACTGGATGTCTTAGTACTGCTAAGAAATAGAAAGACATTATCTTGGTGAGATGTGTGAGGGTTGCTTATGGATAGTACAAGGGAAAGAAGCAGAATGGGTAACGGCCTAGCATAGAATTGGAAAAGAAAGGGAAAAAGAATAGTAGGCAGGACTTCCGGTGAGACACCAAAGTGAGGATAGGAGGGAAAAACCCAAGAGCTGAAATCAACACTGACAGATCAACAGTCAGAGAGAGACCAAGGGAGACAGACCCAACGAGCAGCGCTGGAGAAGACACTGTGATGGCTGGAAATAAGGAAGGAAGCTGTGGAGACAGAGGGCACAGTTTGCTAAAGAACAAGTTCAGTGAATGATCTCTTGAGAGAAGTCTGAAACAAGATTTGAGATCAAACTAAAACGTAAGAGAAAGAAAGCATGAAGCTAATATAGAGTGGGTATTTGATACTGAAATTTAGTCTGAAGTATTAATTCCCATTCAAGTCAGAGGAAAACATATCTAGGGCTTAGATTTTGGGCCTATGATCTAGGCAGCCTCAAGAGATCAAGCCTTCTCTTTGCCCAGGAGCCCAGCCTTCATGATCAAATATTAAAGCATGTGTGTTATGGAACATAACTAGATAAATGGAGCATCATAGAGAAGTAAACAAGCAATCTGGCATTGCACAGAGATCTTGCAAATGAGGGAGAAAAAAAAATACCAGCATTTCCTTTCAGTTTGGGTCTGGAGTCTATCCTGAATTTGAATTAAGTGTCAAGATCAAACATGAGTACCGTTAATTATTTAAAGATATGGTGCTTTGGGGAAAGTCTTGGTTTTTTGATAATTTGTGACTAAGTTTTAATCTTTAATTTTTTTTTTATTATGCTTTCTTTTGAACAATATTTTAAGTGGTGCATCCCCTGAAGTTCTCATAAGCCCCAGTTTGAGTGTAGTAAATAACATGCTTTGGAACTCGGAAATAATCTCCCATATTCCAAGTATTGTAAACTTGAAAGTGTTAGAACACTTTTTTCACCTCCTTCATGCAGTTGTTTTTTTTTTGTCTTTTTTTTTTCTTCTTGTAAGCTTGGGGGACTGTTTTGGACCTAGTGGAAAGTATGCCATTTGTCATCCACTCATGCCCCTAAGTTTTAGGCCCAATAGTAAAACAAGTACAAAACTACATCTGTACTTTGAAAGTACAGTAAATGTTACAAATGTTTATTTATACTAAGTATATTTTTTTCCTAATTCCCTTATCAGTGTCAGAGCAAGTATGGATTTTTGTTTGATTATTTATTTCTAACACGTTCATTCAGAGGGATTAGCTCATTCCCCACCTGTGAAGCATTGTCATTCTTATTCAGAAAGTGGCTAATCCAAGGCCTAAAACGGTTAAGTAATGATGTGACAGCAAATCTAATATAGAAACTGCATCTCATGATGCTTCATCTTCTACCCTGACACCCAATGCAGTGCAACTGACTGCAGCTCTTCCATCCCACTTTTCGAAAAGTAGTGCTTTACTATTCTAGTAAAAGGTCCCTGGATCAAGTATTTAGAAAGCAACTATCCTGACTGCATATCATTAGTACCCTTTTTTAAGTAACATGAGACGTCTATCCAACAAGTATGATAGAGATGAGTAATATCAGATGCATGTTAAACTCTTCAATGATAACTGCTTTAAGACCTATTATCTGTATTTAATCAGAGAAAGAAAACAAATTTCTGAAATCAATAATTCTCATACTGTGCTTGGTCAGTGGATAATATACTAACTTATATGAGAACTTAATTTTTTACAAGAGAAAAACGTTGGGTTTTTTGTGTACAAATGATCATAAAATGATCCAGTTTCAAAAAACTCAGAATTCTTTGAAGACAGAACAAATCAAATTAAATAAAGCTTGACAAAAACCAAATATTTCAATACTGAAACTAGTAGTAGCCTGTGGGAGAGGTAAACAGACCCAAACTTCACACAACTGCATGTGGAATTGAGATAGCATGCAGCCTTCTTTAACGTTATTAAAGTTGAAGGATATTAAAGATCACATGTCCAAAGCCTCTGAGAAATCTAATGGTAGGCATCAGCAACCTTGATGCCAGTGGCACAGGTGAGATCTCTGTCTTTCTGAAGGAGCAACACAGGTCTCCAGGCATCAGAGCAACATTCTATTTTGGACATGAAGATCTAGCTCAGAGAGCTAAGAGTACACCCCAGCCTAATATCTGCAATGGGGAACCATGTAGTTTCACGAGGGACCAGATCCCAGAGTTGACTGACACTTTCAGTGCTTAAGACCAATATTACTCTGAATATAAGCTGCAAGTTGGTTTGTTCAGTTCTTTAATTGGTTTCACCTTTCTTTTTTTTGTGCTTTGCTAATAAACAACTAACTTGTCAAAGTTTGTAGAGTGACTTCCAACCTGATGATCTCACGAGCGTGCATCTGCCCACACAAATAAAAATGCCAACAAGATAAGTTGTTTATCTCTGGGCCCCAATGGCAGAATACAGCTATGAAGGTCACACATTACATTTGCAAGAAGTGACAGAGTTTCAGCATCAACTTCATAATTTTAGCAGCCATAACTGAAAACTAGCTAGACATGTGAAAGGCAATAGTGAAGAACAATTACATACGGAAAGATGAACATCCTTGTAGTGTATAATACTATATTGTCATGTATATTACTACATGACAGCTGGAACCTAACAAGGTCAACCTGACACAAAAAAAAGTCTTAAGAAAGTAATTACAATGGACAGACATGCCAGAGTTTCCCAGCTTTCATTTGATGCTCTGCATAGGAATTAAAAATGACATGATTAGTTTGCAGGGGATAAAATATATATATATATATATATATATAAAATATATATATATAAAATATATTATATATATATATAATATATATTATATATATTATATAAATATATATTATATATATATATATATAATTATATCAACAAAACTAACACTGTAAAAAGAAAGGTTAATTCTACGGTTGTATACCAGAAATCTGTGTATTAACCCAAATATTGTTTAAATTAGCCATCATAATTCCTCAGCCTTCTTTTGTCCTCATTTATAATTACTTCTAATTTTTTTTTTTTTTTTTTTAACTTACATGTTTTAAATCAATTGCAAGCTCTTAGAACTTCAAGTTATTAGATTTTTGCATTTTCAAGAAAGGAGCTGTTTCATATCAACTGCAACAAGCCATAGCCAACAAATGATTGGCATAATTCTTCTAAGAGGAAGATGATAACACAGCCAGCCAGACATCAGCAAATGGGTTACTCGAATGAATGAGTTGGACCAAGAGTGGAAACAAACCTTAAAAATGTATGAAGGTTGCCTTAGTTTAAAGCACCCTCTCATGCTGTAAACATACATCAAAATAAGAAGAGTAAAGAAAATAAAAATATTTTTCTCTTTTTGGAAACCTCATTTTATTAGCACTAGAAAATTTTCAAAATAAAAACATTAAGGAGATCAGGAATATCTGCAACTCGACTTGTAAAAAGTCTTTGCGACCTTCTGAAGAATAAAATACACTTCTTAAATGATACTCTAAGTTCAGGCATTATACATCAGTAAAACATCAATAATCTCAATTAACGTATTAGCTGGTTTAACAGGATTTTAAATATAATTACTATACAGAATGTAAATTTTAATTTTGCTTTAAACAGGATCTTAAACCACGGTTTAAAAATTATTTCTTTAACCTAAAAAATTAACTTCCCAAGACCTCTGCACACCCCTTTGAATGAACAGCAGTAGAAAATCTGTTAAGGCAGATAAACTACTGCTATTAGATTTCAGAAGCGGTAGTCTTTAAAAGGACAGAAGCCTATTGCCCCTTCCTTGCTGCCCAATGCAAAATTCCAATTTTCAGCTGTAGCAGTTACTGAATTAATTTTTTAAGAGAATGTTCATTCTGCTCAGCTCTAGATTTTGATAAGTCTAATTCTTAGGAGTTTAGAGGTTAATTCAATCTTTCAAAAAATTAAAAAGCAAGAACAAGTCCATGTTTTGATGCTTCAATTTCAAAGCAAATATCCAAATCCAGGCAAATCATAAGATTTTGTTTTATTTTGAAGTTAATGCAAGTACTTATAGTAACCTAGAAATCTCTGAATGCCAAAAGCTTTATTTCAGTTGATTGTGTTTTCTTTACAGAGCTCTGCATATACAGATTTCTTCCTGGAAATGTCATTTTTTTGTTTAGAACAAAGACTAATAGATTCATCAAAACTAGAAGAATTGTTTATCATTTCCGTTTCAAGAAAGCAATCACCATTTGTGGGTACAGAAGTATTGCAGGATCATACCTAACACACACATCTCACTAACTGTATTGGAATCTAGTCAGGATGTACGAATTTCTCCCTCTCCCCAGTGATTTGTTAGCATAGACATCAGAGCTGGACTTCTGGATTATCTACTATCTGCATATCTACTTTAGGATCTCTCTACTTGAGAGTCTGCAAAGTTAGTGTAGGTAGACTCAATACGACAGATACTACAACGTGCAATATCACATTTGGGCTTCTCAGCTGAGACATTTCAAACATTACCTCTTCACCCACTTTTCTTGGGCCTGGGTGGCCACCAGCCCTACCAGATGCAGGTGCTGTGTGGTTATATTGCTTATAATTTACAACTGGAAACCATTTTGGTCTCTTCCTCCATCACCTTCTGTTAATGTTTACTTTAGCCCCTTAGTTCACACTATGTCCAGAAATTCCTTCCTCTGCTACTTCCAATTATGGTACTACACAGCTGAACCCAGACAACCCCACGATCTCTTGACTACCCATTTAACACTTGGTAAAGATCACTCTAGGGTGATCCAGAAAAGACTTAGCTCTTCAGTATAAGAAGACCTGAAGTTTGTCTTCATCCCTCTTGATATTTTCCTATTCCTGAAAAACCTCCTAAAGGAAATTTTGAACTAAATCTATCCTCAAGGACATGCTCTTTGAGCAGCAGTTTGCTCCACAGTTAATGACATCCAAAGCTTACAGAGGATGCAGACCTCTTTAAAAATAAGTCTGATTACCATCACCTTCCAGACCTTTTACCTCAATTAGCAGCAGCCAGACAAGTCAATCTTATCCCCGCTAGCGAGGAGGTTTGCTGCGGTTCAGGAGCTGGCATAACCAGCACCCTGACTGCCAACACGGGCTCTGCCACAGACGCAAATGCAAAACATCACAACCCCATAGAGATGCAGGTTACTATAAGAGCAATCCAGGTGCAGGGGTAGTCTAAGGAAGCTCAGACACCAGAAAGCAGAAGAGGATCAGGACAACACAAATGCTATTTAAAAATTCTTCCCTTTTCACATTGCCTCTGTGCTGCAGCCCTTGAAAAACAGTACATACCATGTCTCATCTACTGCACACGAGCTTTCCATGGATCTGGAAGTTGCAGACACCAGATTTGGTTATACAACGCACTTCAAGGAGCTCATATTATGCATAAGACATTTGGCAGATTAGTTTCCCGTCTAACTTTCTATGTTTTAAAAATACTGCCAGAGCTGACTTACAGGGGTTGGCTGCTGCACAGAAGTGATAGGGTCAGCAAATCTGTCTCTCTTTACGATATATGTAGCTCTATAGGTGGTATAGAAGCAGAAATGCTAGCTGTCTGGCTGCAGGTAGGGCTTCTATCATGTAAATGAAGTGTCATTTACATATGTGTTTAAATGCTGGACTCTCAATTTTGTGTGTATATGAGTGTAGGTTTTCTAAATTCAGAACATAGGCCTTGGTCCTAAGTGCGTTTTTATCTTCAGTTCAATATTTTTCTACTGATGTCTAAGAATCTTCAGTTAAATCTTTTTTTCTTTTATTATCAAAGAAATACTTAATAATCAGCACTGAACTCTGCACTGATTTCAAAGATCTGACAGATCCATACAGATTTATGCATACCACAACAATGACTGGGAACCATCACTTAAGGGACCCTGAAGTTTCCACTCTTTATAGCTAAACACTGAAAACCTTCAGTGACCTTTGATAACAAGACAGGTCTGCACGCTGTCTGCCCAAATGTTGAAAATGCAAATGTTAAAATGTTAAAGGAAAAAAAAAAAGGTGTCAAGGCCCATTTGAACATCAACATTTGTTGACAAACATTCTCTAGTTCTAGAAAGTACATCAGAACAATTGTGAAGATGGGATCGCAAGAAAAGCATGAAACAGAAGTCTCCCCCTACAAAGACTTGAGTAGTGTTCAAACATCAAATCAGCATTGTATCTTAGATGTTTACAGAAAAACAAACAAACACCCTGTGAACTGAAGAAGAAAGGCTGCTTTTTGAGAATGATGTGCTTCAGGATGTAACTAAACAGGAATCAGGATGAAGAGTATACATAATACTCACTGCTACTATTCAAAACTGGGGAACAGGCACTGCATGAGAGCAGGGTATTGACGCAAACAATATGCAGTAAGCATGCTAAACCCTGCTTCTTGGGCAAACTATCATCTAGCTCTAGTTTACAGGAACCAAGATGCCTGGAGTAAAATCTCTACTGGCATCGATCTGCTCGAGGCAGCTGACTGCATTGTCCCACCTCCGCTTTCTCCTCCCACGCCACAGTTTATGCCGCACCGCTTGATTCAGGGAGCACATGCCTCAATATGTTTGCAGAGACAGCATGTAGCACTCTGAGCTGGCATTTCTTGTTGTGGTTACTAGCAGGTAATAAGGAGAGTCAATAATAAGAATTTAAATGCCTTTTTCTTCTCACCCATTTGCCATAGTCTGTTAATATGTTTTTTGAAAACATGGAAACACATTTTGTGCACGTACAGCTTGCTTTTGGAAACTGTTAACACTCTTGCAAAGCCCACACAGCTCCAGGCACTGTGCAAACATATGGGAATATATAGACTGAAGTAAATACAAAACGGTAGAAAGAAATATTGGTAGATACAAAAATGGGGCCAGCAGTAAATACAGGTTAAAAATAACACAGGTTTATAGCACAGATTTTAAGAACCAACATTGCCCACTCTAGTAGAGAGTGTGCACACATCACAAAGTAATGTCATTGATTGCTCCACAGTTATGTCCTCAGAATTTATTTAGAAAGCTCTTCAGAATACTAATATAATCAAAATATGGCACATCTCAATACAACAAGTGACATTAGTGTAAAAGGTATCAAACCAACGTGAATTATTTAATTTCCCAAAAATTCTCATCTGTCTATTCCGTTACATGTGAAGGGGGAAAGTGTGAAGGGGAAAAGTGCTGTACAGTATAAAGTCTGGTGGGTTAGGTTTTTTTCCTTTAAAGAGAAGCAAAGAAACCAAATCTCAATGGCTCCCTCTGCTGTCATGTCTTCGAAGTTTCACTGTATTTGTAAAGTTTTGTGGTTTTTTATTGTTTGTTTTTTTTTTTTTCCCCAGCCGCAGTCAGTGAATATCTAGTATTTTCACACATCATACAGTGTTCCAGCTCTGAAGAGTCAAAGACACCTTTGTCCAAAAGTAGCTTCCTCAAAGTGCAGTTCAATACCTGCTTAGAATGGCTGGAACAGTACCATCCCTTCACATTTGCACAGCAGTTATGGATAGTATCAGGAAAAAATGTTTATGAATAGTTAATCATCTTTGTCATCAGCTTTGGATTTAACTGCAGACAGAGATATATAATTTGCCTCTCATGAAGCCAAATCACTTTGCATGAACCAACTGTATCAAAGGGAAATGAAAATTTCAAAGCTACAGGAACTGTCCTACAGACAGAAAATGTTTCTCCTAAACCAAAAAATATTCCACAACCAATGAAACAAGCTGGAGAGCTGTATTACCTCTGGCAAGCACTTTGCCTCACCCTTTGCCAGCCCCAGGAGACAGGTGATGGAACAGACTGAAGTTACCTCACACAGGTGAGTAGCAAAGCAGCAATACCAAGACGTCATGCCACACAGCTGACAAGGATTTGTCTGCCTCTCAGCATAATGGTAGGAAGCTTAGTGATGAACACACCTTCAGCAACCTAACTCCAAGCCATAGAAGTCAACAGGTCACTCAAAAGACCCAGAATCAGACCCAAAAATCTGCCCTCCCACACTTAAAGAATAAGGAAGCCTGGAGAATGTAACTTGTTCCCAGCAACATACAAAAAGATACAGTCATAAAACAACACTTGGGCAAAACACAGAAGTGCAAATTTAAGAGGAAAGCAAATACTTGAGTACTTCCAGTCTGTGGGAACCACCTCCCCAGGCAGAGGAGGTGGGAGGGCGGCAGTCGAGTGGGGACTTGATGAAATTTTAAATTTCCTGATGAAATTTAATAAGGGAAAGTGTAGAGTCCTGCATCTGAGCAGGAACAACCCCAGGTTCCAGTATAGGTTGGGAAATTACATATTAGAGAGCAGTGTAGGGGAAAGGGACCTGGGGGTCCTGGTGGACAACAGGATGACCATGAGCCAGCACTGTGCTCTTGTGGCCAGAAAGGCCAATGGCATCCTGGGGTGTATTACAAGGGGGATGGTTAGTAGATCGAGAAAGGTCCTCCTTCCCCTCTACTCCACCCTAGTGAGACCACATCTGGAATATTGTGTCCAGTTCTGGGCCCCCCAGTTCCAGAAGGACAGGGAACTGCTGGAGAGGGTCCAGCGTAGGGCAACAAAGATGATTAAGGGAGTGGAGCACCTCCCTTATGAAGAAAGGCTGAGGGAGCTGGGGCTCTTTAGTTTGGAGAAGAGGAGACTGAGGGGTGACCTTATTAATGTTTATAAATATATAAAGGGAGAGTGCCACGAGGATGGAGCCAGGCTCTTCTCAGTGGCAAACAATGATAGGACAAGGGGTAATGGGATCAAGCTGGAACACAAGAGGTTCCACTTAAATTTGAGAAAAAACTTCTTAGTGAGGGTGACGAGCACTGGAACAGGCTGCCCAGGGAGGTTGTGAAGTCTCCTTCTCTGGAGACATTCAAAACCCGCGTGGACATGTTCCTGCGTGACCTCACCTAGGCGTTCTTGCTCCAGCAGGGGGATTGGACTAGATGATCTTTTGAGATCCCTTCCAATCCCAAACATACTGTGATACTGTGACTCGCTGAGCAAGGGCTCCTGCCACCTTGGCCGCCTGGCTGAGGCACACACTGCCAAGAGACACATTCCCCTCGTACATCCCTGAAGTATATTTGGTGCCTGAGGCTAACAAAACGGCTGCAGTGAGTATTTCCATACTAGTCACAGAATTTGCCCCAGCCACTTCCGCCTTCTGTGCACTCCGAACCCGATACCTCCCAAACCGGGAGCTATATTTACCGCTCACACACTGCAACGTTCTAAATTAAGCAGCTTTTGTCATGCCCAGGACCGGCCGTAACTCTTCTTGGTCGGGTTTCTACATCAGACTTCTCGGTGCATTTGTGGCATCCCGCCTAAAGCACACTTAGAAGCATACACTGAAATAGTCAGTGGTCATCTCGCTTATCTGATGGTGAAACTGAGATTACTGGATGTTCCATACTGTACTTACCCTACTTTTCATTAGGTATGTATTTAAACGGGTGGAAGAGTGTTTCTTTCTCTCCCCAAACTGCTCAGGTAGCACTAACAGCTAAAGTCTAATTTTGCCTAAAGTTTATACCCAGCTGTATTTCTCTCAGTCACCTTTCTCCAGGAAACACACTAAAATCAGTCATATTTCCACTCTCCCCATACCCTTGGCAGAGCAAAATTTCAACTTTTGTTTTCTTTTTACTTTTTTCCCAGTACATTTTTACCATTATGGTAGGCTAATAAACCTACAGGAAGCAAATCTAGTTTATTCTTTGTAAACCTATACAAACACCATAATTTATTACTCTTTCAAAGCTATACAAGCACTCAAATTTATTACTAACAACTTCTTAGCATAAAATGGTTTTGTTCTGTAGTTTTACAGGGCTAGGCTCACGCATTAAATTCTACCCATCTGAATTTAGATAATACTTCTAATATCCCAGATTTAGAGTGTGGTGGACTATCCTAATCTACCAAGAAAAATCTGAAAGAATTTTTGAAATATTTCACATGAAAGATACCCAAATAATATTAAGATAGTTTCATATTTAATATCTCCTAAATGCCTTAATTTCTTTGCTATTATATTAAAGCTTATACCCAGTGAATTTAAGTTAGATCTTCTTTACCTAGATTGCAAGTACAAATGACTTCATCAGTTTATTACAGATGTAGGTACTATCTACAGGCATCAGCAGCAAAAGATAAATTAGAATGTTTCAAAAAGTTAACTCGTAGTGCTACCAAATATGTGGGTATAATAGAGTGGTCTACACACATACTTCCCCCTCAGATTAAATCTTTTGACACTCTCATTTTTAAGAAGTTACACCTTTATTCACTCCAGCTTAGTCTATCTGCTGCACACTTTCTGGTTTACTGGCATTACTTTCCTGAGTGGCAGTGCTGGAATAAGCATTCATATAAGAATTGCTGATATTACAAATTCAAAAAACAACAAACCAAACCACCTACACTTAGATCCATCCCTTCAACATATGTGATGCTGGAAAGCAAAGGGGTAGAAGAGGAATAGAATTAGTTAATACAAGCAGTTAGCAAGCCCATCCTTTGTGCTTTTTTAGACAGAAAAGAGAACACAGCCTCCCAGAGCTCCTCTTGTACCTATTCCAAACTCTGCCTACAGAGCTAGAATAATTATCCTGAATCGGGATCAAACCAAGTGTCAGAAAGTCTGAGACAAAAGAAGTTCATGAAACTTATCTTTGCAGTATTTTCATGCTCATTTAATTCGTTCCCCAACCTCTGCTAGGTCAAGAAGTGCCTGCATGACTGACATGAAACCAAGGCATAAAGATTAAAGGATGTTTGGTGTTCAACAGGAAGTCTGAGGTATAAAAACCAGAAAGCATCAAAAGAAGGACAACCAGCAGGTCAGGGGAGGTGATTTTCCTTCTCTAACATGCTCTCATGAGACCCCACCTGCAGTACTGTGTCCACTTCTGGGGTCCTCAGCACAAGGAAAGACACTGACCTGTCGGAGAGGGTCCAGAGGAGGCCACAAAGATGGTCAGAGGGCTAGAACACCTCTCCTATGAGGACAGACTGAGAGAGTTGGGGTTGTTCAGCCTGAAGAAGGCCCCAGGGAGACATTATTGCAGCCTTTCAGTACTTAAAAGGGATCTATAAGAAAGATGGGGCAGACATTTAGCAGGGCCTGTTGCAATAGGACAGAGGGTAATGGTTTTAAATCAAAAGAGAGGAAATTCAGGGTGGACATGACAAAGAATTTTTTTTACAATGAGGGTGGTAAAACTGGCACAGGTTGCCCAGAGAGGTGGTAGATGCCCCATCCCTGGAGACATTCAAGGCCAGGCTGGACAGGGCTCTGAGCAACCTGATCTAGTTGAAGATGCCCCTGCTTATTGCAGAGAGGTTGGACTATGAGGGAGACTCCTGCACATTTGAATTGATACTGCCCCAAGCTCACCAGACACAAGCCAGTTTTAAGTCAGAAGCCTGCAGCAGGCCATGTAGAAGTGGGCACACAGGCAGCAAAGACACATAACAAAGTTGACAACTAGATGAACACTTGCAGAGATAACAACCTACAACTACAATGTATAAAAATGACTTTTTCCACCCTAGCTCTCACTCTCTCGTAAGTATTAAAGTAACTTGGGTAAAGACATCTTTATATTAGCATTAGAACAATATGAGCTCTCTGTAAATTATGGTACACTTGAAATATGTAATCTGTTACAAAAGGGCTCTACCTCTATAAAAAGGGCTCAATACCCAGGTTAAAAGCTGTAGAATATAAGAGGTAATATCCAACAGCATCTCACCCCTATTCTCGAACCAGAAGCTCCCGGAAGGAAAACCTGGATTCCTAAGCACCGCTTCTTTATATCAGAAAGTAGTTCCTCCAGCAATTACATTTCCATAAAACCAAAAGGTGCAACTTTCACCTGGGAACAGGTTTTTCTTTGTTAATTCCTGCAGGTTCTGACATGAGCACAAGGGAAGAAATCAATAGGAAAGAACAAAGTCCAGCCAGTAACTCACCCCACGCCAAGCACATTTTGTCTTAATACAGGGATAGCAGCACTTGATTCAGTGGGAGTGCAGCACCTGCCCCCATCTAGCTCCTATGTTTAGTTCTCCTGTAGGTTGCTTTAGCATGCTTCCTCTGGAATACCAAGCACTTTTAAAGATGGAAACTCTGACCAAATACTCCCCAAAGGTAACTAATTGCTGGAGCTCTGAGGTGTTTTTCTTGGGGGGGAAGAAGTATGGAAAGTCTGTGGGTAGTCCTTCTTGACACACCTATGAACTGAAGCTTTCCAACCACATGTCTGTCATGTATAGACTTAATTTTGCAAAGTCAATGCAATTTTGCATGTAGAAGAGTATTCCATTTATCATCTTTATATTTTTTCATATTTTTAATGGAGAAACTCCATGCTTAACTTAGTCCTTTTAAGAAAGGTCTCAACGGACTCTTTTCTTAGCTGTCAAATGAGTCTTATTTCTACTGCAGATACATTATTTAAAAAAAAAAAAAGTTTTGCTATAGAATTTTCCTCCTTTTAAAGGTTTTCCAAATCTGTTCAAGTTGCATTGAGCTATTTCTATAACTCATAAATCATAAAGCAACCGAACTAATTTATTTAAGTAAAGATGCAGAAAGACCCCAGCTAGCTGGAGGCTAGGGCAGCATGCCAGGGGCAGTTTATGCTTTCCTTGCTCTTACACCATTCTTGAAATGTTCGCAACTGGTTGTGGGCAGAGGCAGGATGTCAGATTAGCCACATCTTTGTTCGGGCATATTCCTTCTTAGATTACAATTTGTGGGAAGCTTTTGATTGTAAAATACCTGCAAAAATGACTGGGTCAAAATTTCAAAGTATTTTTGTAACAAGCTTCTGCAACTTGTTGAAACTTAGGACAGAACTACCTCCATACTCTCTGGATCTCAGTTCAGGCAAAAAAAAAAAAAATACAGTTTTACTTATATATTTCATGTATTCATTTCTAGAATCTTTTTTGAGCACTACGTTATGAATACTAAGACACATGAAAGTGTTTCAATTACTTTGATTTAGAAAAGATCAGGAAAAAATTCAGTGCAATTTAATACAACTTTTTTACATCCCACATTTTGGTTCACTTCTTCAGTTAGTGGAGTAGAAGACTCCTACACGTGGTTTTTTGGGGGGGTTTACATTACAGCAAGACTTTAACCATATCTGTATTGGGTATTAGTCTTGGTGACATAACTGGCCAAAGACTTTGGGCTAGACTTTAGTCTGTGAAGCTTTGTGCTTAAAAAGAACACGGCTCCAGAACTTTCTGCTATATCAGTGTCCCACACAGACTGCAAGAACTACAAAACTGGATCCAAGTCAGCCAACAGTGAGCATTTCATTATATAGTGATGTGAGCTAGATGACAGGGGAAAGCTAAAACTCTTCAAACTCACTTGCAAAATTTCATTTTCAGAGGTATAATCTTTCTTAAGACTCAGCACCTCTGTTCTTGTATTTGAAAAGCTGCAGAACTCATTTGTTTTCACATTTTGCTGGCAGATTACTGCATAAATTACTTACCAACTGGGATGTTTCCATCTCAACTTCCATCCTTTGGCAGAAGTGATTCAAGGTCAAGCTCTTACCTTTGTGCAGAAAGTTGCAGCCACCAGAGAACCGCAGCCATCCTGGGAGCAGCACCCACACTTCCAACCTTTTCCTCCTCCCTGTGTGATGAAACACCTGTGCTACAGCTCTTTTCTCCCAGTTCAATCAAAGACTGAAAATTTCCCAGTTACTATCAACAGATTTATTTCAAGATCCCTTTGCATCAATTTCTACACCCCCTCTATCTGCAGTTTGTCCTGTACCTTTCCCAATAAACTCTTCTCAGTCCCTAATGCTCCTGCACCTTCAGTTCCTCTCCTTACAGCTTTCACGTATCACATCACTGCCAGTTTTTACTTAACCCTTTCTCACTCTCCTAAAAATAATTTACATATATATTTGCTGCCAGAACATGCTTCCTTTAACTATCCCCATTTCCTCAGTCTGCCTTAATTACAAGCTTTCAAGTCCAGGGACATCCATTTGTGAAGATTCTAATGCAAGTCTGTCACCTTTTTCATGTCCTTCAACTCTCCTCTAGAAAAATAGGACTTATTACAATAGCGTTATGACATTATCAATTAAATATAGATGAGTTGATGCTTGCTGGTGGTTGACTAGGTATAAATGTAAGTATTACTGAATCCCATTTGTACAGTCTAGTTGAAAATCTGTTTCTCTAAAAATATGAACAGGAGAAACTTGCAGGCACTGATGTTCACAGAAATAAACATTTGAAGTATCACATTCAAGATTACCTTTTTGCTGCCAAACAAAAAACAATTTCTCTTTCTCCAGCAGTATTTTGATACCAGCATTTTAGAAAAATTAGCTAGCTTATTTAAATAAATCTTACCACACTGAACAACTTAGAAGCACAGCACAGTAAGTAGCTATTCTGTTCTGTACAGCTCATCACACTGTTATCCCAGTGCTTCATTAAATCATTAACTCTAATCCATACCCACCAGGTCATTTCCTTCCCTGTTGCTCATGCATCATTTGAAAGACAAATACTATGCAGCAGGGATGGACTCATTTGAGGTCTCTAGTCTAAAGTCTCTGCCTCAGGGGTACCTTCTGAGGAGCATAATTATAAAAAAGAGCAACTCCTTTGATCAGAGATCTGATGCAGGTGTGAGCTCTGTCTCAAGTCTCTGCATCATCAGCTGCATTATTTTCCAGGGTCACCCAAGCAGCAGCACCTCAGACGGATGTTTCTCTTTGTACACTCCTTGTGGGCTCTCAATTGCCTCTAAGCTCCCAAACTTCAATTTGTTCAAATATCTGCATTACACAAACTTTTTCCTGCACTACTTGTAGAACTTCCTGTAGCTTAAAAAAAATAAAATCGAAACTCTGAATTTCTCACAACTGGAGGTGGCGGGGAGGAGGAAACCCCACACAAAACCACATCACAACCTCACCACCCTATCTCCATACTTAACCAACATACAAACCCATAGTGAAACAGTACATCTGGACAGCATTTCTTCCATTTCCTTTACCTTAGGGTTTGTTGGTGTATTTGCTCCCTGCAGGTGAAAACATCACACAATTCCACCCATTTGTCATTTTCTTTAAAGATTTCCCATCACCCCTCCCACTTGCTCCAACCAAATAAACCAACAGCTCATTGTTCTTTTACGTGCCATAGGTGTGATTAATTGAATTGTATGGAATGGGAGGAAAACATCAACAGAAAAAGAAGGTAGAAAGTCAAAGTGTCCTTTCAAGTGACTCTTCTGCTGCAAAGAAAGCAGGTAGGCTCACTGAATGAGATTCAAGATCTAAAGAAAGACACCAAGTGAGAAACTATGATGGTGTAATGCTGCAGAAAAGCTGTGTTTAAACAGAGACTCTTTCAGTCTACCTAAAAATGTCTCAAACACTGTTAAGACAGATTCAGCATAGAGAAAGCTAACTAGAACTTGCAAGAGAGTTAAACAGTGAAAGTGTTCACAACACAGCTTGTGTGGGAAACAGTATTTTTTTTTAATCTAATGTGGAACTTCATTGTATTTTATTATCATGTCATTTGATCAGTATAATAAAAAACACAAATTATAACTATAGCCTGCTCCAAAGACTGACAATTATTCACAGAAATAAACTAGTAACTGAATAACTTCTTCAGATAAAGCAATTTAAAATAAGCAGGATCAGAAAAATCCCTGACTATGAAATCAGCTGGGAAAGTCTAATAAACAGCAACAATGAATTAGGGGCAGAGGAATGGCCTATGCACTGAACACAACCAACCTTCAAAGCCTTGGGAAATATATGACTGACTTACAGAAAATGTGAAATAGGGAACCTTGTACTGAAGAAGCACAAGTTATAACAACTCCAACACTGTAAACTGATGTAAGGTCAAGAGCAAAATCATAGTGTTAAGAGAGAAGTGGAAGAGATACATATGACACAAATTTAAAGAGTCTTTGTCTTGTCCCCCACCCCCCAAACAGCAACCAAGCAGACAAAATTAGAGACCAAATTAGAAGTTCAACTGGACTACGTGAACATACTTGATTTTAATTCTTTGCTCAAAATATTCTTCAGCACCTGAAAAGCTGCACTGAAGTGTGAATGAAGAATCAACCCCACAACACTCTCTTGGGTGTCCAACATCCTTTGTCTCATACAGCTGTAAGTTCTCTCGGCGTTCCAGCATTTCATCTTCTGCTTCCCAGAACAAGTATTCCTGTCTCCACCTTTGACTTTCAGTTTTCCAAAAAAATCATCAATACTCACTAGCAACCCAAAGAGCAGATACAATAGTTATTTATTAACATTTAAAATAAGCATAAATTTCAGGAACTAAAAACTTCTCTGAATTGTTCTGCATGTGGTATTCTTGAAATTAAAGAAGATAAATACAACTGAAAGACCAAGCATTATCATAAAATATGAAGTTGAATGGAATACAGATCAAGTTAATAGCAATTAAGTTACATTAACTTGAAGAAATTAAAGAGTTCTACACATTTTCTGATGAAGCACCACACTCACAAGACCCAGTGAAGCATCTCATGAGAACTAAGCTGCAAACCAGTTAAGCAGCTGAAAACAATTTGTCAGCCAATTTAAATTAAAAAAAAAAAGGAAGAAAAAATATAGTAGCAATGTTTTCCAGAGAACTAGCAGAAGAGGGATAGATTTAACATCCAATGTATTCCAATCACACAGCACAAACATCTGAATTTTAACCAATTTAACAATTCTGTATTCCTGGAGAGAAGAGATCTCAGTCATTTCGTCCTCTATTTTACATGGCTGCTAATCTGAACTGATGCAAGTACTTTTAAGATTCTTGGGTAATGTTGAACAGCAGCTGCACATATTGATGCTTGCAAAATAAAATTTCAGCTTTTTTTTTTTTTAAATAGTAGATATACAACTTCAGTAGATAATGAAAGATCTGCAACCTTTTATTTTACCATTTTGATGAAATGCAATAAGCTTAGCTCAAACTAAAGCTAAACCTCCACGTAGCTTGCTCAAATGCTTAGTTTGGAAATTTTCATTCCTGGACTAAGCATAAAAGGATTTATTATTATTTTTTTTTTAACATCTGAGGTTCTTTCAGATGTTTGCAGAACAGGAAAGAAAGGATGCATAAATTCAGAGTTCAATATTGAAGTGTAATGCTTCACATATGAGGGCACAAATCAAGACAGCTTGTTCATCTGAAAGCCCACAAGCTCAACTTAAAACACAGTCATCATTCTAGAGTACCTTGTTTAATTTTACATGAACATCCACTTCATTCTCAAGATGCATGTAAACTTGTGCAGGCAGATTAAATGTAATAGTACCTCTGAGTAGATGAAATTCAAAATAACAAAGTAAAATTTCTCAAGCGTTACAAACTAATTTTACAGGCAAAGGAAGTTAATTCAGTATTAAGATGACAAGTGCAAATGCACACAGGATGTGCAAACACCTTATAAACTCTCACTTAACACATCAGTTACCACCACCACTAAAATTCAGAAGAACACTTAGAGTGGACCCTTGTATTTAAAAAAACTCTGTATGCCCTTTAAAATTCTAACGAAATAATGTCCCTTTCCATCTTCTGAACAAAAATGCTGCAGAATTAACTTTAAAAAAATGGCATACACCACATGGGAGACTGAATTCATCTGGTTATTAAAGCAATTATTTCTCTATTTACATTGTGGCAAACAGGCTGAGACAAACTGAGACAAGCTAAACTCAGCCAGAAGTTTTCCTCTGTTCAGAGGAGAAAATAAAGTCAGAAAACTTTCTTGCAGACAGTGAAAACAGGATCCAACACCAGGCTTCCCCCATGAGCATCCAAACGGAGCAGCAGACAAAAGACAGGACAGTGGAGTCTTCCTAGAAAAGGCAGGGAAGCGGGAAGGAATGGTACATAGGCAGGAGTAACAAATTCATCGGCTCTTGAACATCTGACCAAACACAGACTTCTGGAGGAAAATGCTTGAAGATCCACTAAGCATTCGCACTCTGCTTCCAAAGTGGCAAAACTGCTTCTCGTGAAATACGTAGGGAAATTGTTTGGAGGAATCAATTTACTGGTGTTTGACTTCTGTTTGTTGGATTTCCGCTTGTGAAGGAGGACAAGGTCAGAAAGGAACAGGTAACAAACAAACATTATACATACATCCCCTTATATTAATAAACAGCAAGTTTTATTAATAATATTTGGTTTAGATATCCCTGGACACCGAAAGTATTAATAAGACTGTTTCAGGATTATTATGGGAAGAGAAATACTGTCAAAAGCCTAAAGAGGATACAAATTTAACTTTTTGAACTGAAAGGTCCATATTCATCATATTAAAATGCACTTTATTAAAATATATAAAGTAGAACAGACAGTATAGGACAGATGCTTTGAGGACAACATGCCAACTGTACACTAATATTCTAATTTTATATGAAGCCAAACTCATTTGCTTAAAATTCCTTTGATCCATAGAGAAAGTCTTTCCTCTCCCTTCCCATGCTAAACTATGGTGGATATATCAGGCTGAGAATAAAATAAATAAAGAATAAAAATGCAAACAGGTTACTTTCAGAGAAACTTTCAAGCAGATTAAATAAAATCAAACGGTCAATTCTCATGCCAAAGAATTCTCATCTGAGTTATCATACTTTAATGTACACAAAAAACCTACAAAATTTAAAAAAAGGTTTTGCTTCAATTGAAAAGAGCTGGTTGCTTAATCTCTCAATTTATCAGTATATTATATGGCTCTTCACCTGGCAAAAGAATAAACAAGACACCAAAAAAATCTGTATGTATTTCCTTAGCAAAATGGTAGGAAAAATTAGTTCAAATGGCTTCAAAAATAATATAAAATCCTAAAGGGTGATTTGTGTTTGAATGCCTAGAATTATTGATTTAAAAATGAGTGCTGCAGAAAACTCGAAGACTTTCCACGCTGGATTTTTGCTGCACTAGAATCAGCTGAAGTATATAAATACCTTTCTGGTGAAAGAGCCACCAATAACTTCAAAAAACACAGTTCAAAACACTGTTACTTCAACTCAGTTTCAGCTAGAAAAGATGCACATCAAAATAGTTTATTTAAAACTTCTTTCTTAAGGAACATATTTCAAGTGTGTAAGATCTTCCTATGAAACAGAAAGCAACTTCAAAATAGAACTTTGACTAAACTGTGAAAAATATTTGAAATGCTTCCTCCTAAATATTATGTTATTAGCACCTGACCAAGAGCTTAACATTATCTTTTTTTTTGGTGCCACAGATTTGTCTGGGATGAGAATCATTTTGGCAAGGAGCTTTTGTATCTGAGTTTTGCAGACAGTACATTATGAGACTGCCAGAGTATCCAAAAAGATGAACAGAGCAAGAGGATGTATAGAAGCATTTGATAAATTAAGCCTGGAACAGAAAGAGACATGAAGTAATGAAATTTGTCTAGTTGTGGATAAGGAGTTTTTCCCCAATCCAAGTCCCTCAAAATAAAGTAGTGCCCATGGTTTCCTTAAGCCAGCAACTTGAACATTCAACTGACACAAATTATTTCTTGTCAAAGTCAAATACTAAAAAAACCTATGCTAATGATGCTGATGTTACAAAGTCAAGAGACACTCAAAGGTTAGCAAAGCTCCTACAACTTCAGTTTGTCCCACTTGTGTTGGTTGGACAAGCCTTTCCAGCAATAACTTTTCTATATGAATTCTCAGGTCTCTTCGAAGTGGAAAAAGTAGTATATATACTCAGTATTTTTTCCCCCTCTTCCTGCTATCGCTAAACATATGCGATAACATCATATCTTACTGTACACCACCACAATCTTACACTGAAAATGGAATTGATTTTTTTTCTTGGAGAGCCTTTCCCAGTTTTAACCATTTTGCTGCATCTCTGGTTCACCAACCCATTAAGTGTGCAGTGCACCTAAGCCTATTCTACAGTGGATACCTGCTTCTAAAAGGCCAAGTCTCCTTTCTTCACCTCCCACCACCTCCCTTCTAAACATCTGACCTCACAGAGAACTACCCAGACCATTAAATCTGCAGAAAACATCGAACTGGCTCAGTGTGGATCACAGGAAAACAAATGCTGACACAAAGGAGGAGGCATCAGGAACAGAACTCCTCCATTAGCAAGCAGTCATTACACCACCTTCACTGTATGGAAAAATCAGACCAAAAAATGTATTTCTACATTTATTGGAGATATTAAGCACCATTCCTTTTCTTTCTGGAGGAAAAGAACTCGTGCATAAGGAAGCTGAAGGCTAAAAGTTTCACATGTCCATTAACTAGTACAGCACTCCATAGCTGATTTTACAACATTATATACTATTTTTACAGCACTTTAGATGCACATGAAATTCCTTTTAATTTCAGCCTCACAAAGTAGACTCTCAGCAGTCAGCAAATCGGTCACAACATGACTAACACCATCAGGAATGAAACTCTTCTATTTGTAGGTTTGCTAAAAATCCTGGAACAGTATAAGAACTGTCACAGCTCTGTAAATGTGATCATCTCCTTTTCTCACAATCCTGTCTCATTTTCCAAGCTCTCAAAGTCTGCAGAGTGATGATCCCATTTTATACTAAGCTTGATTCAATCCAAGAGTAATGCTCATGCTATTAGAATGAAAAAGGCAAGGGGTAAAGCAGGAAATACTAACAAATCCTGCAAAAATATGAATACTGCAGAGGAAGCAAACTATGGTTGCACATGCAAATCAATTCCTGAATTCCTGACTCTACCAGTAGTTTTCTTTTAACTGGAAACTTCTGTGCATTTTCATAAGATATTTTTGTAACGGAGCAGAAGCATGCTGATCCATTCCATGAAGGATCATCGGAAGGACTACATTCTTTAGACTCACAACACTGACCTTTGCCACTTAAACTAACAACTGGAAAAATGGGCAGTAATCCATAAATCAGCCAACAGAGGGAAACAAATAGCTATAAAACCTGTTAGCCAGAAACAGAAATGCATGAAGCAGCAATTTTTGGGCTCAAGCCAAATTTCATAGAGTTTGGGCTTGAAGCTTTCACGTAAGTCTCCTCTTACAATACGCACTTCACTTGTCCTTCCCTCATCCCCCTTGCTACTTGTTACACAATCACATTTAAGTGAGATTGCTTCTTTCATTCAAAATACAGGAGTGGCTTCCCTTTGGAGTTTCCCAAAAACTGGCAGTAAAAATTAAGATTCCTATCTGCTACCCTGCAGTCTCAAACAACATTTTAAATAATAAGCATGTACTGAACTTCTTGTGTTTGCAAGGTTAGAAGAGTGCAAGGGGCTTAGGAAGAAAGAAAAGTAAAATATAGCAAGATAGTCTGTATTCAAAACAAACCTTTGCCACTCAAGCTCCAGAACTCTGACTGCCAGAATCTGTAAATGAAGGACTCAAAACACAATATAAACATCTGTGTCGGACCATAAGACATGAAACATGTTCAAATAAAATGTGGTATTGCTATTTTAAGGTATAACACATCTGACTTCTACACTGCTGTTCTAAAAAGAGAAAGCTATCCCCGGAGTTTGGTACAGGCTGTTCAGTATTTTTTTTACAGTCAATATACCCGCTTAACTTTTTTTTTTAATATTCTCTTCCAGCAGATAGAATGTGTTGCTATATAAACTGAAAACAAAGATATAATTTTTAGAAGTTAAAAACTAATATAGAATTACACATTTTAATATATATTCTGAAATTCTTGCTCCGTTGTTTTAACAAAAATCGTGTTAACTTGACCATGAATACGTCATCTGCACAGGTCAAAGTATTTTTCTCAAAATATTTTCAAACAGGGGAAAGGACACCTGGATATTGGGAAAATAAAACAAAAAAATTTGAGAAACAAAGTATGTGCTTGCTAAACAAGAATTATGTTTATTTAGCTAGTGATTCACCTAGAGGAGTAAATTTTCACTTTCATGATAGCAATCTGTCAGGCTTGCAAACACCCAGAAATAGGAATTAAAGATTATTTTAAATGTAGTTATAAAGGTCATAAAAAGTCTGATTTAGACTGAGGTACATTTACTCAAAACTGAGATTCATTGAGTGGTAGCAAACAAACAGTTCCTCAGACAAATGCACTTTTTCAGTATACATGTTACAGAAAAAAAATAAAGAAATGTGCATTAACTGGTGGTGCCCACCAAGCTGCATATTAATATTCTCTTACACCAAACAGTTTGAAACAAGGGAAATGTCATTCTAATATAATTTTATGTTATGTTTCATTTGGCTAAACTGCAGCTTAAAGTTGCTTTGCCATATTAAAAGATTACTACAATAATTTTCACATGAACATTTAGACTTGAGTTTTACTCCAGGACTAAATATGGCATGATTTGCTTTTAATCTGTTGAATAGCTAAAAACTGACAATTAAAAAAACTACAACAAAGAAAAAATTAAGTTGAAGCAATGTGAATCTCACATCATTGAACCACTTCTAATGGTTAAATGTTAGTATTTAACAAATTCAAAGAGTTAATGAATCCTTGCATTCGTTCAGTCTCCTGTGCCTTATAGCTAGGATGCATAAATACAAAAGACAGCAGATACTGGTAAAAGCTTCAGGACAGAAAGTGCTTGACGAAGGTACAGTTCTCAAGTGTGTTTGGTGAGAGAGTATAAGGGCAGATGCACTGATGAGAACCATTACAAGAAGAGTCAATTTTGTGTTAAAGTGTTCAAAGATGTCACCTTAAGCAGAAAAAAGCTTTAATAACGTCTTCTTAGACATATTAGGCATTTCCAGAGTCTACATCATTAGTGTTGTAATTCTAGCTGGACATCTCCGTATAGTTATTGTTTGTTTCTATTTCTCTCCTGAAAAAAAAAGAAAAAAAAAGGAAAATAATATATTAACACAGTTCAACATTATCTGCTTTCCTATGATCAGAGCGGTTGTATTGCTTGGATTTTCTCTAAATCAGGCGACAAGTTTTCAAGGAAAATATTTCACTTTTTTCAGGAATATGAAATACCTAACTCGAGTCAACTTCTTTAAAAGAAACACAGAAGTATACATAGAACTTAAAGGCAAACATGTTCCAAAAACAGCTATCAAAAATAAAAGGTTTTACAATGTTGCTTTTCAATCACTTCCAAAAAAATGTATTGTAAAAAGTGAGCTGAAAAAGGAGACCAAGTGACCTACAAACAAGGCAAAAGAGAGGCACCCTAAATCTTTTGCTTAATTTGTCAAAAATGTCCCACATTAATATTTAAATAATCTACTCTCCACCTATTATATCCCCAAAAAAGTGAAGACCATATTCCCAGGTATATCATTCAAAGCCTACTATAATAAAATGTTTCAATGTGCTTAAGATCAAAAGGTAAAGGAACAAGCTAGCCCAGTACCACCTCTTCCATACATACAAACACATGGCTCAAATGGCAAGAAAAATAATTAAAAAAAACACGACATGTTGCATTTGGTGTAAAGGTACAAAGTGTGTGATGTCATCTGTGTAATACAAACACTGATGAACAACTTGGCATGGTTAAGGGCTAAAATACTAACTGCACTGTCTCTCTATCAGCAACTAACAAATCCTTCTTCTGTATTACAAGTCTAACAGAGTAAATAACATTTTCAGTGCTTTAACATCCTGCATTTTCTCTAATTTGTCAAAGATAAACATACACTTAGGCATTATGACTACCTCTAGGAAAAAAATGAAAACAGATAATGAGCTCTATCTCATTACCTTCATTATATACCTTCTAGACTGTGAAAAGACACTGTAGTTTGACTCTAAGGAACTAAGAATTTATCTTCCAATAGCATTCCATTTTTGAATATGTACAACTGAGCACATTATATAAATGTTTTAAAATACCTTCACAGAAGATGGGTAGGTTCATTTCCAGTATGTTATAAGTGGAACATAAACATAATAGGGAAAACCAAAATAAACCAGGAGTCATTTAAACCATTATTTCAACACCACTCTGATATAGCTCTGAAACTTTATTATGCTAGAAACTATTTAGGAAAAGTCCTAATTGGCATATGGACCCAAATAAATTCTGCCAAAAAGACACTATAATGAAAGAAGAGGTTACATAAAATTTATATTAGAGTACAGCTGCTGGTGTAATCCTCTCCAAAGCAGCTGAGTTGCTATAAGACAAACACTAAAGTAAATCTCACACAGAATTCTTGCTCACAGTCCCAGCAGCTCTTTACCTAAGACTGGTCATTCTCTATGACAGAACTTCAGTCTATTTAACACAAGAGTGATAATTGCAATATTCTGCTAGAAATCTTTTTTTCCTAATTCAAAGAAACATAACTAATATTTGCATAGTAAGATACTGGGTTTAAAATTTGAGATTGATAGTAACAGTCATTAATTCAAACTGATATGTTAACAGAGCACACCCAGGCTGCCAAGAGATGATCCCTGGCCTCATGCCTCACTATGCATGTAAGGCATTCAAAAATAGCCTGCTTGTGCGCATCTCAGATTATTCCTTTACTATTAGCAGAACTCAACTGAAAGAACTGCACAAAGTGATGTTAAATAACGAAATATCAATATGTTCACAATTTTAAATACCACCTACATACAAATAAAATCATCAGTTCCTTCCCATTAGCAGGTATTCCATCTGTAACCACTGAGCCAAGCTGTCCAGACAGCCTCTCTCTGCATTGCAAACTGCTGCACAGCAATCAACCTTGTGCTTTGTGTAGTTCCTGAACTCAAAATGCATTTAAGTTCATGAAAACTCAAAGTAGAAAGGTAATGATATCCTGACCACCTTCTTCCAGCGGATTGAACAATGAAAGTGTTACAAATTTCATGTGCATTTTGAATTCTACAGAGAAAAAGGCTTTAAAACTACACCAGTGCACCTTTCCTATAGTCTCAAAGTTACATATCACTACACCTATATTCAAATACTTAAAGCAGACATACAAACTTGAAATTTTGCAAGTGCACAGTATTTTCTTTAGATATTGATATCAGTGACATCTGATACCCTATAAAGCAAAAGGGACAAAGAAAAATCCCGATTTATTCAAAACACAGGTAGTGCTATTACACTCAAAAGTAAATTAAACCCTTCCTTTTAAGTCAGATCACACTCACTACCACTGCCTTTACCCATCTCAAAAAGCTTTCCTCCTCTGTTTTGCAGTTGCCTTTTTTTTTATTTCCTAGTTTTACATTGGACAGCTTTTGTTTGATTGGTTTTGTATTAAAAAGTTATTACAGACAAAGTAGCAGAAGATTTTACCCCCAGCAGGTTTCCTGCACCAGAGCAGAGGAAGTTTACAGTGTAACTGACTGGATTCCACTACATTTCCCTTTCATTAAAAAAAAAAATCTCTTATTTCTTATATTCAGATGAGCAAAGCCTTTTCCACAGCTCTTGCAATGCTCTCAGATAAACAGCTTCTACAGTCAAGTTCCCTGCCAGAGGTGAGCTTCACTTCAGAACTTGCTGAGGTGACATCCCCCAGCTCTAGGGGGAGCTTAAGAGCAGGTCGTGGAAATTAGGTACCATTTGAATTAGGACTACGTGGGAATGCATCAGCTGGTTAAAAGTACCTGCCAGACCATGCAGGTAACATTTTATACAAACTGACAAAAACCGAGTGAAGGTGAACCTAAAAACACTGGGGCCTCCAAAACATGCAAAGTTACGGAATTAACAGTACAACTTGTTCTGAACGGTGAGGCTGACTGATTTCCAAACTTCAGTTCTCTGAATTCAGCACATTAACCGAATGATCCTGTGCTGAAAAGTAGCTGCAATGTAATTTATCCTCAGATTTAACAAAATCTCTATGCTAATCAGATTTCAAAATTCAACGCAACAAAAACATTTCCTGATCCAATTTGAAAGAAACTACTGAGATGCACACAACATTGACTTCTGGAATCTTTTCTCTAAAACAAGGGAAATGAAAAAACCTCATTTCAAGCAGCAAAAATGTAAATGATAGCCTAACAACAAGAAGCTACTGCAGACCTCAGCTCTATTTTCTTCTCAGATCCCACAAAATGAAGCTCAAGGTGAAGGAAGGTAGACATGAAAGGGCTTTTTTTTTTTTTTTTGGGTGGGGGGTTGTGGGTTTTTTTGTTTGTTTTTTGTTTTGATTTGTTTGTTTTGTTTTAATAGCAGTTGCAAGTGCAAGCATTTCAAGGTGTCAGTTTTGAAAGCTACCCAGGATTGTAAAGTTGCACAGGCAAATTGCAGATAGTTCCCACACACACTCGCCTCCAGCACAATCAGCTCTACTTGCAAAAAAAAACCCCTAGAATTTTGCCAAACTCTTGCATTTTAATGCAGTAGTTGAAATGTTTATGCCTGAAGCTGTCTGCTTTGCCCCTCTCCCAAGAGGTAGTATCCTCACCCCAGCTTCAGAAGGCAACGTGTAGCACATCACAGTTGCTTCACTGCAAACTGCAGTTTAATCTTCAGTTTAAAAACTCTGCTCATCTGCAAAGTAAGCTAACATGTCAGACTGCATTCTGCAAAGCAAGGCACAGGCACACATCTCTGCTGCCAACTCCGCTGTGTGGGCAGAAACACCTGGCAGGGGCAGAACAGACAGCTGGAGAGCTGCTGAGAAGGAGCCACAGCAAAGTTCACGAAATCTCATTTACTAATAGCATCAGCCATACTCTGCAGTTTATTGCACCCCGGTGTACCATTACAGCTATGACAGCACAAACACTGACCTCAGTGCTTGAGAACCACAATGAAAAACAGATTACTGAGAAAACTGAAATATGCTAGAAATAGTTTACTCCATTTATGACAAGGAGTTCATTGGCTGTTACTATCAACTACACTACTGAAACTCTAAGATTATGTAAAATAAAAACTTCTCACTCTTGAATTCGAAACTAGAGAAGGTAAACCTACTGAAAACAGAGAGCACCTCAAAACCAGATAAAAATATTTAAATACATTTTTCTGAGAAGCACTTCTGGAAACACTGGGAAGGTGGGAAGGAAGGATCTCTAGAAGCCTTACGTGGACATAGAAATTTTTCCTGTAGAGATGCCACCCCCCCCAACCACCATTTTCTTCTATTCCCTATCCCAATACGAACTCTACAAGGCACAAATTAAAAAAGTAAACACAGGAAGTCAAATGAGGTTTTAGAACTCAAGAACAGTTCCATCTTCCGGTAAGCCTTATGAATTTATACTCAAAGACCCTGCTGCTGCAGATCATTTCAACTCCAGACAGGAAATGAAGCTTTCAAGCATATGAATATTAAGAAATTCTGAAAAGCTACAAAACCCAGACTCCTAATTTATTTATTCTTCCTATTAGTTTTGAGGGTATTTCAATTATTTCAGCCTCTTAAACATACTTAGCAATAGTAGAAATGTGAACAAATTACTGTAAACTGGTAATTAAATTTAAATTAGAGCAGACAGATGCATCGTTAGTGGAACATGGACAGACCATATTATTTTATTGTGGTAATGATAACGGCAATAAGAACTTAATCCACATCTGAAATTCCACAGCACACTAAATAATAGGGTACAAACATTCAGAGGACAGAGGAAGGGAAAGAAACCTAACTACTTTAAAAATAGCAGATGATAACAAACAACAAGGAAAGGCTCTGCAAAAACCAAGCTTGAGTTTCATGAGCCAGAAAAGCCCCTCCAGTCTTGTTTTCCCAGGTGGATACTTTCAGTGATGGATTACTCAATTCTAACTACAGGTAGCAAGTGCTTCCTTTCAGTCCTGTACATTGTTAAACACTGAAATATCCGTTTTCAATTAGGTACAAGGCAGACATTTCAGCAAGTTTAAAAAAAAAAAAAAAAAAAAAAAATCAAGCATCTAAGTCCTTGTTACTATTTGTTAACAATGCTCACAGTATAAGGTTGGGTTTTGAAGACTGACAGATAGCTTCTAGGTGCACCTATGGAAACCACATTGAGTGATGATCACTGTCCCAGCAAAAGGAGCAGAAAGATGACTGACACTGTTTTTAATCTTTCTCAAATGCCCATGAACAACAACAGCAAGACAATATTTAATTGCCCTACTAAGGAATCCATAGTAACCTTGGAAGGGAAATGACATCCACTGTACAGCCTACAAAATATACTAGAGAAGAATCTTTCAGACAATGTTGTAGCAGATGTAGCAGGAATTTTAATACCTATACCTGTATACTCAAGGTTCTGCTTTTGCTCTATAAGATTTAAAATTGTGTTTTTTAAAGTCAAGAAGTAATTCTAAGACATAACATTTAGAAAAGCTGGAGCTGTCACAGATCCAGCTCAATTCAAGATTGAAGTCTTCTCTTAGACAGCTACCTTCATATCTCCTTCATATCTAAGTGCACTGAAGAATCAGAGTCCAAAAATGCCTGATCTCTTGAGCATTAAGGTAAACCCTATGGTTGATATTCCTAGCCTTTTCCAATAGGGGTCTCTATTTTACAGGAGAAACTGGTCTTTCAAGTCCCAGAGTCAGAGAATTTAACCCATGCTGTAAATAGGACTCTGTAGGCTTTGTTTTTCAGGTAGGAATTTCAAATCAAAAAGAAAAAACCTTACAAGATCCATGCAAGTGTCACTATAAACTAAGATCACCTGCAAGTTTAATTACATCCCATTTCTTACATTATGCAGTCCAATTTTGCACTTTCCCTGTTGCACCACCTTTTCCCTTCACAGGAGAAAGGCACCACTTCTCACCGCTTGCATAGCCACTCTATACAATACCATATTTTAACAGCCAGACCTCTCCATGCTGTCCTCATCCCATAATAAATTCTAACCACTACTTGTGAACAGAAACAATTAACTCTACCAACAACACAGAAAATAGGCACATTTGAAATCCATGTGTCAATAAGAAGAGAACTTGCACGTCGTTTAAGTGTTTCCAAAAGGCTAGAGATGCAAAAGCAAATGAAGACATGATAAATAACACAGCATCATGGGCTGAAAATTCTGAATCAGTATATTTAAAATTATTCCAGCTCCAAATAATCATCTTCTCCCAAGACCAGGGGTACATATTCATCTCACGATTACCAAGGGAGCAAAAACTCTACCTGCTGTTTCTACTTTCTGACCATATTGGGTTTATTTTCTTAAAGCAGACATGAGACCTGGAATATCATTTACATTTATGAAAAGGAAACTGTGGATAAACACATCAAGTTCAAGGAAACTGCAAAATCATGGCCCTTGAAACAACACCAAAAGCATACAGGAAATGCTCAAGTTCCTCAAAAAATAAAACATAACCTGTTTCATTTACTGTTTTGAACCTCTTTTAGATGTGAATAGGCAAACTTTAAGAAGCTGTCTGGTACAACTATCATTTCACTGCATTAAAAATGTTGGTCAACCACGTGTTTTTCTTGACTTGTACCAGGACTCTGGATGTATCTTTGTCTGATTTTGACATTATAACCTAATAGCTGATGGTTGGCAGGTAAGGGGAGGAGGAAGTGTCTTCGGTTTTCTCTTAGTGGATGTTTTCTCACTTCCCTACTTCCTTTCAGATATTTTCAAGAAATATCAAATCAGGCATAAAGTCAGTAATGTCCTGGAGTGGAAAGCAGTCACACTGCTTAACACTGAAGTCTGATTGTAACCCAATTATCAGAGAAACAGAAATTACAGTAGTACCAGAAAAAGGGAAAAATTATTCTTTTTGAGTCAGAAAGTTTTAGCTATAGCAGCACTCCTATTACAAGATCTGTAGTACAACAGGAGAAAGCCAACATTTTAAATTCTTATTTACCTGCCATTTAAAGGCTTCCTGAACAGTAAAAATTCCAAATGCAAACTAGAAGAATTCAGTATATATTTGTGTTGATCTATCTTCTCCCATGGATAAAATTTAATTATTCTTCTGAACTATCTCACTAAGAAAACCACCTAGAGCATTCTACCATTATGTGGAACATTTTTTTTTTCCATTCTGTGCCACAAAAGTAGAATTCTGCACTAAAAAGCATCAAAAGAAGTCCTAGGACAACAAGTAATTGCAGGTTAACAAGCCATGGCCTGAGGGTGAGGAAGTTGTAATCTACCAATAACTGCATATTTAATCAAAACAACATCTCGTTTTGATCCTTGTATGTAAATGGTTCTCAGTAAATATCTACTAATACAGATTTTTTCCTTTCAATAGCCTTTATTTTCCTAATGTAATTACATGCTCTTAAACGGCATATTTTAAGATTTTCATTCCATTTTTTTAGATACTTGTGCTACTGCTTTCTGTTGAAAGGCAAACACAATTTTAAATAATCTGCAAACAAATATGCACATTTACACCACAAAGTAGTAGCTCATACTAAGGACTAATGCAATTTCAGATTATTTCAATCTACTAGTGACAGAACTCATGAAAGCATTGTTGATTTTTTTGCTCCTTTGGTGAAAGATCACAGCACTTGTACACTTAGAATAGAACACTGGAACCTGCACTGTAAAAGTGCAATTACTGCACAAATTTGTTTCCAACCCCAACTGTAGCTACCTTACCCAAAATGGGGTCATATCAAACAGTGGTAGACACTAGTGTTATAATATCTACGCTTAAAGAGTATTCGTAATCATTTGCAAGTAACCTTTACCAAATGGTAAAACGACTGAAGTTTCATGTTAATCACAGACCATTCATTCCGCTTTTATTAAGTGTACTGACATATTTTAATAAAATATACTGCTAGGTCATATTGGAAGTTAATTATTAGTCCCCCTGAGTTGTTAAGATTAAACTCTTACAACCAATTACTTTAAAATAAGTTAGCTGGAATGATGAACAGTTACAAAGTAAATTAAATCTGTAAATCATATGCTGTTTACTATGTTTAGATCACTGGCTGTTTGAAAGTTTGTTACCACCTATGCAACAACAAAACATTTATTGAACTTTAAGGAACATGTACATGACTACTACTGCTTGATGCATTTAATATTTTATTAACAGCAATGAACACATTTTTCATGACAGAAACACTGGAAACAATGTGATTGCCACAGCAAACAGGCATGAACTGAATTTACACAGTGCTACGGGTAGCAGAACATGCACTAATTTAAAGACAGTTCCATAAAAGCCTACTTAGCACTAGGAAATAAAGGATTACTCAATTAACCAGAAACCGGAGTTTATAATACTAATTGTTGCATTCCCAAACTGTTATTTAATCATAAAAGTGTTGTATGTTTACAATTCATAAACAGCTTATTTGTATACTGTGGGATAAAAGATGAAACCTAGAGGCTTAAAATCAACACTCGATAAAAGAATAGTAAAGATGATCTCTCAGGAGCTGTCATTAGTTTAATTTGGACTTCCTACATTTTAAGTAGGTATTTGTTTGCTTAAGGCATATCTCAGATCCATTTACAAAGAGAAAACCTCACAACTAGATATGCAGCTCTCTAGTCATTTTTTGTATGATGCAGAGGAATCAATGCCTAATATGTAAGTATGTTTTCTCCTAATAGCATTGGGAAAGGTAACCATTAACAGAGAAAGGTAGAGTTTAGTACTTGAGTCATACGGATACTGTGCTTCCCTGAAGACATTAAAGGAAACAGTAACGTGACTTTATTACACAAATATACATAATCATGGTCATCTAGTTTGAGACCTACTAAATGCTGAATTTAGCACTTTGAATTTTAAGTTTAGCATACATAGAACAACCACCAAAAATCTGTGTTCCCCATCTCCATTTCATGGCTTTCATCTATTATAGTGGGAACAAAACCACAATTAAAACACACTATCTTCCTGAGTTGCTAGGGCATGTCTGAATTAAACTCCTTTGATAATTTTTTCACAAAACTAGATATTTTTTAAGCAAACAATTTATTTGTGAAGTGTCTTATAACATGAAAAACTAAGAAAATAATTAAACATTAGGGCTGCAGAAAAACAGGACAATCATAGTCCTTCTGAAATACTACCAAAATCACAGTGAAGTTGTACTAAAGCCTGAAAAGGGCGGTTTTCCTCTTACACTGAATATTAGTTAAGAATGTGGTCTGTCCTCCCATCATCTAGATGTCACAGAAGTAACAGTACTGATTTAGGGCACATTCAGTATTCTCTTTAAAAAAAAATAAATTCAAAAGGCACTACACGCCCAACTGAGATATGCATCTTGCCTCCAAACAATGCAAACACTTCCAACATGTCAATTCATTGCAGAACTGTGCTATAAAACTACAAAACTGATTTTGGGTATGCACGACACTGGTCTATAGGAGATGTAATATGTGTAGAAGGATTAGGAATGTACAAAAGGGGTGGAACCATCGCAGTACTAGAAACCTAGGAGAAGGAGGCCATGAAGCAGTGAAATTCTTATGCAGCCAGAATTGTGGCACCTTCAAAAAGTGAACAAATTCAGGACTTCACATCCCACAGGCCCCTAATTAGCATAAACTCTAGACTTTTGTGGGTTTTTTTTATGCAGTAGGTGATGCGACAGGATGAATGGGGAGCACTACCACCAAACTGCACTGATGCAAACTCCTATTTCTGAATCAGTACATCATCTAACTGGCACAATAGTTGCCGAAACGTGTCTAACCATGAGACAAATCATGTATTTACAGTTACTAGCAAGCCTGGAAGGAAAAATATACTGGAAGTAAATATTGTGGTAAATAGCAAACACAAGTGTTTTAGTAGGGAGAATACACACGAAATAAAAGCAAACAAGTACTCTAAAAGAATTTAAATTAAATGTCTTTTTCTTTTGTCTGGTTTTCTGAAACACCTCCAAAACTAAAGGTTTCTCTCCAGATTTATCATAGCTAAACTTTTCAGAAATTAACTACACATTACTTGGTTTTTTTTTTAGGAATTGCACTATGAGAAATGTCTAAAAAAATGATTCTGACACTGTACAAGTCATCACTGTATCACTTCTGTGTTTCACAACTGTACAAAAAACAAATTGAATCGTGCTGTTAACATGTTAAAGCAGATTTTGAACTGAAATGTTATGGTAAATAAAGCAAGCTTCTCCTGTAATTTCGAGTCCTTTTTGTGACATCCAGAACCATAAAAGTCTAAACCAGAACACTTCAGTTACAGGTAATACACTCAATTCAGTTTTTGTTTACTCCAAAGGGTAAAACATGTCAGAACTCTGCTTAAGCAGGCCTGTGTTAGTACTGTGGTTAAACACATGCCTGTGTTAACAAAACAATTTACAAGAACTTAAACCTTTTCATCCAGAGCCAGTTACATCAAGTACAGACACCTTAGGTAAAAAGCACCACTTTCTGACTCACTCGCACACAGAAATCTCAGTCGTATGAAAAACAAATATTCCAAAACCAGAAAAAACAGGAGAGCTACTTCAATGACATCGATTTCTTACCCTACGCATGGCTTCCTCCTCCTCTTGACGCTTCTCATAATGTGCAAAGTCATCAAAGATTGAGGTGGTATGCTTGAAAGTAGCAATTATTTTAAGCACTTGCTTGGCTTTTTCTAGGGGTACCTCTTGAGTGTCCCTCGAATTGGTAACCGGTTTGTTGTCATTGTTTTCCAAGCGAATATGCCGCAGTTGGTTATTGGGAACGTCTTTGACAAAGATCCATTTGACATCAAACTTCCCCTTCCACTTATCCTGAGACCAGACACCAGCATAAGCATTGTAGTCCACAACAGACTTCATCTCGGCCACTCCACAAAAGTGTCCACTGCCATTCACACTGAAGAGTAAATAGAGTGGGCCTTTTCCATTCAGGGAACGGTACGCAGCATCCAAGCGCTTATTACCATGTTCAGTACTACACCAGATAGAGTACTTAATGGAGCGATGAATATCGTCCTCTGAATAACTTTTGATTATAAACACACGTCCGTTCTTCAGATTCCAATCGAAGTCTTTGGGATTGTAGTTGTTTATGGCCTTTAGTTTCTCCAGCACTGGGTGCACTTCCACACCAGAAGGTGAGGAGCTGACAGATACAACACCTAAACCAAAGTTCTCACTAGCAGCTCCATTGTTCTGGCTGAAGCCCACACCCCGATTGCGAGGAGCTACCCAGCGGTTTTGCAGCTGCTGCTGCTGTAACTGGTGAGGCTGGGCCTGCTGCTGAGGTCCTTGTTGCTGTTGTGGTTGCTGTGGCTGAGGCTGCTGTTGAGGCAGTTGGCTTTGCACCAGTGGTGGTGGTTGAATTAATGGCTGAGGCTGCTGGATTATAGTCTGAGGAGGCAGTACTGTTTGGGCCGGGGGTGCTTTTACCACTGACCCTTTGTCATCCCAAGTTCCAATATTCATGTTGTGTTTTATAGGTGGTGGTGGTACAGCGGGACCCCCAATGCCCACATTACCTTTAGGCTTGAGTTTCGGCTGAGGTTTAGCAGGCTTCCTTGCAATGGCAGCCCAGGAGGTTGGTTTAGGTGCTGAACTGCTAACTGGGGGCACGCTGTTTGCTGCAATGCTTGTCATACCTGTACTGCTCAGAGCTGAACCTACGGTTTTTGTCACAGCAGCCGTCATATCTCCACCAATTTTCAGTCCAGTCATGCCTTGCTCAATGCTGCTAATCCCAGGCACCTTGCTCAGAGTATCACTGCCAAATCCAGCCTGTCCATCTGCTATGGCCCTCCCAAGAGAACTAGGTGGATAACCATAGCTGCTGCTGTAAGCAGAGCTTTGCGTTGATTGTCCCTGAGATCCACTTGTCCCCCATGTAGAGAAGTCTGCATTCCCAGGAAAAAAATTAAATCCATGCTGCCCAAGAAATGGAGGGGTATTTCCTAATGCCCCAGGTTGACTAAATACACCATCAGGTATGTAATGGTGTTCACCATTACTCATCTGTCCATAAGTTGTCAAGTATGGCATTGGAGGGTCGCCTGCAGTTGACCACGCTGCTTCACCTAAAGAGTATGGAAATCCAATGGATGGAGCATAATAACTAGGCATATATGGGTCTGACATTGGTGGATAGCTGTTACTCTGCAAGAAAATAAAACAAATCAGCAATGCAGGCAATTATGCTCAGGAAGAAAAAAAAAAAAAACAAACAAGCAAAACCCCACATTATACAGTCTAAAACATTAAGTATTATATGAATGCATTTGTAACTTCCACCACTCCTTTCAACATAAAAGGTAAACAAGGTATCTGCTAGATATGGGCATTTTTTCTCAATAGACCTTTTCAAAACACTGAAGAGCTCATTTTTTTTGTAATATATTATCTTTCTTTTCAGTTACTGAGCTAGGCTTAAAATACCTCCATGTCAACAGTATCAAGAAAATAACAAGCTATTTAAAAAAAAAATATAAGTCATAACAACTAACTTCATAAATACAGAAAAATAGCTGCCACTATGATTTAAAGTTTTGGTATTCTTACTTTTTTTGTCAAGTTTCTCACTTCTAACTGGAGACACCTGCCAGAATACTATAGTGAAAAGGATGCCTGTTTGTTTCAGGTGGAACACAAATCAAACTAACATTTCCACAGTACTGGGAACAGGCATTAAGTACAATGTGTGGTCCAGTAAAACAAAGTTTGCTAGCTAAATTCAAATTCCACTCCCAAGAGTCCTGGGTAATCACAGAATTTACTACTACTTAAGATAAAGCTCCAAGGCATTTGAAAGACTACCCCCACATGATTTCTAATAATGTTTTGATGAAAAACCACACATTATCATCCTCTAGCTGATGGCTCCTTACTGTACTATTTGAAAAAAGATGAGAAGGTAAGCAAAACTCCCTAAGCCTTTCAATAATTTGTACTTTCTCCCTCTCTCAAGACCACTACAACTTACAAACTTAACTAAATTAATACTAGCATTTGATTACAGAGACAATTCACAGCTCTGAAAGTCATTAGCTTCCTTCCATAAGTTATATCAAGTCGTAGTAATATTAAGCTTCAATCTATCATGCCATCAACTGAGAGCTCCTTCTACCAACTTCAAAGGAAACTATGTCCAAGCAGTTAATATTTTCTCAGAGCCAAATAAACTGTTGTTTTGAACTGCATCCAATAGATACTGTAAATTTAAGGTGTGGTGTTTTGTTTGGGGGTTTTTGTTTTGGTCCTCAAGCTTCTTGTAACTGCATCTTTCTGAAGTCAGAGCAGAAGCACAAGAGCAGGAGGTATGAGAACATGCTTTTTAACTGAGTCTTTTCCAGAATTAAGACTTTACCTGTTTAAAATATTGTATAAGACATGATAAGATATAAAATCATATTTCAGCAGATATTCAGGCAAATAAGTAATGCTAAAAAAAAAATCATCCAAAAATTAATTAAGTCTGGAAGTCAGTTGAACTCCAAAATTAACTTCAAGATAGTAAACAGTGTGCACTTACCTGATTTGTCTGACTACTTAGATATGGCTCAAAATCATCATCATTTACTGCATCCTTTTGATGAATCGAACCGTTTTGTACTGAAACTAAAAGTAAATCTGTATTAGGTATACTCTCTAAAGGATATATGTTGCATTTTTAATTTAGGTAACATTTCTTAATCATCTGCACATTGAAATACTTCTACCTGTACTTTGTTGAGACTGAACACATTATTGTTAAACACCACTTCGTTAAATTTAAAGAAAATAGCTCATCCTATTGATGATCCCGATCAGATCTCAGGAGATTTCTGGAAAGATGGCAACCAGAGCAGACTACTCCTGACTATTCTTTCCTCAGCTCCACAGACAGAGGAAAGCACATCTTATTTGCACAGGCAGTAAATCGAGCGTTTCCAGAAATACCAGACCAAGTGCAAATGTGCAGACCAACCGGATGAGAGATATTCAAAAGGTTGAGGGAAAGCTGCAACATACAGCTTTATCCTGCGAGGAGGAAAGCCAGTTACCCCCCAAGACAACCATGAAGAGCACCACTATTCGCCTATTTAATTCCGTATTTCCTACATAAATATTATACTGTACTGCACTAGCAGCATCTCTGAACATTAGAGCATACAAAGCAAGACAGAAACAAGAGCTAAAGTCCCCAAGGGTAACTACAATCCTTTCCCAACAAATATGCCACTATATTCTGGAATCTCTTCCTACCTGCTCTTCTTGGCCTCCTATTACCTTTCATTTCATCTAAGGTATTACACCTACCTGGGATTTTCCAGCTGCCCAAATTACTTGAAATGTCTCTCTACTCTCCCCCAGGCTACTATTTAAACAAAGTCAAATTGCACAAACTTCTACCAAGTTCCATTGTTTCCCACAGTAGTACAAAGCAGAACAGGAACTTAAACCAACAATTTGCAACTACACAACTTGAAGGTGAAGACTTCTTCACAAAAATGTATTACTGCTTTTCCAAACACACTTTTGTTATTTATCAAATGCGTTCAATGAAGAAAACAAAAAAAATACAAACCACACAGCAAACACAACCACATAGTTTTACAGTGATTAGCAGTAAGGTGCACTGAGAAACCATGACTGCAGAAGTTACAACAAAACATCATATTTTCTGACAGCTGGAGACACTGAGTTAAGAACTGACTCCATGGTTTCCCTCTTTTAGCAAAAGCTTCGGAAAAGTATATACAACCATGTAACTAAACCTTTAGCTTTGTTGGAGGTAGTGTTTAAGAGTGGGATTTTGACTGTTTCATTCCAGGGTTTTTTTGCCACCCAAAATTCACATTGCAAACCAAGTAGCGCCTGGACCAAGTCATTTCAATTTTTTTTCACATTTGACTTTAACACCTCTAAAACAAACTGTCTTCAGTTTCAGCTGAAAAGAATGACGAAGTAATAGATATAATCACAAAGCACAACCAAAATTCTGGGAAAAAAAAAGATTCATTTCAGAGAGCAATAAAAGGAGATGAAAGTTCATAACATAAAACAACAGTTTTTTCAAAGCAAATACCTTGGAAGGAAGAAACTAACTCATGTTTTGATTATCTTCCTGGAGACTTAAAAGTCAGAACACTTGACATTTCACTTATTACAAATTGGCACAGTGCATTTGTATACTAGCTACAGCCAAATATGACCAGCCTAGGTGAGCACAATGGGTTTTAGAACTTGACAGAATAGTATTTCCAAATTAAATACCAAATTAAAATTAACATTAGGTGTTGCGATTTTTTTTGCCCCATATAGAGTTTCAGTTAAGGTCATTAATCATCCTGAATTTACACACAATGGTAACACATTAATGAGCTGGAACACTATATTCCTCTTTATATCTGGCCCAGTCACACATGGGATGAGCTTCAAAATCTTTTGTCAATGTCATGTCCATTGCTTAGACTCAACCAAATACTGTGGAGAGCACAATTCTCAAATACAATTCTGTTATAATTAAAAACATAGATGGAGGCATAGAAGTTTCTTAAAAGCATGCAACCACAAATAAAGGAATAAACAGCATTCTAGTCTTGACATGCGGCTATCAAAATTCAGCTTTTCATACTGACAGCTAATTTCTAACATGCATCTGCTGTGTTTATTGTTTCAGAGGTATCTAAAGGTCACTTAAGACAGAATTATTTTTGGTCTGCCATTACAACGAACACAGAATAATCTTGTAAATGTATTTTCTTATTTATTCTGTACTGAGCTCTTAAGTCAGCAACACAGAATAGTTCTACACCAACAACTTTCCTAGTAAATATAAACATTCCCCTTGAAAGAGAATCAGTAGAAGTGTGTTTCTTTGGTTTTTCATTCTAACTTTACATAATGTGTTAATAATGGAGAACCTAGCCCACACACATTTAATGAGCAAACAGATTAAGATGCATGCCTCATTCCCAAAAAATCTCACATTAAGTGTTCCAACTGAACATGGCAGTGATGAAGAATACTAATTGAAACTAATCTACAGTTACTAAAAATATCTGTATCAATCCAATCCTGAAAATACTGCATACTTCCGCAAACACTGTGAAAACTTAAAATGTAATTAGACACTGGCAAGAAACAACTCATCAAATTAAGGAATTTAAAGCTTACGTTGTTTTAACTGCTCCTATCCTCTGAATAACCACTTGCAAAATGCACAAATTGTGGCTAAAGACACAAGAATAAAATTTTCATTACAAGAAGCTGTTGCACCTTAATTAACATGAATAAATACTACAAGAAACACAAATGTTTCATTCTTGTTTTAAACCTAATGCTTACATTTACGCCTACTACAAATTCCAAAATTTCATATTTATATATATATGTGTGTGTGTGTAAACACAAGTCAGCACTTTTCTATCACAGGTGTGATACATTGGCACAACAAACAAAAGAACAGGGTGGAAAAAAAAAAAGAGGGAGTTTTGGGAATGACAGTTTTTCCACACCACTGTAAGACATAGTTTGATTTATATCAGTTCCTATGTTTTGTGCCAACTGTATAGTAGTTGACAATTAGGATAAGAAAACTTTAAAGACAGGACAATTTAGTCATTCAAATCTCCAAAATACCAACACAAATATGCAACACAACAGATCAATAGTACTGTTCTACACACTAGAACTTCAATCCCACAAATTCTGGTCAAGGGAAACAGCACAGTGCACCAATTTATAATCAAATAGAATAAAGCCTCAAAAACATTTTACTAGACAATACAAATCTGCTACATCCCAATATAATTTACAGTTCTAATATATTTTGTTTCAATATGGAAAAATACTCTATTTTAATGCATTCACCCCTTATACTGCTCATTCACATTCTCTCATTTGCTCTACAAGACATGTAGACAGTAATCTTTTTGCCATCCTCTTTAACATTATGATTCTTATGCACAGAACCAACTTCAGGTTAGTCTGTGAACTCAGTATCATATCTTCCCTTCAAGGTCCTTTAAGCTAGGACCCACCATGACACCTGAAAAGAATTACAGTCTGCTAACAGATGGTCAAGTAAGGATTGCTGATACTGACTTAATTTATCCTCCTGAAAAAGTCTCTAACCCAAAGCCAACTACTGTGCCACAATCTTCAATCTCCCAGCCCCTTAATCTAATGCTAAATCATCATTTAGTTCCCTTAAATAGACGTTATACCAAATGATTTAACAGAATGCAGGAGATTATTGCTTTGTTTCACTATAGTTTTCATTTTGGTTATATTCTCAGTAAGAGAACAAATTGTAAGTATCCATCATTTAAAAGGATGGACTCCATAAAAATCCAAGATCAGAAATGCAAAAAATCTCTTCCTTACACAGCAAACTTAGACATGTGTTTTGATTCAAACATTCTGCAGCATTTACAAATTATTTATGTTAGCATATTTTTGAGTGCTATAAGTTAAAGCTGACTCCTGCATTTTCACTATTAAACATGCTGCAATATAATACCCAAATAGAAATACTTAGTACTTCCACTCCAATTCATATATATGGAGTATACTTTAGAAACTACTTGTATGCTTCTCTAATAGATGCATCTGAATAACCTCACTAAAATTGAGATATGGTAATTCATAGAATGTGAAGCCACAAACTACTTGCTAAAATCGATCAAACTTCTAATTTAAGGGCAACATGGAAAGTATAAACACAAACTACTTCAAAGACAAAGAAACAGAAGTTCCATTTTGTTGGGGGCGGGGTGGGGGGGAAGGTGGAACAGTTAGAATGTGAGAGAAGAGTATTAGAGAACGACCAAACTGAGAAGGTCTAGGAAGGTAAACACAAGTTCACTTTTCTCTGAATGCAGAGAAATTAATAGGCCAAATTCAGCAAGATTCAGGAATTATGTGCTACCTTGTAAGTGATATACGTAATAGGAAGCAGATAATCTGCCCATTGACAGAATAATAGAATAAGTACGCTGCAGATAACATTAAATGACAGTTCAAAGAAAACAATTAGATTAGTTCACATAATGAACAGTGGGGAGCAAAGAGTACATGAGCTCAAAAAAAAAGTTTCTTATCTGCATAAAGAAATAAT
This sequence comes from Columba livia, assembly GCF_036013475.1. Classification (NCBI taxonomy): domain Eukaryota; kingdom Metazoa; phylum Chordata; class Aves; order Columbiformes; family Columbidae; genus Columba; species Columba livia. The sequence continues at coordinate 124,920,983 of NC_088603.1, read as the reverse complement.
AAGCATATTAACACAAGAAGGTAGCAGCTGTGTACATGCTATTCTATAGCTTAGCTTGCCGTACATCTAAGAATTAAGTGGGCATGAATTATTAGACAAAAAGAACTCCCAAATAGAATATTAGCTTTTATAGCAAAGATAACAAATTCCAGACCAGAACTAAATTGCAAGATATAATCTGAGATATTGTTTACGGCAGACTTGCCAAGAATTTTAGAGAGAATATTAGGTAGGTAGTTCCTTGTTTCTGTGGGAGAGAAGAAACCCCACTGAGTATGGTATTTAAAAACTAAGATGCTGACAGAAATATGAAAAAAAAAATAGAAAAGCAGAAGGCCTACAAGCATTAAGAAAATACTCTATGCTGACATAAAAATGAAAAAAAGCCCACAAAATTTCTGAGAATAAGGAAGGTGATACATTCTGTTCACAGATATGAGTAACTAGTCACATGGTGGTTGTCTTGCAAGCAAAGGAAGCTGTTCAAAAGATTCTTCCTGATGATTCTAGCACACTGATTCTATGCACTGCACAGAAAGGCCCAAGGTGTACTGTTAAAGATATTAAACGAGCGTATTACAAAGTCAGCTAAAAAGAAATAGCTATGTTATTGTCCAACTTCTGATATTAATTTTCATTTGCGAAATAAAACATTTTAAACCCATATACCACTGTGCCACAGTAAAAATCCTGGGAAGTAACATTTTGGCACACAATTTCCTGTTGTCTTGCTCTAAAATAAAAGACATCCTATGACTACATTCTCTTCCCACATTTGTCTGAAGATATATTAACCTCAATAAACAGCAATATTAGAGATTTATACAGAAATTCAAGAATCAACTTACCTTTGTTTCCCTGTCCTTTAGGTCTCTGTATATAGGAAAGTGGAAAAAAAGCAAAACAAGTTCAGTTAGAATCCTCTAATGTTTACTTCAGGATAATTCAATTTCTATGCCAATTCTGCTCTTTTCAACTTAAAAATCAGTTTCAAATACTATAAAAATATGTTATTATAAAATATTATGATACTATATAGAATACTATCATATAAAATATTATAAAACCTTGATCAAAATAATTTAAAAATTGAAAAATTTCACAAAAAAGCATTGAAATAGTCTAGTCTTTTACAGCATATGAAGCTTAAATGGTGTTGTAAACCTGAACAACAAATTAACTTCAATTGCCCTTTCCCTCCCTACCCCCCCCAAAATACAAGCAATAAACAAAGCAAAGAGTAAAAGAACAAAGACAGTTAGTAGCCTAAGAATACTGCCACTACTAGAACTTCATTATCATCTGTCATCTTTTAGGTACTTATCAGAGAATAACATACAATGCCTTGCTTTTTAGATATACAAAGGAATATACAGTGATGTTGTAAGCTCAACTAGTAGTTGTGGATTCCTTTCCTAGGCAATTAACAGTGAGAAAATGATACAGTCTGTATGAAGCTTTCACACAAGGAAATAATACCTTAAGGAGGATTTTTTTTTTTTTTTTAGGATTAGTCATTACAAAACACCGTTAATCTGTCATGCACTAAGAATCACTGCTACAGTACAAGTTACAGTATCCTTAATTCCTCTACAGCAAAATAAAATAGGTTAGAAAAACAAATGCTAGTCCATGAAAATCTAATTCATCTTCTCACATATGTACAACTAATCATGAGTGGGTCTCCAGGATCCATCACTCTAACAACTTTTAGTCCTGAAAAACTCAGTATTCAGAGGTTTGAGAGTTCATGGAGCAACCACCTCCATCTTTTATGTGCATCTGCATCTGAGTTATCATAAGACTGTTTAACACTGCTTAATCTAAAGCTGCACTGGTTGGTCACCTCCCTCTCCCAAAACCAAAGAAAAATCTCTGTAACCTTAAAAATCCCAACTCCTCTTCTGGGATGGATCTAGTCCAGACACAATGGCATGCAAAGACCAACAACAGACACAGAACTTAAAAAGTTGGAAGAAGCAGTCTTCGTGGAAAACAGAGCAATGCAAAGTTAAGAGATCACCAAGCTAGAAATAATTGCATAAAAAGGAGAGACAGAAAAAAACAAATAATTAAAGACACTGAGAGAAAATACAAGTGGGCAGAAGACCGCAGGGCCAAAACTTTTGGGGAGTGACAGAGGCCCACAGAGGAAGCAGAGATCAAGACAGAATAGCTTCCAACCAGAGTGAAAAGGCAGCAGGGGCCTAACAAAGATAAAAAAATAACGACCCTAAGCTCTGTGAAGAGCCAACTAAAAAAGTGAAGAACAGCACTTAGGACAGACGAGAACAGCCAGGAGAAGGAGCGGCTGTGGAGGAAGAGCAAAAACCAGAGGCCCGAAGGGAGAGTAAGTGGGTGAGTAGACAGAAGGGCACGAAGAGAAAGGATGCGGTTACGAGAAGCCAGGGGAGCGCCAGGGAGAAGAGCCAGAGATGGGCGCCGCGGGGAGCCGGGCCCCAAGGCGCTCCGGGAGCGGAGAAAGGGAGCGGCAGGCCGGAGTGGGTCGGCCGGGGAGGGAACACACAAAGGAGCCGGGCCGGGCGGCGGGGCCCAGGCGGCAGGGCGGCGGGCCGGGAGGCGCGGGGCTGAGCGCCGGCGGGCCCTGCGGGCGGGGAGGCGGAGCGGCTCTGGCGCGGATCAGCGGTTATAAATAGGGGCTGCCGGGGCCGGGAAAGGGGCCCGCCATCCCAGGCGCCGCCGGCTCCGATTGATCGCCGCTCCCCATGGCGGCGGGGACGGAAGGCGGGAGAGAGGGAGGGAAGGAGGAGGCCGCGAACCGCGCCGCCCCGGCGGCGAGGGAAGGTGCAGGTGGCCGCCGCCCCCCCGCCGGGGCTAGTGACGGGCCGGGGAAAAGGAAAGGGCAGGGACCGGACGGCCGCTTCCCCGCTCCGCAGCTGGTACCTGGTCGACGCTGGTGGCTGACATTCTTCACGGGGAGCCGCGATCCCCTCGCTCCGCTCCGCCTGGGCCTCGAGTGAATCCGCACGCCGGGGCCGCTCGCCCGCCCGCCGCGCCGTTCGCCGCCTCCTCCCCGCCGCCTGATTGTCGTCGCCGCCGCCGCCGCCGCCTGGGCTCGCTGCCGCCGCCGATCGGGTTCCCGCTGGAAGGAGCCGGCCGGCCGGACGCAGCGCCACTTCCCCCCCTGCTCTGGGCTCCGCTTCCCCACAATGGCGGACGGGCTCCGGCTCCCACTTCCGCTCCGCGGCGCCCTGACCTTCCGCTCCCCCTCCGCCGGCGTCGCCACTGACCTTTCCCTTCCCGTCCCCGCCTCCATGTCACGTGGGGAGGAAAACCGCCCGCGCGCGCCCGCCGCCAGCGACTCCGATGGCGCGGGGGTGGGGCCTGCTGCGCCCGGCGGGAGCGCGCATGCGCGCAGCGGGGCGCGGGCGGAAGGAGTCGGTTTCTCTCTCCTTCTCCGTCAGGCATGGAGTGCGCATGCTCCTGGGGAGGGCTAAGGAATGCGCGAGGGGGGCGAGCAGTAACCCTGATTGCCTGAGCTCTGCTGCGCCTGTGCTGGGGAGCTGGGGTGCGGTGTGCATGCGCGAGGGGCAGCTGGCGGCAGCTACGTGAGCGGTAACGGCGGGAGCGGCTTTTCGCCTGGCTGCCGTTACCGCCTGTGGTGCGTGTGGGCCTGGCCCGGGTAGGCCTCCCGCCGCCTCCTCGCTGGGTGTTGCCACGGGCGAATGTGGCCCTGCTGCTTTCTCCGCGTCGTTCCCGCTCGGGGCGGTCCGTGGCGGCTTCGGGGGAGCCAGCGTTGCCGCACGGCGCTGCCCGGGGCGGGAGCCGGGATAGCGGCGTTACCTGCTGGTAACGTTTATCGTGTAGCCCGCGTCCGCTTCGCTCTGGCGCCAGCCTGCAGTTGGGAATCTGTGCTTTGATACAGGTTTGGTGGAAGAAGGATTAACGGTTTGCCAAATGCATTTTTGTGTATGTAGCTGCTTTCAGCTCCATCGTTAATTAGGTGTTCAAGCCTGAAATCGGTGTGAACACAAGTTCAGCAACTGCGTAGAGGCTTCCTGTAGCAGCCGTCAATAAAAGCAAAGACCACTCCATCAGTGCCTCGGAGGAGAACTAAGCATTTGTAAACTTGAATCCAGAGTCAGTGTGTTAGTTAATATGCTATGTAGAGTTTTGAGAATGTCTTAGATTCAATGCCATCTGTCGTTTAAACATGCCTGTCAGGGCAATGGGAAGGCGCACACCTCAAAGAGTTTCAGTCTGCATTCCATCATTCCATGTGCAAGTGTTTTTCTTCACAAAGAGTGTCTAGTGTCTTTTTTTTTTTTTTTTTTTTTTTTCCTAGCAATTGCACCAAGTGATCCTGAGAAATAATTGGTTAAGTAGCAGTTCTGGCTGAAAGAGTCAGGCTACAGTGGATAATAATTTCTCATTGTTACCAAGAAGTGACCGTTATACTGGAAGTTACCCAAAATTGGTGTAAGAAAGACTTGCAGGGTGCTCATTTGTTCTGTTGTAGTGCTGTCTGTAATTTTAACAATAACCTATCAAGAAATGTGTGCTAGAGCCCAGAGGGAGCATCAAGGATGATGAAGGGTCTGGAAAACAGGCTCTAAAAGAAAAGATTTAAAGAAATGGCTTTAGATAGACTAAAAGAAGAATGAGGGCTGATATGAAAAAAGCCATCAAATATTTTTATGCACGAAAGAAAGTGATCGCTTCTGTCTGCACTCTTTCAAACAGGACAAAATATCATGGATTTAAACTGCAGCTGGCAAAGATAAAGTTCATCTTATGACATCTGGATGAACTAATTTACTATTACATCTGCAGACTTAACTTTGGATGGGACTCCTTTAAAACACCATCAAAGCAAAACTGTTCCCAGCTTCTGTAACAGCCCACTTACAAGGCAGATGGGACTCTTAGGTTCGGTCTTTCAGATCATACTTCTTTCATTTTTTTTCCCTGTAGGCAGCTATGACATGAGGGGATTCTCACTTCTTGGTGAAGTTGTTTCAAGTTTACATACAAAAAATGAAGACTGATTACACAGAGGAAAAGTAAGAGTCAGGGCCCAGGCAACTTGGGTGGAAAGAATGTCCATGTTAGATAATCTCCTTACCAAAAAGCTAAAGTTCGATTCTACCTTTGGGTTGTTGAGGGGTGGGTTGGTTGGTTGGTTGGTTTGTTTTCCTGGCATCTTCTATCCTTACTTAACCATAGTGAAATAGCTTCAACTCCAGAATACTTTGTGGTGTAGTGAGGAGGATACTGCCATGAGAAATCTCTCCTCTTCCCACTGAGGAGAGAATTCAAATCTCAGCATTTCTTAGATCACAGGGACTACTAGCCATGGGTAAGTGCCACAAAGTTATATGTTGAATATGCCATTGAAAATTCCAGTTTTGATCTTGGAGACCTAAATTTGACATGAGGAACACTCAATAAGAATCTATCACACAAGTCTAGGGAATCTAGGCAAATGAAATAACAGGCTTTAAACCACCTGGTTCATAGCATCTTGCCTGTTTTCAGGTTTTTGTCCTGAGACCTAGGAACTGTATTTTTTAACCCCCTATCTTTGGAAGCATAAAATGACATTAAAGTGCTAGGTTTTAAAATTTTTTGCCCCTCCTGATTAGACAAAGAAGTCTTGAAAGTAAGCGGCCAAGAACTTTGGAAATGGTCATCAGGAAAGGAGAACTCAAATTTACTATTTGTTTAGGATCTCATTGGTCTTGACCCAGTGCTATTAATTTTGTGAGGCTAACGGTTTTGAACATTTGGAATTTAAAACATTGCTCCTTTTAAAGAAGTACTGTATTGCCTTTGAGAAAGTGCTGGCCCCTAGTGACTTAATAGTATCTATTCAGTTGAATATGCAATGTAATAGTGGAATAAATAAAAGCAGTAAGAATTTTTAACTGAGTTTGTAATGCTTGCTGTGATTTGTGTGACAATAATCCAGTGTGCTGCAAATATTTTTAGTTTTTGATAATGTTGGTGTCTGTGCTAGGAAGTGATTGTGTTATTCCTCCTTATCTATACCATTAGGAATGTGGGAGAGTGAAAATTATCCTTACAGAGAGTGCAAGTTCAGCAGTATTCCAGTCTGCATTGCAAGCTCTACAAAGTCTGTGGCTCAAATGAACCTTTTTGATGGAGAATAATGCAAGCCCCTGAGGACTAGGTGGAATGCTCTGTGGCAATTAGGTCTGTAATATTATAGTTCAAGTTACCGCCTGATGTGTCTCTAGAGACTTTGGAAAAATATACAGTTGATTTTTCAAAATGCTGTTAGGCCTCTTTTTTTTCCCTTCTGATTTTCCATCATCTAACAATTACGTTCAGGAAAGTTGTTTGTGATATGAACTAAGATAGTTTGATTCCACCACCCTTTGCCATCAGATTATCATATTGAAGATTTGCCTCATCCGTGTGCATGACTTGCAGAGTTGGTGCAGACAGAGCTGCGTCTAAGCCACTATGCCAGCAGTTCTTCAACTGAACTTGATTGGCAGGGAGTGCCAACCAACAGTAACACTCTCTTCAGCACTCCAGTTCCTCGTGGGACAGGCCACACCGGACAGATGTGTGCTCATGACCCTGAAAACATCTTGGGGCCCTTCTAGAAATGTAGCTCTAGATTACAACAGAGCTCAGGAGGAGGACAATTCCCTTTGTTTAACTATGAAATCAGCAGGTCCTTATCAAAGTCTTCCCTGTTCCATTCAACAAAACCTTTTGGATTTTTCCATTACTGCTTTCAGCATAGTGGTTTTGTCAACTTAATGGCAAACTTAGAGGGCAGAAGGATGACTGTGTTTATCCTTCTGAGATACGTTTTTCCCCCTCAGCTTCACTGGACAAAACCAGAAGAATAGATGTATTTTTAAAATTAGGAAAACTTTAGAGTAATTTATTTGAAAATTGTTGAGATTTAAGACTCAAGTTCTTAAGTGCTCAGAAAATGTAGTGAGGATTCTTTTCTTAGCCAGCATAATGTAAAAAAGACCAAGTTCAAATAACCATTATTTTCTCATACGTCTCAGAGGCTGTCACTGGACTGTAAAACAGGTGCTTGGCCAGTTCTTGGCTACAGATCGAAAGTGGCCCCGAGACTTATGCAAACTAATACCAGACAACAGACAAACTGTAAATAGCATGGTGCTTGTGCTTGTCAGTGTAGCCCAACTACTCAAAAAGATTATGAAAATACTTGTTAAATAAATGGAAAATATGTTATACTATTGTTCTTATGTTTCTACTGTCTCAAAAGAAAAGAAATCAGTGGATTATGATCTAATGTTGGTGGCCTCCACATATCCTCACCAACTGACATTGATATGATTATCTGGGATTGAGAGAGTCTGGATGGTTCATGAGACAAAGGCAAAGCTCAGATATAGGTCACTGCTGAGGGACTTGCCTTCCAGATTGTCCCAGTTATTAGCACACCTCCACCTGCACCTTGGCGCTGCACCTTAGGTCCTTGGCTCCAAAGTCAAGAGACAGGGCTGCGCAACTCCATCTAGCATGAAGGATCACAGCGTTGGTGAAAGTCCTCGTGACACAGCAAATGAGTGAAAAACAGAGTTCAACTATTTAATAGTTCTGAGCTATTAAAAATAGGTGTATATGAAGACTTTATCATATCTAATTTAGTCAGTGGTAATTAAATAACTACATTCTCTGCACTCTGTGTGAAATTCAATCCTATGCTGAAGGCCAGGGCACGATGCAGATTCCAGCAAGCATTATTTCCCAAGGTTTGAATAGTTCTGAATAGTACTTTAACATCTATGGTGCAGAGAGTTTCAAAATATGCAACAGACATTGTGGAAAATACACTGACCATAAAAGAGTGATAAAGTTCTACAGTATGTTAATGTTGTTGCTACACTTCTTGGGAATGAGGAAATAAAGGCTTGCACTTACGAAAGAGTTTGAAAAGGACTGTCAATAATCTTAGAACAAAATTATAACTGATGGAAAATTAAATAGAATGTAACGGCTAATAGCTAACATAATGACAGAATTAAGCAGCTAAGTTAGTGTATGATGTCTTAAAAAAAGAGATTCGGGTATTTGAACAATGATGATTTCACTTCCTAGATACTTTGATTTTAATTTCCTTGTCATCCAGTGTGGTGTTTTTGGTGGGCTCCACTATCTGGTAGCATGAGGTAAGACAGGAGCTTTCCACAATGGCAAGCTCTTTTCCAGATATTTATTAACATACAGTATTAATGTGTTTGATAACAGTTTGTGCTAACTATTTGACTTAAGGGAGCATATAGTCACGTATAGGCTGGGTCCACAACAATGATTAGTTGCTTGCGGATCTTCTTTCATGAGTCGTTCTTATGAAAGACAGTCTTAAAAAAAATTCCCTTTATTTCTTACATTCCCTCCCTGAAACCCTCTCTAACCATTGGTCTGTCTTTTAAATCTAAATTTCACTCATATTTTGTATAAAATGAGCGTCTCTTGGTGCCTTTGCTCCTAATCACACAGAGCAATCTCCCTTTTGGTGTACAATACTAATTGTAACTGCACCTTTGACGATCAGCAATGCCATCATCCTGACTACAGCTTGGGGTCAGGGTGACAACCAAACACTGCCAGAGGAGGCTACCAGTGGCCATTGTTCATATAGCTAGGGTACTTCTTCCCACATCATAGTGCTTTTAAGACCATACTTTTCCCCGTTCATTAGCAAACTATATAACAGCTAGGAAAAACAGTAATTTTGTATTTTTTAAAAAAGCAGAAATTCTGGCGTGTGGCTTTAAAACACACAAATTCTTGCAAGTAGCAACCCTCTTCTCGAAGTGCACTGTAGATGGCAGCCCATGGCCTGTTTCCATGCTGTTTCAGGTTATTTCATTTGCTAGACCAGGAAGAGCATGGAACTGTTGTACAGACTGTGCTCCTACACTGCACTGTTTGTCCAGATATTTTTAAATGACCTGTAGAAAGAAAATGTTCTCTAGTTCCATTTAGCCAGGGACATTTGTACTCCAGCAGGACTGCTTACAAGGTTTGGCTTTGATGAGCTGTAAGTAAATATGCACAATGGTAGCATTTTAGATGCTAAGCCTTACAGGGTAACCTGCTTGCCTGAGAATATGCACTGAATGCTGCTGTTTAATTTTAAATTAAGTTTATAATTTTCCTGATTTTTAAGAAAAAATGTCATGAACTCTGTTCCATAAATATTTCAAATCCAAATTATGTGATTCCCACCTGTGACAGCTTCAGGAATATCATTGTAGTTAAAGTTCACTGTATTAAAGAGATGTGATGTGCATTTGCTGAGATAGTCACCCATTCCATAAATTTACTTTGGCACTCATTTGGAAAAATAGGTTAAATAGATTATTGAAAGGATACATGATTCTACCACCTTATTAATATTTTTCTGTTCAGCCTGGTAAAAAATACCTGTAAACATTTCTGAAGTCATATTCTGCATGTGACAGCAGCATTTTGACTCCTGCACTCTGACTCTTACATGGTGTTAATTATATTTACTGCCTGGCTCCTGTCATGTCACAGGAGTGTCCTATCTTTCTTTTTCCCCCTAAAATTTTTACTAATTATTTTCAGAAATGGGAGAAGTTAATATACTTTTTATAGGATTCTGTGTTTTCCATTCTTGCTCAAGAAGCCATGCAAGTTTGCTCTTTGATAGAATGAGGGACTTGGCTCTGTTCCCAGCATCCATTCCACATCCCAGTCCATTAATCCGATTTGTAAACTCGGAACATTTTAAATCGATTTTATAACCTTACAATACTTTCTAAAATCCTACTATTAGTATTACTTTTTGCTCTGCAGATTGTTAGTGGTTAGATTCAAAAGTCATATAGCATAATGTTGTAGGAGATGTTATCTGCTAGCAAGAAGAAGAGTACCTGGAAGGCCATCTCCAGTGCTAGCTCCAAGCTACCTTGCTCTGACAGATCCTGGGAAACTTAGAGTAATCCCACTCCCCAAACCCTGTACTTATGTCTAGACCTTGCTATGTATAGGTTTGTGTCTATGCAAGGTGAATCCTCTGTTAATGTTCTTAAACCATTTATACAATCATAGGATGTTGTCAAAAGTCATTATTTGCGAGAGTGTTTAATATCTACAACAGCTACCTAAATCTCTATTGTGCTCCATAAAATTGCTGAAATTTAAAATGATATGGAATGCTTCCTATCAGAAGCAGTATTTTTCATGCCATACTTTTATATTTTGGGTTATTTCTCCACACTTCTTTTTATCCCAAGAAAGTCGAATCAACCCTCACCAAGTGAGGGTGCAATAAGACAGTAAGTGAAGAATTGTGTTCTTGAAAGATACTTGTCTTAAAAATATCTACAATAATTATATTTTTGCATCTCTGTCATCTAAGGGTATACACTAATTTTATAAATATCACTTTATATCATCACATTATTAGTGATTATGCAGTTATGTTGTCATCTTTGTTTATTTAAGAATATTCAGAAGATTCAGAATCACCTTTTTAGAATAAAACTTTTTTTACAATGAACTATGGTAACTTTCTTTGTCCTCGGATAACATATTGCACATATCTTCTTATATGAGGTTCAACAAGGCCAAGTGCCATGTCCTGCACTTGGGTCATAACAACCCCAGGCAGCTCTACAGGCTCAGGCAAGAGTGGCTGGAAATCTGCCTGGGGGTGTTGATTGACAACCAGCTGAACATGAGCCAGCAGTGTGCCCAGGTGGCCAAAAAGGCCAACAGCATCCCGGCTTGTATCAAGAATGGTGTGGCCAGCAGGACTAGACAAGTGATCATCTCCTTGTACTCAGCACTGGTGAGCCCCCACCTCGAATCCTCTGTTCAGTTTTGGGCCCCTCACTACAGGAAAGACTTTGAGGTGCTGGAGAGAGTTCAGAGAAGGGCAACGAAGCTGGTGAGGGGTCTGGAGCACAAGTCTGGTGAGGAGCAGCTGAGGGAACTGGGGCTGTTTAGCCTGGAGAAAAGGAGGCTGAGGGGAGACCTTATCGCTGTCTACAGCTACATGAAAGCAGGCTGTAGCATGGAGGGTGTTGGTCTCTTCTCCTGAGTAACAAGTGACAGGACAAGGGGAAATAGCCTCAAGCTGTGTCAGGGGAGGTTTAGATTGGATATTAGGAAAAAATTCTTCATGGAAAGGGTTGTCAGGCACTGGAACAGGCTGCCCAGGGAAGTGATGGAGTCACCATCCCTGGAGATGTTTAAAAGGCATTTAGATGAGGCTCTTAGGGACATGGTTTAGTGCTAGAGTTTAGGTTATGGTTGGAGTCGATGATCCTGAGGGTCTCTTCCAACTGAAATGATCCTATGAAAAGCATCTAACTTGTGGGATGTTGCAATCTTGTTAATAAATCCTGATCGGCATACAAGCAAGAGTGAAGCATGGTTCTGACTGACCAGACAGGCTGCTGTTTTCCTCTGTGTACTTTGAGTGTCAGGGTCTCTTACTGAACAACCACCACCACCACATCACCACCACAAATATGTACATCCATTCTCCCTGAGTATTGCAAGAGGTTAGATTCAACCCTGACATCAGTGTATGGTGACAGTGGAATTGTGCCCATTGACACCAGGCTGATTTCAACCCTCAAAAATAAAGAAGCTGCAGAAGGCACTTTGTGATTTATATTATGTATTAGTTCTGCATTGCTAAACCATCATTATAATTTACCTTTGCAGGCACAAAATCTGGCCACCCACCCTTTTATCAGTATGATAATAAAAAGAATTAATCACCAAGGGCTGAGAGAATTTAGTTAATTTCACTGTTTCACTATTTCCTTGACCACAGTATGTGGGAGAAGGGACCTATGAATAAGAACACTTGATATTTTGTATTTTCATCACTTTAAAATATTTAATACAAATCTGGAGAAGGAGAAAGTTTTGTTTTCTTTGAAATAAATAAGCCTCACACCTACTTTGTCAGCATGGCCACTCAGCGTCCCCAGTATAAAGGTATTATTTCTATAATTAGGCACAAAATAAAAGTTATTTATATTTTTTAAGATTCAAATATTTACAAGGGAATATCATGAACAGGCACCAAAGTATGATTCCCCCATTGTTATTTGTAGGAAGAGTGCAACTTAATTTCCGTTTTTAAAGCAGAGACATCTTGTCATGTACTACATACAGACTAAAATAACTTAGGTAATTTCAAAACAGATATAAAATTGTGTTGATTAGTACACAGTATGTTGGTCATTTCCATTCAGTCAACTAAAAGTAACTACATTTCCTCATAAATGACAAATGTCTGTTCTTTATTACTACTTGTAGGTCTCTATTCTTTATATTCTTTATATTCTTTATATATTTTATTGTATTGTTTCATGTTACATTATTTTTATTTTAGGAAATTGCTCAGATAGTAAGCCTATCAAGCATCTCTTGGTATAATATACTACTTACTGAATTATATAGCCACATTTTACTGACCAGTGAATAAGATTAGAAGTACCTTCTTTCTTTGGTTAGGTATTTGCCATTATTAAAATAATGACATCTCAGTCTTTCTCACTTCTTTGCATTTAAAAGCAGAAGTTAATTTCTCTTTTACTCTGGGAATTCTGATCATCAAAGGACATATCTCAATGTTTTGGGCCTAATTAATTGGGAAGAGAATGTCCTATACTGAGACTCAGTAAGAGCCAGATTTTGTACATGGATCAGCCCAACAGACTCGTATTTTTTCATTTTTCTTAATTTAGTGTTTTTCAGAGTTGTTGTGACTTGCTGTTAACGAGCAATCAAATAGCAACATTTAAAGAGGGGATACTGACACCTGCCATTCCTACCTTCAAAAGCTAAAATATTTTGCTAATTGATGCTTTTTTTTTCTTTTTTTTTTTTTTTTTTTTTTTTTTGTCTTTTAAAGAGATCCACTAGGTGGTGCTTGAAATAAGCTACCTACTGTGACTCTCAGAAACCTATGGGCAACTGGAAATTATTGTGGCTGTGAAGTATTAAACTGTAATTCAGTAGTCAAAACTCAAATAGGAATATTCTTGGCAACAGGAATAATTTTGCTATCTAAGTGGTTGGTTTTCTCCTTTTTCAAAATTGAGTTTTCTGTTTCAGGACTAAAACTAGGTGTTCACCATTATGGAGATGAACTGCTCTCCATTACAAATTTCAGTGTTTCTTCACTTCTGGTACTCTCAGAATAGATAATTTTCCATTAGTATTTTTGACTTTTGAAGAACAAGTTTATCTCCAGACTCAAAGTGATTTGGATAAGTAGTTATTTAAATATATGAAATAATGACGAACCTTGGCATTACTGCTTCATCCGTCCTAAAAGAAGTTTAACTTCCAATAAGAAATGAAGGAAGACTGTTGCGATGTTGATGCCTGTGGCTGGGGAAAGGGGCAGGAAAGCAGTATGGCCAGTTATGCGGGTATGAATTAAAGACACTGTGCCAAATTCCTCATGGAGACCAAGGCTTGTTTTCTCAGGTTATTCTTTAGCCATTTGCTGTGCAGTCACTCTTCCTAATGTAAACTGGCTTCTTCAGAGATTTAAAAAAAGCAGGGTCGCTGCTCTGTGGTCAGCGCACCAATGCACTATGCACCAATTTGTTGCCTGATAATTCCCCTGCCTTTCAATCTGACAGTAAATGCTTCTGGCATAATTATTTGTTCATGGCATTGCTTCTCTGTCAAAGATGGTGTTTGTTCTGTCAAACACCTACCCAGTGCTCTGGTGGGAGCTTCAGAGCCCCTCCAGCTGCCAGGAGAAGCTGTGACACGTTCAGCCCTCAGGCCACTCTGATTTCCTCTCCCTCTGCCTTGATGGTGAAATTCTGGTGATCCGGGCTTCACTTGGCATGTGGTTTTGAGGAAAGTGTCCCTCAAAAGGCATTTCTCTGTTCGTTGCAGACCCCAGGAGAACAAGCTCCTCTAACCCACATGGTTAGTGGGGAATAGATGGAGAAGGAGATGGAGGAAACACAATGAGCGTGTTTCCGTCCTTTCTGCCTACCCATGCTGGTGGGCAGGTGGCTGAAGGCAGCTGCCTGGGCCACATCCATTGAGTGCTGACACGCAGCCCATGTAAGTCTTACCCAAGAAGCTGGCCAGTGAAGGTGAGACCCATGAGAGCGAGGGCTTTGATTGCCAAGGCAGGTCTAGGAGGGCTTCAGCTTTGGGGTGAAGGAGCTGGAGAGCTGAAGTAGTGGAGCCCAGTGGGAAAGTGAAGGTCATACTGAGGACTGAGGAGGAGTCAGAGGTGCTGCACTAGTGCCTGTTGAGGGTTGGCATGAAGGAAATTGGAAGTAAGCACAGTGGAATAGTTTAAGAGACAGTACAAATTTAGGGTAAGCCAGGCTTCTGTTATTCATAGAAAAAATGTTCAAAATTGATGTTGAGACAGCATATGAAGGAAAAGCGTGTGTGAATTGCCAGGGGAAGAGACTCTAGGTAGTCTATTATAAAAGTCTTTGAAGTATGCACATTTAAACCAGAGAATTCAGACCTAGTTATTGATAAATGCACTGCAGTCAAATGTGTTGTGTCATTTAGGTGTAACAAAAATTCTGGTTTGCTTTTGGCCAAAGCACAAAGGGTGGGAAGCAGAGTAAGGTATATAAACTAGAGCGATGTACAGGAGAAGCTAATATTTCACTCTTAGTGTGCCTACATCATGTCAGATATTTTTCATATTTAAAACATAGTCTATGAAGAATCAGCCTAAGGATATTGATCTCACAGAAAAAAAAAAGTAGGATTTGGTTCACTGGAAAGATATAGAGAAGAAATTAATCATAAACTCAGCATTTTGTGCAAAGATGATTTATAGGACATGAAAAAATATGCTTAATTATCTACAGTGCATCATGGAATAATGCTGATGTCAGTAATCTGAAATATGCAGATTAGAAAATGTTAGTGCAACTCTCAATTAATATGAAGTTGATAGGTAAATGACTTCCTCTTTTTCTTTGTTATTGTAGTCCGAAATGGACACACAAGTTTTATATATGTACTGTTTTCTTCCTTCAGTTTGTTGTTGCTGCTAAAGCATAACACCAGTTTTAGTTTTGTATCTGGGTATCTTCATATTGTGGTATGTATACTGTCAAAAATTGAAGTATTTTTTTAAAGCCAGAAGTCACATTTGGGTTGACCAGGTTAGTTGATTTTATTCTTTGTCTACATATTTATTAAATACGGCAGGGGGCTACCAGCCTAATTTGTATTTTACCACTTCTGTTTCATTTTCATGGCTAAAGAGGAGACTGATAATTTGCTCAGATGATGTCAGTGGCAGAATTACCAGAAGAACCACTGGTCAGCAACATGAGTCTGCTGCAGAGGCAGGGCCAGAGCTGCAGGTGGGCATCTCAGCAGAGCGCCGAGAAAGAGGGAGGGAGCTGCTCCCTGTGCCAGGCTCAGGATAGAGTGTTTCCCTCTCCAGGTGCAGAAGGAACATACTCTGATCTCTGAGCTTTAACATCGCGCTTATTGTTATCACCTATAACGTGATCCGAAGAGGAAGAATTCAGGTTCAAGAACTGAAAAAGCACGGAACAGATTGTATTTGCCTTGGCAGCACCTCAGCTAGGAACAGGAAGGAATTAATTTCTATTTCAGTGGCATAAGATTTGTAAATTTTCACTTGATTAAACAAGTGGTTTAGCTAGTTTGCCATAGTTTATTGTAAAAACAGCTAAAAGCAACAACTAAACTCCAGGACAAAAACAAGAAAATATGGCTTTTTTGGTGTTTAATGATAAAGTAAGACAGGTGGTATTTTCTTCAGTGAATTTGTAAATTTTCCAGTGCAAGCTCACTTAAAAAACATTTAGGTTAAATAAGGAAGTTTTTTCCCCTGTCATGTTCTGAAACTACTATTAGTTTTAAAATAGGCCAAAATAATTCTTGTTGTAACTCCACACAACTAACCCATGTCAGTGTTTCAGAAACATCTTCTAGGATGATCTGTGAGACAGAAATATAAAGTTTAGATAGAAGTCAGTCTGAGGAGACAACTGCAGAAGTATACCTTGACAGAAAGCCAAACCAACACATCCAGTGTCAAGGGGAAGAAACTTCTTTTGCTTTGCTAGCTTTTTAAAAGCTACTGAAATAGCAGGTAAAGATGTCCTAAAAGCATAGTTTCTGTAGTTTTTCAACAGACTGTCTCTCAGAATGAAGATTATTAAAGATGAATAATCATGGATTTTGCTATGAATTAAACATTGAATGTATAAGGAAAACAAGCAAATAAAAAGCTAGAGAGAATGGCTGTTTCTCCTGACAGAAGGAGATTAGTAACCAGCCATCCCAGGGATCTGCACTAAGACCATATTATTTTTGTTTGGAAGCAAAATCTTTTACCCACTTAGTCTAAAAATAAGCTAATATGAGATGGAAATAACTCTGTTAGAAATCAAAGATGAGATACCTTACCCGTTTGCAACAAGATAGAGTTGACCAATAACTATTCTGAGATAGAATACAGTATGTGCTCTGCCTTCTCAGATAAATATCAAATACCATTTATTACTATGCAATTGGCCATACCCTTTTCGGATTGTCACATCCACTTCTCACCTCCAAAACATTTATCAATGGCAACTAAAATATTAGTATGTCTGCCTGGCTTCCTCTCATGGATGATCAGCCAACAATCCCCTCAGATCAACCCTTCTCTGCCTCTTCTTTGATATCATGGCAGATGTCATCTCTCTGCCTGTCATTTCGGCTATACGTGAACATCTATCAGGCTCCTCTTCATCCCTAATTCATACCTCTTTTTTTTTTTTTTAGTAATTCCCTCTGCATAATGTGTCCAGGGTAGAATTTTCTTTGTCTAATCAGAAAGGCCTGAAGTTCTCATTCATGTTATGGTTGTCTCCTTTATTGAGACCTTTTTCTGGTCTTCTCCTGCTCACACATACTCATGAGGCTGCACATGAGTGTGTGTGCATCCTTATACTCTAATTTCCCTGTCATGTCAAACCGGAAATGCTTATCCTCAAATCAAAGCACTTTTTACTATTGCCATCTAATCTATGGCACTAGCTTTTCTTTAGCAGTGAGCTAGAATTAGGTGCAGGCCCTCTTTTGCCCTCACTGTTGGGAAAAGCTCCACCAGAGGAGGGTTTTTTCTTGCAAACCCTACTTGAAGCTCTTGTTTGGAACATTTCCACATTTCTCAAGGCCTAGGTTGCAGACATGCAATAATTGAGGTTTGTTGTTATGACTAACCGTATGGTTTCGCTGTTCTCTTAACCTCTGTCTAGTTCTGTCTTTTTGTTTCATTTTTATATGTAGATGAAGGCTGCCTGAGGCCAGGGACCAACTTGTTCTATGTCTGCACAGAACCTCAGAGAACAAGGTAATACAGTAACATCAGCCATAGCAGTAATACCATCAATGCATAAGTAATATTATTCATCTTACATGTCTTTTAGGAATCACAGACACCTTTTTGGGTTAACCACATAATGAAACTGCCTTCTCAGTCCTTCTATGCTCATGCCTTTCATTTAGTTTCACTGATACAATACCAAGTTCCCCTGCCTGGACAGCTGAAAGGGCATCACGGGGAAGGACTATTTCAGTCTAAGGATAGTTCTGTCCTCTGGCTACCTTCATGCACTAAAAGAAAGGAAAATGTTGGCAGAAGATAGAAATGGCTGTAGTATATTTCCTGTAATGGTTTCGCTATAGAGACTCTGAATGTGATTAATATAGGCAATATAGACAGCATCATCATTCTTTTTAGTTGAAATCACTGAAGAAACAGTAAAAAACAATCAAGAATAAAAATACCTAATTCATTTATTAACTCAGCTGAGTCACTGAATACCCAGTGATTGCCCACCTGGATTAAAGTTTATATGTAATTCAAGAACTCAAATATTGTTTCATTTGGCAGGCAAGGGTGTAAGTAAACAGGATTTCCCTGAAGGTAACAAGGAAAGATGATGCAATGTGGTTATTTATTAGCTTTGGTGTTACTGCCAGGGAGATGGGTAAATACTGCTCTAATGCTTAGAATTTAAATAGGTCAAAATATTTTCACTGCTTAGTCTCTGCCCAACTCCTTTAGAAGTTCCTAAAGATAAGCATCTCAATAAATATAATAATTTTTGGAAGCCCTTTACTCTCTTTTGGTACTTTGTGCCCATTTATCCACTTTTGAAAATCAAGCCATTCATTTAGGTTTTGCAGTAAAACTACTGAGAAACGTTTATTTGCAGGAGATATTCCTCATTTAAGCTCAAAGCTTTCACAGAGATCTACCAATTTGGATTGCATTTTTTCCTGAAATGTCCCATGTTGACTGTCTAGTCACTGGAAGTGCAATATCTAACTATACGTCTGACATTTTAAATCCAAACTCAAATATTTTTACAGAGTATGATCTCATCGGCTTTGGTTTTTACAGTATGCAATGAAAGCAAATTTCATGATCTTGGAATACAGTAAATGGATGGTTGTCCTCTAAACAGGTTTATTTACATCCCTAGCTTAAATTGGTTATTTGAAAAAAAAAACTATTAAAAAGCCCTCGTTCTTAGTTTTAAAAATTAACAATTTAAAAGTAATTAGTCATCTTCTTAAAAAAAAAAACAAAAACCAAACACCTGAGTGTGAGATGTTGGATGCACTGATAGAATCTGCTTTTCTTTTGACTAGGATAAGTTAATTCTGATAGTGGTGCATACCAGTCTTAGTTTCACAATGTCCAGCAGACCTTGGTATCACATCTATACTTGTAGTCACTCTGCCCGCTGTCCTCTGCAATCCTTATTGCAAAGTTCTCAGCCTGAATTTGCTCACAGGTCTTGAGAGTGTCTCTACGTCTTGTCTATCATGACATATGGCTCCACCATACACCTCACATGTAGAAGTAATGCAAACCAAGCTAAGACTTGCCTTGACTGTGCCTTTGAAACATTTAACTGGTCTTTCTCTCTGATATACCATGTGTTTTAACTAGCTATAGGAAAAGTGAGATCTATTATCTGTATATTTTTTATTTGTCTGGACCAATGTAAAAACTTGTGGGAACATTCCTTCAATATTGGTTGTTTGGCACCAATCTAAGGCTTTGTTAGATTTTTACCATTAAGACAGTGCATGTGAATAAAGGCATCTGATATTGTAACTTTAACTTTTTGAAGGTTTTTCAGGCATTATCATTGCTTTTACATAAGCTTTATGAAATGATATACTCTTTTAAATCAGTGCCAAATCTCCTATCATCTACCATTTAAAATACAGCAAGTGGGATTAAGGCTACTCAAGTAATACAGCAAACCCCATTAAAGTCATTTCGGTTAGACTTTTAATGTTACTTAGGTACCCAATTCTCCTTTTATCTGAGTTAATATGAGGTGCATAAATAAATTTTTCGCTCTGGATCTTAGGAGCTTCTGAAGACCCCACCTACCAACATACTATCCACAGTTTTGCATATGACTTACAGATCTGATTTCCTGAGGAAATAAATGTGATCACATTGCCTGCCCGTCAGTGAGTATCTGATCTGTCTCTCCCCCTCTGAATTTTTGAACCTGTCATATACTGTTGACTACGTTTGACAGAAAGGCAAGTGCCCAAAGGTGTTAAGTCCTTACAAAGTAAAAGGATTTGATAAAGGGGAGAGGCAAACTTCTCTCTCCCCTTGGGAGCTGCAGCTTGAGCTCAGCTGTCCTCACTTCTCTCTTGTCTGCCCAGGTTCACCAGTCCACATGTGTGTGGGTCACAACCAGCACAGCACCATTGTCTCTGCCAGATGAAGGGTCTCACCTCAGCTCCAGGAGCAAACTGCACAATGAATGCAGCTGACACTACTCGGCTGAAGATGGCGGAGGAACTTGAAATACAGGTCCACTGGAAACTAGAATGCATTAGTTTCATAGTGTAAAAGGAATCACTTAGTAAATTCCAATAGCCAACAGTGAACCGTAGCTTCTCAACGCAGCTTCTGAAAAATCGCTCTTGAAAACCACACATTTCCTCTCAAATTACATCAACAGAATTTCTTTAAAACGAGTTGTTCTCTGGACCTTCACAATTTTGCTGTCTCTCAAAGGGCAGAAATAATTTGACATGTCTCTGAGGCAGCAGCTGTACCGAAGAGGTGACATCAGTGCCTACCCTGTAGAAGGTCCTCCAATCTACATTGGTCCTGTGACGTGACACCAGCAGGAGATGCACTGTTGACTAGTCTTGGTTCACACTGGATTGTATTTCTCATTGTCCAGGTTTACCTCATCTTGGTCCCAGGTGATGAGCCAGCAGGATGAGTACCATGTCAGGAGGAACAGAATTCTGTCCACAGGCTCACAGGCTATGGCTCTAGTTTGACTTCTCATGCTTGGGCTTTTTTGTAAATAAAATATTAATGTCCAGGCCCATGAAGCTTTATGTCATCAAGGCAGTGGACAATGATATTACATGCTAAGTAAAAGTACATTATGAAAGTCAGTAGAGACAATTGACCTTCAGCTGGAAAGAGATGGTTACACATCCTGGCATCCTGATGTTAAACGAATTCAGGTTGTCAATGGCTCATCTTAAAGAATTCTGTGTTGAGACAGTACCAACTGGAGGCAGCATAGACCAGTTTTTAATCCAGTACATGGAAGGAAAATGAGGATAGAGGTGTAGCTATTTTTCTCACCTACTCAATATTTGAAAAGAGTATTTACAGAGAGTTGAAACCAGTGCTGTACCTGTCTGGAATCAACCAGTTTCTTTTCCAGTAAAGACACAGCATTTATTGATGCATGATTTTTGTCTAAGTATCTAAATAATGTAAAGGTAAATTATTTTTATTCACCTGGCGTAAAATGCAATAATGCAATATATTTCTCTCTACCTCACAAAGGTTTAGTCCAAGCATAATATAAACAGTGCAAAGATTCTACACAGCAGTTTGTTATAGTGACCCAATTCTGGTCATAGCACTTATGTTTTGGCAGTCCAAAGCTTGTGTAGGTGACAAGATGCCCATTGTTTCAAACAGGATGGCAGTTTTGCTATATCTAATTGACTTGATGTATCCTAGAACTGCTTGTTAAAATATCTACTAACCAAATTGATTAGCAGCATGATTCAAAAAAATAAATAAATTTTTCACAAGAAAAAATATTTATAAACATATCTTTCAAGAAAGAAAATGAAAAAAGAAATTGCATTTTCTGTGCTGTAAAATGAATCATTATAATTTTAGATACAGTGTAATGTCTGTTTATTGTAAGAATTTATCTGTACAGGGATATTATTTCATAAAACTCCAACAATATTAGTAGTAGCAGTCCAGACTTTAACACATATCTCAGTGTTCTCCAGAAAAAAAAAAAAAACCCTTTTCATATAGTTTAGAAAGAAGGATTGTGTTGAGCGTCTCATTCTTATACAGTATGGTATACCGGATTCTCTCCTATTTGGAATCAGAATGACAGCTGCATAAATTCATCAGGAGAGGTGATTTATTTGAAACATAGGCAAAATAAAAACCTAAACCCTTGTAAAATGCCATACCCAAAGAAAAGTTTGCATTTAGTTTTTCTGAGTTATATAGTATTATAATAGATATAAAACTAGAAGAACAGGAATATGTCTCAGATTAGCTGTTATGGAAGTGAAAGGTAACCATGCATAGTTACCTTTTCTATTTCTGCATGCACAAATGTGTTCATGGATACATTTTTGCAGTATTTGCAGGCGCCCTTTTCAATGTTCAGTTTCTATTTACAGGCTTCAACTTGCAAATAGTTTTCCGAATGTCTCAGAGAACCAATGCTATATGTTCTCGTGTCAAAAGCAGGCAGTAGGTCTGACACTGCTTTGCTCAAAATTTTTAGACTTCACAGATTTCCAAGGCAGATGAATGTCTTCAGAGCTTCACAATCTCTGTTCAACAAAGTTTGCCATGTACTTATTAATTCTCTGGAAATCGCTTTTAGTAGTCTTTGCTGTGCCATCTTATTTGACAAAACCATCTATTTTTCTGTGACTGTGCTTACAAATAGGTCATAGAAATGAAAATCACATCAATGAAAATCTCATTAGTGTCATCCTTATCTCCATAGCATGGTAATCAACATTATTCATTGATCACCAGAAAAAAATGCATGCCTGTTGAGGATATAAAATTAACCATTAATTTTGCTGGGTTTATAGAGCTGATTTCATTTCTAAGGTTTAAATTTCTACAGCAGTGATTCTTAAGCTTTTCCACTCCTGAAGCCCCTTCATTTCTTTGTATTCTGGTCCCCTTCTCATTTACCTGGAATCTAACACAGGCCCTTAGCCCATTTAGCAATGTGTCTGACACAGGGTGGTTTTTGTTGGACAAGCTGATGATTATGAGTTTCTGATTATGGAGATTTCAAATCTGTTGAACAATACAGAGGCACTGTTTTTCTAACAGCTGACTGGGTCTCTGTTCTGGTTTATTACAATGTGAGCAGAATTGCACCCTCCTGTTTGAGAATTATGAAGTGCAGTATTTCACAACCAAATCAGTGAAGGACACTGGGTGGCTTAGATAAGAATTATGTTTCCATTAGGTATTTAAATCCCAATAGCTAGGTCTGGTAGCTGGCTTGTGTGAGATGCCTAACCCAACTGCAGGGATTGTGTTTAATGGATGCCCAGGATTAATCAGTCCTTATGGCGCTAAGTAAATCAGTACATACCTCATGTATAAACCCCTGTTGGGTCCACAAACTGGTCCAGAACCAGGCTTTTTGTTGAGAGGCTGATCTGGAAAAGGGGTGTGTGGGGAGGAACAAACAAACAAAACTACAACAAAGTAGAAAACAAACATATGAACAAACAAATGCAAACAGAGAAAACCCCAAGAGGAAACCCCAGAAACTTTTGAGGCAAACCTTTTGTATTGTTTTCTCCTGCTTTATAAGATCAGGCTTAGAAATGGCAAAATTTCAGAAGTTTCTACATTAAATATTTTTGCTCACTGTAAAAACATGAATATTAACTTCAATATACTGGTTTGTCTTTGCACTTCAAATCTAAAAATGCTTTTTACCCATATTTTGTTTACAATATGTAAAATCTTGTGGGTTTCAAGCAATTTGAATTTGTGCATATTATAGGCTGATATAGTCTCTATGTTTATATAGCTTCTTGAGGCTGCTTCTAATATGTAGAGATCGTGCTCATTTTTCAAACTTTTCCTTTAGAAATAAATGGAACTAGAATAACTTGTTTGTTCAGAATCTGTATTATGACATTGGATCTCTCGTTATGAATCACTGTTGAACTTCTTAGGGACATGCTTTAGTGCTAGAGTTAAGTTATGGTTGGACTTGATGATCTTAAGGGTTTCTTCCAACCAAAATGATTCTATGATTCTGTGATTCACTGGTTATAATCTCCATCTGTGTTTACTGTCAACAGTAGTGATATTCTCGTATTGTTATTTTCTTCCTAATGTCTTCAGAGGCAAAAGCCTTTTTGAGAGGTAAATTTCTGTCTTGAGATAGAACACAATGTTTTAATTCAAAAGTAAACTCATTTAATTCATATATCTCAATAGTTTCTATGTATTAAATTATATTTAATACGTTCCATATTTCCAAAGTAATAGTTTGCCAACAATTGCTGTGAATAACTACTATAGATATTTTATTTCTCCCCAAATGTCTTCTTTTTGAAAGACAAAAATAACATTTTTCTGTGCCTTTGAGATTTCCATGCTGCCTGAAGGCTTCCAACACAACAGCAACGTTTATTCAATGACAGGAGTACTGTTTGGCCATCTCTCCTTCTGGATATCTTTGTGTATTATTTGTAAAATACATAAACAGTTTTTGGAGCACAATCCAGAACCAAATTTCCTACTCCTATATGCCACTTGTTACTCTGATTGCTGTGTTGGCTCATCAGGCTCATCTTATTATGCCCTAAAATGCATATAATCCTAATGAACGATATGTACTATAGCTAAGGGACAGAGTGTTCTCGTAGTAGAGTGTTTAAGGCGTGTTGTTTGAAGGCAGAGGGAGGAATCAAACCTGGAACTTTTGCAGTACTGGCAAATGTTGTGACCATCAAGTTAGCATTAATATGAAACAACCTGTCCCTTTCTCCAGTGACTATGTTTTAATAACAGAAATTGGTTTCCTTGTTTTGGTTTGTTTTGGTTTGTTTTTGTTTGCTTGTTTGTTTTGTTTGTTTTTTTCTCTTTCTTTTTGACATGTTTTAGTGCAGATTTCCAGCACAGGACTCTGAGATGAGCACATCTTGAGAGTGCAGAGTCAGCATCTAACTCCCTGGCTAGTCAAACTCCATTTAGAGTCATCTTCACAGGCAAATATTTCTTAAGTCGGGGCACTGAATACAGCTTCTATGCCAGGGCTTGTATTTATTCCCCCCTGTATCCTGCTGTATACCGTAAACAGGACTAAAAGGTCAACACAATCAAGTAGTTGCAGAGAGCAATCAAGTTCAGTACAAGGTAGCAAAGAACCACACTTGAAACAACACACTCTGAGTTCTTGGCATTAAAGGAAAGGGCAACTTGTTACAGCAAATCATAACCCACAGACGGCTGCTGCTGCTGCTATATGGTACAGAGTAACCTTATGCTGGAATACACACGGGCAGAAAGAGGAGGCGTGTAGATGCGCAAATATTCACTCTATCAATCCTGCTTGTTGATTCTGCTCGCAGCTTTTCAGCGACTGCCAGCTGCAGCGACCTGAGTTAGCATCCTTTATCACCTGTATGCTTATCCAGTGGAAATATTGACAAGCTGCAAAAGCAACTGAAAATTGTGAGCAGAGGTCCCAGGGAAGGACACTACAGCCAGCCAGACCAAGCGCACGGTCACAGACAGAAATTGTGAAACACGCAGATGCAGGGAATAACAAGAATTTTGCTGAAAAGCAGTTGCTTGATGTATTTTCTTTTCTTTTTTTTTTTTTTTTTTGGCTCCTTCTCACCACCAGTTTACAGAAGCTCTTCAGTGAAAACTCGGTGAAATTAGTTAGATAAACTTAAACTAAAAATGAGTGATAGATGGAAAACTGTGAAAGGTGAAATTGTAGCCTGAAATATTTAATCAAATACACAGCCAATGGGTAAATCCTTTCCATATGCATGGGTACAGATTTATTTAAAAGGAAGAAGAGATGAGGGTTAAGGAGTGTACACAAGTCTTTCCTCTCTTTAAACACAAACAGTGTGATGCGTATTCTCCCAGCCACGTGACAGGGCTGGGTCTAGGTGGCCCTTATTGCTTCTATAATATGTCCAGACTTCAAAGTGATGCCTGTAAATCTGACAGTTAATAAACCATCACTTTTGCAACTGGTTTGGTGCAGATGATTCATACTCTTGCTACAGCAAGACAGCAGGATCAAAGTCTTTCCCTCCCATCACTCACTCAGTCCTTGAGTTACCCTGCCAGTTCCTGATTGTGAATGTTTTTCATCAGCTCTTCACACACCAAGAATTGCAGGGTCTTACAGAGCAGAATAAACTACATATAATTTAACCAGAAACTTGGGCTGTGCTTATACAACACTTTCCTCCAGTTATTTTTACACCAAGATGGTTTTGCAAATAATCTATTGTGCTGTAAAAGGCAAGACAAGTTCTCTGCTAGTATACGTACATCAGCTATCTACTAAGATTGCTAAATTATATTTTATTATAGAGCGAGACTTTTAAAGGCTATTGCTAAGTTGCTGAGTCACCAACCAGCCCTGCTAGACAGTATATTATATACTTGAAGGTCTAGTACAATAGGGGAAGGTTTGACAAAGTTTTGAGCAATGGTATCAGCACTGGTGAGCAGACAGACAACAAGAAGGTTGGATCATGGAAAAATCCAAAAATCAGAACGCGTTTACTGACACAACTGGACCTCTTACACATTGGTGTTTAACTTTCACTGACCGACTGACATCTTCAGCACTACTATGTCACTTGCTGAGGCATTCCTACAGTACTGATTCAGAGAAGGATGACATGTATTATACTTTTTTTTTCTTTTTGATGTACAAAATGATCAGCTTTCACTACTGAAGTGGGTTCTCCATTCAATTTTGCTTAGCTTGAAATATTTTTTTCCTCCCCCACTGGTATTCCAAAGTCCTTTACATGAACAGACTCGCATGACAAACTGGGGGCCCCACTGATTTGACTCTCTGTTCTGGATTTCACTGGAAGATTGCATTTGTGTAGGAGTTTGCTTGTACAGGACTGGGTTTTTTCACCTGTACATAATAAATATCAGAGTGATAAATAATTTTTTTTTCCATGTGACATGCATTTTCTTGTCTCTCTAGTTAAGAAATGGTAATGTAATTCTTCCCAAATTAGTTTCTGCCCTGGATTATGTGATACACTTGAGGAAGAAATACACAAACATTTTCTTTTTTGGAGAGAAGGATTATTTTGTTCTAGCTGTGGATGCTTCTTCGAGGAGAAAAGCAAGAGGAGAGGGCAAGCCATTTGGCACTTTGTAAAACAGCTCACCTAATTATTGTCTTGATTTCCTTACTCACACCTCTGCACTCACACTTTTTATATATGTGATTTCTTAGTAAAAAATCAAAGATCTGAAAATTAAACATTGCATAATGGCTTTCTCTGCACAAGTTTAAGCAAATTAACTAGAACTTAATTTATAGGGGTGCTGACTATCTGCTGTCCTTACTGATTGAAATAAAGTATTCAGCATCTATGAAAGTTAAACACTTAATCCTGATCTTATTGAATTTTTTGTGCTAATGCTAGCCTAAATGTGTGTGGATGAAAGACAAGCTTCTATTTATCCATATCATTCACAGAAAGAACATAAAACTACAACTATAGGGTTGGAACTCAAAAACCTTTTATCATTTTTTATAGTGTCCTGTAAAAAAAACAAATAAATAAATAAAAGGAGAATGGACTCATGCTTCTTAAGGAAAAATCTTCAGTGTTGAGGTTTGTTTTCCCATTTGCTTCAGAAGCTTTCTACGGATGTACTACTAACTTTAACAGCTCCTACTGCCTGACCTTTCTGAACTTAGAATCATAGAATCATTTAGCTTGGAAAAGACCTTTAAGATCATGAAGTCCAACCGTAAACCTTAACATTGCCAAGACCACCACTAAACCATGTCCATACATATACATATACATATACATATACATATACATATACATATACATATACATATACATATACATATACATATACATATACATATACATATACATATACATATACATATACATATACATATACATATATAAAATGTACATGTATGTGATTTTACAGTCAAAGATAGTTGCCCACATAACTCTTGAACACTTGCCACAGAAGACCTGTTAAAGTTATGATATTGCTTTCACACAGATGTAAAGTTTCTGCTGAAGAAGGGAAAATTTTGGCTGTTTGGGAAGTCCGTTTGTCACAGGAACATACCAAAATGGAACATCTATGAGATATTGCCACAATTTCAGGTCTTTGTTGCAGTAATCATCATAGTCCAAGGACACAAGCAAGGCAAAGTTTACAAACAGGCATATTTTATTTAGACAGAGCTTTCAGGCACTTGAGCACTTTTCCACATGTAATTAAACAAAACAAAAGCTTTACCTACAAGTCTCATCTTGCAACAGGTCTTAATTGCTGTGGTGAAGAATCAAGTATTCAATATGTTGGCTCCTCTGTGTGAAGCCCTGATGATATCACATCTTCACTGTCAGAGACAGGAGCTCTCATTACTGTAACTAATTCAGGGTGACTCATGGAATTTTTGATACAAACTTTAAATTTACAGATATTTTTGTAACTCAGTCCTGAGGGAAATCTCTGAAACCATTAGTAAACTAACTTGGGTCAAATATGCAGCCAAATCGTAATCTCAGTTTTGTAGATGAACTAGTTAAAAACTATGAGTGCTCAGCTGAAGAGTGTAATAAAAAGTATCTGTATTTTTCCCACCCTTTTTGTTTTTACATACAATCCCCTAAGTTGTAAGAATACTGAGATGGCAAAACTAAGTGCTCAAAAATTAGGAAGGGGTGTTTGAAAGCAATGTATGACCCTGCTGTGATACCCCTTTGTCCTGCCACCTGTGGTTGGGTTTCGCGTTTGAGTGCCATTTTTCCCATAGAGGCTCTGTCCAGGAACAAAAAGTTTAGCACAACCTGCTGTTACTGCCCTCTCCACATTCTGTTTTGTTTCTTCTTTTATTTCCAGCTTGCTTTTTCTTCTCATTCTAGGGCAGGTCCATACTTCGTCACACCTTCCTCCTGCCCACTGTTCTACATGTCCACCTCTTGACTGCTCCACCTTTTTCCCAATTTTTATCCTTTGCTGCAACACTTTGCTTCTGCAGACTTGTCTTTCCTGTTCAGTTCTTTGAGTCCCTGCTTTCAATCATTTTTTTTGGGGGGGCATGATTATTCGCAATCCTCCCACTCTTTACCTGCATGCTTTTAGTTGGGCAGATTTTTTCACATTTGTAAAATGAAGGAGGATACCTGTACACATTTCAGCAGTATCTAACAGTCCAAGACATGGCTAGATATGACCAAAATGCCTATCAAAACATAAGGAAGTATTAAATGTACATGTAGAAAGCCAGAGGAGAAGATTATCTAGAACAGAGTTTTGTAAACCTTTTAATCAGCCTAAGTGTGCCTCATAAATTGCATGTTAAATGAAGCAGGACTTTTAGCATATGTAGGCCAGACATCTCAAAAGAAACCAAATCAAATGAAATGGTTACAATAAAAATACTAATAGAGCAATTAACCCTTCACCTTCAATAACTGAACTCATTGCTGCGCAGCAAAGCTGGACTAAAGTTGAATTCATTGTCATCATCTTTTCTCCAGGCAGAGTGGATATATTTCTACTACTGCACACTGATGATGGGGATTCGGTGCTCCAAGGCGGTTTTCCGCCAAGTCCGACCTCCCCTCTGCACGGCAGTTTCCAGCTGCAATGGAGTTGCAGCTTTCTGGCTATTTAGTATCTGAAGATGGCTTATTTTCCCCTAAGGGGAAGGCCACCATCCGTAGCGCTTTCCAGCAGCCGGGGACGACCCGCCTGCGGCGGGCGGTGCGGGCAGCCGCGGACCCCGTCCGGGCACCAGCGCGGCGGGGCCGGGCCCTGGGGTGCCCCCGCGGTGCGGCCGCCCCACGCCGGGGCCGGCCCACGCCGCTCCTGTCCCTCCGGGGCGGAGCAGGGACAGGGAGGCAGCGGGGCCGAGCGGGGCCGTCGCCTCAGAGCCGTCCGGCGACGGCAGCGGGATGTCGCGGGGGCCGCCGGTCGCGGGGCACCCCAACGACCTGCCCGACCACGCTCCGCGGGTGCGCAGCGCCATCGCCGAGCTGCGGCAGCGGGCGGAGGCAGAGCCCGGGCAGCGCTGGCCGCAGCCCCTCTCCGACTCCTTCCTGGTGAGGTTCCTGCGCGCCCGAGACTTCCACCTGGACCTGGCTTGGAGGGTAAGGAGGGCCGGGGGAGCGGGGCTGGGGAGCTGCCAACCTCCGCTGCGGAGGAGGCGGCGGTGACCCCTGTGGCCCGGCCCGGGGCCGTTCCAGCCGCCTGCTCGCACCTGGCCCCACACCCCTTGGCCTGCGGGGGTCTCGCCTCGGGCCTCGGGGATGCCGCGGCACTAGGGCGGCGGGCAGGCCGGGCGAGGCGCCGGGGGGTTATTGCTGGGGGCGGACGGAGACGGGCGCGGGTCGGATAGGGCCAAGCAGGGAGTTTCAGGGTGTAACTAATCGCTGGTCACGCAGCGCGGTGCCGTAGAATAGTGCGGTATCGTGGCTGGCATTGCAGCCTTGATGAGGTAATGTAAAGGTTATGTGTGGTAAGTGTGGTACGGTCATGTAACTTAGAGGTTGCAGTAAGTGTGGCACGGTCACAACTCTGATCAGGAAACGTTATCATTTAAAGGACATCCTCTTCAGGCTCAGGTTACTTGTTACTGATACTAGTAATGATACTAGTTTCACTTCAGATTTATAATTACTCTAACATAAAGCTGTGAGTAAAAATTTATTTTCTCTTGGAGTACGGTCATTTACAACACTCCTTTCAGTAAGTTTTGGTACTCTTCTGGCTGTTTGTATGGTGATTATCTTTGCTGTACAGTGTGTACATATTTTTAATATCCAAAGGTACAAAGTGTTATTAGTTGTTTCTTTTTTTGCAGAAAGATTGACAAGTACTAACCATTCTGAACAGAAAGTACTTCCAAATCTCCCCAGGGCAAAAGCATTTCTTAACTTGTGCCAGCTGGAAGCTGTATTTCAGTGGCATTCGGTGTTGATGACATAGCATTGCCCAATAGATCTCACATTTTAGTTTTTGAATTCTCTGTACTGTAGATTTTCCAAGTTTAGTCACCATAAGAGAAGATTGTTTGCATATGGATATATTGCAGGATCAGGGTAGCTAAACAAGAACATGAGAAATTGAATTAAGCCCAT
This sequence comes from Columba livia, assembly GCF_036013475.1. Classification (NCBI taxonomy): domain Eukaryota; kingdom Metazoa; phylum Chordata; class Aves; order Columbiformes; family Columbidae; genus Columba; species Columba livia. The sequence goes on along the minus strand of NC_088603.1, from coordinate 124,890,533 downwards.
AATAATAATTAGCTTTTAAAATACATTTTGTGTTCTTTTCATTTGGTTTGTGAGATTTATGTCACAGCTTTAAACCTGTCCTCCTCAGCAGAAAAACTAGTAAATCAAGTCAGACTCCTTTGAGATATGGACCTTATTTTTGCTTGATGTTTATGACGTTGTTTATATCAGATGTGCATTAACAATTGTAGGACTGTGCCTGTTTTTCTTTCCTAACAAAAGCCATTTTGTTTTCTTGTATTCCCTGCTTCCAAAAAGTAGGGCTTAATGAAGATAATATGCACTCTGAATATTCACTCCTAATTACATTACAATTGGTTGTTATTGATAATTCTGTAGACAGGACAGTGGCACTTCAGAACTTGGCCCATACGTTTTTCCACTTTCTTGTGATTAATTGTGAGTTATGTTGTAGGTAAGAATTATCTCTAATAATATCTCTAATAATATCTCTAGATCAGCTTCCCTTGTCCCCGACATCAACTAGGAATATTATACAGTGGACACAAACAGGTCCAGGAAATTTCTGAAGCATGTTGAAGACAACTTCTTGGTGCAAGTACTAAGGGAGACAACTGGCAAAGGTGCCCTCCTAGATTTGTTTTTTGTAAATAGAGGGAGACTCATGGGTGAAGTGGTGGTTGATGGCTGTCTTAGACACAGTGACCACAAAGTAGTTGAGTTTCAAATAGTTGGCAATAGGAGAAAAACCCCCAGCAAAACTTCAACCCTGGATCTGGGGAAAGCAGACACAGCTGCTGAAGGAGCTCGTCAGTAAGGTCCCCTGGGAATCTGCTTTTGAAGGTACTGGGGTCCATGAATGCTGGCCTCTTTTCAAGAGCCATCTCTTTAAAAGTGCAGGAGCAGGCAATTCCGAAGTGTCACAAGTCAAGCAAGTGGAGAAGGCTAGCTTGGCTGAGCAGGGAACTTTTTCTAGAACTTTGTTGGAAAAGGAAAGTGTACGGACATTGGAAGCAAGGACAGGAGACACAGGAGGACTGTGAAGATGCTGTTCCCCACTGCAGGGAGAAAATTAGTGCAGCCAAATCTCGATGAGAGTTCAAGCTGGCCAGTATTGTGAAGGGCAACAAAAAGAGTTTTTTAAAATATGTTAATAGCAAAGGGAGAATCAGAGATAACATTGATCCATTGCTTGACGAGGTCGGTCACCTCACAAATAGGGATACAGACAAAGCGAAAATGATACCTTCTTCGCCTCTGTCTTCAACACTGATGATGCGGCCTGGGACCCCCAGAACCCTGTGGTGGAAGACTGACTGGGGGGATGACAAACTCCCAGATGACCCTGAACTTGTTTGAGACTTGCTGCTCAAGCTGGATGCACATAAATCTATGGGGCCTGATGGGGTTCATGACAGGGTACTGCAAGAGCTGGCTGATGTTATTGGGGGACCTTTCTCCATTGATTTTCAATGGTCTTGGGCCTCTGGAGTGGTCCCAGTTGACTGGAAGCTGGCAAATGTCCAATTTTCAAGAAGGGTAAGAAGGAAGATTCTGTTAATTACAGGTCTGTCAGTCTCACTTCAGTGCCTTGTAAAGTTATGGAGAAGGTTATTCTGGGAGTTACTGAAAAACACTTGAGAGACAATGCAGTCCTTGGTCATAGCCGGCATGGGTTCACGAGGGGAAAGTCCTGCTTAACCAACTTAATTTCCTTTTATGACAAAGTCACCCATCTAGTTGACCAAGGGAAGCCAGTGGGTGTGGTAGTTATGGATTTTACCAAAGCTTTTGATACTGTCTCTAACAGTATCCTTCTGGATAAATTGTCCAGCACCCCGCTAGTCCATAATATGTTGGGTGAGCAATTGGCTGACTAATTTGGCTCAAAGAGTAAATGAGGTTACATCAGGCTGGTGGCCAGTCACCAATGGTGTTCCCCAGGGCTTGATTTCAGGGCTGGTGCTCTTTAGTGTTGTTATAAATGATCTGGATGCAGGAATCAAATGTACATTAGCTAAGTTTTCTGATGCTACTAAACTAGGAGGAGCTGTGGTCTTCCTTGAGGGCAGAGAGGCCTTACAGAGAGATCTGGATAGACAGAGAGTTGGAAACTCACCAACTGTATGAAAGTTAGCAAGAGCAAGTGCAGAATTCTCCACCCGGGATGGGATAATCTTTGTCATATGTACAACATAGGGGATGAGAGGCTGGAGAGCAGCCTTGTGGAAAGAGATCTGGGGGTTTGGGTTGATGGCAAGTTGGTTATGAGTCAACAGTGTGCCCTTGCAGCCAAAAGGGCCAGCTGTGTCCTGGGGTGCATCAAGCACATCACAGCTAACCAGTCAGGGTTTGTCCCACTCTATGCTGCACTGGTGCAGCCCCACCTCAAGTACTGTGTGCAGTTTTGGGTGCCTCAAAACAAGAAGGACATCAGACTATTACAGTGTAACCAGAGGAGGGTGACCAAGATGGTGGCAGGTCTTGAGGGCAAGATTTATGAGGAACAGCTGAGGTCACTTGGTCTGTTCAGCTTGGAGAAGAGGAGGCTGAGGGGTGACCTCATTGCAGTCTACAGCTTCCTCAAAGGGTGCAGTGGAAGAGGAGGTGCTGGTCTCTCTCTGGTGACCAGCTATAGGACATGAGGAATTGGGATGAAGCTGTATCAGAGGAAATTCAGATTGGGCATTAGGAAAAGTTTCTTCACTGAGAGGGTGGTCAGTCACTGGAACAGGCTCCCCAGGGAAGTGGTCATGGCACCAAGCCTATCAGAGTTCAAGGAGCATCTGGATGATGCTCTTAGTTGTATGGTGTAGTTTTAGGTTAGATCCTTCTGGGTCCCTCGCAGCTTTCAGATATTCTATGATTCTATGACTAATCTTCAGGAGTGTGTAATCTAAGCTAGGTTAAGAGATGGAGTCTACAAAGTAACACATATCCTATACCCTGCTTGAGAATCATTCCTCTGGGTCTGGGGACCTGCTTTAGAAAAATTAAGTCTTTTTAGAATCTCTTTAGAATTTCTGGATCTCCACAGGCTGCTAAGTTTCTAAATTTCTTGTCTGGAACCTTCTTTGAACTAAGAGATTCTGCTGTTCAAAATCCACCTGTGTTTAATCTTTCCATCTAGAATTTCAGCTTTCCAAATGCTGTAGTTACTTTTACTTAATCTTCCATATACCACTTTACACTGATTTCTAGGTTATTTCTCTTACAGCATGGGAAGAAGACAAGAAACATTAAAAAAAGGAAAAAGGAATGTGTTTATCTGAAATCAGTATATTAAGGCTCAAGAGACTTATTGTGCAAAAATCTGTGGTGGTCATAAGATGAATTTTCATCTAACCCAAGTCTGACCTCATGCAGAGGTTATGTTAGTACTTCGTCCTAGACAGAGCCCTCCTGTCATCAGTCTAAACAATGTCTGCTCCCTCCTGTGCTGGTTAAATGTTGCATCTCAGTTTGGAGTCCAGATTGATACAGTTCTCTTTTTGCCAACTGGGCTTCTGTGCCCTACTGCATAGTACTTGTAGAGCAGCTAAGGGATAATTGAAGTTTTGTGGCTCTGACAATGTTTATAACCAAAGGTCTTTAAGCTCTTGTCAAGCATCTTTCTTGGTATGGGCTTATACTTAGACTTAAATATGAATTAAGTGGCAACTGAGCAAACTGTTTCTTGATGCATCTCTGGTTATTACTTGACACAGATTTATCTGAATGTTGACATCTCAGAAATTTTAGCTTATCCACATTTGGAAATGATTTAGAAACTAAGAATCAGGTAGATCCATTTCTGAATCTTCTATGATAACTCATTCCAACATTCTTTACATTTTGCACTGGCAATTCCAGACTTGCTTTCAAGTACTGATCTATTGATGTGTCAGACCTGAAAAAAATCCACCACTGAAACAGGTAGCTGGAATTGAAGAACTCAAAGAAGAACTGTCTGTATTTTTTAAAACAAATGATTATTCAATAAAGCTCAGTAACAGCCTATTCTTGAGTTAGAAGAGAATTCTTTTTCTTCATTTTGAATCACAAGAAAGATTAAACTTGGCCTAATATCTTATCTTAGAAAGTGACTGGAGATGTATACATGAACCTGAAGCACTTAAATACAGGCTCCAGAAGAAGAGGTGACGTTAAGCAGATAGCTTCCATGAAATTATTTCAAAAGCATTTATTTTATTGGTAAGAAAGTGTTAAGTCAGTCTACATCAAATACTGGCAGCTTTATCTTTAGGAATGAACAGAAAGTCCTTTGACACAGAATAACAATAACAGTCAAATGACACAACAAACCTTCAATAGATAAATGAGGAATTTTCTTGCCCTGTGAGACTTCTGGACAATACTTACCTACCAAAAATTAATACTCAGAAAGAATGGTGTTACGTCATTACAACATCTTCTATGCCTTTGTAATCCCTGTGGGAGATACAGGTAGGGATCGGGTGTTAATGATGCAAAATATTTCAGTCTGGCTATATGTTTGTTTCAGAGCTGAGCATGTTTTTTGCTCATTGATTTGTACAGATAAACCTACCTACTATATATGTTGTAAACAGAAAAACAGGTCCACGGGTCTCCATTAAATGTGCTAAAGCTATGGGTTTATATACCCCTTTTTAATGTATCAGCTATGTATATATGTTTGACTTTACTATTGTGATCAAAAACACTGTCACTTGGATTCAGTAGTGATATGTGAAATCTGGAGAACTAGCATCTCCTTTCCTCCCTAAATCTTTTTGCCTAGTGCATTTTACTATGTCCTCGTGTTACATCCCACAACTCTTGTATAAGGCTAATTCTCAGTGACTTGGGGATACTGTCTTTTTGTACTTGAAATAGATTATACCCTGGGAAAAAGAATGAAAATCTTTAAATTCAATAAAAATGCAACATCGAAACTCTATGCCAAGAGATGTTTTCATAACATACCACTTAGACTTTTGTAAACATCGGTTTTATGGCACTCAAAACTGACTAAATAACTTAGATCCTTTTAGGAGTTCTGATAAATACAAAGGTATATCACCAGACTTTGTCTTTGCTCCGCATTGACTTATGAAGGAATCAAGCCTTCCTAGTGTGTTGCACTGCTTAGAGTAACTGATGTACAAGAAGGATTGTTTTCCATAAGTCAAACATACTGCCAAGTCGCAGGCATTATTTCTGAGGATCTTCACATTTTTCAAACATAAATAGCAAGTTTAAGTCAATTACTTGGCTGCTTTTCTTCCATTAATACAGAGGGGTTTCACAGAAAGGATGGAAAAGCCCCTATTAGGCTCCCTGGCTGACTGTTGAGAAAACACAAATCAGTCAGCCAGTCTTCCCTTTGTGCTAAGCCCAGTCTCTAAACTGACATGAGCCAGTCTTCTTCCAACTGTCAAAGAGATATTGCATGTGGAACTGGGAAAGTTCTACGTCTCTATAATAATATTTTAAGTTTTGTGTCTGTATATACCATATGTTTAAATTCTGTGTAGCTATATACACATAATTAAAAGAAAAAAAAAAAGAAAAAAATACCCAAAGGTGTGTGATTATGTACATATATATACATATATATATTTATCTTTATATTCTAAAGACTGAGCTGTTGGTTTCTTCTTCAGAGATTGCCAAAACATTTTTTTTCCTAAACATCATGTGCATTGGTACAACTGCTGACACAGAGGCCTAATTCTGTCTAGCATCCTTGTTAATATGAAAAAATAGTTAACAACAATGAAAAAATGTACATATACAACTACGTTGGTTTCTGTAACAAGCATGTTGTTTTCTAGTTCTTTTAATTCTAAGTAAAGTACTAGGTTCACTTTGTTTTGTAGCACATTAATTTTGGATTAATCAGTAACTTTATCATCTCTGATGTTCAGAAATCTGGAACTATCCCCAAAAGACCTCAGGAAAAAAACCTCTTAATTAATGTTTAACTCCAGACACTGGAGTTTTTCATCCAGCTTTCTCCATTTATAGAGTTATCTTGCATCTATTTTCAGGTGCTGATCAAATGCTAGGTAGGTTATTCAGTTTGTAAACACAGATAATTATATATTGAGATGTTTTCCCTGTGTTAAAAGTATGAGACATATTTTATACTAGGTAATGAGTGTTCCTGTTTATCCTGATATTAGGTTGATTCATCTTCTATATCCAGACTGGTTGTTATGTATAATATTTCTGTTTGTGTCTGTGTGTGACCTGAGTATGTCCAGCTGCTAAGAAAGGGATTGTTTACATAAATGAAAATTTACAGAATATGTCCCAAAACTAGTTGTAGATGCTGTGGAAGATTATCTGATGCTAACCTTTACTTCAGCGCTAAATCAGTTCAGGTAATTAGATTAGGTTTTCAAAATCTGAGTCCTCTTTAGCACTTCCTGGCTTTCTGGCCAAGGGAAATATGTTTGGAGCTTAGCCATGTCACTTGTCTATGTCAAAAGATGCACCACTTGCCCACGTCACAGAAGGTGTCAGAAGTATTCCAACCACATACTTCTTCCTTAATGGACTCACCAGTAGGTAAATTATGTCTTCTGTAAGGATCTTGTGTGTGTCACAACCTGTGGACATCATTCCCTTTCTCCTGAGGTCCAGATTTTAAACATTTGCCTTTTCCAACTTGGAAAATGTAAATATTCACTAAAATGAGAAACTAACTATACTGACAAGACACAATTATTTAGAGGATTGAATTAACTTATCATTTTTATTCTCATCTTGTTTTGGCAGGTAGTTCTTGAAAGAGTTGTTTAAAATATTTATGTAATTGTTAACCAGGTTCATTAAGTTGTGGTATAACTGATTTTACAAGAAAAGTGGGAAAGAGTGAAGATATTTGCATAGTTGTTTTGAGCATGATTTTATGTTTTGCTGCTGTTTAACAGTCTGTATTTGAAAGACCAAGGAAAAGAACATAATATGTTGACAGTGCAGCCTGGTTGGTACACAGTGGTTGGGATTGCTCAAACAGTGCCCTTTACAGAGAGTGACATACTAACAGAGTGAGATAATCAGAGTACCTAATCAGGCCTGTGTTTGAAATCATAGTGAATTTCTATTCTACAAATTAACTTTTTTTTCCTACTATGCCCTCTCCCCACCCCCTACCTGCCCTTTTTTATCTGTTTGGTTTTAAGTTGGCCTAGACAAACTGATTTAACGCAGTCAAAAGCCTTCTAGTAAAATTCTCCTAATGGCTAAATGTTTCTTTCTATGGTGTATGGTTTAGGATGAGGCTTTTATCAACTTTCTGATTGCCAAATCAAATGGGATTCTAGTGTGACAGATTAACTTTTTTGGTTTTGTACCTATAAATACATATTTATAGGTGCTATTTCCATGAGAGATATAGATAATTTCTGAGCAGTATATCTTCTATTTGTAGTAAATTCTGCTGACAAACAGTAGTGCCTTATAAATAATTTCCTCATCACAATTTATTTGAGAGACCTTCAAAATATTTCAAGACTTTCATCTGAGCAGACAAGCCTTAAGCTGAAGAAAAAGTGCATGTTCTATGTGAAACAGTACAAGAAACTTGAAAGCAGAGAGAAGGGTAAGAAATAAGACTAATTATCTAACATAAGCGTGCTATGAGGTACAGGGTGGTGAGTCTCAGTCTCCCTCTAAGAGTCTATAGGTATCAGCATAACAGATGCTGTGACGTTCCAAGGGATTAATTCAGTATCCACTGAGGTTCCTTCTGACCACTCTTTCTATGAAAATGATGAAGAAAATGGTACTTGCATAGAAAAAAGAAATTTCTAATTTATATAAGTTTATGTTTTATTAGTTGGAGCTGACAGTTCTTTTAACTCAAATGCCTCTGTTGTGAATTACGGAGTAATTGAGAAATGAATAAAAATTAATTTCTGTTAATACAAATTAACAGAAATAGAAGACTGTTGGCTGATGCTTTCATTGTGGTGAACCCATTTAATTTGTAAAACGGTGCTGAGGATCTGGTGGGGTTTTGCCATTTGATGAAACACAGTAACAATTTGAAAGGCTAGCTTGTGCATGCTACCTTTGAGATTTAAACCTACATTTCAGTTTGTTGAAACGAGTCACTTAAAAAGTTCTGATTCTCATAGCTCCGTTGAAGGTCTCGGATTAGAAGTCTAAACTGTAGCTACTTAGGAAATTTTAATCCAAAATCTGTATTACTTGCTGTAGCTATTTTTTAACTGCGCTTTTCATGTAATGCCTGATGGCTACCTGCCATCTACATTTATTTTTTCCAGTTATTGAAGAATTACCAGAAGTGGAGAATTGAATGCCCAGAAATAAGTGGAGATTTAAACCCGTCTTCTGTTCTTGGTCTTCTGCAAGCTGGTTATCACGGACTCCTGAGATCAAGGGACCCACATGGAAGCAGAGTTCTAATATACAGAATTGGTGAGTGACAAAATTGCTTGGACCCATTTCACACCTGCCTCTGGAAGTGATGGTTTTGTTTTTTTTTGTCATTTTTTGTTTGTTTGTTTGTTTGTGGGGTTTTATCTCTTTCATTTGTTTGTTTGTGGTTTTGTTTTTAATTATCACAATTTGAGCAGCAAATAAACGTATTTTATGGGTAATATCAGAACATCTTAACTAGTATGGTAACATATTTATGTTTCCTGTTAGAAATACCTTTACATTAATATGAAGCTGAGTTTATTGAGCTGTAACAGCTATATCATTTGACATAAATGCTGTTTTGGCTAAACCTGTACAATCCTTTATGAATAATGTATTTTCTTTTCAGTGGAGTTCTTGTCTGCATAAAATCAAACAAACAAACAAACAAACCAACCAACCTCTTGAGGTTAAACCCCTAAAACTTGCAAGAAGTGTGGTTATTTGGGTCTGAGTGTCCCCATAATTATTTGTTTCTCTGCAAGTTTTCAAAGCCGTGCGCTAAGACTCTGGTACTGGTGCACACACAGCACAGAAGGGAGACAACAGAAAAGAAGGTGTACACCTAGTCACATACCAATGTCCAGTTTAGATGTAGATTAAAAGTTCACTGGGTTTTCACTGCTTAGATGTAGCCAAAGAGCCCTGTCTAACGACACTATGAAGATCCTTTGTTTCACACACTCCCAAAAGTCTTTTAAAAAAGATGTAGTTGAATGGTCATCTGTTACCGTATTTCTTTGTGCTTGTTTTGGACAGAGAAATTATTTTTTGCCAGCTTTTAAAGAATTGCTTTAATATCAGCTTGTCTAGCAGAAAATAATGTGTCTTTTTGCAAAGCTGTGTTCTCTGAAGATTTCATCTAGGGTTAAACTCATCCCATGTGATTCTTTGCTCAGGCCTCAGAAAAACACATGAAATTCACTGAATCTTGACAGAATTGCTGCACTGGACAAAAAATATATTCATTGATTGGATTGATGATCTGCAGTTTCTGCTAGCATGATTGTTTGAATTAAGCTGTCGTGTCAAAACCTGATACTGGAAGCTATGGCCATAGGTGGAACATACTACATTAGGTGGCATCTATTAATACAACTGTCTAGCATTAGGTGGTACTGTCTATAAAATAGTTCAAAAGTTGAGTGGCAGAGCAGGCACACAAAATAACTTCTGTACTGGCAAATCTGTTTATTTCAGGACCTTTGATATTGCTGGTTACTTGTTGTTCCTGAGCAGCACATTAGAAGCAGTAACAAGGGAAAGTACAGGTGTATGTGCTATCTTCATGGTAATGCAGTGCAGTCTATTTACTCCTCAGGACAATGGGATCCCAGTTTATTTACGGCATACGATGTGTTTCGTGTAAGTCTTATCACATCTGAACTCATTGTAAAGGAGATTGAGACTCAGCGGAATGGAGTCAAGGCAATCTTCGATCTGCAAGGGTGGCGATTTGCTCATGCATTTCAAATCAGCCCAGCAGTGGCCAAGAAAATTGCTGCTGTGCTCACAGTAAGTATGACATGCTGCTTTATGCTTCTTCATTGCTATAACTCCCAATTTTTCATCTGTTTTAAGCTATGGTAGATTTTCCTTCTCTAGACCTTCTTAAAGTCCGTGCAGCTTGAAAGAACAAAATCTTAAATCCTCTAGAAGTCAGACAGCTCAGGTACAAGTTGTGCTTTATTTGACTTAAAGCATATTCTTGTGTAGCAGTAAATGTCCTTTAACCTCTGATGTTTTGTAATAACTCCACTGATCTGTTACGACACAAGAATTTCATGAGTGTAAGATCAGATGAAGCCAATTTTGTAAGGATCTGTGTTTGTTATCTCGTTTCGTCTCCTCTCTTCCATTCTTTTGTATATTAACTAAACATTTAAAAGCTTTTTTTTTTTTTTTTTTTTTTTTTTTATTTCCTGAGACTCAGAGAAGGTGAGAAACAGCATGTGCTAAGAGTAGTTAAGAGTAAGACGGTACTGGCTTGTTATCAATATGGATGATGCTACTTAACCATCCAGCTGCTACCAACAGAATGAATAATGTTTATGTTCTGCTTGGTTTTACCCCCCAATTTGAGCATTATTTTGTGCAATTTGCTGCTACTTCACCTCCTATTTTTCACAAAGCTTCTAGGGACTTTACTGTCTTTAAGACTTGTTCCTTTCTGTCAAATTCAGTTGAACTTTACCAAGGGATTTGAGAGAAAGAAAAAATAAAACAAACAAAATTTTAAAAGGGGACAGAGAATTGTCAGGAAGGCTACAATGTAGTCCTATAATCCCATTTTCCTTCAGAAGTTATGTTGAAAATCAGTAATAATAAAACTTTTAGCCTATGATGTGGAAATTAGTCAGGGAGATAATCTCTTGCTCTGGTTTAGTAAGGTTTATATCTGAGGTTCAGTTGAAGCTTAGTCATTGAAAGAATATCATCAGAACTTCAGCTGTTCTTCCTTTTTGGTATCTGCTATAAAACTTCAGTGAAACCAGCAGGTATTCCCAACTTTTCACATCTAGAATAATAACTCTTGATGTTTGTATGATTCTGGGCCATATCTCATGAGAACAGGATGTGTGAGAGTGTTTCAGTTGACCTCTGAGCTAGTAAACAAGTTGCTAGTAATTTTTTAACCTTGAAATAGAGCAGAAAGGAAGAAGAACAGGATTTGAAATTACATCTAATGGTTTCAACCCATTATCTCAAACCAGGAAATTATTTGAATGTGATGTTTCCATCTTGATCTATTTCAAATTTGCTGCATGTTTTTCAAGCTTCTAATTTTTTATTATATAGCTATTGAAAAAAAAGCACAGAAATGCAGTGTTCTTTTCTAAGATGAGAAATAAGTGTAACTAATTTTTGTTTCAGATTCCTTTCATCATTTTAGCTGAGTTCATATATTTCACCTAGAGATTGTCTTAGTATTGTTCAATATGCTCAGAAGTAAAAATTAAGGAAGCATAGTTTCAACCTTGAGTTTTCTTGAGAAATGTGTGTTGCAAATTACAATCCGGTATGAAGAAACATAAATTAATAGAAAGAAAATATGGACTAAGGAATGGAAACCATAGTAACATTATTAATTGATATCACCTTGAAAAATCTGTTACCCCATGAAAAAAACAAATTGTTTTGTGAAAAACATGATAGCAGACTTCAAATATACGATAACATATAATAACATGCTGTAAACCTATAATCTGATAGTTTTAAGGTCTTTATCCTACATTAAAATCTAAAAGGAATTGCACTTAAGAAATGTGTAGGGTTTGTGGGTATTTTGTTTATTTGGGGTTTTCGTTTGTTTTTGTTTTTTTAATAAAATGATGCATGAAATAATGTGAGAAGAGCTACTGTACTAGTTGGGAAAACTGTGAGAAGTACCATTTTTATAGGCAGAAAACTAGTTGCAGAGGTGGTATTAGCTGCGATGTGAATGTAAGCTATACTTTCCTCATGGCATAATGCTGTCTTTGAGCACTGCCATATTTTCTTTAAACTTGAAAAGGTCTGGGACTTCTAAATGAATCTTGAATGCAAGTAGAAGTATTTCATATTATAAAGACTGTATAGCACATATAATTTTTATTTTCATTATGACAGTAATCTTGGTGTAAATCTGAACTTCTGGCTTGGGCAAATTCCCAGTAATTTCAAGGCTCTAAACTATATTTATAAGGTCTCTAAATTATATTTATAATTTATTTAACTTAAACTTAGTAGCCTCAGTGGTTTATATATATTTACGTATTATCGTTCAGGTTGTGAATTACCAGTCAGACCACATGGCTGGATAGCTTTTTGGGTAAATCAGCAGCAGAATCTCTTCTGTGAAAAACTGTACTTCTGAGGAAAGGCTGAGCACAAGCTTTGTGTACATTATTTATATGTAACTTGGTGAAGGTTTTCTTGTTTGTTTTTTGTTGGTTTGGGTTTGTGTTGTTTTTGCATTTTTTTTTAGTAGCCTCTTTTCATACTGTTGTGGGGTTTTGTTTGTTTGTTTTGTTGGTAGTTTTTTTCCTTCTAATGGGAGGAACAATATGTGATTTTCTACGCATTTTTAGGACAGTGTAAACTAAGAGCACTCTGAAGTGAAGCAAGATCAGAAAGAATGCTCCAACCTATGGACTAGATAGTTTTCACATATTTGACCTTAATAATAGAATATTTTTAATAATACATTCCTTTTCTTTTGCTGTTTTTCATGTATGTTGACAGGATTCCTTTCCTCTAAAAGTTCGAGGTATCCACTTCATTAATGAGCCTTTATTCTTCCACCCGGTCTACGCTCTAATTAAGCCTTTTCTCACTGAAAAAATAAAACAACGGGTGAGTGCACACAAGTATTTCTTTCTGCCATAAAATTCCCACGTGACAATCTGCAGCACTTCCATTAGACTCCGGTGCTTCTGAGCACTGAAGAGTATAAATCATTTCTGAGTGTTAGTGCCATTTGGGCCTCCAGAAACTAATTGTAAAGCATTCTCACTTACCAATAATGCCAGAGTTGTAAGTGGTAGCTGTTATCACCACCCTAAAGATAAAAACTGTGGTGACATAGAGAGGTTAAATGATTTGCTTGAGGTCACATAGCAATTCATCTGCAGGACTAGGAAGAAACAGATCCTGGATCTCCCAACACTCTGCCTATAAATGACAGTCAGATATTGTCACTGAACAGTGATGTTACGCTTCAAATTGTGCAGAATTAGTAGAAGACAACTTTTTCTTTCTGAAAGATCTGCAAAGGCATTTACGCACCAAAAATAGGTCAAGCTTAAGTTCAAAATTTCTTTACAAATAGCTTCTTAGTTGTTTTAGATTGTTTTGGATTTTTAAATCTTAAAACCCTGTTTGTGTTTGGATGCAAAAGCATGCCAAAATTCTAGAAGAATCCTGGGTTTTGTAGCAGAGGAAGGATATTGGTGGTTTCAGCTGGCAGAAGAGGAAATACTGTGAAGTGTTAACAGCAGGAATAAGGTAAAAAATAAGCAACACTGCCTGTTGTTATTCCCACTCTGAAGCCTCCTCTTTTCAGCACATGGATCTTGTGCATTCGCATTATCTACTGCTCACCAGGACAGTAAATCCAGACTTTTTTGGTCACTGTTATCTGTTATTTGCCAATCCCCTTTTCCTAGCGTGTGTGTTTTGTTAGGGGAGAGAGGCAGGATTGTTTCTGCCAGCCTTGCACAGTCAGTCCCTCACTCTGGAAAGATGAAGAAACTGAGTGTGTTCCAGCAGCCTGATGCTATGGCCCTTCTTCTCGCACATTAATAGGTGTCAAATAAGCCCCTGTCACCTGTTCAGTTCAGAATATCTCAGACTGGAACTCAAAAAGCAGAAAAGAGGGCAGATGGACAGTAAAGGCCCGAAAGAAAACAAATGAGATATCCCACTTCATGGAAAGGAGATTGGCTTGTCTCTGGCTTAGGGTTTCAGGTATGATCTGAAAAAAAGCTCTAAGGGTCACTTCCACATACTTTAATAGGAATAATTATTCTTTGCTTGTTATCTTACTACCTGAGGAGGAAGTGTTAGATAAAGGCAGCCAACTACTTTTTGAGTGCATATTCTTGTAATCTATGTGTAATAATAATTACAGAAAAATAAGAGCCCTATACAAGTTTCTGACTGAAAGTCGTGAACAAGTGTTCAAAATAGCTACAGTAAAGCAAGACAAGAAGAACCAAAATGACAGTATTACAAGGGTTAAAGTGGAGGAGAAGTCCTGGATCTAATTTCAGCTGGAACTGAAACATAAGGACTGAGATCCAGATTCTTCTGAATATCCTTCTTGGCACATATCTGAACCTACATACATACTATGTAATGTTGTTTTTAAATACGTGTGGCAGGACCAGATAGTAATGGCCAGGAGCCAAACACTGTTATTTTCTTGGAAATGACTGAAAAAGAAGTACAAGAGAACTATTATGACAGGACCAAACCCCATGGTTTAGCTCACCTCAGCTGTACGGATGTAGCCTGTTCCCTCACCCATGTCACTAAACCGGTCTGGAACAAGTGTGTGGCTGGTTTCAGCTCCTGTGCTTGCAGCTGTATAAAATGCAGTTCTCTGTTTGCAGTCCATGCTTCATCAAGCTGCAGATACTGAGCGGGTCAGAGTTTGAGCACCCGTGGGAAACACACTCACATGGTGGTACTTTCTTCTTCATTTAAGGAGCTCATTATGAACAAGAACACTTGTTTAGTCCAACCAAACTAGTGGCTTCGGCTCTTGCACTAAGTTTCTTTGCTGCCTGTTTTCACTCGGTAGTCTAGCATTCATACCCAAGTAACGCTTTTTATCTCTTGTTTTAGGTGTATATGCATGGAAGTAACTACATGCAGAGTCTGACCGAACATTTCCCAGTCAGCATTCTCCCACAGGAATATGGGGGGGAAGAAGTCTCCATTGAAGAGCTCGCCAAGGAATGGACTGATTTCATAATGGCATCTGCAGATTATCTTCATAGCATTTCTTTGGTTGCACAGGAATAACCTTACTACAATATTATATCAATTCTTGAACACTGGAAGTGGGATTAAGTGTAATATGAAATCTTTCATGTAAACTTGAAATCACTGTAAATGAAACCAGTATATCTTTGCAGGGTGCTGAGTATTAATTGACTGCACTTTTGTACTGACTGGAGTCTATCAGTATGTACGTCTAAAGAGATTTATGGATTCTGTATGTTTCCAATACTGTTTGTAATTGATTAACTGCTAAAAGCTGACTAGTGTGTTGGATATCAAAGACTGGTACTGCTTCTGTTAAGTCTTTGGAGACAACTCATCTGTAATAACGCAGTCCAGAACCTTATGCTTAGCTCTTGTATCTTGGTTTGTCATGATGATAGGATACAAAAAAGAACCAAATGTGAACCAGGCAGACTAGTTAGCTGTGGAAATAAGACTACAGGTCTCATTTACAAAGAGTGAAAAGAGGCTGCTTCTTGGACTGATTCTCAGGGAAAATGGCTGCTTTGTTAGTTTGTGTCAAATTGAAAATTAGTCAGCAACAGTGAAACATTTGTGCTAATCTTGGTGCTGCTTGTGCAATTCCCTTTTTGTGTTAACACAGTAATTACCCAATTTTATAGAGAAAGATAGGGAAAACACACCCCCATGTAGCTATTCTTCCAAGGACAGTATGGATCAAGAGAAGGAACTGGTGAGAGAGTCAACAACCTTGAAAACTCTGGTATATTTCTTCCCAGAACTACTGTCTATAGACAAGCTATATGCAGCTCAGATTATGATCACCTTTAATTCCTACTGTGGACCACTGCAGAGGTCAAGAGCAATTAGATGTTTGCAGTATCTATTTGTTTTAGAGGGTGAAGTAGATTATCTTTTGTAGGTCTGAACTTTAGAAGTATTTCTTCTGTGGGTTAAGGGCGCTTGCAGGTCACTTTGGACCTCAGTGTATGAGATGCTGGATATCTTCGCTTTATTTTCAGAAAAGTAATTGGCAGCTCACCAGTCTATATCTTCTGTTGGGCACTGGAAGAAACTATTTTTAATTTCTGTTGAGCCCTCTTCTGTAGGGGTAATGAAAAAAAAATCTGTCTTTACTTACTGAAAACGGATTTTTTTTTAAGGGACATGATTCAAATGTGAACATTGTATGCGTAGAAGCTATCATGTTACGTAGAAGCATCATGCTGCAATCCCCAGTATTCAATAACATAAAACATTGTTTTACTTTTAGTTCAGGTTTTTGTTAAAAACTCTGTAATGCACCAACTGCTAGAGTTTGTTTACCCAATTTTTAGCTCTCCTGTAATAACCCAAGGGGTCTTTGCATTAGTATTATACATTTAAACATTCCATATGAATTTTCATATAAATGAATCCATAACAATTACCTTGTTTCTCAGGTAGCTAGAAATGCTAACTTTAGTTATTGTGGAATCTTTAGGACATTGGGATGTTATAATAATATATGCTTCGGGGAGAGAAATGAGATTATCCTATTAAGTCAGAGATGTCTTATTTTAGATTATGATTAATACTGCATTATTGCAGAAGCCATTGCAGGCTAACAAAGAATAGCAAGAGGAACAACTTTGAAAGGCTGATAGATTACTTGCTGGTTGTAGTTTCTTCTGTTGTGTTAAGGCCAATGCCAGATAAAAAGTCCTTTCCAGACTCACAAGGACTTCTTAAAGTTGTTGTGGTGGGGGTTTGTTTGTTTGTTTGTTTTCTTTTGTTTTTCTTCCAGCTCCCTCATTTTCTCAAGTGCATTTTTTATTCTTTCAGAACATCTTTGATACAGAGCTTAAATTTGAAGAAACATTTTTCAGATAGATTTTCATACATTCATATCTTTCTTATAGCTTTCTTTTTCTCAGATTGAACTATTTTGTGATATAAAAGCTCCTTAAATAGAGGAGTTCAGTGAAGTGCTAATTCTTCTTTATAAGAAAATAAACTAAGTAGTCAGGCATCTGGCAGTTCCTCAAGTGTGTAAATCAGGTTCTAAATCATTTACGAACTGAAGAACTGAAAAGCTATTGTCTTAATTTTATGCTCCTTTGATTTTAATCCTGGAATGTAAACTACATAAAAGAATGAACTGTGTTTCAGTGAAAGGGAGAACTCAAACTCTTCCTATGAACCCAATCTCTAATCATTGCTGGTTTATGTAGCAGACTTAATTTGATTGTATATGCATATTCACACAGGCTAAATTTACTTGTTTTTTTAATCTTCATTTGGACTACACCAACTCTATAAATATAATGTCCTAAATGTCTTCAAAAAGATTCTGAATCTATTATTAAATGGTAACCTGTTGGCATAAGACAGCAGGTAGAGCAGGAGTGCAGTTATTTTGTCATAGACTATTAATTATTTTTTAATCTTTACGTGTTATAAAGAAGGTAGGGACTTTATCTAAGGGACAATTGCAGTTGCTGCTGATAATGAGAGAAAATAATTAGGACATTTGCATAATGAATGGAAGAGGTATGGGCCTTGAGCTGCAGAGTCAGCAAAGTACAACAGTAAAAATCTCCAAGTGCATTATTCATCTCTAAGAAAAACAGGAGTGCCTCTAAAAAAAGCAAGCTGCTGTTAAATGATGCAAATATAATTTACTACTGACTATGCACAGTGCAATGCAGAACGTTTTTCATTTTTTTACGTATTAATATCATTATATTAATAAACCTTTTCTAGTCGAACCAGTCTCGTCTGTCACTTTCTAGTGATCCAAGCATTACCTCTCCCGAGCAGTGAGACGGGGCCTCAGCAGGGCCGAGACCACCTCCTCCCCGCGGGCACAGGCCGCCGGCGGGGAACCCCGACCGCGGGTACACCGATCCGGGGAACCCCGACCCGGGATCTGCCGGGAACCCTGACCCGGGATCCGCGACAAGGCGACAGCCCCGAGCGCGGCCCACCGCCCGCCGCCGGAACTACACTTCCCAGCGTGCCCCGCGGCGCGGCGGCGGGTGGGCCAGTGGCTGCGCGGAGCCGTTGTTCCTGACAGGCGGCGAGCGACGTGGCCATGGGGAGCCTGGGGGGGCTTCTTGCCCTCCGGGACGCCACCTTCCTCCTCCTCCTGCTGCTTCTCGGCCCCGCTGCAGCCTCCCCTGTGCTGCGCGGCCACCTGGCGAAGGGCAACGAGAGACCCATCATTGGTAGGGGGCGGTGGCGGGGGAGAGCGGCGGCGGCAGCCGCGGGGAGGGGGTGACGGCCCCTCAGCCCCCGGCGGCCGTTCCACGGGGGTTACTGGCGGGTAACACGGCGGCCCTCACTGTCCTGGGAGAGGGAACGGCGCCTACAGCCGGCGTGAAACCCGGTGTGTGTGTGGAGTGAAAGGTTTCCTAAAGCGTGGGTTTGGTTAAAGCTTTTATAGATAGTGTTATGGCGTACATCGTTCAAAAATCTTAAAATAACACTAACTTATTTAAGAGGAGTTGTAGTACTAAATAGTTAAAGCAGGGACGCTGACTGTTAGTCAGATAATGTGTGTTTATTTGGTACCTTGTCACTGGGCAAAGTAATTGATGCACCATTGTGTCAGTGTTTGTAGTTCTTTCAGGTAGTAAATGTAACACTAACGTGGCGTATAGGAAATGGGAGTTCATTCTTCCTTTCTGTGCATGGCATTTGCTACTTGTATAGTGTAATTTTTTTTCTTGGACCCCTCAGGGATATTGTCACAGGAATGCCACTTTGACAAGTTCCACAGATTTGGAAATTCTTATATTGCAGCTTCGTATGTGAAGTTTTTGGAATCTGCTGGTGCCCGAGTTGTGCCAATAAGGTAGAATTTTATATCCTTAGAAGGGGGTAATAGTTGATTAACACAAGCACAGAAAGCAGTTATGCAGCTTTTCTGAGTGTTTAGAGCTCTTCCATGACTATTTGAAGATGCCACGATTTGCAGGGTGGTTTAGAAATCAGAATAAAAGCAGACTGGAACATGTAATTTTTTATAGTTCCGTTTATGATAATAACCTTTCTTTGAAAAATTTTATTTTCTTTATCATGCGTAATTTGCATCCGTGGCTTTTGAAGTTACCTATATTCAGTCTTAATGTATAGTGCCCCATAAATACACATAGATATCTAGATATATATTCATACTATCATTTGTCACGTTCTGTAGCCCTAGAATTCAAGTAGTGGAGGAAGGCTGTCAGTAGTTCTTGAAGAAACCAAAGTCCAGTTCTGCTCAAACTATGCATCACCATCTCCATGTGTTGTTGTGTTTTCCTTGTTGGGTAAAAAGGAGCAGAGTAAGTAACAACTGACAATACTTCATAACAGCTATAAAATAGTAAATGCACTGAAGTCAGGTGCTAAAATGATAATTGTCAAAACTTAGAAGCTATACTAATGCCACTGCAGAAAATTACAATAGGATTTATCTGCGCAATCCAATAAGAGCACCAGGTAAGTGCCTGAATAAGTAGCCAGTGTTCCTCTCATAGCTGGTGGAGCTTTCAGAATGTTTGCTGTCTAGAAGCTTCATCAATGAATAGAAGCTTCTAATTCTGGCAACTATGTTAGATGCAGCAAAGCTGGACACTTAGAATATACTCAGTGTATCAATTCTGTTGGAGTGTAGTCATCATACTGGTTTGCTGGTGTTTTGCGGATGCTGAGGTCTTGCTCATCTTCCCACCTCGCAACTCTGTCTTTGCTGAAGATTGGGTGTGACCCACTGTTTGCAGCTCGGCCCATCATGCAGTCAATTGGAAACCGGAGTTGCCAGTCTGCAGGAAATAACCACCATGCAACTCATGTAAATGTTAAATTCAACAAGTGTCTGCAAAGGGGTCCCCTGAGTTGTACATGTCACAGTCCTATTTTCAGCCTTGTGGACTGAGCTGTTCCAATTGAAATGTTTCACTTTATACTATTGAAAGCATGCTTTCTACATATTTTCTGTATCATGTTTCTGTTCAATAGTGTTGATATTTTGTGATTAAATATGAATATTTCATATATTATGTAACTGTTTTCTTGGTATTTCAGATTAAATCGTTCAGATGAAGAATATGATAAACTATTCCACTCCATTAATGGGTAAGTTTTGAGCACTGATTTTCTGTTAAAAGATGTGATAGTTTTGGTTTTGAGCTCTACTGTGCTCACAAGAATACTATCTTTCTATTCTCTTGAGAGGTCATGCTGAGTGTTGCAGACATATAAATATGTTCTAAAGACAAAGAGAGCACCATTTCATCTAAAGTCAGTCTGCTGCCTTTCCTTCCTTGAGGAGCACGTCAGATAATCTGCAACAGTGCCATCTTGGCATTGTCCTGTGTTTGTCTGCAGACAGACCGAAGTGGCATTGTAGTGGTTAACAATTGTACAAGTGAAATAGCTCACTTCTTCTTTGTTAATGCTTCCTTCTTCCTCATTTGAGTCCATCACTTTAGTTTTGATATTTGATAGAACTTGCTGGGTGTTTCACCCCTGTTCCTACCCTTCTTCACTTTTGCAGTACTCGTCACATTTCATCTATCATAAAAGTTTCCGATTTCCAGTCTCTTCTACCCATTTTTTTGTGGGTGCTTTCTTTCTTGCTACTTGAATGGCCCGTCTTGCCTGTTGTGATTCTACGGCTTAGGTCTTTGCTTGACAAACATTCTAATTTTTCAGCTGACCTGTGGCAATTGTCCACCCATGTGCTTTTCCTACATTTTAAATGTGGGCTACCTAATTTAACACATTTAATTGTGGACTAAGCGCAGGCATAACCCTTTACAGTTGCTGTCTGCTAAAAGTGCACTTCAGAAGAGTCAAGTCAGCTGATGCTACACTTCACAGGCTTGATTTTATGTGAGCCCACGGCGTGTGATTAGGTTACTTGCAGTCATGAGATGAGGATCTTAAATCATGAATATTTTTGTTAGGCTTATGCATATACTAGGATGTTAATCAACATACGTAGAATTCGCAGATTTAGACCTGTGGCTGTCTGGGGAGAGCATTGTCCTCTGCTCCACAGAATGCCCTGTACACCAACATGTGGGTCTTCACAGTCTTCTGGTATGAGCAAGTATAAGACAGTGACACTTCTTCCCTTGTGGCTTCTCGTGTTGTAGGCAAAATGAGTAATTTCATCCCTTTCTCGTGGCTGCCAGCCTCTCTTTCATTGCCAGAAGGATTTTCACCAATGGGCTCTTCAGTTATTTCTACCTCATCACCTTCCTTGATGTAGAAGAAGGTGTTAGGCAGGTAGATCCAGTTCTCTTATCCTTCTGTCATTGCAGGGACTGGCAGTGGGTTTGTGCTCTGTAGGTGGGTAAGGGTGGTCTCTATTTCCTCTTATTGCTCTCCGCTGTTAGTTAATGGCTTCCACACTATAACTGTGTGTAAATAACAAATAAGATCTCTGGAGGGAAGGACTTTCCATTATGTGGAAACTTAGAATAAGAAAGAGATACATTGATCTTTCATGTAAGAGGTTAACTCCAGATTCTTTGCAGTTGGAAATTATTTATTATTAAACACCACCTTCTTAAAATTGTGAAATTTACTATAGTAGAGATGGAATTTTATGAATACAGCAATGTACTCCTGAAATAGCCTTTGAAATTCAATCAACTAACCAGTTAGAGATACTGGAATAGAAGTAGTTACATTTCAATGTGTATATGACAATGTCAAGCCATTATCATTGCTACTTAATTGGTTACTTCCTTTTTGCATTAGCAGAAATGACAATTGTTTTTCCTAATTAGTATTGGCCATTTTTTTTTATTTGAACAACAGGAACAGGTGAAGTGATTTTTCCAGCACTTCCATGTAAGCCTTATTTGTCTAACTAGATATTTGTAGAAATCTATTATCTGGCCTGTTTTGAAAATACCTTCACCTGTGTTCTTTTTCTATATTGGCACTGGAGAGTAATGTGATTTATATTTTTGTGAATACTGCTCTACTTTTCCACTAAATACTTGGTGGCTTTTGCATGGTCCTCTGCCTCATTAACCTTAAAATTAACCTGGTCACAAGGATTTAAATGCACATTCACTCTGCAAATGCTTGGGATCATTTGAGATGTTAGTTGGTTTTGGCTGCTTGTTAGTATCTCACTGATACAGGTTGCCATTTCCAGAGCACAGAAAGGTAGAGGAAAACCTTCAGCCATTTTGGTAAAAAATCAGCAACTGATATAGGTGGCTTGAGTAAATTTAATTGAGGTTCTGCTGCAGTGGGTTTAGGGAACACTCACACATTCAGTTCTGTCAGTTTTGCCAGTACTGTCCCAGTTACAGCTAGGAGAGACTTCCTTTATGTCATGTTACTGTCTCTGATAGTACTTGATTACGTTCTCTATCATTACATGCACATGTGAAATCTCTGCTAGACTGTATTTAGTCTTTAATGGTGTTTGGGTCTGGGGACCCACACAGAGAATTTCCATTGCTGATTATTTTTTTGTGGTAGAAAAAGATTGTGCACTGTTAATTTGAAATTGTCTCTGAGTATTCTTCGGCTGTATTGGATCCCGTGTGACGAAAGGCTATGGCCCAATGTACATTTTTCCTTTTTTAATAGAAACTTTTTGGTCTGTGTTGTCTGCCATAAGAAGGTCACTCTGCCAGGGCTACAGTTCTTTATTGAAACAGAACACGATGAACTGAGATTGAGGGCAGGATTTTAAAGTGCTAGGGAGAACCGGCTAAGAGTCAGGACAGGTTTTGATGGAGTCATGGCATATAACCCTTTTGTATACTAGCTGAAATCTGTATGTTTTGTGTATTTTCTCTTTGCTCTCTTCTTACATTGCACTAGACTCAGTCACTGCTTTGTAATAATAACCATTCTTCAGTATAAGAACACTGAGATTTAGGATAAGATTCAGTTAAAAACTAGAAGACCTAAACTTAGCTGTCTGCATGTGCACTAGCTGTTTAAGGTCATGTAATTTATGGGATGCTAGTCAGTACAGCCAGTGGAGCCTACAGGGCTGTTCAACCTACTGACCACTTAGGTGTCTGCTCTAGAAAACCTGTTCAAGTCTCTGTTGACTTTTTTGACTAGATCCCTGCTGTCCATAATAGAAGCTTAGATGCGTGTCTATAGATTTTTTGAAATGTAGGTGTCTTAATGTAGACTCAAATCCTACTCTTAAAACTACTATCAGACCTTTCTCTGTGTACATTGTCCAAGTTTTAGTTTGGTCACTGTTGCTAATCAGATTCTTGGATGTTGCCTTTCAGGGTACTTTTTCCAGGAGGTGGTGTGGATCTTAAGACTTCAGAATATTCCAGGGTTGCTAAGATATTTTACCACAAGGCATTAGAGGTAATTACTAAGGAACAGTCTGTTCTTGTTATCGTCACTTTTCAGAGATCAAAATGACAGGGAGGATTATATTTTTCATAGTTTTGCATTGGAATCCAGTGTGTTAACTGTAAGCCTGACAATAAGTAGCTCATTGCTGGCTTCTGCATAAAAAAATCGTTTAATAGCTTACTATTCAGACTTCTGACACCCTCTCCTGTTACATGTTGTGTCATGGTCTTCAACTCCCAAGTTCTTCAGATGAGAACAGCATCTTTTATTTATTGTACCTCCGGCTTTATGGCTGTGTGGAGCTTCCAATAAAGTAACCATAATGCCTTCCAAAAGCAGAGAATATCCATTGACGTTGAACGCTGAACAAAGTTATACATAAAAGTAATCATTTGTTGAAGTCTTATGATTAAAGATTAGACTTGGAAAGAATTCTAGAGAAACTCTCAAATAAACCAGTTTACAATAACATAACATTAAAGCCTCCCTTTGCATATATGTTACAGCTAGTGAAACATGTTTATTCTCACTTATCTATAGGCAGATTTAAAAATATTTCTGGAGGTGCAGATGAGGGGCCTGCATTAGCATGTTATATCGTTTTACCCATTTCTTTGCATTGGTAACTGTAAATGTAGCAGATTTCTTAAGAAACACTAGCTTAATATATAACATGAAAAAAGGTGGAAAGAACACTTGAAAGTTTATATTCATTATTTTTTAATATGTGTATGATCATTAGCTTTACTAAGAGAATACTGAATTTCTGGGAAAGCTCATTCTATCAAAGAACATCAGGAAGGATCTGAATCCTTACTGAAGATTTAATTCTCTTAGAGTATAAGAGTTGTTTTTTTTTTCAGATAGTAGTCAACACATTTTGAAGTCAAATTTGCATTGTGGAAAAGTGTGGAGATTCACAGAGCTTTATATACAATCCCTACGATATGTTAAGCATCCTCTGTGTTCAAATTGAATAAAAATTTTCTTCCTTTTTTCCTCTTTACTGACTTTATTTTTGGCTAGCACTGATTGAAATTATTACAGAATTCATACTTCAGAAATTTTGCCCAATTCTAGAGGTTGTTCTGAGTAGTGCTTAAACTCATGCCATGGTAGGAGCATTCATTGGCAGTGAGGGATTCCTCATCTACCCTTGCTGCTGACTTCTCAACAGCCGGCAAGGAAAGCACAGGTAGTGCCTTCGTGGGACCAGTGAGCTGCTGCAATTCAGTAGTTTAAGCTTCCTACTCTTCAGTCCCCATGGCACCATTGTTGTTATTCTTTTGTGTGTCTTTCTTCATGGTGATTGTTAGTCTGTTGCCTTAAACCTAAATCTTGCAAAAGCTGTCTTGCTTTTCTGTAAGAATCTCATTTGTCTCTTTGAAACTGCTCACTGTGTGAAGTGCAGCCTCTGTCTTCGTATTCAGTACTGAGGCATGGTTTCTTGTGGTTGGCAGTACTATTATGAAATTCTATTAACATTTCATAATGATTAACGGTATTGTATATGTCATAATTTTACACTCAGAGAGGCAGGTTTGTTAGGTGGTATGTATACTTCAGGTGAGTTAAAAGCAGAATATTTTCAGTTCATCATAGGTAACCCTTAGTAATAAGTCATTTTTTTCTGTGCTATTTGTGATGTTTGTTTTGATTTTCATCTTTTGAGACTTAATTATCACTATAAAATACCGACAGTTTTACTAATGTAAGCTACAATAGTCAAGAGTGTATTAGCAGGTACAGAATTGAGTTAATTTTATGGGTTTTTTTTTAAACATATGAGGGCTCTTTTTCTCTTCATTTTCAAATGTTCATAATGAGAAATTACTTGGTTTGGCTTTGCTTTAATATGAATAGAGGATGCGAAATGCTAATCCTCATTAAAGTCAATAGAGTTTTACTAGCCAGGCAAAAACCTAAATGAAATACTGTTTTCCAGCTTTTAAATTAGGTTTTAAAGTGTGATGTCTTGGGTGTTGTTTAGTACATGCTTAGCCTTCAGGCTAATGTTTATTAAAAAAAAGCAGGGAGAGGGCACAAAATGTTTATGGTTCAGTTGTAACTTTTCTTCAGCCATAGTCTATTTTTTGCCATTAGTGGTTTTATTCCTCGCTTACATGAAAGATAGACAGTGAAGTTTCAAGTCCTTTGTGTAGCCATGCATGATGGGTGGTCCTGAAGATGCTGCATTATTATTAGACTTCTTTCTGTAAATCTTCAGTGTTTTGCTCTGAGAAGCACTTATATGGGCTTTCATTACCATACTGTCAGTAATGCGGTAGGGTGACATTTTTATTCTAAGCCTATAATTTCAGCTTTCTCAAAAATGGTGATAGGGCGGGTTATGGGTAACTTAAAAATGTTTAGAAATAAGGTAAGAAAGACTACTCAGATTTCACAAAAATGGGAGTTCTGAAACATCCCAGTCTATAAGATGTGCTTACTATCAGAAATAAACCATACAAAAATGCAAATTTCCACTGTACTTATTTAAGTGATAGTAAGCTAGTTGTGTTCTCTTTTTGCTTTCCTTTTCTCCTTATTACTTTCTTCTCTTGCTTTTCCACTTGCCTGTCGATTTTCATTCTTTTGAAAAGTGATTGTCACTTTTTATGTTGCTGAAACTCCCAATTTATCTTTCTGGAACACAGATCCAAAGCTGCTAGTTAAATAAGCATATAAGAATGTAACTTAAGACCGTAGCAATGCTAGCAATAGGATTTATGTTTTGTTAATATAGATGTGTGGCCACAGGCATATGGACATTGCAAAGGGCCCTTGCTATGTGTTCATAACATGCTTTGTTGCTTTTTATTTTGAAGGCTAATGATAAAGGAGATTATTTTCCGGTATGGGGAACATGTCTCGGACACGAAGAGCTTACATATCTCACAAGTGGCGAAGTTTTACTTGTTAATACCAAGACAAATGGTTTTGCACTCCCTCTGAACTTTACCTCAGGTGAAAAATTCCATTGTATCGGATGTCTGAGTTTTTCTGAGAGCTGCTGTGGTTTGTTTGTGATAAATATGCAGGAGTGAATGTTTGGGAGGTTCCTGATGATTAGCTTGTTAAATTTTTTCTTATTAAGTTGCCATGACTGTTTTTAGAAAGTCAGTGCCAACTTTATCACTTCTAAACCAGAGATATGAGCAACAGCCATTTGAAAACAACAGTAGTCAGCAAAAAGACACAGTGACTCTTTGAGTCATTTGATAATTTGGACCTACAAAAATAATGTGGGTTTAGGTCCCTTTTTGTTACCGAGTTGAACAAAATTCACAGGTCCGAAACCTATCAAACTCAGGGAGCAGGTCATTTTAAAGTTTACAAATTGCATCTTTCCTAATGATGAGTATTAGCATTGCTGTCCCATTTGTACAGTATTGAAATCAGAAGATATCCCTTAAGATAGAGCTGTGCCACTCAGCAACACTGGTGAGACGTGGCCTCTGTTGATACTTTATCCTTTAATTTGCGAGTAAGCCATCTGTGAACCATGTAGCATTCAAAAGTTCGATCATTTATGCTCATTGTGAATGGAAAGATCACTGAAATGAATGGTAAAGAACGATGCTTATTGAGAACTTAGGCAGCAAAGTTGGGTCCTCTGTATGTCAAGACTGGAGGACAGTGGTAACAGCGTATTGGAAACCTGTAGTAGTTATTTCACTGATTTTCCTTGCATGTATTCTAAAATCATATGGTTATACTATAGAAAAAAGTTTACTTTAGTGCAGTATTTTATTAAATTTGTCTCCAGTATTAGTCCATCTGTTAGCAGCTTGGGTAATGGACAACATCCTTTTTTCATTTTTCTTTGTAATAGCTGCAAAAAACAGTAGATTATTCAAGAATTTCCCTGATGATGTATTACATGCATTTGCTACTAAGCCATTGTCATCAAACTTCCATATGTGGAGCCTCTCCATGAAGGTATTTGATTATTTTTTTTTCCTGAACACAAATGCAATGCTCTGTTAAAACTAGATATAAATGAGCAAATAACATATTTTTTTTCTTTTCCCCTCCTTATCACAGAATTTCACAAAGAATGAAAAGCTTCGTAATTTCTATAATGTTCTGACCACTAACACCAATGATGAAGTGGAGTTTATATCTACCATGGAAGGTAGGGAAAGGAATTTCCTTTGTGAACAGTGACCATAACAAACTAATTCTTTAGGGGTGTAGTGGCACTGATGTTAATTTGTACTGCAGGCTTGCTGTTAGAATAGCAGAGTGAGCATCAGCCCTGTTGGTGCTCTGGCTGTGAGGAACATGCCCTCTTTGCAGAGATATTTTATCTTATGAGTACGTATTTGTGAGCCTAATTACTGACTTGTCTCACATGCTGTTCCCCTTCCAGATATGCTGTTACACTTTAGCACTGGAGCATTTCAGTGCTGTGGTGTGAAGTGTACAGCACTTGTCCTGCAGTAATTTAATCCCTGCACAATGCAATGTGCCACTGTTGCACCTCGTTTTCTGTCTGTCTGCTTATGCTTGTGTTCCTGTGATGCTCTGTATCTGTTTGCTCTAAGAAAGAACAATTCAGAGTTCTGAGGTAACGGCAACATCCCTCGTTACTTTAGGAGCAATGCTAGTAACCAGCCTCCTCCAAAAGCCTTCTGCATTATTTGTCTTGTGTATGTTTTGGACCAGGCTTGCTCAGCTCAAGAAACAATTTAGCTCTTTAGGGAGTGTTTTATCTTGATCAGTACACTATTAGCAGCTCTACAGTGAGGCCCAGCTGCTGGCCCATGGGATTCCTCTGGCCATCCTCCAGAAGAGGAGAAGAGCAGTTTGATCAGAAAAACTGATGAGGCTAATGACAGACATCTCCTGTGCCTGCAAGCGGTTAATCACGAAGCAGTCATCAACTGCTGTGCTGCTATTCTCTGTTAATCGAGTTAAGGACTGGTTTCTCCCTATGGGTATCAGGTCTGGCACAGAGCAGATGGCAGCTACCCGTGGACTGATTGGGCCTTGCAGGAGAACCTAAGACTTGGATCTGTCCCATGGAACTGCCAGGGGTTTCCTTTGTGCCTTTGAATATTGCATGTTGAGTGTTGCTGGCAGTAGATAGGACGTTTTGAGACTGATACACTTGTAACACTACTTTTTAGTTTATACCTATATACATAAGCATTCTGAAATGAATAATAAAAAAAGTGATGTACAAAAATCTTCTTGCATGGATTGAGACCCTTCTTTTACAATATCCGTTTTGTTTCCTTTCAGTTCTACTGGGAGTAACAGTTTCAACTTGCTGTTTAAACTTTTGTGAAACTGTTGATAAGTGAAGTGTTTTTATAGCTTATCCTTTGAGTTTCTTTTGCAGTAAGGCTAAGCACGTAATTCTTAAGGCACAGACTTTTCTTATGTGCTTTGTGTTTGTTGCAGCATACAAATATCCAATTTATGGTGTTCAGTGGCATCCAGAGAAAAATGCTTTTGAGTGGAAGGATTCACCAGGCATTCCACATTCCCCATCAGCTATAAGAGCAGCGTATTATATAGCTGACTTCTTTGTTAACGAAGGTAAGACATTTATTATCTATAAATGTTGTTTTTTTGGAGTGAAAATCTTTGAAGATGACAGACCTCCTTTTTGGCTGTCAAAGTTCAGTACCTCTTACTGCTTTCCGAGAAGATTATTCTGCAAACTTTATAGCCTTATAAAAACCAAGGGATACTAGAAATAGAATGGCTTGGTAAAAGTGACATCAAAAGGCCAGACATTCCACTAATTCTTTTCAGTAGACTGACTCAAAAGCATTGTTTGTGCTATGCCTATCTGCCATTTTGAATCGTCACTGTAACATTTTAGCCTCCCTTGCACAAAGACAGTGAAACAAAAAAAATACTCCATTCATAATTTCAGAGGTTTCTTTAGTTCCAAACTGAGTTAGTCATTCAATGTATTCTCAGTTTTGCTTGCAAAGTACATGTGCCAAGATTATAAATACTGCTTGGGCAGTATATGGATGTATCAAAAGGATGAAATACAGTGCCCAACATTTATATACTATAGAGAGCATAACAAGTTTTTAAATTTTACAGAGCTTCTGTAAAAGCTGGAAATAACTGATGTGTAAAATTTTTAAAATTTATTACACTTTTGGTCTATTCATTATAAATAAGCAAGATATAAATACTGGAGTATTTGAAGGGATCCAACTTATTTTATTCCTTTCTTTATACTTACTAAACCATTCTGCTGAGACATCATTTTCATATTTTAAAGTGACTGTTTATGAAATTGTCTTACTTGATTGAGACTGTGAAGAAACGTAATCAATAACCTAATAGAGTTTGGTATCTAGAATTGATCCTTAATAAAGAGAGTCACCTAACTGGAGAAAGCACGTCATGATTCTGTGATTTAAAGAAATGCAACTTCTGCTGACTTGGTCAGTGAGAGTATAGAAATAAAAGTTGTGCTTTGTACAAGTTCAAGACTCTTTTTTGCAATATTTAGTCCTACTCTCATTCACTAAAAGGTAGCAAAATCATGTAAAATTCCTTGTCAGTATCCATAAGCTTCATGTATCTTAAGAATTTTGATAAGGTTCTTATGGAAGACTAAGACAAAATTAAAGGGGAATATAGAAGAAAGTATAGTATGCGTCTGTTTTCTTTTGTAGTCTTAATTCTAGAATGCAGTATGTTTTCTAGTTTTTGCTACATTCCCTACTATCTGTCTGCACGCTGTAGTAGAGGCAGAAGTAAGCTTGCTTAGGCCATTATCCACGTAAATGTAGCAAAAGAAGTGCCATCTCTGTAAGTCCTGTTGAGACACAGTACATGAAATTTCTTTCATATATGTATACACATATAATGAGCTTGTGTGTAGTACCACACAGATGCATCACTAGCTTTTGGATTTGTTGACCTTCAATTCTAGTAGAGCAAACTTCTGTCAGCCAGCTGCATGTGTCTGCCCCTCATCTCTTATACCAAATCACAAGTTACTTTTCATTACCACCTGATCTGTGTACAGCTGCTCTTAATGAGTACTTCGTATTGTAATGTTGCAATGAGTAGTTGATAGTTTTAGAAAATAAACCACAGAGTGAAAACCAAACTGTTTTCAGCTGCAATATATACTCACCTGTGATCACTTGATAACTAAACCATTCTACTGAAATATCATTTTCATATCTAAAAATCTTAATTTGAACTTGTGTAGAGTTACCAACATGATAAACCAGACAAGGATTCAGTTTGTACTGTAGTCACCAGCACAGTCTGTGCTAACAATGCAGCTTCCGGTAGGCTGATACTCTTTCAGTGTTACAGGTATTGGTATCTCTGGTAGATACTGCCAGTATCTCATGGATAAATATTTTTGTACAGTCTTGGCTTTAAATTAATTATTAAATTTCTCCCTCTCTGGTAGTAAAATATGCTGTGACCAGCTTCCTGAAGATGGATCTTCACAGTTCTTCACATATAAGTTACTGTAATTCCATTTGCTGTTATGGTACACAGAATAACTGCCTAGAAAGGTGATTTCAGGGAGGATAACAGTAAAGTGATCTGTACTTTTACGATGTTTTACAGCCCGGAAGAGCCTGCACCATTTCCCCAGTGAAGATGAGGAAACAAAAGAATTGATTTATAATTATACTCCAGTTTATACAGGAACATTTTCTTCATTTCAGCAAATCTATTTTTTTGATTGAATGTCATGTCAAAGGTGCAGTGTTGCTATTTATAAATGTAGTTATTTGTCAGCATTGTGTAATTAAGCTGACATAGAGCACTGCACGTGACAGAAGGCCAGAAGAGTTCTCTTCCTTTACAATGATTTATCCTGTGTTTCTTTTGCACTGTTGGACCATTAATATAAAAATTTACATTCAATAACATGGTAATTGTCTTGGATCACACTTTAAGGTAAGCTACAGAAAAATGCATTTTTCTTCCAGGGAAGAGGTCTTGATTTTGCTTATAAACTTGGAAGTAATAATGTTTAGTACAAGGAAAAAACACTGTATTCGTATATTTTAAAAGATGAGAGTTATCTTTGTAAAATGTTGTGCACTATGATAGCACTAGAGGCTTAGGTATGTTGCTTGGTAAAATCCTATCCTTTTCAAATTATTTAACACGTGAGACTCTTGGGTTTGTTGTAAATATGTGTATGTAACCAAGTTCTTGACAGGGACTATTTTGTCTTTTGAAAAATTGACCAAAATAGTAAGGAGGCGTGATAGCAAAGAGACATTTTAGACTAAAAAGCACATTATATCTCATTTGTGAAACTGTTTCTCTTGTACATTCAGCATTGTTTGGAGTGTTTATACCTTGTGATATCTACAGAAATATGAGGATGCACTGAAACTGAAGTCAGCAGACAGATATTATTATGAGATGCAGATGTCTGGGTTTTTTTATTTAAAATAATGTAAACCTAATTTTTTTATTACATAGTCTGATTTTTCCTGTAGCTACTGGATAGAACTCTCACTTTGAGTCTGGAGATAGTTTACTACTAACTTAGTAAAGGCAGTAGTTTCTGTCTTGTTGGATAGTTTAATGCAGCTGGAATTCAAACAGCAGTTCAGTGTATACGAGAAAACTATTAACATTGACATAATGTGATAATAGCAGTTGCATTCAATACACTGTGATACCTTTATTCTTTTTGTTTGCTTTGTTTTGCTGCACACTTAGTAAAAATTTTGTTCAGTGGTTTTATGTGGTGTCCAAAAAGGGACTAAGATGAAACTCTCCTCTATTGCACAGCTCCCAAACTCTGTTAACATCAATAGGGTTTTGGAGTTTATGAAGAATTCAGGTTTGTATCTCAGCTGTGTTTTGTAGTGCTTTATACTCTGAAGTACCACATCTGAATAAAGCTGATATGTTTCTCAGGTTTTTCAAGTAAAAGACGCTCTACTTGTTGTTCATTGTGAAACAACTGTGTAAGAGAATGTGAAATGCATTAGTTAAAAAATTATAACATCAACTGTGACTAACAGAAAGGCACTACCAGTTAATTACAAGCTTAAACGTGATATTGCAGACTACTTCTACATTTGTCAGACCAGCCAAATTTAGTAAATGGAACTAGTTTTTAATATAAGTGACTTTATTAACTATATTAGCTGACTCCTGAGTAGAACCAAGTGTAATAAGAGGATTATGTTCTACAGTTGCATATGAATGGTGCACCGAAGAAACCAAGTCCAGTCTTCTATTTTTTGTTCAGGCTGAGTTCTTTGCAATAGCTGTAAGAATTTGCTGAACTAAAGAGGGCAGGATTTAGCCTTAAAAACAGGGATCAATCTTGCAAGTGAAATGTCTGCTAACTGCAATGGTAGCAACTAGTCTTTAAGTGTGTAACTATAAGGAGTCCTGTGTGTAATACAATGAGAAAACAGTGTGTTTATCATGAATTTGTATGTTTCTTTCCTTTATATCCTTTGTCTTGAAAGCCTTAGTTGATAGAATCCATGATTTTTCTATGATGCACAAAATAAACTTTTATTCAAGCAGATAGGTATTTTTATTCTCTTTTAGATACCATGAATAAAGCACTAACAGTCATTGCCTTTGTATTTCTGTCTGTGACAGTCACAAATCACGAGGCTACTGTTCACTTGGTATGGTCATGTCAGCAAGTCAGGGTGAGGATAAATGAGATCCTTGGCCCAGCACAGGCATACTTACAGCACAGCTCAGGCAGGGACCCATGCCCAGGGCCTGAGCTTAAATGCACTTGAACGTGGCTGTTGAGTCAAGGGGAAGAAGCTTTCAACAAGGCTGCCCCCAGCTCTTGCTCATGCAGCCCTGTCTTAGCAGGCTCATCCCAGGTGCAGTGCCAGAGCTCGCTTGTGTGTGGGCAGCCTGTCGTGGTCTAACCTGAGCTAGCAAAATAACTGCGACAGCTGCTCGCTCGCTCTCCCCTACACCGTGCCCCAAATAGGGGAGAGAATTGAAAGGGAATGGAGAAACTTATGGATTGAGATAAACACAGTTTAATAAAATAACACTAATATACTACTACTGCTAATAGTATATATAAAATGTAAAATAGAATATAAAATATACTCAATGCAATTACTCACTAATTCTGTATGCACTTAGCAGCCAGTCCCAGGAAGTAGAACCCTGGTCACAGAATCACAGAATGGTTGGGGTTGGAAGGGACCTCTGGACATCATCTAGTCCAACCTACCTGCTAAAGCAGGTACACCTAGAGCAGATCGCACAGGAATGTGTCCAGGAGAGTTTTGAATGTCTCCAGAGAAGAAGACTTCACAGCCTCTCTGGGCAGCCTGTTCCAGTGCTCTGGCATCCTCAAAGCAAAGCAGTTTTCATATTCAGATGGAACCTCCTGTGCTTCAGGCTGTGCCCATTGCCCCTCATCCTATCTTTGGGCACCACTGAAAGGAGTCTGGTCCCATCCTCTTGACACTCGCCCTTGAGATATTTATAAACATTGATGAGATCCTCTCAGCCTTCTCTTTTCCAGGCTGAACAGCCAATCCCAGAGAGAGAAGAGAGAAAAAGGCAGAAAAACCCAGAGGCCTCTGCAAAATGGCAGGATGGCAAAATGCTGAACTAAAGAAAGTCTCAAACAGGACTCCCTCAAGCAGGTCTCTATCCTGGCTCTGAGAAAAACCTAACTGGAAGATCCTGACTCTCCTTAAATATGAAGCATGACACTAATGGGGTGGAATATTCTTATTGATCAGTTTGGATGTTAGTCAAGCTCTGCCCCATCTATGCCCCCTTCCTACCTGCCTCACACCTGTGGACAGTGAGCTCAGAGGCCTTTGACTCAGACCAGAGCAGTTAAAAACATTAAGTCTCTCCCAGGGTGTTATCTTCTTGATCTTAAACTAAATCTAACCAATGACCATGCGAGCTATGGAAAATAAAGGTTTCTAACTGCATGAAGAAAATTAACTTGCTTTCAGTCAAACCAGCACACAGCCAAACCCATGCGAAGGTGGGAAGGGGTTGCAGAACCGGTGTGTGCTCTCAGGACGCTGAGAGCTGTAAGCAAAGCAACTGCTGTCTGCAGTGTCTAGCGAAACAGGAACTTCTGTCTGTTGCTTGTAATACCTGATACTGTCCATCAAATTCTCAGAAGCAAAACAGAGGAACCCAGAATTGGCTAGCACTCATCCAATATAGGGTTTAAAAATTTGGTTTTTAGAAGTTTCAGTAGATCTTCTCTCTGCTCTAGGTGATGTACAGTATGTTTTTTCATTGCTTAGACAGAACTTCTAACAGATTTTGGGATTAATGCTGGAGAGATAAGGAGCCTGTGGCCACACACTCAGCTTATTCAGACTATGGCTTGTGAGCCTAATCGTCTTGCTTGCTTGTGTGTGGGGAAAACATCCACTGATCAGCAAGATAGCCCTGTGTGTCTTGCAGATTGTATTTAATCATCTTCCAGAAGGAAAAGTCTGAAATGGCTTTCTCTTTGTACTATTCTGTTTTTACCACTAGATGGCCTACAAGAACCAGCATTTTGCAGTTTTGCTCTCGGGTGTGGTGATGCCTCAAAAGTTTAAAGTGACATGTTGAATAGGATATTTGCTGTACTGTGGCATTTGCTTATGGTCCAGCATATTTGGGATGTGGGAGAAGAATGGAGGAGACAGAATAAAACTGGAATATCATTTGCATAACTGGCCAGACTGGCAGTATTGCAGGAGGGAAACAGTACATGAGCATAGAATCAATTCAGCTGGGATTAAATCTTGCTTCCAGTGAATATTTTAAAACATTTGAGCATTAGCTGGAGGTCTCTGGAACGACATCCCCATTTTCAGGTGGTTGTTTCTTCCCTATAGCTACAGAATCCGTCTAGGTTCCATTTTCTATAAATACGAAGCTAGCTCATGCAGAACAGAACACCTTAGATGGGAAGAACTGAGAACCTGAGTTTAGAAAACCTTTGCCTGGGAGTTAGGAAAGACCAGTTTGAATTCCTCCAGGTAAGTTACAAGGAAGAAAAATCCTGAGTAAGTGCTCTAAGAACTGAATTAAAGAGTAAGAGGAATAGCTTAACCCACAAGCTCCTTTGTGGTGGGTGATAACCCAAAACAACCCACCCCAAATCCCACCGCTTCGGGCCTGACCAGCTATGCAAAATTCCCTCGCAAGGTTGTGAATCCAAAGCAGAGATTCATGTCAGAGCAGATCATGATCCTACTCCCACTTTAATGCTGGCTAACTTATTTTTAGGCTAGTTTTCAAGCTTTTTCACTTCATCATCAGTGTCACCTTATTCGTTGCTGTGGATGCCACTCATCAAAAAGATATTGAAAGCCAGACTGTGCTGTGTCTCTGGGCAGATTTCCATAGAAATTAGTGGCCTGTTAGGGACGTGGTGGTTCTTTTATTGGAACAGTGAGGTAAACACGGGGACAGTTTGCACAACCAAGAAGAAAGATAATTGATGTTGCATTGCCCTTATGAGGCAGGAGTCCTGAGGGCAGAGAAATAGCTGTGTATGTGATCAGGCAGCTGAAGACTGCATGCCAATGCATGCTCAGATATGTTTGGGTTTGAGGCGGGAGGGTATACACAAGAAGACTTAATGATCACAGTAATTAAATTATTTTAAAATTTTATTTGATCTGATTTTTCTTTTCTTCTCTGCAGTTCACTTCTATCTATCTGGTGGTGGTATCAGAAAAGCTTTGGGAGTTGGCTGGCATCCAAGTCCCATTAAGGTTTCTAAATGTCTATTCAAATTATTTTGGTTTGAGTACTTACATGGAAGACAGGTTGACAGATACTGTGAGATGATGGATTACTTTCCCTTGTGAGCCTTGTGTCTTTCCCCAGGCCAGGCCTTTTTCCTAATCTAGTACTTATTTATAGGGCAAATAGTGAGGGATATCCTGCCCAGGGCCACCTGTTGATCAGGATACTCTTCAATCTTTTATGACTTCCTCATAGTGTTTATGTCTGTTTCATCATGTAAACAGCATGTTTTAAGAACAAACTTTCTTTGTGAGGTCTTATATAATCAAAAATTCACAAGACCATTTCAACCAAAGTGTCCAGACCATCTAAAAATAGCCGTCACTATTTGAAAGAACTCTCAAACAAGGCAATTGTTCCTAACTTAAGCAAAAAACCTCAAGTTCTCTTCTTTGTGATTCTCAGAAATGTAGTGACATTTCTCACAATCAAGCTTCCTGTAAATGGAAAGAAAAACCAAAACCACAACCAAAACCAAAACCAAAACCAAAACCAAAACCAAAACCAAACAACCAACAACAACAACAACAACAACAACAATGAACCAAAACAAACCAAACCACCAAAGGCTGAAAGGGGTAAATTCTAGCAATTGCTGCTTCTGATCATCAAAGCAGTGGGGCTGAGTACTGTTAGCCTGGCACTATGTACCTCCTGAGCTTCCTTTGATGGTCTAGACTGGAAGGTATTTCACTGTGGTTTTGCAGTTATAAATGTCCAAGAGCTGATTTTATATGTGTGTATTTTCTTACCGTTTTCCTGAAGAGTAAATCAGCAAAACCAGAAAGCCTGAAAGAGCAATTTTCTAGCTAGGAACACATTAGAAAATTAGTTTCTCCCTGAGACCTCCTTGAGATGCCAATATTAACAGGCTGGGATCACCTTCTGATTGAACTTCAGGATCACAGAATCACACAGAATCACAGAATCGACTGGGTTGGAAGAGACCTCAGAGATCATCGAGTCCAACCCTTGGTCCAACTCTAGTCCGTTTACTAGATCATGGCACTAAGTGCCATGTCCAATCTCAGTTTAAAAACCTCCAGGGACGGCGAGTCCACTACCTCCCTGGGCAGGCCATTCCAATGCCTGATCACTCTCTCTGTAAAGAATTTCTTTCTAATATCCAGCCTAAATTTCCCCTGGTAGAGTTTAAGGATGGAACACTACATACCTGTACTTCACTGGGGTTTGCTCAGCAGCTCTCATACTAGGCTAATTTCTAAGGGCCTGCTTTTTCAAAAGACAGTGAGACATATTATTGTGACTAATTACTCTATTAATATTATATTATTTACTAGTTATTAATACTACTAATACATTTTATTAATAATAATGTTAATGTTAGTGTTACAGAGCAGTGTCATAGATGAGTACAATGAATAGCTTACAGACAATTTTTGAGATTTTCCCAAAGACTCCCTGGCAGAATTAAAGTATGACAAAGATTTTGGCCAGGCCCGTTCTCATCCTGAATGGAGTTAGTCCTTGCAATCCTTCTAGGCTTCCAAATTAACCGTTAGCATTTATACCACTGTAACACTGATGGAGTTTCATGGAGGTCACTTGCACCCTCTCAAAGCAGATCTGTGTCTTGTAGTTCCTGAGAAAAAGAGAGAAACCCGAAGAATCTTATTACTTGCTTTGACTTAATTTGAGGAATTTGTACTGATTAATTTTCATTGATATTTGTAAGAAGCATCTCAGTCCATCGTTTCAATCAAGAGTACCAGTAAACCTTTGCCTCTGGATTTATACCCACAACAGTTCTGTTTATTCTTTATGCTACTAAACTGAAAAAAAGCATTTTCCTCTTACTAGAAACAGAAGCTGATTCACCCGTCATCCCTATGATCTTAAGCTTTACTTGTACTTTTATTGCCCTCTGAAGCTGCAGAGCTATGGTTAGGTAGCCACTACTTTAACATAAATGTCTTTCATGTCCTTTTATTCTTAACTATCAACACTCTTGCTCTCCCTTAGTTTCATTTACAAGGCTTCCTTAAGAAAGCTGTTCAAAATGAGCCAGAGGTTTCCTCTTTATTTCCCACAACCAGGGGGGCTGCTACACATGAAATGAATTAATCTTGACTAATTTCCAACTGTTTTGAACAAAAGAGAAGTGAAACTTGCAGTGTGGATATACTGTGGCTTTTAGCTGCACCTTAGTGCAGTGAGTAGGGAAATGTTATGGTATAGATGAAAATGTATCTTTATACATAAATTGTATTTTAAGAGAAGCTGAATCACATCACATCAGTGTGGGGAATACTAATCCAGTCAATAACATCTGTTTGAACTGCAGGGCTTGCCGGGCATCTTTTGTTTCTCCAGATTCCTCATTGGAGTATTTCGATAATGGAGCCCAGGTTATTTTACAGTATGCTACCCTTTTGGCAACTGTTCCTGTGAAGGCTCAACATAGATGGTGACAGTCACACCAGCACTTTGGTGCTAAATCCAGCGATACTTTCTGTGGCTTGGCTGTCTGTGGCTGTCAGGCCACAGAACTGCATGGCGGGGAAATGCAAGTCACATGGCAGATACGGTTTGAGGGTTTCACAAACCACACCCAATCTGTTGTGTCTCATTCACACTTAAATGGTTCAGGAGAGTTTCATTTTCCTAAAAGCAGAGAAAACCTGAGGCTTGTATTCAGCCCTGCCACACTGGTTAACACAGATGTGTGCACAAACCTTGCCATGTATTTGTGCTGTTCACAAAGGACTAGAAGTGATATTCATAAAGGCCATAAGGTGCCAAATAATGTTCTATCTTCCTTCGTGCTTTATAAGGGATAAAATGAATACCTATGTAGCATGATGAAATTTATTTTATTTAGAAATTATATCTTGTTGTCCAAAAAACTGGGGTTTGTTTTCTCTTCTGCTGCTGTCTCCCAGACATTAGCCTGTTTGGTGTGGTGGGTGACACGAAGCAGATCTCTCCTGGGATCAAGTTTTCTCCAGAGCGAGGAGTGGGAACATGTTTATACAGTATCATTAGGGATAGGGTTTTGTGTGGGAAGAAAAAGAATCTTGTGGAAAAAAAAAAAAAAGCTGTATTTAGAACAGAGCTTGATTGTCCTCAGTGCTTAGTTACAGGACAGATGACCTCATATCATAAATGAAGGGGTAAACTGACATTTTCTTATGGACTTTGCTGCAGCCTCTAAATCACAACCACACATCATTTTTATTCCTTTAGCACAGCTTATCTTCTGCTAAGCTTACAATGAATTCATTGCATGTTTTTAACTCATTACTATAATACAGAAGAATATAATTCAGACAGACGGATGATTAATTATATGAGAAGTAATTAAAAAGAAACATGATCTCATACTTTCATGAGTAGCAGGATTTTGGTAGTTGTCTTGTTCTCTGTGTCCTGTGGAACTTATTGATAGATTATAATCTAGATAACAAGGCTTCAAACCAGAAAAGAAAAATTAAAGAGCTTCATTTATGCAATTTGAAATTAGACTAGAGCATTAAAAAATAGAGGCAATTAAAATTTGGAATGTCTCATCTGCCTGATTAAGCATCCAACAAGATGCATGGCTGACACTCCTCTCCAATCTTCATTTATTTGTTTAATATTAAAAAAACTCCTCAGATGTATATAAGCCATCTGCTGTTCTCAGATTCAGTGAGCCTTGGTATATTATACATCTGCAAAGCATTTTCATTTTATACTATTAACTATGGAAATTTGCTCATGAAATTTTCCAGTAAAAACAGCTGATGCTTTCTAAACATTCCTGATTATGGCCCAGTCTTCTTGCCTCTTTAGTCTGCAATCACTCTATTTTGATCATCACACCTAAGCTGCAGACTGCTTTGGTGTGGTAAATAACACCAGCCAAATTACAGCAGCCAGGCTAGGTCCTTATCAACACATTCGGGCCGCTTAACCTCATTATTTCCTCAGTGCACTGCAGAAATCTCCACATGGAGAGGCACCCATTCTCAGCTCGTGGACCACAGAGCAGCCTGGAGCCTGGATCGTGGTGTGGTGAATGTCACCGTCTATGGTGCCAGGGTGAACAGGAGTGCCTGACAGAGTGAGTATGAGGGCTTTCAGATGAAGGATGAAGCTGTGACTCCTGACATGGATGTCAGGCAAACTACGTAACGACCTGCCTGAGCATGCAAATCATCTGGACACCTCGGCTCCCTGCTTTATGCCCTCTGTCACCCCAAAGTCATCTGAACCATCCCTTGGTGCTGCCCCTTCCCCTCTTGCAAGGACAAGTTGAGTCTGCAGCTCTTCCTGGGCAGAAGCGGGGTTGCAAGGAGATGTGGGAGGAAGCCCAGACATGGCAGTTGCAGTAGGTTAACACTGTGAGTTACTTCAGGCATTGGACTTCCTGTTTGGCTCTTGTTTTTTCTTAATTTGAACAACACCTGTGGCATTCTGTCCTCTACCTGCCTGCCAACTGCAGAGACTGAAAGATGTAAATCTTCAGAGGTGATCTCAATGTTACAGATCAGGACAGGGATGAAATAGCAGTGTAGACAGCTACCATTTGTGAGTAGCTACCAGTGTGGGTAGCTACCATTGACCTTCAGTGCTGATAAGCTGCTTCCATCAGCAAAATGCCAGAAGGCCATGCATGAGGGGAATAGTCCCAAACTCTCTGCTGCAGAGAGCCTGTTATGTAGCACCAATTCTGTGGGCCCCTTCAAGTCCCTTCAAGTTGAGGGAAAAAGTGGTGGTGGGGATGTACCACTCTGATGAGTGAGACATGATTTCACTATACTAGGCCCCATCACATCGTAGAAAAGTCTTTCTCTGAGGAAAGGTGGTAGCTGACCCTCTACCCATGCATGAGGCACTGCTCAGCTTCTCTCCTCCATCAGTCAGCCCACTGAGGTGCATGGAGGGGAAGTTGTTGGTGCCACACAGTGAAGATTTCATCTCTCTCAGGAAAAAGGTGAGATCAGAGAATGCAACTTCTCATTTGTGAAGCATGTAAACAATATTCAGGTCAATCCCTATGTGACATGGGCTTCTCTTTACCTACAGCTGCACCAGCGCTTCCCATTCACGTTGCAGGAGCAGCCAGGACTCGATGATGATATGTAGAGCAGAGTGAGCCAGACACAGCTGAGGAGGTGAATTAGCAGCTACAGAAGCCGATGGATGGGGTGCATATCATAGAATCACAGAATCACGGAATCACAGAATCACAGTATGTTTGGGATTGGAAGGGACCTCAAAAGATCATCTAGTCCAATCCCCCTGCTGGAGCAGGAACACTTAGATGAGGCTACACAGGAATGTGTCCAGGTGGGTTTTGAATGTGTCCAGAGAAAGAGACTCCACAACTCCCCTGGGCGGCTTGTTTCAGTGTTCTGTTACCCTCACTGAGAAGAAGTTTCTTCTCAAATTTAAGTGGAACCTCTTGTGTTCCAGTCTGAACCCATTACCCCTTGTCTTACCATTGGTTGTCACCGAGAAGAGCCTGGCTTCATCCTCGTGACACTCACCCTTTGTATATTTGTAAACATTAATAAGGTCACCCTTCAGTTTCCTCTTCTCCAAGCTAAAGAGACCCAGCTCCCTCAGCCTTTCCTCATAAGGGAGGTGCTCCACTCCCTTAATCATCTTTGTTGCCCTACGCTGGACCCTCTCCAGCAGTTCCCTGTCCTTCTTGAACTGAGGGGCCCAGAACTCGATGCAATATTCCAGGTGTGGTCTCACCAGGGCAGAGCAGAGGGGAAGGAGAACCTCTCTTGACTTACTAACCACCCCCCTTCTAATACACCCCAGGATGCCATTGGCCTTCCTGGCCACAAGGGCACAGTGCTGGCTCATGGTCATCCTGTTGTCCACCAGGACCCTCAGGTCCTTTCCCCTATGCTGCTTTCTAATAGGTCATTCCTCAAACTATATTGGAACCTGGGGTTGTTCCTACACAGATGCAAGACTCTACACTTTCTGTTGTTATATTTCATCAATTTTTTCCTTGCCCAACTCTCCAGCCTGTCCAGGTCTCGCTGGATGGCAGCA
The DNA here is from genome assembly GCF_036013475.1 of Columba livia. Lineage (NCBI taxonomy): Eukaryota > Metazoa > Chordata > Aves > Columbiformes > Columbidae > Columba > Columba livia. The sequence continues at coordinate 124,848,602 of NC_088603.1, read as the reverse complement.
CAGCCTTCTGGCGTGTCAGCCACTCCTCCCAGCTTGATGTCATCAGCAAACTTGCTGACAGTGCATTCTATTCCCTTGTCCAAATAATTGATGAATATATTGAACAATACTGGCCCCAGTACTGACCCTTGAGGCACTCCGCTAGATACAGGCCTCCAACTAGACTCTGCCTCATTGACCACAACTCTCTGGCTTCTTTCCTTCAGCCAGTTCACAGTCCACCTCACTACCTGATCGTCCAGACCACACTCCCTCAGTTTAGCTGTGAGGATGCTGTGGGAGACTGTGTCAAATGCTTTGCTGAAGTCAAGGTAGACCACATCCACCACTCTGCCATCGTCTATCCACTATCTAAGTGTCTTGCTGGGTCCAGGTATATTTAATGCACTCCTATTTTCCCTTTTGCCATTTGTGTTTGTACCACCCTCACTCCTCCTCATTCCTTGCAGAGGTGCAGCAGAAGAGCAGAGAGAAGTCAGAAAGCTGTGTATGTTACAGGTTGCACAGTAGCCTCTCCACTTCGAATTCCAGTGTCTGGCTGCACAGCACAGTATATGCACTGCACACAGTCCACAGCCCCTTTGCAAACTAAGAGAAGTCAGCACAGGAAAGCAAGCTCAGTGTATTTTATTTTATTTTATTTTATTTTATTTTATTTTATTTTATTTTATTTTATTTTGTTTTATTTTATTTTATATTTGATTTTGTGTTTATTTTATATTTTATTTTATTTTATTTTATTTTATTTTATTTTATTTTATTTTATTTTATTTTATTTGTTTCTAATGTCCTTTTCATCTCCTATGTAGCAGAGCATGAAAGAAAGAAGTGGATAAAATGACAAATCATTATGGTCACACCTTATCCATTTACTATAGAGGATGCAGTTACTAAACTGAGAGGATTGCAAATGCAGACCACCTGGCACAAGCACAAAGAAGTACTCCAGTTTATGATGGTCTCTTCCCAGACTGGACAGAAGCTTAATCCAATGCAAGCAGTGTCTGGAGCTCTCCAAGTGTGCGAAAGGAATAGGCCACCTGCCACTCCAGCGGGCACTAATTCAGCTCTTGCTGGGTCTATGATCACTGGTAATAATCTTTATTGCTGTCACTGGGGCCAGTTTCAAAGATGGAGACCTTCCTATAGCTGTCTGCAGGGTTGCCCGAATAGGCACTTGCTATATGGCATTAAACTTGCTGTATCCTAGGTGCATGTGCCCTAGGGGTGCTGGATTTAAGATTTACAGTACTAACCATCTGTATATTCATAGTGAACAGAACAAGAGTTGTTTGTTTACAGCCAGATCAAAGCTAATACTCACTACAAGCCAAAGCTCCCAAAAGATTATGAGATTACTAGAAATCTGGGAAATATCCCAAGACCTCAGATGATGATCCCAAATGATGCCAAGCAGGTGTAATTTCTGGATGGGAAGAAAGAACACATCAAGGAGCAATGGCTTTGCACTAGCCCTACACAAAGGATCCCCATAATTTAAATTCTGTTGGGCCCTATCAGGCTTTGCACTGTATTTTTATAGTACAACTCTTCATTACAGTATGGTTTTCAGCAAAGTCTTTTTGTCTGCTTTGGAAAACTATTTAACAAACTCTTCTGGGTTTTGTTTGATTTTGCAAAAATAACAACAGGAAACCAACATAGCACTGAGTTTTGGTGATAGCAATAGGACCTCATGTGGTGTTAACAGCAGCAGGTACAGGAAATGCTATTGCTTAGTTACTTTTTCACTGAGAACTGAAGTGGAAGCAAAGTCTGGGGACTTTGTCAGATTTCCTGACTGTGTTTTTAAACTACTCTAAGTGTTCAGTAGCACATTTGACTATAATGAAGAACAGTACATTTCTAACTCAGTCTCTTAACCTATTCCATGGAGATTTGTGTTTTGTTTTGTTTTGTTTTGTTTTTTTCCTGTGTCTCACTTTTCTACTGAGGGAAAAAGAGACATAGATAAAACCCAGTTCTGTAAATGGCAACATGTTATTTTTAGTTCCTGAATACAGACACGCCTAATTATTTTATCCAGCTGAAAACAAAAAAGAAACCCTCATGCCTTACAGCAATATGCATTCATATATAGCTCCTAATAACTTAAATCCTTCAATTTGTCTGTAAAGAACACCCATTGAAGTTCTGCCTTAAGAAGGTGGCACAATGCTTTGTATATAATCCTCATACTTAAAAAAATAACTTTCTCTTTTTTAAAAAAGAAGGCAACTTCACCATCAACCTGCACACACACATAGCATGCCTTGAAAAGAAGCCATCAGAAACCTACATGTAATGGAAGAGTCTCACTGTCTCTTGGTTTCCTGCATAAATCGTTCTGTTTTCTTTTGTTCGCTCCTCACACGGCCCATGGAGTTAGTCTCTTCAAGACATGCATATTTTTCTATATTACCTCTTATCTCCAAATACGGAATATTCCCTTTCTTATGTTTTCTTCTTTGATGCACCTTTCAAAATTCTTATCTTTTGCACTGTTTTCCATTATTTGTGTCGTCTTATCATTCCCTCCTTTTAGGCTTTACCTTGGTTTTGCCTTAAAAGAGGTAGAGCTTTTATAGCTCTGAAGTTAAATCTCATGATTCATGGGATGGTTTTGCTGCTACTTTCTCTATTCCTTTTCTTTGCAAATGTACCCATGCTCAGAGCACTTTTTAGAAGAGGAGTTTTAAACTATGTGTGGTCATTTCTCATGTGTTCTGGATGGGTTATCTGGTTTGTGAGTTAACCAGGTCATAGAAAAAAACCCCAAAGACCTTATTTTTTGATACCTCATTCCCACTTCTCAAAACGGCATGTGTGTGCCTAATTAATAAATGTCCTGCTTTAAATGTGTTTTTGCTTTATCTAGGTTTCCTCAGATACTCAGGAGCTGACCATATGCTGAACTGTCTGAAGCTGAGTGTGCTTCATTGGAAGATAAGGAAAGTAAAAACACAGGATGTGAAAGTGCATTCCTCCAGTTTAACTCTGGCTAGGACTGAGATTCCCAGATTAAGAGCATGATTACCAAAAACCCCATCTTGGAGCAAGAGTTCCTTCTGTCCCCCTCCTTTGATAACGTCAGGTGGCTGGACTCCTAAATGTAGATATTTCATATTAAAATGCCTAAACTTAAGTGAGATTTATCTATTTCTACTCATACACTGGCCATCTTAGTCCAACCCTTTTGTTTTAACAAACACTTTCTGCAAAGTGGCTTTAGCGTAGCTGAAACTCAAGACATCACCTAACTGGCTGCACACTCCAGGTCTCATCTGTTCACCCATTTTCCATTTCTATTTCATTGTATAATTTGTTCTAATGTAACAATGTAAACCAGTCTTTGCTAGTGTATCTTATGGACTCTTGACTCAAGTGAAAATCTTATTCTCCTAAGGTTTTGGAATTTTTTTATCTTAAGACTTTTAAGTCACAGTAAAATCCAACTCTGATAATTAGGTGTATATTATACATATCTGGCACTGAAATTCCATGTTAGTTATCCACTGTAAAATATATTTATTGTTACTCAAGTGAGAGAAGCAAAGAGATGATACTTCCCAGAGCAGGTAACACCATGAGCTTCCAGTTGTGTTGGCAATCTGTTTGCAGGAAAACAGCAAGGTCAACTGTTAAAAGTAGGTCTGTTTTGCAGTGCTTTGTCCTTATATATTATATATAATTCACAAATCTGATCTTAGCACTCTGCAATGACTGATCCCAGTGGGACTTGTGATACTTCATCAATAAGTACTAATAAATGCTATATTATTGAAACAGCATTCTTAAGAGTGCTACTTCTACAACTAACCATGAGGTGGCACCACGTGCACAACAGAACAGCAATCAACCCTTTCTTTTAATATTCTGTTGTACATCATATTCTTTGGCACATTACATTTCAATGATGGAAGAGAGGTTGTAAAACTAGTGGAGCTTTTAGAAACCCTACACTATTACAAAAGCAATGACAAAGATACATATTTATTTGTGTGTGTGTGTATGTTGTGGTGTTTTTCACTCTAGCAAATAATAATTTCGAGCATACTACTAAATGATATTGTTAAAAATTAAATCACTTTTCTTTTTTTTTTTTTTTAGTTTTTTTTTCCACTGTTTATCCAGCTTTGCTTTACTATTCTGCCTTTTTTAAGTCTGATTAATCCTTTATCCCAAATCTATCCCAAGTCTTTCTTCCTTCATAGGGCTAGCCTCTCCGGGCTTGATTTTCCTTTCAGATTATTAGATTAATAGGAGTGGGCAGATTAATTAATCAGTGGGCAGATTAATAGGAGTGGCTTTCAAATCAAATAAATATTACACACTCATTAACTCCATATTTGAGTTTAATACTTCCAAAAACACACAGTTTACCTTAACGAGGTGGAGTCTTATTTTGGATAAAAATATCTCTCAGAGTGCATGAATTTAATATCTCATTATCAAAAGCACATCAGAAATGCGTTTGTTGAGCAAAGCTTTTTGTATTTACTTGCTTGAGGAAAAAAGGCCAAAGACCCTGTAATTCTAAAAAAAATCTATCATGAAAAGACTTCTGGCAGATTTGGAAAACTCCCTGGGAAGCCATAAATCAGCAACTGGATGAATGCCATGGGTCTTGCTTCCCTAGTAAATGCAGTTTCTATTACAGCGGTCTAATTTTGATCATTGGAGCACCTTACAGTAAAGGGATGCAAAACAGAGTTTATTTTAAGCTCTCAGTGGCGGATACTTTATATAGGAAAAATCCTGATGCTTCCCTTCCCAGCCCACAGAGACAAGTGGAAGGGTGAAAGAGATGGGGCCAGGATGAAGGTGTCATGCGAACCTTTACTGAGGGCAACAGAAGGGGGATGCTCATCCAGGGAAGGCGAGCTGAGAGCCACAGGTGATGGCCAGACCAGCAGGACCCTGCCTGTACTGATGGGGCCCTGTCACCCTGTGCCCAATGAGAAGAGATCACCAGCAAAGGTGGCGGCGGTGACAACGCAGGTCCAAGGTGGAGCTGAGAATGGGCCAGCTGGGGTCAGGGCGGTCCCTGTCCAGGCACAGGCAGGGCCACAGCACAGCTCAGGTGAGCACCAAGGCCCAGGGCCTGGCTTTAAATGCATTTGAATGCAGCTCCTGAGCAAAGCAGGGGAGGTCCCTGATGGGGTCTCCTAGGGCTGTTTCTCAGCTGCAGGTGGCAGAGCCAAGGGATGAGGCAGCTAGACTGTCATGTTCCTTTTGGAATTCTGGGCTCCCCTGGGTTTCCTCCAGGGCTGCAAACCAGTGCTGGCACCAGGACAGGTCCTGGGGGTGCTCCCATGGTCAAGCAATGGTCTCCATAGGCATTATCTTGGTCCCCAAACACTCCAAGGGACACTCCCTACTGCAGTGTAGATACAGCCCCTCAACTAACTTCTGGGCAAACAGATTTACTTGAATTATAGGGCCTTTAGAAACCAAAACATGACTGTGAATACATATCTGTAAGAGTGGCATAGGAGGTTACTGTTTATTACTGCCTGCAACCTATAAGCCAAGCAGCTTTATTTGCTAAGAAAAACATACTGCGGTGTGGATTATTAATATCAGAACAAGGCTGTTTAAACAAGTTTTTGGCTTGCATTTGCCCCAACGCTTGGGACTCTCTACCTGCTTGCCAGTCTGGTTCTGCGTACAAAAATGAAGCAGGATAAATAAGTTCACACTAGTGACGTTTTATTGAATAGCATGGACCAATGTGGAGAGTCAACTTGTTTGCTTATGTGTAGCACAGTTCTCATTCCAAATGTCATGCGCTAGAAAATGCTGTAAGCCTTCCTTGTATATGATGCTCTGTTAATTTGGCAGGTACGCAATGTTGTGGAAAAAAAAGAGAAATTAAATTACTCTTGGAGTTGCATTCAGCCAATTTATAATTCAGTTTCAGTGAGTCTGCTTGGCACTGTTTTGAGAGCATGGTTGTGTATGGCTAGTGTGAAATAAGTAGGAAACTGGGACAGAAAAATTAAAGAAGTGATTTGGGGTTCTAGTGGAATAAGCAAAACCTGAACATTTTTTGCCTTACTAGTGGTATTTATACATGGTTGCTCTTTAGTGAGACTACTTTCAATGTCTGTTGCTGGTTTTGAAGGGCAATAGACCATGCAAAAGCAGCTATTCCACAAAGCTCTCATGTCCAGGATTGTGCTGTGTGACTGACCAGCAGGTCTACATGTGGAGGAAGGAATTAAATCCACAGGTTTAATTTGTTTAAAATCAAAGAGAAACATTCAAACTATGAAGGAAGTAAAAATTATGGCAAGAAACCATCTTTTATCAACAGGTGCCTATCAACCTGGGGAAAATGGAACATCTTATATGCAAGTATTACATATGGATACCAGCAAGCTGTACAGGCTACATCTGTGTCCTTAGCTGCTAAGTAATTGTTTAGGGTCCCAAACAGCCTAGTCCCCTTACAGTAAAGTACTACTGGTACGCCAGGGTGATCAGGACTGCTTGGCCATGCTGCAAGCACACCACCAGCAGACAATGCAGACATAGGTCTAAGGGGCAAACTCTGCAGCAGTAATCTTGATAGGAAATATCTTCTTTATGTGCCTGTTTTCACAGATCTGGATTCCCTGATCGTCCATAGAGCATATATTAGTTTGCCTGTGAACCCTCTGCAAAGTAATGAATCTTTTAGGCTGATCCCCAGTTATGGTTGAAGGGATAGTCAGCTCCCTGGACAGAGAGGAGAGTGAGACCACTTTAAGGCTGCGCTGATGAGGGCACCCTCCACCTTATTCAGCCCTAACCCATCAAACCTCTGCCATGACCTCAGGGTCCAACCCACCCACCCTGCTCTAAAAGCGCTATTATGGCAGGCAATTATATGGTCCCATCACTATGTCAGGCATTAAAGAACAGATTTCTGTCAAAATGCTCAGCATAGTGGGTACGAGCTAAATTAATTTGAAAAAAACCCATCCTGCTGACGTTGGACCTTTATACGGAAGGAACATTTTCCCAACTTGAAGAGAAACTTCTTCAGTATATAAAAGAGCTCCCAAGTTGTAATTTGTTGTAATTAAACTAGATGAGGCTGATACTGGAAGGAGGCAGGCCAATTAGTTTGGGATGTCAGTTTTTGTTTGCCACTGTCAAAGTCTGTTAAAAGAACTTGATAGATTGCTGGGTTGGCTTTTTCAACCAGATAATCCCCACGTGAAACACAGGCAGCTGAGAAGAACATTGTAGTTGGTGTTGAAAAAAAGCAGCACTTGATACTGTGGCACTTGGATGTGACAGAAGTGTTGCAGATCCTGAGTTTGAAAGAAACAAGCCACCAGTTGTTTGGGCAAAAATCTGCCATTTTAGGGCGAGGACTACAGCTTTTGAGTGGTCCAGTTATGTGTTCTCAGGTTTTAAAAACGAAAACTTAGTCTTGTCACATGTTAACCAGTTCCCATACCCTTAGCTTCAAACTCCAATATCCTTATTAGTATACAGTAAACAATATTTTCTTAATACCATCTTCTGCACTACCAAAAGAAAGAAGGTGTTACATAAAACCAGGCATATTTCTCATGATTTTAACTAGTAGAGCTCCTCTAAAAATTAGTCATAGTAATTAATGTCATATCCTAGAACAAAAAAAAAAAACCCTTCAGCAAATCCAGGGTATGAACTCTTTCATTTTACAGAGTTCTTTCAGATTATAACTGAACTTCAAAAAAATTAATTTATTTCAATTTTTTGTGTCAAAAATCTCTATGGATAGGAAAGAGCTAGAGACATCAGCCCAACAAATAATGCCTCCAGCAACACCAGAATTTGTAATATATAATCACTCTATGCCTCTGTATCAGGCAAAAATCTGTTCATACATCTTTCTCAACACAGTTCCTGTTTTCAGGATGTCCTGGAGACATCAGCTGCTCTTTTAGAAAACTGGTGGTACGTGGCTCAGTTCTTAGTGAGTGTGTGGTCCCATATTTCTGCATTAACATCTCCAGTTTGCTGTCAAAGTACTATTGCAAATCTGATTCTCTGTAAAACTTAAATTAAGCAGAAACTTGGGGAAAGGAAAAAAGTCTAAAAGTTTGAAGGACAGACCTTCAGCTATTCTAAGTTGTTACAGTAAGACTTAATGCCAGCAGAACATTTTATACCATCTGATAATCTACTCTGAGGTTTTAGGATTGTCAGCAAATTCTGTTTTGCAGTACAAACCTAGTCATTTCCTGAAATTGCATGTTACAGTTAAGTGTAAGAAAACTATCCAAGTTTATTTACAAAGCCAAAAATTATTTCCTATGTAGCTGGCTGATCTGAGACTCATCTAACACCTTACTGAAAGTATGTGTTGCAAAAATAAAGAAATTATTGCTCAAGGCTTCCTACAAAAATGCTAGCCAATATCTTCCACTATATTGGAGGACACGGCAATTAACATTCAAATCCATTTAGTATTCTCAAGACTTTTTCCCCCAACATGTACAGATTGATTGGTAGTATTTTTTGTGTCTCAATTTAGAAAAGAACGACAGTTTCCCTCAGCGTTGTAGCATACATTTTGGCTTGTTCTAATGAAGACAAATTCCTCTCAATCAAGATCGTTCTGTTCATTAAGTGAGACTGATGGCAGACTCACTGTATTGGTAACGATTCTGAGATTTTAAGTGTATTTGGGATACACTGGTTTGTGTTCCCCAGCTAAAAAGCAGTCAGTATTTCAGATGGAAGAAAAGTCAGGCTCTGCCTTTGCAGAATTTTTGTGGCATTTATACAGCTCTCCATTAGCAAGCTGAAAGCTGAAGGACCCGCAGAAAGAAAGGGCTTAGGTATATTCAGAAAAATTTGTAAAACATGGTCCAGCAGACGTGTCTGGCTTGGTAGAAAATTAAACAAATTCCAAAGCTCTGCCAAACTAGACCGTGAATCTGTGCAACTGGCAGGGATGTAGCACTGCTTCCCTTTCCTAGTCCTCAGCACTGGGTTCAGCTGGAGGCCTTTAATCTGCCAGCCCATAATAATTAATGCCAGGAAATGATGTTGAAATGTAAAGTCAAAATGGGAATCATGTTGATTACAGGAATGATTGAGCTAGATGCCCATGTCCTGGGTTCTCTCTGTACTGGACAAAGTTGAACCTGGAAACTGTTGGATGCAGAACAGTGCTCAGACAACCCCAACTCCCAAATTCTGGAGCCATCACAAACAGAAGGCTGCAGGCAGTAGCTAGGTAGACATCAACACTGTTTAAGCCATCTGTTGTGCTAAGCAGAAGTAAAATATTAAAGAATTACACTAAAATGTTTTGACCTTATTAAAACATTACAGCTATACAGCAATTCATGTTGTATCTTCTTTGTGATGCCTCAAAAATGATATTATTCATATTAGTTTTGTAACAAAATACCTGTTTTTCAGTGTTAAGCTGATGTCTTCAAGATGTGAGAAACCTGGTAATTTGCAGTATTTTAGAATATAGGGGAAAAGAGTATAGGAAGGAATACACAAATACACAAGGACAATACATGTATCTTCATACAAAGCATCTCTCTTTTTGGCACAGTCTGACTTCACACACAAAGACATACCATTTGAGGTATATCTAGCCCCAGGAGTGCTAAGAAAGGGTTTTATTCAGTTGTAATTTCTATTGACTTTGTCTTAAAATTTACTTCATACTCAGTTTCAGGGAAGGTTAACCTATGTTCAGGTTTTGTTTTCTCCAAAGACAGTGACGACTTTGATTGAACTATCTGGAAACAGGTGGATGCACCATAAGAACCGTATCACCTAAAAATGATAAACTCTACCTCCATTGTATTTTTACATGTTATTAGCAACTCCATTAGGTTTGTATCAATAAATAATGCAAATAGACTTTAGAAGGAAAAGAATCAAGACAAGTCTTCTTTTGGCTCTCATCTGCTTAGACTTGAAAATACATGATTCAAGAAAAAAATGCCAGAAATTAATTACCAGCTGAAGACTGTTGTGGGCCACTGTTCAGCTTATGGTGGAGAGGTAGAGATACACATGGCAGACAGAACATCCTTCCTGACAGGCCCACCAAAGAAACCATAAAATGAGAAAGCACAAGACTAGAAACAGCCCCAAAACCCTGATGAGGTTTCTGTTGAATGCTCAGGCACACACAGGCTCTGTGGATAGACGTAACTCTCTGGGCAATAGAGCTGTGCACAGAACTTTACATAGTAATTAAAAAGAAAGAAACAAAGTGTTCTGTTAAAAAAATTGCCAGTTCCCCAGAGAAAATAGCTTTGTGTATCACTTTATGCTAGTGGAGACAGAATAGAAAACAAAATACCACAGAGTTGCATACATGTTCTTTGTCTAGAAGTATATACAAATATACAAATACAAATTTTTACACACATTTTCAGGTTTGTTTGTTTACTTCAAAATTAAGAGCAAAATTAGTCCCCAGAGGCTTCTAAGGCTTCAGTTGGTGCCTCATACTGTACATTCATGCTTGGCTTCTTCCTGGGAGAAGGGAGGAAAAGAGTTTAAAAATGTGCAAATTACAGATACATAGAGAGCCCTGGATGTCAGGGTTCCTAGAGATGGACAATCATAGAGTAGTTATCCTACTTCTCTTCAAATCAGAGATAGCTACTGGTGGTGGGGTCAGGGCAAAAGAAATTAGGAAGGGAGAAGGAGCCATATATGAATTGTAATAATTACATGAGTACATTAGTGCTGGAACATCTGGGTAAGCAGAGTCATAGATCAATTCCTACTGCATACAGCAGTTCAACCAATGCAAGGAATGGACATAATGAATTCTAAACACAGCATTAAAATGATCTCATGTACACTGCTAGGGTTTGACTCCTGCTGCATATTACGGAGTCAGAATTACTGTTTACTGACACAATCTTGACCAGGGACAGCATGATTCTATCAGTCAAAAATACTGACTTTTTTGAGAAAGACACAGCTTTCTCCTAGTTTTCACAGGTTGTTTTGTTTTCATGCCTTAACACCAAATGTTGTAAAAATATTGAAATAAAAACAGAAAAAATTTACAATTTACAAGTGTCCATATAAGTAAATTATTCAAAAATTCAAGATCATCTACCAGGATCTACGAAATAACAATGCTGATAATGACACTGAGCCTGTGGGAAGAACAATCCACATGCCATCAGAAACGGATGGTGGGTTTCTTCCAGAATGATAAGTCACAAGGTTGGTGTTTTCTTCTAAAATCTGGTTCTTCAGCTACAGCAGCAGAAGTCTTGAGTCCATGTTCATTACTTACTTCGACCTAAAAAGCAGAATATATGAATTACTTACTAATTAAAACTTACTGTGTTTATCTTCTAATTCATGAGATGTGAATTCACACCAGTTGACAGATTGGATAAAACACCTCTGGTCACTAACTTCCTCACCTGTAAGACCCGCACATATGGTCAATAATGAACGAATGGGTACACAGTGGTGGCTTTGTATCATGCACACCACAAAGGCAAAAAACTTTTGGGGAAATATACCACATGTAGTGAAACATGTCTGAAGCTCACATAATAATAGATTCTTTTTAGCATGATATGTTTTAACAGTGTAAGATATATATTCACCAGGTTATAAAATTCTGATATGATGTGAGTACAAACACATGCAGTTGAGCTGGACTCACACTACTGATAGTCCTCACCACAATCACACATCTGCTGAATTTATGCATTCTGACATGAATTCCTGTAAACCATGTTCACTTGTGTCACCTTGGAAAATCTATGTCCGTCTTACATAGAGGTGGCTAGAGTCTCAGGAGAAGATGCAAACAGGGTGGGATCACACAGACCCATCACAGAGCAGTGCCCTCTCCACTGGGAGAGTTTTTCAGACACTGCATCAGTCCCACAAATAGACCTTGCAATGTCTCTAGAAATGCTGGGAACACTACTAGCACAAGATCAGACTTACTCGTCCAAGCCGGAATGGGGCACATGTAAACTTTTACTTCTGCCAACCATTAATAATATTAATGATAACGATAATGATAAAAACTTCTAATGTAAGCCAAAATGCAACTTTTTTTTTTTTTTTTTTTTCTTATACTATCATAGAATCATAGAATAATTTAGGTTGGAAAAGACCCGTAAGATCGAGTCCAACCATAAACCTAACACTGCCAATGCCACCACTAAACCATGTCCCTAGTTGCCACAACTACACATCTTTTAAATACATCCAGGGATGATGACTCAACCACTTCCCTGGGCAGCCTCTTCCGATGCTTGATAACCCTTTTGGTGAAGAAATATTTCCTAATATCCAATTCAAAACTTCCCTGGTGCAACTTGAGACTGTTTCCTCTTATCCTAATTTCTCCTAATCCCCATGCTTCTCCCTTTTCCATGCAGCAGTGCATGAAGTAATTTTAATCACTGCTGAGTGACCTGGATGTTGATATTGTGCTTGACACACATGAAAACACAACAATCTTCTTTATAGTCCATGTGCTTTAGTCCCAAAAAGAGCAGGGCAATTTTTTTTCCACTCCCTTTGTTGTCTCTTGCCTTACACACATCGTAAATTAAACTGCATGTTTCAGGGTAAAGATCCTGTTTCTCCTTGTCCAGTAGCCTAATTGGGTTATAGGCAGAATCAAGAGCAAACAGACAAGCTATGATCATTCATATATGCATTAAAAATGTTCCCCAAGGGAATAAGTTCAAATTTAACCTCTTCTCAGGGGTAAAAAGGAAAACTAATCTTAGACTTGCTAATCGTTAATAATTATGGCAGCACATCCTGAATGTGAGTACTTGGCAAAACCAGACTATCTTCTACATAGTTTGGATGACCACAAAACCTTGTATTTTCAATGGGCTATGTTTAGTTAATTTATGAATGAAATAAGGGAAATAAAAAGAGTGAGAAAAAGGGAAATAAAGCCAAGGTTTCTTCTATAAAAAGCATTACACTAATTTTTCCCATGGATAAAGTGGTAAGGATGGCAAACTATCTGTAACCTTTATTAAGGCTTTGAATGTATTTGATAAACATTATTAATGTACAATTCTAAGAGAACAGAAATGGAGTTTTTCACAGTCTGGATACCAGAAGTCACATTTCTTAGGGATACTATGAGTTCTCAGACTACATATAAATGATGCAGATAGCAATTAACTTTTCAAAGGAAGTCAAGGCTGATGTGCTGCAGAAAGATAAGTGTCTCCAAATTTCTGGCACAATCCACTGACTATTCAAATTGTTTCCAGCAATTTGGCTTTTAATTTAGTCTTTGATCACTGACAGTATTTTTCCTCCCTGCTTAGGTAAAGATCCTCTCCGCATCTTTCAGTACGTAAAACCAAAATATCAGTAAAGAAGGAAAAACAACAGTCTTCCAGTTTCATACTTCTAGTAGCTATAAAGAGCCCAGAGAAGGTCCTTCCAGCTGTACAATACCTATACAAGGAAACGGGAAGATGCCATCTATTTTCCAGTTTTACAAGCTCACTAACAACCCCAAAAACCTTTCAGCTACTTCATTAAAATATTCTATCAAAGAACAAATTCTCAGATTCTGTGACTTTTCTACTTTAAAACAAATTTACAGATTATGTAAGAACGCATTTGTAAGTCTTGTGAAAATGTCTTTTTCCCCTCTCTTTTAGTTATAGTAAGTTTATTGAGAAAGTACTAAACATTTGTTCACCTAATACTACCCTCAATGCAGGTTTAGAGATTAAAATCTTTTATGGAGAGATGTAAATATTGTAGCTGTGGCTTTCTTCCTCCTGAATACCAATTTCACTTTTTCAGCCTCCTGCAGCTTATTCAGAATGGTCAAAACCCCATTTTGCTGTCATCTTTTGACAGAAAATACAGCAAAATTGGTATTTGATGAAATATTACTGAAAACGCAGATTCCAATATAAAGAATCTACTTATTGCCATGTCAGACTGTTCACTGTTTCATTTTGTTGTCTTAATGTGGTATTTCTTCCTGTTCTAACATACACCATTATACTGAATTAGGGGTTTTCTTTTCACAGGCATTCATAATCCTTCAATATTTGCTCACTAAATTTGACTGAAAATCTGTCTGCATTTATTTCTACAAACTGAAAGCTGCAGCATGAATAAAAATAAATTTAAAAAACATGCAAAAATTAATAAAGCCACAAGCAAAGCTGGGGTGTCAAGTGGCCACTCAAAACATTTGGTTAGCAATTGCCCCCTTTAAATTAAAACTCCCAGCACAAGAACACATGTATACACAAGGCAAAACCTTCAAACCCGTTTTAATTCTGTTAACTGGTAAGTAAAATACAGTGAGTCATTAAATCAGTTTCAGCCAGTTAGCTGCACAAAGGTTTCATGTCACATTGAAGATGCATGGAAGGCCTGAAGGTAACTTTAAAGACTGAAAGCATCAGGGCAACAACTTATAAGTGTCTAAGAAGAATTTCCAAACAAACACCTTCTGGTTTACCGCTAATACTTTGAAATATCATCTGCTTGAAGTAATTTGAGCTTCTGCCAAAAATATGTACTAGTATTGTCTCCCCATATCTTATTTTATTTTGAATAAAATGAGTAGATATGTATCCAAATTTATTTGTAGGGTAGCAGAGTAGGAAGAGTCCATAAAAACGTAATTTTCAGGGTGGAAGCAAATAAGTGATGACAGAGATAATGAACTTCCAGTGAAACTCGACAGAAAGATAGATTTTAAGCTGACTAGCAGATTTTCCGCAAACATTTTTCTTTCAGTAGCTAGAGAAATGTCAAAGCTGCTGTTCCATAAATGGGTTAATCTCATTAAGGTTTATGAAGCAGCAGCAGCCATAAACCAGTCAGCAGGGAAGCAGTTCCATGCTTCACCGCGAGCCTCTCCTTATGTTAAGCCAAGGCATGACATGGCAGACATGGTGATATCTACTAACCCTTGCTTTACTGGATATGTCATCAATGACAAAGTGGCCTCACTCACGTTTCATGTGAATTAATTTTTAGTTACGTTCTAATTAAAATATAATGAAATTATTAGCAATCTGATGCCAGAATTATATCAGGAGGTTAGCTTTGAGTCCAGTTAGAAGGATTAATGTGGTCCATAGGACCAGAACCTTACCTACAGGCTTTACAGGCTTTAACTCAACATGTTCCTTGGGGGGTTGTCGGTAGGAGTATGTGTCAATTCCGCCTATGAAATCAACTGAAAATACAACAGTTCCAGAAATGAACAAATGGAAATGAAAATATGTCAACTGAAAAAGAAATATGGACAAATTATGTTAAAAAAAATAGTAAGTGCATGCACAAGTTTGCATACTAGAAATAAACAAGTAGGTAAAAGTGCTGTGGCAGCTGCTCACAGAAGTCTCTTCCTTGGGTTCCATTGAGCCCTGTGTGTGCAAAAGGAGCATTCAGAGTACACGAACAGAAACTACCATGGGGTGATGCAGCTGCTTCTCTTTAGGGCAATCTCAGCATACATTTCATCATTCAATTTCACTCCTTTTGAAGTCTTTAGAAATTTAGGCAGTTGAAACAGTTTAGCTTGTGAACCTGATTTTACCTAAACTTGTACAAATCAATGGATTTGCAGGAATGTAACACAACAACAAGGAAAACTAAAGGTGCGCCCACTGAGTTGAAAATAAGGAGGTGAAAACTGAATGTGAAAAGCAACAGCATCTTCTCCAGATGAACTTGTGGGGACAGGAAGCCTTTCAGAATTCTTTCACTATCTCTCAAGATTTCTACATCAGAAATAATATGGGGATGTCTGTTCTTTAGAAGTTTTTAGTTTCTTCTATGGTCATAATAATTTTAAAATAAGATACTTTAGTCTGAGTCTTGTATCTTGTTATTTTCAGTAAGGTTTTCAGCAGCTTCGAGCAGATATACGTCCAAGCTATCCTAGAAATCTAAAAGCAAGCTCATGGAAAAAGTTATTTTTCTGTTGATTTAGATGGGTTTTTTGCAGACCTGTGCAAAAAGAGCTGACAGATTCACAGCACATTAGAATTCTTTGGTCACATGGAAAGCAACTGCCTTTATTTCTTTATATATAGACATATATTAAAAATCATAAACAGAATTTAGATCCTCATTGTATTAACCACTGTGTGAGCACCTAATAAGAAACAGCCTCTTCATAAGCAACACATGCCCTAAATAAACGAAGAAAGAAGATTGCTCATCCAGGATGAGGTGATGGGGAAATGAGACTTAGAGGTTGAAGGACTGATGAACTACCTGCTGAAATCTATGGAAATGCTCCTGTTGATTTTAGTTGCATCTCCTTTTGAGTTCAGGAAAGGAGTAGCTTGGCTGAAAACTGAACATGATGTACCTCAATCACACAGCATCACCTTAGCCGCAACACTTTTTTCTTAAAACTGCCAGAGCAGGACATAATGCTGAAGAGCTGGTCCGGCCCAACTGCCAGCCCTGGCCTATCTGCACCTCCTCTTCATACTGTATTTCTTTCATGTTGCAGCTCTCCTTCAGATTGCAGCCACTAAATAACATACATCAAAACTGTCTTAAGCACTAGTGGGACTGAACCCTTACAAAGAGGCGTATTTGCAGATATATTTTTGTAAAAGCTGATTCTTCAAATATCTAGACATCTAATGTAAAACACAGTCACTGTTTGTTTTTTTTTTTAATTTTTTTTTGAATAAATTGTGTCCATAGTGATATGATTCTGTTTTGTGGTTATATACTTTAGTTTTCCCTGCTCTCTGAAGGACTTTTTTTTTTTTTTTAAACTGTGGACCTGTGATAGTAGGAGTTAGAAAATATGTTTTTGAGATAATTCACCACTTCGGAACTGCACATCATTCCTCTCAGAGATCACAAGCATCATCTGGAACTGTGAGCAGGGAGAGAATTTAAAGTAACTACTCCCTGTCCTTCTACCAACAAATCTTTTGGAGAAAGAAATGAAATCAATATGTGTTAACAGTTGACAAGAAAGACATGCTTTTGTCTGACAAAGCAAACATATTTAATAGCACCATCCAACAAGTTTTGAGATGAGCTGCTCAAACCTCTTTAGCTGAGGCTTTCTCTTTTGCAATCCTAGATGTGTTATATCTTATTAAAGTTGAAGTCTGACTTAAAATTCATGCGAAGTTAATTCTTACGGCAAGAAGCTGCTCTATCACACAAGGCAATGGAATGTGCCATTTTTCATTAGGCACTCTATTTTATGGCTGATAGCTCTTTAATATGAAGATTCATCTTCAGTTATTTGAATTATAAGGTACTTTAAGTTTTAAAAATTCAGTCTCATTTTACATGATATTTTCACCACTTGTACCGAGTAGACTTTCAGGACTAAGATCACAAATGGCCATTAAATACAGGAATTTGAATTTTTATTTCCATTTGATACACATACATTACTATGCACATCTCAGTTCAAACAGACATATAAGATATCTGACTTTGATCAAATACTTTAAAACTTTACATTGACTGAACTTTTCAGATGCATACATCCCTCTGTTTAATTGGCCAAAAGTAAACAGCAGCAACATTTGTACAGGTTTCCCCGGGGGAAAACATTAGTTTAAGATGATACCAAATAACGGATTTTGTTTATTTCTGGCCTGGTTAATGGGTTATGGATAATTTCTACCATAGATTCATAGGACTACAATAATTAACTTCAGAAAGTTGCATATGCCTAGAAGAAAGTTCAGCAAAAAATATAATTTTCTATACTGTTCTATAATTCTATGCATTAAATGATAATAATAAAAATAATAAAAAAACCCCAAACAAAACTCACAACTTGTTAGCGGGAGGGATATTCAGTCACTAAACAAGGAACACCCCACGGAGTCTAGTCATTAACTATAGTCACGCAGAGAGAAACTTAAAATCCTGGGGAGAGGATTTTTTAGCACCCCACAGATAATAGCAGGTTACAGCAGAAGCTAGTTATTTTATCTGCAGCTGGCTGCAAAACATGATCCATATTCCCAGGGAATTGCTCTCTCCTTGTGTCACCTCCGTTTTATGGTCATGCTGGATGCTTAATGGCCAGTGTGAAATGTTCCTTTAGAGTTCACTACCTGCTGGGCTTGGAAGTGCAAATCTATGCTGGCTGTCCACCACGGGTAGTCCATTAAAATGATGTTCATTCACTCACCAGCCATATCAGAGGAGCAGTTGTCATAAACTGCCTGAGTGAGAAAAGTGCAATCCGCTGCTGGCTGCAAAAAGTATATCCACTGTCAACAGTAATTTTGAGGGTAATTCTTTTCTAGACAGATGAGAGTTAGGTTAGCCTCACTATTATTAATCCAGCACATCCGCCCATATGCCAGTTAAAATTTGTTTTCCTTTGAAGTGAGAGCAGAAGAATCAGAGCTCTGAAAAAAAATCCTTTCTCGTTTCCCACCCTCTCATCTGGAATTCAGCTTTGCTGGCAATATCCCACTGACCTGCTGGCAGGCCCTGTGCAAACAGCTGCCAGAGCTTGTCAGCCCATTGGTATATTACTAATTTCTCCTTTCAAAGTTGGCAAATTCAAAGCATGTCTGGAAGTGCAGGGTGTGAGCAGAGGAGCAATATGCAGAGAGTACAATTCTTAATAAATCCTGCAGCCTTTTGGCCTGTAATACCTTAGATCCTATTGATGCTTGCCTCCCTTTTTTATAAATGACAGTAAGCCCCAAAACTGACGGCTTGAATGGCTGGCCCTTCCAGCTCTCCCCTTTCCAAGAAAGGGGCAGGCTAGCAGCTGCTTGAGCATGTGTTTTTTATGTACAGAAGATTTTCTTAACCTATGGAGTTCCAAATGCTATTTTGCATTTATTATTTTCCTTGTGCTGAGATTTCTTTTTGAACGGCAATATATTAATGCAATTACATTCATTAAGAAAAGGTATGTAATCGGGGAGGGTGTAACCAGGTCATGCAAGCAACAAGTAGGAAGAAAAGGAGCCAAAGTCAACAAGCAAGAGGAAGCAAAAATTGGGGACTGATGATTAGTCAGTGCCAGATGCATGAAGTCCAAACTGGGGACTTTCCAACGTTTGCACTTGTAGCTTAGATAAACTTTCCAAATAAGCACGGTGGTGTGAGGGTTTTTGGTGTGTGGTTTTGTCGTTGTTGGTTTTTTGTTTGTTTGTTTTTCTTTCCCTGGGGTCTCTATTTTTTCAGTTGCTTTCCATTCTCAAGAAACACACTGTCCTTCAGCCAGATTGACCCAGCTATCTGTCTGGAGCCAGTACGAGCCATTTTCCCCTCTTCACACTAAGCTTGAGCACTGGAGCCTCAAGTCAGAAGAATCATACATTCCTTTGCAGGAATAGCTTTTCATTTATGTAGAGGCCTAAAGGAAGGAAAATGTCTGCAAGACTATTAAGAAAGTGAGAAGAAGAGACATCAGTAATCCTGTGGCACTGTGATTACTGCTGTGTCTCTATAAAGTACTAGGAGATGGCAGTGAAGATATAAGCGGGATGAAGTGATAGAAAATTACTAGGGGACAATCTTTTACATAAATTTTATTACTGGAAGCTAGAAGGGGAATACTTCAGGGCTCCACAGTAATTATTAAAATTTTGCACCAGATTTTCTCCTTAATCTTCACCTATTGAGATTGTCATTTTAAAACACATGCGTACCACACTTCTTTGCAGGACTGTGCTGAAAGAAGTTTCCTCATACAGGTTGCCTTAAAAAGGGCACTGGTACAGAAATTTTACCTGGATCTTTGTTTTTGAACTCTCTCCTTATTTTACGAGTTTTGCGACATCCAAGATTTTAATATTGGATTTACAAAGATTTTTTATTTGCCAAGGATATGACTGCTCAGTAAAATGAAAAACTATGAGGAAGATCAAAGTTGTTAAATGTGAATGTGGCCCAAACCCTCTTATCCCAGATCCCCAAGTCATTCCAAATATGAAAATATCTTTCCAAAATATTCTCTGTGCCATGCCTTTGAAAGCTATTTACAGCCATACCATCCCATTACTGAAGTTAAATGACAGGCTGCTCGATTATATTTTTTTTCTTAAAGTAAGTATTATATTTCTCAATCACTTTCAGGTCATTAAGGACTCTTGGCTACTACATAGTAAAAGTCTCTAGAAAAGTACAGTCATCACACATAAGGTGCTATTGGGAAAATACTTTATTATTACTAATTTAGTCTCAGAAAAGAATATACTTTAACCTGCAAATTGTAGGATTTCTTTCCTTTAGGTTCCAGCAAACATTGATTTTTCATAACAATGTGCTATCTGCAAACTCACATGCAAAATTTGAGTTGATGAGGAATAGTTTTCCAATTTGCTTTAAAATGTTTTCTTTTACTCTCTCTAAATACTTATTTGAGCCTAATGTTTTTGGCAAAACAAATCAGCCTGGACATCAAACATACCATACATATCAGCATAGTTGGCTATGACTTAATGTTACTCATCGCAATACTGTTCAAACAAAATATTTCTGATGATGCATTTTCTTCCTATATAGGTCACTGTCTTTCTGTTCCTCATTTTAATGAACATACTAACATTTTAATGACAATACTAACAGTCTTTATGACTAAAATACTGTCTAATGACTAATAATTGACTTGTTATTTATGTATGGAAAAAAAAAGAAACATCTGGAAGTTGTATTTAAAAACACTTAAAATAAAGACTTTTTTTTTTTTTCCTGATGTTTATATTGAAAGGTGCTGTTGCTAGTTCTAGAATAAGATTTCAAGTACAATGTCTGCACATGACTGAAGTAAATTCCAATTACAACTTCCTACATGTTGTTTATACAATAAGAAAAATAGAAATATAAAAAAACTTATCTCATTTGTGTTCACTATTTACTGATTTCCCCCTCTCTGGCTACCTTTCTGATCTAATGCCCTTGGGTACAGAATGCTCTGGGATTCCCTCTTTTTCTTACCATTAAAGTTACTACACTGCCTATGCACAAATAAAGCTGGCAAAGGAAAAATAATCCATGCATAAAAGGTATTAAATGCCCAGAAACTACATCTATCAATTATATTCACAAAATACCAAGAGTGAAACAATGCCACTGAGTTTTCACAACACATACCCAGTCAATCCACTAAAATGTCTGCTCAAGTAGTCAAGAATAATGACTGTTGTACAGAAGGCTGTTACAGCATCCATCCCACCTCTAAACACATGATATTCATGATAAATATTTCCAAGATGGACAGAACTCTGAATCTGCTTTTTGAAGTTATGCTTTGATCTTTTTTGGTATTCTGATTTAGGGATATACGTTATGTACTAATGGGCCTTTATATTTCTGCTGAGTTTGATGCCATAAACTGCAGAATCCTTTAAAAAATGTTTAGTGCAGATGTTAGGAACTATTGTAATTGATCTATTCCAATTATAGTTCATTGCCAAGTCAGAAGTTAGGTGTCTTGTTCCTTCAAGGTTTTTGTTTTGGTTTCATTTGGTTGCTTTGTTTTTTTAATCAGTTGAGTCCCACAGGGCTCTATTTCTGACCTGTTGTTCTTTGTATATACAACAATTTCTTTTTGCTTCAGTTATTTGTCAGTATGATCCAATTATTTATTTTTGATACAACACTTCAGTATTTATATCTGCCTGGTTATTATATATCTAAGAATATCACAACTGCTGTTTCTAACCTTAACTACAAATCACAGATGCTTTCATATTTGAAATTCATGCTCTAATGCAGACCCTGTTAAATTCTATTGAATAATTTAAGATTAACTTCCTAGAGAAAAGTGTTTACAAGACCAACTATGTAACATTGGAGGAAAGGATTTCTATGAATAGAAGAAAGTTCATATCATCCATTCACAAAAAAATATTAATTCTATTTTTAAAAGCAGGTTACAGGACTGGAGGCATTCTTTTTATCGTTGAGAGACGCTGGATTTTTGTTCCTACTTTCCTAGGGATGGAAGACTGTTCCTGAACATTGCTGCTGTCATCCTCTGTGATATATTTGCTTGTTTGCATCTTTACTTGCCTCATGAAGTGTAAACAGGAGTGAGGCAAGGATGTTCAGGAGAGCATGTCTGTGTTCATGGCACAGCACAGGACCCAAGCCAGAGAGAAAGGAGTTGCCAACCTGCTCCTCAAGCAGAGGCTGCAGTGGGGAGCAGCAAACCAGGTCATCTTAGAGATGATGGATGGAGAGAAAGTCCTGCTAAGGACTTGTGAGGCCAAGCAGAGTCTGGTGCAATTCAGGAAGTCAGAGACTTGGCTGAGACTCAAATGAGAAGACGGTTTTCCAGCCACATGGACACAGACAATGAGGAAATGTTATAAATCTCTCATTTGTATTCTGCATGATTCTGTAACTTTTGAGTTTTCCATTTAAGAAGTGTGCTAGTTTATAATCCAATTCATTCTACCTTTTTTTGAGTTTCATGTTGCGGTTTTATTTGGGAGTTTCTATAAAGGTAAATGTGCGCATCCACTTCAAAGATCTGGCTGACTAAAGCTCTGTCACATTCAGTCCATGTTTCCTTTGTAGCCCTCTTATCAAACCTTTCCTTTAAAATCTGCTTAACATCTCTGCCTGTGAACATCTTTTGCTGTCAATCAGGAGAGTTTCCTTCTTCCCTGACCCTTCCTTCCTCTGTGAGCAGTTGACTTTCCTAGGATGCAAACACAGAACCACCATCTTTACCTTGACATCCTGAACTTGATACACATGCTAAAATATGTACTAAATAGCCCGAGAGGTCATGTATCAGCTTTTCCAGAATACTGACCTGGTGATATTTTCTACTTTATTGTCTCAAACACAGTAACACTGTGTAATATTGTTTTCTATTTCAGATGAGGCAATTTCCATTTCCTTATGCTCCTTCTCATTTATCATCCTGACTTTGCCTCCATGACCATCAGTGACATTCTATGTAAAAATCCTGCTTCGCCACATGACATCTGCTCCTCAGTGTGGGGCATTGTGTGTGCTCCCTCCTCCGCAGCTCCTGCTCACAGCTGCACCTCACCTAGTGGTAGTCTGCCTCACATCTTCCAGGGTTTTAGCCTCTTTAAACTACAAGCTACCTTTTTTTTTTCTCTTCTAAGCAGATAATGATGCCTCCAGTGCTGCTGGAGCCTTCCTCTCCTCATGCCAGCAGAAAATCCCACCTTCTCCCTCCCAGCAGGTAAGCCTGTGGTCCTCCTGTGCCTTCTCTGAATTCAAGTCTGCAGATCAGAAACAGAAGTGAATAAACTCCTTCTGTGATCTCCAGATTCTCAAGCTTCTCTTTTCAATCTTTCGTCTCTGTGGATGAGCACAAACCAGAGAGCTCTAATCTTCTGTTGGTTCTTGCTTTTAGTTTTTCAAGACGGGGAAGACAGCAAAATAACCCTTCTGCTGATCAGTGTCATGCCAACCTCTCTAGCTCCAGTAAATGCACTGTCAAGTCCTTCTATGGTACCCTCAGCCTGCCCCAGAATATCTGATCATCCACTGTTTCAGAGCCATTGTATATATGTCTACTATATCTACTACTTAATCACATCACAAGTACTCATTTGACTCTGTGTTTCTCTGCAAATGGGGAAGCCTATTGCACCTCATATTGTTACTGCATTTCTCTTGCTCTGCCTTCTCCTTCAAGTCATCTTGCTCATCTCTTAGTATCTCTTTTGACATTACCATCTCTGTCACCAACTCAAATTAGCTCCTCAAAACCCCAAACTATAATATGACTACATTCTCGGCTTTGAAAAAAAAGCTAAGAATATAGAGCATTATAAAATTGGAACTTAAAATGGCCAGTGGTCTTCTCACATATGACAGAGTGAAAAAAGAAATATCACGCCTGTCAGCAAACGTGATGGCTATGAAAATGGTTTTCTCATTGTTAGAGAGTGGGTATCATTTCATATCGGGAGAAAGACGAATGTGCAAAAGAGTAAGAGAGTCTGTAACAGGATTAATACTCACTTTGAAGCCACCAGTGAATCAATCTGCTAATGATAAAGAACGATAATGCAATACTGACCTCATCCATAAAAAATCCTCTCCCTGAAGAAAGATGAAGTAAAAAATACCCTTTCAAGAAAACCTTGTAACTCTTGAATTTCAGTCCTCAGAAATAACATATTCTCATGATTAAGGAGGAAAAGAAAATCAGTAGAAATCAATGCCAAGGAAAAAGAGTCATCATTAAATGGTGAAAGTCACATAGCATTACTCGGGTTTGCTGCATCTAACCTATAATATTGAGAAAAACACAGATGTACTGAGATTAAATATCTGCTAACAAAACCAACCACAGATTACTGATTCAAGACAAAAGAACATCAAATGAAGTTTAAAGTAGGTCCAGATATGACCCAGCTCACAGAGTGCTAGTAAAAGAAAGACTTGTTATGACATAGAGCTAACAAAATACATCAACAGCACAGAACAAATACAATAAATATAATGTAGCCTTTTTGAAAAATAGACTTTCTAGGAACAGGCAATATATTCTATTTGAACAACTGGCCCAGCTGGAAAACTGTGTCAGCTATATCACCTGACTTAATAAGATAATACCTCTTGCTATAATTCTTGCTTCTCTAATATCCTGAAATCATTACGGCTATTGAAATAGTACATCTACAAAATCTGAAAAGTACAACATATAGACAAGTCCAGGTTTACATTTGGAGGAATTTAGAAAGGTAACATGAAGGGTGAAAGTGTGATGACATTAGAGATACAGTAAAGAGAATTGAAGAATAGGTAGAAGATCAACAGGTTAAAGAAAAGGGTTTATAAAAAAAAACCCCTTAAATCAGTTTTAATATTATAATATATTTTCTCTTATTCTTTGACTGTGATTCTCCCAAAAAAATCCTGTGATGCTTTATTTGCAAGGGTCTTCCTCTTGATTTGATTTTATAAATAATCAACATTGTTATCCCTTCCGTTTTCCAAACAAAATTGGTAACTTTTCTTGGTGGAACATGCTGGTTGTGTTTAGATTTTTGATATTTAGAGTTTAGATTTTCAAAAACGGGTAAAACTGTGGGTAGTTGCAGATGACACCAAGTTGGGTGGGAGTATTGATCTGCTGGAGGGTAGGAAGGTCATACAGTGGGATCTGGACCAGCTGGATCATTGGGCTGAGGCCAGTTTTATGAGGTTCAACAAGGCCAAGTGCTGGGCGCTGCTCTTGAGTCACAACAATCCCAGGCAGCGCTACAGGCTGGGGAAAGAGAGGCTGGAAAGCTGCCTGGTAGAGAGGGATCTGGGGGTGTTGATTGACAACCAGCTGAATATGAGCCAGCAGTGTGCCCAGGTGGCCAAAAAGGCCAACAGCATCATGGCTTGTATCAGGAATAGTGATTGTGTCACTGTACTCAGCGCTGCTCAGTTTTGGGCCCCCCATCATAAGAAGGACATTGAAATACTACAGAGAGTTCAGAGAAGGGCAATGGAGCTGGTGAGGGGTCTGGAGCACAAGTCTGATGAGGAGCAGCTGAGGGAATTGGGGATGTTCAGCCTGGAGAAAAGAAGGCTGAGGGGAGAACTTATCACTGTCTACAACTATCTAAAAGGAGGTTGTAGTATGGAGGGTGTTGGTCTCTTCTCCCAAGTAGCAAGTGATAGGACAAGAGGAAATGGCCTCAAGTTGCACCAGGAGAGGTTTAGATTGAATATTAGGAAAAGTTCTTCATGGAAATGGTTGTCAGGCATTGGAACAGGCTGTCCAGGAAAGTGTTGGAGTCACCATCCCTGGAGATGTTTAAAAGGCGTTTAGACAAGGTTCTTAGACACATGGTTTAGTGTTAGAGTTAGGTTAGATTATGGTTGGACTTGATGATCCTGAGGGTTTCTTCCAACCAAAATGATTCTATGATTCTTTTAAGCTGTTTGATTTTGCCATATTTTGATAAAATATGTATTACCAAATAAAATGATCTTCCAAAATTACCTGACTATGACCTGAAATGTATGGTTTGGTTTGATGTGTGTCACTGACTTGTCCTGGTTAGTCATCTCTTTTTGAATTTATACAGTAACTGCTTTGCAAAGTAGTTGTTTGAATAGCCTCTAAGGATATTACATACACTGAGATCCATTACATATGATGGGACCCATATTGTATGTTTTTTGTCGTGGATACTCTCTTAAACAAGAAATGAGCAGTTTTGGTGTTGTTTGTTTGTTTGTTTGTTTGTTTTTTTAGTGCCGTATTGCAAAGCTTAGTATTGTTAGAAGGGAATTGTGAATAAACTTCATCTTCAGGAAATTTCAGTGGCAGACTTGCAGCTCAGCTGGTCTGCATGGATCTGTGCTCATTTTTGAGGCTTTCGTCTGTAAGGAAAAAGGGAGGACATTTCTTTCTTCTAAAATGAAACTGCACCATCACTTTCTCAGGCCAGACATCGGCATAAAGGAAAAGGCATTGAGAACTCTGGCCACCTCAACAAGTCCATTAAGTGTGTCAAACACATTGAGATATGTATAATGGGAAACTATGGGAATACTAGTCTCAGTTGTAACTGTTCAGTTTACTGAATCCCCAGATTCTTTACCAGCATATAACCACAATAATTTATGGTCCAGTGTGGACCCTGATTGATCCAGTACCCTCCTTGGCTCAGTACATCTCATCTTCACACAGGAGCACCACTCGATCTAGGCTTATCCTTCCCATGCCAAAAGCAGCGTTTATTACCAGACAGAGCTCTTAGGCTTGATGTGCTAACTGGGAAATTATCACTCAAGCAACAATAACAATGAAATGGATATTTCTTAAGCTGAGGACCAGAAAATAGTATAACCCACTTGCATGAAAGTTAAGACTCAGGGGAGATGGCATTTTTACACAGAAGAGTGTGAGTCTGAAAAGTTTCTTTTCCAGCCCCGCAAATTAAAACAGACACAAACTTGTTGCCATCTAGTAATGAAGAAGTTATAAGTACTGGAAGTGGAAAATGGATTTGTAAAGAGTGTTCATTTTAATGGAGAAGCTGGGTGAAATGTAGGGACAGGAATGGGCACCACTTAGGCCTGTATGTGTTGTCAAGTGGAAAGCTCAGGAGAGGGATGCTGGATGCTGCAGTAAGATTGATGTAACAATAGATGCAATTTAAGTGAAAAGGTGAAGGTGCTGGCAACTGTGGGTTGGGATACCATCCATTTAAAAGAAGATTTAATTTAAACAAAAAGGCCAAAGAGGTGGAAGGTGGAGACTAGAACAAAATCAATATTAAATTAGGTGAGTAGATGCTTGAATCAAATCAGCTAGTTAAAAAAAAGGCATACTGAGTATTTGGGAATAGGAAAGCAATGCATGGACCTAAGAAATGTCAAGAAACTCTCAACAAACAATATGTCCCCTCTAATCAGAATAATGTTTCCATTTTAATAAGAATATTATAAATTACAGTAGTCTTAAAGGAAGGTATGATCCCTAGTTTAAGGAAAATTATATAATAATTATAATTCTACTTGATGTTAATTGCCTTGTATGTATATATATTTGTGTATATATATGTAGGATACAGGATATAGAACATTCAGAATAAATGGCAGAAATGTTTAACATGAATGATATTGCAAAACAGAAATTTATGAGGTAATGGTGACCTAGCCTTTAAAAACTCTCCTTTCTAGTTATTAGTCTGGAAATCAAATAAAAGCTAAGGGTGGTCTGTATATACCTGTGCTTGAAATGAAATATGGGTATATACAAATAAATATCCATCCATATGAATATCCATATCCATATCAATCTACACACATATCTACATATGTATGCACATATTTATCAAAACGGGTAAAAAGTGGCCAATATATGACATAATACTGCCTGACACATTTCTCCATTCAGAGAATGGAGTGATTTCTGCAAATAATACATAAAGAATTATTTGCTTTCTATAGAAATATTTCTAAATGCTTCACCTGTATTCTTGAAGTACCATTTAAACCACTATATGGATGTGCATATTTCTACAGTCAGAATCCAAAATCGTGGATGGAAGCTAGTGATTGCAGCTCTGTACCTTCTGGTATCTGAAAGCTCACACAATCCATTGACATAAAAGAGATCTTAAAAAAATATTAAATTTTACACTTCTAAACTCTCCTTCAAGTTTGTACAAAAGAGAATGAGTGGATAACTTCATCTTGATTGAAATCATCAAGTATCTCTTTCATGTATGAAACAGAGGGGACTATGTATCATCTCCTCATCTCTCAGTAGCACCAGGTAGCTGGCTCTGAGTACTTGGGTTTTTTTCACCCACCATGGAACATTTCAAAGCTGTATCATGTGTTCACCACTACTACTCTCACCCAATAATTTTCTGGGGAATACCCAACAGTCATTCTTTACACTAAGGTGATTAATGTGGTTCTTTCCTACTGAACTTCAGGAAAAAAATTCTGTCTTGTGCTTATGGGAAGAACTGTGGGAAGGCACTGGAGGACTCTTACAATTCAAGTGATTTACCCTTTTCCTTAATGAAAAATAAATGAGCTGCTGTCTTGCATGGAAATGTCATCTTGACTATTATCTTTATACCTATTACCAGGCAAGTTAGTCTGAGTTTAAAGTCTGAATCAAACTCAGTGCAGAAAGAGAAACTTAGAGGCAACCCTACAATAAGAAATTAATTCTTTACTGAAGATAGACTAAAAGTGGTGTATTCACACCTGGTGAATATATATGCTCTATTAATGGAAACTGGAATTAGTTTACACATGTTATTTAGATGATGCCATTCTGTTTTCTCACAGTTTGCATCCTATCTGGAAAAACCTGACACATTGCATTCCCCATTAAATGTATGGTACTTTCAGGCAGATAATTTCTGCTGCTGGAAATATTCCACAGCCAAGACTTCCCTTTTCAAATGCTGTGCACTATCTATTATTTAAAGACAATCTCTCAGCTAGAACAAGGTGTTCTGCAACACTCCATGGAGATTACAACTGGAAATGAAGACTATTTTGTACATTTTGCTAGGGGAATGTAAAAGCAGAGGGTGGCATGGGTGTATTTTTTTGAGTTGTTTTTGTGTGACTTTATTATAGTTTCTAAGCATAAAAAAAAAAAGAAGGTAGAGTCAAGCCTCCACTGCATTTTTTTTTGCCATTGACTTAACTGGGATCAAGATTTCTTCTAGTATTTAGCATTTATACTGTTTGACTGCTTTTATTTTATACCACTTTAGAGGTTTTACCCCAGGTTGTGTGCATTATATCTATGCACACATTTCTATAGGAATGAGAACAAGTAGGCAGTCTACAACTTAATGTAAAAAAGAAAAAAAAAAAAAGAAAAAAAATAAAATATAATAGTATGTAGAGGTAGTTTTAATCATCTAATGTTCCTGATGTGTTTCTTCCTTCATTATATACTTCAGAATTCATTGTGTTAGTTTAGTGTCGAAGTGAGTATGCATTTTCAGTTAATTCACACATTAAGGTTAAGAATAAATAGGAGGACACCAATGGAACTGTAAGACTGTACAATGTTAGAATAACAGCTTTATCCTTTATATCAGTATGGGAGAAAGTGGAGTCAGGTATAAGTAGGTCAGTAAACAGTTGAGTCTGCATCTCATTAACAAACTCCGTCTGGACAGACCTCTAAAGTCTACAGAAATAGGATCTTGACATTTTTCTCCATTAAACATCTGGTGGGATTTGGCTGGGCCACAGTTGAACTTGGGGAGCCTCCTGGATACTCCTGGTGCTATTTCTGGACACACTTCAACCTCTTCTTTGGGTCATGGTGGGCATCAGTAAGGCAATGAGAACTGCTGCTAGCAGGGACCAAGTCACCCCTGGCACTAGCCACCTGAAACATGGCCAGCAACTCAGTGCAAGGAGCAGTAGGAAACACCTATCACTAGCCAGACATTTTATGGTGTTATCTGGGCTCCCTGGCTTTCCAGATGTCACAGATCACATTTGAGGACAATTATGTTAGACTCTTCATCCCTGCAGGAGTCTACATTCATATATTTTTAGAAAACTGTTCAGTTGAATGAACACTTACAGAATACATTTTGGTTATGGATCCACTACAGTTCTGTGCTTGGAAATACATATAGTCTATGTCTGCCAAAAATATTCTGTTGTTTTACCATATATATAAAAATTCTGGGGTTTGGGGTTGCTTGTCCAGATGAACAAAAATATGCAAATTGCTTTTCAAGCCTTCCAAAAATAATGATAGTCACTGCCATTTTACAAAATGTCAAAGCCAGGAGAATGTTGTCCACCTGGCAGCTATAGTGTTGTTCCAGTGTCAGGCAGTAAAACTTATTATAATTTTAAAAGTCTGTGTAAAGCACATTCATCGATCGGTCAGTAACTACACATTTTGTTTCAATATCTCATGTCATTATGGTATAAAGGTAAAAGCAGCGAGCACTAAAGCCCAGTGATGATCTGTGCTGCTGGCCACTATTTGAAAAGTTTCCTAAATCCCCATTTTCAGTGAGGTAATACGGGATAGTGATGGTCTGGATATCTTTGGTTCTTGTAATGCCCAACAGAATTGTAGTGCAGGATCCTCCTTCTTGGTTGTCTTTTATACTAACCATTTTACGATAAAAATTCTGTTTTATAGAAGGTAAATGGACTCAACCACATGGGAAATCGCAGCTGATGATATTAGTATTAGATATTAGATATTAGATACTAGATATTAGATATTAGATATTAGATATTAGATATTAGATATTAGATATATTAGATATTAGATATTAGTAGTGGGTTCCCCAAAACTGCTTAGTTAAGGAAACCTGTATATGTATATATAAATGTAACCACACATACATACATGGGTATGTTGCTAATAATACCTATTACTAGTTCTTAATTCATATTGCAAAAAATAGCATATTAATAAGAAATTTATCACTGCTGGATTTACCGTGTAACTACAAATATCAAATTAAATGTGAAGAAAGAATTTTTTCTCTCTCATTTGATTGCTGCCAACAGATGCTCAATGGTGTGTATAAATACAATGCCATATGTCAGGTAAGGCAATGCAGTAGTTTTCCAATGGTGATAATAATGTATCTTGCTCTACTTAATATCTGTCTAATGATGGCATATGGAGGTTCCTATTGATACCACAATATGGAGAAATTCTTCCTTTTTAAAAATAGATCCATCTTCCTCTCAGTTCTGAAAGTACAGCTGAGCTCTGAATAAAACTGGCGTATGGAAGCGACCAAAAAAATAACATTTGTTTATTAATTTTGTTCTTGTGTTTTAATTTAAGAGATGAAGCTTTTCTTCATGGTAAACAGAAGCCCTTTATTTTTGCTCATGTACAAAAGAGCTTCCTTTGACTGACCTTTTGGTGTTTCAGTCTTGTTGTTATAATAAATACTGAAATCACAACTGTAGGTTTGTGGCAAATCTTCCCCTCTGATTTCACTTTTTTTCCTTATGCAATTCATACGCAACTTAACTACCACTCCACAAATTCACATTCAGTACAGCATTATCACGTCTGACATGTGTCAATGTCATATTTACAAACTAGTATGTAGCAGCAATGCTGCTATCAACTGTTTCTCAAAGTCCAGAAACTATTTAGAAACTCAATAATGATTTTAACAATGCATTTTGCCTAGTATCTAGACTCCGCTTTATTAAAACCATTCACTACCTCTGACAAGGTAGCAACAAGCTTCTCAGTTCATTTTTAGGAGAAAATGATTCACAAACAGGATAGTGACAGGCTTTTATGATTACAGATTTCACATATTCTGTTCCTTCAAAAGGGCTTATACAGATTGATAGATCTGCAAAGAAAGAAATGAAAAAATGAAAGGAAGAGATATAAATAGACTTTTTCATTAGGATGAATGATGGAAGGTATTAACCCCACTACAGCAGTGTGCCTTTTACATGTCTTCTTCTTCATTCCTTTTGACCTGCTATCATCTTCCTTCTAAGTAAAAGTTAACTACAGTCTGAAATGTAGGTAAGGGGAGCAATAGCTGGAAATAAATGTTTCCTCAAGCATTATTACTGTTCATAACGGTGTCCATCAGCCAAAATGTCAGGCTCAAAATCCATTTAAGCACCGCACAGAGGCTAAACAGGCAGATATTATTAATTTTTAAGTCTGCCTGACGGGTTACAGATCAAGAACTGAGGTTAACTTGATGCACTGAACATTGCAGAGTGTATTTAATTAGAGAGGCTTTGACCCTCAGATGGCCAAGGTTTTGTTCTGTGCAAAGTACTGCAAAAATATGATAGAATAGTTGCATCTATGTAATAAAATAATCTGCTGCAACATGTTAAAAAGTATAAAATTGCTCTGTTGTTGCAGTTTCTTGGACTTTTATTTTAATGTAATCACTGTCTACTTTTAATCTGTTTTGAAGCACCACTGTACTTCTTTCTTAAATAATTTTTTGTTCATTATGTTGCAAATTAACAATGTGATTTTTTCCAGAGTAAGTCCTGTTCTTCTCAGACAGTTACTTTACCATTTTCCCACTGTGCCTTACACAGACATTTTCTCATTTGAAACATAACTGTGGGATTGCTATAAATGAGTTAACACTTGTCTTCATTGTATTTATCTATAGGCATAGAGGATGCTAAAACACAAATGGGCATTAAGACACAAATTAGCACAAAGAGAGATATTAAAGCACTATTTAGTTGCTTTTGATTTGATTCAGTATCTTAAAATAAAAATAAAAAAGAACTGATAAAGCAGAAATCACTTCCCTTCACTGGTGGTGAAATCTAGCTGAATCTATACTGCTTCTTCACTCCACTTGCAACACTCCTCTCTTGCCCTCTGCCTGAGGCCATCCTCTGCTGACTAAAAAGACCTATTCACACCAGAATCAAGAAGATTATAAGTAAAGGTACAACCAAAGATGGGAAACTTGCCCATTCCAAATGTAAGACATAAATCCCAACTACACCATACTTTCCAAGACAACTAAGATGATTTTGACTTGTACGTAACAAAACACCAAATTGCCATCAGTAGTTCTGGAAGACAAACAGAAGTTGGATGCAGATACCCCATTCACTTGTGGAGAATGGGTACTGGGTTGCTTTTACATACTGGATCACCTTAGCACTTGATGTGTTTTGCTGTTCTCCATTCTCAGTGATTTAAATTTTCACTCATAGCATACATTGCAAAACTCTCAAAAGACTGATGTCAAAGACAGACCCTGCCCTGACTCTTCTGAAGTAGACACATTTTCTGAATGAACAAGGCCATTAACTTGGAAACAATCCGCTCATGAGGCTCTGAATATAATCCACATACACGCTTCAGCAAGTGACTGCATTTTCCAAGAACATGTTGTATTCTTTGGTGGGAGTTTTGTCTTTCTTTCACACATGCATAAAACATGGATGTGTGAAGCACATTATAGAGGACTAAAAAAAAACAATAATAATAGAGCCTATTTACGTAAAAAGTGAATATCCTGCTTACCCAGGTACAGATTCATCTGTGTTTGCATGTGGGTGTGCATATACACAACTATTACTCTTTTACAGGCACTGTAGATCGTGTCTTCCTTATCAGTCTGCCCTCCTTCTCAGTCATTTAATGGTTCTTGTTCCAGGAATTTTGTTAGTAATTGTCTTAAATGAAGCTTCCAGCTATCCATATGAAGCCCTATCTACCATCATGGTGTACCACAGACATAGGGAAAGGACAGTTGTCTCTGGATTTCACTGACCAAAAACTCTGTTCATACACCCCAAATTATATGTCTATCTTCTGCTGTACTAACCTCTGCTGTCACCCTGTGTTACCAGTTCCTGACTAACTGGCAGTCCCCAGCTTTCCAAGGGAGTGCAGTCTGGGCTTTTCTTCCTCCTCATGACCTACATTTCTGGTTGCTTCGCCAAGTGCTCATATTTCTCCTCTACAGCACCAGTCTTTAGCCAGGTGCCTTGTGCCTTTTCACAGGACACTATGTGCACAACATGTTTATGACTCAGTTTTATCCAACAATCACTTTGATAAATTTTCTTCCTATTAGAAACCTAAATGAAAGTGTTAAAATAGATTTGAAATTAATGTCTGTTGCATTATGATGGAGAACTGAATGTTTTACAGTTTGTAGAAATGGAAAAGTATTTTGTTTATGGTCCCTTACAATGTTTTCAATCAAAAAGTCTGTTTTTCTATCACAGCCATGAATTACTTGAATTATGTTTTCAATAAGATTTTCCACATATTATCAAATGATTTCTTATAAACTGAATTATTTTTTTTCTACTATATTAATTTCATCCATTAGTGCTATTCTGTGAAGAAGCAAAACAACTATGTTAAGATTTATGAATAAAAGTTTATGAATAAATATTTGGTTGTGTATTATTTATCCTGTAGCTATAAAATGCATTTGTTCCTTTTTTTTTTTTTTGTTTTCCTAGAGGCAGACATTTTACTACTTCATTACTCATATACGAGAGGAAGTAACTGACATGATCACGCATTCTCCCCTTTTTTAAATAGACTTGGTTTTATGTTTGCTTCTCTTTGCTCATCCATTATCATTCCAGTCTTACTACTGCTTTTACCAATCCCTTTGCTAGTCATGTGGGTGTGGTGAGCTTGTTAGGCAATTCTCATAGTCTCTTTTCACACAGCATTCTACCAAAACGTTCAACATATTCATTCATTCATTAATTTTTCTAGTGCCCATTTAATGACTTTTGATAAATATTTTTGGAAGGTGAAATTTGAAAAAAAGTTTGAAATTTTCAAACTTTTTCAACAATATGGGTATGTATATAAAAGTTTTCTTGATAAAGGAAAGCTAGGAACATAGGGTCAGCATTTCAGATATATGACCTAGTTACTCATAACTGTTGAACAGGTTTATCTAATTACTGATCAGAGTGATACTGTACACTGTAAATGGCTTGAACTGTCATCTGCATTAACTTTACTGCTCATAAAACTGTCATTTTTAAAGAAAAGATTAAATATTTTCAGGAGCTTTAATAGAAATTCAAATGTATGTACATAAACATTTTATATATTATATATATATATATATATATATATATATTTATGCAACACAGATCAAAGGCTTTTCAACAGTACAACCTACTTATGCAAGTAGTTCACAGATCCCTATGAAGAAGTGTAGTAAGTACAATTCTGATACCTCATAAGGTTGTGGTACCTAAATAAGTATGTGTCTGAGCAAAACCGGTGTGCATGAATGCCAGATTCTGCTATTTTTCAAACATTGTTCTTCACCTTGGTAGCTAATGCAAGACTAAGTGTCACCCCAGGTACTACGGCTCCAGAGATGGAGAGGTGTCTATCAGTACTTACAGCTGTCTTCTTCCTCCATGAAAATACTGATCACGTAGCAGGCATACACAAATCCAATCAGCTGCATGAAAGAGGAGGAAAAGCAATCATTAGATTAGACTGAACACTCATTAAGCTTTTAGTACAATGCTATTATGTATAAACACAGGTATCACATTTGTATTTAGAAAAGATTTGCTTTCATTTCCTGAATTCATATGTAAATTTCAGTGCAAGTGGTCACAAACAGCCCAGTTAAAGAGACTTTCTCTCTTTTGTTCATGTTTTATTATATTTTAAAATATTTTGCTAGCATCACTGAGGTCAGTATTGATGAAGACTACTATTGAGTAATACTGATGGAAAACTCTTGGACCTTGATGGTCAGCTGTTACTTACATTCCTGTTTCTTGAGTACATCTGCTATCATATGACTTTGTCCACATGAATGTGGGCCTCCTAAGCACCTAATTATGTATTAAAAAGACAAAATATTTGTTGACTACTACAGAATTCAGTTGTAGTAAAGTTCATACCCACAAGAATCCACAAGAGATATCTTTTTGTGTTGCTTAAAGTGTCCCAGTGAAGAAATGTTTGGCAAAAGTTTAATTTGATATGTGAAATGTCATGATGTAGCTAAACAGTAAAGCTGGGGTATGATTCACCAGCATTAGGAAGCATCTTATCAGAAAGGCCTATCAGTAAAACACATTAACTATGCAAGAAATGAGCAGAGTCATTTCCTCAAAGGACAACATCAGCAAAATCATGCCATTATTTTAACAGCAGCTTCCACAGAAACATCCTTCTCAACCCAGATCTGTGTCACTTGTGCCACTCAGATTAAGTGACTAAGATCTTTAGGATCAGGGAATGGAAATTCCTCTCATTTGCTACCTATTTAGACAAAATGTTTTCTTATGAACACCAGAAAAAAGAAGAAAATCCGACTGGGCAAGAAAACTTCACTGCCTAGACATGTCCACGCTTGAGAAAATATTGTTTGTGTAGCTGTACACAACTTGTACTATCTGAAAGCCTTGAAAAGGCTCTTCATGGGAGATTTCTAAAATAAACCAGAGATTAGTTTTAAGAAAACTCCTTTTTCTCTGGTGTATTCAAAAAAATCTAATTAAAATTGTTCTTCTAAGTGTGTCATGGATCAACTATCTGAGAAAGAGGTAATTTAATAGTATCTAGACAGGTATAAGCTCCTTCAGAAGCACAGAAATGATTCCAACCTGCTTTCTGGCTGGGCTGCATGATGAGCTTTACAAGCAGCTCCAAGAGCTTCTCTGCAGACAAAAAGCTTGTCCACACAAGGGAATTCAGGGAAGTTAAGATGAATTAACTAAAGCTGTGAAATCAATGCACGTAAGATAAAGTACATTAAATCCCTGTGTGGCCTTTCCCATTCAGAAATAAAGTGGCCTTAGTTCACTGTAGCTTAATCCTCCTCCAAGGGATTAATCTTCCCCATGGAGAATTAAGCTACGGTGCACTAAAGCGGAGTTATTGTGAATGAGAGCAGTCTCAGCGCTGCAGCACTGTCCTGCTGGAGCTTCCTCTCCAGGGTATTCACCTCGCTGGTGTTTCGGGAAAGTGAATTTAATTCAACTTTCCTCTCACCCTGAGCAGACTGCAGCATTGGCAGCTTCCTTGGCTTTTTTGGGGTCCAATTTACTGGGGTGGTATTGCCTCAGCTTCTATCAGGCAGACACCAATTCATTGTATGGGTGCTCTGAGCCAGAAAAATGCAAACCAGCTCTGGCAGAGGTGCTAGTGGGAGACAGTTCAGACCAAGCTGTGGCTGAGCTACCAAGGCCCACTATGCTTGGTATCATGGGGCCTCACTTAGATGGGACCCAGAGCCACTGTGGGCTGGCTGGTTCTGTATGAGCCCACATGTACCTGCTGAACACTGTGTGGGCAGATAAGAGGGGTCCAGCCTCCTGATACTTAGGGAAAATGAGATCTTGTGGTTCTGCTGCCCTGCACCTCCAGGATGAGGGCTGGCTTACAGGCTCCTTGACAGATTAACCACATTTTTTCCCTAAACTTCCGTTTAGTACATCTTTCAGCCATGACTACTGAAACAATATGATATAAAGGCTTCCAAGGAATCAAAACACCCAGTCTTACTTGAGGTATATTGCTTGTGCCACCTGAACATTACGATTAAAAAAATACTGCATTAGTATCACACAAATACCAGAATCATAGAATTATTTCAGTTGGAGGAGACCCTCATGATCATAGAGTCCAACCATAATCTAACCTAACTCTAGCACTAAACCATGTCCCTAAGAGCCTTGTCTAAATGCCTTTTAAACACCTCCAGGGATGGTGACTCCAACACTTCCCTGGGCAGCCTGTTCCAATGCCCAACAACCCTTTCCATGAAGAATTTTTCCTAATATTCAATCTAAACCTCTCCTGGTGCAACTTGAGGCTATTTCCTCTTGTCCTAACACTTGCCACTTGAGAGAAAAGACCAACACCCTCCATGCTACAACCTTCTTTTAGATAGTTGTAGACAGCGATAAGGTCTCCCCTCAGCCTTCTTTTCTCCAGGTTGAACAGCCCCAGTTCCCTCAGCTGCTCCTCATCAGACTTGTGTTACAAAACCAGGTGATTTTTCATAAGGGAATGTCACCTGTTTATCTACCGCATTTCCTGTTCACCATTTGTGTTGTGCAATTTGTCTGTGTAAGTCACTTGGGTTTATTTCTTTTCCCTAAACATGACTGAAATATTTTGAAGAGTAAAACTGCTGATTGAATAATGAACTTGATAAAAATTAACTGTAGAACAGCTTTTGGGTGAAATGTTTGTAAAGGAAGAACAAATAATCAGAATTATTTACCATTTTCCAATCATGTATGTCTTTCCTTTTTGTCCCTAATTATTGGTATTCTGTATTAAATTAAATTCACTTTTACGAATGTGATTCCTTCTTGATATATACACGTGTACTCCATATCGATGCATATTATGTA
Source organism: Columba livia (assembly GCF_036013475.1). Taxonomy (NCBI): domain Eukaryota; kingdom Metazoa; phylum Chordata; class Aves; order Columbiformes; family Columbidae; genus Columba; species Columba livia. The sequence continues at coordinate 124,810,310 of NC_088603.1, read as the reverse complement.
AAACATCTACCTTTAAGGGCTTCCAGCAAATTTCTTACATGTCTAAGCTATCGGACAGGTGGATAAAGCACACAGAGACTTGAACTCTAATATGTAATCAACCACCCAACATAAAGGAAAAAGTAACAAGAAAAAATGCTCGAAGAGGTCTTCCCTCCAAGAAAGTTTGGGGCATGGCAAACCTGATTGTTTCAACAGTCCAAGCAGCTACACCTTGCTCTCTCAGTAGATATTCTCCTCAAAGTAAATATTTTCCCACTCTCTTCAGTGTTTGAAACACACATTGTCTGATCTATGACTTTATTGCAAAATCAGCAGCGTCTCCCTGCTTCTTAATATTTCTTTATATTTCTCGTCATTAGTAGATAAATATTCCCCAGTCAGAAATCACTGTCACCTGTTGTGTTTATGGCATATACTTGTTTAAAATATACCATTTCCCTCCACCTGTCTAGTGATTAATACCAGGAAAAATAATAATAAAACACACATTAAACCTCTCTCAATTTCATGGTCTAGAATATCTTTCTGTAATTAAGAGTCAGAATGCACATTTCCGAAAGAATTAAGCAACAAAGAGGAAAAAGAGCCCTTTAGCATCAATTGTCAGGTGGTGCTGTTCAGAGTGGGACAGCAATGTTTGGCTTGTAACTAACACACTATTAATTACGGTTGGGTAATTGATATCTACAGTACAATTAACATGAAGTGATAAAGTGGGAATATACCCTTCTACAGATGAGACCTCTTTCCGGATCCTTAAACAGAGTTACAGCCATCACAGTGTGAATATTTTTATAAATTAATTAATTAAAACCTCTTCTTTTGCTTTATTGATGAACACACTAATAAAATATTTATTCCAACAAATTACTTTTACTATCTTGATTAACCCAGCTGCTGTTTAATTAATAATGTTATGCTCATGTGAACCCATCTAGCCATCATATTAATTGCCAATTTGCAGTGAGCTGACTGATGTGTATGTACTGCCCGGTTTCTGGATAGTGGAAGCATTGGCTATTGCTCTGGCACCAAGTGACAGATTTAAATGTGTGTTCCCTGATAACTAAAGAAAATGTGATGCAAATGAGAAGGAAGATACTTAACTTGCTCATCCTGGGTTTCAGTAATCATTCAAAGAGACCAATGAAGTGGTTGGAACAGGATATCTAAAGCATCAAAGGTCACTAACACATGTAAGTAGGAACCTCTGTCTTGATCCAGAGAGCAATTTAGATACCAAGGCAGGCTTGTCTTGACAATGTTGAGTTTCAAGGCATGGAAAACCTCTGGGATCTCTGCACTGTACAGGGGGCTGCCTGTCTTGCCTGTCTCATAAGCTATCTCAGTAACTCTCTAGTAAACTGTCTCAGAAAACACTTGCCAGTGCTATTCTGCAGAAAATCAAGTGGGAAACTGTGGAAACAGGCTGTTGTCCCTTGCTTTCATACAGCTACACAGTTGTTAGGGTACACATCTTGCGCTAGAGACAATAAGCAATAGATCAAATACTCAGATATTTCGTGGAATCACAGAATGGTTCTGATGGAAGGGACCTGTACAGACAATCTGGTAAAACCCCTCTGTTGTGGGCAGGAACGTCTACATCAGGTTGCTCAAAGCCCCCACCAACCTAACTTTTAACACTTCCAGGGATGAGGCATCCACAACTGCTCTGGACAACCCGTTTCAGTATCTCATGAGTCTCATAGTAAAATATTTCTTACTCAGGTCCAGTCTAAATCTACCCTCTTTCATTTTAAAACCAGTGCCCCTTGTCCTCTCACTTCAGACCATGGTAAAAAGCCTCTCTCCATCTTTCTTATAAGCCCCCTTTGTTTATTGAAAGGCGACAACAATGTCTCCCTGGCACTAAATAACCCAAATTATTTTAGCCCTCTAATTCTCATGGCCCTCCCCTGGACCTGCTCAGACAGATACATATTTTTGTTGTTCTGGGAACCTCAGAGCTGGACACAGTACTGCAGGTGGGGATCTCATGACAGAGGAGTAAAGGGCCAGAATCACTTCCCTCAACCTGTTGGCCACACATCTTGTGATGCAGTCCAGGGTATGGTTGGCTTTTTGGGCTGCAGGTGCATGTCATGTTTAGTTTTTCATACATCAGGATTCCCAAGTCCTTCTCAGCAGTGTTGCTCTGATATCCCAGAGCCTGTGATTACACTGGGGGTTGGCCAAAGCCAGGTGCAGGACGTTGCACTTGGCCTTGTTGAACTCCATGAGGCTTGCACAGGCCTATTCCTTGATCCTGCCAAGGTCCCTCTGGGTGGCATCTCTTCCCTCCAGTGTATCAACTGGCCCACTCAGCTTGGTGTCATCAGCAAACTTGCTGAGGGTGCATGAGATCCTGCTGTGTCACTAATGAAGACATTAAACAGTACTGGTCCCAGTATGGACCTCTGAGGGACATCACTTGTTACTGGTTTCCATTTGGAGCCATAACTCTTTGGATACAGCCATCTAGTATTTTCAGAAACATCAGTATTTTCATACCAAAAACCTTATTTCTTCAATGACTAGCTGGTAAATGTTGCTCACATTCTACAAATTATAGTGATGAGCAGGTTCAGGGTGTGGGAAACAATTGTCACCTGGGCTAAGCTGGCAGAGACTTCAGTGCGGAGTGCACAAAGGGATTTCTTATTAGTGGAACATGGGTACATTTATATGATGCTATTATCAATGCTTTTGGATAATTAATTTTTTGCTAATAGTCTTAGGTAGAAATGAAGTAGTAGTCTCTATCTGACTCCTGGGCAGTATAGTCTCCAGAGGACCTATATGCTTTAGGCTAGCTAAAATCTCTAGGCTTAAGCTATGGACATCTGCATGAAATATAAATGTCTAGTTTAATAGAAGTGAAATTAGATTATATAATTGTCCATCATTAAACTGTAAGAAACTATGAAAACATGCAAGAAATTAAAAACCTAATCATCTGAGCAAATATATGCTGTGCCATATAATTGCTTTAATAAATGAGTATGCCTATAATACACTCTATTAAAAAGAATCAAACTGAGTGTAAAATGTATATTTACTTGCAAATTAATGTATTTTAATAGTTACCAGTTAATGTGGATTAACCTTTCCTTAGGAAAACTAGGACAAATGCAAAATAAACTTAGAAGTGATTATTTAAATCAAGGCTATTGTCTGTAGACTGAAATACTTTTTATTAAAATTGATGATTTAGCTAATTTTGATTGGAAGCTTTCTACTTGGCTTTGTCGTCATCAGCTGTGGCCGTTAAATCCACTCTCACAGTATGTGATTACTTTCCTATCTGTCTGCTTCACATACAGCAGTCCCTCTGGTTCAAGGGGATATGTGAGTGTATACCACGTATTTAAGATTAAATGAAGCAGTGCATTAGGCTATCAGGTTAATCTTCAAGATCAGGTGTACGATATGACACCTATCACTGTTAAGCTGCCACACAGAGTTTTGTAGAGATCGCATTACAACAACATAGGACCATCTAAATAAGCTAATAAATGTTCAGTAGTCCTAGCTCCCAGAGGATGTATGTGACATTAGAGGTAAACTAGATTTGGAAGATTCCTCCAATCAAAAAGATAAGAGAACTGTGCTTCACATCTTTCCTTGTACACACCCAATCCACACAGATTGTCATCTCGCTGAATATAATTTTTTCTTGGCTTTTTTTTTGCTGATGGCAGTTGAAACACAATATTTCCCATCTATTTCTGTGTTACTTGACAAACACAATTCCTGTTTTCTAGAAGATATTTCACTATTGCTAAATTTCCCACCATAATTTCAGCAGTACAAAAGAAGAAGACACTTGTAAAACCAAATGTTTATGTATAAAATGGTGCAGGATACAAACCTTGACAAAGCATCTTTATATTTAACTTATAAATGGAAACTGCATTGCAAGAGTGAATTTACTGCAGTAAGAAGGTAAAAAAAGCATTTGATTACCAAACATACTGACTATTGCTATCTCTTGACTAGTATTTCAAAGAGAGCCAACAAATTCTGAGGAAAGAGCAGAAAATGAGTAGTTTATCTTCTTAGCAACCTACTTGCCACTACAATTTTTAGCACTCTGAAAAATGGACTGTAAAGCCCTTTTATTCCTGTAAAGACTGGTAAAGCACTGAAGTAAATCAGAATGGGAGATACATAAAAGATATAGGATACTATCCAGGAACTGTGTGTATACGTGAGTCAGCAAAACAGAAATACGACTACGATTATAATGCACAATAAAATTATAACTCCATGTATTTCAAGAAAGTGACAACAGATAGCCAAAAATGCAATCTGGAGAAAGGGAAACAGGATCAAGAGTAACAGCAGTATATAGTTGCAGTATAACAATAACCAATCACTATGACTGCACGATTATATACTATATACTATTGTATATAGTTATCCAATTATATTACTGTATATAATTATGCACTATAACTGCTTGATTATATACATTATTGTATATATGTATACATACATTCTATATCTATATAATTATACACCATTTCAAAACTGAATGAAATGTTTGAATTATAGGAAAGACTTTCTCAAAGGTATGTTCTCATTTTCTAGAACTAAATGATGAAATGCACAATATTTTATGGTGGTAGCAGTAGTAGTCCCAACCTTAGAGTACTTAGAAATCTAAAAACATAAAAGAAGACAAACAACTGAAGAAATGCAGAAAACATAGCAGGATACGGTAGCAGCGACTTCTAAGTACATTATGTTTTCTACCTTTTTTTTTTCCCTCACATCTTCCTAAAATCTACTGGATTTCACTTAAATAAAATTCAGGCTTTAGGGACATTGTCTACCAATTTCAGCAGCACACCTAGAGCCAGTCTGGTTGTGCTTTACCATTTCCAGCTGCAGTGAAGAGGTCCCAGAGGCCACAACTCTGATAGGCCTTAAAATGTGTTAAGGACTCTAAAAATGGGTGAGAGGAGCTTACGGGTACTTTTGTGTTATATCGATCAGGGAGAAACAAGTGAGCAGAGATAATAAAATAAATGTCTACTCTTAAAATATTAATACATAGAGGTTGCTGTTGGCTAATACTGCAGGAGATAATTCCTCTTGAATACCACCTACCTAGCACTGAGAGAGAAGAGTGGCGTGCTGGAAAAGACTATACCTGTTAGCTACTGTGCTTTTTGAAGTTGTGCCTTGTATCTGCTCTTCTCAAATCCTCCACAGTGTCCCTTTGTCTTCAAATTAAAAACTGTATTTGACAATCTAATTTTCCCAGGCCAAGATGAGAACCATTCCAACCTGCACTTGGTCTGGGAATGTATTTCTCCAACAGCATAAACATATAACCATCCCTATTGCCCTCATGCCCAAAAGGATTTTACCAGTTAAGGGAGAGAAATGGCACATTATACAGCCAAGGTTTTGCCAGCTTGGTTAGGGTTGAGGAAAAAAATGACAACATTGTGTGTTTTCTTTCCTTCTCTTCATCTTACAAGTCTTTAGCTTAGTTATGGCTTATTCTCTCTGCTATGGTTTTGTTGCAGGAACTTTAGAAATACACCATATGTTCTGAGAAGAGAACGTTGGAGGATTTGGAACAAACTGTTTAATCCAGACTCCTGTATAATTCTGTAGGTCACAGAATTCCATCTAGATACTCTGGTATCCCAATGATAAGGATGTCAGAGCATCCGTCACAGACTAGGTACTCATGCTCCAGATCAGTTATGTCCACAGAAGGGATTTGGGAACCTTTGTCCTTCACCCACATAAGAGAAAGAAACGAGCACCAAGCATTAATCCTATTTATTTTGCTGTATATAATGTGATAGACATCTAAGCTTTATATTTTGAATAAAATAAAATTCTCAATATGTAAACCCACTGAACACAGTGTTTAAACATGACTGGCTAGTAAATTGCTTGTAAATTATTTAAATGAATGCAGTGAAAATCATTAGTGTAAAACAGAGCCAACCTCAAACCTTGAAAGTTAAAGAATAAAAGAATGGAAAGGGAAGGGGATGAGGTGGTAAGATGGGAGAAGGGAGATCCACATCTGAAGAGATTCTAACAAAATCACCAGAAAAGGGCTGGATAAATACACAAGACTTTCTCTAAATCCAGTTTTCCTCTGGTGTGCAAAGAAAATAAAAGTTCTCCTAAGAACAGGGTTAAAGCTCTCATATTTAGGTTACTGAGTAATTAGCTTGTCTGTTGAACAGAAAGACAGCCTTCTCTCATTTCTGTAAACCTGACTTTGTGTTATTTATTTCTATATTTTCTAAATAACTATTTTAATTTGCTTGTAGCTTGTTACTGTAATGTGTTAAGACTAATTTCAGAATTACCTGCAGGTGACACAACATTTCACATCTTTTGATAAGGCAGATAAACTGAGGTTTGATTGTGTTTTGTAACCTGAAGTGTTTATTCAAAGTATCCTTCAGGTAATGACTTCACTTCCACTAAGTTGCACGTATCATTTTGGAAGCTGGTAATGAAGAGAGGAGAGGGGAGGGGAGGGGAGGGGAGGGGAGGGGAGGAGAGGGGAGGGGAGGGGAGGGGAGGGGAGGGGAGGGGAGGGGAGGGGAGGGGAGGGGAGGGGAGGGGAGGGGAGGGGAGGGGAGGGGAGGGAGAGGAGAGGAGAGGAGAGGAGAGGAGAGGAGAGGAGAGGAGAGGAGAGGAGAGGAGAGGAGAGGAGAGGAGAGGAGAGGAGAGGAGAGGAGAGGAGAGGAGAGGAGAGGAGAGGAGAGGAGAGGAGAGGAGAGGAGAGGAGAGGAGAGGAGAGGAGAGGAGAGGAGAGGAGAGGAGAGGAGAGGAGAGGAGAGGAGAGGAGAGGAGAGGAGAGGAGAGGAGAGGAGAGGAGAGGAGAGGAGAGGAGAGGAGAGGAGAGGAGAGGAGAGGAGAGGAGAGGAGAGGAGAGGAGAGGAGAGGAGAGGAGAGGAGAGGAGAGGAGAGGAGAGGAGAGGAGAGGAGAGGAGAGGAGGAGGAGAGGAGAGGAGAGGAGAGGAGAGGAGAGGAGAGGAGAGGAGAGGAGAGGAGAGGAGAGGAAAAGAAAAGAGAAAGAGAAAGAAAAGAGAAAGAAAAGAGAAAAAGAGAAAAAGAGAAAAAGAGAAAGAAAAAGGGAGAAAGAGAAAGAAAAAGGGAGAAAGAGGAAGAAGGAGAGGAAGGAAGGAAGGAAGGAAGGAAGGGAAAGGAAGAAAGAAAGAAAGGAAGGAAGAAAGAAAGAAAGAAAGAGAAAGAAAGAAAGAAAGAAAGAAAGAAAGAAAGAAAGAAAGAAAGAAATGTCTGCTGGTGACTAGAGCCATTGTAAATCATTGGCATTTGACAAATTACTTGGGAAGGTTTCTGAATTCCAGGGAAAACAATTATGCCCATAGGACGTACCAAAATAAACTCCTTTCAGAATAGCAGCATATTGCAAATCTTGGCCATTTCTTATGCTAATATTGCTTTTAAAATTCTTCCACTGCTAATAGTGCAATTATGAAAGATGTCCTTTGTTTATAGAATGCCAAAAGATGTTTTTTCCATTCATATTAGATCAGAAGGCACATAGTGAGAGTATTATTTCCACTTATTTGTGGCAATAGACACAGAGAATACATTTTAATTCCAACAATGCATTACACTCTGTAAGAATTACTTATTTTCTATTGAATCATTTATTTTTCTTCATGCACCATGTAAATAACACATCCATGAAACTATTACATCACCATGATGCAGTACCCATTTAAACACAGACACACTGTGGCACAGAAATAAAAACTGGTTCAAGATTTCAGTGGGGTGACAGTGAGTGTAAGAATGGAATTACTACAGTCTAATCCTCACTATTGTCTAGCATCCTTTTTAGACACTTCTTAACTACCTAGGTAATAATAGCTAAGACTGGACATATTATTATTCTAGCTCCTGTTAATCCATAAACATGCCTTGAAAATAGTGTGGGGGAAAAAGAAAAAGCTTTCACTAACAGCAATTATTTCAGAGCATACCTTGGGGAAAAATAGAACAACAAAAAGCAATTCACAGATAAAACCTAAAGCTGTTACATTAACTCATGATAGGAAATGTTATATGATCTAATGAACTGCAAAGTAAGATTTAATCTCTACCCACACCAAGCTGCTCATATTAGCTCCCCTAGTAGAACCACCAGAGAGGATTTTCAGAATGAGGTGCAGAAATGCACCTCAGAAGTAAGCTGCAAAGCCTGAAAGACATGCATCAGCTTAGACCCAGCACTGATTAAATCACAGGGAAAAAAAGGTTTGAATAATAACCAAGAGCTGGTTAAAATTCACAAGAGTGTAGAAATTCTTATAAGGCAGCATGGATGAGCAGAGATTGAAAGCTTTTCTTACAAGCTAGTCTGCAGGAGGAGCTGAAAAAGCAGCACACAGTATTTCTCTCTGTGGATCTCAATTCCAAATTATTTTTTGGACAATGAACAGTTCAGTTTTCCTTTTCTATTAATACTTTTTTGAATACAGATGAGGAAAATCACAAATAATAATTTTGATTTTTTGGGGGATGTATAAATATATACTGGAAATTCTTAAAATCTTTTCTTCCTTAGAGGCCAAGAAAGTTTACCTCCATCTTTAAGAAGGTAAGAAAAGAGAGAACAGGCAAACAAATGATGGCTTTTCATTCTGAAAAAGAAAAACAAAGCAAATCACTTCTATGTCCCCCACACTGATATTGTTTTGCCTTTTTTTTTGCATGTGTATTCATTGAAATGCTACAGCAACAAAAGAATATATCAGAAATAGAAGACGTGAAGATAAGAAACTCCTTCTTGAGCATCACTTTGTTTTTGCTAATCACTTTTAATCTAACAGGATATTTAGCATTTTACATGTGTGCTTTCACTTGTGTGTGAATCCACCATATTTAAAGCACAGAACAAATGACTCAATTTTGAGCCACAGTTAAGCTGTTTTTTTTTTCTTTGGGAGAAACAATACTATAATCAGAAACATGGCTGGATTTATGTGTTTGGCAGGTAACATAGCAGCCTCTTCACTCAGCTGTGATGTCTAAAACTGTGCAACACAAAGAACTCCACAATAACTCTTGTTTGATAGTTGGTTTTCTTTTATGGATATCCTTCCTACTGAAGTTCTTCTTACTATGGATAATATTGTTTAATTCCTTCAAGCTGCTACCTGAATGTGCAGATGGAGCTACATACACACACAAACACACAGAGATGCACACATCCCCCCACTTACAATGCTTTGTGGAGTGGCCTGCTGTGATATGTGAGAAACAAGACTATCATAAAAGCAGCAATGTTATCAGTTTGCTCAGGTATTTCCAGTTAAACTGTGTGCTAAAAGGCTTTTGTGTTGGATTCCCACTGGGCAGGAAAGCTATGAAGCATTGCAACGAAGCTTTACTTTCTATCAGTGCCTAATGAATTTCAGAAGCTGCTTCTCCAGTCATATCTGAGTAGTGTGATCTCTTATACCACCTGTCCCAGGCACAGTTTATTTGCTTGTGTTATATAGTCCCCGTATGCTGTGGCTTTGTATCCTATTTACTCCTGTTTCTTACTAAGAGCTTACACTTGCCACTGTATTGCACTGTTCCATTTACCTTCACATGGGTCTGATTCTGCAGCTGGAAGTCAAGGGTTCATCCAAAATCAATATTTCTTTCCAAGGAGGCTAAGCTCAGTCTGTTATCAGGCAGTGTGCAAATACACAAGCAACACTGAAGCCATTCTAGGAAGCCGCCATCAGCACAAAAACAGCATAAACCATCCCTACATGGCTGGTGAGCGTGCCTCCATATGCTGGGTTGCATAAGTGGCAGCAAATGTATTGTCCCAGAGCCAACTATCAGGATGTTTTAGCAAACAGGAGGCAGATTTGGCCCTAACTCCTACTTTGAGGCTACCACTACAAAGAAATGCAAATGCAGCAAGAGAGTCTGCACCTGGTAAAAGCAATTGCAAAAGAAACCAAAGCAGAATTTGCTGCACTGAGAATATGTCTTCACCAGAGACAGATATTAACTGGAATTGTGTCTTTGGAGTCCTTGACTCCAGCTCACCTAGACTGAGCTTTTGGCTACAGCACATAACATTTCTTTCCAGAAAACAAGCTCAGATTTAAAGAAATCTAGGAAATACATGAGGGTGCTTATTTGCGTCTTGTTCTGACATAAATGCACACTCCAAATTACACAGCCAGAACGAGGGGAAGTCACACAGAGGAAACGCTAGCCTACTTCTCTTCCTTCTCCTTCTATCCAGAGCTTGGACAGATCTTTGTCAAGAAATCTCCCCCTTGTACATGGAGGACACCAGGTCCTCAGGAGTACATCCTTAGTCCTTGGAAGAAAACTTAATATCCACGAGGGAGGCTGAAGGCATCACCAAAACAGGCAGCTTTGGACATCTGGAGTATGTTTCTAGGGTTCCACTGCTTCCATTGGACTGGTTGTTTGCTCAAACCCTCTTCCTTTGCTTCCTTGCAGGTACGAATAAATTCAAGCCTACTAAACCATGCAGTGCTGCCCAGACTAGCTGAATAAATACCTGGCAGATTAAACTTCATGGCACCCTTTCCCCTGCTGTTACAATTCTCTTATATTGTGAGCAGTTGAGCTAGCTCATTTAAAGGAAACTTGGGTAGGTCTATTTTATTGATGACTCCCACAGTTCTTTGAAATGTTAACTTTTACAAAAGCCAATTTCCATCTGGAAGAAAATAAAGGGGAAGCAGTCTGGCTCCTGTAATAAGCACGTTGACACAAAGTGTTCTTATTCAATACGAGGGCACAGTGACAAACATGACAAAATGGAGAAGAATGAAAGAAGATAGAAAGGGAAAGCCTTGTCCCATCTTAAAGCCCTTCGGGGGCAAGGGGTTCAATTCCTACAGGGCAGTTGAACCTCCAAATATTTGTTGATTGGATCCCTAATGACAGCTTCTCAAAAATTACATGCTCTCATGGAATAAAAAAGATTAATCTCTCAATCTTACAGAATAGAATAGAATAGAATAGAATAGAATAGAATAGAATAGAATAGAATAGAATAGAATAGAATAGAATAGAATAGAATAGGAGTAGACTATTTCAGTTGGAAGTGACCTACAATGATCATCTAGTCCAACTGCCTGTGCAAAGGGCTGACCAAAAGTTACAGAATTTTGTTATGGGCACTGTCCAAATACCTCTTAAACACCGACAGGCTTGGGGCATCGACCACCTCTCTAGCAAGCCTGTGCCAGTGTTTGACCACCCTCTCGGTAAAGAAATGCTTTTTAATGTCTAGTCTAAACCTCCCCAGGGCAGCTTTGAACCATTCCCATCCGTCCTATCATGGGATACCAGGGAGAAGGGCTCAGCACCTCCTTCTCCACATCCCCTCCTCAGGAAGCTGTAGAGAGTCATGAGGTCACCCCTCAGCCTCCTTTTCTCCAAAAAAGACAAGCCCAAAGTCCTCAGCTGCTCCTTATAGGACAGTCCTTCCAGCCCTTTCACCATCTTTGTTACCCTCCTCTGGATGCATTCAAGGACTTTCACACCCTTCTTAAATTGTGGGGCCAAGGACTGGACACAGTACTTGAGGCAAGGCCACACCAATGCTGAACACAGTGGCATAATCACCTCTTTTGACCAGCTGGTTCTGCTGTGTTTGATGCTCCCCCAGATGTGGTTTGCCATCTTGGCTACCAGGGCACACAGTGCTGACTGCAGTAGCTGACTGCTACCAACCAGCACCCCCAAAGTATGAGGATATAGAAATGGCGTAGGAGTAGATCAGTGTTCACAGTGGGGAAAGTTAACTGTAGTGCCCTATAAAGAATCATGCTTAGACCTATGCAGTTCAAGTATTCATGAACGGCTGGGAAATAGGACTCAATCAAGAACTCAATCAAGGTTGGTGACAATGCAAAATGAAAGTCCACTGTGAAATATTGTACATGGATCTCACGACATTGCGTGACTGGGTGATAAAATTAGAGCTGAAATTCAGTGTCAATAAATGCAAAGTAATGTACATAAGGAAAACCAACCGTAAATACATACATACAGTAATAGGCTCTAAAATTGTCACTACCTCTTGGAAAACTTGTGAATAGTTCATCACAAACATTAGCTCAGTGCTCAGTGGCAGTCAGAAAGGACAATCAGACAGTAGAAGGGCAATAGAAAGTAGAATACATCATTATGCCACTGAACAAACCCCTTGTGTCCTGCATCCTCAGTGCTACGCACAATTCTTTCTCCTCATCTCAGGAGGGAAGTAGTTGAATCAGAACAAATACAGATAAAGGTGTCAAAGATAGTAAAAAGAGGTGGCTTTAGAATAAGGAGAGATTAATCAAATCTTGGAAAGGAGACAATTGATGACAGAATTATAGAAAAAAACGAAATAATGAATGACTTTGAAAAGATGAACACAAAATAATTAATCCCAGTTTTCATTATATAAGAACAATGGAAAATCAAACCAATTTCTCAGATCACAGACTAAGGCATTACCTTTCATCACAAACTGAAGGAAGGCCATTTTCACACAAACCAGAATGAAACCATGGAAATAAATGCCCAGGACATGCTGGAGTGGTGGAACAAATACATGGGTCAAAAGCTGATTAGGCACATTCAAGGAAATAATGTTCATAGAAGGCTATGAAAAGGAAGATTTCAGCTACAACAGATTTGCCCCAGGAAGTCCTAGGCAATTTTGCCAGGAGATGTTAAGAACTCATGTTTGCTTCATTAAACATGTCAATTTCTTACTATTTACGTTTGCTAAATTCAGCTGTAAATCACATAGCTGGAAAATTAGAAGTATGTAAGTTTAACTTTCACAATGGGAAAGATATTAAAATGTTAGCTCAAGGCTTAATGTGTATATTATCATTCTAAGCCATTATTTGTTGAATTGAAATGCATTAATTAAAGTTTGATTGCATTCAGGTTTTGGAATTCATAGAAAATTATTCAGTTTGGTATGCTATCTATTCCGGACGAGAGGGAAGATATAATGTTAGATACTTCCACGTAAAATATTAAGATAGATGTGAATGATGCTCAGCAAACATGCTAGATTTCCAGGATTACTCAGCAGTTCATGTTTCAAGATTTCCTTGCAACTTTATTCATTGTGAGAAATATGGCCTATGACTGGAATTGGGTCATGAAAGCTTTTATGGTTTAATTATGAGTAAATTTGCTATAAAAAAATCAAAATACTTTACGGATTTGGTTCTGAACTCTTTAAAAAATAAAAAAGCCATACTACCCAGCCAATCTTTGCTGGAAAAAAGTCATTAATAGTTAAGAACTGAAACAACTGCAGAGAAAAGAAAGCCCTCTTAAATGAAAGGAAGGATGTGTTACATTAATTGTTACGTTTCTAAAATACTGTTTAGCTGACTCATATGGGACTCATATTCGTGACCTTATCTCACAAACTTACATCAGTCTTCCAAGTACCAACGATATCTATGAGGTCATTGCATTTTTCAGATTTTAGGAGAATGGGTTCATCCATGGTCAGTTTAGCAGATATATTGAAATTAAAAGCTGTGCACAGAAGCAAATTTCCTCTGTGACTAAAGGCCTAAAAGTCTGTCCAGTGGGAGAGGACTGAACTGTATTCATAATGCAGAATACCAACCAGTTGGTCTTGAAAAATGGCCTGAGAAAACTGTTTCCCAGTGAAGAGTACTTAGAAGAAAATTGTTCTTTTGTTATACATCTTCTTTTCTGACCTGACCTACAAAATTCAATGCTCCTCTTTCTTCATTTAGGCTTTCCAGAAAAAAAACATGACCTGGGAATTTAGTTAAAGGAGTTTGGTAAGTTTCCTAAAACCTAAAGATCTCATATTCATCAGGTAAACCCCTATCGCCTGTTTAGAGACATTCACAACTGTGTGACTCAAGCTTCACTAGAACTAATTCTTCCTTAATTTTCCCCTGTATTTTCTTAGGGATATGGTTCATTCTTTACCTGTGTACATGGGAAAATGTGTGTGCTTACAAAATGACACTTCCAAATATTCTCAGCATTAAACAACAAAGACTTATAATCTCTAAATTATATGTACATTAAATACTGTAAAATAATTATCAACAAAAATCTGTGTTATGCTGAACCTGACCTTTATTTATTTTAAGTTGGGGAAAGATTCTATGTCACTACATGAAAAAACAAACACAGCAATAAACCAATAATATTTGGCAAGAATGACTTTGAAGAGAGAAATGGTAAACTATCCTCACTGTGATAGAGCCAAGGAACATTTGTGTTTGTTCTGAGAAATACCCAGTATCCAAAGTGCAATAGTCAATGCACCAATACATAAATTGTATCTAAACCTTTGTATCTAAATTGTGACCTGTGACTCCTTACATTTTTTGCATGCTTAATGCTAAATTCTATTGAACACTGATAAGGTCTCAAGTAGGAAGGAAAATGGACACAAAATAAGAAAAATAATTATTTTCAGTGCATTCAATCTGATTATCTGGTAGCATATTAGCTGGATTACGTGAGAAACTGAACTCACTGGTTCGTTGACTCAATCTTAATTGTAGTTTTGTTTTGATCATATATTCCATCCTTTCCATTAGCTGAATTGAAATACATTATCATAATCATGTGCTTGCTTAGTCCCTGATTTGCTTGCTAAATGTTTTAACAAAATCCATAAGAAGTTTATAGAATAAGTTGTCTTCTCAGATTGCAACATGGATCATGAACACAAGCACAGTTAAAAAAGATATTTACAAGGCACCTGACTCTGTGTCCAGAGGTACAAGGATATTTCAGAACTAACAAACTGTGAATTAAAGAGTATAATACAATTCCCCAAACTCATCTAAACATAGAAATAATTTTCATATAGTTCCTTTAAGACAGAAAAAATAGCTTGTGCATCTTTACTGGTGAAAAAATTAAAACACACATGTCCGACGACTTTTTAAAAAAACTTTAATGTAAACCTAATAACTGTTATTATTTTTTGTAAACTTATAATATTCTTAGATAAATATTTTTACTTGTTTTAAGAACAGTCATTTTGTCTTCTATACGGTTTCTCTAAAAATTTGCATCACTGTAAAGAAAAAAATTAAGCATTCCCCATATTCCTTTAGAGGTAAGAACTGATACTAAGAAAACTTTAAAATCTATATGATTTTATTCACTTTCATGCAGAAAGTCCTGCAAAAGGGATTAAATTTCCTTTTTATGTTATAATGAATAAAACTGATAACATTTATAAGAGACAACATTGAATGGGAAGACAGCTTGTACTACAGAAACCCCGAGCCACTAGAGATAACTAATATAGGAGGAGAACAGTGGACTGAGGAGAGTGAACACTCAGGAACCAGATTGCAGTGACCCAAGATGGAATGTGGCTTCTAGGGGCAAACATGTCAATCAGAAATAGAAGTTAAAGGAAGCAGTTGGACTGACTGGAAGAACACCCACTGAACACTTACAAAGTTTTCCAAGCAAAAGCATAGAAAGTGATGGATTTGGCTCAATAATAATCTCTCGGATGACCTGCATACAGATTATTAGAGACAAATATAAAATAGAAACAGAAGTGTATACAGAGGAACTCAGGTCAGGACACATGATAAAACTAAAAAGATAAAAAAAGCATAATAAGAAGTATTCAGTGGCACATTACTAATAAAGAGCAAACTCAAACAACAAGCTGTCACAGTCCTTGGTGATGTGACCCTGAGGCTACAGGTGCATGTGGCAGCAGTAATTATTTTCCAGCATGGGCAGGTTACCCTTCAGCTGGGGAGCCCACTGCAGCCGAGCAAACATCTCCTTCAGCCAACTGGTGGCAGGGGTTTGAGCAGCTGGGGGAAAAGTCTGGTTATGTTAAATGGTATTGCCTTCAAGGGAAGGAATACAGAACCATGGCCTTGAGATAGCTGAAAAATGCAATGTCTTTGCTCTTTATTTCCTTCTTCAGTAGAAAGATTAACTGTGGTCAGTGAAATAATGCCACTGACACTAATGAAGGACTCAAGTGAGAATAAGGAAGGATATGTTGGTTGCATAAATTAGGAATCTGAAGAAATTCAGATGAACTAGCCCTGGCAATTTCACCTCAAAACATGCAGGAGTCTGGCTAAAGCAATCTCAAGCATGTTAGAACACACTTGTGAGAATTTGATTAAAACAGGAGAGCCTAAAGAACAGAAACTGAAAGACTGTCCCTTTCTCTTTACACAAAGACAGGAAATGAGAAGGTAAAGAGGATCCACAGAATTATATCTCTAATTTCATTTACTATAAACTTATTGAAACAAGGAATCAAATTATTAGTGGGTAAGTAAACATACCAGTAAAAAGACAAGGTGACAGCATACTGAGATGTAAAACCGAATTTCCAGGTGAATCAGGAGTGCCTTAGCATGCAGCACCAATAAGGCATCAGTTGCACATACTGTGTATATCTTGGAGATTTCCCTTCAGCAAAGATGAGAATCAATTAGAAGAAGTCCAGATGAGAATTGCAAGGGTGATCATACCTCTAGAAAACATGACTTCTGTGGAAATCTTATGATTACTTGCTCCCTTAAAACTTCAGGATCTGGGAGACTGCATTTACAGTGCCTTGTTAGCTCACATTGTTCACAGAAAGATTATGTGCAAAGAGCTTCTTCAGACTGCTGCCAGCTAGACCACTTATCAAACTATTCTATTAGAAATAATAAGTTACTGTCAGAGGATAAAAATCTTAACAGATCTTTTCAAATTCAATTACAACATGAAACAACTACTAATATCAAAAGACTCAAGGGTTTTCTCATTAGTATTTTAAAGCAGCATGACAGATTATTTTG
Organism: Columba livia; assembly: GCF_036013475.1. Lineage (NCBI taxonomy): Eukaryota > Metazoa > Chordata > Aves > Columbiformes > Columbidae > Columba > Columba livia. The sequence goes on along the minus strand of NC_088603.1, from coordinate 124,793,448 downwards.
AGTGCGTCAATAATGATTCATACTTCTTGTTGAGTCCCCATTGTAAGGGAAAATCTTAAGACAGTTGAACTGTCTTTTTTCAGGCCAATATATGAAAAACATAATTAAAGTTGTTATGAATCTAGATGAGGCATAACTTTGTCTGACAGCTATAACAAGAGCAGATGAGATGCAAAGCAGTCTGATCACTTCAGGATTTGTACTGGCTACTATGTGGGCAAGATTCAATTACTGTGAAAGAAACATGACACACAGAAAATCTATCCAAAGCTGAAAAGAGAAACAAGGTGTGTGTGGGGTATTATTCTCTGATGGTGAAGAGATACCAGTCAATATGGGATGTTACCTTCCCAATAGGTTAAACTAATCATCACCATGAGATAGTAAACATCTTCAACATTAAACAAAATGTAAGTTACTGCTGGACCCCGGGCTGTACATGAGAATAACTCTGTAATTCTTTCTAGGAAGCACTTTTGAGATATTGCCAGACAGATGTCCAGATGCCCACACCTATCCAGAATGTGGATAGATGCCTACACATACACATCTAATATAATTTTAGGAATCAGAGAGCACTCTGCCAGCCTTCCAGCTGCCGCTCCTTAGACTATGTCAAGATACAGCCCACCTGCCTTTTAGAGAGCAGAGAAGTTGCTGAATAACAGCAACCAGAGCTGCAGCAAGTGGGGAAGTGACAATTAAAATGTAGGTTGGACAGTTTCTTGCTAATATGTCTCTTTCTCAGCTGCACAATTCTGCCAAATGCTACAGAATGGTAGTTCTTACTGTGAAAACTTTTATCAATAGGGTTTGCACAGCTTTATTAAGATTTAGTTGACTAAAATGTAGTATATAAACATGAGTGATTATTATACTGAAAATGAAGTAGTATTATACAGAATGAAAATATTATATGATTGCAACATTTCAACACAACGGTTCCTGAAAGCTGTATCCATCTCAGGTTTCTAAGACAGATCAAGAGGCTATACTGGCAAAATAACTATCATTATATCTTTTTGTCAGAAAAGGAAGCTGTAATTTTTGCAGTAAACAGTAGTAAATGTTATTTCCTTACTGCATTTTGTTCATTTATTTATTTTATATTTTCAATATATGTCTATCCTATCTGTTTTGTACCTATGCTGTGTTCTGTCTGCATTACAGAAGCTGAATAATACAGGTTGGAACAATCTCATAATTTGTCTGTACAGAACCCTGGGAAATGAGGCATTTTGACTGGCATTTCTAGTTTCTTTTACTGTTAATTGTAGCATTATATATCTCCCAAATACTTTCTAAAAATGTTTGCTTCATCTGAAACTTTCTTAGATGAGTTGTTCAGAAAAGCAATTGTTAAATAATGGTATATAAAAACTAATCCCCAGTATAGCAGAATTCCTACTTTTGGAAGACAATTACTTCACAGAAAGAGTTAATGTATGTGAACATCATTTAAGGTACCAAGTTACTGTCAGAAAATTTTACCACTCATTTCCATATTTTCAAGATAATCTTATCAGTACAATGTATCCTTTGTCCAGATAAAGTGCTTTACAGAGTCAGATTCATCAATAAAGAATTCTGGTTGGTGCAGTGCATGATGCAAATTGACAGAGAGGAGAGTTAAGGGGAAAGAAGAAGAGATATTAAAAGTGAACTAGGGGCTGTGTGGGAAAAAGGGCTGGCTAAACCAGAGAAAAATCCTTCCTTATCTTTTCCCGTTGCTTGCTTGCAGGAGGCCAGCTGATTCCACAAAGGGCTATGGAAATAGCTCTGTATAATCTGCAGCTTAGCAAGGATTTCAGACTAACTGTGCTTTCTAATGCCAGTGCAGCTCTTCAAAGGAGGATGTACTGGAAAGTTATTTATTCGTATTGCGTATAGATTGCACACTTCGGATGTCACGGTTAGTGTCTCCAGCTGCAGAGCTCAAGAACACCCTCTGCAACAGTGCTTTGCTGTTTTCTGTTCTCAGCTCCCACGAAGGTAACTTGTAGTCAGAGCAAGAGGGAACTTGGGTATTAGGATTTATATACCTAAAGCAGGGGTGTCCAACTCGTTTTCACTGGGGGCCACATCAGCCTCGTGGTTGCCTTCAAAGGGCTGAATGTATTTACTGTATACAGTATTCATCCAGTCCTAAAATTACAATCAGCCCTTTGAAGGCAACCATGAGGCTGATGGAACCCCTGATGAAAATGAGTTTGACACTCCTGACCTAAAGCATCCTGAAGTCAAAGCTCAGCTAAATTCAAAGAAAAGCCCTTACAAAAGTCAATTTCTCTACTTTAAAAAGACATCTTGCTCTAGCAGTAGATCAGGTCAACAGCCCTTAGGAAAGGCACATCCGAGACTGCTGGGTTCCTTAGGGGAGGACAGCTGATTTCAGCCCAACTCAACTGGGCTGCCCTAGGGACTGATTTGTTAACAGAAGAGCAGGTGATCGTAGAAATTTTTTTTTATATGGTACAGAAAATCTTTTCTATTCCTACGAGAACTCCGTAGAGTGTTTACAAGGCCCTATAATAATTGTTTGAACTGTTACTTTTATAGTGTATTTTAAGCAAGTGCTCAATAAAAATATGGCACGTTATTGTATAGAGTGAATAACTAAGCCTGATAAGACAAATTTGCAAAAACTCTAAAAAAACTGAGTAGGTATTGCAGCTGAAGCAGCTGAGAGAGAAGTCATTTCCTCAGTGAGTAAAAGCTGATACTGAGATAGCGTTTATTGGATTATAAACATGGTAGCATTCAAACATGGGTCTATTAAAACATTATTTTAATACTGTTTAAGATCAAATGATTCCAGATGGTTAATCTGGAATCCCCACAGCTAGACCTGTCAGCTATACTGAAAGTTTAATCAGACTTTTAACACACGGATGGGCTTTGAACAGCCTGGATCTTCTGAAAAAAATAAAACCTTAGGATTAATCATGAAGAGATTGATGAAGATATCTGAATAGGAGGCAGTAGCAGATTTGAACATCAAGAGGATGCTTGAGTGCACTGAATTCAGACAGAAGGTAACAGGATGTTAAAACACTGAAACTGTAGCCAGGAATAATGCACTTCTAACATGGGAAGCTGTGCTTTTGATTTTCCCTGCCTTGCTGAAGAAATCTGGCTGAGACTTCAAATCTTGAAAAGAAAGGCACATGTATAAAGGAGTAGCAAATATTTATTTTGACATCCTGTTGAAGACTTACCTGTAGAAAAAGGTCCCACTAATGATTATCTCTAACGTTTCGCTACTGACAGACTATGACAAATGACTCTATGTGTTTTGCTATGGACAGAAGCTATTCAACCTAGAATAAGTTCAGAGTAGATGTTTTCTACTCTCTTCCTTTCACAGAACCGCAAAAATGGTGCTTTCTTCTATAAGTACAAACGTCAAGGCACGTAGCTACATACAAATTATTCCATTTAATATTTACAGAAGCATGACTATTAAACTATTTTTTCAACCAGTGTCACACAGAACAAGGATCAAGACCTTACCAGGTTTCCATCAATTAACCACTGTTTTTAAAGGTACACAATTTGTTGAAAGATACCAAGTTGAATAATGATAATTCACAGACATATTTTGTGGTTGAGGTCCAAAGAGATATGAGACCTTAAATTATACAAAATAAAGGTAAACCCCGGAGTTTAACTACAGCGTGGCAGAATAAAAGAAGCCTAAATCCTGATCCCATGTCACATGATAGTCAGCAGCCAAAATCCCGTGTTAACATAGGCAGCACAGGCAAAACTTCCAGGTGTAAACTCAGCCTTGAACCTATTCTTATCTCTGTTTCTTGCCTACAAAATACTTCCAATAGTACTTCACACTGATTTTTTTTCCAAGGTGAAGCAAAAACCAGTCTAATATCTTGACCAATAAACATACTTCAAGTGGTGTTCCTGAGAGATATTGTGATATAGTGAATGAGAAGCTGATCTGACATGAAAGAAATGTGGCTTACTCTTCAGATCTGCTAAATCATCCCACTGAGCCTACTGTGCCCTCTATGTTTCACCTATTGCATCAGTAAAACTAAGTGAAAGGGCGCACCTCTTTCTTAGGGATGTGGCATCCCATCACTCAAGGCTTTGAAAACATCTCTCTCTCTCAGCTGCTCCCTAGAAGTGCAACTCTGCTGAGGCTCGTGCTGTCCTGAAAAGCAAGTCTAAAAGCCAGTCTGAAACCCGTCCTTACAGGGTGATTGACAACATGTTCTCTCGTTACCAGAGTTTACATCTCCCATGTCAGCTCATAGGCTATTTCTCCCGTTGTTAAAACTCATTCAGAGCAAAATGAGGGATCCCATGTCATGACAATTATTGTCTCGATTAGTGACAGTATTAATATGCTCTAGCAAAAGAACAACCACACTTTACTGCATTAACAGGTGGAAGTGTTCAATTCTTAATTAACTTTTTAGGACAGAAACTTATTAGACTACCTCTACAAAGGTCAAATTAAAGGTTAAGAGAACAACAGAACTACACTGTAATATATTTTGTAGCCAGGGAGCTCATTTAGAATTGTGAAACCCTTTACAAGGGATTGAAAAGTAAAAAAACCAAAAATCCCTTCACTTAGGGACAATTCCTGAAGGTGTACACTATGTTCTAAGAAATCAATACTGCATTTGTAGAGCAAATTACTACACAAATGCTAATGTGCAGATGCACTGTTGACTGCCTCTGCATTTAGAAACTCCTGTTCATAATTCAAAGTAACAGAAAAAGCTCCCCCCCCCCCCCAAGCTGCTTTTTCATTAAGTAGTTAGCCAGCCATGCAGCAGGAATTGTTCTGCCTTTCATGCCGTGTCCTTCTATTATTTTCCTGATTTCCACCCTCCTTACTCAATGAAAGATGATCTGAGGATGATTCACAATATAGTAGAGAAGGGTGTAAAAATAACAGGTTTTGCACAGCACTTGCAAATGGCTGAATATTGCTGAAGGTGCAAAACTCAATGCTAGGCAGGTCTATCCTCTCCTTCAAAATTCCCAGGCTTCCAATGAACCTAGTCACTTTGTTTTTTAACACTCTCTTCCTGTTAATTATGCTGTTGTTTTTTTCCCAAGGATTATCTCATATGGTGTTTACAGAATTAGCAATTGGGTTTTCAGAATACCATTAAATAATGTGTTTGTGTGAGAAATTAGTCTCAGTCTTTAAAGACAGGAGCTATTTTCCCTTAATAAAGCCTGTTTTCATATTTTCAGTCCTCAAGCTTCACCTCAATAGAACTAAACGACATGGTATTTCACATGCAAACTTAGCCATGGAAATCCAGAACAAAGTCTTCAAGCTTCATGTTTGGGTATACAGCAGGTCAAACAGCCTGAGGGGTCCTAGGAAACTTTCCCAAATTATTTTACATTGTTGTATTTCAAAATCAATTTAGACTGGAAACTCACCTTTGTCCAGAGCTTTTGTCAGATGCATTCAAATACTTAGACACAGAAGGCAAATTGAGTAAATAATTATTTACACATTTAAGAGGATTTATGTGTATTTTGTAGAGTCCAAAGTCCTTGTTATAGATACTGCCTGTTCTGCTGAAAAGCTTTTACAGTTGGTGTCAGAGCTCGCTTTCAGGCTTTGTGTGGCCTCAGTGAAGTTGGCCATGACAGGAGCACTGACAGCCAAGGAACACACACAAAAGGGAAAGAGAGCATTTTGAGGCATGGGAATAACGTATCAAACTCTGTAAGATGGTCACAACAGCTTGAAAATGAGAAGAATATGGTGGTGATTGCTACACTCCTGGCAGCAGACAGATGTACTGAGTGAGGAGCTTCACTCCCTTTCATTATTATTATGCTTATTATTGCTGTCTTAAGGAAATGGTACCTGGAAATTTATCAGAGACTGATGTGCTACTTCCTTTTCATTAGTTCCTGTTATAACTTAATCTAGACTACAGTTATCATTTAAACTCTCAGCATTTTTGATTTTTAAATGGCATTGGAGACTGTATTTTCTATATGTGGTAAAATCTGTATACAGGAAAAAAAGTCTATTCCTATTTAAACCAGTGGGAATTTCGTGATCCAGTGCACCAGGGCCAGGATTTCGTCTACTCTCTTAACTTCTCTCAGATTCCTGCTTCTCACTTCGCTAACAACAGTGATGCCCAAAAATAATTTCCCATCTTAGTAACCGGCTTCCTCCCCCTTTCTTGTTAACTGCTTCTGTATGTCTTTAGCTGACAAGGGAGCAAGTGAAGTGATTTAAAGACTTTGGTTGTTTTCATTTATCTGGAAAAAAAGTAAAATATTTTACTTTTCAGTATCCAGAGTCTTTGGCAAGAGAGGCTGAAGTTACTCAGCCACTTCCATCACCAGAGAGGTGGATTCCCCACCCTCAGCCCCGCTTGGTGTCTCCCGTTTGCCTGTGGCATGATCTGCTCTTCTCTCAGCTATCCTGTTGGCACTGTTTCTGCATGCAGAATGTAAGACTGGTGGAAGAAACATCCAAGCTTTCAAAAAACGTAAAGAATAAAATGCTTTAAAATAATAAACAGTGAAGCAAAACTTTAAAGCATGCCAGAACAAGTATTTCCACCTGTAAAGAGGCAGGGAGCTGCTGCATATGTGTATGTTTTTGTTATTCATGACCCTATCATGCTGTTTCTGCAAGGGAAACATTTACTGAATTGAAGTAATTGAAGTTTTGGACAGGTTTTGATGCTTGGCTCTTTTTTTTTTTGTTTTTTTTTTTTTTTTTTGTCAAATCCATGACATATTTACTGATGGAATAGAACCATTTTCTCTCACACTTCTTTTCATATTTATTATTACTCTATTGACAAGTTAGCCTATGAGACATAGAAAACTAAGTAGCTCTACTTGAAATTGATAACTTGGAAAAGGGACACAGAACCTCCGGAAGTCCTGTAAAGGCTACATGATCTCTAACTCTCTTTAATTCAACAGAGCTTTCCTTTCAAACAAATGACCTACCATCTCAAGCCTTCAGGTTCCCTCCCCCCCGCAACCCTCTTTCTCTCTCTCTTTTTATTTATTAAAATATGGATAAAAATCACATTTTCCTCTGATGTTCTTTCATCATGACTTAGAATGAATGTAAAATTTTTCCTGGAAATAAATGACTGCGTTCAGTTTCCAACTCATATTCAGATAATGAAAATGCTTTCATAAGTCATGTCTTTATAGATTTGATTGAAAAATTATTTTCAAGTAGAAAGAAACAGCCACATTTATTTCAGAGTTCCCCAGATCAGGCATTATTTGTCCTCCAGCTTCTTCAACTCTCCAACTATACTTTTTATAATGTACTTATATCATGATACCTATTGTGACTACTTTTAATACAGTAGATTTGTGTTTAGACCTATACTTTATTATTTCAGGTGGTATATGCTTAGAATGTATACTGTACCTCTCTGCAAGACAGAAGACTTTGCTTCTAGTTTTATCTAGTGGATAAAAGGAGTTCGGATTTTTTTTTGTCAATAATAATAATAAAAAAGTAGGAGACACTGCATAGTTCTACTGCTCTTGTCTCTGCTAACATCCTCATTTGTTCTTATGAGATGAATAATTTTCTTCCTTCCAATCAGAATCAGTGGTCAAATGGAAAATGTGAATGGCACATAATGAAGTAAATAAGGCACAATGTGAGGAGAAATTTGGTTGGTTAGAGCAGAGGTCTAGGATATAGGGACAATAATGGAGCTCTAAAAGTGCCATATGGTGACTAAAAGGCTCAATTTGTTTCACAAGCGCTGCATTACACTAGATAAAAGACCTTTTATATCAGCTTCTTTATATCTCGTCTTTGTAAATCGACTCTACTTTATTCCTTCACTCATTTACGTATTTTTCTGTTGTTAATAGCAAATGTAAGAAAGCTCAAAATTGCCCAAGTTCCATAAAAAAATCAGATTTATCCTTCACAAGGTTGCAAATGTATGAATAGTCTTAGAGCTAGAAAATATATCTATTAAACTTTTGCTCAAGATAAATATAATAAAATACACTGTATGGATGGAGACAGGAGTTATCCATAAAATCAGAATTCACTAACATATACCAGATGACAGTGTTAATCAGCTAGACCACAAAATAAGTCATCTTTATGTTTTATTTTTTGATTGACATAATATCAATTTAATGTATACATAACAAAATATATGCTATCTATATTTCATTTTTAGAGAAAATAAGGCAGACATGGTTTTAAAAAAGGAAACTAATATCTGCCTACAAAGAAAATAAATTACATTGGGGTGCTAATTCCATACACCTCTAATTTGGCCAAAACAACAAACTTTATATCTAAGCAATTTAATTGTATGGGTTTTCATTTCTGTACAAATAATAAAAAAGATACATAAAGCCAACGTTTGATATTGAGGACTTGACTTTAATCTTGCCTATACTAGCATAAATCAAAGGCTGCTCAGCTAACAGCAGTAGAAATACAGCAACATAAAGTAAGTGTGAAATGAGAATTAAGCCCATACTCTCCTTTTGGCATAGCTTTTTTCTTCCAAGATGCAGTACTATGTGCTGTTCTCTCAGCACCAAAGACACTATCTTTGCTAAGGGCATAAAATCTATTGCCTGGCACACAATAAAATAACTCATATTAATGCAGAGTGACACTTTAGAGTAGGGATTGGTTTCCCATATAGTCCTGTAAGACATAGTAAAGGATAACTGTTACTTTCATTAACTGTCTCACAGAGTTGCTTGCAGTGGTTTAGAAAGCCAGGAACCTGGATCAGTCCCAAAAAAACCCAGAGATAGCTGTCTCTTTGATACCCTGACAGCCAGAGGCAATACCCAGTCACTTCTGATAGACATGCAATATCTTTTAATTGAATGCTAGCACTTTTTCATACAGCAAAGCAAAAATCTTGGAAGTATACAGAATAGAAATGAAAACTGACCAGGAAAATGTTTTGAGATTGAAATACTCCACTGCACTCAGTGGGACGAGATATTCATGGCTGTGAAAATGCCACATGAATCTGCACTTCTCACTTCAAATTCTTTATTGAAAAAGAAAAAAAAAAGCCCACATAATAGACTATTATAGTTCACATTCCACTAAGGCTTCATTCAGTTTTATTTTCCATAATCCGTATGAGAAATGCAGGTCAGTGACCATTAGCAGCAATATATTTTACAAACATTTAGAAATATATGTTAGAAGCCCAAGTGTAATAAAAGACAGAGTTGAGAGTAAGAACACAGCATGCTCTATTTTTGAGTATCCGATGGTGGTGAAGAAAATATGAGGAGTCACTGGATGGACATTTAGTGCTGAAAGCTGGCCAAAGAAAAATGGAAAGAGGAATTGAAAGAGAAGGCAGGTGGACGGTCTCTTTGCTTCTATTTAACTTCTCTCCTTGAGGTTCATTGCTTAAAAAACAAAACAAAACAACAAAAAAAAACCCGACCCAAACCAAAACAATGACATCAGAAAAATTTGAATCTGGTGCTCCAGAAATATGCCCATTGGAGAATCAAAGAGTGAGCTGTTATAGCCTGGGGACTACGAGCCTCCTTACACCATAAATAAATGAGTGAATAAAGAGTCATAGAGCTATGTATTTTTCATGAGAGAAGAGATGGACATGAGAATTTAACAAAAGGCTGACATTTGCATAACAAGGAAATCATATTCTCCTCATAGTTACCTAAAAAAGGAGATAGTGAGAACAGTATATGAGAAAAATAGGACAAAGAACATATATAAGGATTTTGTTGTAAAAATAAAATACCATTCTTAATACTTAAATTGATTTGAACTGTTCTGTATCCTCACATGCATCTGTTTTCTGGAAAGACAAAAATTTGGCCACTATCCATTGTGCCTGAATATCATATAAAAAGATTCATTTCTGCCATATAGTTTAAAAAAAAAAAAAGGAAAATCTTGCACAATACCCATTCCCCTTTTGATAAATCCAGCCCAGTATTTTTAATCATTGATTTACAAGAAAAACATCTGCCTAGGATTTTGTTAAGTCTTGCTGCTTGTATTCGTATGTAGTCGCTGCCAGTGAGCACTCAGTTTGTATGAGTGAACTATGGCACACAAAATTGGCATTCCGGACTTGTAATTCTTATTAATAATTAAATTATAGCTTACTTGGAAATTAAAGCCTTAACAATAGTGCAAGTAGGAACATACTACACTTAATCCTTTTAGTTCTGGGGGAGCTCTGGACAGCCCTGGCCGGACTGAGAGTACAGGAGCACTGACAGAACTATTGTCAGTGAGCACTACTCAAGTGTTACGAGTCATCACCACCTCACCCTGTAATTTCCCGTGATTACTTTGCAGATGTCTAACACATCTAACAGTGAGGCTGTAGTGCCCTCTTACACTGGAAAGCTGATACAAAGTTCCCTGATATCAATAAGAGGCCTAGCATGGTACATTCATTATTATGGTAAGCACAAAGCATGGGCTGCTAGACAGCCCATTGAGTATTTTCAAGTGTTCGTTCAAACTCTGAACTCTAACCATTCTCTCATTTTTCTAATCAGACAACTTAGAGTGTAATTATCTTGATATATGAAAGGAGGAGGGCCGAGCAGAAACAATTAATACTTGCAACGCTTGTTTCGTCTGCCAGCCGTGGACTTCACCATCCTTCATTCCCTCATGGTGTCATTTAATTCTTGTTTAAACAGCTCCTGTCTCCTTATTTCTTCAGCTGTGACTGTTGGACCATTTTTCATAGTCATGTCTCTCAATAGGAAAATGGCTTTGCAATTTTCAGGCACGCGTTCCAGATTTGTTTTTCTTCAAGTTTCATTTACAAATGGATTTCTTTCAGAGTTACTACCTAGCATGAACAGAATAATTTACCTAGAGTGGACTAAAAATAACACCCATACATGACAAAGTTTAGAGGATTTTGCTGTCAGCTCCTAACCCTCTTAATGTGCGCACTTACGTGCTTCTCCATGTCTCTGCTTTTTGCTTTTGTTGTGCTAAAATGCATTTATATTGATTGACCACATTTGAGCTAAACAAACAAAACCCATGGTGAAAAGAAAATCAATCCACTTTTAATTCTGAACATACCACTTTTTATGTAGGAGAAAAATATATCCCCAATTAAGCATCTGCATAATGCCACATAGACAGAAATACAGACCGATTTTTCAAAATCGTGTCCTTTAAATATGCATGTAATAAAAATGGACCAGATTTTTCACAGCCACTATCAAATAACAGGAAAAAGGAAAGGGATTCAAAAATACTTAATGAAAAACACAAAATTATTTCCATTCTTCTGAACCCTCATTCCATATTTATGATGTTTTAACTCATTTTGCAGCTGTCCTGTGCCCACATCTGGAATCCATATCTTATGCTTTTAGCAAGAGTCTAGCTTGTCAATTTTTATCAGGAGCTTTTAGAAGATGCTAATAATTTACATCAGTGGATATAGATTGCCATTACCATTGAGCCTGGTAAACAAAATATTGCTGAAGTCTAATTGACCATTTCTAATTAGAATATTATAATTCTGAATTCAGTAGTTTTGCATTCGGTATGTCTTTTGATAATCCTAAGGAACTCATTCATTGTGGGCTTTCCATTTTAAAATCCAGAAGAAAAATGCAAGCATTTTAAAAAGGATCAAAATAACAGCACCCATCATGAATCAGCTTCAGGACTACAGGCTGGTCTAATATCCCTGTATATACCAGTAAATTTAGTTGCCCAGATACAATTTTAAGCTTTGTTTTGCTAACCCTCATTTTGGTTTTTCCTCCCATGAGCATTTCACTGATAACTAGAGCCACATAATTCAAGCTGATAAGTCTATGAACATATTTTAAGATAATTTACATAAGCCAAGATTACTAGGACTGAGTCTCCAGCTCTTCAGTCTCATCTCACACCTTCCATTGTTTTCAGAGTCATCAGACTTACTTCAATAAAGCCTGAGTTTGCACATGCCTAACATGTATTCCAACTGATACCAAAATGCATCTTTGTTTCTTTCTCTGCAGACCTGAACTACCTACCTCTTGAAGGAGCTCTGGCTTAAACTTTCTGTCTAAATGTCTGAAAGGCAGTTGCAAGAGTGCTATTACTAAAGCAAGAGAAGATAAACCATTATTCTTCAGAGCCAAGAAACCTCCTTTCTCTGAAAATAGCCCTTAAATCCAAAAGCATCCCTGAACTCAGATTTCTCAGGGCAGAGAAGGTAAAAGTAGTGGCGACTCTTCCCACATACATCGTGGGGAACCAGGAAGCATCTGACTTGTTACTCGACTAAAATTCAAGACAAAGAGAAGCTGTCAAGAGAAACAGCATAGGCACTGCTAGCTACAATAAAATGAATATTGCATTTCCCCATCATTAGTGGGAGCTCAACATCACAGGCTACTGCTTCACACCACTTTTTGGGCCCATCCTTGTCAAACAGACCTTGCATATCCTGCTGCTGCAATCCTACTACTTTTCTCTATAGTTGAGTGATACGATGAATCCTACTGGTGAGGTTCGAAGACAGAGATAGGATGCATGTTCTTTTGTCCCACATTAGTCCCTTGACTTCTCATAAAGCCATCTATTTTATTTCCTCTAGAAAACAAAAGTGGTTTTGCCATGTTTTCTGTTCCAGTCTCCGTCATTCCTTGTGTCTCAGACCCTGCGAATGTGACATCGGCTGCTTCTTTGTGCCAGCTTCAGCATCTCACTGTTACCCATTCTGCTACCTCCTTGCTCCTTCTCCTCATGTTCTCATGGTCTCCCCTTGTCCCTAGACCTCTTAATTTCATTATTCATCCTTAGAAGCTCCTACAGTCTCATGTATACTGTCCACAGTCACAACTCTCAAACACTTCTCTGCATGTATGGTGTGACTCCCTGCACTGGTGATTTTATGTCTCTTTCTCTCTGTTTTCAGGAATGTTGATCCTTCCAAAAGTAAAATCACGGAGCCTTTTCTGCAGAAGCTTCTTTCATATTCCTTTTTTTTTTTTTTTCAACTATCATATTATTTCAGTTACTTTGATATAAAATATTAAAGTTGGTTTTGATTAGTTTCCCTTTCTTTCCTTTTAAGTTCCTATCAGCATTCTTGCACACAAACTAATCTTCTTACTTTTCCCCTTATAACTGTTCTAAATTCTTCTGTTTTCGTCCACTGCTATCTAAAACTACGATAAGGTGATGGTTTTATTTTTTCTTTGTGCTTTATCAGAACAAAAAATCATCCTCTTTTTTAGCCTTCTTGGACTTCTTTGCTTTCAAAAAGGAACTTACAACTATAATATTTATGGCAAACAAACCGGAAGGGGTGTATCTGGAAGGGCAAAGCATGCTCTGATAAGACTGAAATGAGTTACCTTTCATCGGATGGACAAGAGAGTGAAGCAAGGCCATGCTCATTACAAATGCATGTTAATTCCTTAAGCAATGTTTCTGGTAGCCTTTCTAACATGGTCTAAGCCTTTTACTGTTAGCTAGGACTTCTCAGAAAACAGATATTAACAAAGTCTTGCAGCAGTGATGAATAGACACTAGTAGGCTCTTCAGCTCTCTGAAGAGAAAATGACTATTAGTGGCAGAAAATTAGACCTTTATTCTCTCTGGTCTAGAGGGAGCCTTCAGTTATGCAGTTAAACAAATGGAATGTGCTCTTTTTCATTTATTCTGTTGGCAGTAGCTGTGCAGGCTTTATCCTTGTGAGACTGTTAGCATTATGCCATTTAAGATTGAGTAAGGTTAGGAATTAAATTAATATGATTTTATTAATATTTGAACAGCATGTTACAAATGCCCATAAGATTATTTATAGCTTTTCATGCATCACAATATAATTAATATATATTGTCTAAACTAAAAACTTCTATTCAAAATATGTCTGATACTGTGAATTAAAATACATACTCCAAGGTGAATGCATGTAATAAACATACTAATTATCAAAATAAATGTATATGTGCATTAGCTAATTATTTTATTTGCATTTCCCAGCTAGCAGCAGAATGAATCCATGTGTGACACAATTCCATAAATTAGTTTCACCGTAAGTAAATTACCTTGCTTCACCCTTCTAAACAACCTTAGAAGGTTAAAGAAAAAAAGTATTTTTACATGCTCAGAAATTCAATTACTCAAGCACAAAACTCTAGACTTATTTGTTAAAAAACAAACAAACAAAACATAACACCACCAACAAAAAAAGTATTGATCTGAAGTGCAGTCATAATTTTAGTTTTACTATGTTGGTCCAAATACAGGCAGTAAGTTGGAGTAAGGCTCAGAGAACTCCCCCGATTCGCAACCACCCAGTCCAGTCAGTGCAGTGGTTTAAGTTTTATTCAGAAGAAAGATCAGGTTAATTCACATGGTAAGTGGCTGGTGGTGTAGAAAACCAGATACAGAGTCTCCCAAATATGCACATGATGTTAAACTAAGAAAGGTTACAAACAGAGGACACAGGATAGTGAGGAAGAAGGTGGCAACATGGACAGGAAGAGGAGCTTGAGATTCAAGTGGTAAAAAACCATGTCAGCACATTCTGAAAATAATAATCTAAACCATAACTTTTCTAATGGAAATACTTGAAAAGCAATAATGCTGTGAGAAACCAAAGGGAGATACCAGCTAGTAAAGTGGATGTGTGCTCGGAAATGAAGGAAGACAGTATGATTTTGAACCAGATATGCCAAAAGAGTGCATGCTAGGACACAGATGGCCCCTATCTGCACAGTACCGATAAATCAACATCTGGAACTTTCCATCTCTGTATGAGAAGAGGCCAGAAAACAGACAGAAATTTTGAGAAAAATAAATAAATGTATGCATGTGAGAAATGGAGTTCTCACATGCAGAAAGACAAAAAGAATGAAAGAAACCCTCCAAGACTCTAGAAATGGGAACCTGAATTTACAGTTCTGTATTTTTATGTATGACTTACTTCAAATGTACTTGTTTTTCATAACACCAAGAATTTCTGCTTGAGACCTTTAAAGTAAAGCTACTTGATATGGAAAACCAAACATATTAACACGTTTTAATTTGACAGATTAACCCACTTTATGGTCCTTTTATTGAATTTTCATTTTCAGTTGTTGGCCATTATGCTTTGTTTAGGTGAAGTGCTGAAACAAAAGAAAATGTATTTAAGGAGAAACAAAACTGAAGAGGAAAAATGAGATTTTGCTTCAAAGATATAACAATAGTGAGTAAAGAGTACTTCTTTAGGCTTTCTGCACTTCAGCATCCTCTGGGCAAACAGTCATGCTTTGCTCTTCTTACAGATTTAGCAATATTCCCTGGCTCTGGAGTGTTAATTTGGAGAGGTATAGCAGAATATTTTATATATGCATATATTATATACTTAAGTAAATAAACTTTAAAGATTAGAAAGATGAAAGATCAGAAAATATTTGTGATACTGAGACAGAATGAGAATCAGAATTTTCCCCATATGTCAAACAGTGGGAAATACTATAACCACTATTTAGAACTAGATTATATGTTTTGAAGCAGACTTCTTTGAACCTGTATGGATGTTGAGCAGAGGAACTGTTATTTTTGCATCTGTGATTTGAATAGATTGTTAATTTTTACCTTTGTAAGAAAACAGAGCAGTGACAGAAACAGGGCAGGAGGGCAGAGCCAACCCAGGCTCTACCTCACCACTCACGGCAAGACACAGGGCAACAAATTGCTCAGATTCACTGTTTTCCATCCAAAAATCAGTGAGGTCAGGCAGAGAAATGAGGGTTGCCTAGCAATTCCTGATAGTTCCAATTTCTTCTAATCACTCCTTCTCAAGAACAGTGAGCCAGTGAGTTCTCTGGTTTCCCCAAACATCTTTCTTTGCTAAAGCTGAGAGCTTTGCTATGACTTATAGCCACGTCCAGAACAAAATGTTAGACAGTTTTAGCCAGCTGTTTGACTGAAGAACAGTGCCTTGGCTTCATCAAGGTAATGCAGGAGGTATTTGCAGACAGTGCGCTAGTTCTTGTTATTTCTTTTTCATATTAAAGAAAATGTCAACTAGGCAAAGTTGGCCAGTTAGAAATGCTGGCAAAAAAAATGCCTGATAAAGATCTGTCATATACAGAATTTAATTTTAATGGCGAAAAATTGTGTGTGCTCTGAAATGCAGGTATCACATAAATATCTCTGTCTTGGATAAATATAAGAAAACATACTGATCAATATCCTGAAGAAATACAGAGTGGATTAGTCATGAAAAAGCAGAGATTTCATTTCATTCTAGACCACTTCTTGAGCTTTTGTTAGTGGTAATGACTTTTTAGGCAAACTAATTAGTTGATCAGAGACCTACCCCTAAAAAAGCCTGAAGCAAGGGTCACTTCAAAGGTTTTGCTAAATCACATTCTGGTAGATTTTCGAGGCCATCACATTTTGAATTTGATACTTTTGATTGCTCTGATTCCAACAAAAATGTTCAACTGGGAAAAAGAACTCTTGTGGGACATACATGAACGATCTCACAGAAAAAGATGTTTTATGGAATTGTGGGCAGTGCTTTTGAGAATGCAGAGGTGCTCAACACTTAGGGGTATCTTTCTCCCTGTGTTTCAGTGGCGTTTTAGTGCATCTCTTCCCAAAAAGTTCCCGCAGATAATTCCTTTGGTAGTGCCTTTTAGACAGCAGCTTCAAATTTCTCCAGAAGGCATTTCCAGGACTCATCTGTGCAGCCACCAAGTTGCTCTTGGGAGATTTTTGTAATGAAAAACCTTTAGTGCTTGCCTGTTTTCTCCCTTTACAACCTTGTGCTAACAGTTCTTTAACTTCTGAAGGGAGCTGAATCGAGCAGGGAATGGTGGCCGCCCTTTGGAAAAGATGGCTAGAATGGAAAGTGAGCGTAGTAATAAATGTGACAGCGGTCAAAGGATGGGGAAGACTGGTGGGAGCAGATGCCAAGCAGGCAGGAGAAGCCTTGTGTGAGCAGTGGGATAAGAGGGAGGGTGCACAGCTGAACTGGGATGCTGTTCAAACTTGTTCTGAATGTACTGTCAAGCATCTCTTGAGATTTAGGTCAGAGTCTGAGCCTCAGGATTTCCTTTGCTTTTTTATTTTTTTTTTTTTTTGTTAGGTGAAATTAATGGGTCTTTTTATCAAACTGACAAAAAAAAGAGAACTATTTTACTTTTTAAGCATGTGCATCACAAGTTTTGAGGATTTGCAAATCTAACAGCAGATGCTGCTTTCTGCTGCTGCTACACAGTGTCCCTTGTTTTAAACTGAAGAAAATAAATATTTTCAAATACATCTTGTGATTATTCAAACAGAATTATGCACACTAAAAATTTCCGCTAATTTATTTTAAATAGGGAAATGTGTTTTCAGCATATATCATTTTTTACCCTGAAAACAATTCTACAAACTGATCTGTGGAAAAGATATCACTCAAAATTAAGCTAACAAAACCATTCAGGTTAATATGAATTTTTTCTTTGAGTATTTTGGGAGCAGACCACAGTTGGTCCATGAAACCAGCTGGATTAAGCAGTGAAACAAAGCCTGACAAACGGTGCAAAAAAATTCCTGCAGGAGTCCGCTTTTCCAAGGAGGACAATATGTATGAATGCAAAGGTGCAATGCAATTAGTGTATTATGAAAAACTTATTTATTTACATTGCTCCTTCCTTCCTGAAGATATATACGAACTTGTAATCCATGTGCAGACTGTATAGTCCGATAAGTATTTTGAACACAGCAAAGCTAAGATACATGTCAGCAAGGTGCAATAATCCTCCCATTTTTTTCTGCTTGTAAAAACATTTTACGATGCAGTAATGAGGCAGAAAAAATCACAAATGTAAGAAAAGTGCCGACATGCATGTGAATCCCACTATTGGATAGCACCAATGTAATGAGATTAGTTCAAACTGGGATAATTTCCCAGCCCCATTTTAACTTGCAGATCTTTCTCAGACACTGGTCCCACAGGTTTATTTGAAGCATGTGGATGCTCAATTAGACTTTTTTATGATGCCTATTAAATTATACAAGGTGGTCTATGCTCAAACCTGTGAAGCACTCATTAGCGCAGTGTTATAATGGTGAGCAAGCTTGATTGCAAAAGCAGAGGCTGAGTAGCTCATTCGTGTTTTCTGAATGAAACTGATTTTAATTGCCTACTACCTTACACTCTGTGTGGTTGCAAAGCCTCATCCTAACAAACAGTATTAAAGGCTCTACGCTTTCATCTTCCTTTCATTAATAGCTTCGTCAAGAGGACTTAGGACATAGGACTGTGGTTAACCGAGGAAAGGTGAGTGCTCCTTGGCTCAGAGCCCCTCTAGGAAGACAACTGGTCATCCAGACAATAAGATCAGCACAGCTTTGAACTCCACTGATCAATGGTGCTGCAGCCCTGACAGTATGTTTGACTCTCATATCAGAAATAGCCAGCTTGACTTTATTTCCTTACCTTGCTCACAACTCTCTGTTGCTGCTTTTTGAGGCTGTTGCAAGTTTCCAGGCAGCCTGGGAGCTGCTCTGAGCCTTTTATTTCATTTGATGTTTCCCTCAAGCACTTGTGATCAAAGGGAACATCAATTACTCCAAATCAGACTGATAGCTTCCAAGAAACACATCTGTGAGTCTGATGCCTCTGACTCACATCCCATCTTTGTTCGCTATTAACCCTGCTATTACTCGGCTTTTCTTTTAATTTCTACCTCTCTTGCAACTACCTGTAACTTAGCAGTGAGCCAGAGAAGAGACTAACCTGCGACTAAAAGTGAGCACAGTGACATACTGTTGACAAGCGTATGTCAACATTGAACAGAAAGAGGTTGTAGGACTAAACCAGTTAATAACACAGTAGTCGCTGCACATCCCAGTGATGGGGAAGTGACAACACTGGCAGTGCCTTGACAGGGAAGAAAATCCCCCAAGAGACACCCCCAGGTGAGGTCGCATCACCTCTCTGCATCCGGGGTGATATGTTTGTTTTGTGGTTTTGTTGTGTGGTTACTTCACTGATTTTGATGAGCTCCCTCCAAAGTCAGGCAGTGCTCCGCCAGCAAAACGCGGCTGCACAGGGCAATCACAGCGGGTAGCAAGTAAACCACAGCCAGCATGCAGGAGGAATACGCTTGCTTCTCATCCACCATCTAATTTCAGGCTACATTAGACTGGTGCATAACACATTTCATACAAATATTTACTGAGGGATGACTAACGTAGCAGTACTGATACATCTCTTACTGGCTTGCAACTGTTCCTATTCCCATGCTGACCTCCTTAAGAGAGAATCTATACCTTCTGCATATTTCATTTACAGCAAAAGTAATTGAAAAATTATTTTGCCTCTGGCTGCTGTGTAGAATATGACAAAATGGCATTTTCTAAGATTGTGACAGAGTGCTTCCTTCATATTAAGGAGTCTCTGAATGGAGAAAGTGAGTTTTAGTGATTCCCTCAGTAGCAAAACAATATACATGAGGCAAGATAATATTTGTTATCAGGTCAGTGTTCAGACACAAAGAAGGAGTCATGTACCTGGAACCTTGTTTGTTCTTAACAGCTGCAACTGTTGGTCTGATTTCTGTTGCCCAAGTTTTGTACAACCTTTGTAGGTGCCTGGGGAAGGGCCTCAGACGCCAGCACAGACACAGTTTAGACTGGCAAGACAGAAGAGGGTCAGACTCGGAAGCTCTGTGGTCATGCCATGACAGCAGAAGCAACCCATGAAGAAAGAAGGTCATCTTATCTAAGATACAAATGAGGCTCAACTCCCCATATAGTGGGTGAAATTTTTAAATGATGCACTTTGAGAATTTAGTGCAAGTATGAGGTAGGATGACATCAGCAGTTAAAGTCCACCTTAGCTACCGTGTTCTCTGTTGGGCACCACACTTGAGGAAATATTGGAGATAATCCAGAACACAGTGACAATGATAACAGGCTTGGCAAAAGTGACAAAAAGTCACAACTGGAAGAATTAGTACAGCTAAGTGGGAGAAGAAAAGACTATGGTAATCAGCAGGAAGTATGATAATAGTTTTCAAATATGTGAAAAAAAATCTACAGAGAAATGTCATCAGTTTTTTTTCCTTGTTCACTGAGTGAAAAATGGGAGCAGGAGGTGGGAAATGCTCTTCATTTTTAGCGAAGAAAATTTAGGTTGGAAAACCTTCTAGTTATGAGAATTGTTAACTAGGAAGACTGGAAATAGTGGCATGGTCAGACTCTGCAGAACAGGTTGTATGAACATCTATAAAAAATGGTAAAGATTACTTGATCTTGTCTTTGTGCAGAAAGTGAGACCTGATGATCTCTTGAAACACCATGGAACTATTTTCAGATATTCAGTGATGTCTTAATAAACAAATATTACATGCACTAAAGTAAACATTGCAAGCACTATTTTTTTTTAACAAACACACATAATGCTGAGCCATATTAATAAGTTTTGCAGACTAGAAAAAGGATAAACAGGGCAGCATTTTGTTTCCATGGCCACATGTCCAGGTCAGTTGTTTGCTTACCTGTTATCCCCAGCAGCTATGTCTGCAGTAAATTTACCATGTAGACTACTTTCTCATAGGAAAAATAGAGATAATAAGTCAATGTCCAGTAATTGCTTTTTCTTAGATATTGCATAAATATATATTCCTGAGGCTTTCCTGAGACGTGGGAGCTTGAGCAACCGTTTCACACATATGTCTTTCTGTGAAGTACATAATGTGTGTTAGCAAGCTAAAAGCCAATGCGTGTGTGTGGTGTATGATAACAGGAGGAAAGAACTGAGGAGTTCCTTATGGGTTGTAGGTTAAATAAGGCAGATGGTAGTAGCTGCCTGTGTGTCTCCATGAACTACTGATAGGGGGGTTGATATCGGCTGTGGAAAGGTTCAAAGCAGAGTAAATAATTCCTTGTGTAAAGTTGTTTCTTTGGAGGTGTCTTTCAAAAAAGGCACTGAAGAGCTCTTTGCAGAAAGGCAATAAGAAAACTAGGCAGTGGTGGTTACCACTATTAACTCCAGAGCTAATGCAGAAGAGGAAGGTAGAAAGAAAAGTTGGCAGCAGGATGAGGAGAGTTGTTCGGCAGTGCCTGGCAGTGTGGGCTCTGTGCTGGATGCAGAGACAATACAGGGCACTGGCAATTTTCATCTTCATACCCAAGAACTAACACAAAGTGGATGACTTGTCTTTTAATACTTCAAATCAGCTCAGAGTCCTTAAATACAACCACAAGACAACCCCCTCATTTGCTGCTTCTTTTCTGTCTGCTGCCATAAATGCTCTTTTTTACGCTTGAGTATTACTCTTGTCACTCCATGAATTGTCCTCACCCTACGCACAGAGAAAAGGAAGGATCTAAACAATAAATCCTACGTTGGGGTTGAGAAGAAAAGCACCTAAGCACTGGCAGTGACACATGCTTAGGGAGGGGGGACATCTAGATATCTGTATATTTTTTAATACCTACCCATTTTGAGCAGTAGGTAGTGGGAGGGTGAGAGAAAAGAGATTGCTTGCTCAGGAGGACAGAAAGACAATTAGAATCATGGTAATGCCATTCTGCTAACAAATTAACACTTTAAGCCTTTCTTACAATCATATAAATATCATACTGTGCTGAATGAATATAGTCTTGTCTCATCTTTGGGCCTCCAACAGATGTGTGGTAGCTCCTTACAAAAGTTTCAGACAGTAGGAAGTCTCCCAGAGGCCCTATAATTTTGCTAACACTCCTCTAACCTGCCACATGATCTTCTGCTTTACTATGTTGCTGCTTTCCATCCCAGCTTCTTTATTCTGCTTGCAGACCTGCTAGTCCACCGTGCTAAGTGACTGTTAATCACGCAGAGCGACCTGCACTTATCCTCGCTTCAGAGAGGACTGGTACCAGCAGTCATACTGTGAGACTACCCAGAAACATCTGTACACCCCACAAGCTAGAGCAGCAAGGGGCGACATCCAGCTGGACACCTACATTTCATCAAGGAGGTGACACTGGGCTGGGATGGTCTCAGAGCACTAGTGGCCGACATGGGCAGGTTGGCAAGCCAGGTACTGTGAGACATCCATGAGAAGTCATGGTCACTGCATGTCATGTCTTCTGGGGGAAGAAGCATTTTTTTTTAATAAGAAAGGTAAACCAGCAGTTTACAAAGGAAGTGTGATGATGCTCATGAAGATGACATGCTGTAACCAGTCACAGAAATGACTTTTGAAAGAAAAAAGACGCCAATGACAATCAATCCTACTTTACCCACAAGAAATCAGAAATTCAGACACATCCCCATCCCTACAAGAAATATTGCTTTTTACTCCCTGAGACAATCAAGGGTTCTAGAACTTGATCTCAGGAGTCCTCTTCTCTATTACAGTCATATTCGTATAACTAGAGAACAGGGCTTAAAACACACAGCTAAATGACCCATTTCCAGCTGATAGTTATTTATAATTAGTAAAATAAAAAAATTGTGCAGGCAACTGACTGCCTATAAATTTGTGTGGAAGATTTCCTGAATAATTTGCTGCAACGACATCACAAAAATCACAGGCTATTAATGTAAGATTCATGAATGAATGTGGGAAAAAATTGTTTGTAATTATCTGCTGGTAGTAGTTGGCCCCACTATATATTATCTCCAATTTAACAGACCCAGGCCACGATTGCACAATCACAGATCCTAATGGTGGGAAAGAACCAGATAATTTTCTTCTCTAGCTGAGTACTGTTGTCGTCTTTCTTTGTGATGTACTTCTTAAGGAAAAGCTGAGAGGAATTTCTACAGTGTTTATGCATTCCTTTGATGCTTTGTACTTGTCCAGTCTCAAAATCTTCAGCATTGCTTCGAGCATGTCTGTTCAGTTGAAACTGTGTTAACGAAAGTAGTTTTTTTACTGCTTACTGAGATTGATGCTTTCTTTGAAGGCCCCTTGCTCATTTAAATCTTTGCCTGGTACTTAAAAAGCAGTAGTACATGCCTGTGTGACAGGCATCGGTGTTCTGTCTGCTTTGTCTCATGTGTCTCACATTGGCTTATTGTAAATCATAATTCACAGACAAGACACTACTAAAACTTGAATGAACACAGGTTCTGAGGAACTCAAAATGCCAATTAGTAAATGACAGTTGGATGCAATGTGCCCCTGCTTATTCAGGATTGTAACTTCTAAAAGAAATTGGTCATAGTGTCTAAACCAGCTTTTTTGCCACTCAGTTATCCTGAAGGAGTGCTAGAAAATCTCTGAATAGTACTGACCATGTCTTGTGCCTGTATGACAGCAGCCCAATGTCAGGCAAATAAACTGGTGGAAGTGGTGATCCACTCTCTCTTAAACAGATTACTTATTTTCAGATACATATCACTGCATAAAGACTAAGCACAGCATTCAAGCAATTGCTCATCACAGAAAAGGAAAGAGGAAAGAGTGGGGAAAGAAAACCAAGGTATCGTGTGCTGTGGTGTATACAAGGAGTCTGGCCACTGCTGTACAGAGCTCTCTTCTTCCAGGGCTGCCTTATTTTATTCATTGGCAGACAATGGTGTTTCTGCTTGCTGAGCACCAGCATTGTGCTTACTTGTGTGGACAAGGACAAACAGAATCACTCAGCCAACACATTTGTGTCAAAGAACTTGATCTGGGAGGTCCTTAACACCTTCTAAAGGTCTTCAGCATTTTTCTCAGAATCAGACAAATGCAAGAAAAGTTACCAAAGACACGACAAAGGAAAAAAAGAGTGATAAATATAGTGTAATTTGTCCTAGATTTTAAAGTACATGTCACCCGAGAAGCAACTAGCAATTCTTCTGAGCCTTTGCATCCTTTTTTTGAGAGAAAGTAAACAGCAATTAGTCCTAATATGAGCAGGTATGAAATAGCCCAGTGTCAATTACTGTCTACATAAGTGCATAGAGGAATAAAGTTAAGAGAACTGGGGTATTTCAAAAGTGGTACTTAATTAGTAATGCTCTTTTACTTGAGTTCAGACACACTAACTGTAGCTAACACTTAACCCAGAACTGTCAGGCTGGATTAGGTATGCACGATAGTTCAGGTACTGATACGGAAAGGTGCTTAACGTTAACTGTGAAGGATGGATCAAAATGTGTACAAGAAATAGAGCATCTGTGCTTTCCTACAGCATGTGAATGTCAGCTTATGTGTCTTCTCTGAAGAGCACACAACATTAGAAGCAGAGAATTCCCCCTCTCCTTTTATCACTCAGCCTCTTCATACGTTTTTCACTTTTTTGTGTTCTCTATCGGTCCTTGCTTACCTTGCCTCCTCCCATGTCATCAGCAATAGCATGAGATCAAGAGGCAATGCCTTTTGGTCACTCCTGGAGGAGCTGCTCTAAGTGAAAGGTTTGCTGGGCCTCTGCAGCTCACCTGTGGGGACAGTGCAAGGCAGCTCTGAGGGCTGGAGCCTGCCCTGCATTAACAGAATCATCAGAGAAGGAATATGACATGTTTAAGAGAAGTTACTGAAACAGAACTCCACCAGATTTCTTTGTAGTCAGAGAGCAAAAATATTGAATGTTAGAGGACTCCCCCTCATCTTTTCCTCCCTGCAGACTTCAAACTCCTGTTCTACAACAAGGACCTCCTCGTTTTTTTCTAATTGGCAGGGTGGAACGTTTTATCTCAGTCTCATTCTCAGGAACGTTTGGATAGTTGAGCTAGGCCAGCTTCAGGCATTATCACTCTAGGGAAAGTTTCAGGCAGAATGTTTCAAATTTGGTAGAATTACATGTTAGTGGAAAATATTTTATAAGGCTAGGCAACCTTAATGACAAAGATGACCAGGGCTATGCTAGCAAGTAATGCAGACCAACAGGCACAGAACTGTATAGTCAAACAGCCGGATCTGAGATCCTCATACCCACACTACACACATATCACGTTCTTCTGCTTTAGCTAGGCTTCAACTTTTGGTCTGTCTCTGGTCTGATCCCATTAGCTGAATGCCCATTTGGGGCTCTCATGCCTGATGTGTCCTCCAGGAGCTCATCTTCCAGTTCAGTTACATGCAGAGGGAATCCAGCTCATGTACTTGGAGACCGCTCCCTGACATGAACAACAGCAAAGCAAGCCGGCATGGCTGAGAGATGTGCTGTAAAAGCCAACTCTTGTCAGAAAATGAAATGCTAATATAATGTAAATGCACACTATCAGCACTAAGGACAATATTGCAAGAACTGTGACAAGGTTATTGACTAAATGCTATCCTGTTCCCACAGGTTCTGGAAACCTTCATCTTCCATTTGCTTGCACAAGTCCATTTCTGGCATCTCCTGTGCTCAGAATTACAGATTCTGATTTCAACAGAACCAGATTTGGGGTTCAAGGGAAACCTGAAGTCAAAGACATTTGCCTATGTCCACTCTTCAGAATGGAACATATATGACATGACTGATCATCAGCAGAGAGAAATGTCAAAAGAGGAACATAAGTGGATTAGCCCTCAGTTCAGAACAATTGAGAGATGAAAAAAAAAAAAAGGTCCTGAAGTTGACAGGTAAGAGAAAAGTGGTAAGGGAGCAAATTATTTGCTGTCTATTTTATGACTAATAGAAAATCACAGAAGAGGCACATGAGGGAAGAATGGAAATCACTCTCAGGTGAACGATTTTAATATTAAATTTGAACTGAGCTTAGACTTGTTTCTGTGTTCCAAATTAATTACCTATTTCAGGAACAGGGCAGCTCTGCAGACCGTAAGGCTCACGGAGCTGGCAGTTGGCATTCTTAAAGCCATTGTACCTATAAAAATCCAACCAATAAGGTCTAATTTGATTCTCCTGGGTTTTTTTCATTTGTCTCCATTCCTTTCCACTAGGATTATTGCTTCCTCTGAACTACTCATTTAAAAACTACTAGTTCACAGAGCCCTTACATCTTCTTCAGCCCCAACATATGCTGCACGTATTGGCTTTGAGAATGAGGTGGTCATAGACCAGCTCCTCCTGAATTATGCTCCAAAATATTGTCTGTGAGCAACTGTCTAGAGAGTATGCATATGTGATGCAGAGCCACGCTGTTAGATGTATTAAGTAGTAACCAAAACATTAGGTTTTACTTTGAACTAACATGGTGCACATTATAAAATCTCCACATGCTGGAAGAAAGAGTAAATCCCTCTGTGGTTTACTCATAAATATTTATAGGATTATGCAGTCCATTGTGCAGTGAATAACCAAATGCATTCTGATGTGAACCAGCCCAGCTCCTGTATTTATGTAGTCTATCTGACAGAACACAATTACAAAACATGTTTTTCTTTAAATTTCTACTTGAGCTCCTTGAAGGACCTAGAATTTGAACTTGGCAATGTAGAACTGTACTTGCCCAGTGACTTGGCATCTCACAGATTAGAAGTGCATGTATTCTTCAAGGACAAAACAATATACTGTAGAGTTTATATTCACATAAATATATTCTGTAAAACAAATCAATATATCGTACATGTACATCCTATATTTTTGCTCCTGATAGGGAATTCTACCACCAAGTAGAGCAAACACACAAAAACAACTTAACTCTACAGACTCAAGAAAGGAATACTGCATTGGCTTTTTATTATTCTATTTTATGTTCAAAATGAACATGGCTCAGGTGTAGGATGTGAATTTCTATTTAACATATTCATGACTGGGACAATTGGCAATTTCTGCGATTTCTGACAGGTGTAAACAGTCAGACTCAGCCCTAAATGTGTCTTGTCTTTTTGTATTTATTCTGGTTGTTCCACACTATTCAGTTTATTTGCTGTTGAAAGTTCTTTTATCAGAAAATCATAATCTGGGCCAGAGACTGAAATGCTGATTTCAGCGACAAATTAGAAACTGAAAAATAAGAGATGAAAGGAGTGGGAAAGTGATCCTGTATTGTGCAGATGCACTTATAGTCTCAAGAGCCTCTGTTTCCTCAAATGAAAGGAATTCCGACAAAAAAAAAAAAAGGATTTAATTCACCAAGGAAATGTGCAAAACTTTTCAAGGCAAAGTCTTTGCATATGCTAAAGGCACAGATGATGTTCCATGTAAAGCATTACTTTTATCTTTATTGTTTTGAACACGTTGGATCGTATGAATGGATGCAGTCCAACTGCCACTTCAAAGCTGTACAGATAATCCCACATCCCACTTGCTGTGTTTGCATTTTTAATTTTGCTCAAGTAAAAGCAGAATGAAAGCTCATGCTTAATTCTCTGAAAAACTTCCGTACAACCTTTGTCAAAAGTCCAGCTCGTCTGCAGCAGGGTAAGTTACAAAGTTCCTAACTCATTTGAGGATATTTCTGTTTACTGTGTGTGTTTGCCTTATTTTACATGATAAAGTGCTTCAATTTCTCACTGGATGGAAGTAATCAATCTCCACCATGCTCAAAAACTCTTCCTCTGCAGATCAGG
The DNA here is from genome assembly GCF_036013475.1 of Columba livia. Lineage (NCBI taxonomy): Eukaryota > Metazoa > Chordata > Aves > Columbiformes > Columbidae > Columba > Columba livia. Next base: position 124,766,058 of record NC_088603.1, on the reverse strand, counting down.
GGGGCCTTAATCTGTGGAGCAGGTGTTGGTGTTGAAGCAGGGGCAGCAAGAGGAATGTAATCGTTTCTGATGCACAAGACAGTCCTTGTCACTCAGCCTGCAATGCAGATGTTGACAAAAGCAAGGTCAGACCCCTAGTCATAGGACATTTGACCCTGTTCTGGTCCCTGGGCCTGAAATATGGGGCTGAGAGCAGGGACTCAGTTTCCTTATCACCCGGCTGCAGGCTCCATGGGACAGTGTGGTGCCTGGGGTGGCTGGCTCAAAGGAGAGAAAAGGCTGCAACTGTGAAAGTCCTTCATTCACTGGTAAAACTTTCCTAGGTGACAGGCAGCAGACAAGTCTGGTGTCTCTTCATCTGCCAGCTCTCTCCATTCCCTCTTTGAAGTCTTTGAATCTCTGTTCAGGCTCTAAAGGAGACCCCAGAAGACACAGTCCCCATGTTGACATCTACTGCTGAAAGACTTCTCTCCCCCGCCCTTCCCTGAAAGAGGTCGAGAATATTAATATGAAAGTAAAGCAGTTGGTTTGGAAGAGTTTATAGATCAAGTGCTTTTCAATGTCATCTCTGTTCAAAGCATTTCAAACACAAAAATAAATGCAAGTTAAGAGAGCTTTAAGTGAATAAAGCCTTTTTCTAGATGACATTATTCCCTCAGACGACTTGATATGCCAATAGTTAGAAATAAATATATCATCGGGATATTTCTTTGGTCTTTCATAAAATCAGGCACCCTACATAGCAAATACATGGATTCATTCCTTCTCACCAGAGGGAATACAACTTCCACCTCATCTGTAAAACCTTACAAACAAATGAGTGTCTAGAAACACGCTATTTATTGTAATGAGTGCCCTAGGTTCAATAATGCTGCTAGGAAATTTGTGAAAGTCCTGGAAACTGCAAGGTCTAGGCAATCTTCTCCTTATTCATTGTTTCCTATATAAATTCTTTATCAATGAGCACCCAGGGGCTTATTTTTCACTTGAGTCAGCTTTACAACTGTATATTTACATTTATTTTACCAGAATTATTTCTGCTGAAAATGGTGGTGTGTTTTAGTAGTGTTAGTTTACAATATTTTAATAAAAATGAATGACTCCCCTATGAAAAAGAAAAATCCTTATTCAGCTGTTTTCAAGCAGCACCTCTAGACTGAAACTAATAGACCAAAGGAGAAAACACCAGTGGCTATAAAATATTCCTAGCCTGGGGGTATGACAATCTGCCAATATAACTCCATGAAAAAACAAGTGCCTGGGAAATTTCAACATTATTTACGCTTTTTGTCTGCAGACCTCCCATGGTGTCCCATCTCCATTGTCTGGGGAAAAAATCCACAGATCAGTAAAGTAAGCTGAATTTCTGAAAAGCTTCAAACTGAACGTAAACACCTGACTCTTTCAGCCACTTCATTACAAAATAAATTGGACATCACACCATGTTTGGTGTAGCACCTGAAAAGTATTTGTATGAAATAATAAACTGACATGGTACCAAGCAGTCATATTCTGGTAAAATTGAGTATACTGCCTCAGGAATTCCTGGAGGTGAAGTATGACTTCTCATTAATGTGGGGCTGTGTGTAATCTCATAATTGGCCAACAGCCTCTCTCTACACATAAAAACTGGACAGGCAGTGTGGAAAAACAGGAGAACAGGAAACAAACACACAAACAAACAAAAAGACCAAAATAGTCCCAAACCCTTAACAATTTTTGTAACTGCACCTGGAACAAACACCATGGAAATGTCTCACTTGTGACAGTATACTGGAAAACCCAAGCAAAGAAACTCCACAGCACTCTTGCTTCCATGGACTACATGGCAGGAGTAAATAAATCAGGCCAAGGCACAATCCATGGTGTGGCTGGCATGGCTCACACCTTGACACCTATGTCCTCCTCACCTGTCCTCCTGCACAGCTCAAACAGGCTGGGTTTATCTGCCCATTGGTGGCCACATGGCCAACAAAAGCGTGATGCTAACATTCACATATGATGGGTAATAGAGGATGATACTCAAACTCAGTTTGTGGCCCTGTTGGGTTCATTGGTTTAGACAGGACTATTGAAATTGTGCCATGCATGAGTGTGTAGGAAACATGAGGACATGCCACTAATAAGCAAAACTAATAGAGAAAGAAGAGCATTCCAGAGGAATGGTGAACTGCTCTTTTTATTTCCTGCTCTATTTCAGATGACTGCGGAAAAGTAAGCAGATTAAAAATATCCTGAAGACTTTTGTATTTTTTCCTTGGAGTCTAATTACTTGAATCCTATTGTAGTCAGGTAAGATTGCTAGGGAGAGTTATATTATTACTATTATTAATGAATACCATATGATAAGATAATGACACATTATACTTTACCAGTAGAATTTTATATTCGTATTCTAGCTCACATTAGAAAAATTTTTATGGTTTGAAAAACCAGACAAACTGTCTGGTACAACAAGCCCAATTAAGGTCCCATCTTTACATCATTTATGTAGGATCAAGAAAATAAAAAAGTTAAGGCCAGAGCAAACCTTGTAATAGGAAAATTTCTCAAGACAGTTACTAAATTGGTAATTATATATATTCAGCTTTCCAGTCGGAAGGCCCTGTCCCAGGTTGGATAATGATAAATTAATATATTGTATCAATTGTTAAAGCTTGGTAGCATGAGGCAGATATGGCCCACATTACCAGTGAGCAACATGGTGGCACAGATATGGAGATTCTCGTTACTGAAGACTGAAATGGGTTTAAATAAGGCTAGAGTGTGTGTCTGCAAATGAATTAAACTTTGGCTTCCAGCACTCTCCAAAAATAACAAATCAACCACAGAGATTTTTATTTTTCTTTTATATTTTGGTTTTGGTCAAGAATCACTTTGATGGTTTGTTTTCTGCTCACATGGACACTAAACTCACGGCCTTCTAAAATACAGATGAAATTTCAAATGTCTGGTGAATTTGGCTGATACCCAGGTAAGAAAAGCCTACAGGTGATGGGAAGGGTATTTCAAATATCCACCATGCAGGATTTCACTCTTGAAAACTCTTTCTGGAAACTGATGTATCACTTGAACAAACAATCAAGCTACCTGGTATAAGGGACCAGAATGAAGGTTTGGTTTTCTGTGTTGAGTTTTCAATTTTAGCTAGTTATTTGAATTTATACAGATGCATGTCTGCAAATATATCAGGTGCATTATCAGTTATTAAACAAGATAAAAATAAATTAATCACAAAAATAGAAATGATCATGTTATTTTCAGAGGCTGTTTAATTATCTACCACTTTTAACTGTCATTCACAATGATTATCAATTAATCTACATAGGAGGAATTTACTTAGAAGGTAATGGGAAGTTAAGCTAGAAAAGTTCCACATCACTAGGAATGATTTCTTGAAAATTCTCTACCTATATTAAAGATACAGAGAGAGATCTAGCAGATGGCTTTCACAATACCTGGTTTATTCAATTATCATTTTGATTCAGATGAACATCAGAATCATGGAGTAACAGCTTTATTCATAATTTTTATCATTCCATGTAAGCAATTTTTTCAACTGAAGTATTCTACATATTATACAAGGGTGAGAAGAAATTAAATTTGCTTTTCAGGCTTCTACTTTAAGAAGACCTTGTTCTCTCTGAATAGTTACTGAGATCAGACAAAAACTTACAAGCCCAAAAGTAATTCACATCAGTCTCCCTTTCAAGACCACTAGCAATCTTACCTGTTCAAATTGTAATCGAACTACAGCAAAGAAATGCCTCAAGCATCCGTTTCACTCAATCTCTCTCTATTCTGAACCTTTGGAGAACACAAAAATCCTTATACATACTTATTCCTAGCCACAGCCACAACCACCATCCTTCTCACTTGTGGTTGTTGGTTTTCTTTCCATGATATGAGACTCATTTCTTTCATTCTATAAAAGTGTACTAAAAGTGCTTACTCCCTCAGGCAAGACTAACAACTACTGAAGAAACAAATTCAAACTGAAAAAAAGGCAAATTCATCATGCAACTCTACATAAATTACTACTCTGATATTGTAAAACATCACTTCTTAGGTACTGATCAACATGCATCTTTCTTGACTGTACTCATGTATAAACTTTTAATTGGTCTCTTCTGTTATATCGCAGTGTCACCTGAACTCTGCTCTCTGCTAACTGTGTGAATGGGCTATAGCTGCCCCTTTCCTTCTCCCCCACACAGCTACACACACCCTTGATCTGTGAATGAAGAATTTCGTGGCAGTCGCCTCCTCTGTTTCCATGTCCAGCACCTTCTACAACAGAGCTGATAGGAACTAAGAGGGTATTTGTAGCCAAGGTTGGAACAGCCCTGTAACAAGTCCACCGTGCCCCATTTCCAAATGTGCCACCTCTGTGGGTGCTGGGAAGTACACCCTGTGCTGGAACTTGCATCTGCTCATGGGAGTCCCTGCTTGGCTTTGCAGAAATATAAAGGAAATACATAAAATAAGCTTTTCAGCAACTTCCACAGTAGTAGATGGTGAACAAAGAATAGTCAAAAGATACGCAAATGTACTACAGAATTTGGGCCAGAAACATTAGCTATAAGAGCTGTGAAGGCATTATTTACAGACCACACACCTTTCAAAACTTACTCTGGATTGCAATTTTCCTAAATCAAAAAATATTTTGCCAGAAAACCTTGTCTCTCTTTCTGTGAATTGTTCTGAGAGGAGCATATGTACTCATGGGCTTTGTCCCTTGCTGAAAACCAAATAATTCCCTCAAAGCTTGAGGAGTATGAGCTGTTTCATTGCTTGTTTAGTGAAATCCCTGCTCTGGCTTCTCCAGTTTCCCTAGGACAAAACAGAGAGCATTGCAAATCATTGGGGACTGCAGTTGAGAGAAAGAAGAATTCTTTCTGCAGTCAGGTCACATTCAGGCAAGAAATTTTAATGGAAGAGCTAGGCTGTGAATTCAGTACATGATTAAAAGAAAAACGTCCTGTCAGTAGAAGCTCACACAGAGATGGGGTTTAATCACTGGATATTTTTCCCACATATAAGAAAGCCTCATCACATAGATATATACTATGAAATGCAGAAGGAATCAGCCTGATGAGCATAAGTGAGCACAGATCTATTGACTTTAGGATCAGTGAGACTGTAGCGTGAGGCTTGCCTCTGTTTTGCCAGCATCCTTTACGCTAAACGTGCAGATGCAGGCTAAGGAATCAGACCCACTTAGTAAAATACATTTTCATTATTTAAAAGCATGTCTTAATGTAAAAAATCAATTAGAATTGCATTTTCTGGAAATAAAAACAAAACAAAACAAAACAAAGGCCCATTCAGGCAGAGCTGTCAATCACCATGTGAACACTTAGCCTAGAGAAGTTCATTTCCTTGACGGATTTATCAAGTTTGCAACCAGAGCAAACCTGAAACAGCACACTGCTGGAGACAGAGAAGTGCTTTTTGCACTGAGTTGCAGCATGGTAGAAAGGCATGAATTTGATTCCACCTTCTAAGGAAACTATGATGTGCTGATTGACACAGAGGTTGCTGAAAGCTCAGGAGTGTCCCAAGAGGGATGAAGACAAATATCCTTGGGACCATCGTGGTCTTGCTTAAACAGGAATTTCCAGGATCTTTGGTGTCCCAGCGGCCCATCAAACAGTTAACAGATTCAGACAATACAGTCAATAAAATATCCCTAATGTACAAAGGAAATATTGCTTCAGTTTTTCTAAATGAAAAAAAAGTTGGATTTCCTTGCCCTCTAAAAAAATTTTAAATTGCTAATCTTTGCTCCACTTCCCACTTTCTCTCATAATTTCCAGTTTCCCAGTGTAACATAAATTCAGAATTCTGCTCAGTTCTCAAGATAGCATGTAGGCATACAAGTTTGCAGAGGCATTTTAACATGTTTTTACTTTTTCCATCATCTCTCCTGCTTATTTGCAGAGGTGCTGCCTAGTATTTGAATCAGTGACCACTAAGTACCATGTACTGGGCTGTTGCAGTTCCCTGTTTAGTGTCAGTTCAGGTTAACTTGAAAATACTGGAAATGGATCTGAATGAAAGTATCTGAGAATTACAGCAACTAAGTTGCAAAATTTGAAGGGGAAAAACATGATGTTTTCTAAATCTTCCATTTATCTCCAGTGCTTCTGCATCATTTTTACTGAAATACTAATGAACTCCAGAAAAATTAAAATAAGCAATCAACTTTTATTTTTACTCTAGATATTCTTCATGTAAATATTTCATACCTGCACACAATTTCATTGAAATGTTTGTACAATATTGAAAAAATGCCATAGTACTTTTCATGTAAAATGGGAAACAAATCTATATCAAGTGCTGCAAAATGTCTAGAACAATTTAGTTGTTATATTGACTAGTTGACAAGGTGAAGGCACTACTATATAGTGAGTGCTTAAATTCCTGTTCCCTATCCCCTCACCTTTAGCCAGCTCCGCTGCAGAAGTTGTCTCTTTTTCACAAATCCATATCATAGCAGTTAGTGAATAAATGAGCATGCAAATAACTATAATATCAGTGGTTTCAGTTACTTTTAAATGAGCTGCTAGAAAAAGCAGATGCCCCTGTAAAGGACAACTGAGATGTAAAAACCACAGATTTTTCTTGATTCTGTCTCATGTAGTGGCTTTATTGACCCAGACTAGTAATTAGAGAAATACACTTGCGTATTTTACTACCTATGCACTACCATTCATAATGTGGTCTAACTAAACCTAATGAGAAAGGACAAGGTCATCTCTAGAACATAGGCACAGACACAATCTCTCACTAATTTTGTTTCTCTTGGTTATGTTTTTTTAACACTGCAGGCTTGATATTGGAAAAGGGCTGTATGAATCCCTGATCTAATATTATAAACATTGTTGGAACTACCCAAAGAATAGATTGCTGTAAAAACACAATAAAGCAACTACTACAAAGGACTGGGGGTAACTTCAAAAGCCATTTGCACAAGCTGCCTTCTCTGCAGTCTGTTCCAGGGACTGGCAGCTCCTCTGCAACACTGCTCAGGCTTAAAATGTTCTTCCGAACTTTCATGATCTGGTGATCATTCTAAACTTACTCATGCATCTTTGAGAAGGCAACAGCCCACCTTAAATCACTATTCACTTAGCTAAGAGATAAGAGTTCCTGGCTATGAGGATGATGATGAACGGGTGTATCTTGTATACTCTCTTTGGAATAATGTTGATCTTCAGCTCTGCAGACAATGTAAAGTTAATCTTCCATGCCAATTATTTATTATGGAAACAAACATGTTAACTGTTTCCTAAACAAAAAAGGTGGAAAAGTTGGAAGCAAAATTCAAGAAAATATGTAATACCTCCAGGACAACTAAATTTTGCTCATGTACCATTCCTGTAGCCCTTAACACTAAATTACCTCATGTTTTTCTGTCACATGCTGATGTTGACCGGCTTTCTTCATCAATCACACGTCATTCAAGGAAATGGAAAGAGAGTAAGGAACCTGGCTGAGCACTGGTGTCAGCCCCTGCAGCAATTTTCTTCAGAGAACAACATTTGTGATGTGCCTCCTAGTATCCTTTTCTGCCCAATTATGAAAACAACAGGGCCATAACTAATGGGAAAAAAGGGCTGCTGCAGTCCCTCAAAGGAACCACATTATATATTGATATCATTAGCCCTTTTGTTACATTTAAATGAATACGAAGAAAACTGCAGCTCTGGCTGCCCAAAGGGAGGGACAAAAGCAGCTCTGCAACCTCTTTTGGAGAAACTCCTGGAGCTTTTCAAAAGGCAGAGAGAAGGCAAACTTAACATTAGGGATAGAGGAAGAACCACCCAAATTAACCCCAAAAGAATTCAAACTTACGGCTCAGAAGTAAAAGCTTGGTCAATGATCTGAACTTCATTAAGTCATGCTGGCACTGCCCCCAATCTAAGTCTCTTTATAGCTTGATAGCCACAATGTTTCCCCTCATTAATTATTTACACAGGATTCATAATCTCCATTTTAATGTCTGTTGTGCTAAATATGGTTGTTAATTAAATTCTACTTTTCTCTGATGTAAGAAAAGCATTTAAGTCTACTAAATGTCACAATTCATTTTTATATTAAATAATCAACATTTAGTAGATTCTTTGAGGACAACAGGGCAGAAATAATTCACAAAGTGAGACAACTGCATGGGGTCAGTATGTGGTGCTGACCAGTGACAGAGATCCAGAAATAATGTAATCAGATCGCATTGTTTATAATTTCCTTATGGAAGAGATGCTGTATGTTCCACGGAGAGAATATACATTTAAGACATCAGAGAACTGGGAGGAAAATGCAAGGGGAATTAATTCCTCAAAAATAAGAGGAACTAATGATCTGTATGACAGGCATGATTGCATTATTATGAATTTTCATAATAGTAGTGAAAATTCAAAATATTTGAAATCATCCTACCTGGTTAATTACAACAGGAGAACCTGCAAATATAAGGATGACAGCTCTAAGAACTTTATGATCAAATTTTTAGAAGTGTTCAGCATTAATCAGCATTAATAGATATCAATCAATAATTATGAATCTTTTGGACAGGCAAGTACTATTTTTACAGAAAACGAGGTAAGTGCTAGAAATATCCTTTTTTTTTTTTTTTTTTTTTAGTGTAACATACCTCATGAAGTGCAAACAAGAGGAAAAGCAAAGTCTTGCACAACCCCAGGCACCAGTACTGGCTGGGGCCACCCAGCTGGAATGCTGCAGAGCACAATTTGAGTGTCCTGGTGGACATCAAGTTGAACAAACATCAGCAATGTGCCCTTGTTGCAAAGAAGGTGAATGGTCCTGGGCTGCATTAGACGAAGTACTGCCACCATGTCAAGGGAGAGAATCCTTACCCTCTACTGAGCACTGATGAGCCCATGCCTAGTAAGCTGTGTCCAGTTCTAGGCTCCCCAGTACAAGAAAGACATGGGAATACTGGAGGCACTCCAGAGAAGGGCCACAAGGATGACGGAGGGACTGGAGCATCTCTCACATGGGGAAAGGCTGAGAGCTGGGACCATTCAGCCTGGAGAACAGCAGCTCAGGGGGATTTTACTGATAACTGAAGGAAAAGTGCAAGGAGAATGGAGCCAGGCTCTTTCCTGTTGGTGCCCAGTGCCAGGACCAGAGGAAATGGGCACAAATTAAAACATAGGATGTTCCCTCTGAACTTCAGGAAACACTTTTCTACTGTGAGGGTGACTGAGCCCTCATGTAAGTTGCCCAGAGAGGTTGTGGAGTCTCCTTGGAGATATTCAAAAGCCATCTGCACACGGCATACATGGAAAGTATACAGTACTTATAGATTCAGGAATTGAGAGGTGCACTGGGAAGACATCTTATTGGGATGTGTACTTTAGTGGTTGTGTTTTATATGCTCTTGTTTTCCAACTCAAATCCTGGAAGACAGTGACCATTTATATGTGGTTTTGTCATTTCTTGAATGAAGACCCATAGTTAGATATACCCATGTATGAGGTTGTCCACCTTTAACTACTACAACGATGAAAGGTGCCTCCATAATGTCACACTGCTATACCCATACCAGATGTGTTCCTCTACCAGAGTGAATGCATGCTACAGACCAAGGCAACTAATACTGAAGGAAGAAAAACTTTGTCTTCAAACTCTTCTAATGGTTCTGGCCCCATTGGTCTCTAGAAAACCAGAGAAAGATTTTCAGATCAAAACTATGGTCAGCAGCCCCACTACTTCTGTAGTATCTTCACTCCGCCATTTACACAAAAGACGGATCTTTCTCGGGGGCCAGAATGAGGCCAACTATAAATGAAATAAATTGCCACAATAAAGAACATCTCAAGCCTTGCAGTTCAAGGTGTTTTCAGCTTTCTTTTCTGTCTGCACATCAAGAAGGCACATGTCCAAGAGTGAAAAAACATTCAAAAATGATGCAGAAACTCAATGCTTATCCAGACAAAGCCTCAGTTTCACACCCTGTTCTCCATCTGGGGAGAAAGTGGCAGAACGATAGATACAAGACAGTTGTATGTTGCTTAATACAGGGCTGGAGGTTCTGACACATTCCTGCATTAGGATGGTAGAAGAGATTAACAGGACAGAATGACCACAAATGGAAAACCACCACCATCCCCAGTTCAATCATTGGTGGAATTAGCTAACCTCAAAGGGGGATATTAATAACAACTCATGAAATTAATCCATATTGCTTTCCTGACATTGTATACTGTTATAAATGTCACTGTATGCATGAAATGTCATGTGAAAACATACATTTCTCTACCATGTCAAAAAGGTAGGGGATAATTTTCTCTGGCAAAGATTTAAAAAATAAAATGTTGACATAAACCACTGACTTCTACACCCCTCCAGATATATAGGCCATTCCTGCCATCTCCTGCCTTGTCCCACTTGCAGTAACAAATTGTCGCTGGATGTTTTCCTGCTAAGACTGCATCAATAGGAGGGAACTCCCGCATGCCTGCGAGCATCCCTGGAACGGCACGCCATCACCTATGCTGCTGCATGCGTGTCAGTTTGGCCTGCTCCAGCCAGCACTCTTCCCACACAGTTCCCAGGCACAGTTTTGGCCAGGAGAACAATCCCAGGGATTATTCCCAGTGGGTGGCTTGAAAGCACCAGTCTGTTTCAGAGGCTGAGACCATTAGCAGAGATGTGAGCTGTTCTGAGCCAGCTGGCCTCAGTACCTAGTTCCCTTGGCACACTTAATTTATGTGTATAGATGTAGTCTGTCCATCTTGCAGGAGAATCTTTCAGACTCACAGTGACCACGGTGTCCAACTGCCAATTTGACTGCCAGGAGTGCTTTTTCTTGTACTTCTGATATTACAACTTCATTTTATACAATATTGTGTAGAAAGTAATATATTTTTCTGGCTATGTTTCTTTGCTTGGTAATGTTACTGACAAGCTGCTCTCCATGGATTAGTGCCTAACTTTACCTTAGGCAGACACGTTCACTGCTTTTCACTCCACTATGAAAAAGATTCAGTACTCTTAGTCTCCCTATATTACAATTTTGCCTGGCATTGTAGCGTAGTGAAAATGAGGTAACTCTTCAGGAGTGGTTTTCTTGTGTGTTCCTCATCTATAGGTCCAGCAGTCACCTAGGGGTTACAATAATTGACACTTATGCGAGGCAATAGATGGACCTCTGCTAAGTAAACCACTGCTTTTCTCCAAAATATCCTGCATTTGGTCAGCATCAATATGCCGAACAGCTTAAATGTTTTGTGGTTTGGGTTTTTTTTTTTTCTTTCTTTTCATCCCCATTCCTTCAGAGGTCTAGGTTTTAGGTACAGGTCTTCCATACAGTGATAAGACCAGGTGGAAAGTTAACCTTACCTTGTGCAACGCAGTGTTGTGAGAAGGTAATTGCTCCCATCCCCAGAAGCAGTCTCGTTGTGTCAGACTATTGCTCTGCCAAAATGAATTAGTTTTGCTTTTTTCTGGCACTGATGAAGTTACCTGACTGCTAACTCCAGAGCTACCTCAGTGAACCCTCGCTTGGAAGCCTTTGCTTCACAATGTAGCTGTGGACTTACTGTGAAATTAGTCTCAGACTCTAATACAAAACTCTTCACAATCGCTTCAAGAACTTTTTAAGGCTCAGGCTATTGAAGAGAGTGTCTGCCTAGCATTTAACATTCTCAGTGTGCATTACTATTTTCAAATAACAACAAAGACTGTACGAAGGGTCCTTCTCAAAGTTGCTAAGCTGTCACCATTTTGACTGTAATATTAATTTGTTCTCTGAAAATTCAGGTTTCCGTAAAGATGATCTGCCTAGAATTTTAAAATTAAAGGTGTTGTGCGGAAGGATTTAGTCATCAAAATAATATGTACTGTGCCCCTACATCAAATAAATGCAGATTTTAAACACACAAATTAAATATATTTTTTCTTTATTATCAATTGCATCCCATTCTCTAATATTTCTCTTAATTTTCCCCCCAATTTGAAAAAGCGTTTAACCCCTTCAACTCCAAATCATTTCAATAGCCACCCAGAATCAGGATGAGATGCAAAGCTACTCTTTAAGAAATAACTATAAAGCAAATGCAAAAAGAGCCTTACTGTGTTAGAATTAAGTAAATGACTGTCAAGCCTATACCCTGAAGTAGGGCCTAAGGTAGTCACAGCTGCAGCATTCTGTGCATATAAAAATTTTTATATGAGTTAAAAAAAATTCAATAAAAAGCCACCTTTCAAAAATGTAGAACTGCTGCTAATGAGTTATATTTCTCAACAGGTATCCAATATTTAGCCCTGGAGGGATTTCTTCTTACAGAGGCTCTAACTCCCTACTAAATGGAAGTGCTCACCTTCCCAGTCATTTGGACAAGGGTTAGCAGTATAAAATGATTTGTTATGCCAATAAAGTTTTTGTTACACTGTAAAATAGTTTGTTACGCTACTACTGATACATAAAAATGTTATGAAAATTAAGTATGTTGTAAGGTCTAAAAAGAAATTTTTAGACCTTTTCCTAGCTACTAGGAAAAGAAAAAAAGAAGGACCTTCTAGTCTACAGTTCCTCAGTACTGTAAAAAGACAACCTAAATGACCTTTTAACCAACAATTGAAACTGGTACCCCAATTAGGAACGCAGTTCTGTATCCAAACTGAATGGGAAGTTCCTTAGGGCACCAGTACCCAGAAAATGGAAGGAAACTGCAACAAGTCTGATAATCCAGGTGGTGACTTCTGTCCTGTATGTCAGTAAATTAAACAAGCCTAAATTAGAATTCAGAATGGAAACTGAACTGTACAGTAAGTACAGACTCATAGTATGCTAACCACAACATGTCACAGATGGGATAGCAAGAAGATACTGGAGGAAAACCTTACTTCACATATGAGATTTCAATTTTAATATTGTGTATACCAATCAAAAGCAGCATCTGAAACTGGCAACTATTTAATTCACAATCAAGCCATCTATGTTCCTGGAACATTTTGAAGTTGCAATGAATTGTATCCAGAATTTATTTATGATTGTTCCAGACAATCAGTCACTCCACAAGAAACGGAAAGCCTGTGACATCTAATGCTTTATAATTATTACATCATTTTTATACTTTTACATTCCAATATTTCTTTAAGTTTGTACACATTAAATTTTTATGTTCTCAGTATAGCTCCAGACATTAGACCTATGTGCACCCCCTTGGGGTAGGCAGGCTGCTACATATGATACACAGCTATACAGGGAAAGAGCTACTACTTCTAGGAGATCACATTGTGCTCATGCCAACCAACCATTTAATCACATGCAGAAGCAGCCATCAGATTGAGGAAAGACTGTGGCCAAGACTCATCCAGCCCCAGCGCTTCCTGCACTGCACTTTTTATAAAGACTTCTTGTACTTGCAGCTTTTGAATGGTGTGGCAACTACAAAATGTAGATCACAGAAGCAAAGTATTCTGATAATGCAGAGTCCCAGGAAAGAACAAATACCATGGTTAAATATAAACTAGTACTTTAATTCCTAATACTTCTCTAACCTTTTTTCAAGTGCTATATCCATATCTCAATTTAGGAAGAAACTTCGCCAGGTATCACATAAAACATATTTACCTTTGAGTCTGAATAAATGCTGTCATTGATTGTGAACTTCAGAAAGGTTTAGGCAAATTAATTTTGGACAAGTCAGCTTTCCTTTGCTGTACATCTCTCAGTGAATGAGAGCTGAGAACTCAAGTTGATTTTCAGCTGTTCCAGGAAAGGCCAGAATGGGGACTATTGTACGGAGCTTTATAGGATATAAGCAGAGAGAAAAGCAGTCCACATTTTAATGGTGCAAATACAATTCTCTAATTCAAAATACAATTAAAAACCTCTGCTGCTACTCATCAACTATTATACCCCTCTTTGAGGACAGAGATACCCAACAGCAGCAGGCTGCGTGCAAAAGGACTGTCAGGATCCCAGTACAAGAGGAAACGGGAACTTACGGAGAGAAGTATCTGGATAGCGCTGTGAATGACCTCTAGGTACTGGAAATCAATTATGCAGCCCGTCACGGAGACATAGGAGTAATCGTCTAGGATGCCAGGAGCAGAAGGACGCACCACCCTTCGTATGCAGCCGGGACCATGTTCCCGCCACCAAGAACGGTGCATTGAGATGTTAAAGGTCATGAGATCAGTTTCCTAGGAGAGAAGGAGCGAAAAAGTGTGAAAACCTCTAGCTTTGTGTTATTTACGGTAAAGTAAGGGAGAGAAAAGATGTTTTCAATTATTATAAGGAAAACAAAATAAATAACTTGCCTTCCCCATCATCCTAGTAATTTGTAAGACGAAAGCAGGCTGTTAAAGGGGAGAGAGGAAATTGCAAACATTTATTGCTTATTCTGTAATTGTGCATAGGATCTGTCTGGCAGAAGAACCATTGTACCAGGTACTGTAGAAAACACACTGCATTCCTATGTCTCCATGGATTTACAGCCAGAAAAGCAATTTTGTTGTTACTTGATTAGAATGTTTTGTTTTTTGTTTTTTTGTTTTTTTTTTTTTTTTAACAGGTAACAGAGATAGTTTTACCCCATGGTACTGGGGACAATCTAAAACAAACTTGTACCATATTTATTTAAAATATTGACTATAAATTATAGCTATTATTTTAAGTAGGACCACAGCGGGGCAGACTGTTCCAGCTGTACAGGATTCAAATGAAAAGTTATCTCCAGCACCCTGATCTCTTTTCTCCCCTCTGCACCCCATCCAGATTACCACCTTCTCAGTTCAGTGAAGAAACCCGGTTCCGTAAACTGATCTGGGTCTAAAATACAAGCAATAACTTCACTCACGTCATCTTCAGCCACAACCACAGCTTATCTGATCAGGCCTTAAATCAACCCCAATGAGTACTGGCTGCATTGTAACCCACACAGTTGGTATAAACTCTGTGCATTGTAGTAAACATCATCCCCCTTCCACTTGGAGCAGTAGAAGTGGCGAACATACTAATGCACCATAGATTTTCTAACAGCTTATCTATGAAGTACAAACAGGAAAATTCATCAGAATTAACCAAAGATTAAGGTCTTTAGGTCATGCTCAAGTAAAATACACTGAAGCAGAATGGATGCCACTTAAATGCAAAAAAAACCCCTCCCTCATTGGAGATAAATGAGACTTGAGTTATACTGATACTTTAAATAATTAATTCAGATTTACGTTTCCACATTTCCCATTCCTAACTCGAAGGTAGTTGTAAAAAATGTGTGCAAAATTGCCAGCCATGTGCCCACAAAATATCCCAGTTTCCATATGTGCCAGTATGTGAGCACTGCCATGACGCTGATTTGCCCTTTGTGTCCCACTCTGAAAATCCGTCCTGTCAGTCTGTGGCTGATTACTTTCACCTTGACCACAGAATCACAGAATGTTAGGGATTGGAAGGGACCTCAAAAGATCATCTAGTCAGGGGGACATTAGGTGCAGACTCCAGTTGTGGAAGTCCTCTTGTTGTTTTCGTCTGTTAAATGTCTTTATTCTAGCCACACATGAAAATTAATGGGTGAACTAAATCCTGTCAATGTGTGTTACTGCTAGTTAGCAATCAGAAATCTGCCATTGTGATCTGCTGTTTTGCTCTCCATAGCTTCTTTACCATTAAAATGCAGACTTGTTGGAGCATTATTGACAGTTAATGAGGCATTTGTCTTTTGACATTGCATGTCATTCCTTGATACCAGTTTAGAATTTTTTCAGCTGCAATATTAAAATGACTGGTGAAAGCAGAAGCTGACAGACAATTCAGTTTGATGAAAATGTAACTATAAATATATAGGTATAGGAAACAGCCGAGGCTTTCTCCGTACAACAATGCCAGAGATTGCACAGTGTTACCAAGTGCTTTTAACAAACACCAACTGTAAGAAGTGCCATTTGTCAAGCAGCACACAGATATTCACTCTCATCTATTTCTGTAACTCTTTGTTGAGTAGGAATATGGATTTGCCCTGTGGGTTAGTGTGTATGGTGAAGTAAAGCTTTGTTATCACAAATGTGGGAATAAATCGTGATGTGTGACATTGGTGTCACAACTGTCTTCACTCTTGAGGTTTTTTTCTCCCCCCTCCCTTTTTTATTTGTCTTTTAAATTTTGATTATTATGTTCTGCTTCAGTATTTGTGCTTGGTGAATTAAGAGCCAATTGAACAAAAAAATGGTAAATTTGCATAGAGAAACAGCTTGATAAATGTTGCCAACACATTTAAAATGTAAGAATTTGGCATATGGTCAGTACAAACTCCTCTTCTATATAAAATCTTTCATTCCTGGAATACTGTTATGTTTGGTTCTTGGGGTGATTAAAAACATCACTTGCCTTGATGGCTTGTTTAAAGATGCTTAACTAGATGGTCACATTCATATTTCAATGCTGCTGGTGAGGGAGTGAGAAAATGAAACAGAAACGTTATCGTTATAATTCTTTGATTAATAACAAAAGAGATGTCATCACAACTAATATAAATTATTTTTCAGAAGTTATGGACAAAGTCTGGGAGAAGAGCTTTTCAGAATTACTTTTGACTGTGTGTAGTACATCCTGAGTCCTCAAAGCAGGTAAAAGTGGATAATGATGGTCCAGCAAAGATCAGCTTTAGAAATGCAACCAAAACCAGCTGGTGCATTAGCTTGACCTCTAAAATACCACTTCACAAAATGGCAGCCATAAGCTGCTTGAGCTGATAAATGTTAAGCTGCCAATCAATAAAAGAAAGCCTGACAAAAATCAATTCCTCCTTTTTTTTTGCTAATGCACAATCCTCTGTAACTTCTTGGGGATTCTTAATCCATAAAGTGAGTCAAATATGACAGGCATTAAAAAATTAACCTGAATCTTTATCGTCATTTACAGAAATATAGAAAAGCAAAAGACTCTTGGTCTGGTGTGTAGGTTTTAAATATCAGTTAACTTCTGAGAGTATTTGTTTAATTCAGAATGTGCAAATCCTGTACATGGATGAAAAGCTGTTACCCAAGCAGCTTATTCTCAGTTGTACATTTAATGAAAGTTAAGAATTCTTTCAGAGAGTACAAGCAGACGCTTGAAGCTTTTGATAGGTTTTGTACTGTCTTCCAATGTCACAAGCAATCATTAAGCAAATGGGTATAAAATGTTTAATCTTCAGCAGGTGATGTAAAGTAAACTCATTTCTTATAGAAAAATGCTGCTGCATCATAGCAAAATACTCAATTTCAAGCTCTGTAGAAGAAACATCAAGTAGTCTGACGAGTCCAGTTGGGATTCATTTAACAATTGAAATTTCAATCATGGATGGAAAATTGCTGTCTTCTGAGCTTCAGACTCATGACATACATCTTGACTTCAATTCCACACATTATTGGGCGAACTGTACTTCCTCAGCTGGTAACCTCTCAGACAGATGCCATAAATGAAAAGTGGGCAGAACACAGATAACAGGACTTCCAGGAAAATTATGTGGGTCTTAGGGAAGTGACAGAGGGAAGGGAAATCCTACATCCTGCTCCTCCCTTTTTCAGTCAGCACTAAAGCAATACTCTAGTCCGTGGTAAGAAGTTTACTTCTGAGTGTAGGATCAGACCAATAATCACCCTTGTACTGATGAAGGGTCCCACTTAACTGCCTACGGCTTTTTAAGCTTTTAAACTATGTACAGGATTTGTGTTGGCTGTCAGCCCAAGGATTAATTTTGATTATTATTGGAAATCATTGCAATGGCAGATACTTTCTTTTAGGTGAGATGTAATCCCTTTAAGTCTCAGTAATACTGTTTCTAAGTGCTTGGAGATAATGCTTAATTTCATTATATCTGCTTAAATTGTGCATTTGGTTTCAAGTGGACATTTTCTATTGGGCGGGGCTTTGAGCAACCTGATCTGGTGAAAGATGTTCCTGCCCATGGCAGGGAGGTTGATCTAGATGATCTTCGAAGGTCTCTTCTGACTCAAACCATTCTATGATTTTATGATTCTATTTTTAGGTGGTGAATCTAGATAAATTTTAACAGAAAATATCTTAACGTGGTTTATTTTAAAACTAAAGAGTAATCACAGAATCACAGAATGTTAGGGATTGGAAGGGACCTTAAAAGATAGTCCAATCCCCCTGCTGGAGCAGGAACACTTAGATGAGGCTACACAGGAATGTGTCCAGGTGGGTTTTGAATGTCTCCAGAGAAGGAGACTCCACAGCCTTGCTGGGCAGCCTGTTCCAGTGTTCTGTTACCCTCAATAATAATAAGGATGATGTTCCTTTCATTTATTTGTGTGTACTTCATGTACAGTGCCTATAACAACAGCACAAGAAATTAATGAGAAAATAAGACTAACTAAAATCACAGAATCACAGAATGTTAGGGATTGGAAATGACCTCAAAAGATCATCTAGTCCAATCCCCCTGCCGGAGCAGGAACACCTAGACGAAGTTACACAGGAAGGCATCCAGGCAGGTCTTGAATGCCTCCAGAGTAGGGCTGCCTGTTCCAGTGTTCTGTCACCCTCACTGAGAAGAAGTTTCTTCTCAAATTTAAGTGGAACCTTTTGTGTTCCAGTTTGTACCCATTACACTTTGTCCTTTCACAAGAGGTAAAGAAAAAATACATTAAAACTCCAGAGAAAAAACAAACAAACAAACAACAACAACAAACAAAAACAAACAAACGAAACCCCAACAAACCATAACACACTCCAAGATTGCCTTGTATAACAAACAAATTTGCTGTGACACAATGATTATGCACCAGATAAATATACTTTTTAAAATTGTATGTTTCTGCTATATGACATGTTATTTTATATTTCTTTCATTCCTTGTTAGTATCTGAAAAATACACTCTGAGGAAAACTGTAAAAAAAAACATTAGTTTGTTGAGTGGGATGGAGCACTTTTTCCTCCACAAGACAGTGGTCAACACTTGAAATTTCACAGAAAGGTGCAAGAGCACAAAGGCCTAGCAAAACATAATGTTGGAGATCTTGACTTTATTGCTGCTTGTGTGGTACCTCGCCCTTCCTAACACTTTTTATTTTATTGATACTATAATGCTTATTATAAATGAACATGAATTAGGCCAAGGCAAGAAATAGTTCAATCCCATTTCCTAAGAGTAGGAAGAATGCTCTAGTTTTGATTTGCTACCCAGTTTCTGTTTTTACCAGTGAGGATAACAGATTTTATCAAACACCTGGTCACCAGGTAATAAAAGATAATACACATGATGCTAGGAAAAAAACAGTACATTTTCTTGTAATTCTCTACACCCAATTAAGCTTGTAGTTAAGATGCAGTAATCTTGGCATGGAGAAGGGACATGCACACTCCTTGGTATCTAATTTCAAGGAGACATTAATCCTCATTAGACACAAATGATGTGTTCCAGTGTTAATGAAACCTGTAATTGTAGAAGTCTTTTGAAGCACGAGTATTGGCTATTAGCCAAAGACCTCCATTGGCAGCATAAACTTAGTTTTCCACCCAGTTATTTCCTGAAACCACAGGTTCTGATCCTGGCTTGCTCTGTGTGTAACCAGTTATGCTCCATCTTCTCTCACTATCACTGAACAAATTGGTTTTGCAGGCCTGGGAAGATAATACTGAAGAAGTCCATTGGCAAAAAGGAAACTTTTATCACTTGCTCCCATACTGTCTTAATTGGGGTTATAATTTTTGAATACTGACTATCGACTCTTTTTTTTTTTTTCTGTTTGTTTTTAATTTAAACTCTTGGTTCAGTGTTACACAGGTGGCTTTTACCTGCCCCATGAGCTAGAGATTGAAGGTAGCCCACTCAATAATTCTGACATTCCTGCTAATAGGATGGAACAATGAAGCATGCTGCTTCCAGGCAAGCTCTCTAGGTTGAGATGGCTGCTGAAAATATAGTACAGTCAATATCTCATCCTCATCCTGAGCACTCTGGTGAAGAGATTACATGAAGATCATGCTTAAATTGAAGCTTATGGTTTGACTTATTTGGACTATTCAGTTGTCTGAACTGGCTGATAGACTACACCTAGCAAATTCATCTGTTTGTGGTGGCAAACCCAATGCACACTAAACCAGGCTAACCATGTGATACACCTAAATTAATTACCCTTAAAAGAGAAAATTCACAGTATCAATCTATTCAGATATAGACTATAAGCTAACCCAAGCATCATAGGCTGGGAGTGGTTAAAAAAGTTAAAGTCACTTCTGGGTGATGTGGTTAGAGGTTCGTGGCTCCCTCTCAATGTGACTGGAGATTCACAGGTTAAACAAATCCTGCAACTATGATATTTGACCATGACTACAGGAAAGAATTTCCAAATCAAACATAACTACTGTTAGAAGTTACACTGATTTAATCTGTTTTTTTCCTCAGTCAATCCACAGTACAACACTTGTTAACCATTTGGCTACCCCCCGATCTGTACATATCTCCCCCAAACATGAATGAGATAGGCAGTACTGTCTTATTTTACTACTTCTATTCCTTGGGCTATAGAGAGTGTTGTCAGATTTTATTTTTTTAAAGTTTACAAAAGAAGTTTTTGAAATTTATTTTAAAAACAGGCAGATGATCTACCTAAATGATAAAAATAGTTCTTCTGTGTTGCTTTATTTGCCATATCCTCAGGGATCTATTTCCTGCATTGTGAAACAGGCAATTTTAAAATTAGATTTAATGAACTTACTAGCAAAGTGGAATCTCTTTAGAAAGCCAGAAGGCAAGAAGTCAACAAGAGAAGCATACTGCTGTCTTCTTCATGCACTGTTAGTATTAGTCAGAAGAACAAGTCATAAGAACCAGCAAGGAACTGTTTTCTGAACCTTGTTGTCCCTAAGGATGAAGATTCAATATTCAGATCCATGACCAAATCCTAGTTCCATGGCTTATGAATTTTCTGTGCTATACCTCCCTTTTGTGGCAGTCTTTCTGTCTCAGAAACAGTACAGAGAGATAACACAGTATGGCAGAAATAAGCTCCAAGCCCAAAGGAAAAACTGGCATGAAACAGGATGATTGGATCAATATGAACATGTCATAGGAAGTTCAACATGAGCATGGAAGTTCAACATGAACACAAAGAAGTAATGACTGCCCACAAAAGCTGTTGTGCTCTGATGGTGTCCTTGGCATGTGGTTAAGCCAAGCACTTAGTTTTGGAATTGTTCTCATCTACTCTCCCTGATGATCCAGAGGTATGAGACAACACAGGTTTGGAGTGGTGGCAAATTGTGAGCACTGCTTCAAGTTTTGAAGACTGGGAATATTAATAAGATAGGGGTTTGTGTGAAGTCAAGACTTTGTGCAGATTGGTGAGTCTCTCACTGGAGCCATATCTGATTTTGACTGAAATGAAGAATCAAGACAAGACTGAAACATAACTGTAATAGTGAAGAACTAGAAACATCATTGACAGGCCATATTTAGCTACTAGCACAAATGTTGTAGGAAAACTTCTCAGGGCAGAGAGCCAAGAAAGATTAAAGAAGGCTTGAAAAAGTTTTGGTATAGAAAAAACCCCAAAAAACAACAACAAAAAAAACAAACAATGAAGAAGTTACAGTTGTGGGCCATAAAAAAAAAAATCTGTCCAAAAGGTTCATAAAACTATGAACATTTGAAAAATGAGTTTATAATGTAAAGCAATTTTGAGTCTCAGCAAGAACATTTTAACCTTCTTTTTTTTTCTCATTGTTTTTAAGTGGGATTGCTGAGATCCCTATGGAGTTACACATACACTTGAAGTATCACAAAATTAAAATTTGACACAAGCATACCTTCTGTCAGAGATAAACTGCCTCAAACAGCTATAGAAAGCTCTTGCCACACTATTTTGTGACGTTATATTTATTGATATGAAAAGCAGAAAGAACCAGACTCGTGGGCCTGAGTACCTCACCACTGTATAAAGCCTCCTAGCATTGGACAAAAACACTAGTTAAGGAAGCACATACCTATCGAGAATACTCCTGCAGTGTTGATGGGGACTGTATTTTTCCAGGTCTGGACTGGCTTGATCATGCAAAACTCTTTGTTCTTCTGTAGTTCCCCATCTTTTGTACCTTGGACACCCTAATGTGACAAACCCTGCAAAACGAACCCTTTCTTGGGCTTTTATTATAGTTCTAACATTACTAGGAAACATATGCAAATAGGAGACACAGTTTGTGCCAGAAGCCCACATAATCCGGTATGAGGAACAGATGCAATGTAGCCTCTAGCCAAAACAAGATTCAACTTCCTTATTATCCAAATAACTGTATTTTGTACACAGTGGTTGTGAACAAAGACAAAGCATGGGGATGTAGACATGATTAAGAATACAATGTTGCAATAATAGTACAGTTAATTTTAACAATTTCCTTAATTTCTGGTGGGTTCTGTGATCTGTGTCTCTGTCCCATCTATAAGATACCATAACAGCTCTTGCTATATAAGGAGATAAATGTTACACTGGAGATAAACGCATGAGAAAGCATGTCCTAAATTTAAGAGCCTGTACCAGATTCCAATTACATTTAAAAGCACTATAAGAAGGCTTTTGAAAACTCTCTTGAATGTTAAAATTTCTGAGAAGAAAAATAACTCCCTCTTCTGAGACTAACCAGAATGTTCCTACCTGCATCTAGGAACACTTTTAAAGATTAATAGGCCCGTTTAAGTGACTGCTATTGTGTTCTCTGTTTTGCTTGCTTGAAGCAACGCAATTGTTCACGATATTGCCAACTCTTCTTGTTTTATGGCAAGTCTGGTTATGTTCAGCACTTTTGTTAAAGCCTCCATTCCCAGGGACATGAGATTACAATAAGAAGTTTGGCTTGTTACAAGAAAGCTGAAGAGAAAAAGCTTCAAAAATCATTAGCACTACTGCTAGGCACTTCCAGCCTGTGCTGTAACTTGCATTATTTGCTGCTTTTCTTAAAGCTGAGCTCCTGGAATCTAGAGGAGAAGCGTCTGCATCACTAGTTTGGATCACGGCTATCTAGGGCACTGTGCGCCACAGTCCCCCATCTCAGATGATAACGGGTCCTTCAGGGTATAGGAAAGGATCAACTGTTATTTAACTGTGATCAAAGAGAATGACTTCAGTGCACTCTAAAAGCTTAAAACTCAAAGGTCATAAAAAGTACTAAATTTTATTGATATCTAAATCAAACTGCATGATTTCTTGGAACTTCTGTCAGGAGATTCTGGGGGTTTTTTTAGTTTTTTTTTGTTTTGTTTGTTTGTTTTTGTTGTTGTTTTGTTTTCTACTTTTTAATTTTAATCTTAATGTGTGCAAAAGGCAACCAGAAAGCTGTGCTAATTCACTGCATCTTTTGAGTGAACTCCTATACAGCTCATTGAATAAACCTGTCTGTCACAGTGTTGGGTTGGCTCTGGCTGGACACCAGGTGCCCATCAAAGCCACTCTATCACTCCCTTCCTCAGCTGGACAAGGGAAAGAAAATATAACTAAAGGCTCGTGGATCCAGACAAGGACCAAGAGATCACTTAGCAGTTACTGTAATGGGCAAAACAGATTCAACTTGGGGAAAATTAAAGAAAAACTAAATCTTAAAACATCTTCCCCTCACCCCTCCCTTCTTCCGGGGCTTAACTTTACTCCTAATTTCTCTACCTCCTCCTCTCAAGTGGTGCAAAGGGACCAGGAATGGTGGTTGTGGTCAGTTCATCACCTATTTTCTCTGCTGCCCCTTCCTCCTCAGTGGGACAGGACTCCTCACACTCTTCTCCTGCTCCAGTATGGATCCCTCCCACAGGAGAAAGTCCTCCATGAACTTCTCCAATGTGTGTCCTTTCCATGGGCTGCAGTTTTTTATGAACTGCTTCAGTATGGGTCCCTTCTATGGAGTGCAGTCCTTCAGGAACAGACTGCTCCAGCCTGGATCCCCATGGGGTCACAAATCCTGCCAGCAAACCTGCTCCAGCCTGGGCTCCTCTCTCCATGGTCCACAGGTCCTGCCAGGATCCTGCTCCAGTGCAAGCTGTCCGTTGGGTCACAACCTCCTTCAGACATCCACCTGCTCTGGCATAGGGTCCTCCATGGGCTGCAGGTGGATATCTACTCCACCATGGACGTCCATGGGCTGCATGGCCACAGCCGGCCTCACCATCATCTGCACCACAGACTGCAAGGGAATCTCTGCTCCAGTGCCTGGAGCAGTTCCTCACCCTCCTTCTTCACCCACCTTAGTGTCTGCAGAGTAGTTGCTCTCACATATTATCACTTCTCCCTCTGGCTGCAATTGTTGTTTCACAGCAACTTTTCCGCCTACTTAAATATGTGATACCAGAGGCACTACCACGGTCGCTGATGGGCTCAGCCTTGGCCAGCGACAGGCTCATATTGGAACCAGCTGACATTGGCTCTATCGGACATGGAGGAAGCTTCTAGCAGCTTTTCACGGACGCCACCCCTCTAACCTTCCCACTACCAAAACTTTGTCATGCAAACCCAGTACAGCCACTAAGAGACTGTTAAGAATTGAGTATCTGCACTGCTGAAGCCCTCCTGAAAACTCAGAAAACAAAATAACACATGACACAACAAGTAGCAGAAGTGCATTGAACTGTTAGGAATCTGTTTTCTTATTATTTTAATTCTAGTGAAGCACAAGATGCTCCTAGAAACATGTACTTCCTCATGACACTCTTGTTTC
Organism: Columba livia; assembly: GCF_036013475.1. Lineage (NCBI taxonomy): Eukaryota > Metazoa > Chordata > Aves > Columbiformes > Columbidae > Columba > Columba livia. Next base: position 124,741,381 of record NC_088603.1, on the reverse strand, counting down.
TATATTTTTTGCCTATTATATCAGGTCCTCTAATTTTCGCCAGTCTCTCAAGTTTCCTGGTACTGTTTGCCAATGACCTTGGCTTTAGCAGAGCAATCCTTTAATCACAGGCCATGCTTGCATTCTGCTGGAGCAATGAAAGTCTCCAAAATGAATTTGATATGCTTTTTAAAAAAAACAAAGACAGTCCCTATAGAAACTTTAAGGTCAGATGGTGAAAACTGAAATCCTCTTTTCCTAGCAGCAGAAACCAAGCACCAATGACTATGAAAAAGAGAATCTGCTGTATTCATTAGTCCACATCTTAGGTTCCTTAAAACATTTTATGAATTTATGTAAATACATAAATATATGCATGTTATGTATTTTATTTACATATACACAGTATGTATATATTTTTATATTTACATAAATATATAAAACAAGTATATGTATATTTATATTTACCTGTGCAAATTAATGACTCAACAGTGGTTTCCTGAGAACAACTGACAACCTTGGTCAAAGAAGGCAGCATTAACAATCTCCTTCAGCAATGCCTTGTACCCTGGCCTTAATCAGATTAAATTAATTTGCAGCTTAATCCACCTCCAAGCCTCAATAACTCTAAAAGAGTTTTATTTGTCCTCTTGAGCAGTTTTCAGAAGAATATTTCAGAAACAAGGACCCCTTTTTCTCTGACATTCTAAATCTATAAGAGGTCTAAACTTTTGAAGTTCTTTTGATGAGATTAATCAGAAAGATCTAATGGTGTCCAGTAACTTTTTGTGTAATTTCATATTTGTCATGCCAAAGGAAATCAGTGAGGTCTTAAGCGTACTTACATTTTTTTCATTCTGAAGACATTTCTCATGAAAGTTCCCTTAATCAACATGGTTGAGTATGTTCCCCAGAAATGTACATTTAATTCAAGAAGGAACTATATAAAAGGCTCTGTTAAGAACTTCAAGTGTAGGTGGAATATGTAATGGTCCTGTTAAAAGATGTTATATAAAACTGGTCACTTTAAGACATGAATAAAGCCACTGAGAAGCCTAATGGTCCATTCACTCTTTAACACCACAGACTTGTCTGTGATCCTTCATCACACAATTTTTAATATATCCTGCTCTAATAAATAAGAACAAAATGAGACCACTGCAAAGATATAAGAGTATATTGATTTTTGAAATTATAGTTTAATTTCACTGTCAAATTTGAAATGATATTAACAGACAAAGGGAGGAACAATAATCAGTTTTTAGGTAGGCTGATAGAGTTGTGAATGACAGCAAGACACAACTGTAGCAGGATGAGTAATATTAACATCAGTTTACACACTTACTGAATGTACAGAATCAAGATTACTAAGTGAAGAGTTTCCCTCAAATAGAAAAATAATTTTCAGTTTGCCTGAGGGAAAAAAAAAAAAATATTGCCAATATAAGGGTTTTTTTCTGCAAGCTGCTATCTACAAAATCCAATACACTTTGGAAATCATTATTCTTTACAATAAATAATAGTTATCACTACTACAACTGGCATTCTTACTTTGTAAGTGCTTCTATTTTTAAAACTGGTTTTAAGAGCAGTGATATGAGGATGACAGTGTGACTAGAAGGTAGCTGAAACTCTGAGAAGTCTATAAAGCTACAAAGTTCATTTGACAAGCACACATGTACATTATTTAATTTCAACAAGCATACCGTTGACATTAGGGATCTACATATATTTACTGGATTAAGGCCAACAAGAAAAGCAATGAGAAAGACATGAGAGGAACAGGATGACAAAGATAAGAACATATGAGTAAATTCTTACTAGCACAATTATATACACCTTGGCAATTATATAGAATTTGTTTTCAGTGTAGTATGTCCTATACAGAGTGTAGTGCACTGATGCATAGAGGAATCATGGAATAGAATCGTTTCAGTTGGAATTGACCCTTAGGATCATCAAGTCCAACCACAACCTCACCTACCTCTAGCACTAAACCATGCCCCTAAGAACCTCCTCTAAATGTCCTTTAAACACCTCCAGGGATGGTGACTCCACCACTACCCTGGGCAGCCTGTTCCAATGCCTGACAACCCTCTCCATGAAGAATTTTTTTCCTAATATCCAATCTAAACCTCCCCTGGCGCAAGTTGAGGCCATTTCCTCTCATCCTATCACTTGCTACTCAGGAGAAGAGACCAACATCCTCCATGCTACAACCTCCTTTCAGGTAGCTGTAGACAGAAACAAGGTGTAATCCGAATGTAATCTTCAAACTTCCTAAGGGTGCACGCAATCCCTTCATCCAGATAATTGATAAAGAGATTAAACAGAACTGGCCTCAATACTGAGCCCTGGGGAACATCACTTGTGACTGGCTGCACACTGGATTTGGTTCTGTTCACCACAAGTCTTTGGGCCTGGCCATCCAGCCAGGTATATTTTGCTGTAAAACTCTAGTTATGTCTGAAAACAGTCCACAGGTGACTGTAGTGGATGTTAATGTTACTTTCAGGTGAAACTGCTGCTCTTTTTTTAAGGCAAATTTCTCTTTCAGCACCTGGGAGAGGAAGAGGAGCCTGAAGAAATGAGATGTTGTTTACAATTGGCTTATTCCTTGCTGATAGCCAGCTAACGTCTATGTGCCAAATAGCAAAGATATAGACAAATTCATCAGTAAGAATGTTTTGGGAGAGACAGGAGACTGGATAAAGCAAGGAAATTTTGAGTTGTGGAGATATTAAGTAGGATGGGATAGAGTTTCCTGCCTCTTATTGCTACCTGACCCTCACAGACTCCTCCACTACTGCTGTCTCAATAATTGCCTCTTCTCAGAGTCAGAGGCTGAACAACAGTTTAGATTTATAAAGCACTGCTGAAGGCTGGCTGGATGAGAGGGGACAGGTCAGCTTTAATTGCTGCATGGCTGTGGGCATCAAAGCAGCTCCAGCTCAGGTGGCAGCAGCTGTGGGGAAGAACAAGGTATCTGGATGTTGTCTAGCAAGGCTAGGGATCAGGAAACATAATGGTAAAAGTCTCACCAAACGCTACCCCCTCTCAGTACGTCTAGATAACTCTCATATCTTCGCATCTATAGTGTTGCAAGTCTTCACATCTAAACGTTTTTTCCTTTTAAATCTAAGTTCCACAGTAGTGATAAGGCCAAGTGGCCATTGGTAGGACAGACCCCCAGGAACCTCAAACAGCTTCGAATTGGATCTGCTTCAGCCACTGCAGTCTAAAGAGAAGGATCTGAGGTGACAGGATAGCTACAGGTACATAGCTATAAAGGCACACTGACACGCACACCTAGAATACAGAGACGCCTTCACTGCACCACACTGAACTTTGCTTTCCTGTTTGGCATTAAAATAGATTTTGCCAAGTTGATATTTTCCTTTTCTTTTAAAAAATACAATAGCTTATGCAAACACAAGGAAGACATTAAGTCATATACTGTAATCAGGTATGTGTTCACATAGCATGCAGAACATAGTGGGAACAGAGCCCTTAGTTTTGCAAGTTAGAAAACAAGGAAACATCTGCAGACTTCTGAACTTGACAGTCATTTAAAAAATAAAGTTGTTATTTCTGAAATCTTCTCTTGCCAACAGGAAAAACAAATATTACAGAGTAAAGACTTATGACCTGAACAGGGAAAACTTATATATCCTAATGGAAACAAAACCAAACAAAACCCCCTCAATGTTCTTATTTGGTTTCACATTAAATGCATTGGGAAGGAGTAATTTTTCAGCTGAAAATGCACTTCCAAATAAGAGTAGTAAAAAGCAGTAGTAAAAATACCATGTGTCTCAAGGTTTATCTCTGAACAAAGAATATGGCCTAGTTAGAAACTAATGAAAAGGAAGATTTCTGGGGGGAGATCTGATCTAATTTCACAGCTTTAAATATCATCTAGAATATGTTACCATATCACTCTGCTACTGGGCTTTTATTTTTATGGAAATACAGAAATATTACAATTATTTAATATGATTTTATAAGGTCATTATCTCAAATGAGTCCAAAATTTGAAACAAACAAAAAATATAAATGCCTGCGATGTCACCTTTAAAATGTCCCATCACATGATTTTACTGAACTCTCTAACCTGAAGATAGTGGTCTAGTTATAGTTTCTTTAAAAAAAAAGTATTGATAAAAGCTTCTGGGTTTTCAAAAGATTCCTAAAACTTTACAATTAACTTGTTATACTTTATTAAATTCAGCTTCTACTTCAGAGAAAATAAATAGAAGTTTTAATTCTTTTTAGTGGTATAGTTGAGAAAGCACGAGTCTTCTAAAACACTGTAGTTTAGAGAGGTAAAATCTATGGGCTGCAGTTCAGATCTGTAAAGTCCACAGTTACCATTCACTTTGCAGCAAATTCTCTGGCAGAAATGAAACAACTGAGCTGCAAGGTTCTGTCACGAAATGATACCCCCTTACATCCCAAAAAGAGCTTTCTTGGAACGTACTTCTAGAATTGAGCATGTGCTGGTGATACTATATAATGAGAGGAATTAAATATTGGTACAAATAAAGGCAACTCCTAATGCTAGCATTAGGATTTGTGGATGTATAACTCTCTTTTTCTTCCTGCGTGAGTATATTGCTGCTTTAAAACTTTGCTATGATTTGAGGAAAATATCTTTGTTCTCCAAAAATTGCATTTGGCCTTATTTGTTTAGGCAAAGTCAATGATGCTGTGATAGAATAAAAAAGTTATTGTGATTACTGTAACAAGGTTACACAAATGGACTTGTCAGCAAAAGCATGTTTCAATAACTATGATTAGCTTAGCTGATCACTTCACTTGAAGGTGCACTTTCTTAGAAGTGAGGAGACCACCTCCACCATATGATTTAGACTCAATTCAAGTACAATCCCTCCCACAACTTTTGGAATTACAAGGTATACATCTCAGAAAGGCCAAGAAAAAGCAAGAAAAAAACAAAAAAGACAGTCTTTTACAAAACACCAAATTTCTAAGAATGTAAACAATTTGTCTTACCTGAAATAAAAATCATAAAAACCTGACAAACTTTATACATAGATCATGTCTGTAGAATAAATTCTTTGGAGTCCACTCACTAAAGCAAAAAAGAGAAAACTTCTCTAAATAAAGAAGGTTTGCTCCTGCTCACGTTAAATGCTGGCACAGACAATTTTTTGGACAGCCTTTAATCTCCAAGATATTTAATCATGTAGATTGTGCTACCTCATGAATGAAAAGCAAAAAAATAACCCAAAACAAAAAAATCCCTATTAACACAAAATGACTATATCATACAGATTTAAAATCACACAGATTGCCGCAGCCAAAGCCTGGTCACAGAGTGGTACTATTTCAGCTAAATTGATATAATTAAATTGGCATGATTTCCACTGCCATAGAAACAATTACAATGTTTTAAAGGCATCTTAACAGTCTTTCTACAGTACTACAGTATGGAGAATAAACCATAATGGTACAAGGAAGCTTTGTAATATAGAGCATAATAATGACCATGGTTGTGACTATACCATTTCAATAATTTAATTAAAACTGAAATTTCACCCCTAACTCATGTAGTAGCACTGCTGTTTAGTCCAAGCCTTTGCTTCCTGTAAAGTGTAAAATGCCCTATCAAGGAGTAAATTACCCTGCAAATATCATATAAAGGGCCCTAACAAAATTACAACTGGCCCACACTGCTGGTGTGACTCAAAGTCCACTAAAATTTTTTTCTGCTTATGATCCTTCCAGAGACTTTTAAGGAAATGAGAAAGCCTATTTGATCTGTAACTAACAGCTTCATCAATCTGCATGGATGAAGCACTGTTTTGGGTGGTAATCTACTAAATTCTGATAGTGATGTATCAAGTTTCTGGAAATCCTAAACAACTGACTGCAGTTCATGTGCAGAGCAACTGGACATCAAATATATATTGTGCAGACAGTCCGAATCGCTGCGTGTTTCAGGTCAACTGAGCATCTGCAGTACATTCCTAGTGAGAAATGTTGGACCTATTGGTCTTGAATGGACAGTACTCACAGGTGTATAACAAATCAGGTATGCCTTTTAGTCTTATCCTATCAGGCTTTAGTCTGGTTTCCTAAACAACAACAAAAAAAAGCACAACAAAACAAAAACAATTCATAGCACTTCAGTATGTACATGTATCTCTAAATCCCTTTGGAGCATTTTAATGCATTTGCAAATGAGGAAAGGTCTCATGTATATTAGATTTCCTAAATATTTCATTAAAATAAGAAACCAGGAAGAGGAGAAGAACCCTAGGGAACGTCTGCCTTTTTCTGATGTCAGAGAAACCATAAGGGAAATCGATGTCAAAGCACAAATATAAAATAAGGCATCATTAGTTCTGTTGTTCATATAGCTACTTATATTGCATATTTACAAGGAGTTCAACAATACTATGATAGCACATTGTTGAGCAATGACATTAATACATTTTGGGGAGAATGGCCATCACAAATTGTGAACTGTTTTCAAAGTATCAAAATACATTATGTACCTGTTAAGAGGAAAAAGAAATTAAGAAAAGAAAAAAAGCCCCACTGGAACTGAAAGGCACAGATTGATCTTTTCCTGCCTGCTGCATTGAGGCAGGACACCCAGGGGTGCTGGACTTAACGGAAGATTCTGTAAGAGGAAGCTAAGTTGAAACAAAACAGATAGTTTGAATAAGGCAAGAGGTTTAAAATCCTAGAAAGTGCTATTGGTTGATCAAAGACCATGAGAGGAAGTCTGCACTGACAGCCAAACTTGGTTGTTGCAATAAGAACAAGAAGCAAAAGCGCCTGTTGTCGTTAAGTTTTACGGGCAGAGAAGGATGTTTGGAGACTGGTCTGAGGAAGACTCCCCAGAAAAGTGAGAGAAGGTATCCTGAAAAGAGACAAGGAAGCTTCTCAAGAAAATGGACCTCAGCTCTTTTGTACATATTCCCAAGCAAGGGGAATTGGTAGTTTCTTTTTCCCCTTTTTGATACCTAAAGATACGTGGGAAAAGCAAAAAAAAAGTCCAATGTAGAGTCTGGGTGGAAACACGGTTAAAAAAAGGAAAGGCTATATATAAACAACCAAATACAAACTGGTGATCTAAGGAAGAGAGAATGGGAAACTAAGAAACTCATTCCAAAACTCATAAATAATGGTTGTTACCCTAAAGAGTACGTGTCTTAGATTTAAGATAAGAAATTAAAAAATATTCATAGTAGGAGACAAAAAAGAAGTTGTGGGCTGGGGAGGTATATGACAAAATCTTAAAAAAATGTATGAAAAACACTCCAAAAGATTCCTACTCTGTCATGACCAGGAGGAATCGATGAGTGAGAAAAGAGAGAAAGCATACAAGAAAATGAAAGTTCTTAGGACTGACCTTGTTGAGCTCTACTTACCAGCCATTAACCTCCCCCTCAGTATTACCAGGGAAGACATCAGAAGACAGTTCCTGGTTTAACTCTTAGAAGTAGTTAGTGATATTCACTTTCAGAGTCATTTCTCTCAATTCCTCACCATTACTTCTACTTAATGCCACAAGCATCATCCTTAAGAAACCATCTGGGTCTTGCATGATTATATTTTTTTAGTTTCATGTCTTGTTCTAGGTGTTACTTCAGCAGATATGAATAATTTATTCTTTACTGCTCTATTTTCAAAACATAGTCCATTTTGCATATTTTGATCTGTACAGAAAACAGTTTCAAAAGTTACATGAACCATATCTGGTGAAATGTTGGTCTACTGAAACCAACATATATTTCTCTGTTGATTTCACTGGAGCTTAAGTTGATTCAGTCCAGCTGCATTACTTTTGCTTCTTTCTCTACTTAAATTTCCAAATCCTATGTTTAAACTTGTCCTTGTCTTCCAGACCCTACTCATTACTGACTCAACCATCATGCTAGATTGCTATTCCCATCACAGTTATCTTTGGTCCTTTAAATTCTGCGAGAGACTAGGTGCTTTTTCTGTGCCTTTTAAGAAGTAGACAAGAGTAAATAAACAGATTATCTATTATCTCACAGTATTTTAAGAATGTTTTCCTGTAAATAAATCAGAGAATTTATTTTCTACCATGGTACAATACTCAAATAAAATATAAAGTCAAGGGAATTACTGCTCCAGAAAATGACATAAGGCTGTGGCAGTATGGAGCAGTATCTCCCTTCATAACATATGCATACTCCCCTGCAACACTTGTCTCTTTTAAAAAGTGATTAATAGCTATGAGCCTTTCCATGTTACGTAAACAATGAAAGAAAACATAAATCAAAACTAATACTGTGCTACAGTGGGGGAAAAAAGAATTGTCTTTCTAGAATATTTCCCTTCCTTCCAACTTAGAGAAAATGGGCAATGAAATGCATTGATGCACCTGCACTGAAATGGATGCAGATAAGAACATTCAGCTTGGTGAAGAGTTTGGCCTTGGGAATGTGATGGTCAGGGAAGAACAGAAACTAGGCATTGGATTTTAGCTCAGAAAAGCCAATCCAATAATAAGAGAATAAGAAACATCAACAGTAATGAATACTGGCAGCATCATATGGGTAGAGTTTCTACAACAGCAACATTCTAGGCATTAATGTCATTGTCATTTAGGGCCATAGAGTAACAATAAAAATTTTAAAAATCTCCTGTGACTGAGGTTTACTGTTGCACATTAGACTTACAGCCAAGTAAGTACCGCCATCATATTTTACAACATTGTCTATTGCCATGAATAATTCCAGGTGTTTGACTAGAAAGATACAGAGTTATACTAGAATTATTTTACTAATCTTTAATCCCTGTCATGTTCAGAGAAGTCTCTTTTCATATTTTTTTGCCTTCAGGATATTACGGTGGATTTAGAGAAGTATTTTCACCAATTTTTATGGTTTCAACTAATTGAAATTATAAAATTGCAAATATCACAAATATTTTTCTATTTCAGTATTTGATTTTGTAAACTGCATAAAATATCAAAGGTGCAATCATGCTTCGTTCAGAATGTGGATTACTTAGTCCAAGGTCTGTACAGCCCTGCTTATTATGAACTGCTTAGGTTAAGTTTTTACCTGCATGCTAGCTGTCAAAACAGGGGAAAATAGCTCCAAAACAACCTTATGCTTCTGCTGAATCTTGGTGTCAGGCTAATTCAGAGTAGTGTTTTTGTAACTCCCTATTCCACCAGCTAAAATATTCCCTCTTAATGGAATCTCCTGTACATAACACACTTCTCAAGTATTTTTTAAAAACTCTTAGCATTGCAAACAGATGAGGTAGGTTTACAATACAAGGGTCTCTAACCTTGAAGGAAATTCTCAACCACCTACTTAGAGCAGGATTATTTGGACTTTCTGTAAAGATCTTTCCAAAGAAGTAAAATGAAGAGTGGCATCTGTCCCACCCCCTGTCTGTTCATCCCTCCAGTACTTCAGAAATATCTGAAAGTAGCACCCGAGAGATGCCATCTGTATCAACAAGGATTATCAGTAGGATGTTGTCACAAACAAAATGCTGGAGGCAATGTCAATATTATCATCATTAACATCTTCCTCCTCAGTTTAGGCGTGTTTGTTTGTTTTACTGAAGCAGAAGATAATGTAAAACAGATTAGCAGTACCAGCCAGGCAGAGAGATATCGTCAGTACCAGCACCAATCACATAATTACTCCCACTGCATCATTTTGAACATAAGACCTACGGGGAGAGGCTGAGGGAGCTGGGGTTGTTTAGTCTAGAGAAGAGGAGGCTTAGAGGTGACCTCATCACTCTCTATAACTACCTAAAGGGAAGTTATAGCCAGGTGGGGATTGGTCTCTTCTCCCAGGCAGTTAGCAATAGGACAAGGGGGCATGGGCTTAAACTATGCCAGGGGAAATTTAGGCTGGATATTAGAAAGAAATTCTTTACAGAGAGAGTGGTCAGGCATTGAAATGGCCTGCCTGGGAAGGTAGTGGACTCGCCATCCCTGGAGGTTTTTAAACTGAGATTGGACATGGCACTTAGTGCCATGATCTGGTAAACGGACTAGAGTTGGACCAAGGGTTGAACTCAATGATCTCTGAGGTCTTTTCCAACCCAGTTCATTCTGTGATTCTGTGATTTCTCAGATGTTACAGGAAAAGCTTCAACTTTCAGTTTTCCAGAATGTAGCTAGCTTGCACATAGTCGGTGCAATAGCAGTGAAGCATCTCTTTTATTCTCTGAAAATGGCTACAGATTGCTAAGAAAGGGCTTAAGTGTGCTAGAAAACATGATGTTTGCCTCAGTGTTGCTGAGAGTGGTTTATGCTCTCATCCATCATCCAGGGTAGTCTTCGGTGTTGCTAGTGACAGTCTGAGAAACAAAAATAGGTAAACACGGCAACTAATGTTGAAAACCTAATTTTTTAATGATTTCTCTGGAAAATGTCCCAGATTCCACATCTGCCCTGGCACAATAGCCTGCAGTTCAGAAAGCAAGTCTCACTGGAGGTGCAGTGAGAACAGCTACATTTACTCACAGTGTGCAGGCTGCTTTCCTTCTCTTATTTGAAATACTTTGCCTGCTACTTATCCTTAAAAAAAAATGCAGCTAGTTTTTATGAACAAGAACAATATACTTTATAAAAGCCACAGGTAGGTCACCTTCTAGTTCCCAATATGCCAGTTGTGACACTGAGCAGAAAAGGTGGAGAAACAAATCTGTATGACAGACAGATCTTCAGTACAGTTAAGATGCTTTCTTTTGTTTTCTCATTGTGATATTTTTAGCTTGCTTCCTGTGTTTCTGTCCTTGTAGTATAGAAGTAGTTGTAGTATAGAAGTGCTTGCTATGGTCCAGACACAAAAAGTACAGTCCCAGGCATTAACGCTTTGGACACTTTTTCTATAGTACAAATATCAGATTAAATTTCCCATTTGTAATTTTTTACCTCCCATAGAATTTAATTTTTATAATATTTCAATTCCTATTGCTCAGGATTTATAGCCACATAATGTTAAAAAAAAAATGTTGAAATAAACCATCCCATGATTTCATGAAAGTAATTGTGTTTATTCACAGCATTGCCAGTCAGTAAAGAGGACATCACAGCATATATGAAGGATTACCTTCATTTCTGAGAAAACAAAGAGAGAGCAAATATTCTAGTGGCTTTTTTCCAAGATGTCCGACAGTAAAATGCAACATGCTATACAGACTGACTGGCTAATATTTCTCCATATTCTTAAAATATATGTTTGAAACAAGTGCAAAACTCAGCCGGGGCTTCCATCACTCTCCCAGTCTTCCCTCTAAAAACAAATTTGTTTTCCCCTTTTGTGGAGAGGGACATGAAGAAAGCCCTAGTAAGAAAGAAAAAAATTACAAAATGGTTTGAGAAACTTGCATTTTCTTTTACAACCCACAGAAGATATAAGAAGGTGCTTGTTTATTTCATAAGGAAAGGAGTATTTATTTTTGTGTAACACTTAATGTGGGAGTGTCCTCTGTTTTCTTTGTTTGGTTAGAGTGGGGCTAATGCCACAAGACAGCCTTTCCAGTCCTTTCTCTTCACTTGACTCTCTCCAAAATAATCTCTCTTAAAAGAGTTTCTAAAAAATACCCCTGTAATGGGCCCCGTAAGGCCTCATTTTTGTTTCATGGCTACTCATCCTATGAAGAAAATAAGTTCTGTATCGGCAATGAAATTTCATTTATTCTGAGTCCCATTAAGGCACCTGTGTGCGTGTTCCCCAAGGATCAGGGGACTTCTGGAGACAATCATGGGCTCAGGTGTGCTGAAAAGGTTATTCAAGTGAGCCTAAGGGCAATCAGTCTCTTCATTCATGTACTTTTTGTCCCTGGTAAGGCTCCAGCATGCACATAACCTATTAGACATATTTTTTTTTTACAACTTTGAGATCTTTCTCATGTGCTGGTTCTGTGCTCTGCCTGGCCCATAAGTCAGCTGTTACATCATATTTTTCATAGGTTTCACTATAATTTCCTTAAAATCTTATAGACGATGCCTGAATATCTATGTGTCCATAAATGCACATAAACCCTATTCTCTTAATGAGCAAAAACAAAGACAAAAAAACAAGGAAAAGAGAAGCCACCATTAGTTCAAAGGCTAAGAAAGGAAAAAAAATCAATATCCTTTAACTCAGTTGAAGGAGAACTAGCTGCTGATTATATAGACAGGGGGACTAAAAGATTATTTGTTAAATGCTGAAGATTGGATTATTATAGTCAACCCAAGAAAAAGAGTAACAGTTTGTTAAAGCTGTTTCACTTAGTTCAGCAGACTGTATAGAAAATGAAACAGAGTAGAACAGAAAGAGCTACTCAAATCAGTGACCTGGGAGTCAGGTGTGCACTGTTTCTAATGTGACTTGTCACAAAAGTGATCAGCTAGTATAACAACTTAGCCTACTCCAATTAGAGGGTCTCCCCAGGGTACCAAATTTAGTGACAACAGGCAAGCAGTGTCTTGTGTTACTCTTTAACAGGCCCACTCTGATTGAAACTTTGACTTTTCAATTACTATATATCAAATGCATTGCCATTTTAAAAGATCCAAATTACTATTTAAATGGAAGGAAGAACTGATGCAGGCTTCCATTATTTTCCCTTGATAATAATCTTTTTCTTTACATAAAGAAAATAGAGGAAGATTTTTATGGAGGATAACAATTTCTGAGTCAATTAACAGCAAGGAGAGTGACAAAGAAATAATCTTAGGCATCTTAGAGGCAAGAGAGATAAAAAGAGAAATTTGTCTCTCTTTATCAGTTAATTAGTTAAAGCTTATGTTTAATTTTACCAATTCTTTCCACTCATTAGATGGATCTAATTCATAAAGCCCTGCAGTTCATTCACCATTTATCTAAAGTATTTCAATGGCACACGCTGTTCTTTCACAGAGTATCAAAAGGAAACTAATGATCAGACTCTCAGGAGAAGAGATCAATCTCACCAGTCTTCAGTAGGTCTGAAGTGTCTAAAAGTCAAGTACCTCATTTAAGCCAATTGTCTGTCCCTCACGGAAGGAGAGATGCACCTCTAAAGGGAGGTTGCTCCTACAAATGGCTATTTAAAAGTAGCGTGAGAGACCTCTGGAGGATGCCTCTCCCTCTTTCTGCTGAGAATGGACAGAGCCTGTGTAATCAACCTAGACTAGTTAGAGATTATTAACCCTCCAAAGTGTTTTGAAATATAAATCAAGACTTCACATCCAGCAGACAGGATCTGCACAACATGCATTTACTTAATAAATGGCTTTTTTTTTTTTTTTTTTTCCCACATCATTTAGAAGTACTGATGAGGCTATATCCATTTATATATATATAAGTTGCTTTCAGGTTCTGGAAGATGGTGTATAATAAGGTGAGTACCTCATATTTCTAAATAGCACACTGAAAATATAGTAATTTAAGAGGTCGGCGACAGCTTGATTTTCTTTAAATGTAGCAATCATACTAATAAATTTTATTAACAATTACGAATAATAAGATTTTCCTTTAATAAAAGTTTGTTCCAGATTGCCATGTCTATCTTTTGATTTTAGTAGTGAAACACTAATCCAATTTCCAGCTATAAATAACACTGTTCTGAGCTCTTTGGATTTTGAAAGATGTCGACAAATAGAGGATAAAGTAGAAATGATATAAAACTATTAAGGAACTGAAAGACTGATAGATAAGGAAAGTTTAACAGGATTAATTATCTGTAATTTTGCCAGACGACCAGTACAGGGAAGATATCAACCATCTACAAGTATGCTCAGAGGTGTAAACACCAACAAGGTCTTGAAAAACAAGGCCTCCCCCAGGCCACAGATCTCCCCAAAGGCTGCACCAGTGACAAGCTTAAGTGCTTTGGGTACCAGGCATTCCAGAGCAGGGCAATACGTTCAAGTGCATAAACTGGATTTGGACACTTTTACAAGAGTGAAATGAGGTCTTAAGAAGAAAGCCAAAGGATGTTTGGGAGCATGGTGAAGGGCAGCCCAAAAAGGCTGCAAGCCCTCCAGTCACATTGCTCTGAACAGTGATCACTGAAGATGGGGGCAATTCATTCCCAGGAGAGTAAAATGCTGAAAAAAAACGTGGAAATGTCATGTTCTTCAAGCCTTCTCTATAAGAGGTCTTTATAACCCCCCTTTTCACTAGAAATGGCAAATAAGGTTTGTAGGCCCTAAAATACATGGAATTGAGGCATTATTGTCCTTCTGCGTGGATAGTCTGAAGTCTCTGGTTTGCTGTTTAAAGCTGGTCCAACGCTAAAACTCCTGTTGCTGTCACACTGCTCCATCAGACTGCCATTCTTCTTTTGCTTAACCTGATCTCTGTTGCCTTACCTATGTGCTTTACTACTTCTGGTGTATCAGACTTTCTGGAAGGGCTGAATACTTGCTTCATAACTTATTAACATTTATATTTGTAATGCATTTAGGGGAAAAAAAAGTCATTTTTTGTGTACTCACAATTTATCAGTATTTTTGAAATAACCATTACATAATTATTTGATTCCTTCCAAACTACAAAATGTGAAAGTAATCTGTGCTCTTAAAGTACACAGGAGCACAAAAATCAGTGTACTACTAGAATGACTTAGAATTTCGTAACAAATAACTTACACTGCATTTATCAAAATGAAAATATCCTTTCCTCAGGGGTGCATAATCCTTTCTGCTCCTTGCATTATAATGAACTAGATTTATCCCCAACCTTCCCTTCTGTATAAAACTTTGCAGATGTAATGAATGAAGGCTTTAAACCAAATCTGCAAAGATATTGCATTCCAATTTTCTCCAGAAAAGCAGTTTTAATGCTTGAAGGAAGTCACTTCCTAAATTTCCTTTGTGTTCTGCTTCCAGGCACAGAAATCACACCATCTCCATAAGAGCGAAAAAAGGTGAAATCTCCACCAGTCAATATTTTGTGTGTTTATTTTAATAGCTGCAGTTAGTCTTGCAAGTAGAGTGGCTAAATTCAGGACTTAATGTCTATTACAGAATTGTGTTAAATATGGAAGTCCAAAACCCAAACAATGCACTATGTCTAGGAATCAGCAATTCTCTCAGTGAACAGAGGGCAGTGGTTAATGTTAAGGAATATCAATGACAGTTGACTTCAAGTCCAAAGGGAAATTTCCCTTCAAAGTATTTGCCACAGAAGACAAATACATGATAGAAAAAAAATCTCAAACATGCCTTTAAAAATAGCATGAAAACTAATTATTCAATAATTCACTACATTTCTTCACTAACTTTTCATCACTTATAGCTCAACATTTCTGAAGTTGAATTTGCACAATGAGTAAGGAATGTAATTTTCATTTTTCTAATGAGATCTAATTCTTTTCACCCAATGTAGCTTGAAAGCAAAGTGGGTTAGCAAAGTTAAATTGTCCAATAGTCAAACATCAGCTCTAGTGTATTTAGAAATAGTCAGCGATATCAGCGAAACCAAATAAAATGAAGTTCACTGTTTCTCTGAAGAGCATCCAGCCTCATCTGCATAGGGAAAGATATACACATGAATGTGGTAGAATGGTTGCTCTCTTGTGGTGTGAAGTCACGTTTACCTAAGATAAAAAAGCTACCACCAGTATCTATCCTCATGGAAATGGTCGCCAAGGGAGAGTAAATCTTAAGAGGAATTAATTACAATACGATAATTGAATTATTATTTCAAAAGTTTCAAAAACATTTTAGCAAAAAAAGTTCTCATGCGTACCTGAAGAGAAAGATATGATGTAGGGTTATGTTTAGTCTGTTGAATCCAACTCATAGGTATGAAATTGAAATGCAATAGCTATGAAATTGCTGAGATTAAGTGACATATGGACAGAGCAATAGCATATTTGATTATTCTACCACAGCCAAATACAGCGGCTACTTCTGAGGATTTATTTTAAAAGATCAAAATCCTAACAATTTTACCAATTAATTTTTCAAATAAAACAAAAAACCAAAAGAATTCCCGGTTCATATTAACAGATCTATCATACACTCCAGTCTGTTGTACCACACTCTTTAATTCACTGGCTTTTCCTGGCAGCAGTGTCCGAGTTCACCATGTTGTGCTTGACAAAGAGGCAAGAATCAATGTAGCACCCCTGTGAAAACTAAATCCTTCAATAAGTTCACAGGCAAAACAGGAAAATAATACATTGTACTCTAATATGTTACCTCTTTCTTGTCTGACTGTATTGAAGCAAAAACACACCAGGAATTTCTACCTGGTGCAGATGAACTGGAGCTTTTCTGTGATTATATTAAGGGTAATAATTTGACCTTCTAGCTACATTTTTAAAAAACTCTGGAAAACTTGCTCTCTGGTGCCTGGCATCACACTTAATTTTGTTCAAAATCCAGAAACCACAGTGTCTCTTGCCTTGTGGATGCAAACAGAAGGATGATTTTTAGCTAACTGAAAAGTAAAATAACTGTTTTAAACAAAAACTTTAGTTCTACCAGTAGGAACTTTCAAATAAAGGAAAAGCAACTCTGACATCAAAGAACAGCTGATATGTCTTTTATCTCCATACAAATAATTGTGTGTCATCTCCAGTTGGATGACAAAGGACTGCATGTGTACACTACAGTAAAGCTCTGCCAGCAGATTTATGTTCTTAAATCCACAAATACAAAATGATGGAGAATGTCGCCTTCAAATAAGCAGGTATATTTTGAAGCTACCAGAAGCATCTTTATATAATGAACACTGGCAAAGATGACATTTATGTAAATTAACTTTCTAAATGGCTATTGCAATAAGTAACTGCTGAACTAAATTTCAGAGAAATTATGGTTTTAATTTAGAGCACTTGGAAGAAGTTTTCTCATCATTTTTTTTCAATGCATGCATAAACATGAAAATAGCTTTAATATTTTTATTATATATGCTTTATATATCCTAAGCAATTAACTATTTCTGCAGAACATTTGTCAACCACATTTTAAATAATCCAGTTATTTAGTGACTAATTATCATGCAACCTGCAGTTTTTAGTTCTCATGAAAATGGTGACTATTAGAATACAGGGGGGAAAAAAAGGATAATTACGTACTATTAAGGATACTGTGTCATCAGTATTTACAGTATAATTAGGAAGATGTTACATTATCATATAGAAAAATAGAAGTTGACAGGTAGTGAGGCTGCATAATTAGGACCCCACCTCAGTGGTGATGTCAGATGTAAGGCCAAAGAGCTCATCATTTCCTCTTCCAGAAAAAGCAAGTGGGAAGCACATTCTCACAGCACTTTTGCCGACGTAAAATAGGATTTATGTGCAAGGACGGACACTACAGTCAGGTGTTATTGCCAGGGCTATGACTTTTAATACCATTGTGAGCACCTAAGAACATTGTCAGGGGAAATATGTTAAGTGTTTCACAGATAGAACCACACATGGGAACAGAATACAAAGTTCTTCTTGAGCATCTCAAGCTAGCTTTTAGTTTCTAGCAATCCAAATCCTAATAATTATTATTTTAATGGATAAATAACACTTTGTTGTTAGGAGCTGTTCTGAAACACTGAGAAGCCTGGCTGACAGCTGAAGAAGGCATGGTTTTAAGTCATTCAAATCCCCTCTGTGTCTCTGATGTCTCTAAATTAAAAAAGACTACATAATCAATGCACTACGAAAAAAAAAAACAAATCCAAACTAACTTTCTGAATGGTGAAGAGATTCTACAAGTTCCCCACAAAAAACATGCAGTAAAAATCCCTCTTAGTGAGTGAACTTACTTTAGCAATTTTAGTTACAGGAACTCATACCACAGCCATGATAATAATGTGTAGCTTCCAGATGAGAAAGATCAGAAAGGAGAGCTTCCTGAGCTGTTTTGTCCTGCACCCCACTTTCAGCAGAACCTAGAAAGGGCTTCCGAAGGCATCACAATAGCCACCAGTGCTGGCTTTCTATAATCATAGGCAACTGTGCAACAGATTTTGAGTTTATAAAGCTCCACAGTACTATCTTTCCACCTACTCCCATATCTATCCATAAAACCTTTCACAGAACTTCATAGAAAATATAAGACCTGCAGTACAAAAGACCAAAAACTGCAAAAATATAACTTAGTTATTTTGAGTTTATCCAGATCCCTTTATCTTGTACACTACTGAAGGATTTATGAAATCAAAATTAGGGGAACTACAATGCCATGTAGTGCTCTGTTCTTGGGGGAAAACTGGGGTTTGTACCAGCAAAGGAAGGACCAAAGCTGCTCCATTGTCATGTGTCCCAACTCTGAAACAGAGCTGAGGTCCCTGTCCCAGTGTGTAGGACTCCATTTGGGGGGCAAGAATTATAAAGCCAAGAGCAATCTATTTTACTTTATTGTATATGGTATCATCTTCCAGCTGGGGTCCTGGCAGGCTGACAGAGTAAACCTCAGCTGGGAAAGATTTGGGGCATCTGAGCCTTATATCATTTATGTACATTTATATCTGCCAAATGTCATGGTTACATACTCATCCCAATGGCTCTGTCCCCTCCTGAAATACCACCCTTTGCTTGCAGCAAGAGGAGGAGATTATTTTCACTTCCCCCTTGTAGTCACTCAGGTTTGCTGATGGAGTAACCCAGATCTGAAATTGTTTCTCTGCCTCATTCAGACAGCTGTGTATCTCGGCACTGTTTTCCTTTGGGAACAGCACAAAGCCATTCTAGTTCCCTTTCACAGGAACCAGATCAACTAGTTTGGCAGTATTACAAAGGTTTATCGCCCTGGCCTTCCTACAAATCCTAGGGTCTTCTCTGTGGGCACCATAAAAGATGTAATAACAGACAGACATCACTAACATTTAATGCTGGGTACGCAAGTCACATTTTTAGTAGCTCATATTGAGAAAGCTAAAGCTGTTTTAAAAGTACAGCTAGGGAGCAAAGTGAGGAGTAAGGGGAAAAGTTAATGGTGAAGGGGAAGAACAGTAATCGCTACCTCCGTTCTCCTTACTTTTGTTCTGACTTTGTATACTAGAAGAATCACATTAGAACTGGAGATAAATAAATGAGGAATAATACTGGGGCCTAGGAAGATGGAGCTAGTGGAAGGCTATGGGACAGGACAGAAAGAGGGATGGAGCTGAAAGAAAGGGTACTAGCAAACATAAGATAGCAGTACTAAAGAAGAACGGAAAAAAGTAGAAGAGTAAAAAAAGATAAAAGGGATACAGAGACAGAGAGAGGTGAGCAAGGAAGAGAGAACACTATAGATAAAATTAGACCTAGGAAAGCAGGCCTAATTGTAAAAATACCTCCTTTTCTCCCCATGCTCACACTGATGAAAAACACTCTCCTTGAAGCTACACTGACCTTCACAACCATGTGTCCTGCCAAACACAGAATCACTTTTCTGTGTCCTTTGATGCATGCTTACCTCTTTGCAAAATTACATTACTGCAATGATCCATTAGCAAAATGGTACTTCAAATTAATTTGTGAATGCATTAATTTCTTATTCCTTTGTTCTGTCTCCTCATTAGCTCACTGTGCTGCAGAATCTTCTCTGGTCTTTTGTGCAAACCTCTATTTGCCCATGCTCCAAAAATGTTTAAATAATAGGCACTTCTTACTAGTTTTCAAAACAAGATGGAAGTGAAATTGTTAGTCAGATTGATCCAAATTTAAGATTTAGTGCTGCCTTCTTTGACTTACTGCTGTGACATTGTAAAATTGTATTTAATTTTATTTTTTCCAGATCTTCAAAAGCTGAGAAGCATGTAACAAAATGTAAAACCGTCAGAAAGTACTTTCCTTGCCAAATCTATGTAATGTAATGTGTCTCTATAATACTTCACATGTTCACTGATGATCTGGAAGAGTGAGTTTGTTATCAGCAATAAAGTTCAGGTAAGATGCCAAACTAGATGTTTCAAATAGCAGTACAGGATATGGATTTATGTGCAGCTGGACAGCTGGGAGTAGCCGAGAAGGATACCATATAAGGGACAGAGTCTTGATGCTGTGGCAGTGAAATGACCACTCAGCTCCTCCAGTCTCTCTTGTAGCTGCAGGTGGTTCTCACTGAAGACCTCTCACAGTACAACCCACCACATAATAAAATAAACCTAAATACATTCGGTATTGAATCATTATTCTGCATTCCACTCCACACTATCCACAGTTGTGAAAAAAAAAAAAAAAACAGAATTCAAACTAATTTGTTTTCCTTCCCTACTCTCCTTCCCTACCGCTAGTTTTGTGCCTGAGAGCTGCTCTCCAGTGAGTGACACCCCTGGTTCAGACTGACAGAGCACATCTCTAACTTGCCAGAGGTGGAGGGCAACCCTTATCCCTCATCTCCCCACCTACACCCAGGGCAGAGCCTCTCCAAAACATGAGGAGCCACATTGAAACCAAGGAAAGACATTGTTCTGCTGTCACCTTCTGGAGCTTGGTGACAATTTCCAACAGTTTCCTTTATGTCCTCTGTCTGCCAGAGCAGTAGTAAAAAGACAGATAGAAGGAAAAAAGTATAAAGACTTAACGGGAGAGGGATAAGTATCTCAGCCAAGAAGAAATGGAAAATTTCCTAGGGGAGGATCAAAAGCAAGGGGAGGAAAAGGATGCTGAGTAAAAAAAACATGAGAAACAAATTCCTCCTTGAAGAGGAAGGAGACTAGAGTAAAATATCAGTTTGTTCTTTAAAAAAAATAGAGAATAATATACTGTAGACAGAAAAATGTGGAAAATAATTATTTAAAAGAACCTATGATATGAGGAATAGAAAACAAGGGGGTGATAGAAAAGAGCAGAAAACTCATGCTAGAAATATATAATAAAATTTGTTGTAATGTAAATTCTAAGTAGAATTTCAGCTCTAGAAAAAGTGTGTTTCCCTGCCTCCATGTACTTACCCAGGTGGGGAGACTTTAGTCGTCTACAAACCTTCTAAGAGTTTACATGCTAATTGGGCAAGAAAGAGGAGTGAAATAGAAGTAAAGCAATTAATACTTTCTGTAGAAAGTCTTGCAGATCCTTAAGAAAAACTGAGAAACCTCTGATTCTTAAGATAATTAAAAAAAAAAAAAAAAAAGAGAGAGAACAAAGCACTGTGTAGAGAACACATTGTCAAAGACTAAGATGGACTGAAGATATAACCAGCTTCTGGTAATGGCTTTCTTTATTTGCTGTTCGATTTTCATGCTTCCAATACTCTTGCAATTTGAGGTTAAGTCTACGTTAAGAAAAAATAAAATAATGTGCCTGTGGAAATACCATTTGCATGTTAAAATTGGGTAGGAAGGAACCTATTTTATCTGCATGTGCTTCTCAACATCTGCATGGGGGCCTTTAGTAGTGTAAATAGTAGTTCATGAAGACCTGAAGGTTTAAATGTGGAGGCCAAGTTGACGATAATTTACAAATTAAATGACTTGGACTTTTTCATTGTAATACTTGATTTCTTTTTTTTTCAAAAACTCTGTAGCAAAGAACCACATTGCTTCTAGAGAACCAAAGATGGCAGAAGGGAATATCAGAGAACAGTTTGAAGCATATGGAAACCAAAGGCACTCAGAATACAGGCACAGAAAACAGTGGGACTTGTTTGGCCTCAGATTGCTGCTTTAAACCTCACAGAAAAATAATCAAAGAAAACAGATCATTACCGGTTGTTGAAACCCACAATTATTTCAGTTTCTTGTGACAACATTGAATTTTCAGAAGTCACAGGCGAAAAGACCAACTATAATAATAATAGTAGTAATAGTAATAATCGTAATAATTATAACAATAATAATATAGTTCTGCTAGAAATTATATTGGAAATTCTGTAGCTCTATTGTAGACATCAGTGCAGACCTATATAAAGAATCAATAACAAAAATGAAGCCTGCAACTGCATTTTGCTCCACAAGGAATTAGCAGCACCACAGCATAATTTGTGGGTGCCACAGAGCAATTGTTTCAGAAACTCAATTCTTGTCCCTTATTCAGAGAACAGAGATGAATTTGATCTAAGGGAAATACAAGTATATCTTAAACTAAGAGCTTCAAAAGTAATAAAATGCAATTTCAGACAAAATAATATCTTTATCATGTGTTTTGAGGATTAGCACTCATACTGTTTCTTCTAGTCTTGGCTGTGTTGGCTGCATGTTACTTAATGCCAAAGTGGTTTAAAGCTCTGCTTTTAGTCTGCCATCAACTACAGAAGCACATGCATTTACCTCTAGGCAATCTTACACACAAAGAACACATTTGTATGATCATATGGATCTCTCAGAAAATGGCAGATTTTTATGTAGGTTCTGGCAAAAAAAGTGTGTATGGCCTAGTAAAAATTCATTCTCTGTGACACACTAGAAGATATAAGAATAAAAAGAGAATCACAATGGTAAAAATACAGTTGTTTCATGCCATTTATTAACAGATGAAATTCAGTAGTCTAAAAGTCTTTCACCTAGGAAATGACAAAATACACATTATAAAATGATCATTTGGAAACAACAAGAGTTTAAGAAGGAATTAAACCACTAGTATACTTTGTAACAACTCAGAAAGGCCAGTGCAAAAAGGAAAAGGCAGCTGTCATCCCCGAGAAGTAATTCCCAAAGAAACAGGGAGGCTATGACACAAAGCACTGGTGTGATACTCGTCAGGTCAGGTTACCTCTGTTCAGTTCAGACCGTTCCTGCTCAGAAGCTGGAGCAGATGCAGAGGAGACTTACAGGGCTGCCCAGGGGGCCCTGGAAGTACGGAGGGAAAGGGGACCAGAGGACTGGTATCTTTAGGCCGAGCAAAATGAAGATGGAAAGGTTTATGCACTGGTCAGGGGAAAAGGAGTAGGGAGGAGAGGAAAATGCTGGAATCAGGGGCAGCGGGAGGAAAGGCCCCAGCAGGAACCCACCCCCATCACTGCCACCGACCAGTTTTGTGTCACCCTTTTATTAACATTAGTTAGGATCAGAAATAAAATCAGAAGCCAAAATCTAGGATCTAGAGGAGACTAGAAGCTCCCTGGAATACATTCAAGCTGCGGGTGCTCAGTGCCTCTGAAAATCAGATCACTCCCTTGGTGCCTTATTCAAAAAGCCCAATTATACAAAATCAGCCTTAACTCTCACCATGATTAAAATGAGGCTATTGCTACCTAACACAGCTTTGAAGATCTGTAAATTATACACATCCCAGGTTGCAAATATTAGCAAATCAGTGAAAGGAAGCAGATTATTATTTTTTTATTTCTAATTATTTAATTATATGTAAAACATAATTTTAATAATTTATGTATTTTAATACAAAAATTTTAAAGTCATTCTGGATATATGAATCCACTGAAAGCAATGGGGTTCAGAAGCAAATATACAAAAATCTCCATGTTCTTCATTACAGAAGAAAGGCTCATGACATTTCAAATAAAGTTAAAAGAAGACTTATGGAATATGCAACTACAGCTTCCCCTGAACACAGAGACAAGGAGAGACCAAGACAAGTTATCTAATGGTAAAGCACCTAGTAGTTTAATTTGAAATGTCAGTGTGATATGATTTAGAAGGAAGAACTAGGAGAGGATCCATAAACCAGGAAATATTACATTATTGTTTTGTCCTTTCATGACACTACTTTTCTCATTCCATTAAAGTATTCAGAATCTTAAGACTGGGTCCCTAAGTTCCATCCAATAAATATGCGATACTGTCATGGATTTATCTTCGATTTGTGTTTAGGTTAGAAGGGCACTATACACTTCTGAATGAAAATCTCTGAGGACAGAACCTTTGTGGAATCATCTGTCTGACATGCTTAGCCTCTACAGGAATGAAAAGTACCTCTTATATTATTTCTAAATCTGTATAGGTTTTTCTCCTATACTCAGCTTTATTAGCTCAAAAAGGGGAGGGGAAGGCAGTTCTGACTTCTCACAGCTGTTAGTAAATATAATGCACTGGCCCAATAGTAAAACACTCAGCTCAGCAGGATTGAAGACAGATCCATCCATCATAGCACAGCTCATTCTACACAACTGTACCAACCAAATGGATGCAAAATAATGGTGCCTCGAAGCAGCTAAGTGAAAGAAGGCAGGGAAAGCAAAATAGAAAATTCTTTGGACACTCTAGTGCTTCTTGCAAACCTTTTCCACTCTGCTTCAAATTAGTTTATTTGCTATGCTTGCAATATTTACTTCTATAGTAGAGATATTAGGGTGAACATTGCAGAGCATACTAAGACTTTCTCATCTGAACTGAGATTACAATGAAGAAAAGGGGTTAAGCAGGACTGACAGCAAACTAAATGAATACAAGCAGGCAGATCTTGGTCTCTGGTCCAATAGCTGGATGCAGAATGTTGCATGCATGATATTTTTTGTTGTTCAGAAAATAAAAAAAGAAAAAAGTACCTGCAAACAAGTCAAGCCAACCCCAGATAATTTTTTCTACAGTTTCCTCACTTAAAGGAAAGTTTAAAATGTTACTTAAATTAATACCAAAGACAACTAGAGAACATACTCCTTTATTAAGTCTATTAATAATAGACTCCTCAGAAATAGCAGGGTGGAACATACTTACTTTGCCCTGTTAAAGATCCATTCTACAGAAAACATTTACAAGTTTTATACAAACAGGTTACACAGCCCCTGTGAAGGACCTGGAGATTTATTTAGAAGCATAGGAAAGCAACTTGCAAAGTTACAATCTGAGGTCATCTATGGCCTCTGAGTTCATATACTATACTAACAGTCAACTGAAATAAACTAGCTCTGCATGCTTTTAAGTGATTTTATTTAAAGCCTAAGCAAGCAAACGTACATGTCAACACATACTGTAATATAGCTGTTCATGAAAATGAAGCATCATGATCAACATGGGGCTCAAACTATGTCAGCGTATCAGCCGGTTTCATTAGCAGATTAACACAGCTCACAAATGAGCAAAACAAGCGAACAAATTGGAAAACTAACATCTGCAGGATATATCTTGTGCTAAGATTAAAGGTAGCAGCCGCAGCACTTTGACCCATGGTGGATGGTACTTGGGGAAAGATAACTGCAGCAGGATTCACTCAGTTTCTGCATTATGCTGCTATTATAGCAATATTTTCTGGTTTTGAGTTTGCTCATTTAAAACTGACTAGCTAACCACTGCTGGGAACAGAGAGTTCAAGATCTATGAAAATGCTCAGAGAGTCAACATCGTATCTTTGTTCAGCTTAAGTATAGAAAGCTACCCAGCACAATTTCCCTGTATTTCACTGCTATCAGAAATTACTGGCTGTTTTTGAACAAAAGATTCTACTGATTAATTCAATGATGGATGGATTTGGTGCACAAACATATATATATACACAAACAAATAATAAATGACATTAAAGTATCCACCTGGAACATTGCATTCAGCTCTGGGTCTCCAAACATAAGAGGGACACAGACCTGTTGAAGCAAGTCCAGACAAGGGCCACAAAAATGATCAGAAGGCTGGAGAACCTCTCTCATGAAGACAGGTTGAGAAAGTTGGGATTGTTCAGCCTGCAGAAGATAAGGTTCCGGGGAGACCTTATAGCAGCCTTCCAGTACCTAAAGGTGGCCTACATGAATATTAGAGAGAGACTTTTTACAAGGGCATGTAGTGATAAGACAAGGGGCAAAGGTTTTAAACTGAAAGAGGGTAGATTTATATTAGATAGAAGGAATTCTTGACCATGAGGGTGGCGAGGCACTGAAACAGGCTGCTCAGAGAAGCTGTGGATGCCTCATCCCTGGAAACATTCAAGGTCAGGTTGGATGGGGCTTTGAGCATCCTGGTCTAGTGGAAGGTGTCCCTGCCCATGGCAAGGGGGTTGGAACTAGAAGATCTTTAAAGTCCCTTCCAACCCAAACCATTCTATGAGTCTATGATTTCACTAACTATAGGTAAAAATCAATAGTTTGCACATTTTTTTTTCTTTTGTTTATTCAATAACCTGATTCATGCGTACTATTTTCCCCAAACAGGTGGAACAGGCTTGAAGCCTTTAAGCATGCAGATTGCTCAGCTTAATCCCATCAATTATTCAGTTTTCACCTCTTTTTCTTCCAGGCAGCCTCTTCAGAAGGCTTATAACTGGATCTTGACACAGACAAATGCAAAACTGAGAACTACCTCCATAGCTATTTGCTCTGCTTAGTGAATATTTTTTACAGTTTAAAGTTCAGTTAGATCCACTTGAGAGTTTTGGAAAAGCAATGTTGAATTTTTCCTTTTATAATGGACAATCCTTAGGCTTGTTCATGTACAATACCTAAAGACCATGAGTCCATTTCCAGGACTATTTACTCTCAAAAATAAGCATATGCAGAAACACTTTGCCACAGTGGTCTGGAAAAAACGTGGAGAGAAGTAACATGACAAAATGATCTTGTTTTCACAAAATAAGCTCAGATACTCTTGCAGAGATATGCAAAGCAGGCTTTACGAGGAAAGTTTTGCTTTCAAAGCTGAGAAGCAGTAGTCATAGCAAAGACAGAACTGATGGAATGATGAGAAGGACTAGAGAGATTTAGAGGTCCATTGGGTGCACCTTGTGCAGGACAGATCATGCAGTTGTGTCTTCTCCTCCCTCTTCTCCCTCTCATTCCCCAGCTCGTGTTCCAACATCACCAGTATGATTCAGTCATCCCTTGATATTAGAAATGCACTTGAGAAAAATAATTTCTTTATGAAATGATTAACATTTCCTGAACACAGTTCTCTTGGTGGCAAGTACCTGAGCATTCTCCGTAGTGATTAAAATTTCATGATCTTTTTGCCAAAAGAGCCTCCTGGAAGATTAGCAAAACAGCCATGATTTTCCCTAAGGGCTTTTTACCTAAGAGAACATATGATTGGAATAAATTATTTTACAACTTATTTATTTATCTCTATTTGTGTCTGAACCATTTAACTGGAACTTTCCAGAAATAATTCAAATTAAGTAATTAAAAAATCAGGTCTGGAAATGATCATCATAAATAGCTTTAAAAAAATACTATTTTTCTTTACAGTAACTGTGAACAGCAGACAAAAGGCTCAAATGTAATAAATTCCGTTTTTGTGGGACTAATCAGTTGCTTTCCCAGGTAAGATGAGAATGACCAACACCTTGGAACCAATAATCATTAACACACTTCCACATTGTCACATAACTGGTATTTTCAGTCATTTAAAAAGCCTTAGCCAAATGTTAACTTATGCATTAGGCCCTTGCTGCCTTGAACTGACATTTCCCAATCACACCCTATGGACAGATGATGAGTTTTTGCACACAGTGTAATGACTCAGTAAAAGCACGTAGGCTTTTGCTGAAATGCATCTAACCATAAAAAAAAAAAAAAAAAAAAATCATCTATTCAGCCAGAAAGATTCTGCCTCCACGTGATCAAACATACTGTTAAATCTTGATCAGAAAGCACTAAGCATTGAGTCAGTTGCATGTGATGGCGTTGGGAGGGCACTGTCCTCATTTTGTCCAGCAGATCATCCCACAACATTCCCGTCATATAGGGAAGCTGTTAGTGACTGCAAAGGAAAGAAAATCTGTGCTGTAATGCATCATTAAGTCAAATTAACACAATCATCCACCTGTTAAGTGAACAAAATGAAGGAAAACCTCATTCTCAAGCAAGTTCCTGTGCACACAGTTGGCAGGGAATGGCTTCATCATGCCAACAGTTCCTTCATCTCATTAGTTAACTTTCAGTTCTTTCATAGTCAAGTAATGTAATTTGCTTCTAATGTTTTAGCACATTTATTACAGCCAAACAGAAGTTCTTTCTCAAAATTAGCTGTAACAGAAAAATTGTACTTAGTTTGAATGTTTTCATGGGAAGTGGGATGTGTTTCTTTGTTAAATAAATACATAAATATCCCAAGCAAAAATATTTATTATTGAAGATGTTACTACAGTACTTGCTACTTTTAGATTGTATGTGTTATGCTCCCATCCCATATCTGTGCTTGGACTTCTACCAAAAACTACATTTTTCTTAATTTACCGTGTTTTCACAACCAAAGACATAATGCACTGGGAACTGCCAATTTTGCTGGTTCAGAGTGGGGACTACTTTGCTTTTCTTTCTTACCAACACAGCATCATGGAAACAAAAAACTGTCCTAGAGCATTTTTTCTCTGTATGACTGGTTAGCAACTGAACCCCAAAGGAAGGTGTGTGAAATTGCAACAGTCCCCTTATTAGAAAATAAACTACTTCAGTTTTACAAATTGAAGCATCACACCCTTAAGGCCTGCAACAGCGTTTTTGTTAATGTGCTGTGACACTGGATAGTTTTATTATTCATATAAACATGGTACCTTTCTTGCTTTGGTAATTTAGTTTATCAATAGTACACAGTTTTCCTATATGATGGAAAAGTATTTTATTTTTTAAAAATTGAGATCTTGCTTAAGAAGGGTGTAGGTTGTCAAAAAATCATGACATATTGGGTGATACAGGAAAAATTACAAGCCATTTTCCTATTATTAGTTATACTAAATGAAATTAAATTATATTTGAATTTACAAAAATAAATGAACCTTCACGTCTATTAAGGTAGACAATCCTTTCAAAATACGAAGTGGAAAAGTAAAAAAAATAAAATCAAGCATGACTGCAGCTGCTCTGATTTCCATTGCATTTGGCAGGTAAAGAATTGTGGAGAAAAAAATTTGAAAAGCTGTGGAAGATATATCCATATTGTGTTTATTACAGTAAAGAATAAAGAGAAAACCTTTAGGTTAGACAATAATTTAGAAGCACTGAAGACCACATCATAATATTAAATTGTTTCTTAGAAGATGAAATGTTTCTTGTGATCCTGTTTTTAAGCCTTGGTTTTGGTTCTGTGGGCATACGTACATATATCAATGAGACTAAAAAAAAACAGCAAGAAAAATGATAATTTAAAATTATGTGCTAAGTTCGCTATTTAGGATTACCTTTTCCCACACGCTGGTCAATCTACTTTGTAGCTGTTATTTACACAGTAAATTCTAAATTTAAATGTTGGATAACACAACTATACAGAAAATCCTGACATTCTACCATTTGTAACTAGTAAGTATATAATGGAAAAACTATCCAGCAAACAGAAAGCAAAGAAATGTGTGAGCAATAAACATTTTATGGTTCAATTTTCTGAACAAACAAGAAACATTCAGTCTAGCTTTCAGATAGGATAAAACCATTAATAAAATAAGAAAAGAGCTTTAAGTGTGAAAAATATTGCAAGAACCCATTTCTTTCAGGGATACACTAGGCTCTTCAAAAATTTCATACATTTTCAACATTTAAATTTTTTGCACATGCCTTGTGTATCCATAGGATTTGTGTGAAGTTTATAGTGGAAAAGGCTTTTGTGATCAACTCTGTAGAAGTACAAACCATTAACAAAGAAGCAAGGTTCTTCACCCAAGGTGAACTGCTGTTGCTCTGCACAGTAGCACAAAAGCAGGGACTGGAAAATAACACTAAATCATCATCCTTAATGGCCTGACAGGCATCAGGAGAAAAAAAATCCACCTGAGCAACACCATCACCTCCCTAATAAAAAGAGCTAGAGAATAAAATGCATCTGCTTTCAAAGTAGCACAACAGTAGCATTTGATGCAATTAGGGTCATCACCTGTAGCTCTGACCTTCTTGAGAAGAAAGAACATGTGGGGCCAGCATTACCAGGGGCCACGAAAAACCCTTTCTTTGAGCAATGTTGTAATTCTTGTATGATATGAATTCTCTCTTTCACCCTCAAGCCAACCTTGGAACCAGGAGTGTAATTTAGCCTTTCAGTCTCTGAGTCACGTTTAAGACCTGATCCACAGGCATGACCTGATGTCACAGACCAGTAAGGTGTATATTCATGCTAAGCTCCAAGAGCTTGCTTTGATGTTAGCTACTGACAAACACAAAGTATATTTGTCCTCTTTTGAAGAGGCTGTAAGGGTGTTTGGGAACAACCTTTAATTGCCTTATATCACTCAGGCTGAATCCCTACAAGGAGTATTTTGTCTGCATCAAACCTTTTTCTGAAAGAGCCAAAAGGCTAATCTGCTACACTGTTTCCCCAAAAACAAGACCTACCCCCAAAATAAACCCTAACATGATTTTTCAGGATTTTTGAGGATGCTCAAAATATAAGCCCTACTCCAAAAATAAGCCCTAGTTACAGTTCATTTAAGAAAGTGTATTTAAAGGCAGCTATACATGCAAAAAAAAAAAAAGACTTTGTCTTATTTTTGGGGAAACAGGGTATTACACAGTTATCTAAGATAACACAGGTTGATTTCTAAAATCAAAAACACTTAAGACTTCCTCTATATAAAAACAAACTACTTTTCTCTTAGCTTTCCTAATAAGCAGAGAAAGCTCCTAAAGTGCTACTTCTTTTTAGCAAAACACTGAAGCAAGAGATTTCCTGAGACAAAAACGTTCTTTGAAGAACATGATTCCTTTATAGCAACCCCCACTAGGGCTGGGATCCCCACCTATGTGGTTGCTTTGGAATTTCAAGCAGACAGTACTCCTGAATGTTCAAAACCAGAACTTGTGGAGATTTCATGCAACACAATTAAATGGAGAACAGAAACAAAAATCCTTGCACATGTGATAGTTGGGCTTGATTGGAAAAAAAGAAAAACATTACAGAAGTACCATCAGATAGTAAACCTATAAGTTTCTTTGCTGGATATTTCAGGTTACTTTGAACCTACCTTCTATTCATTCTTTGGTCCTTTTTGCTCCTGCTTGCTCAGGTATAATATAAACTGGGTTTTTGCTCTGCAGCTTGCTATTTTGCCTGACAATCCACTTGCTGCACTTGATGGGGCTGAGAAACCCAGCATGAGGGGCAGCCATCACATGAGAAGACAACACATTAACACTGAGGTCCTCAGAAAAAGCTCCTCATATGGCTGCATGGCTGCATGGCAGGTATACCACAAACATTTCATCTCATATATGTATTCATGTATTGCTCCTTCTTCTTTGTCAGTGGCCAAGAGCAAATCAGAAAATCCTTTCATAAAACATGCCTGAGCAGGAAATAAACCATAGGCCTCCAGCTCTAACAAATAAGAGATCAGAGAAATGTTCTGCTCTTCTCCAAAGATTTTTCTATGTCCTTTCACTCACAGCTTCACAAGCACATCAGCTGCAGGACGAGTGGCATGAAAGCAGCTTTTAGAAGGGATGCTGAGCAGCCCAACCATCTGCTTGTGCTGGAGAAAATTTGTTGCAAATATCTTCAGTATTGAAGATCAAAATCTCCTTCTCTGAGATAATTCACTTCATTTAAATTGCACACTCAATTTACAGAATCACCATGAAAGCAGCAATGCAACAACATTTCTTGCAACATTCTGAAAAACACAGCTGTCTGCTCATATCAGCAAAAGCACTGGAAATCAGAGTGGATTGTATATATCAATTACTCTAAAGGGAGTCAATTTTTAAATTTTCATTTTATTACTGGTTTTCTTCTATGAATAATTTTGGTGTTCTGGAACAATCTCTAAAAGAAAAGTGGAACCTCTTTTATCATGAAAATGTGAATGCAAAAATGTGAACAAAACTTAAACTACAGGTTACACAAAGGAGAAAAAACATATCAAAGTTGCTCTGAAAAGCCTGCTTCTCCCCAGGGAAATTAAACTTGCAAATGTATTCCCTTTCTTTGCAAACACTTTTCTGTTCTGTTCTGTTTTGTTTTGTTTCTTTTGCAGGTGCTGGTGGGAAATCAGGGAAGGTATTAAAATGTAGATTAATTTTAAAATATACATCTCATTGGATACTCTATTTGCTGTGAGCCTTTTCTGACTTCAGTTCAAAGGCTCAATTAAGACAATGAGAAGAGACTAAGATGAGGCTCTTCTAATGGAGGCCTCTTCTTTCCATGGAGAGAAAGGTCTTGTACATCTAATTCTATCTGTGTAGCCAAGCTGCAGAAATCTTTATTTTCAAACACTCTTTCATAAGTGATTAATAAACAAACACACAGAGAAATAATTGCCAACATGCTGTGGACACACATTCATCATCCAATATTTAAATCTATATATATTGCAAACCTGCCAGTCATTAAAATTCTAGCACCAAGTGATTACAAACATTGGTGACTATCCAAATGGATTGCTTGCTTTCTTCACTGAGAATATCTGGTACTCAGAGAGTGGGAGAGACGAGGTGGCAGGATGTGGATCCCTCCATTTAAAAAAATTAAAACAACAACAAAAAAACCTGAAGCAAGTGAGAACACATAAAACAATACAGAAAAGGCATACCTTTCTTTTTCATACACTTTTGCTGTGGTCACTGCCTACATCTTGCTGAAGTAAATGCTGGGACTCTCATGTCTGTGTGCAAGTTCTTTAGGTTTTCCACGGCACCCAAATGCAGCAGTGCTTTGCTGGAGCACTGGCAGAGCCTCAGATGGAAGAGTAACCCTCAGACAAACGTGGTGCACCTGGCTGATGTGGTGCCCACATCTGGAAGTCCTCTCTCCCAAAGCATCCCGAGACTTCCAATATCTATTCTGTCAAGTCAATGAGTACAGCACCTACACTGGTGCCCTCAGCACCCTAGCAGCATTGGAGCTACTGCATTGGAATTGCAGCGGAATTGCTAACCATAAGCCAACAGAGGATGGCAGGGACCAGCCGCAGCACTTCCAATGTAAAAATCCCCAAAGATAAAGACATTTTCTGTTAAAACAAGCAATGAGAACAACTCTGCCTGTTCAACAGCATCTGCACATCCTTTCTCTGATGCCTTTCAGCAACCATCTCCACCTAAGAAATCCACCTGAACCAGAAGACTCTGGAACCTACTGCACCAGCTGGTAATCAGGCCCCTGACTTTCCAGAAGTCGCAACTTGAAGCACCAAGAAAAACCCCGTGGGAGCAGACATTTGAACTCCCTCCATTTGCTGAGGCACTGAACTGTTCTCTTTAGTGACCAATGACAGAACCCAAGGGAATGGCAGGAAGATGTGCCAGAGGAGGTTTAGGTTGGACATTAGGAAAAGGTTCTTCACCCAGAGGGTGGTGGAGCACTGGAACAGGTTCCCCAGGGAGGTGTCACAGCCCCAAGGCTGAAAGTGTTCACTGGACAACACCTTCAGACACATGATGTGAACTGTGGGGTTGTCATATGCAGGGACAGGAGCTGGGCTCGATGATCCTCATGGATGCCTTCTAACTCAGGACATTCTACGATTCTATGCTGTAGTGAAGCAGAGCTGGGTGGTGCAAGAACCCTATGGGGTTGTGATCACCAGCATACTGCCTTGCACTCATAGCAGAGGGTATTCTGCCTTCTCAGCAAAGCTCCTCCAGCTGGAGCCACCGCTCAGTGACCTCCAGCTCTGTGCTGGAGCTGACACAGCCCTGAGTGCCCTTTCACTGCCTTACTACAGCAACACAACTTTATTAAAATATCTATTCACTTTCCAAGTCTCTCCTGTGCTAATGAAAAATATAAGACAACCTAATGTTATTGAAAGTCAGGTCTTCAGAGACTGTCTGTTTATTTCCAGTAGTAAATATATTGAATTTATGTATTCTAATTATATTTATATTATTAGCTCTTACATTAGAAGCTGCTTAAATTGATTTACTCTGAGAAAGGAATTATAAGAATGATGTATTTTAAATTTTTCGTCAACATTTATTATGTTGATGTATTTTGTTTGTTATTGTTCTTAAAACATTTGCTTTGATGATGTTTTTCCTGGAGCAAGTTGTTTTTTTTATTAGTGTCACTGTTTGTTTATGCAGTTTCGAGATTTGCTCACTGTGCTATTTGCCTGGGCACTAGGATAGATTAATTAAGGAGAAATGTCATTCCTTTCCATTCAGGCACACTTGTTACACTGCAGTTTTATTGTCTACTGCATAATATCTGACTACAATATTTTTCAACTGATTTAGATTATTTGATCCTCAGTTCTGCAGCACATTAAAATTAAGAATAAATAGAGGAACACTGAAAAAAAAATATTACGTGGAGAAACAATCTTAAACATTTGTTCCTATCATTGCTGTTACCACTAGCAAGACTGAGACTCTTTCTTCCACAAAGTGTTGCAAAAAAATTTATTATATGTATAAAGCCATGCTTTATGCAGCGTAGAAAAACATGAACAGAAATGTCTTAAATGCTTTGCATGGCCATCTGTAGCTCCTGCCTGATCTGTTCTTCTGTAGCTGTCATCACTGCAGCTTCCATATCTGAGCTTCTGTCAACAGGACCTGCAAAACAGCTTCTCTGTAAAATGTGAGGTATATGAGTAAGGGTAGATAAGTGCCTTTTTTTCTTCTTCTTCTGTTCACAGAAATTACGATGTATTCTTGTACACCTCTATACAGGTAAATGTACATATGTTTTTATATAGAGATATATATGGATATCTATCAATATACACCTACATACACATATGTACACAGGAACCAAAATACAGTGCTATTACGTGTATAACCCAGATGCTGTGGTAATGATGTAAAAAAAATGTTGGAGCATTGCAGGAAACAGGAGTATTTGCTGAAAACGTAAATACTGTACTGATTGTTACATGCCAAACATTTTGCACAGAGGTCTATAGTGTATCTCTGAAAGATGAAGCCAGGTTTGAGAATGCAAATACAAGTTAAACTCACTGTCTCCTTTCTGTCTTTAAAGGTTTTATCAGTTACCATTGTTTTCTTGTTTGTTACGTCATTTATGGACTTCTGGCTTTCTTGTAGAATACTCTAATTTATACCTCAGTTCCTATCACTTACCACTACTTTTACTTTAATCATTACATTTTGATACTACAATTACTTATTACAGAAAAGATTTCTAGAAACCTAGATGCTTCTTAGACAACACCAACAATTGGCAACAAACAAATAAGTTTTATACCCTGCTTTTGACCTTTAAAATAACTTCAAAATTATTACTGATGTTGTTAGGGAATGTAGCTAGTGCACCTATCTCTGTGGTGCTGAATAGCTTGTGTTTTAATAGGTAGTTTACATAAAAATTACTTGGTGTCTGCAAACAGTAAAATTATTCTAGAATTGCGATACTTAGAGTTACTTTAATACATTGGTTTAATACACTTCAGCAACACTCCTACAGCATGTTTCAACTAGGGAGGAAAGATTGGGTAATTTTTAGTTGCTCAAACCTAGTTTTAATGTAAACTGGCTGTGCTCAGCCATATTTCATGACTCTGAGGCCTCTTACTGTGGTGGAACAACATCATGTGATAATTGCCACTTCTGCCAGAGCAGAAGCAATGAAACACTATACCTGATAAAATTCAATGACCTCGAGGCTACACTGGTTGTGCTCTCACATATAAAACTCTAAATGCCAGGAGGAATAAGAGTTGATCTTGGAAAAGAAAATGATTGCTGCCAACAACATGTCTCAGCAATAGGTATGGCTCAACCAACAAAGCTCAGAAAACACTTGCAAAGATAGACAGGGACAAGCATGTTACAATCATTTCTTTGAGGATGCCTTAGTGAATGACATCTGGCCTGATCTACAGTGGAAGTATTTACCCACGGCATCAGTGGCAAGTATAATCTTCATAGTACCTATACACCTTTCAGCAGTAGGTCCTCAGCTTGAGGACCACACAAGCATGTTGCCCAGGGAACCCTTTGATGTCCTTCATGAGCAAAGAGGTTAAACCAAAGAAAACTCAATAGCACAGGGAGAACAACAGATGATGCTTGCTGCAGTACATTCCTAGTGTTACTCGTTACTGGCCAGCAAATTTAGTGACCACTACTTTAGCGCATATGCTTCTCAGGCCAAATACTTTGTAATATTATTTGCTTGCCGTGTATTCAGCACATTTCATTGCTGAGGTCATCATTCATCAAGGCATTCTAGAATATGCTGGATTTAACATTGAGCAACTCAGAAGTCAGGAATGCATCTAAGTGTTTGGTTGAAATGTGGTCTATATTGTGAGAAATAATAAAATGTGTGCTCTTATGATCTAGCCTACAGCATATCAAACTTGATGTTGATATTAACACAGCAGTCAGAGTCAACCAGGTATTAGGCAATGAGTTTTGGCTGCGAAGACTCAAAACCTTAAATATCTGGATTTTTTTTTCCTCTCTTCTTAATTTCTCATCAGAATCTCAAAATGGATGCATATGGTAAAAATTTACACAGATATGCCAGAAATCCATATAAAACACATTATAAGACTATATAATGGGGGGATGAAAACAGCATAGGAATTTATGCTTTCTGTTGAATCTGGATTTTTTTTGTTGTTGTTTGTTTGTTTTTTAAATGGACACTAATGTTCATTGAATTAACTCCTTACGAAACAGAAGAATTAAAAGTAGATTTTCTTGAAGAAATTCACATTAATGTATAAAAATGTAATAATGGACATGATACTTCATTTCAGCTAGAAAGAACAAATTACAGTACAAGTGTTCTCCAGCTCTGAGAATCTGCTGAAGGTGTGTGGTACACTCTTTAGTAACATTCACCAATGCAGAAATCAAAACCAATGACAACCAAAAGAAAGTCTGGCAACTTCCCATACAAGGATTTTGATTCTTGTTATTACAAGCAGACCAGCTGCTTTTCCTTTTTAGTTTCACACTGAAACTAGGGATGAAGTTGATTAAACTGATACAACTTACCTAACCTGTGAGATAAAAGCTACTCTGTCCGTTACTGAAGTTTAGAAGATGTAGAGTAATTTATTAAACTCTGGCAGATGGATCACTTGTCTGAGCCACTGTGATTGTCAACACTGTTAGGTACAAAAGATCTGATTTACTAGGTCTGGTTTTTTACTGGCAAGTCCCAGTATGCTGTCTCCAAAAGTGGAGATATTGTATTTGATATTTTGGAAAAGAGACACAAATACACTTGCCTCATTGTTTGGCAGGGCCAAAGGAATGAAATTCCCTCTTAGTCCTGGAGCTTAAATATAGATGCTTGTGCACTATTAGTTCACAAAGACTGCTGTTTGTCCATAGCAAATTTACAGATAGATAATCTTCAAGTCATTTTACAAAAAGCCTTTCCCGCTTGATTTTCAACTAGTGTTAAACAAACAAAAAACCAAACAAAACGAAAACCAAACAAGACCCACAAAAAACTAAAAGATAAATCTTTCCTGAAACAAGAGATCCCCAAAGCAGTAGCAATGTCTCATTTCAGAGGCCCCTTATTTGGTTCCAGAGAATGAAGGTGCAAATACCATAACAAATTGAGAAAAGAAAAGCATAATAGTGGAATCCAAATCCCCAAGTGAATTATGAGGGAAGGGGTGACTGAACACAGCCACAAAGATATGCACAAGCTGCAGCTTTCATTTATGCAACCAGCTGCCTCACTGAGAGAGCACCCAGCCTACATCAGATGAATTGATGCATTTTATAGTCACCAGTACCACTAAAAGACAAAGTGGTCAAACAACATGTACAGAATAAGGTGGTATAAATATAAGCACAAGACCTACAGGTGATGTTAAATCTGTTTTAGAAGCATATAAAGGCAGAATTGCTGCCATGTTACCTATTTTATTTCAAATGTTGGAAGAGGCAAAGCAGACAATGAGCCCTTTCTTGGATAATTGCTTTAAGAAGCAAATGTCATTTGGGCATTCTTGCCATGTTTCTTTTTTTCTAGTTTTAAGTCAAAATCCAGCAAGAAGAATCCTCTTCATTTCCATTCCAGATGTTCGAACAGCAATAGAGCATCCCTTTCTTGCACTAAAAAGTGTTCACATTATCAAGGTATCCAATGTTTCTCATAAGTGCCACTCAGTAGTGAGCAGCTATGGTATCTGCTGTTCTGTGTTGGTCAAAAAGAGATACAGTTATACTGGAGTATCTACTTACAGCAGATAACCATTTATTCACATCCTTTTTGGATTTATCAGAGAATACTTCTGCAAGGCTAAAGATATGTAAAGTAGCAGAAAGAATATAAGCATCTGAACAACTACATATTACTACAAAGTAATACATATTAAACAAACCTTGCTTTATCTACATTTATGGACTATAAAAACAGTAATTTTTTTTCCATTAAGATCATAACAGTAATGAACACATCTTTCACTCACTTTCTCATTTTTAAGAAGTTTTCAAAAGGAATGCTCAAAAGAGTGACATTATTTTCTAATGCTTTCAGCTACCAAGCTCCACATGGTTCGAATTATCTTCTATACACTGGGAAACTCCAAGGAGGCAACAACAGATGAGACATCACCATTTCACATAAAATGCTCAAATCCGCCTCTTCTTTAAATAACAGTTTTTTGGGCTTTAAAAATCACCATGCATAAAAAGAGGTGTTAATTGTAGGAAAGACTAATAAAACTGGGAAA
Organism: Columba livia; assembly: GCF_036013475.1. Classification (NCBI taxonomy): domain Eukaryota; kingdom Metazoa; phylum Chordata; class Aves; order Columbiformes; family Columbidae; genus Columba; species Columba livia. Next base: position 124,703,098 of record NC_088603.1, on the reverse strand, counting down.
AAAAATAAGTACTTCAGAAAAATAAACAACCAATCTCTTTCTTTTGGAGTGACCTGGCTCAGATTGATTTATTTGGATGACAGTTACTAATGAAGCTGTCAACCTACAGAAGGAAAGTTTTCAGGTGAAAATTCTTAAAGAAGCTAATGAGAGATTAAGATCATGTTCATTCAAGAGTCTAAACCAGTCATAGGTTTCTCCGCTTTGCAAAATTAACTCAAAAACTCAATTCTTTGATAATTTGAATGCACAAAACCACAATGTACCAGTTCACCTACAAATAAAGAAGTAGAAAAAATTATA